>NC_081826.1:192186750-193436750 GCF_030867095.1 Alligator mississippiensis | reverse complement strand
TTGATTATACAGAATAGGAATGTTGATTGCAACTCTCATTAGCACTGAACATGAATTGGGAAAGAGAATATTCTGTGGAGACACATACTTGAAATGAAGACAAATGGGGCACTTCACCCTTTTCAATTACATCCTTAAAATTCTCAACAGCTTAGGACATGCTATTACATACAGAGGCAGTAGAAGTGTCTTCCGAGCATAATATAAATAAAAGGTTTTGATCACTGCGGTTATTAAAGATCCCATGGCACCATTTATAAGCGTAAGAGTCTTAACACCAAAGTCTTGGCTGAATTCCAGCCTGGCTAACTACAGCCTGACTACCTACATTTCCATTGCAGTTTCAATTAGGGAGAGAAAAAAGCCAACATGTTTTCAGCTGTGCTATAGTGCTCATTTGAGAAGTTGAAATATCAGTCTTGTTCCTCCTGAAAGGTGGCTGAACCTTAGCATTTGGTGAAACAATTTCTGTGTAGTCAGTGAGAAAATTTCTTTGGGATGACAAACTCTAATAATTTAATTAGTAATTAACAGGTTTAGTTTATGAGGCTGTTTCAAGTTACAGTGAAATGACATGTGGGATTTTTCTAATGGCAGTTTCAGAACACAACTTTTATAAGAGAATTAACTTATGTGCAGATAAATTGATTTGAATCATAACCACAATTCCTATAATGTATTTAAGACAATGAAGACATTGGCATTTTTATTTTTGGATCTCTAGTGAACCTCGGTGATATAAGCTTTGAACATTTGTTTTTTAAAAAGGAAAGAAAAAATAATCCCCATCCCTCTCTTCAGTTTTCTTAAGCTTTACAGTCACTTATGTAATCTTGGATGGGAGAATGTTCAATTTGAGATTTCATTCAAAAACAGAACAGCCTAAATAAATAAAGTAGATAAATTCCTATAGTCACTTTTTAACAAAGTTTGTAGACTTACGTATTTGTAGCTTCTGTGAGAACACAGTCCCCAGACTTCCCAGGCCCCTGTATGGATTCCATGGCTGTAGAATAGAGAACTTTCTGTCCCCCAGGACGTTTAGCATCAGATGCATTCTGGGAACTCTCTCCATCCTTTTCTCTTGTGATACTGTCCAATGTATGGATTCCCAGCAGCAGACTATAATCCATGATTTTAAAACTTTCCAACACCTGTTAAGGAAGAAGGACTTTTTGCACCATAACATAAAAATGACTATATAAATGTATTTCGCATAATTAAAATACTTGAGAAAATCCCAAAATAAAGGTATGTAGAATACACTGGCCTCCTCTGACTTGGATGGTTTGCAAAATGTAAAGGCAAATGTTAATGTTTGATACTAGCATGGCACCAGAGGCAGATCTGGAGCATGGGGGATGGACTGATGCACTTGCACCCCTCCTGCTTTGAGATTCCTGCTTCAACCAAAGTTTAAAACCAACTGCCTAGAAGTGGTAGCAGCATGTCCAGTCAGGCAGTGCTGAGGGAGTCAATTGACTTTAGGGCTCATTAAAGTCTACCTGATACCTTCTAAGGTCTTAATTCCACAGGTGTTAGTGACAGTCTGTCCTTTTTAATGACCCTCGACAATTAAGCTAGCCTTCCTTCTGCGATTCTGCTCTCTGTTAGCTGCTCCTGGTAATGTAACTCCTATTTCACAGTCTTGCAGACTGTTTTAAACTCATTCCAGTAAAGTTATTGGAGGTCGATATATCAGGTGCATAACAGATCAGCACCAATAAAAGGAAAATTAACATTATCGGTAATCGGCTTTTTTTTGGCTGGTGTAGCCGATAATGTTACTGATAAATGCTGCATGCGTGTGCACAGCTGCAGCATGCATGTAGCCAGGAATGCAGCCTGGTAGTTTGTAGAGCAGCGTCTGGCTGGTAAGTCGTGGGGGGTGGGGAAGGAGATTGATGACCCCACAGTGAAGGAGGGAGTGATGCAGGGGCAGAGGCAGGGGCTAACAGCCAGGCTGGTGAATGTGACACCAGGGCCAGGAGCCATGGGCAGCTCATTTGGGGAGTGCGGAAGGGTAGGGAGAGGGGTGGCTCCCCACTGCTACACACACCGACATGGGGGTGTGTGGGGCATGTACTCCCTGGATTTGTGCATGGGGCAAGGGTGGGCTGCCCACTGCAGTCTCAGGGCCAGGGGCTGCACTGGTCTCTTCCCCACGGGGGAGGGGCTCCAAGCAGGTGGGGGTAGGGCAGGCAGCAGCAGGGCTGGGAGGTGTGGATACGGGGTGGGCTATAGCTATCCCAAAATTCCCCATAGCCACCCCTCCCAGCACCGCTGTTGCCCCCCCACTGTCCTACCCCTCCTGCCCCCCACCCTCCCCACACGAGCACAGCCCTGGCCCAGCACCTCCCATCAGGAAGAGGCTGGCACAGCCCCTGGCCCCGAGCCCTCCCTCACCCTGCATACACATCCGTTGGGCACATGCCCTCCATGCCTCCTCCAGGGGTGCATGCCCACACCAGGCACCATACCATGTACACCCTTCTTTTCAAAATCCTAGAGCTGTCAATGCATGGCATCTTTTGCCTGAGGGTTTCAAATCAATTTACAACCATCAATAAACTAACCACTGCAAACCGCATTTTAAATATGGGGGAAGCAAAGGCACAGGGGGCTGAAGATGCAGGAATGCAGTTTGCAGTTAATGAGAGTTGGCCTCTCAGTAACTTCTTCCATTTACTGTGAAGAAACGTTTACGGCAGTTATCTTATGCACTGACCATAATATATATTTATGATCATAGTAACACATGAAAGGACATTTTGCTTAAATATACATAAACTCAAATTTGCAAAAATAAATCCTTAATGAGGAAGAATTTCAAAAGGCAAGAAGGACAGTTGGCTGCTCAGTCCTATTTGAAATCAATGGGATTTGGGTGAATAACTCCTCTTTTGTGTCTTTGAAAATCTCTCCCTGGCACTCCAAAAGGGACAGACTTTATACTTGAAACATGACTTGGCAATTAAGCAACCTCATCCCCTGCTCTTATTAGCCATTTTGCCTCCCTGGTTTTAATAAGTTCAACCTCCCCATTCAGGCTCACATATAGGCATAAACTTCAGCTACACCAATATGAATCCAAAGAATGCCATGGTGGGGGGAACCTATTATCATCTGTATTAAGTCATTTAAAATGTAAAAAAGGCAAAATGAAGCAGCTCCTAAGTACAGTTAATAATACACAAAAATCACCTGCAGGCAGATATTATATCAAAAACATTGCATGGAAGCTTTGCTTGGCACAGGGGAGACAACCCATTTAATTTGCTGTAATCTCAGGGAGATATCTGCAGCAAAGCAAGTCTCTTTACTTTAATGCAGCCCAGCAATGATTTCAGATGCATCTTGTGCCAAAATGTCTTACTGATAATGTTGTAATCCTTGGCACTGAATTGTAAAAATGTATGTTATTTTACGTGGAACAAAACCAATTCGATTTTACAGAGACAACAAATAAAACACATTAAATTTAGGTGTGGTAGTTTATCAGAGCATAAATATTTTACACAAAACCTTAGACAAAGTTTTGAACTCTCATGCACTTTTTATATCTTCAGAATTGGGGTGATTAGGAAAGCATTCAAGATGCTTTGGAGATACAGAAATTAGAAGAGGGAACTCGACCATCTATATAACTGTCTTTTTTTTACTGTTTTTATACACACACACACACATACACACACACACACACACACACACACCCTGAAAGCTACAAATGCAACATTGGCATCTTATCTCCCAGACATCTCGTGGGAGGATCGCTCAGCAAAATCTGAGTGGTTGCAAAGCTTCCTCTCGTGCGTGGATGACCTCTACCTGACTCAAGAAGTCTATGGGCCAACGAGAGGCAAAGCGCTGCTTGACCTGGTACTGGCTACTGGTGATGACCTAGTCGGCGACCTAGTGATCGATGGGAAGCTGGATGACAGCGACCATGAGCTGATCACCTTCACCATCTGCTGAAAAGCTGGCAAGTCAGTCAGCAACACGCAAGTCCTTGAATTCAGGAAAGCCGACTTTGACAAGCTCAGGAGGCTTGTCAGTGAGGCCCTAAGGGACTGTGACCACAGGGAGAGAGGAGTTCAAGAAGAGTGGTTGCTCCTAAAGGGAGCGATTCTCAATGCACAAACTAAGTCGATTCCATCTCGGAGGAAAGGCAGCAAGAGGGCACAGCAGCCCCCCTGGCTCTTCAGGGACCTAGCAGACCTCCTGAGGCTAAAAAGAAAGGCCTACAAAGGATGGAGGATGGGAGTCACCTCCAAGGAGTATTCTGCACTGGTCCGGTCCTGTAGGGAGCAGACCAGGAAAGCCAAGGCTGCAACTGAACTCCAACTAGCTTTGAGCATCAAGGACAATAAAAAGTCCTTTTTCAGATATGTGGGGAGCCGGAGGAAAAGCAGGGGCAACACTGGACCCCTGCTGAACCAGATGGGACAACTGACGCCTAGGAAAAAGCCAACCTATTAAATAGGTACTTTGTGTCAGTCTTGCATCAGTCCCATGGGACGCCCATGCCCGCTACAGGACAGGGAAGTCCGGGTGAGGGTGATCCCCTGCCCTCCATTAATGCTGACTTCGTGAAGGAACATCTTGAGAAGCTGGATACCTTCAAGGTCAGCCGGCCCTGACAATCTTCACCCCAGGGTACTCAAGGAGCTGGCGGGCATCATAGCCCAGCCTCTAGCACGGATCTTTGAAAACTCTTGGCACTCTGGTGAAGTGCCCAAAGACTGGAAGAAGGCCAATGTGGTGCCTGTCTTCAAGAAAGGGAGGAAAGTGGATCCGGCTAACTATAGGCCCATCAGCCTGACTTCTATCCTGGGGAAGATCTTAGAAAAGTTTATTAAAGAGGCCATCCTTAATGGACTGGCCGATGCCAACATCTTAAGGGATAGCCAGCACGGGTTTGTTGCGGGTAGGTCTTGCTTGACTAATCTCATTTCCTTCTACGACCAGGTAACCTATCACCTGGACAAGGGAGAAGAGATTGATGTCATATCTTGACTTCAAAAAAGCCTTCGATCTGGTTTCCCATGATCACCTCTTGGAGAAACTGGCCAATTGTCGCCTTGGGTCCTCCACGATCCACTGGTTGGAAAATTGGCTCCGGGGTCGGACCCAGAGGGTAGTAATTGATGGAAGTCACTCATCATAGTGTCCTGTGACCAGTGGGGTCCCCCAAGGCTCTGTCCTTGGACCCATACTGTTCAACATCTTCATTAATGATGTGGACACTGGAGTCAGAAGCGGACTGGCCAAGTTCGCCGATGATACCAAACTTTGGGGCAAAGCATCCACACCAGAATACAGGCGGGTGATCCAGGCTGACCTGGACAGGCTCAGCAAGTGGGCAGACGAGAATCTGATGGTGTTCAATGCCGATAAATGCAAGGTTCTCCACCTTGGGAAGAAAAACCCGCAGCATCCTTATAGGCTCGGCAGTGCTATGTTGGCTAGCACTATGCAAGAAAGAGACTTGGGGGTCATCATTGACCACAAGATGAACATGAGCCTGCAGTGCGATGCTGCGGCTAATAAAGCGACCAAAACGCTGGCTTGCATCCATAGATGCTTCTCAAGCAAATCCCGGGACGTCATTCTCCCCTTGTACTAGGCCTTAGTGAGGCCGCAGCTGGAGTACTGTGTCCAGTTTTGGGCTCCACAATTCAAAAAGGATGTGGAGAAGCTTGAGAGAGTCCAGAGAAGAGCCACGCACATGATCAGAGGTCAGGGAAGCAGACCCTACGATGACAGGCTGAGAGCCCTGGGGCTCTTTAGCCTGGAAAAGCGCAGGCTCAGGGGTGATCTGATGGCCACCTACAAGTTTATCAGGGGTGACCACCAGTATCTGGGGGAACGTTTGTTCACCAGAGTGCCCCAAGGGATGACAACTAGGTCGAATGGTCATAAACTACTACAAGACCGTTTCAGGCTGGACATAAGGAAGAATTTCTTTACTGTCCGAGCCCCCAAGGTCTGGAACAGCCTGCCACCGGAGGTCATTCAAGCGCCTACATTGAACACCTTCAAGATGAAACTGGATGCTTATCTTGCTGGGATCCTATGACCCCAGCTGACTTCCTGCCCTTTGGGCAGGGGGCTTGACTCGATGATCTTCCGAGGTCCCTTCCAGCCCTAATGTCTATGAAATCTCCATTCTTTACCTATCTTGCATTTTATGGTACTATCCTGAATAGCCTTTTACTTTTCATCAATGACAATCATCAAGGCCCATCGTTAATAAGGGAAGATTTGCATAGGGTCTTCCATTGTAAACTAAAGGCAGAAAGGTCTCGTCTAATTTGGAGCTCTGGGATAGGGGTATTGTGAACATCACAGGTAGCTGAACAGGGAAACCTAGGAAAATAACCTAGGTTTCAAGAAGAGAAGAAGAAAAAAATGTCTTTCAATTCTTAAATGTCTGAGATGCTTCTATCTGCCTCCTCATCTCATGCTCATTGGTAACGACACCAAAAGATGATCTTGGACCATAAAATAAAAGGCATATACTTGTTTATCACATGATGACATAAGGAACATATATTTCATTACTCATAATGAGGGAATGATGGTTACTAAACACATCCAGTTTCAGGGAACTAGAAATCGTGAATTGCAAAGGTAGGTTATAGGGGTTTAGGTTGTAGCTGTGTTGGTCTAAGGACATAGGCAGACAAGGTTCCTTGGGTGAATTTGATGTCTTTTATTAGACCAACCCAAATAGTTGGAGAATAGTTATTAAGCAAGCTTTCGGGTTCAAAAACCCTTCGTCAGGCTAAGGAAGTTTCAGCAGTTGGTGTGCTCTTCCTGGATGGAATGAAAAGTAAAGAAGCCAGGGGCTGGGCTGGGGAGTCAGTTGCCAGGCAGATTATCATGTATCAAAAATCCAATGTCTATGTTTAGTCCCTGATCTCTAGTATCCAGCAGGTTGATGAAATGGAGCTCATAGGCTCGTCTCTGGGAAGTGTTGTGTAAGTTTCCCTTGAGGATCAGGACTGAGAGATTGGAGAGAGAGTGGCCCTCCTGTGAGAAATGTGCCCCCACCGGTAATTGGGTATTTCAGTCTTTGATACATTTCCGGTGTGCATTCATTCTGGTGCGCAGTTGTTGTTTGGTCTCTCCTACATATTTTCCATCAGGGCATTTGGTGCATTGGATGAGGTATACAACATTCCTGGAGGTGCAGCTGTAAGATCCAGGGATGCTGATGGCTCTGTTGTGGGGTGTAGTAATAGTGGGGGTGGTGGAGATGTGTTGGCAGGTCTTGCATTTCTTGTCCTGGCACGGTCTGGATCCTTTTGGTGTGTTCTGGGCTTGAGGAAGTTTGCTTCTGGTGATGAGGTTGACGAGGTTCGGTGCTTGTTTGAAGGTTAGGATGGGTGGCTCTGGGAAGATCTTTTTAAGAATAGGGTCTTAATTACTGGTGGGGGCACATTTCTCACAGGAGGGCCACTCTCTCTCCAATCTCTCAGTCCTGATCCTCAAGGGAAACTTACACAACACTTCCCAGAGACGAGCCTATGAGCTCCATTTCATCAACCTGCTGGATACTAGAGATCAGGGACTAAACATAGACATTGGATTTTTGATACATGATAATCTGCCTGGCAACTGACTCCCCAGCCCAGCCCAGCCCAGCCCAGCCCAGCCCCTGGCTTCTTTACTTTTCATTCCATCCAGGAAGAGCACACACAAACTGCTGAAACTTCCTTAGCCTGACGAAGGGTTTTTGAACCTGAAACCTTCCTTAATAACTATTCTCCAACTATTTGGGTTGGTCTAATAAAAGATATCAAATTCACCCAAGGAACCTTGTCTGCCAAAGGTAGGTTATAGAATTCTTCTTGCAACTGTCACAACGAATGAAATTTAAAAAAAGATCTACTGGGAATCTCAGTACAAATATTTTTAATGTTGTACATATATATTTTATTCAGCTACAAGACTTGGATGCATGCCACTGAAAATAGAAAGAATGAAGATGCTTAGCTGATTACAAACAATAAAATAGTTTATCCTTCTGAAGTATTACTCCTGTATTATAGTTATTATCAGTGTCTGTGAGAATCTTGATTTCATAAGCTAAACAACTGGGAGCACGAATACCATTCTCATTTGAATACTTTAAAGTAATTCCATTTAGCACCTTTTTTTCTTCTTTTTTTTTTTTTTGGTTTTTTTGTTTTTTTTACTTTAGCCAAATATATCTTTGTATCCTCAATTCCTGATTTGATTCAGATTTGGAGCTCTGACCACTGAATTGGGCCAAATCTCCGCCGAATTAAATCAAGGACCAAAACTTCGCACAGCGCTACTGGCAGCCACTTTGCAGAAGAACCTCTCAATGAAAAAGCCAGTTCTAGGCCATGACTCTAGAAAAATCTGTTCCCCCCTACATTGCACTTTCCAAAAAAACAAGGTGTGCATCTTATCTGTGGGTGTCTGATGTAGCGAACCTCTTCTAGTTCTGACTACACGTGATCCACTATCTTTTGCCCCAATTCCTCACACTAAAACTTTAACTAAAAATCTCACTGCCTGCCTGTACTTCTATTCAGGAATCTTTTAAACTAAAAAGTGTAACATAAGAAGTATACATTATCTAGCTATTCTAAGACTCCTGGAAGCTGAAGTTGGTATCAGTGTAATATATTTTCTTCCTGGACACATCCTGAGAACCTATTCCTACATGTAGCATCAACTGTAAATTTTCCTGCAGGAGTTTTTTTCCCATACTTGCTTTTGTTAGATATTTCAATGCATGAATCAACTTATCTTGATCCTATGCAGATCCTAAATAAGATGAATACTTGTAGTATATGTAATCTTCCCAGCTTGCTGTAATATGTGACGGTTTGGCAAACCACATAAGCTCTAAAATAAGTCTTGCCGGTTGGTATGATATGCATGTCTGATGATCACTGTTCCTATATATTTGCTAATCAAAGCAGCAAAACTTGATGCAAATGCATAGCCTAACCTTAGCTCCATTTCCTCATTTGGTTCAAAGGACAATACAATTGTGAAAGCACAATAAAGCAGAATGTGCAGAACAGTCAGAACTTCAGTGTCAATAAACAGTCTTTGTCTAGACAATTTTATTTCGTGCCAAATTCTGAAGTCCTTATTCATGTAGGACTTCCACTAATGTTAATGAAACTTCACCTGAATATAGACTAAGAAGTTTCAGATGTAATATTAGAGGAAGAGGAGGGGAAGTCAACTAAACGTAAATTGTGTTTCATTTAGAAGATTATTTTTTTCATGCATAAGTGTTAATGCGAATTAACAGCTTTGGTTTCACCTACCACTTATGTGACATGATGCAATAAATTATTTTATTTCAATACATTCAGCGCCCCAGAGGAGCTGCAAAGAATCCAGTTTTGTAGCCCCTTTTCATTTTGAATAGCATTTGAAAATACTTCCATTAACTTAAGTGGGACTATTTGTGTGAGCAAGTGCTCTTAGCTGCTGAATGAGGTCATAATGTAGAGAAGAAAAAAAAAAAATCACATGCAGAAATCGTGATACTACAGTACCATCAACAAATACCAAAATAGCAAAGCACTAATAAAACATTACAATAGATGGTGACAATAGATGACAACCACTAAAACCATGACAACAGATGACAACCATGACTGGGGTCTATAGAAGCAAGTACTAACCCCCACAAATATTCACCCTCTATGGTTATTGTACAAGGTAGAAACTGTGAAAATAACTCAGTTTCTATTATTTTGCACTTTGCTCTTAAATGCATACCAACAGCACAATAAAGGTAGTTTTGCAAGAAGTTTCTGGATTTACTGTTATTCAGGCACACATTTATTTTGGCAGATACACACTGTATTACTGTATTTACTCAATTCCAAGACAAGGTCTCCCCCATTTAACATGAGGAGAAGTCCCTCATCTTAGAATTGAGTACAAGGGAGATGGGGGGGGGGGGGAAGAGAGCAGGCAGCTGCTGTGGGTTGGGCTCCAGTCCTTACCTGGAGTTGGAGCCAAAGTCACAGCTGCTGTCTGCCCCCCAACTCCCTCTGCCACCTCTTTATCCATCTCCCCCTGTACCTTCTGCTCCCCCACCTGCCCCTCTTCCCCTCATCCCTGCTTCATGCTGGTAGGCCCCATCCATGCTGCAGCCTGAGGCACTGAGCATGGCCCCAGCCTGGCTGCATAGCAGCGGTGCACAGCCCATATGGCTGCTACAGGGGCTGTGCTGTGGCCATGCTCCGTGCCGTGGCCATGCTCTGTGCCGTGTGCTAGAATGGGGACAGAGCCTGCTGGTGTGAAGCAGAGGCTGGGGGGAGAAGCACTGAACAGAAACGGGGGGGGGGGAGGGAGGGGGGCAGGCACAAGCAGAGGGGTAAGCTGCTTGAACTTCCCACACCACCTGCCTCCCCGCTGCCTACCCCACTACACTGGCGGGGGGAATGCATCAAAGACGACCCTCCAATAACTAGTTTCCAAACATGAAAAAGCATAATACATTTATATTTTTTTCATGTATAGAATCGAATTATTGGGGGGTCCTCTTAAATTCAGGATTATCATTGATTCGAGTAAAAATCAGTTTGAGTATTGAGAATGTGAGTTAACAGGAATTATAAGCCATTTAACTGGCACACTGATACAGGTCAGTTTTCCTCCATCACTGTTAATACATAAAACACTAGCCATAAAGATTCTGTAGGCACTGGAATGTCACCTGGCAAGGATACTAATGGTTACAGTATGGTCCGAACTGGTGGGGAATGTCTAGATCCTATTCCCCAATTACTCTTTGATTCTTAACTCATCGTTTTCTTACAAAAAATAACCAACTAACCAACAGCCAATAGCACAGTCATCAGTGATGGGGCACAAACTGAATTAATTGTTCATATTAGTAAAAAGCAGAAAATACTGTAATGAAGTAATAAAAGAAAAATCTCTCTCTGTTCTAGTGCACTGCCATTTGGAAATACATAAAGAGCTTCTTGGTTTACATTCAGTTGGATTACATTCTATTTATTGCTCCTGGGTGTAGCATGTGCACCCAGGACCACAGCATGTTGAGCCAGGGCGGTGCAGCCTTGGCTGGCAGGGAGCCTGGGAGATCAGCCTGCCAGTCTGGAGCTGCTCTGCCCTGGCTTAACATGCTGCAGAGAGGCTGGCTGGGGCATGAAGGTTCTACAGTGCAGGCCTAGCTGACAGGCACTGGTCAGAGTCTATATGTTTGTTGCAGTGGAGTAAATAACTCCACTGTAGAATAGTACTTGTGTTCGGTAGTACTATCCTACAGCAAAGTTAATTAGTTTGCTGTAGCCTAATAGCACCGCTTCTGTAGATGGTGACACTTTACTGTAGAGCTAATTAGGCAACTTTGCAGTAAGCGCTCATGTAGATGCACCCTGTGAGAACAAATCACTTAGGGTATTTACAGGTGTTACATTTACACTGGTCTAAGTCAGGAGTTGGCAACCCCTTGCACTAGAGGTGGACCGATATATTGGTGCCATATCGGATCAGAACCGATTAAAGGAAAATTAACATTATCAGCTATAGGCTTTTTTGGGCCCATGTAGCTGATACTATCACCAGTAAATAATATGCCTTCTGGCCGAGGCTCCTGGACGCCACATGCTTGAGCATATGTAGTCAGGAATGCAGCTGGGCAGCATGGAGAGCAGTGTCCTGCAGGTAAGCCTGTGGAGGGAAAGGGGCATGGGGGGGATAGAGGTCCCCTCGATGAAGGAGGAGTGGGGCAGGGGTTGGGGGTGCTGCCCAGTCAGGGCAGCGTGTGTGACCCAGGGCCAGGACAGGGAGCAGGATGGAGCCGTGGGCAGTTCGTCCAGGAGGTGCAGGGGGTAGTTCCCCACTGTGCGCACCCCCAGGGGAGGCATGTGCCCCGCCCCCCCCCCCCCCCCCCAGATTTATGTGCAGGAAGCATGCAGGCTGTCTGCTGTGGGCTCAGGGCTCTCTGCTCTGCTACCTTTGCCCTGGGGGCTCTGTGTCAGCTGCGCGTTCTCTGACTGCCCAGCAGCAGTGGGGGCAGCGAGTTGTGCCTTCTGCTGCCGGGTAGGCAGGGGACATGTGGCCGATGCAGGATCCCCAGGGCAAAAGCAGCAGAACAGAGAGCCCTGAGCCCACAGTTGGCAGCCCACATCCGTCCTTGCCCCACTTGGCTCCACTCTTGTTAAAAGCATCCCCATGCTTAAAAATGGTGGCAGTGGTGCTTGAACGAAAGCTCATTTGACTAGCTTTAGTCCAAGTATGCCCACTGCCATTTTTAAATGCTGGGATGCTCATCCCCTGGATAAGCCACCCACGGATCCATCCTGCTCCCTACCCTGGGTCCCATTCACCGCCCTAGCTGGGCAGCACCCCTGCCCCTGCCCCACTCCCTCCCTTACCATGGGGGCTTCAATCTGCTCCCCCCATGTCCCTTCCTCTCCACAGACTTACCTGCAGGATGCAGCTCTCCATGCTGCCCAGCTGCATTACTGTAAATCAGTTATAGGATCAGTATCGGCCGATATGGCTGGTTAATAATTGTCCATCAGTATCAGCCAAGAAAATCTTTATCGGTGCATCCCTAACCAGCACACATGCCAGTGTGGCACATGAAGACATTTTGCTTGGGACACCAGCCCTCAGGGCGGAAGGTGGGAGAGCCGTGAGAGGCCCAATTTACGTGTGGCAGTGGAGCCCCGGCCTCTTCCCCACTGTCCGCCCTGAGGCAGATGCACATCTGCCGCAAGCAACGAGCCGGGGCGGGGCTCCATGGACCCCAGTGCAGCTGTTTGCAGCCTCCCCACCACCTGCTGTGAGCAGCCTGGGCTCCATGGCGGGCAGCAGGGGCCTTCCCAGAGATTGGGCTGGCTTTCGCAGGCAGCTGGGAGGCTGCTAGTGGCTGTAATGGGGTCCACAGAACCTTGATCTGGCTTGTTGCTGGTGGCAGGTGCATGCACACCTTGGGGCGGACAGCAGGGAGGGGACTGAAGCTGTGCTGCCACAAGGAGGAACAGGCCCCTTGTGGCTCCTCCGCTATCTGCCCCGGCATGCCAACATCATACAAGCAGACATTGTGGGTTTTTGGCACTTTGCACAAAAAAGTTGCTGACCCCTGGTCTAAGAGAATGTAGCTTGATCTAAACCTACAAGCCTAGGTCAGGTAAAAAGTGGCAAACACAACATAAACCTAGCTTGCATCTGAGACTGTACTTAGTTGAGATTGATGGGGGTAGACCAGTTTATCAAGTGCCTGTACTGTTCCTTAGTGACCACTATTGCAACTAACTCAGGATAAACCAGAGTTTATCCTGAGGTTTGAAGCCTCATTTGCTGCCTGTACCATATATAGCTGGAGGGTGGGTTCTGTAAATATGGCATGTTGCTTGCTGTGGACTACTATAGCACATGCAAAGCAGTCAGTGCTGCAAAACAACCTCATTATGGAATGGCTAAATAAATGTCTCACAGAAGTTAGTCCTACAAGAACATGAAATATACATTTAACTTTCAAGTTTTAGCCACAGGTTATTTCTTTTCTAATAATATGGTGTTGATAGGGCCCATGTCCAGTTGCAACCAATAGTGCAATCTTCTCAATCTTTTCCAGCTGAATTCTACATGGTAAAACTAATACCGCTGCTGTTAAAAAATGAATGAAAGTGAACTATGCCGAATTCAACTTAAAATAATGGTTTCTTAAAATAATGAACATGTCTACCTGAAGCCCAAATGACTCATTTTGATGGTTTTCTCACAGCAAAAGTGAATGCAACTTTCCCTAGGGCTGCCCAGCTTCTGAACAGTTGGGGCCCTTCCTGCCACACGGGCTACCTGGGCACATGTCATGCAGGAAGAGCTCACTGGCCCTAACAGAAACAGCAGAACATGTAGTAAGGGGAAAGTGGGGGCTGGACAAGAGTCAGTGGGACTGCAAATTAACCCCTTACAGGCCGCCTGCAGCAGTGGACTGTGATTTGGACATAGCTGCCTTAGATCTACAGGGGGTTACTTTGCACTTCAGGTAATATGACGAGACCAGAATCTGGCTCATAAGCATCACCCTGACAGTATCAACCATGAGCTATAGCAGGTAAGGATCAGGCACAGGGAAATCAGACACAAAAATAAACAGTGAGTTTTACACAGGACAACATAATAAAGGCCTCTACCCCAAGTGCACCAGAACACACAGTGTTCCCCAGCCCTATAAGCTGCAGTCTCTACCAACAACCTTGTGCATGAAGGCTGGAAAAGAATAATGCCCGGATCTGAAGTTTCTATGGGAAAGGATGCCTTTGTCCTTAACTCTGAAGTTCCTTGCTTTTGCAAGCCATTAATGTAGCTCTTTTAAAATTAAATTTCCTCAGTGAAGTTCACAGTGTTCTTTGCTAATATAATAAAAGAAAATACAAACTGTGACAAGCAGTACTTCTCTCCCTAGTAAGAAACAGCATGAAATGATTGTCCTGTTCTTAAAAACACATGACTACAACGTAAGTTAACTGCCACTGTTTCTGTAATAGCTATTTTGAATTTCTGGTATCAATGGGTTTACTATTCTACTAATAATTTACAAATGGAGACTGCAATTTTAGAATAGTTTAAAGATTTCTCTTAATTTATGATGTTTGATTTTGGTAGAGAGAGATACTGCCAAATAAGCTTGTCACTTGTTTTATTTTCCTGATTCCCGGCTCCAGAAAGGGGAACATTTCTTAGTACCACATGTTGTAAATGCAATCAGAACGGGGAGGGGGAACCCAAACAAACCCCCGACCCCACACAAATAGTCATTTGTGGCTGCCTAATTAAAAGTTCTTCAGGTCAAATTTAGCTAATGGAATACGGGAGCCCAACTTCCTCATTAGTAGTTGTACACAGTCACTTAAAAGCTGAAATCAGCCCTTTTGGCTTTATGTCCTAATTAAAATATGCAGGACCTCAACATGAATTTTTATCCAAATCCAGGTGGAAAGTGGCACAAACCCCTGCTCTCCTCACCGGTCTTGAATTGTTTTATGTGGCATTCACATATTAATTTTCATCCTCAGGATACTTTAACCATTAACACAATCCTCACAATGCTCCTGTGGGGCATCAAATTAGCATCCTAATTTTAAAATGGAAAAGACTGGGCTTAAAAGTTAAATGATTTGCCAGCACACCAAAGCAATCTTGAGACCTCGACAATTTTTAGTTCCCTGACTTGCTGTCAGCTCATACTTCTTACTCAACAAAATGAGAGTTGAGGCTGCCTGAGAAATTTTTATAGAAAGTAACATAAAATCCAATTTTTCTCATAACTTTGGAAAAGATATCCCTTGTGAGAAATAAGAATGTAATGCATCGTCAGGAACAATTTGTCCCTTTCTAGGTCATTAGCATTTTGACTGACAGCTTTTTTTGCATTTGTAAAACTGCCTCTGTAGAAACAGTAAACCTCATTGCTTACCGACAGTAGCCTTCTTATTTCAACACTGTGGTAAACAGACTATTTATGTAAAATGACATTATTTCTTCATTGTGTAAAGATATTTAAAATTGATCCACTACGTAGTGTATATTAATACCATATCAAAACAAACAAACAAACAAACAACTCCCCACCTCCCCCTCCAAACCCTACACTTGGAAATGCAAGTTTAAAACTCTGACTCCAGCATTTTGGGTGTTTCCTTTACTATACTTTACAGTAAAAACAAACAAGAAAAAAATCATTAGGAAGTCCCGATTTTTTTCCCCACGCCAGAGATTTCCGGAGAATCATCTTTAGAAACTCCTTCAGTTTTACCTTTTACTTGGAACACTCATAAACACAGATTATCAGAACAGTTTGGTGACACGTGTATCTATTTAGAAATGTTTAGAAAAGTCAGTGCTTAGCACAGATATGTTTCATTTCTAAAGAACATGGGTGACATATTCTAAAATTCAGTTAAATAAGTTCAGAGAGGAGATGCCTTTCTGTAGTCCCTAAAGTCATATAATTTAGTAAATATTTTATTTATAAGCAATTACAAGTTTTCACAGATAAGCACACAGACTCTTACAAGAATCATTTGCTTCCTTTTGACCAGAATAGGAAAATGTTAGAGGAACAGGGGGCCAGGAAATGTCCCCACAACATATTTGGCCATGTGGATTTTCAATTCCCTCTGGGAGAACATTGGCCTCTGAGTATTACGGAAACCTGATGCTACTCATCCAGTTTTTTTTCCCAACTGTCAGAGTTATAACATGGATTAACCGACTTTGTGATATAAAAGAAATACAGACAATTTCATTATTCCAGACCTCTAATCTTTTTGCCCAGAAGATCCCAGTTCCAGGGTAACGACCCTACTTTATGTGCAAACCTGTACAGTATAATTTAATTTCCTTGGGACTCATGTGCCATTAATAAGCACAGCGACCTCATTTGTGGTCATGACCTCCTAGTTTAGAAACTGAAGGTCTAGACTATGGTGGGAAGGAAGAGGCTCACTTCACTGTGGGGTCAGAATTATGGCACAAGGGTATATGGGAAATATGACTGTTTAAGGAGTATTGTAGATAGTCAAAAAAGGTTAGAATATGTCTGGGGAGCAAACAGCATTAGGAGTGGAAAAAGAGCAACAGGTCTGATAACTGGAAGGGCTGCAGGATCCTTCTTCCTGCCTTATAACACTGATAACTCATTTTCATCTTGGAGTCCACTACGACTCCAAGATCCCTTTCCACTTCTCTGCTGCTGAGAGGGTCATTCCCCAGCCAGTAGGTGTGCTGCATATTTTTACGCCCTAGGTGCAGCACTATGTACTTGTCCTTGTTGTACTGCATCCTATTGTGTACTGACCACTTCTTTAACCTGTCCAGGTCTGCCTGCAATCGCTCCCTACCCTCTGGAGCGTGCACTTCACCCCACAATTTGGTATCATCTGCAAACTCAGACAGAGTACACTTCACGCCCACATCCAAGTCACTGCCCACGTCCAAGTCACTGATGAAGACATTGAAGAGTACGGGTCCAAGAACTGAACCCTGCAGGACCCCACTACCCACATCCTTCCAGGTCGATACCAACCCATCTACCACCACTCTCTGGGTGCGACCCCCAAGCCAATTTGCCACCCATCGGACCGTGTAAACATCTAAGTCGCAGCCTCTTAATTTATTTAAGAGAATAGGATGAGATACTGTATCAAAGGCCTTCCTAAAATCCAGGAAAATGACATCCACCTCTACTCCTGCATCTAAGCATTTTGTGACCTGGTCATAAAATGAAACCAGATTAGTCAGGCATGATCTACCTACTATGAATCCATGCTGGTTGCCCTGCTGCATTATTTTTCCCACTGGACTCCCACAAATATGATCCTTAATAATCTTTTCAAGGACTTTTCCAAGGATGGAAGTGAGACTGACTGGCCTATAATTACTCAGATCCTACTTCCTTCCGTTCTCAAAAATAGGGACTACACTGGCCCTTTTCCAGTCCTCTGGGACCTGACCCGAGCGCCATGAGCACTCAAACAGCCATGCCAGTGGTTCTGCTATGATACTGGTCAATTCCTTCAGCACTCTCAGATGCAGCTCAATTGATGCGTCAGCTGAATTGATACCCCACCCCCATTGCTACAGCAGGGAAAGCCTCTTGTGCTTGCATACCCACTTCCTGTCACAATGCTTCTCCTGTTATACAGTTGCCCTCATTGTTGTTTTCATAATATCTTCTCCTTCACAGTTCAGCAAATAAAAAAACCCACCCTCCAAAAAAACAATAAACCCCAAGAAATCTGACATGGGTCACTATATCAGCCCACACAGCTTGTGCTCTCTCTATATCTTATTTAGTTAGCCTGAAGTCAGTCAGGAGACAGGGTAAATATGCATCTTTATAGACTAACACAGCTAACTACCTCTGTTTACTCATCTTCAATCAAATTCCCAGAGGTGTTTAAAAATGACCAGTTAACATACAGGATGCATATATATGAAACAAAACAAAGATTTCCATTAAAGAAAAAAAAAAAAATCAAGGCCTTGAAAACAATTCAGTGTTCTCAGAATTTAAGTTTCTTTGTTCATGCTAAATCAACATGCTTTGGTGGGTAATAAGATTAAAAACAATTTGAAAAAGCCCAAGGGTCTGCAATTATTTATTTTTAATAAAATCTATGTAACCAAAACACTGTTAGATATAGTAGACTTTCTTCGATGAACAGTTTCCATTGTATCACCTACTCTGTACTTTGAAGGACTGACAAGGAGACATGAAAGATAATATATGGTCTAAGGCATTGGACTTGGAATTTCATCAGTTTAAACATACTGACTTACTTCAATCAAAATAAATCTGATTTCCAGTTAAATTTATTCCCTCTTTAAATTTAAAAATGCACAGTTCAAATTATCTTAAGTGTCTGTATTATATCATTTTAGTGATTTTTTTCATATTTAGACCTGCATTTCATCTAGATATGTAATATCATACTAACAAACTTCTGCATTCCCTAGCCAGTTCCAAAACAAAGACATTTCTATTAAATGTTATGAAAAATGAGAGAATATGCTCTGTGCTTTAATAACATATTTACTTGGAAATAAGAGGTGGTCAACCCCCTCTGCACCCCAGTCAGCACGGGGGAGAAGTTCCTTACGTTAAATTCACAAATAAAGTGGGGAGAGGGGGCAGGCAGCTGGGTTAGGGCCAGAGTAAGCCAACAGAAGCCCCCTGACCCCACATCCACTTGACCTCTGCAGCTTCTGCCACCTCCCTCCATCCCCTCTCCCCTTACTGTCAGGTGCAGCTCATCACCAGCTCAGGCTGGATACCCTCCCCAGCACAGAGCACACAGAAACTCCATCTCCTATTGGGCCAATCAGCAATGTAGCTGTATGGCCCAGCAAAAGCCGAACTTACATGTGCTGTGCTCCAGGGAGGGAATACAGCCCAAGCAGCATCTGACACTAAGGGAGCACTGGGAAACAAACAGCCCAGTGGGGGCTTCACTCCTCGTAGCGCTGGCTGGAGCCAGGGACTAATGCCGTGCGGAGCGCCTTCCACCACTGATGCCCCCCTACTGCCGGCCAGGGCTGTGCACCATGGGAGGGGAGTGTAGGAGGGGTCCCCATACTCCTCACACCCACACCTTGCCCACCCAAGCTCCATGCTGCTGCTCCCCCCCCCCCCCCCCCGGCAAGGGCTCTGCGCTGCAGCCAGCCCCTAGCTCTGTGTTCCCACCCAGCTGCAGCCCCGCCCCATCCCCCGCTTCCCTACCTGCTGCCCAGGTAGGTACCGGGACTCAAAGTCCTGCAGCAGCAGCCCATCCCCATGCTAGCGGGGCCAGCCCTTCTGCCCACAAAGGTGGGAGTGAGGCATAAAAGGATATGTTGTGGGAGGGTGTAGATGCCTAGCTCCCACCCTCGTGGGTGGAAGGGCTGGGTAGGGCACAATTTGTTGCAGGGCATTGTGGGCCAGATGAAAGTGCCTGCTGGGCTCAATGCAGCCTGCAGGCTGTATTTTGCCCACCCCTGGTGTATGTAGCAGTGGAGACAAATCTGGTTTTAAGATGTGTTTGGTCAATTTATGAAATAGCTTCTGTGACATCTTCATTAGTAGGAGACCGGACTTGATAGCCCAGGGGAGTCCTGGATCTTCATAAGATCCTAGTGGTGTAGACAGAAGTGCAGCTCCCCGCTGTAACTGAGAATGTTTTGCAGGAAGGATTCTGAATTGCAACGATCACCTGGACCAAACCAGAAGTTCAATGTTGGTTCCATGAAGAGGGGAATCTAGTTGCTGGCTGCAAGCCTATAGCTGTAGCAATGACCCGTCCTCCTGCAAGTTGGCAAAGTTTTCAGAATGGGAGTGGGGAAAGGGAACAGAGGAAGCTCATTCAGGGGGTTCTCCACCTAGAGGAACGTAGAGCTCCAATATATCCACTCCACCCTCCAGCAGGGTCTGAAAAAACCTATGCGCTTAACCCCCTTTGCTCCTTTTCTTTCCCCCCTTCCATTCTGAAAACAGTGACAGGCTGGCAGGCAGGCAGACAAAAGTTACAGAAGATGCTGTTTTGAAACGTATTAGTTTGATCCCTCATGCAACAACGGTTCAGACTTTCACCCGATAGGCTATTTTTGAAGCGGTCTGCAGCTGTGCACTTGTGGTTAGTCATGCCTATAGATCATTTTTTGTGACCAGATCTGGGAAAAGTTGTCACTTTTATCTGCATGCTAAAGCAGATGTGATAAACTACTGATGACTAGATTTTAAGCTGATGTTTTGTTTTACCTTGTATATACTGTGCTTTTTGTGATGGTATTTGGAGGTATACAGTCTAAAAATTGCATTGGCACTTTTTCAGGCTACAATTTTTCTTGAGGTTATGATGTAGCGCTCAAAATTGAAAATGTACTTCCTTAATTTGCAAGGGGTGTGTGTGTGTGTGTGAGAGAGAAAAATCAACATTTCTGGTGTGTGTAATACCATTATAGCTGGAAAAAAAAATTCAGCATATAGTACAGTATAACCTCATAAATGCGGCATGGTCAGGACCGAACACCTGCCGGAAATTCTAGATTTTTGAAGCCGGAGCAGCAGCCTGTGGGGGGGGGGGGGGGGGGGTGCATATAGAGCGGCGGCGTGGGGTGGTGGATGGCAGCAGCAGTTGCTGCATGCAAGCTTCCCCCTCCACTGCTCCAGGACCGGCTGCCGCTACCTCCCAATGTAATGTATTTTTTTTAAAATGCCAGATTCTCGAGAACTCCGGACTTTTGATATCTGGATTTATGAAGTTATATTGTACCAATATAAATGTTCCACCTGATTCTATTTGTTCCTTTTCAAGGCATTAATATAGCCTTATAATGGTTTGTTTTGAAGTATGCTTTATTTACTGTTGGTTAGTAACCAATATAGTATTTATTTTCTTGTTAAATGCAGAATGCAGATATCAGATCTGATATCTTTAACTATGTGAACTAAATTTCTTTGTTTTGTTCTTAATTATCACACTGCTAGCTGCACCGTTTTTTACTAAAAGTTATAAATTACTGTATTTACTTGACTCTAAAATGAGCCCAAATTGAAGACAATCCCCCAATAATTAGATTCTGTATATAGAAAATTTGTAAATTTGTTATAATTTTCCAGGTATAGAATCTAATTATTCATCTCTCCTCCCCCCCTCCCCCCCCCACTATAGCAGGGAAAGTAATGGCTGGGGGGGGTGGCTGGGGGGATCGTGTGGCCCCCTTTCCCTCTGCCCCTGACCCCCGGCACCTGCACTACTGCCTACCTCCCCACAGTCTCTGCCTCTTCCCCACTCCCCCACATCTGCCCACACCCCAAAACCCAGACACAGACCCCTCCCCACCCCCAGTGTTGCCTACATTGGCTGCAGGAGAGAACAATGTGTTCCAGAGCCATACAACCAAGCTCCACAAATGGCCCACAACCCCCCAACATCCCTTATGCCCCCCCACACAGCCCCCACAAACTCCCCCGACACCCACACTACACCATACACCCCCCACCATACACATACACACCCCTCCACCAGACACCCCCCCACCACACACACGCACACAGACACCCAACCACACCCCCACACAATATAAAAGACTAAGAATTTATTTTTGAGTTATTATGCAATCACCTCTATATACAGTACACAAACACAAATCATGACAACAATATTTTTAGTAATAAAATTAAAATATGTTATAGTAGATGTTTGACTTTTAGTGTATGATTTTTTTTGGTCCTAAGATGGCAACTACCCCCTCCCAAAAGGAGCATTTCCAGGGGGCAAGAGGAGGGACTTCTGGTGCCAAAGGTCGGGGGTTAGGAGGTGGGACTCTTGGTCCCAAGATGGCGGCCAGGGGGCAGGGCACCTGTCATGGTGCAGGGCTACCCATGAGGCCCTCAACAGCTCACCAAACCTCATTAAGCAACCCTCTGCCTAAAATAATTGCCTGCCCCTGGCATACGCTGTTCCAGAACCTTACTACTTTAATGGATAGGAACCTGTTAATTCCAGCTTTAATTCTAACCTCTTTATTCAAGGCCAGTTTATAACCATTTTTTCTTGTTCCGATATTATCCTTTCACTTAAAGAAGCTGCTGTCGTTCCCTATTATTTATTCCCTGATATACTGATTAGAAAGCAATCATATCCCTTTATAGCCTTTGTTTTGATAAATCAATTGGCCAAGTGTTTAGTCTCGTCTGATAAGCTCTCCTATCTCCAGATCATCTCAGCAGCCCTTCTCTATCCCTATTCCAATGTGAATTAATAAATGAGTGACCAGAATTGCACTGAGTAGTTCAGCTGGGGTCTTACCAGAGCCTTGCAGAGTGGCATTAATTCTTCCCTATATCTACTGAAAATACTTCACAGCTGACTAGGATCACATTTACTTTTTCCACACAGGCAACTCAAATCATCCAAGACTGACCCTTGAGAAATTCCCTTGGAAACCTCCCTCTATACCAGTGGTGCTCAATGTTTTGGTCCCAGGGGCTAAAAAATGGTACAGGACTGCTCTGCAGGCTAGATTGGACCCTGCATATCAGGATCCTGGCCTTGGTATCCAACATGTTAAGACTGGAGCCTGAGCCCCACAGTGCCTCCACCCAGCCCACCATGCTGAATCAGGGCCCTGTGTTGCCACCCAGACCAATGTTGCCTTCCCATGGAGTCCTGGAGGCGAGATGACCTGGCACAGGGGTTGAGCACTTCTGCTCTATACTGATACCTTTCCCTTCAACCATGTCAATTACCACAATCTCATCATAAGCCAGTTCCTCTACCAATCTCATTTCCCATATGGCAAGATACCAAATACTAGACCTGTGTGAATAGAGAAGTATTAGATTCAGATTCGGAGGACAGTAATTAAATTCAGAGCTTCGGATCACTGTCCTGATTTGATTCGGACAAATCAGCTTCGGAAAATTCGGCGATTCAGATCAGCTGGGGAGAGGCAGGCACAGCCAGGCAGCTCATCCGGCTATGCCTGCCTCTCACCAGGCAGGGGGAGCTGTGGGAGAAGCCCCCATGGCTACCCTGCCCAGCCCCAGCCTAGTCCCAGGACTTAAAAAAAAGCCCCACACTCACTGGCTGCAACAGGGGCTGTGGGACCTCCTGGCAGACCTCCCCCCCTCCACAGCCCATGCTCCCCAATCTCTACCCCCTCCCAGCCCTGCCCCGATGGCTTCCCCACCGAGCCCCAGCATCCCGACAATTAAAAAAACCCCAAACCCTGCACTCACTGGCTCTAGCAATGGGGATTGGGGGCTCATGGCAGAACCCCCCCATACAGCATGGATCACTTCCCCCACCACCTGGCACCCAAGCAGCAGCTGCCCCATGGTGCGGGTGCAATGTGGCTTGGCAGGGCGCTGTGCACTGTCTGGGAGCTGGGGCCACTTTTTTTTTTTTTTTTTTTTTTTTTTTTTTTTTTTTTTTTTTTTAAGTGCCAGAGGCTGAGCCAGGGAGAGGATAGGGCCGGGCAGGGCAGCCATGGGGGCTTCTCCCGTGGCTCCTTTGGCTGTGCCTGCCTTTGCCCCAGTGGGTGGAGCTGAGGGGGCTATGCTCTGCTGCTGCTTGCCCCCTTCTGTCTAAAACAAGCCCTGCCTGCATCCTGCCCGATCTGCCCTGGCAGGGCAAGCAGCAGCAAGGCAGAGCCCCCACTCCCAGCGCTGCTGCACCCGCATCCCGTGCCCCTCTGCCCACTCATGACAGCTTGTCTCAGCCCCAATTCCTTCCTCCCCCACACCTCTTCCCTCCCCCAACTCCAACAGACTTGCCAGCTGGAGGCAGCTGCCTGTTTAGTTTATGGCTGAATCTCCAAATCAGCCAAATGTTTTGTGAATCGATTTGGATGCTTCAAATCAATTAGCAGCTGTTACTTGGTCTCCCAATTCAATTCAGATTCAAAGATTCAGTCCACGAATCAGGCCAAATCTCCTCCAAATCAAATCAGCTACCGAAGCTTCACACACCCCTAACCAAATACTTTACTGAAATCCACATAAATAAGATCTACTTCATTCCTTTTGTCTAGATAAGCAAGTATGTTATCATGTGATCAGATTAGTAAGGTGTAATACATCTTTGGTAACGCCTGGCTTATTTTATTCTATTTTCTATTTACTCCCATGTTATTATTATTATTAATTATACTTTTTCCCTTTATTTTTCCTTTAAAATTTGTTCTCAATCCTTGCACATTATGGAGGTCAGATTAATGGGCCTGCCACCGCCAAGATCATTCCTTTCTCCCCACTCTGTATATATAGGTACTACATAGCCTCATGCACTTAGCACTGTGGGCAGACTATTTAGCTTGCAGTGGTAGTTTGGCATGCCTGAGAATACTCTTGCCAAGCATGATGTGTTTGAGGTGTAGACATGGCTTCCGACTAGTCCATACGACACCTCACTGTGGGAGAAACATAGGCAGAGCATATGGTCTAATCGGCCATGCCAAGACCTGGCAAAGTGCCAAACTATTTGAAACAAGTGTGTCTAACTAACTTTGTGCCCCAGGCTGGATCTGGACCATGGCACTCCTTGCAGGCCAGAACCAGCCCAGGTCATGCAGCAGTGGCAGTTCCAGCCTCTGCTGCACACCCTATGCCAGAGCAGAAGCTGTCACTGCCACTACATGCCTTGTGCTATGGCAGCAGCTCTAGCACTGGCAGAGGGCATACGGTGGTGGCTAGCATTGGGCAGTGACAGGGATAGCAGCCAAGCAGTTAGGGCTGCAGCAGTGACAATGGGCAAAGCATGTGGAGGGTGAACAGGGATGCATCAACCCTTGCTTACCCTCCTGCCACTGACTGTCATGTCCCCCCCCGGCACACCCCGCAACTTACAGTAGCTAGCTGTTAGCATAGCAGGCCAGACTCAGCAGTTCTCTGGGTCAGATCCAGTCCATGGACCATGTGCTTGACATCCCTGGTTTAAGACATTGCTCACGAAGGTTTGCAAGAGTACTGCAAAAAATGCAATCCTAACTTAGTTAAGCCAGACACTCAGGCTAGGGACTTTGGCTGGGGTGTGCCAACACTCCTGTTGAGGCCAAAGCTGGAGGTTCCTGGCCAGGGGGTTAGCTCCTCCACTCAGGGTCAGACTGATCACCAGATTTGGGGTCAGGAAGGAATTTTACCCTAGTCAGATTTGTATGAACTATGGGGATTTTTGCCTTCCTTTGTAGTGAGGGCATGGCCCTCTACCCAGGATCTCTTGAGCATATATTGACAGCATTTCAGAGAAGAAGGACATTGGCTGCTGCAGTTCCCCTGCTTTACTTGTGGCAGGTTAAGGTGTTAGGTTTGTGTTGTGCTGGGGTTGACAGTAGTTTTATGTAGAGTTTAGGCTATGGTTTGTATGGGACGATTCGAATAGGGATGATCCTGCCTCAGGCATGGGGCTGGACTAGATGATGTCTGGAGGTCCCTTCCAGCCCGACTTCTCTATGATAATGCAGATAGAAACAAGAGAGGGATAAGAAAGAGAAGAGACAGACTAGAGGACTCACTAAGTAGCGAGTGATGAAATAAATGTAAGCAGTATGACAGTCTTGGAAGTATTCTCTATTTAAGCCAATGCTTGTAAAAATGGAAATGTCATTCCTTGTCTCTAACTTAGTCAAATCAACAATCAGAATCAGCATAACAAAGGCCCAGTAGTGTCACAGTGGATTGTAAGATGCACTGCAAGTGACTGCCATGATGAAAGGGCTCATTACTTTCTGTCCACCCCTTCTCCTGCAGTTAGTATCATATATCTCACTATTTTGTCCATTGATTTCAGCCCATCAGATTTGGTTCACTTCACTTATTTCTAGTCCCACAATTCTCCTCTTGGAAGACATGATCTCAAAAACAGTCTTTGGTTTCTTTTCATTTGGATGAATTCGTTTTTTTCTAACTTTCTGCAACTTTTATAAACAATGTTATGTAACATGCAGAGTGGAACTTTTGTTACCTTGCATAACTTAAAGTATAGGCTTCTATAAAACACAACTGACAAAACTAAGTTTTCTGGTTGAAAAAGCAAGAACATACTATATTTTGTTTATCAAAGTTCATAAGCATGAGCATGTCTGATATGCACACACACACAAAGAAAAAAGGTAATATAGCAGGTTAAGACAGTAAACATATAAAAAGCATGTTTAAATAGAAATATTATATACACAAAATGCAGACAAGATAACATTAAATAAAGAGATGACAGCCTAAACGTTACAGTATCCAAAACTTGTTCACTTATTAGCGTTCCAAGATTTATAGAACAAGAGATTGGATATCACACAGCTGAAGTTAATGAAATAACTTAGTTTTATTAATTATTAGATTTCAAGCCTGCGTGTAGCTTATACATTTCCCAACTTAACAATTTAATTGTGGACCTTTATTAACATAAGTGAAATAAAGTTGACTAAAAAATTGATGTGTCATATGCAAAGGAGACACGATTTCAGTAGGCTGACTAAAAATTCTGGCAGATATTTATCACATATGCTTTAAGAGTCTTCAGACATCACTTTCCTTTTTCCCTTTTCTTTAAGATGAACGAAGTCCTCAAGCTATACAAAGAGTTTTTGTGATGTCTCAGAATATTTTTTAAAAGAAAGTATAATATTTAGTGTTGGGTGTCAGTTGGACTCCACTCAAACATAGCTTTCAACCTTAATTCTTTTTCTTTTTCTTTTTTTTAAATTACGTGTTTTTCTTGGGAACATGTGCAGGAATCGTGTCTGGTACAAAATCAGCCTCTACACAATCCATGCGAGAACCCTGCTGGGTACATACACTGCCTCGGCGTTTATACTGCTAAAGATTCTCAGCACACTTTTTCCTTCTGACTGCTTAAATTCTAATGAAAACACAGTGTTTGACCTCATTCTTCCATCACTTGGCACAAAACCATTTGTAAGTGTGGGCATTTTTCCACAGACATTCTTTTAGTAATTATGTGATTATACAAGCGCTAATAAGAACACCTACTACCCAATATAACAATTGACAGAAGAAACCCACAACAACCAACTAAGGGTACATTCATGCACTGTTGATGGGAATTCTTTCAAAGCCGCCAGGTCTAGCACTCAGATTCCCACAATATATGGTGTTTTTCTTAAAGCCCCGGCTCCTAAATTTTTGGAACTGCACAAAAAATTTGACTTCTATTAATTATTAACCTTTATGACTGCAACAATGACAAAAAGGTTTGAAAGCACAATTCAAGTGAACCCCCAAAGGTTCAAGGAAAAAAACAACAACCCAGAAAGCAAATAAAAACAAACATTATTTTTAAAACCTTCATGGCTTTTAAAGACAACCCCACATTTTTAAGGGGTGAGAGGGTGGAGACCAAATTCAAAATTTTGAGCAACTAGGGCCACTGCTGTTTCCTGAAAGTTCCTCTGATAACATTGACGTGCTGACTTTCTCCCACACCAGCATCCACGGCAAAAACAGTAACCCCATTCCCATTCAAGAGCAGGGCATACAAACACCACATAAATATGAGCAATAGACAGTCATAAGACAGTGGTCCAGCCCTATACAACATCAATAGGGTGCACAAGGATTTTTTGACTGGTCTTCTAGCCCTTCTCAACAACCTATTTCCCATGTCAGGTCCTACAAACATGATCCAGTGATATCCATAGAGATTTTTATAAAATGAAATCCTAATTAGCCTTGTTTCCATTCCCAACATCCTTAAATTCAACCTAGGTTCAAAAACTTAAAGTAATGAACAGATGAAACAAGGCTTTACATGGTTACATGAAAACTAGGGGTGTGCAAAACGGGCCGTATTCAATTCGGATTCGGCCCAAATTGGAGACAGTGATTCAAATTCATTGATTCAGATCACTGTCCCGATTCAATTCGACTGAATCTGAAGATTCGATGTTGATTCGGAGGATCAGTAATTGGGCCACAGACACAGATTTAAATGTTTTTTTCTACATACCTCGAGGTACCAGGTGCGACTCGTGAATGCTGCGATGCTGGGGAAGATGAAGCATTGGACAGGAGCACGGGGGGCTCCTGTATGCTTGGCAGCGAACTCAGAAGTAGACTGGAAGTACTTCTGGTCCACTTCCAGATCCGATGCTGAGTGCGTGGGGGACTCCCTCCCCCCCCATCCCCCCACACACACACACTCCCCCAGCTTAGCAATCAGTCACGGGGGAACACTGGGTGCCCCCCCAGACCCAGGAGGCACCAGTCGCTGAGCTGGGAGGGGTGGGCGGGTGGAGCCTCCCTCCCCCGTGCTCCCCAGTGGACCCAGATGCAGAACGGAAGTGCTTCTGGTCCACTTCCAGGTCCACTGTTGAGCACACTGGGGACTCCCCTGTGTTCCCGTGTGATGCTCCATCCGCCCAAGCATATCAGCAATCACGAGCCGCCCGGTACCTTGAGGTATGTAGAAAAAACGTTTAAAGCTACATCTATGTCCTAATCATTGAATCTTTCCAAATTGATTCAGAGGGTTCAGATTCGATTAAGAGAAATTAAAGGCTCTCCTGATTTAATTTGGATTCAGAAATTCGGCCACTGAATCTGGCCGAATCTCCATCAAATCGAATCAGCAACTGAAGCTTCACACAACCCTAATGAAATCCTCCAAGTGGTCCATTACTTGTGAAAAATGCACATAAACCAAACTCCTGTTTATCTGCCAACACTGCTGCCTCCTCCTACTCACTCAGATGCATCGCTGTGCAGTACAGAAGAGCTAAACTTCAGATGTGATATTAATTCCTCTTCCCCCCCCCCCCATCCCAAAATGCATCAGGGTTCTATGTGCTTTGTTTCTATATGCAACTTGAAATTTTGTGAAGAAGTATAAAAATTAAGCCTTATGTTATGTTACATAATACTATAGCTCCAGCCACAGTATATCCCCTCACTCTTACATTGCTAAACAGCAATTGGATCCTGTGATTGCTTATTACAATAGGCTAGATCAGTGGTTTATGAAGTGCGAGTATGTATATAGGGAGCAATAGGGAGGAGGAAAACATCTGGTGAGTAAAAATGGAGGAGAGTGCAGATATACTTTAATTGCTCTCTAGAGACTTAATTTTGTTTGAAAAATATAACTGCTTAGATGTTAGGACTATAAACGTAAGCCTGGATAACATGATATGAATGCAATGAGTGCATTAGTATCTGCCTGAGTTTGCAGAGCCTCAAAGTACTTGCGGAAGCACATCTTTCAAAAAACTTTGGGAAACTCTGGACTAGTTCAAGACAGCCCCTCAACCTGTATTTCAGTTTTCCTTGTCATCCTTCCCATGAATAGAGAGAGACTATATTTTGTTTTGCAGTGAGGGGTTAAGCAGAAATCACAGGCAAATATATGGGATTCATTAGAAGGTATACCTACAAAACAGTATTAATGTTGGTTATATTAGTATCCAAAGACAAGCTTCTCTTCCTTCTATAACAGCAGTGATCTTAAAAAAGCCCCCAAACTTTAGGATCTGTTTACATTACATGTTAAATCATATTGTAAAAAATATATATATGTTAAAAAATACATGCCAAGGGTATCCTGTTCTTTCACATAGTTCAGATAAAAACACTTTATCCACTATAATCAAGTAATTGCTCGTTGTTCTTATTTTTCAGTATAGTTCAATCTAATTTTATGTCTTTCAAATTGTTTACCATTTTCGGCGTGTCAGATTTTTCCCCCCTTTTGGGGGGTTTTGATTGTATAATTAACCTTTTGACAACTGGGAGCACAAGACTGCCTGGATTTCCAGATGTGACACACTGATACATTCTGCATTCTCAGTGATGGCAGGAGCTCAGGACATGTGCCCTGCAACGCTAAGGAACAATGCCCTGCATTAGATAAACATCTTACATGGAGCATGCAGCTGATTGTTAGATCACCCAGCTTTACATACAAAGCACAAGCCATTGCAGACACCCACATTAGTTAAACAAAAGACAGCATTCATGGACAACTACAAGGCATGACGCACTATAGTACACATACTAGTAGGACAACAAACTGGTGTACCTTTATCCCACTCCCATATCTGTTTCCCTATTGAACATATATGGGTTTCCTATAAAACTGATTTTTCTTCTACAGTCTGTCTTGCAGGCCTCCCAGATACCTTGAATCTTCATCCCATTCCCCCCGTTTTCTCTGGTGCTCTGTCAGGCTGTCCTATTTAACAGCAAATACCTCTACTGCAAAGGACAGTGTGTGGCTCTCCCTAAAATCACTAATCCCATTCCCAGAGCTAGTAAGAACGCTTTCCTAAAAAGCAACCAGACACACATTCTTATTCTCCCTTCAAAGCTTCCTCATATTTTGCTCTCTAACCTCACAGCATGAGAACCAGGAACTATGCTCCAAAACTAAGCTTGAAACAGGTGTCACAAGGCCTTTATTTATTTTACCACCTTCTGTCAACCAATTCTGGGACTTACTTACCAAGCAACATACAGTGTGCATATGCTTGCATATCTTCATCTATAGCAAGAATACAATTCTACTTGCTATGCCTCACAGCACAATACAAATGAAATCCCCAATTACAAAACTGAAGCCCTAATCCTACTTGTATTGCCTTCCAACAAGCTGCTTTTGGTGACAGATACTTAGTTTTACATAACAAAAGTCTCAGCAGCTGGAAATAGAATACTGTTCTATCCACTGCAATTGAAATTTGTATTTTTTTTGTAAATTAAATTGTACACGGTAGCGATAACAGGTTAAATGATTTAGAGTCAGATTTTGCTTTCTGTTATGCTGCTGATCTAGATTAACAAATATGAATCTAGCTGTTTAAATACAATTTTTATAAAATTGTACTTACTCTGCAATCCCTCTGTAGTGTCTTCATCAGTGCACTGTATGTTTCAGAGTCAAAGTATAGTCCTTCATGCATATCTTGCAAGAAATCCAAGTCTTTAAATGTGGGGTTGGACTTCTCCCTCTCTTTTCTTGATGCTCTCCGTTTGTATGTAGAGCCTTTCAAGTCATATGTGAAATGCATTTTCAATGCTCGAGGCAAAACGTTGTTCATCACAACAATTCTAATGTTAATGCCGCCTGACTGAACACAGTATAGTCCATAAAATTTTGGCAACAGAGTCCTTGGATTCTGGTTCAGATTCTAAAAGAAAACAGATAGTAGATTTTTACATTAACATCCACATTTCTGGGAGTTGCATGTTGAAACTTTAAAGAGGAAATGCATTATTTTGTATTTTAGGTTATTTCCATGACCAGTCAATTTGCTTCAGTCGTCATGAACCAAACTTGAGAAATCTCATACAAGTCAAGTGACAAGACTGTTCTAGTGAAAGCAAAGCATTTGACAGAACCATCATGGCCAAAAACAAGGCAGAGCCCAAGGCATTGTCAAAAGTCTTGACAATTAGAAGGGGAGAATGGAACTACAAAGGAAAAAGCATATTCTATTGCGCCCAGCAAATTTTTAATCCCTGACAACACCATATTTCCTCCTCAGGATTACCTTAAGGCAAAAACAGAATTGCTCATCTTTGTACCACTTAAAGACATGTTGCCCTCTTGCATCTGACATATTTAAAATTGGGCCAACAGCACAACAGAAACATAATTTTGACTGTATTCAGCCTTCATGTGCCCTTATGAGAGAATGTTGGGCCAAAACAAGGCTGGGTAACATTTGAGCAGTGGCAGATCAAGTTAACAAAGCTCAATCTAAGGCAGGCCAATGCCTAAGGCTATCAATTTCCTATGCCGCCATGTGGCACCTCATACCATGGATACCCCCCCCTCTACCAATGCCACTGAATCACCCCCACCACAAATGCTGCCACCATCCCAGCTCCATAGGCTGGATACAATCTCTTCACAGACCACATCTGGCCTGCAGACTGTCAACTGCTGGACTAAAACCTGTATCTAGAAGGGATGCTTAAGCAAGGGACACTAAAGGGTTTGCATAAAACAGGACCATATCACCTCTGACTTAGGTTTTGCAAAGCAGACTGACTGCCAATTTTAGGCACATTCATTATAGCTCAGGTTGTCATCCATAGAGCACAAGTCCATCATATCCCTACTATAATATCATAATATTTAAAAAATCAAAGTATATTTAACATTCTAAATTCAACCAAAGCCAAAGATGAAGTAGAAAATATGAAAGAAGAAAGCAAGACCATCCTTAAACATGTCAGCATCTTATTGCCATTAAAAATTATAGAAGGGAAAATTATTTGCGTTGTGAGTCTGATACAGGAAAAAGTTCCTGTTTACAATTAAGCCAAGACAGTCCGTCAATTAAAAAAAAAACAAACAAAACTTTGGCCATGTAATCACATCAGATACGTTTTACTTTGGTTAATATTTGTGTGCATTTAAGTTGGTAGTAGGTGTGCTCACAAATAACAAGGATTTTATTTTGCTTTACAATGTGTATAATGGCCAACTCAGGTAATTATGATTAACAACAAAGAATAAGTAGGGCCCAGACCTGTTCCTTCTGATGCCATGAATGACTGAAATACCAGCCCAAGCATTCTGAGCTCAGCAATGACACTGGGAAATAATTATTTTAAGATGCCAAGACACAAGAAGGAAACCATTCCAAAGTAGTTTAAAAAAGAAGAAATGGAGAGAGGAATATACATCTGTTCATTACAGTCGTAATAGTGTGAGGTTCTGTGCACTATATAAGTTTGCCTCTCACATGGGGAACTCAGCAGCTCTTAGGAGGGAAAGGCTTTTGGAAAATTTGGTTCAATTTACTTCCAATGGTCAAATTTTTTCACGTCACTGACTGCCAATGCACACAGTCCAGTTAATGTAAGCCCCAAAATAGGCCTCGTTAAAAGCAAGTATAAAAAAATGTTATGAATAGAATTTCTCTCTCCCCAACATGACATCATTGCACTAATGCCTGAGAAAAGTAGATAAAAAGTAGTCAAGAAAGTGAAGCCGACTGATTTGGTTTCTTTGCCTATTCTGACTGCCATGCAAAAGGTAAGCAAGCAAATGGAGAAAAAAAAACTTATATTTTAATACTAATTTATTAAGAACAAAGACCGGGATTATTTTATATGATTTGCACTTTGATAACTCTTTAAAGCATTTTGAATATAAGCTTGATTTACTTTAGTTCTTCCTGGTGGATGTGAGGCTAAAAAGTTATTAAAATTAGAGGAAGATGAATGAAGTTGTAGTTTAGAAATAAAATTTGTGACTTCAAAAGTTAACCATCATCAGTTACTCACCATATAGTAACCTGGTAGCAACTTCTGAAGAAACTCAGCTTCTTTGTGTTGAACAGTTTTGATGATGAACTCATCGTCGCTAGTTACAAAGAATAAGGACCCACTGGCGCCAGGATTGGATAATTCTATCAAAGGTTCACTGCAGACTGAATACTGTAAAAAAAAATTTAAAAAAATAAAAAAAGAGAAAGAGACGCACAAAATGGGATTTTCTGCCAATGCAGCTATGTTTTCAAAATAAACTTAAAACAAAAGTAATAATAATTGATGCAGGCAGGGATGGGAGCCATATGGCTCCTGCTTCCTGACTCCCAAGCTCTCATGACTCCTGCATAAGAATAAATGTGGGTGGGAACCATTCACTAGTTGAGACTTGGCAGGGCACAGGCATGTTCCATTAGGCTATGACAGCCACTATGCTGTGCTAAGGAAGTAATAGAAGAAGGTACCAGCTGTGCTACCAAAGATGCCTACCAAAAGCTTTCCCAAACCAGGGGAAATTTCAACCAGTCAGTTGCAGCCAGACTCTGGCGACTTTGTCCCCTGAGTGGCACAAAGTACCTGGAAAAAGGGGATAGCATCGGGCCCAGTTTTGTGCATATTTGGAATTTCTGAATCCCAACCCCTGAGATGACATTAGAGGTGAAATCTTTGTTTACGGGCCATTTATTTGGAAAAAAAAAAAAGCACGTCTTAACAGAATTTAGGTGTAGAATAGAAATTTCTAACTGTCTCATGTAGGCACAAGTCCTCTTCTGAAAGACTGAACTGAATACTAACTCTAATATGAACTTTACTGTCATCTCCTTATTATGTTAGCTTAAGATACAGATGTTGCTAAACCAGAGTTCAAAAGATAGAATAAAAAAAATTGAGCTGTGAAGGATCATTATCTAGAACGTATTTTACTTATACAGGCCTTCTTCCTCAAGACCAAGTACTGTCATTTGCGTTTATTAAAGAAACACAGAAGATGGTACTCTGCTAATAGAATCAGGTGTCCTACAGGAGAAAATAGAAGAGCTATGTATTTATAAAATGAACCTTAATTTCCATTTTACATGTCATTTATATAAAACACTTAGTATCCATCTCTTCTCTCCAAACCCAATAATGGGGTAATTCATTTCTATTAACCTTAAGAGCTAGTTTAAAATATGATAACACAAAACCTTCATTAAGAATATCTTTTCCTCTATTTAAAACTGCAGGTGTAGTTAATACCAACAATTTCATACACTCTGAAATTACAGCACACAGCCACTAGGTAAGAGAGAGTCCCTGAAACAAAACTATACTTAAAACAATAACTGTGGTTTAAAAATGATTTGACCACCAGGGAATAAATAATATAAGTAGCAGCATGCTTCCTGTCTTTTTACAGCTGAAAGAAGAACTGTTCTTCAGCAGGAATATCAATCTAAGTGGATGAGAAGGGCTTAGCTTCACAGTAAGAAACACTCTTGAGATGAAACCTGAAGTGGAATATTGCCATAGATTCCAAGGATTTGGTTATTTGGACCTAGGTAGTAGGTATTGCTAAGGCACATATATTGTGGAATCTCCATCCTTGGAAAATATCAAAAGTAGGTGAGACAGGCACTTGACCAGTATGGTTAAGTCAGGGATGATCCTGCTTTAAGCAGATGGCCGGACTAGATGACATTCAGAAGTTTCTTTCAGCCCTACTATTCTGATTCTGAGAACAAGGAGGAGAAAATAAACATAGAAAAGAAAAGAAAATATAGTTTAAAAGTGAACTTTGCTCCTAGCTGAAATTTTTAGTGGCATACATTTTGCACATAACACACAAATTAACTAGTATGACAATTTGAGGTACATTATACTACTTGCTCTCGATTCAAGCAAATCTTTACAGCGGGTTACAATACACATGTCTCACTCATCTTACCAGAACACACAGCTTGAGTAATATCTTTTATTGCTTTTTTTTAATAATCTGTTTGGTATTGTAAAATATGGAAGTTACATTATTGTAAAATACAGAAATGGGCCATGGGCAAAGCTATTAATTAAAATTTGAGGATTTTACTTATGGAGGGGAAAAGAGGGAAAGAATCTGATTTTTATCTTTGCTTTAGTTTTTTAAATATATCCCTGATCAATGAAGCTATACTCAACCAAAACAACACCCAGCTTTTGTCCAAGACTTAAAGAAACCAGCTGAGTAGCTTGTGATCAACAAGGTGCCGTACTGAATGTCAACATTCTGTATACTCTCCAATCACCATTTATTTGAACAAGCTGTTCAAATGTATTTATTCCCATCATCCTGCTTCCTGCAGTGCTTCCCTGCTGTACCTTTTGGAAAAAGGCAAAGCTACAGCACAGCTGTGCTCTGCCAAGGGAAATTAACAATATAAACCCACTTAGCGGTGTTGAGATATTATTTTTCCTTTGATTTCTCTCTCCTTTTTTTTTTCCCTTTAGTTTTTTATCGGGAACCAGGACAATCCCACTGCACCTCGTTCATACACTGCAACCTGAAAAAGCAAGTACTTAAGATATCAGAATTTGGAATCATGCCCTGTATGAAAGACAAGCACAGAGCCAAGAGGTTTTCTATGGGGAAACTCATATTTAAAATGTCAACAGAACCAACCTCTAAAAAGCAACTCCCTAAGAAGCAAAAAAGTTAGTAGCAGTGTTAGAAACCATGCCACTGTACACATGGCCATCCCACATCCACCATTCCAGCTAACAGGATAAAAGAGCACCTAGAGGTTACATGCCTGCGGCTTAGCTTTGATTAGAAAGTTTGAAAAACAAAAAAACTGTATCTAGATGCAGCCAAATGCTTCAGGATTTTCCTGCAGGGGAAATGAATTTGACACTTTATATTCATAAATTTCTGTTTGCACAAAATGTGTCTAACTGAACCTAAGGGGAGGATAACTGAAAACACCTTGAGGCAGAACTGAAAACAAGGCATTACCTGCACAAGGAGTTGCCTTAGTTTTCCCAAGAACTAGCCATTCATGACTATAACTGAAGTGGTACAAATGCCTAACAAGCAAAGCATCTGTAAGCCACAGTATACACTGGTGCAATTTACTCCCGCTTAAAAGTAGGTTGAGCTGCACTTGTACAAGCTGCAAATTGTGAGAGCTTTGCCCACCTACATTTCGCATTTGAAGAGTGACTATAGTACAGCTACACCTGGAGCCAGCCATTGCTGACTGAAATATCTAAGGTAGATGAGGCCTAAGACTGTGGCTATCCCCAGATCCATACTTTAAAAAGTACCGGGCAAACCTGATTTTGCCTTGAGGCACCATAAAAGCAAGCCTTCATATAATCAAAACCTAGCAAATATTTCCATGCAACTTGTACAAATAATCCAATGGAAAGTTGTTTTCAAATAAATATATCGTCCTGTAGTGTTGGCAATGCAAACGTAACACTGGGTTAAATGCATGAATGCCAGATACTTATGCTGATTTCAAATAAAAGTGAAACCAACCTAGTTAATGCAGTGGTCAAAGAGGAGAGAAATATATCATGTGATCCAAATGGATAGATATAATCCAGTAATATTTTGATTCTAGTAAATCATTTTACCTTTTCTATCATTTATCTAGTGGCTTAACTTGCTAAAGAAACAACCCACACACTTTTCAAAAAAGCACTTAGAAACCTTTAAAGACAAGAAGCAAAAAACTACTGAGTTTCTCTCCTTTTGGTGGATCTATAACTCTGAGAAAACGAGAAAAACATGATCTTGCTCTCTCAAAACAATGAATGGAAAAGAAACTCTACACTAGACCCCTTTCCATTTCCTTTCCCAGTAGCAGAAAGGGGGTAGAATCTTGGTCCAGTCCTTCAGTGCCAAAGTCAAAGACCCTTGCCCAACAGTGAAGTTGTTATATTTTTGTGTGTGTGCCTATGTAAGCACATGCGAGAGAGATTGCCATTTATTAAGTCTGGAAATCAGAATCTCAGAGAATGGAACAGAAAAACAATCTCTACAAGCATATCATTTTTCTCAGGTCATCTTTTTCCAGGTCAAGGTCAGAACATTTGTAGGCAAACAGTTTCCCGATGAAGTGAATAAATAAAGCAATTAACACACCAGAGCTCTCAATTAGAATTCAATCAGCAAAATTCACACGAGTATTTAAATCTAATTATAACATTCTGTCAAAATAATGACCTGAATGAGCAGTAATACTCTGGTTACTCTGGTTAATTAACATGGTAGGTTGTATAGCAATCAACTGAAAGCTGAAGAATTAAACATTTTGATAAATGCTATGCATTGCATGTGCACGCACATACACACACACATGCGTGCACAATTCCCCCCCCCCAACACCACACAAACATACATGTTACAAAGCCTAGAAAGCTTTTTATATCCCTTAGGGCATCATTAATGCCATCTTCCTCAGTTGTTATAGAACAAGTATTTACAATTATTCATAGCTCAGAGGAAAATTTTAAATTTTTTACCAAATAATCATCCGGCTTGATACCAAAAAGTTCTCTGAAGTACCGAAAGGCAAGAGGAGCATAGGTCTTAAATCTGAAGTCAGGGTAATGATGAGCAGGGGTGAGATTGCTCCCTTCACTGAAGTAAAAAGACAAAAAACAGCAAATATCATCAACTTTTCAGCTATTTCTTTTGGCAGCTAGTTCTTCTTTAAATGTCACGCACCATGATCATATAAAGATTCCTAACAAAAAAGGCAGGGAAAGGAGTCAGAAATGTGGATTCAGACATTTATGCCATTGCTAATCTATGGAATCTAATGCTCACCAGAACATCTCTTCCCACTGGTCAGAAATAACAAGCCAAGTGCCAAGGGTTTGGAACAGGCTCACCCCAGAAGTAGTAGTCATCCACCCTGGCGATCTTCAAAAAACATCTTGATGCCCATCTTGATGGGATCATTTGAACCCAGCAGTCTTTCCTGCCCATGTGCAGGGAGGGGGCTGGACCTGTAAGGTCCCTTCCAGCCCCTAACAACTATGAAACTATTTTTTCCATCAAACACTTCTTCTGTTGATTAAAGGTACTGTTTATTAATGCTTCAGCTTTCAAAGTCTCTTTGTTACTCTCCCCCATGAAACTGGTTAAGCAACTACTATAGGCTCTCTCCATACTACAATTTTTTATAAATTTTTTTAGTTTGCAAGCAGTTACTGGCATACTTGGCTCTATACATAATTTTGTGCTTGTAGAAAACAAGGTTGTAAAAACAAATATCAAATCAACCAGACAGTTATAACATGTCTTGATTAATTTATAAAAAAAGTAAGTTAAGGTAGGGTGGTCCATGTTAGCAAGGAACTAGACTCTTTGACCCAGGCGAACCCCTTTAATCCTATATTCCTGTAACACCTTTATATGACTATTTCAGCCATAAAATATGCATCTACGATTTACCTCTTTTTACGCTGTTTTCCAGCTATATATAAAACAATGTTTTAATACCTAGTTATAAATGTGCATGTAAACAAGATAAGCAAATATTTTACCTTACATTATATTACTATGATTGAAACAGATGACCTAAAATACATTAATGATAGCCAATCCTGACTACTTAGTGCTTATATACTACATTATATTACATAAAATAATATTAGAAGTATACTGTGATGGAACAAGTCCATCAAGACATTTAAGGAAAAATGAGAAACTGCATGTAAAGTATAAAACAAGTTTTCAAGGCCTACACAAATCTCAATGCTAAAGACTCTCTAGCAGGACCTAATGGGACAAAAAGAAGTGAGGAAAGTTCAGGCTGGAAACACTACATCAGGAAACTCTCACAGGTTGGTCATACTTTTTTCCTAAGTGTATAACAATATTGGTATATATTCAAAGTACTGAAAAGTGTCATTAGCAGCTTATGAAAGCCTGTTATTCTAAATGAACTCTGTTGTGGATTTTACTGTACATATATCACACCTGTAACATCAAATCAATTCCCTCTAAGTGGCTGTTGCTCCTAAAATGCATAGAAAAGGGAAATCACAAAACTGAACTTTTCCTACCAGGAGACCCATAACATGCTTCTGCTCTCCTGCGCAATATAAAGTTTTGTTTCTACCTGGGAGAAATTTTCCAATCTTTGACTTCTCCATTGCCTGAAGAAGGGTGTTTAAGACTGAGAGCATGAAAAAAATAAAAATAAAATGCAACTATCTAGTTGATCTAATAAAAGATATCGTCTCTTCCTCAAGAGTTTTGGATGCCTTTGCCTTTACACTAACACGGATACAGCCTATATTCATGAACCTATTTGGGATAAAATTTTCTAAGTTGGGTGTCAGCATCAAGCAAACTATTCTGAAAAGTTTTTAAGAACAGTTTCATCCACATTAAAAATGTTTAGAACCTTTTCATGAAAAATGCTTGCCCCCGGGGATTTGGAAAAAGGAAAAAAAAAACTGTCAGGGGAGTTGTTCTGGTGGCAGGAACATATTTTCCATTGTTCCTGTGAAAAAACAGATAAGTCTGGCTATGTTATAAGAGATTCTGAAAAAAAATCTCTCTTTATATAAGTTCAATATAGAGCTGTTAAAGCTGACAGCTGAGCTTTCTACCTACATGGAGTAGGGACATCAAGCTTGATCGCTTCTATGGGCTGGATCCAGAGTGTGGGGTTCTTCACAGGTCAAATGAAGACAACAAGGAGCCTTGTGGGTTGGAGGCAGATATGGTAGTGGGGTGAGCAGTTTCAGAGGTGGCATTGGGGTTAACACAGCAGTTACTCACCTCCCTGTGGTGGGAAAGTCGCAACATGGTGGTAAAGAAAACTTGCACCACTGGTAGAACTGCATTTTTCATCAGGGCTGAAAAATGTGTAGTGGAATAGCTATTGCAGACTAGCTAGAGCAGTTTAGCTTATACAGGTTTCCCTGGCTTTATGCGGGTTCTGTATGTGCAAATTTGCTCTTATGTGATGACCCTTTGTATACCAAAAATTAGTTATATGCGAGGTAAATTTACTCTTATGTGATCAGTGTGGTGGAAGCCTGCAGTCAGCTGCTTTGCGCACCAAAACAGTCTCCTGTGTGGATCTGTGCTCCACGCTCATTGTCTATAACATGATTTTCTGTAGTTGCCATCCCCTTTATGCCTTGTGCTTGTGTGTACTGTCTGCTGTTGGCCAGTACCAAAGTATCTTGTAAAAGGGGTACAAATAGGTCTGGGGTACAGTCGAGGTCTTGGAATATATCCCTGTTTGTTATATTGTAAAGTGGGTCGCTTTATGCGAATTTGAGTTATACGCTATGTTCCAGGAACACATGTACAGCATAAAGCCAGGGAAACCTGTACTGCTACAGCTATGCCAGGCAATTTCCATGTGAAAAAGAGCCCCAAGTCCCTGAAAGAGATGGATGGCACCGTTCTAAAAATTCCCCCTTCTTATTGTGAGCATGCAGAACAGCTAACTATACCATGCTGTTTCCATTAATTACACAGTCTTCACCTTCAGTGCCTAAGGGGAATGTTTTATAGGACTATAACACTGAGCTCAAGTGCAGAAGAACAAAGTTTGACAAACCCTGTAGTTTTCTTGGTCACAGCTGCAGGTAAAGGTGACGAGGGTGTATGTGTGTGTGTATGTGTATATATGAGAGAGAGCGCGCGCCTGTTAGCTGCCTCTAAAAGCAGAAGTATTATGATAAAGGAAGTCCTTCAGAAGTCCTGTGGCTAGAGATAAGAGGGTAAAAAAGAACTGCTAGGTGGGAGAAAAAAGGGAGCAGAAGCAAACACGTTAATCCCCATGGCCAAAAATGCTGATCTCCAAATCTAAAATCAAGGCACTTGATCTGGTTTTTATTTCCAAATTTGCAACTCTCAGCCACAAATGCATTCATTTTTGATCAAACTGAATTTTTATACCTTTCCACTCTTTTCTGTATCATTTTTTAAAATTTTCAGGCTCTGATTCAGCAATTTTCAGGGCTGAAGTAACACATGAGAAGTGAATTACACACAAACTATTAATTCAGCCTAAAAAAAAAGATGTTTTGGGGGGAATCTCTAGCCAAGGGGTACCTTTCTCTACTCATCTTAAGTACTTACTGTTCTACTGAAGAAAGGGGAAATATGGGAGAATATACAAAGAAAGAAAAGGAGCCGACCTTTCCATTCTATAACATTTATATGGGCTAGGGACAGAAGATGCACATAAACTGGCTAAAGTGATCTGAAACTGGTTTAAACCTATAATAGAATAGAAGCTCACTGTACATAAACCAGTTTCAAAATGGCTGAAAATGGTTTAAGATACACCTGGTTGAATGTAGTATCAGACTTAATTGGGTGAAACCAGTTTATGAAACTTCTGTCCCAGACCCCTTCCTGGTTCAAGTTAAATCACAATCCCCCAGAATCCCAGCATGCTTTTCAGCCCTGGGCTGGGCTGTACTGTCTGCTCCAGATAGAAGCACTGGCCCCACTCCTCTGCTCCCTAGCTGGAGCAGTGCAAGCTGACAGACAAGGAGGTAGGGTGGGCAAAGGAGGTGGGGGGAAGCCTGGCTGGGGATGCAGCCCAGTCTGCAGAAGGGTGGGGGGGGAAGGACTGCCCTCCCTCAGACAAACCCTGGCTGGAGTGTGCGGCCAGGGAGGTGGAGTTAAACACCCCCTCCTCCCCTGCTCATACTTACTGCTGGCTGCAACTGTGGACTACAAATCCCAGAGGCATCTGGGAGCAGGAAGAAGAAGTGATGAGCAACCCTGCAGAGTGCTGCTACTGTAATTCTGGACTGCAAATTCCAGAGACCTCAAGGGCAGCAGGAAGAGGAAGCGAACACACAGCCAGAGACCTGTGTTCTAGCACCCCCCCAGCTTCTGGCTTGAGCCACTCCAGGCATGTGGCTGTGCTTCCTGAATCAAAGGTAAATGTCTGTTCACTTCTGGTTGAATTTAATCTGTGCAGCTTAGACTAACCTGCAAAGACTGAACTGATTCAGCCTCGGACTTTCTGACTCTCTGTACCTAGCCTTATAGCTCTGGATAGGCAAAGAGTTCTATCATTAACTTTGAATTTGTCTGTGATCGTGGGCAAGTAAAATCTTTACCTAGGCTAAAATGCATTTAATTCTGGTATTAGAGAGATTGAGACTTCATCATAACTAGGGACCTATCAAAGTAGCGATTTTGTGATTTTTGTGGAAACTGTGACTTCGGGCAGGTTCCACAAAAAAGCACAGGCTCCATGGTTTTGGCAGGCTCCCTGAAAAAAAATAAAAACCTTACCAAAACTAAAATGCTGGCTCTGTGTAGGAAGCCAGCAGCCCTTGTGGCTGCTGTGGCCCAGCCACACAGCCTGCCAGGAGGGGGGCTGGCAGCACGGCAAGCTGATTGGCTGCAAGAGCTGTCTGTCATGTGGCCCTGTTCATCATTCAAGGGCCATTTGTCATGAGGCCCTACCCCTCTCCACCAACTAGTGGCAAGGGGTGGGATCGTATGACAGACAGCTCTAGCAGCCAATCAGCAGTGAGAGTAGGGGCCACTGGGTCTCCTGGGCTAGAAGCATGAGGGGTTGCCACTGTCAGCCCACAAAAATGACTGTTGGCCCCACAATCTGCTGTGGGGCAAGGGGTGGCTGGTGGGGGCTGGGGGGGGTGGGGCAGGGCAAACAGTACCTGGGGTGCCCTTTACTTACAAAAAGTGATCTTCACCATAGAAAGGTTGGAGACCACTGCTATAGAGCAAAGAAATCAATACTACTACTAGGTAGTACTAGTACTGCAGCTAAGCCTGCAGGCTAGAATGTAGTTCTGGGTCATAAAAACAGTACTTCTAAAAGTGAACTCATGATATAGAACTGGGTCCAAGAGTACCAATAGCACTGAGCATGCATTATACTGTCCCCTCAATATCCCGAGACGAAGAGAAAAGTTCCTACATGTTGGAATAACGAGAGAAACCAGTTAGGCTACAGAGGACCTCTTCCACCTGACAGCTCAGCCATGATCATCACTGTTTCTGGAATAACTCTAGTGGTTCCAGCAGTGGGAAGAGAAGCTCTGGATTTGTACAGGGGCATTTGTAAAGTATGGGAAGGGACTATTTGCACTGGCTCCAAGGTTAGTTCCATACGATTCAAATAATGATCTGGCATCATGTGCCAGGGCAATTGCCTTAAGCACAGGGCAAAACTAACATGTGTTTCTATAAAAGAAGTCCACTACCATTTCAACTAACACAGACTTTGGTCCTGAATCAATTATTGCACTGGACCCCCTTGATACATCACAGTTTGTCCCTAAAAAAAAGCATGTTGTAAACTTTGGTCTGGGTAGCCCAGCACGAACAAGAGCTCTGGCTGTCTTGCAGCATCCTAAAAATAAAAATGGAAGTTTCACTAATGAGTAGAGGCAATTTAAGTAGCTTTCCATCCCTTCAGAGATGTTGCTGCCAACAAAAAACGATGCTTTAAGCCAGTGGTTTTCAACTTGTCATTTGCAGACCCCTGGGGGTCTGCAGACTATGTCTAAGGGGTCCACAAAAGAAGACTATGATCAATCAAAAGTATGCAAATTCCCACACTTACAATTCAAAGGGGTCTGCACTTCAATTCAAAATTACCAAAGCGGCCCACAGATGAAAAAGGTAGAAAACCACTGCTTTAAGCAATTTATAACTATTCATTGTGGAAAGACATGGCTACTCATTGAAACTGACTGTCTGGAACAAACATGTAACTCAGAATGGCACTGAATCAGATGCACATTAGTTTTATCAGCATAACTATTAAATAATTGCATTGCAATCTGTGGCATTATTCCTTATCCACAGCAGTGTAACCCAGCAGAATTTGGTTCATTATGCTTCACTTAACTCTAACCTAATCATTTTACCCTTTTTGCCTTTCCATCCTTTTTGGATCACGAGGCTCTGACTGTTGGTATCCTAAGTGTTTTGCTATGGTTACTAAACCAGCAGACAGATGGTAAAAAAGTTTACTTGACAGGTCAAGAACTATGCTGGGATTATTTCTTTTCTGATATTGATTATCATAGAATCACAGAAAATTAGGGTTGGAAGGGACCTCAGAAGGTTATCTAGTTCAGCCCCCTACTCAGAGCAAGACCACCCCTAACTATATCATCCCAGCCAAGGTTTTGTCTACCCCAGTCTTAAAAAACTCCAAAGGTTAATCATATACGTAACTGTGAGCTATTTTTCCTGTTTTGTTCTTACATGATACTGTAACCAGTATGATATTTGATTTGTTTTAAGTGCATTTGAAGTAGGCTGGGCTCATTCTAGCATCACCATTATAACAATGCCTACTGTTATCAGGATATAGCACCTAGGATACACATGGATGAAACAAGTAACATCCCACTTCTTTGTTCCTATTGCTTCTGTCAGGTCTGGGTGCAAAGAAAAGGGCAGTAAGTAGGACTTGAAGATGGATCAGGGCAGGCAGTGAAGATAAAAAATGGCTGTTGTGAACTGAACATGTATGATGTGTATATATCAATCATTTTCTCACATATGACATGCACTCCTCTCCTGAAAATCAGGCCCCCAAAATTGTGTTGTATGTATTAAACAGGGAAACTGTTTTCTGTGCTGGAAAAGCAGCAGTCCTGGAGACACTGTGCATGCCATGCAGCTGCCAAAATGGCTGCTGCTTGTGTCTGGCTTAGCAAGCCGAAAAAGCAGTGCTGTCTTACAGCCAGTTATCTATGCCTCTCAAAAAATCTTGCTTTCTACATTCTGCCTTGCAAAAAAACAAGGTGCATGTTTTATTGGGGGCATGTTGTATATAAGAACATATGGTTATTGAATACCCACTTTACCACTCTACATAGGGATGCAGCTAAATAACTGTGGAGCCCGAAACTAGAACAGAATATGGCTGGTTTATATGTTAAGCAGATTTTTTTCCATTATAAGCCCATATCTTTTCTCATGTCATTTCTGTTTTTCTGTGGTCTCGGCTTCATTAATAGAGTAATTTAAATATCTGTTAAATAGACCTCTGCTTAATATTTCTCTGCAATGTTGACTGTTCCTCGATTTTTGTATGCTGTATTTCAAGTCCATGTTCCTTCGGCCTTGAGCAAAACTCCAACTACCATTTTTATCCCAGTTGAAGTTGACAGTCTACATATTGTCATGCCTCAGAAATAAACCTACATTACACCTTCATGAGTGAGGGGGAGGCTCACCATTCAAGACAGTGATAGAAATGAGTGTCCCTTATCATTATTCAGGGATTTGGAATTTATCACACTCTTGCCATTCATACTCATTAGTTCCATTTTAGAAAGATTGATAAAAACGCCAAGATAGAACCAGACTTTCCATCTACTAGACACACTAAATGCACAAATATTGCAGACTCAGTGGTTGTTCTTAAGAGACTGAGATGGATAAGCTACTTCTGATTCTAATAGAGGGAGAATGTTATCAACAAGTACTCTTTGCAGAAAGAACCTTTGTTTCAGTCAAGATGACTCACTGCATAACGTGCTTTTGCTTACTGGCTAGCTGTACTAGAGGTCAAGTCAAATTACTTGTTGCCCCTGGCTATAGCTTTCCTTTATTATATATTTCCTTGTCCTATATTTCTGGATGACTGGGCTGGACGATGCTACTACAGCTTTTAACAATAAACTGTGTCAGTACGCATAAGCTGTTCCTCCTGGCTGCATCCCCAGTCTAAACGAAAAGAAACCTGTCCTCTCTCTACCCTCAGAGAAACATAGGGAAAGTGTTACTTGCTAGCATGTATGTAAGCAGGTTTCCTATCGGCTAAAATGAAACATATTACAACTTTCAAAACACTACGTCCTGATTTGACTTTATCTATAGGCTGAAAGAGAGAGAGGGCTTGGAGACTGGACTCTTCCACTTACAATTTTAGCTTAAAAAACTTCTCTGGAGTAGGTTTTTTTTGTATTTTTCTTTTGTTTTGTTTTTTGGGTGGGAAGGTGGGGGGTAAGTTTCATTTGATATTGAGAATTGAGAGGTTTTTACAGAAAGACAACATAATCAACAGAAATCTTCATGCCTGTCTCTGTTCTCACAACACTCTCATTCAAGGATAGCTATTACTGTATTTTGTTTTTTAGAACAAAGAAATTTAATTATACTTATGAACATAGGCACGATAAGTAGTTTCTTGAGGTCTGAAAAATTTCTTGCTGACACATGAGAAAACATTTGCATTTGGTTACCATCTGTATATGCCCCAATCCAAAATATGGGACACAGAAAAAGTAGATACAAAACTTATGGTAGATAGCAACAGAATTAACTTGTTTCACTGCAAAAACTACGGTATCTGGTGCAAGGACTGGATTTTTTTCCCAGGCAGTAGTTTAACCTGTTGTTTTTCCCTAAAGAAAAATCACAGATTGATTTATTCCCAGGTCTCTTTCTTCCAAAATGGAATTACATCAAATAAAATCAACTTGTAAAACATGATGTCTGTTATCCTAGACATCATTTTATTGTTATGGCATTCAAATAATTTCTAGGAGTGTATATCTTCAGAAAGATCTTGTGGGGTTACATGCATATTCTATGTGGGCCAAACTTTGAACTTCAATATGTACTCAACTAGGTAAGCAGGCCTGAATTCTGTAAGTGTTGAATATCCAAGCTGCTGCCACTGAAACAATAGAAGATATTAAGTATGCAGAACTTCTGAGAATCCGAAGAAGTCTTCCCTGTCAATTTATGAACCTAAATTTAGAATCCTGTTTTTAAAAATCTCAACCTATATTGTTCTCATCTTTTTCATGTATATATGAAAAAGATACACGCACACCCCCACACACGTATGTAATATAGTTTAACAGAACCAACAGATCGAGGGAGGTGATGCTCTCTCTCTCTGGGGCATTGGTCAGGCCGCAGTTGGAGTACTGTGTCCGGTTTTGGGCACCACACTTCAAGAGGGATGCGGAGAATCTGGAGAGTGTCCAGAGGAGGGCCACTCGCATGATTAGTGGCCTCCGTGCAAGACCCTATATGGGGAGGTTGAGGGATCTGGATCTTTTCAGCCTTCACAAGAGACAGCTGAGGGGTGACCTTATAGCCGCCTATAAGGGAGGACAACAGAGAATTGGAGATGCGCTATTTACCAGGGCACCCCTAATAGTAACTAGGAATAATGGGTACAAACTAGTGGAGAGTAGATTCAGGTTAGACAATAGGAGGAACTTTTTCATAGTAAATATGGCCAGAATCTGGAACGGGCTGCCAAGGGAGGTGGTACTCTCACCTAACTTGGAGGTCTTCAAGAGGAGGCTAGATAGACCTGACGGGGGTCGTATGACCTCAGCGCTCTTTCCTGCCTGGGGCAGTGGGTTGGACATGATGATCCTTTGTGGTCCCTTCCAACTCTACAATCTATGAATGTGTACATATGCTTAATTATATACATATTTATACATAAAGTGTACACATGTATACATGCACATTTTATATAACTGCTTAGAAAACATTATAAAGCATTATATACCAAGTTTTTAAATCACTGGCATCTGAGCTACCCTTGATTTCCTTCATTAAGATGAATGTGTTTCTGCAGCACTGTCCCTTAAACAGAGCTGTAAGAATATACGCAACTGTCTGTGTTCAAATACTGAAAGCTGTCCCCAGTGGGAGAAAGGTTGATTTACAGTTTCAACGTATAAGTAGATTCTGTCTATAAACCTACAGGTAAGTTAATAAGTTTCTACATTGCTCCCATCACTATATAGCCTGATGTTCTCAAATATTATTATTCTTCCCAATATTGTAGCAAGATGCAAGTATTATTATCATCTTCCTATTAAAGATGGAAAACAAGGCATAAAAATATTAAAATCCACAAAGGTATTTAGGATACTAAATCACTAGGCACCTACCTCACATGGTTATTACTTGGAGTTAGAACCTTAAATACTTTTGTGGGCCAGTACGTGACTTAAAGGTCACAGAGGTGCTGGGGCAGAGGCAGGGTCTGAACTAGATGCTGAATTTCAGTATAATGTCTTAAACTTGTGGAGACCATGTGCAGAGCTGACTACATACAACAATTAGTTTCAGCTGTGGCCCTAGTTCATACAAAAAGTGTGTGTAGTCTTTGGTTCTCATTTTAAGACAATTACAAACTCTAAACTTCTAGTTCAAATAGGCTCATAATCTTATCACTATTTTTTATAAATAGGGGTCTATTTAATTCGCAGTTTTGCATTTTTTGCGGAAACCATGAAAAATGGCATTGGCCGTGATTTCCCATGAAATTAACTTAAAAAATCCCCAGCACTTAATTCATATAATACTCTGTTTTAGGAAGTCACAATGCTTACTGTAATACAAAGAAAACGTGACAATCACTGCAGCAATAGAGCACACAATTGAGAATTACTATCTGCTAGTGATGTAGAGTAAGTGAAGGCACCAGTCAGTGAAGTAAAAATGTTTCAGCGCTATCTTTTAAGAAGTTACATGAGGAATTTTCTATTATATTATACAGTATATGCCTCTCTACCAATCAGGGGTGAGTGGTAGGGACACCAGGAAATGCATGTGAAATCCACTCTTCGTGCCACAACCAAGCCACAAAAATTGCTTTGTCTCTGCGTGCTAAGTAGACCCCTAGTTATAAATATACTCTCTTCGGGCAACCATTGTGGTTCTGTTGCATCAAGCCTATTATGATCATGTTTTGGTATAAGGATTATTTTGAAAAGAAAAATTATCTAGCAAATAAAAGCATAAAACTCTTTAATTATATAAGATTGCTCTTACCTGGGTAGAAACACACTTTCCACTACATAGAAGTCTTGCATAAGTACATCTCTGTCTGGTTTAGATGTGAGGTTACCTACTGTGTATCCTATTCCCAGCTGAATCGCTCCTTTAATAGCAGAGGATGCAGTCTGCAAAGAAAATAAACACTTCAATGTCAGTTTGCTATAACTGGATTCTTGCTCTTTATCATGAATACAATTTGTACATAGCATTTAAATTGTTTTATAAGGGTGATTTCTATCCAACCTTACTTTCTTGGGTTGGGAAGCAGAAGAGAAATTAACTTGTAACTGAAGCTGACTGTTTCTCATGATATAAAGGAATCCTGTGGTGTATCTGAAGTCTCAGAAAATTTATCATAATTCATAACTGATATTGGTTGAGATTACAAAACTGACCAAGGGATTTAGACACTAAGTTTCTATTGATTTCTAATTCCACTTGGTATCCCAATCCCTCCAATAGCTTGGAAATATCACCTGTAAACTTCTGGGGAAAGCTCTTATAAATTGTAAGGGATTACATGAATGTGCAAAGTTACTATGGCACTGATGACATCTGATCTTTTAAGTATAGATTATTGATATAAATATATTCCTTTTATAACAACATGAGTGAGGTATTAAGAATAGAAAACATAATCAGTTTAATCCCACTGATCACCAGCAGTGTTCACTTCCATTTCTTCAGTACATATTTCATAATTGCTACCAAAAAAAATTTGGAATGAACACCACCACTGTGCTAGGTTTAAATTCCACATTTAAAAAACCCCTGTTTTATTCGTCATACGTTTGCTACTTAGCATTTTTTGTTGCTGCCAAGTACCCAATCTGGATTAGACCATAGTGTATGAGGTGCTGTACATGAACAACTACCCTTCCTTACACTAAATAGTTTGTGACTCTACAGGTAGTCCTATCTGTAGAGTTGGGGTGGTAGAACTGAGTCTCTAGCAAGAATCCCAGCTCAGAAAAGTCTGTTAAGAAAAGATGGAGCAAGGAAGTATATCAGACAACCAGTGGAAAGCGTGAGAAAAGGATAACAGTAAAAGAGAGCTTTAGGTTCAACAGACCAACTAAGTGGATAATTCACACGTTCCAGCAAACAGGGAAATTATGACAGCAAAAGACAGCATTTTACATTTGAGTAAAATATTACTGCAGATTCAGGAAAGCATCTGAACCAGCGCATTTTCATTGAAATAGCTGGAGTTACAAAAAAAGACATGAGAAGTGAACTAAGATCTAGCACAACTGCACACACTGTAGCGACAGATTACCATATTTTTAAAGGAGAAATGATGTAGTGACATGTACCTCAAATAATTAAAACTACATGCCAGGCAGATTTTGCACATACATAATAGCTCATAACAAGCGATTTGGTGGGAACAAGAAACACAGCCCTTCTTGAAGTGCTACTTTGATTTTTTTTTTAAAGGTTTGGCTCATGCGTTAAGAAGATTCCTGCTTCTCTTTCCTTGAAAGGCTTCTATTCATGAATGATTAATGACCTGCATAGGCACTAATTATGTAACTTTGATTAATTTGGTATTCATCCAGTCAGGCAGATTTTTGGTACACAACTGACCATACACATAGTAAATGAGCACAGAGAGGCAGAGGCTGAAAAGGTGACAGATAACAAGCTGCAGCTGATAAACAAGAGCAGATTTTAGGTAAGTCAGGCAGAAAAGTGACAGGAAGCTTAAAAGAACATTGACCAAGCCAACTGGGTTGTATTTCAGGAACAGGAGGAGTTTCTAAAGCGAACAAATTGCCAAGAACATGTATCGCCTCAGGAAGAAGTTCTTTAGCCTTTTCATGGCATGATCACACCTTAATAGAAAGGCTGTCTCCTAGATGACCTTTACTCCCATTCATGACTAAAGAGGAACTGTTCTCCACTTTCAATCAAACAACATCACTTTAGCAATCGTAGCAATCACTTAAATTGAGAAATAATACTGGGAGAGCATCTAGTGCGTTTTCTGACCTTTTAAAAGTAATTTGTAGCATCTAGAAATAAAATCAGACACTGTAACCAGCCAAGATTAAAGATTTATGTGCATTTTTACATGGAATCTCTCTCACAGAGACCATTTATTCCAGTTTAAAAATATATATGTTTCTGGTCTTATGAACTGAATTTTAGGGGAAGCATAGAAGATGATAAGCAGACCATTTAACAGTTTTTCTCCAAGCCTAAAGGTGAACCAAGATGAGTGGGTCCCTATGCTGTTATTGCAAAAATATACTTCCTGGAGCTCAAAGGCCCTAAATGGGAACAAGAAAATTCCACTCCCCCCTTGCATTTTTCCCAACTGCATTTTTATTCTTTTTACAGTATCTCAAGGTAACTCCACAAAACATGATCTGGTTTTTAACAAGCCTGTTTTATTTTTGAATTTCTCCTTAAAGACCCTACTACTCTAGAGACAGCAATACAGCTCAGCAGCCTCCTACGCCAAGATTTCTCTTTGAGAGATTGAAATTGATTTTTCTTCATTTCAGCCTCATGTGAAGATTCAGAAAGTGTCCCTTTACCCATCCATCAACCATAATGGTACAGGAACTTATGGATCTAATAAACTTGTATCAACACATTTTTAGGGCATCAATAAATGGCAAAGTGAGTAGGATCAACAGTGATTATGTACTGTTTCATAATATAAAGTTCACAAACTAATTGGCTTCTTATCCTGTGGGGGAACTGCATACAAGGTCCTAATATTTGATGCTTGATAAATGAATCATTTGTGCTTTCAAAAAACAATCACAATCTGATAATGGAAACTGGAAGGGTATTTTGAAGAGTTGGAGGGGTTGTTTTTTGTTGAAAACAATAAACAGGAAAAAATATGTCAAATTTTATCACAAAGTACTGTAGAATAATATATATATTTTCCCATCTCCAAGAAAAATATTACAGTTAAAAGCTTCTAAGTGGTTTTGTGGCTCTTCTAGACCAAATGTTAAAATGTAACATTCTCAGACATTTGTACATTTTTCATGTTAATTACAGTAAAAGGTGGTTACTGAATAGGAAGTTTGCTACACTGACAAAAGGGTTACATTTATGTCATGCCACAGTTAAACTAATGCATCTTTTTACAGCCCCCAGTGGGGACATTGGAAAGGAAGACATGAAAGAAGTTCCTGCATCCAGGGAAGCTAAGAAACTGCTCCCACACTGCTCCCCTTGGACAGCCTAGTGTCCCCAAGTGTGTGGGGGCATAGATAGATCTCCTTCTATACATCCCACTGGCCCACCGGATGGGATCAGTCCGATGTGGGGAGAGGGAAAAGCTGCATTCTCCGAGGGGTGTTGCCCCTTGGGTGCACAGACTTGCTTCACACAGAGTTCCAGCCAAAATCCTGTCTTTAAAGTAAAATTCCTCATGGAGTGACTTCAGACCACCTCCCCCGTGGCAATGTGCCTATGCCTTAAACCCGAGACTCTGCCCAACTAAGGCTTTTAGCCATATCAATGTGCATCTGGTTGTTAGATCAGCAAATTGTAAAACAACAATATTGGAGAGTGCTACTCTGAGCTCATCAGTGTTTTTCTCAAGCCAGTTCTTTTTATTGCAAACTGTGACCCACCAGACCTGGGCTACTTCATCTTTTGACAGGAATCAACAACTTTGGAATCTGAAGTCAGTCCTGTTGTTCTACATGTTCACATTGAAAACCAAACCTCGTCCATTCTTCCCTCCCATGTAAACAACGTCATTTTATCTTTGCTCTGGGACATGGATTCTCTCTCTTTCTGGCACAAATAATTATAAATCATGACATATACACTAAATATATCTTCTTATAAAATATACATCCTCATTATAATTATGTCCTCACTAAAGACTACATAGGGAAAATGTTACTTGGATACTAAGAAGACAGCAAGTCATCCTGATGAAAGACTACAGAATAGAAGAAACTATCATACAAGATACAGTTTTGAACTTATGGGTACTTTATCGACAGGGAAAGTGTTTCCCCATGTATTGCTATTTCAACACATAGTAAATAGGACTGGTCTTCCCTACTTTACCAAGCTGAAAAACTGAAACTAGCTGATGTGCAAATAGTTTCTCAATGGCACTACAAACAAGATCTTAAATCCTTTCAAAGCAGGCAAAGTCAGCACATGATCCCATGAATCAACAACTAGTATTGTAATGCTACTCATCAACCACAGATGTAGGCTTTCTATTCCAGTCTAGAACTATAGAATTTATCACAAGTACAGTAATTGAAGGTAGGGTAATGGGGGCAGCAGCACCAGACACCTCTGTGGGAAGGTGGGAGGGGAGGACAAAAAGGCAGTATTGCTCTGGATGTCACACAGTTGCTCCACTACTGCAGATAGAAGTTACTAAATAATTTTATAGGCAGACAAGGTTCCTTGGGTGAATTTGATATCTTTTATTAGACCAACCCAAATAGTTGGAGAATAATTTTATGTCACTTGCAAATCAAGGAAAGTGATTCTTCCACTCTTTTCAGCACTGGCAATGCCTGACCTGGAATATGCTGTTCAGTTTGGGTCCCCACACTTCAAGAAAGATGTGGAGAGATTGGAAAGAATCCAACAGAGAACAAAAATAATCAGAGGCCTGGGAAGCATGACTTATAAGCATAGATCCTGGTCATCTCTGTTTAAAAATCCCATGTTATCTGATCAAAAACACGAAAATCCATGTTTTTCCACCATTAAAATGAAACACCACTACATATACAGGTATCAGTTGAACACAATGTTTATTGATATAGTTACAATTTAAAAGCAATTTGGAAACCTATTGTGCCTCAATCATTATTCTTATATAATAAAGGGCTTAGTCCATCTGTCTGTCTGTCCATAATGCTCTTGGAGCACTCCGATTGGTTAGTGAAACAACCAATCAGAGTGCAGAGCACCATGATGGTGGGGATGGAGGGGACGGAGCAGGGGGGCGAGGCCAGCACGGCTGACCTTGCCCCCCACCCCCCAGAGGTGGCGGAGCACCACCATGACAGTGGGGACAGAATGGTGGGGAGGCAGAGGAGGATGGAGGGGATGGTGGGGCAAGCTTCTCCCCCCCGCCCCCGCTCATGGGAGATGGCGGCGGCATGGGATGGTGGGTGTTTGCACTCCATCCCTGCTCTGTCCCTGCGCCCGCCCCCCCCTTAATCTTTGATGGGCAATGCACTAGTACCGTAATAAAATAAATTCTAAATACCTATACATTGTGGTGGGGGGGGGGCAGGTTTATTACAGAAAAAAAAAAAAAAAAAATCAAAGGTGCCCTAGCCCCCTTCACTCACCAGGATGCAGGTCCAGCTGTGGCTGCATTCCCCACCCCTGCTTTGTAGCACTGAGCAGCCCTGATATGCTCGCGCCCTGCCCCTGCCATTACCCCTTACTCCCAACACACAGCCCTCCACAGCCCTGCCAGTGTCCCTCACTCCTGACCCACAGCCCACTGGCTCTGCCAGTGCTCCTTACTCTCAACCCCCAGCCCTGCTGGTGCTCCTCATTCCCAACCCACTGCCTCCAGCGCCTCAGTGTGTGAGGAGGGGGGTGGGTGTGTGGGGAAGAGGACAGTGTGGCCATAGGCAAAGTGTGGGGTGGCAGGGCAATGCAGGCAATGCAGGGGGGGCACATACCCCCCCAGATTTTTGTGCCTACAGTGGAGCACAGGGCTGCAACCAGGCTAGACCAGCTCTGGGCAGGAGTTGCCTCCATTGCCTAGCAGGCAGGACCCAGTACAGGAGAGAGCACTATGCTGCCATGGCTGCCAAGGTGAGGCCCGGCAGCAACACAGTTATGTCCCCTGCTGCTGCTAGGCAGGCAGGGGGCACCTCATCTTGGTGGCCATGGCAGCGGAGCACTCCATGCTGCGCTGGGTGCCACCTGCTAGGTGCAGAGGTGGCTCCTGCCCGGAGCTGGTCCAGCCCAGCTACAGCCCTGTGCTTCACTGTAAGCACAGAAATCTGGGGGGCACATGCCCCCACTGCATTCCTGTGGCACCCCCTGCCCCAACCCCTACAGACTTGCCTGGAAGGAGCTGTAGGAGCTGCTCTCCACCATCTTGCTGGGCTGCCACATGCACGTGTACACACGCACATTCATGTGGCACCCCCTGCTCTCTGTGTCCCGCTCCCCACAGGCCCTAGCAGCCCATTGCAGCCTGGAACTCTGCCAGCCTGCAAAGGGAAAGCTGTTGTTTCCAACATTTTTCTCCTTTAAGAGAGAAATCCATTATGTTCTACTTTAAAGGGAAAAAATACACATTCTTCTCCTTTACAGGAGAAAATCTGTGTTTTTCCATGCCAAAAAGAAAACCTGGATCTCTGCTTATAAGGAAAGGCTGAAAGAACCAGGATTATTCAGTCTGGAAAAGAGAAGACCAAGGAGGATTTGATAATAGTCTTCAAATATCTGAAGGGCAATTACAGAAAGGATGGAAAGGGACTTTTCCCTGTGGCTATAGGGGACAGGACTAGGAACAAGCAGCTCACGCTGCAGCAGAGGAAATTTAGGTTGGACATTTAGGAGGAACTTTGTGACTATGAGAGTGGTCAAGCATTGAAACAAACAACCTAGAGAAACTGGAATCTCCATCCCTCAAAATTTTCAAGAGTAGGCTGGATAGACACTTGGCTGAGCTGGTTTTAGACAGGGATGATCCTGCTTTGAACAGGGGGCTGGCATGGATGACCTTGTGAAGTCCCTTCCAGCCCTATTTTCCTATGATCCTAATTTCATTTTAGCTAGTTTTGTTAATAATTCTGTGAGATGGGTAAGGGGTTACAAGCAGTCTGCCTTTGTAAAAAAACCAAAAAATGAAACCACAAACAATTTGGTTACTATAGTTACTGCAGAGGGCATTGCATGATGTCAAACAATTGCTTCCCTTAGGGTGTTGAAAGTTGTTACCTGCTTTCACATAAATGCTACAGCTAAACAACCATTGATTTGACAGTTAATGCTTGGCCCTGGCACAAATGCACCATGCATTTCAGACAACTATAAAAGTACATTTAAAATAGTAAAACAAGATCTGGGATCCATCAAAAGGCTACATACTCCCCAAGCTCCAAACAAAAGAGTTATTGCAGTGTAAAAGTTCAGCCCAAAGGTTGATCAGGTCTGAAGAAGAGGAGTTGAGGTTCTACTTAATTTTATTTGGATTGTCCCATAGGCAATTAATTTATTTCTATAACATTGTAAATCAGGTCTGTCCAACTTCCAAGCCTCCATGGACTACACTAGAGGAGGCCACACCAGGTAAGGCACAGGACACAAGGCTGCATGATGCATTGATGCTTTCCCCCCACAACACACACTGTATTACAGGTCCACATGGGCAATCCTCTCTACAGCTGCACCGTTTGCCCCCCAGCCAATGCAGTGCACAGCTGCCCCGCAACCAATGCAATGCTCTGATTCCTGTGCTGCTTCCCCTCCTGTGGCCCTGGACTCACCCTCAGGTCAGCCTGCTGCACTGCACCACCCCATGGGGCAGAGGTAAGAAACAGCACCTGGAGGAAGGTAGGGGGTGAAAGCAACCAGAGCAATAGCAGAGGGGAGTGGCAGTTGGGTAGAAACTCAGGGACTCAATTTAATGCCTTGAGGGTTACATGCAGCCCATGGGCCACCAGCTGGACAGCCCTATGTTAATCCATGGCAACAGGATAACACTGTATATAAACAAATGCGATACATAACAGGAGAAGTACCAGGAAGATGCTATTTGGCATTCAATCAAAGAGAAAGTGAATTGAAATAGTAAGCCTCAGGATCCAACCAGGTTTCATATGGGGTTGCTGCCTCCTATCACCTACATTCTGCTAATGACAGTAGCCCCTTTCTCCTACAAGTGTCTCCAGCTCTTCTTTAATGACGTTCTAAATAAACAGAAATCCCCTCCCTACCATGGCCTCCTTTCATCATTTTCCTCAAGAGAAAGTCATAGTACATTCCTGTTTTTAAAAAGTGTAGGAACTTAATGAACACATGCCTAAACAAATTAGTTACATGACCATATTGCTGTACTTCTCAGTCTTCTTCACCCAAGCCCTTTTTAATGCACTGCTCATTTTACTGTATTGACATATGCCTGGCATGGTTTGTTTACCATAAAATAATACATAATATCCAACTCTTTCTTGTCCCTCAATTCCTTTCATGTAGGATAGACAGACAATTTGCTTTCCCACATCCCTTCCCTACCTTCTCCATTTAGACTGTACATGCCTTAGGGCAGGGGTTTTCAACCTTTATAAACAAGTGCACCCCTTCTGCCTCAAATCTTTAGTTCATGTACCCCGTTATATTTTTTTTCTTGTTTTTAATGTTACCAGTTATGTAATATAAGGCAGGCTACACTAACTAACATTAAATGCATTATTAATATATGCCGCATCTGGTTGGTAAATCTGCTGTGGGAGAAGGGGCGAGGGGGGAGGCAAGGGGCTTGGGGGGCAGATCAAGGCCCCCTGTGGTGAAGGAGAGAGTGGAGCCAGCACTGCACAGCCTGGGCAAAGTGTGGGAGTGAGCCGTGAGCAGCTCATTCTGGGGGCAGGGGGAAGGGAAGGGGGTGGCTCCTGCTGCTGCACGTACCCTGGGAGTGCATAAGGGGCATGTGCCCCTGGATCTGTGCGGGGTAAGGGCTGGCTGCCACTGCAGGCTGGGGCTGGGGCAGCACCAGGCTCTTCTAGGCAGGGGGGCTGAGCTAAGCTGCTCTCAGGGTGGGTAGTGGCAGTGCCAAGAGAGGGAATGGAGGGGGCTGCAGCCACCCCAAGATTCACCATAGCCCCTCCTCCCCATGCTGCCACTGCCCACCCCAAGCAAAGCCTGGCCCAGCCCCACCCCGCCAGGAAGAGCCTAGGGCCACCCTCAGCCTGCAGCAGCAGCCCGCCCTTGCCCCACACACAGATCTGGGGGCATGCGCCCCCACCCCCATGCCCTCCTGGAATGCACATAGAGGCAGGAGCCACCCCCACCCCCCAGACAAGACACGGCTCTGCCCTGCACCCTGCCCTGCCCCAGCTGTGCAGCGCCTGCCCCTGCCCCACTCCCTCCCTCACTGCTGGGGCTTCTCTCTGCCCCCCACCCATGCCCCTTCCCTCACAACAGACTTACCAGCTGAAACTGGCTGCTCTGCATGCTGCTGGGCTGTACTCCTGGCTGGCTGCACTGTTACTGAGCACATGCACAGAGCATTCTTCAGCCATGTTATCGGCCACATCAGCCAAAAAAAGCTGATTACCGATACTGTCACTTTTCCTTTTTGGTGCCGATCCAATGGGAACTATGTATCAGTGCACCTCTAGTAATTTTCTTTCATTCGTTCTGTGTACCCCCTATGATCTTTTTAAGTACCCCTAGGGATATGCATACCCCCAGTTGACAACCCCCTGCCTTAGGTACACATACCCTTCCTCTGCTTGTTGCCTGGCTGCTGGTGGACCCCCCACTCGTTGACTGGCTGCCGGGGGTACACTGACCAAAAAAAGGTTGAAAGCCCCTGCTTTAGGGCATGGGGTTTATTATGCTATGTACATCACCTAGCATAACAGGACCTTGATCTTCGGTGAGTTTTAAGTTAAAAAAAACAAACAAACGAAAAAAAACAACCCAAAAACCCCCAAAAGATTCTCTCAAGCCTGAACAATCCATTGGGCCAAGCTCGTTCCTTCAGGCACCATGATGGGCATCATGACCTTCAACTCAGCTCAAAGGACCTGAATGACCATTTACAAATAAATTAAGTGGGGTGGGCTGTTGCCATGAAGTTACCTTGTCACCATACCCCAGCAAATACATTTCAGCAATTCAGCTAATAATTATTTATACAATAACCCAAGTCTTAATCAGCTCAATAAAAGCGAAAGGACTAGGCAAGTGCCCAAAGTGGAGCCTTTCTATCATTCTCTGGTCTCATGAGAAATTGTCGATGACTTCTGTGGGATGCAGCAATCTTCCCTGTTAGACTGACCCCACTCCCTCCTACTGCTGTCTGTAAAGACGACAGACATTACTTCATTCCTATCCTTGCTGTGTGGGGGTTTGGCCAGTTGTTGGTTCTGTATCCTATAGGTCCCTTCTCCTGTAGAAATGCCACAAGCTGTCTTTCTTTCCTGAAGCCTCCCTGCAACTCACACAGTTTTATTTATATTTGCTACTCTTATCTCCGAGATTCAGGTCCCAGGTTTCAACATGTTTATAACTCTGAATCCTATTCAACTGATTTATAACTTCACATAGAAATTAAAGAGATGCCGTGGCTTCATTTCCCACCAAGACTTTGGATAAGAATACAGTTTCTGTTAAAAATACTTTCCACCCTTGGGCTTGCAGTGTACAGGTACAGCCATTAAACAAGGATAGTCCCTATTAGAAGGGTGAATTAAATTAAACTACATGGTACAGGGTTTTTAATTTTAAAAATACCACTATATAATGCTAAACTTTGGGGAGTGAAAAAAGACCAATGTAAAAGGCAGAACTTTCATTGACATTTATGAAATGCTAGGGATTTTCTTTTCTACCAGAAAATTGTTCAAGTTAAGTTTGGGAGGGGGGGAGAGGGGGGGGACCACGACAGATTTGAGTCTCAGTCCCACGTTTGAAATTTCCTAATGCAAGGAAGCATTTGTTCTTCAGTGACCGCAAGTTATGATAAGTAATAACAGTCTTCACATGGTACCTTTTCCAATCTCATTCGAACATAAGCTATCTTTTCCAGTCTCATGATAAAGCTAAGCCTTTGAAGATTTCTGTAAACCCTTAAGCTTGATGTTAGACCATACCAAAGAGGGATATTTGCTCCCTGAGCCACATATAAAGAAAGGCTTATTAGAGTTGCGAGCAATTACAAATTTTGTTTCAAGGTATGAGCTGCATCTGATTAATTTTATATTCATTTCTTTAGCTATTTAGACTGCTGTGGTTCACCATCCTAATCATTCAGTACCTTTTTCAGCTGCTTTTGCTGAGTTCCTGCAGTCCCTCCCCACAATCTATTGAAGCTGAACTGCACAATCCTATTGTAATTATGGGCCACTGCACCCCGGTTCCCACATTCACAGTGCTTTCTTTGTACAGCCTGAGCTCCCTGCAACTGTGTGGTATTTCATAGGGCTGGGACTTCAGCTGCTCAGAAATCCTATTCTCCAATCTTGACACTGCTGGGCAGAAGGATACTAATAACTTGCTTTTCCTTTGCAGAGGTAAAATTCACCTTGGTTACTGCCTGTCTCTTTGCTAGTAGCAGCCCTGACCTCTAGATCAACAGGCCATCCCTAATTATAGTTTCAATAAAACAATCCACAGCTTAAGAACAGGAAGAAAGTAAAGCATTTACTTGAATAGCAGAGGTGCGATTAAGGGAAGCTGCAGGGAGACACTAATCAGGAAAGTTATAAAAGTCTGCAGCTAGTCCTGTATCTTTATGCCAAAGATAAAGAGCAGTTAACAGAAAGAAGCCATATCTGCCCTCTTCCCCTTTCAAAAACAGCAACAACAAAAACAAACAAACAAAAAAAATCAAACAAGCAAAACCCGAAGACTCATTTACACAGCTGTACTTCCCTGTTCTTGGTCCATCCCTCTTTCGTGCCCTCTGGAACCATGTTTCAAAAGATGCTAATGCAGCTCTTCCTACTACTCTATAATGACTGTAGTGCCTTCTGTATCACTGCTGTTAGCTTTTGTTATAATCACTAGGGAATTAACAATTGAATCAGTGCTCTTTTCAGACCAACTGCACTTTTCAATGCGTGTCCAGAGAGGCAGGGGAATAGATTTACTGCGATTCTTTTATGAATAAAATGCAAGCACTCTGCTAGACTGCTCTGCAGAAAATGTAATTAAAACACAAACTATTTTTTTCTGGCTTAAAAGTTATTAAAATGAATTTTCCTGCCCAAATGTAAATTGGAACCTCCTTTTACATGTTGCTCAACTGAGTACAACTGAATCCAGGATACTTTTCTACATTTTTCCTGCTGCACAAATTGCCAGAAGTGAAATGGGTATCTTGACTTTTGGTTGCCCCATTTGAGAAATCCAGACCTCCTCATTTCCAAAATACTGAGGATCCATTATTGCAAACAATTAAGTCAATAAAAGCTGCTGATACATGGCACCCTGAAAAATTCAGGCACTCAAAGTTGGCCGCCACTTTTCAAAATGATGACCTTAACTTTATATTCTGGGCTGTTTCTGAGCCACACAGGCTACTGTTTGCATAGCCATGGGTCTAGAAACTCTGTCAAGGTAGATGAAATATTAGCAAATGGCTACAAATTTCCTCTCTGCTGGGAAGCATGGAACTAGCACAGTGGGGGTTGTTGGCTGTAAAGGGATGATAGGGCTAGAAGGAGTGAAACGTATGGTACTCAGTATATTCACAGAGCAAGCATCATTGCCATATGTCGAGTCTGATGACAGTTCAAGCCACTCGCTCAGCTTCCCTCCTCCAGGTGAATTCCCTACAGGGATACAGGGATTCAAGGTGCCAGAGGAGATGTTATTTTCACTTCTGTGCCAGCCACAATGAGCCAGACTCTCTCAGTGTATATGAAACACCAAATGACTTATGTAAAGCATTTGTTATAAAAATGCAAAGCAGTATGAGACGAAGATACATAAAGCTAAAGTGCAAAGTCTAATTTTAAGTTAAAGATTGTCAAGGTATTAGTAACATCACTGCAACTCCTCGAATTAAGGCAGACAATACAAGCTTACCACATTTGTTTGGACTTTGGCCATGCTTTCACACTTATAAAAGCAGAGACCCTAACCCAGGCCAAAGCATTTTCCCTGTATCTTAGATGCAAGTGCCAGGCTAAAACTAGAATCTGGTTTGCTGCCATATGCTAGCAAATGGATTTAGGAGATGCTCTGTTTTTGTGAATGGCAAAACAGAGACAGTCAGTGGTGGAACAAACCAAATTGGTACCCAGGGCAAAACCTATAGGAGAGTGAAAGTGGTAGGGAGGAGAGGGTGTATGTGGCTAACAGCAGGGGTGTGGAGAAGGCACATGGTTCCAAGGGCAAGGGGCACATGGGTTTGGAGAGCAGGAGGCAGGAAGGGGCACAGGTTCTGAGAGCCAGGGCTGACATGGCAGGCAGCAGCCTTAAACACTGGGAAGAGTCCCAGCCAAGGTGCTGCCCATGCATAGTCTGCCTGCCCTAGCTCTGCTGCTCTTAAAAGCAACAGCAGCTGGGAACTGGTTTTGAAGTTCCTGGCATGGCAAAGGGCACTGACTTTGGAGGGGATGAGGAATGATTCTAACACTCCAACTAACTTGGTGCCCAGGACAGGTGCCCCTCTTGCTCATCCCTAGTTACCCTACTGGTGACAATTCTTGTTTTGAGTCATTTTTATAAATCAATTTCTAACTCTCAAAAGCATCATCTTCCACTGAAATTTGGCATGTGTGGCCTCTGGGCAGCGAACTAGAGAAGAGTACAATGCTGTCAACTTTCAGTGGGAGAAGAAATTTTTATGGAAGTCAGATGTTGATTAACAAAACTGACTCAAAAGCAAGAATTGTCACCATCTCTTGTTCTAGCTATGTTTCAGGGATCATACAAACGCTAGGGATGCCTTGGCACTGCTTATTCAAAAGTTCTCATCTGCTTTTAATTATCTTTCCCTGGAGTTCCCTGAAGTTCAAATTTATACAGCTGGTAAGAGACAAGTATGCACTCACCCTGGAAAAATGGGTCAATGTGTTATTACTTCGGGAAATAATCTGAAAAGCAAATTTGATGAATTAAAATAGAGATGCTGTTGAGTGCATTTAACCACGAACAAAGTCAAACATAAAAGCTTTACAAGAATTTTTAAAAGGTAAAAACAGAGCCCAAAACTATCTGGTCAAATGAACCACAGACTTCACCAACAAGTTTGATTCTGAATTAGGTACAAGTCTTGTAAAAGGAAGCAGTAGCTTACTCTGAGAAAATCAGATGAAACATAGTTGGAGTTTATGATCAAAGCTTTCACTCAACAGTATTAATGCTTGATCCACTACCACAGATACTTATTTGTACAGACAGATAGACAGCCTACATGAATGTAACCCCCGCCCCTGGATTGTGAAGGATTAAGCAGAGAGGTGTGGGGCTACTCCAAACCCAGGAAAACCAAACCCAGGGAGCTGGGCTCAACTACAGCTCCTCTTTCCTACTTCCCCTCCTGCTAGCCCTCAAAGCAGCTTGGGGGGCTGTAGTTCAATCCAGTGTCCTGTTTTATCATTTTCATGGGCTTTTTGTAGCCCTGCTCGCTCCCTCTCCTATCAGCTGCTGGCAACTTCCTGCCAGCTCCCAAGGCAGATTTGGAGCCATGGCTGAACCCAGCTCCCTGGGATATGATTAATTAGTTCAAGCATACAGTTTGTAATCTAGAGCATACTAATTTCTAAAGCTTACCTACATCACTTATCCAAGTTTTTAGAATTAAAAGCAAGCTCTTAGAAGGAAGAGTACTAAAGAGTTATTTCCCTGTTTAGAAAATTGAAGGTTTCTCTTTCAAATAACCATTAAGAAAATATTTACTTCTCTAAGTGATAAGAGCATGTTAAGAAATCATAACCCATCTCTGGGTCAGGGGAATGACTCTACACTGTAAAAGGCAGGCAAACTGTTTAGTTTATATTTACATAATAAACCCACTAACTTTCACAGAAAATGTGAAGTATTTGTGATTAGTTTTGACATCTATTGCAACATTCTTTTCCAATATACCTTGTAAGCAGGAACCATTTACATAACTTATTTAGTAAACACATAGTTAAAAAGTATTGTTTCATAAGAGGGATTTGACTATTAAAGCTGTGGCACATGGAAAATACCATTAAGGCTCAGACATTTATATCGCCTCACACTGTCATACGGGTCACTGGATTTCACATCATAAGTAGAAATTTTCCATGCATCATTTCCCCCTTTTGTCTATACTTTAGATAAATATGACTAAACTTCTATACAGTATAATCTAGTTGCTGTGTAGCACTGTCAGAGACCAAACCCTACAAGATATAATATACTATGAAGAAAAATACAACTACGCAGACACAAACCAAATGTATTTGTGATGAAAGTACTTTTTCCTTCTAAATATTAGGTATGAAAATCCATGAATAAAGCAGATGCAGGTCCTTTGATTTCTTAGGGTCAGAGCCAAATAGGTTCTTGAGGTTTGACTTTAATTTAGTCATTTGAAACACAAAGAGTCACTATCCCCTAAGTCCTTATCTGCAAGGAGGACATATACAGTGTTACATTTCTATAAAGTTATTTTTGTACCTGTTTTAGCACAGCACTTGCACTTATCTGTACAGGGACATAGGTGCCCCAGAGACAGGCTTAGTTGTGCTGTAGGAGGATTCAACTCTGAGAGAGGGCATTTCAAATCCTATTGGAGCTCCCTAGTCAGATATGACAGTACATCTCAGGGCCACTCCTGCCCACTTCAAATTTTGCCACCAGCTTGCACCCTTGCTGTAGGTAGATTTACTCTAAAGCAGAGCTGTCCAACTGGCAGCGTGAAAGCTGCATACAGGCCATGTGTAGATGAAACAAGAGGCGTGTGTGCACAACACTTTAAAGCAGGCTAAATGCTTTTGCACTACTTTAACAGTGTCGGTGTTTCCATGCGTTGGCAGCGTATTGTGCATTAATTCTAGCAGCTGTAGCAAATTCAGCAGCGTAACACGCCTTAAATGACTTGGGGTGCAGCAAACTAAAACTCCAAGGAGTTTTAGTTTGCTGCCTCTACAGCCACAGAGCGAAGCACCAGGCTCCATGCAGCTCAGGGGCTCTGCAGGAAGCTCTGCAGGCAGCCTGGCAGCAGCCCAGATTTTCCCCCCTCCCTCCCAGAGCCTGCCTGCCTGCCTGTTTGAGCTGCGTGGGGGCCCAGTGCTTCCATCTACAGCTGCAGAGCCCACCAGGACTGCCTGAGCTGGATGCCTGCAGGCAGATGTCACCTGGGGGGGCCCACCACTGCTGTAGAGGGAAGCACCAGCTCCCCACTTCCCCCCGCAGCTCAGGGACCACTCTGTCTGCTAGCAGCTCGCCCTGCCCTCCCTGCCGCCAAAGAGGCAAGTAAGTGTGTGCAGGTGTGTACATGACACAGGGGTTTAAAGGGCCCTAAATTGAAGTGATGTTTTTTAAAAAAATCCACCACTTCAATTTAGGGTCCCCATTTCATCTACACATGCCCGTAGTTTCCAGACTCCCAGCCAGTCACTGTTCCCCACATTGCTTTGGCTGCAGCAGCAACTGGGGGCTCCCCCTCCCTAGGGTTCCTTCTTCCTGCCCCTGCCCCAGGGGGCAGGATGGTGCAGCACACAGTGTAGCACAGCATGGCAAAGCCTGCAGTGCTGGGGGGTCAGTAGCTTGGTATACCTGACTCATGCAGCACAGCAAAGCCAGGATAAATCAGGTAAGGGTAAATCAGGGTGCCTGGGCATGAGGACATAGGGTGTAGCAGCAGCAATGTCCAGATGCACAGTGCAGGGGAGGGGAGGTGGGGGGTGGACCCAGACAGTGCAGTGATGGTGGGAGGGGTGCACCTTGCATCCAGTGCAGTGGAGGGACATGAGGTGGAACAGTAGGGTGGGGACCTGGCCACAGGGTACAGTGGGAAGGCATGTGGCTCAGGGGAACAGAAGGCATACAGCCCATGGTGGTGTGGCCCCTGATAGTGTAGCACTCAGCCAATTAGAAGTGGACAGCCTTGCTCTGGAACAAATGTAGCCCACTGATAGCATTTGAGGAAAGGAGGGAGGGAGATAATACTTTATGTATCCAAAACATTAAAAGACTTTGGTAATTTTACTTCCAAGTCAGCGTTGCGCCTAAAAGCCTCAAGAAGTTTGTGGACAACTTACTCTATACCTTAAGATTTACCTTCAGCTAAAAAAAACCAAAACCCAAACATGTAAAGGCTCCAAGTTACAAATCCTGAAATCCCGTTCCTGCCTTTGCTTCAAGGTAATTTGCATCATCACAGATCCTCACAGGACATGAGAGGCTCCATACCAACTATGAACTAACTGCCCAGAGGAGTTTTCCATCTATTGACTCCTCTGAAATATGAACTTTCATTTCTACCCAGGAGAACTTTTGCAATCTTTTCTCCAATGCCTGATAAAGGGAATTTGTGCTGAAAGCTTTCAATTAAACGGGTTTTTTTGCAAAAAGCTTTTTGGTCTAATAAAAGATATCATCTCTACTACAAGTCCTGATTGCCAAGTTACAAAGATACTTGCAGTCATCCCTGGACTACTTCCCACTATAATTAAAAGTCATTTGTAAAGGTCTGAGAGAAGCAGCAACAACACTGTGCTAGATGCTGTACACACGTCTCAAAGACTGCTTCTCCCTAATAACCAGAAAGAAAGAATTATAACTAGCAGGCAAGCATTTGTTCACTTCAAAAACAAAGTTCTCCCCCCACCCTTTTTAAATCAATACTTTAAAAGTTTATTGTTAGACACCACTTGTGCCAATGGGAATCTTACTTATTGTCAACCTCAGAGAATCAAAAGGTAAGGAGTAATGGCAAAAATATACCACACAGAACCCCTATAGTACCTTGCTCTGTAGTGCCCTTACAGCATCCACCCTGTATGTATTATCGTAAGAAAGAATTAAAGGCACATCATTGATTAAACAAAGTTCCCTTAACAAAAAAAAACCACAAACAAAAAACCCACATTTTCAGCAAAATATTAATGGAGGATAACGGGGGGAAAATATTTTGTAGTCAAGATGCATGGTATATAATTATTCAAAGTATTAGAGAACTTGCTGTACTAGATTTTTCTGACAACAATGTTTATGACCAGAGATTTGTGTTGCTAGGCACAAAGAATTTTCCCAGATATAACAAGGTGTATTTTAAAAGGAAAACTTCTATTGAATTTGCTTTTAAGAGTCACCTTCACTGCATATAAATACTTTGTACACTTCCCAAAAGATATAAAATATGAACAGCGGCACACCTTTTGTTTGTTTCTTTGTTTGGTCATTTTGTTTGACTGGTAGTATCGACATATCAAATATAATACCTAGGTAGTGTGAAGATAAAATAGTTTTGGGAAAGAGTTACTGGCATTTTTACCTTTTTATATGTTTTTTCCTCATTTGGTTTTCCAGCTGTGGCATCTCCATTTTCAGTAACAGACGACATCTGGAGAGACACAAAGCTTCAGTTTACATAGTTTATTTTAAAGGCAAAAAAGTATCTCTTCGAGTTTATTTTTCTCTGTTTATTAAGTACATGTATTTTAGAGGACAACAGATCACAAGAATAATATCTTCTTCCATGAAAAAATTAGTTGCAGATCCAAGTTTCTTTAACACTCACCTAAAATCAAGATCCAAAATAGGAGCTAAGTAAATATTTTATATGATGTTACATGTCTCTTTCAGTAGGCAGCCCAAGATTACCCTAGCATTTTGTGTGTCATACTGCACTAACAAGTCACATTATTAGCTTGAACTTTCGCAAACTGATTCTGACCTCTAAAACAATTATGTTCTTTTGTGTTTTACTCTACCTTCCCATCCCCCTACAACTCTTTCTCAGTTAGCAGGTAGAGGTCATTGATGCTTTGGTTTAAGCATACACTTTCAGATTATTCAAGAAACAATAAGTAAAACCAGACACTGCAATAGCACCAAAAAGCTGTGGCACTGCATTATTCACATGCATGAACACAGTCACCCACCTTTCTTTATGGCTCATCAGCAAGTTTCATATTCATGAAATTGTCTGTTTTCATACTTAAGCCAACTTGAATTAACTTTTCTTATGGTATGTCTCTTCATTGCTCAATGCATGAAGAGACTACCAGAGCTAGTTCTGAACTGAGAAAAAGCAAGTTATATACCTGGGCAAAGCACAACATTAACATAGCTTGATGGCTTTCAGTACCCAAGCCAGCCCATTTAGAACTAACTCAGGTATATTTATACAACAATCCACTGTGCTGTACGGGCATAACCTTATGCCCCTAACAGATGTTACACTCAAGATGGTTAATCACCATTAAACACTTAGCTGGTTAATCACAATTGAATGCTTACATCTGGTTAATCAAGTCTTAAGTAGTGAACTGGTCACACATTCATTCAATTAATGGTGTGATAAAATGAGGAATAAGCACAAAGTTATTACACAAAATATATGCAATAACTCTGTGACTGCTTCCTATCACACCTTTAACTGAACATCTGGCCAGTGCCCAGACCCTGGAGCACACTGAAGTTTTTCAAGACTCCGGTGGGCTCCAGAGATTGGGAGCACTCCTCAGCCAATCAGGGCTCCTCCCAGCCAAAGGCAAGCAGGAATCCGAAGCTTGCTACTTGCTGGTACAGGGGGAGTCCAAGATTGGGCTCCTTCTGCACTGGCAATATGGTGCCATTGGATCTGATGTGGGATCCTACAATCGCACAAGTGACATGGAGATAGCACAATTGTTTGGACCTGGCATGAGATCCTGATGCAGCCTCCAGCCCCAGCCCACCCTCACCCCACACACAGATCCAGGGGGCACATCCCCCCCAACCCTCTCCCAGGGGTGCGTGCTGTGGTGGGGGCTGTCCCCCCCACCTCCATGCCCTCCAGATGAGCCACAGCACTGTCCTGTGTCCCACCTCTGCTGGGCAATGCTTGCCCCAGCCCCACTCCCTCCCTCACTACAGGGGCCTTGGATCTGGTCCCCTATGTCCCTTCCCTCCCCCCCACCTCCTTTCGCCCACAGACTTACAGGGCTGGACTCTGCTCTTCAGGCTTCCGACCTGCACTCCTGGTCTCGTGCATGCTGCGGCTGTGCGCATGTACACAGCATTTTATCGGCAACATTATTGTTCATATCAGCCAAAAAAAGCAGATTGCCGATAATGTCAATTTTCCTTTTAATCAGTGCTGATACAATATGGGCTGATGTATTAGTGCACCTCTCCCAAATAAGTATGGAAATAAGGTGTACTCCAAGTGTGGCAGTCCAGAGAAGAAAGACTTTAAAGTGCATGTTAAATCCTTCTGGATTTTAGCAACAGGAGAAATCAACATACCTTTCTGAGCTAAAGTGCTAGTCATCTGGAGCAAAGAGGGAGGGTCAATCCATTCATCGATGCTGCCAATTTTTCCAAATTCCTGTTAACACAAAAATCAATCATTTATATGATCTGGAACTGACCTCTCTCTTTCTGCATTAGAATTTGACATGACTGTCCAAGCAAACTAAAGTCTGGTTACAAGGGGTACCTATACACAAACAGGCAGGCTGCTCCAACGTGCTATAATCATAGTGAGTCTGCTGGAGCATGGCAATTACCGCACTTCAGCAGCCTCCAGCACCTTGTATATCAGTGTTCCCACACTTCAAAGTGGCAGTGGGGGTGCTTTATCTAAAGCTCCTTTTGAAGAGCTTTAGATAAAGCACCCCTGCCACCATTTTGAAGTGCGGGGATGCTGATACATGAAACTCTCTGGGCACTTTAAATTAGAGTGGCTCTCCCCCCATTCCGAGAGCACATGTATAAACACCCAAGTTGGGCTGTGCAAGAACTTTCTCAAATGGTTTTTATGACTAACAGGTTATTTAGTGTATTCAGTAATTAGTTTTTCTTACACTGAATAAAATCAGTGTGTTCAAATATGCTTTTGGGCTAGATACTTTGCTACTGTGTCACTGACATTGTTGTTCTCACGTAGTTATACAGGGCCATAAATTTACACGGTACTTCCAGAATACAATTTAAACATATCCTGTGCCCTGAAGAGCTTTTCAACAAGAATACCAAATCCTTATAACTGTTACCTGCTTACAAAAAACAGACTGAGGCAGGTAGTCCTACTGGAATTAATAGGACTACTCGCATGATTAGATTTCCAGGATTGGGCACTGTAAGATTAAAAGTAACCTAAAAACATTTCAAAATGTATTCATAAATTAGTAATTACAATGCAACACAACATCTTTTCACTTGGGTACAATTCAGGTACTGTAATTACACAGTTTATTAACAAATGCCGTTTATTATCAAATGCATCTTGCTTGCTTTAATCATGTCAACAAGATTACTTGCATAAATAAATCGTAAAAGTGTCATTTGACATGCCTTTGGAAATATCCTTTTCTGCATTTACTCTTTTAAATAAATGCTATAGCCCTGTCACAATAATTCAATGTTGTTCTTTCCGTGATCACATTGGCAAAAATCAAAATGCTATTTCTCTTTTAAACAGTTTAAGTAGCTCTTATATTAGAAGCTATTTTTAATAAAAGTCTAAGGTTAGAATCTTTGTCATTTGAAAGTACTTGTATAGCACTCTCCCCACAAAAGACTACTTTCAAGAAGTTTATGTTAAAGCAGCCATCTTCTCCTGGCAGCTAAAGAATACGAATGCTCACTGGGATTCAACAAGGCTTGTATGTCAGGTGCACATCAGTAGAAAGCTAATTTCACTATTCAAAACTAAAAGAAGAAAGTATTTAACTCAAAATTTCCTGTGACATGGACCTCCCAATATCATACATCAACATTTTTCCACCTGTCACTAAGTACATTCTTCATTTTAAGCTTTCTGTTAACCAATTAATATCTTAATTATTAATTACGTGACTTTCCCATATCCTATCATATGTAAAGCTTCCAAGAATGTTGAAGAGAGGAAAAATACCCTTTATACTAATTTAATATTATAATTATCTGGAAATATGCATGGCTTTTATAACATTAGGCATTGTTGAAGTGAGATGTTTAACCATACTGATACCAGAATGTATCCAGCAAGAGCCATGGTTACTCATTTCTCCAGAAAAAATTATAACTTTAACTTTCAGTATAGAAACTTTACTATGGTTACTTTATTAAAATTGAAGCCTTAAGAAAATGACCTGAAACACACATCTTATACTACTCCTCCAACTACCCCTAGATATCATCAGACCTACTCAGAGAAAGTCAAACATGAATCTGGCATAGGAATCCAGAGTGCAATAAATGTTAGTTGATGAAAACATTCATGCCAGATCTGGAAGAAAAGCCTATTTGTGCCCAAGATAGTTAGATAAATTATTCAAGAACATTTCATTCATGTGAAAAATATGCCCCTGTAATGTTGCCAAGGTTAGGGGAGACAGATGGTGATCTCCTGACTACAGTAAAAACTGAACATGCAATTTAAAACTGTGAAGAATGCAGCACTAGTCTATTTGTACTAGTTTCCCTCATTGTTCGGAGGACCTGGCCCAATTAGAACAATCCCTTAAATCAGTCGTTCTCAATCTTTTTTTTTTTTGACTCAAGGCAAGCCCTCTATGGGCTCAAGGCTCCCTTACATACCTTTTGTAAGTTGAGCGGCATTCAATTTAAAAAACTAATTTATATATCACAATTCTTACAAACAGGGCCACATAGTGGGAGAAGGGGATCATCAAGGCAGGGACAAGACTGAGCCTGTGCTTAGCTACTCATCTCTTTGCACATGACTTATCTCCTCACATCCCATGGCACCCTTCAAAGGATCTGGCAGCACCTTGGTTAAGAATCACTGCCTTAAATCCTGCTCTATAGACTAACTAAATCAGAGATACATAGCATTAGTTTTTGTTAGAGGTGCTCTGATACATTGGTCCCATATCAGATCAGCACCGATATAAGGAAAATTGACACTATTGGCAATCAGCTTTTTTGGGCTGATGTAGCCAATGTCACTGATAAATGCCCTGTGCAGCACAGCACACAGGTGGCCAGGAGTGTAGCCAGGTCTGGCTGGTAAGTCTGCTGTGAGGGAAGGGGTGCGGGGAGATTGAGGCCCCAGAGGTGAGGGAGGAAGTAGGAGTGGGGCAGGGGCAGGTGCTTGACAGCTGGGGCGGGGTGCGGGACAGAGCAGCAGGCAGCTCAGCTGGGGGTGGTGGCTCCCACTGCTGCATGCATCCCGGGAGGGCATGAGGGGGCATGTGCCCCTGAATCTGTGCACAGGGCGAGGGAGGGCTGCTGCTACGGGATGGGGCCTGGGGTGGTGCTGGGCTCTTCTGGGCAGGGGGGTTGGGCCAGCGCTGCTCTCAGGGTGGATGGCAGTGGTGCTCGAAGCAGAGGCTACGGCCAATTTTGGAGTGGCTGCAGTGTCCCCCACCCCCATAGTTTCCCTCCCAGCTGTGCCACCTCCCTCCCCAAGTGCAGCCTGGCCTGGCCCCCTGCTGGGAAGAGCACAGCGCTGCCCCAGTCCCAGCCCAAGCCCACAACAGTAGCGCGCCCTCGTCCTGCATGCAGATCCAAGGGCACATGCCCCCCATGCCCTCCTGGGGTGCACATAGCGGCAGGAGTTGCCCCCCCGATGAGCCACTTGCAGCTCCGTCCCATGCCTCGCCCTGGTGTGCAGCACCTGCTGCTGCCCCTCCCCCAGCCCCACTCCCTCCCTCACTGTGGGGCCCTCAATCTGCCCCCCCCCAAAACGCCCCTTTCTCCGCAACAGACTTACCAGCCACACACTGCTTTCTAAGCTTCTTGGTTGCATATCAGCAATCAGATCGGTATCAGCCGATATAGCTTGTTAAATTCAGCCATCAGTACCGGTCCAAAAAATCTCTATTGGTGCACCCCTAGCTTTTGTAAGTACAGGGCGTGCTATATCAGATGCTGGGAAGGGACTGCAGGAGGCAGAGGTGCCAAACAGAAAACAGCAATTAGAATACATAGGGTATGGAAGGGGAAAGGAAAATGGAGAGAGGTACTACTGAGAGAGAGGCCAAGTGGATATATGCCATGACCTGCTTACAGTTCCCTCCCTGCTATCTACATTGCACAGAAGGGGCAATCCCTATGTGTAAGAATGAACTAACACCATAAATACCAGACAGACAGACAAGCCTGTGGCAGGACATTTAACCACCCTGGACATTCTCTCTCTGACCCCAAAGAGGCTGTTCTTAGGCCACAACATTTTCAAAAGAAACTCGTGTAGCCTGGGTGGTATGCAGCTGGTACCCCACTCAATTGAAGGGATGTTAATGGGTATGCTGTGGGAGTGTGACTGCCTAGCTCACCTCCTTTCCCTACAGAGCAGAGACCTGGGACACCCAGTGATGCTTAACTATTTACAGGTTTAATTGTATAATATCATATAAAACTGATAAACATGTACATATATACATGCACACACACACACATATACATACATATATATTATTTACAAATATAGGTTTACAAAAACAATGACTCTTATTAACCCTAAACCCAAACAATCTCAGCCAGATATGGCAGACAAAAGTACTACATTAGCACAGACCTTGACCCTCTGTGGGTTTCCATTCAGTATGCAGCCCTTGCCCTCAGCAGGACCTGCAGGCATCAGGCAAGTGAACACTCAATGATAAAATGTAGGCTAGACAGCAAATTGACAAATGAAGACCTGGCAGTGAGGGAATGATAACTGAGCATAATCAAATAAGATACAATGCATGAAGATAACTAATACAATAAATTCAGGTATTGGGTCAGGGTTGGGCTAGAAGGCCCTACTAGCAGGCTAAATAAAGCAGCTTACAATTCTCTTATAATACAACAATAAGGACGCAAGTTTGCAGCAAAAATCCCAACAATACAAGGAACCAGAACACAACTGTCATAACCCAATGATTTTTAGTGCCTTGGCACATTGGAATTTTCCCGCCACATGGAGCTTTCTTTGCACGGTGGATTTCTCAGCTGCAGAGAGAAAACCCCGGTGCAAAAGAGTTCCCGCCACACGTATGCAAATTTGTGTCCCACTATTAGTCAATTCTAAATTATTCCTACCTAGCAGCTAGCGATTGGTTTGCTAGCCGTATAAAAGGTTAGAGCAGTTTCCGCCCAAGTGGGAGGACCCCTCAACCACCTCGTGGGGAACTCTAAGCGCGCTGTGGAGCCTAGCAAACTCCGCGTGTGTCTTGGAGGAGAACTTAGGGACCTGATCAGACTCTAACCACTCCCCGTCATCGTGGAAATATTGACGTACCCCCGTGTGAAGCGCTCGTGGAGTTGTACACCAACGACTCATCTCGGTTTGGTTCGAAGAGAGATCTCACCCCTGTGTGTTTGTGTGCAACTGTAATTCAAGCAAGTTTTCTTCCTGCACTGCGACCATCGGTGGTGTAAGTAAAGCTTTCTTTATACAACCAATACGCTTCCGTGCCTAACTCTATTCCATTGTGGAAAAACCCCACCTGACAGTCTGGGCTACATGGGGCTTCTCTTCAATCACCCAAATCCTCCCCTATGGAAATCCCCTTCTCTTCCACTCTCGGGAACTGTAGTCCCCTTCCTGGGTGACTCACGACTCCCAGAAGTTTTAGTGGGCTAGGCTCGTCTCTCTCTGTGGACTGGCTGTCGGGGCTTCCTTCCTCACTAGGACAGTCAACCTGTCTGGTAGCCACTTGCTGCAGGAAGGCCTGAGCTGCCTCATGCAGCTACAGGGCCTATCAGCCCTCTCAGCCCCACGCACTGAAGGGGCACCTGCCTCATGCAGGGATGGAGACCCGCGCTGCCTCGTGCAGTCGCACTGTCCCGTAAGCTCCGCTTGGCTCTCACCCCTGTGCACCAAAGGGGCGCCTGCCTCATGTAGGGATGGGGACCCACATTGCCTCCTCCAGTCGTGGCGGTCTCATCAGCTCTACCCAGTTCTCTCAGCCCCATGCACCGCCCTGTGCACCAAAGGGAGTGCCTGCCTCATGCAGGGTTGGGGTCCCGCGCTGCCTTGTGCAGCTGCCGCCCGCACTGCCTTGTGCAGCCGCTGAGGTCCCATCCACTCTCCAGACCCTCCATGCACTGACCCTGCTGCTCTTTCTATGGCAGGGGCTGGGACTCAGCCGCCTGCTGCTTCCCACTCAGTGAAGGCGTCTTCGGGGCACTTCTGGGGCAAGTGCCCTGCTCCGCTGGTCAGCTCTACCAGTTCTTCTGAAGCTCAAGCAGAGTCTAAACTGAGACTAAAGATTCTTGTCCAAATACCTGGATCAGCTTTTACAAGCTGTATGTCCCTCAGTGGGTAACTACTTTGTTTTACTCGCTCTTCCCCACTTTGCATCTCACAGCACTGCCTCCTTTTTCCTCCTCCCCTTCCTACCCTATGTATTCAACTCACTGCTTTCTATTTAGCAGCTCTCTTTCCTGCAGTCCCTTCACAACACCTGATAAAGTAAGCCCTCTGCTTATGAAAACTTATGCTATACATCTGATTTAGTTATTTGTAAAGATGCAAATTTAACCTTCCTTCTGTCCAACTCAGGATTAACATGGCTAACCTTTCTCTACTTGCCTTACTTCTGAGTCGCAGCCTTATGGAAATCAATGGTACTTGGATCTTTGATAGGATCAGGCTCCTAATAAATGCCTTATATTTTTTACAGCTATTGACTAATACAAAACATGATTAAATCTCTGTCCTTTTTGAGACTTACAATGCTGTTTTGTAGCTAAGGTACTTTCCCCAATCTACATTCATAACTTAATTTTTTCCTTTCTGAAAAAAATACATAATAATGCAGAGGGGTAAGCTATAGTCTCACAAAGCACTGGACTATATCCTGAGATTTAAATACAACTCTAATTAACATTTTCAATGCTTCCTTTTGCATTAGGAAGAAGCTTCTGGAGAAGTACAGCATTTGGTCTCTGCATGTGTCCAATGAGAATATGCTGTCTAGGATTAAAGACATACAGGGGAAAGGAACTTTATGATTGGAGGCATACAAATAGGACAGACCATTAGACACAGGGAGAACCTTCACCTATACTGCTTCTACGATGCAGTATAACAAATATTGCAGAGGCTGCCCAAGAGCAACTGGAAGGGAGATGCATCTGATTTCAGCACGTCTGACAGAATCCTCCCCACCTTCAAACACTGTTGAACCCTGGCTTCTTCCTGGGGTACAAACACAAAAGTCTGAAGAGCAAATTATTTACTTTCGGAATAGACCAGCTCCAGGGACAAAAGCTAAAACTGTTCCAGTAAGTACACTCAGACGAGCATCTGTTTGGCAGGTGAAGTTGCTTCTGTCCTGGGAAGTGGGTTTTTTTTAGAAAGAGTTTGTGTTTTAATGGCAAAACCAAGAATAACAAGTAATCTTTGCTACATTTTTGAGCCATCCTAAATGGAATTATACTGGAGGTATTTCTGTGATCACATAATAAGAATGGTTATTGCTTTCTGTTAAATTCTATAGAACTTATTATGAAGACAGGCTGTTTAAACTGGACTTATTTACACAATCTTTTTAACACTGCACACGCTCTATATAACATGTTGCAATGCTCCTTTACAGACTCAGTTCCTTAGGTGAATTTGATATCTTTTATTAGACCAACCCAAATGGTTGGAGAATAGTTATTAAACAAGCTTTCGGGTTCAAAAACCCTTTGTCAGGCTAAGGAAGCTTCAGCAGTTGGTGTGTGCTCTTCCCGGATGGAATGAAAAGTAAAGAAGCCAGGGGCTGGGCTGGGGAGTCAGTTGTCAGGCAGATTGTAATGCATCAAAAATCCAATGTCTGTGTTTAGTCCCTGATCTCTAGTATCCAGCAGGTTGATGAAATGGAGCTCATAGGCTCGTCTCTGGGAAGTGTTGTGTAAGTTTCCCTTGAGGATCAGGACTGAGAGATTGGAGAGAGAGTGACCCTCCTGTGAGAAATGTGCCCCCACCGGTAATTGAGTGTTTCTGTCTTTGATGGATTTCCGGTGTACGTTCATTCTGGCGTGCAGTTGTTGTCTGGTCTCTCCTACATATCTTCCATCAGGGCATTTGGTGCATTGGATGAGGTATATTACATTTCTGGAGGTGCAGCTGTAAGATCCTGGGATGCTGATGGCTCTGTTGTGGGGTGTAGTAATAGTGGGGGTGGTGGAGATATGTTGGCAGGTTTTGCATTTCTTGTCCTGGCACGGTCTGGATCCTTTTGGTGTGTTCTGGGCTTGAGGAAATTTGCTTCTGGTGATGAGGTTGGCGAGGTTCGGTGCTTGTTTGAAGGCTAGGATGGGTGGCTCTGGGAAGATCTTTTTAAGAATAGGGTCTCTTTCTAATATGGGCTGCAATTTTTTGAGGATTTTCCGTACAGGTTCAAGGGATGGGTGATACGTCATAACCAGTGGTGTGCAATTTGTGGGTGTTTCAAACCCTTGCTATACTTAACATACATTGATGACATCTTAATCATTTGGACTGAGAACCTGCAATTTCTGATTGAGTTCCACCAGAAATTCAACAGTCACCATCCCTCCATCTGACTTCCTTTAGAATACTCCAGCACCAACATCTCCTTTTTAGACACAATAATCAGTATCCAGAAGGGTAAAATACAGACCACAGTATACAAGAAACCCACAGACCAACATACATATCTGCACAGAACCAGCAATCACCCTAAACACACCAAAAAAGCTGTGATATACAGCCAAGCCCTCAGATACTACCGCATCTGTCCTGAAGAGAACACCCGGGATTGCCACCTCACCAATCTTAAAAAGGCTTTCACCCAGCAAGGACACTCCTCCAGAGAGGCAGATTGCACGTTTGAAAGAGCCACCTGGATACCACGTGAAGAACTGCTGCAGTACAGAAGAAAACCCCCCACAAATCACACACCGCTGGTTACGACGTATCACCCATCCCTTGAACCTGTACGGAAAATCCTCAAAAAATTGCAACCCATATTAGAAAGAGACCCTATTCTTAAAAAGATCTTCCCAGAGCCACCCATCCTAGCCTTCAAACAAGCACCGAACCTTGCCAACCTCATCACCAGAAGCAAACTTCCTCAAGCCCAGAACACACCAAAAGGATCCAGACCATGCCAGGACAAGAAATGCAAAACCTGCCAACACATCTCCACCACCCCCACTATTACTACACCCCACAACAGAGCCATCAGCATCCCAGGATCTTACAGCTGCACCTCCAGAAATGTAATATACCTCATCCAATGCACCAAATGCCCTGATGGAAGATATGTAGGAGAGACCAGACAACAACTGCGCGCCAGAATGAACGTACACCGGAAATCCATCAAAGACAGAAATACCCAATTACCGGTGGGGGCACATTTCTCACAGGAGGGCCACTCTCTCTCCAATCTCTCAGTCCTGATCCTCAAGGGAAACTTACACAACACTTCCCAGAGACAAGCCTATGAGCTCCATTTCATCAACCTGCTGGATACTAGAGATCAGGGACTAAACATAGACATTGGATTTTTGATACATTACAATCTGCCTGACAACTGACTCCCCAGCCCAGCCCCTGGCTTCTTTACTTTTCATTCCATCCAGGAAGAGCACACAGCAACTGCTGAAGCTTCCTTAGCCTGACAAAGGGTTTTTGAACCCGAAAGCTTGCTTAATAACTATTCTCCAACCATTTGAGTTGGTCTAATAAAAGATATCAAATTCACCCAAGGAACCTTGTCTGCCTATGTCCTTAGACCAACATGGCTACAACCCAAACCCCTTTACAGACTCTACACTTATATGAGAGCCTTCTGAATTAACTTGACTTGAATTTTAAGTCTCACTGAAATCTACAAAACAAGTCAAGGAAAGGAAAAAACCTCACTACTGATGGAATGTGTATATTTCTTTATCTGTGTAGTAATGGGAAAGTCTGAACCTTCTGACTTTAAGACCAAGTTTATTTTCTACAAACTTAGCTTCTTTTTAGATCTTATTAAGATAAAAAATGGCATTTGAGCACTAATTTATTGTAGCTTGCTCCATGGAGACTGGCCTAAGAAATCCAGTTTGTAGTGTATCATATACTTTGGTTGTCAAAATGTTTTCTAAAATGATGCCTGTATTTGGTGTCTCAAGTTTAATACTGGAGTTGTGGTTTTTGTTCGTTTGTTTGTAATTAAATACAATTTTCTTCTTTTAAAGAGGAAAGAGATTTTTCCAATATTACCTCACAATTAACTCCATATCTGATCAAATGTTATACCTGTATCACATTCAGGAAAGTCAGATTGTGAATAATGTAAAAAATATACATACATATAGATGCAGAATTCTTCTACACCCTCAAAAACCATGCAAAAACTCATCATCTGTGCTTACTTTCACAAATAGTGCCATTACTTCACATCATTAAGTGCTATAAATGGTATTACCATATTTACTTGAAGTAAGAGTAAGGGATACTCTGGCACACATTCAGTAGAGGAAATTGGACCTAGATTTGCTACTGCCATATTTAGAGAAAGCATGAGACAGACTGGATCATGATTTTATATTTGAAGTGTTAAGGAAAATGGGCTTCCTAGAGAAATTGATAAGACTGTTATACAGAGAGGCAGAAAGGCAAGTGCTAATAAATGGGTATCTGAGCAAAACCTTTAAAATCCAAACAAGGGTAAGACAGGCTTGCCCATTGTCACCAACATTATTCACATGTGCAATACAGCTGTTGGCACAAAAAATAAGGGGGAAAAAACCATAAGTGGGGTAACAATACCAGGAGAGGGAAAGGTAAAGTGTGCACTCTATATGGATGACATCAGTGTAATGGTTGGAGATTAATTATCGATTGAAAGGGTACTAAAATATATAACAGAGTATGGTGAGATGACTGGTGGGGCTAAATCAAACAAAACAAAAAGCACCATCATGGGAGTGGGAAACTGGAGGGACCTAGATAAGCTTGGACTTCAAGTAGCGTAGGGAGAAATCAAAGTTTTAGGGATCCCAATTGAGGCAGATGGGAAAGGAAATAAAGCATGGGAAAAGATGACAATGAGGGTATGACAAGTATTATGGCTGTGGATGGGAAGGACACTGTCCTTTGCTGGAAAAGTGGTGATGGTTAAAGCGGTGCTACTGCTGATCATTTTGTACACCAAAACTGTGTTTCTATCATCATAACAGCAGTTAGCAAAAGTACAAAGGGAAATTATGCGTGTTCTTTTGGAAAGCCAAATGAGAAAGGCTAGCCGAAATGGGAATGTATAAAGCAAGAGAGATGGGGGGTTGCAGGATGCTGGACATAGGGTTGTTCATTTAGATCAGACATCCAAGCCATACAGTTAGATAAGATAGCAGCCCTTTGGGAGGTGTGCTCCATCTCTTGCTATTATAAAACTGCTTTTCAACATACCATTCAACTGACACTGTACCATTATTTCTGATAGCAAACATGAAAAGTTACTTGTTAGTTTAGAATTGTATGCAGCATGGTTCCAGTCCTCAGATCTTTGGGCCACCAGAACATGATGACGATCAATCCTCCTAGGGTTTATTACATTTAACTTACTTCTTGCTTGCTTTGCATATGTCTAATTAAAAGTTCCTTTAGTTTTTTTGTTTGTTTTATTTTAGTAATGGCATGATAAGGTCTCCTTGATTCTCTTAAGGGAAAAAACAGAATTTTAAAATATACACAGGAAGCCTTTTCAAAGGCTTTTAAATCAATTATTTCAAAGATTCCAGGAAAACAAATAGCAATCGACTACACTTTTTGATTTTCTTTACAGAACTTAACATACCACAATCTCAAGAAAAAAACACCAGACATAAACAAGGACCTTTGGCATAGTGGTTCCTTTACTAAAGAATACCTGCAATAAACATTTAAACACATAATCTAGAGACATTTTTCTGGCCACCTCTCAACTGCTCAGTTGTGTCTTGTAACCCTTGCCCTATTGCTTCTGATGCAAGAATTCAGGTTTTTTGCTTGGTTTTGCATTGTGTTATTATACTATCATATTGCACTTGTATTAAATGTTGCTGCTAAAGAAAGAATTAAAAACCTTATTTATCTCTCTCTATACACATACACACACACTTTCTTTTTGACACAAGAAAAATGCACACACTTTTAACTTCACTGAAGAGGTCTCACACAGAACAATTAAGCTTTGGAAAGTTATATGTCCAGAGTTGGAATGTTACATGCCCAGACTAAGTAGCTCTTTTTGGTGACGTACATCTTGCCAATGGGATAGGACATGAGAAGATACAAAAAAAACCCATTTTAACTTGCATCATTTCTTAACAACAGAAACCACCTGGCCATTTAAGCTCCAATACACCCTTCTGTCCACATACCCAAGCTATCCGGGAAAAAAGCATCTACATTTTCTGAGAGAGAAGAGTTTTTGTGGATGCTATCTTTTATTGGACCAACAGCATGGTTGGGATAGATTTAAATAAGCTTTCAGGTATACACTGTACTTTTCTTCAGGTACATTTTCAGAGGCATTTCAAGGATAAAATAAATCTCACATCCCTAACAACAGCACAAACATTAACCACCCTGTAAAAGTATTACCTTTTTCTTTTGCAGCAAAATTTTTAAATGTAGAGAATTGAACTTCAGCCTAAAGTATGTCTAGTTTTTGGAATGCCTCTAAACTCTCAGCGCACTGAACTTCAGCTTCAGTCAGAAGCTCCCACAGAAGCACTACCTCTTTTTGCTTTGTTTGAAAAAGTGTGGCAGGCTTTTTCACTACCAAGTTCTATCCCGTAAATTTTTCCTGTTAAAAAAAAAAATCATTAAAACAAAAGGGAAGCAGAGCAGGTGGCAAAAGAATGCTTTGGTGAATTGCCAAAGCAAAGGCAATAAGCAACTAATGTTGATAAACTAGCAGGCTGACTATTTTTAAAAAGGGAGGTTGAAAACTGGTTGAAAAGCGACCTCTTTCAGGTCAGTTCTGACACAGCAAGAAAGCATTTCAACTCTCAGCTGTTCTGTTGGCAAACCCAGCTCTGCTCATTTTTCATTAACAAATGTTAACAACTTTTGGTTAGCAGCCCCTCTAGGTAAAAAAGTAGTACATGGGTTGTACAGACTGCTGAATCCAGAAGAAATTGCCTGTTTCTGGGACATACCCAGAAACCAATTCAATTAACCAGTTCAGAGTCCTTTTTAGCCTATGGCTATTTCTCATTTGTGGCATACATATTTCTCTATTGCCCTTGGAGAATGAGACATATATAATGCAATGAGTTAACTTGGTTAAATTCACTCTATAAGGAAAATGGGGGATGGATTTTCCCGTATTCTTAAAAGCTTGGCCGTATCATTAAGAAGGTATTAAGACTTTACAACTGTGAAGTTGTAAAGATGTATATAAAAACAGCTCCAAGCTGCCATCCAAGTCGTTCAGTCTTGCCCTTATGTAACAGCTGTTATCACCTTCATTCACTCAACTCAATAACTCCCATTAGTTTTATGCCCTGTTAGATCTTTCAGGTCCTAAATAACTTAGACAAGAAGAACCTTAAAATTCTGAATATGTTGCGTGTTTTCTGCAGTGTTACTCTAATTCTTAGGAACACAGCACAGCATTTGAATGAAAATGTAAAAGCAGCATTAAAAGGCCAGACTTTCTCCAATTAATCCTCAGATTCTTCTAAAAATGCCACTATTCAAAAGCATATTTTGCAGGCTGAAGTCAGGCAAACTAATTCGTTCTTTGCAAGTGAATTTAAGTTTATGCTTACAAGCTGTTTGGAAAAAAAAAAGGGGGGGGGAGGGCTGTCAAATTTGCCTTTTCTGTATCCTAGGCCCCCTCTACATGTTATATTTAAAGCGTGATTAACTTGGTAATCATGCCTTAAGTTGTGACCCAGCTACATGTTCAACCAATTAACGGTGTGATAAAACAAGCAATAAGCTACAAAGTTATTCCACACAAAACAAGAGGTAATAATGTTTTAGCTTGTTCTAATCATGCCATTAATTGAATGTCTGGCCAAGCGCTCCCCTGGGGCTGGGGATACCAGCCCCAGGGGTGCACCACCTGTGTTTTTCCTGCTGCCACCACTGTGAGCCCCACAACAACATGGGCGGCCAGGCTTTCAGTGGGAGCAGCATGGGGAACAGTGCCACTGCTGAGAGCCATCCCAAGCCCTGTCACAGCTGATCGCAGGCTCCCCATGCACCAGCAATAAGGTGCCATGGGATCTAATGCACAGTCCCCCAATCACACCTGCTGTCATGCACATGTAGAACATGCATTAGATCCCACTGCATCTTTACCTGCACATGTAGCGTGGCTCCTAGAGGGATGTATTAAAAGGCGGTGGGGTAAGCCTCTGCAAATTCAAGCCCCTACACCAATGCTCAGAAACTGTCAGAAATTGACCAAATAAGAATTAGCAAATCGCAGTGCAACACAATGCATGGTGACCTACAACATGACTCAGATCCATGAGCTTCACAGCAAGCAGTTTATCCAGCAGTAACAGATAATTACTGTATTTGTGTAAATACTACACATCCCATACTTTATTTTAGAAGAATATGTAGTGATTTTTATATTGTGACTTAACCAGTCCAATAATAAGGCATACAAATGTTTCTATCTTATGATTTCATGTGTCAAATGTAATGTACAGTATTCTCATCTGAAGTTGAATGAGTGTGGCAATAATGCTTTCAGGACCAGAAGATTTCCAAATACCAGTCCTGGACCAGTGATCAGAAAGAAAAACACTTTTAATCCCTGGCATAATTGATATCATAGTGTGCATTTTGCAAAGATCTCAAACAGGGTCTTGTTTTACAAAATGAATGGGATGCATTAAAGGCTCATTATTTTGTAAGAATATAAACAGAGGAGAAAGTCATATTTGTATGTGGCCAAAGCAAAGCTCCTAAGCCTTATTTCTGTATTCATAATCAAAATGTAATGGCACCTATATGCATATCTGATGCCTGTTCCAACATGTTCCAATTAAATGAAAATAGCAAGTTTTTAAATTTTAATCCTGCACCCAATACACCCTTCCCTCTTTAAATCCAAACAGAAGTCATGCATATGTAAAGACTGCAGGATGAGAACCTTAACTCCTATCAGGCTCCAGGAATATGTCCATTTGAAGGTGCAATGGGATCTAAGGCCCCGATCCCAGCAATCCCACCTGTCATGCATGTGTGGCATGGCAGGAAGTACAGTTTTTAGGATCAGATCTCAGTAGTGCCCTTTCTACTTGCCAGTGAAGGGGGAGACTGGGATCATGATCCCAACCTTTCCCTACACCAGCAAGTTGAAAGCCAGATGCCCACACCCCTGCATGCAGGGCTGACAATCAGCTGATTGCCAGCCCAACCCCACAAGTGACTGTCATCACTAACAGCAGACAGCCATAGGTCCAGTTTGAGACACCAAGCTGTCCAGGGTCAGAGATGAGAGTCAGCTAATTAGACAGCCTCCATCCAGGACAGCCCTAGGTCCAATTCACCCACGGCTGTCCAGGCAGATAATCAGCTGATTGTTGATCCCTGAGAGTACCCGGGTTTTCCCATCAGGGAGTTTAAAACCTGTGTCTGGCAGCTCCGGCTGGGGTAGTGAGGATCAGAGGCTCCTGGTGGGAGAAGCCAAAATGCTGTTCCCTACCAGTAACTTGAAGCAGCAGGTACAGAATTTCAAGTTCCCAGTGGTGAAAGCTCCTCAGAAGCCCAGCCTTTGATTTCTGCCCCCCAACTTATCATTAGCACCAGTCCTGGTTATTGTTAGCACCAGAGATGCCCCATGCCAGTACCAACAATATTCTTGACAGGACAGTTGGAGACAGGTTTTCAGGGGCTGATTCTGGCAATCAGCTGATTATCAGGCATGTGCCCCAGACGACCCACAGCACCTGTTCTATTTATGGCTCCACACAAACCATCCATTAAAACATTCTATGTTGTACATGGAACATTTTTATGGCTCGTTTGCCATTTTATAGTGCCTTAAATTGGGTGCACGTATAATGGTTATTTATGCTGCAATTAACATACTAATTGCAGCATAAATGCAATGTATGCAGGGCCCTTAGTGACATAAATGGGAGGAACTATCATCCAAACTAAAAAGCAATTGCAAGCAAGGAGAAAAAATAATGAATTCAGTTGTATTTATGGGAGCAGGTAAATAGGCAAATAAGTCCCTAGATGAACCTATAACTGAATCAAGAAGTGACATGCGTGTCACTGATACCTAGCTGTGACACATGATCAAAAACTAGCCACATGATTTTATGCACCTCTAGGCAGCAATCACAATTAGCCTGGTAGAGGGCACAGCAGAAAAACCCAAACAGTCCAAAAATAGAATTCAGCACTATTACTGTGGCAGTTCTATTTTGCTACAAGGCTGATCCTGGAATGAATACTAGATATAATGCTTATTCTTATTAGCTCCTTGCCTTCTACAGATTACTCATGTGACTTAAATTCCCTATGTCCATAAGCATTTACAGGACTGGGTATATCTGTAGGAAGGCAGGATGAGACCAAAATTTCTTTTGTTCCTTGCACCCACCCTTTCCTTTTACAATCCCCATTTTCTATTTTGGAGATGTGTAGACAGTATCTCTGCATAGCATGCGGCCCCATAGAAGCAATACTCAGTCCCCAAGTTTCTACTAGTCTGGGCAAGTGCACTGGAGGTGAAACCCAAAGCAAAATTAGACAATAATTTTTTCGAGTACTCAGCAGCATCCACTGACTGACTCATATTCAGTGTGTTGAAAACCAGGTCACTTATTTAAGCTCTTAGAAGGATTTAGAAGCCTGGTTTAATCAGCCAGGTTTGAAAGTCATGGTCTTAGCATCTAAATTCAGGTGAGAGAGACTTTAATTAGTGTACTGAATGATAAAAATCTATGTTTCCTAGAGTAAGAAAGCTACATTTCCTCAGGGAAAAGACAACTGCAATTAACCAAAGTTTCTCAAGAACCCCACCAGGTTATTTTTAGCAGTGAACACTTAATGACAAGTTGGTATTTTGTGAAGAACACTTGTGTGCCTTTCACACATTTCCTGGATGGCCCCAGCTATAACGATAATCCAACATTTTTATTTAAAAAAAAAAAACAGATACACTCCTTCAAAAAAAAAAAAAAAAAAAAGCCTCATTAGTTTCAGAAAAAAACTAATTAGACACAAATGTCTAAAAACAAAACCTAAGAGTAATAAAACTGACTATTTAATTAGGAAAAGATACACAGGCATCTTCAACATTAGGCAACTGGCTACAGCACCAGGTATTTCTGTGATGCACTCTCCCTACTGAACACCATGCAGCACATTTTTCAACAACTGAAATAAGCTTGTCTCACTAACCAGTGCTCTGAAAAGTGATTTCCAACTTTTAAAAGAAATGCTAATATGCCTAGCTCCCAAGTAGAGACACTTTAATCAGTAAAGACCACGATCCTGTGGTTCTGCCTTCACACCCTCATGAAAATTTTTGCAGAGCTAGGAAGTTCAGACAACAGAATGAGGACTTTAAGCAATCAGCTACCTTTTTCTTTAGGTTAGACAGAGCAGCTGAGTTCAGTTCTCTTTAGAGACTATAAAGGATGAAAGTACACTGCGAACCAAACCAAAACAACTACTATGTTTCACATAGAGTTCCAAATGAACTTAACAGGAGTGAGTTATACACACACAATATATATATATTGTATTATATATATTGTGTATACACACACACACGCACCCCTGCTTTAACTTACATGATAAACAAAATCACAGACTGGATATCTGCATCTTTTTCATCACAATAACATTTTAAACAAATTCATATCATAGAATAGTTTTGCTTGCATAGCCCAATTCATTAGTGAAAAATTGTCCTTGAACCTTTTGTTTCACTATGCTTGTTGCCAAAAAGTCATTACAAATACATTTTTGCCAGGTCCCTGATCAGTCCATTAATCCCTAAACTTGATTAACCCATTACAAAAAGCACCAGTTTGCAAGAAGTAAATTCTTGTAAGAAAATGGTTCAGACTTACAAGTCTCATCAAATAGTTTCCTGTCTCTTTCCCAGTCGCTTCATATAGCTAAATTTCTGTATGTGGTGGCTGATCTGCTAGTAGTTCCATTCCACCATGTCAGCTTCAGTCACTTTACCAGCAATAGTTATAAGAAATTCTGCAAAAACCTTATACTGTCTCCATTACCAGCAAGGACATCTGCACAGAATGGTATTTCTGTCAAGCATAAAAAGGGAGTAGAATGCAATAAAAACATGACTTAAAATAAAATGGAGACATTCCTCTAAAGAACACTAGTGTAAGTAAGTGGTAAGTAAAAGATTTCTAGTAGAACTATATACAGCCTGACACTTCTGGATCTTGAGAAGAACAGACCACTCACTACCTGTCAGTTTTTCCAAAAGGAAACCAAGTTCTGAGTTTGCTTCCAAATGAAAGAGGTTTCTGATAGGCTTCAGAGGGCTGAATAAGAATCTGTTTACTGTGCACAGAAGCCCTCTGAGAATGGCTGCGTTTCTCAATGTATCTTTATGGCTAAGGTCCAGAACATTCTGAATTATCTACAAATAAAAGTCAACTAAAAAAAAATCTCTTATTTAAAAAAGTTAAGGCTACAGCTTTTGGTATTTAATTGATATTAACTTACTAATCATACTATAAGAATAGTCTTTTTTTTTTTTTCTTTTTTGCTCAGTTTGGCTAGGGACAGAAATTACACACAAACTAGTATAAGTGATTGGAAAGTGGTTCAAATCCATAACACAACAGAAGTTCAGTGCACATAAACTACTTTAAAAATGTCCAAAACCAGTTTAAGATAAACTTGGATGGATGTGGTGTCAGATTTAACTGATTTAGGTAAATAAATTTACTGAACTTCTGTCCCAGAACTGTCCAGATTCAAGTTAACTACAGTTCTCCAGCATCCCAGGATGCTTTGCCTCCTCCACAAGCTAGCCCTTGTAGGGTGGGCAGCCTAGCCTTGGCCCAAGTTGTCTGCTCCACCCAAGCATCCCTTGGCTTCTGACCTGGGCCATTGCAGGCATGTGGCTGCATTTCTGGAATCAAAAGTGAATGTCTGCTCATTTGCTTATCAGTTCAATTTACACAGCTTAGACTAACCTGTGAAGATTGAATCGATTCAGCCTTGGGCTGGCTGGCTGTACTTAGCCTTTTTGTTTATGAATCATAAGCTAAAAAATACCCAGTGACTATATTTTACCTTGTCTATAGATCAACTCATTTGTATTTTCCATAAATCTAAATAAAGAAGAGATTAATTGAGCCCACTCCTTTGACAGGAACCGGATATTATGAGTTTTTAAGGTACATAGTGACAACAGGCCTTGCTCGTTTCTAACAAGCCTTACCATACTCTGCTCATAAGCTACAGCCTTAGTGGCTTAAGGGTGATATATTTTTCAGCTTGTTTACTTTTTTTTTTTTTTTTACTTCCTGAAGATGCCATGCACATGATGAAAAGCACACGTGTTAATTTTATTTGTATTTAATTGGTTGCACAGCAGGCACTGTTGCCAGGGAGTACTAGTTATTACCGAGTTATGATTTCTTGAAGAAGGGGGATCTCTGGAAGGTCATTAAGGGCTAAATTAAAAACTAAAAGGGACATATATTTTCTGCTTGGAGGAGGCTAACAAGGCACTGAGGAAATTATTTCTTTGCTGTATAAAGTCATTATTTCCTTTACTAATAATCACCTATTATAATGATAATGGTAACAGTAATTAGTTACTACAGGCCTGTAGCGGAAAGCACAAGTAAATACATGGGGGAGGGACAAACAAAGGACAGTACTGTACATGCTGCATTCTGCCCCGTGTTGGGGCCCCTTCACAATACGCTGGCAGCACAAAAGCCCATAAAAGAAACACAATCAGTCCCTACAAACCCCCATCACAGGAGGTAGAAGAATGTTTGGTTTCTTTGTCCAACACAACCAACATACCATATTTCCTCAAATTACAAAGACCCCCAATAATTAGATTCTATTCATGTAAAAACTTATAAATTAGTTATAATTTCCCACGTACAAAATCTAATTATTGATGGTTTGCCTTGAATTAGTCCCCTTCCCGCTGCTACAGCAGGGAAAATAAATCTGGGAGGGGTCACGTGGTCCCCTTGCCCTCTGCCCCTTCAACTTCTTTCCCCTGCAGCCCCTTTCCCCTGTCCCTTACTGTCAGACCCTGCTCTCCTTGAGCACAAAGAACTGAGACACAAATTTGAAAATACAGACTTTGTACTATGGACTTAGTTCATCTAAAATTGATGCATTTTACCTTTTTTCAAACTGCTGCAAGTTTTAGCGCAGGTACTCCATGTTTAAGCAGCACCTTTGTATCTACTTATATGTAGCACAAATCGCATTTTTTAAAAAAAAAGTTGCATCTCACACCAAATTCACCAAATTGGTTCCAAATTCCATTGACTGAACAAAGCCCAGTCATTCAGGTCCATGTGTTGTTACCACTGGCAAGTATCTTCCATCCCAGACTCTTCAGCTTGGGGCTTCCAATACTACCAAGTCCGTGGCAGGCAATCTACATGCAGGCCCAAGCCTGGGGGTCTTAGAGTTCAGATACCCCCTGAACCTTATTTGCCCTTAACCAACAGGCCAAAGGAGCAAGCTAGGGAGAAATCCCCCATCTCCATAAAATAGGCGTGTAGCTGAGAGCCTTCCATTTGAAAGTTATAGTAGACTCTCATGGGGGGGCTGTCCACAGTACACTGGACAGATCTCCACTCTACACAACAATGCCATTCAAGGTAATCTGACATCTGCAGGGAGCCACCTTCACTTTTTCCTTAAAAAAAAATAAAAAAAAATGTTCATGTTCCAGGCCAAATCAATTCCAAATCCATAGATTCATAGATGTTAGGGTCAGAAGGGACCTCAATAGATCATTGAGTCTGACTCCCTGCATAGGCAGGAAAGAGTGCTGGGTTTAGATGACCCCAGCTAGATGCCTATCTAACCTCCTCTTGAAGACCCCCAGGGTAGGGGAGAGCACCACCTCCCTTGGGAGCCCATTCCAGACCTTGGCCACTCGAACTGTGAAGAAATTCTTCCTAATGTCCAGTCTAAATCTGCTCTCTGCTAGCTTATGGCCATTATTTCTTGTAACCCCCAGGGGCGCCTTGCTGAGTAAAGCCTCACCAATTCCCTTCTGTGCCCCCATGATGAACTTATAGGCAGCCACAAGGTCGCCTCTCAACCTTCTCTTGCGGAGGCTGAAGAGGTCCAGGTGCCCCAGTCTCTCCTCATAGGGCTTGGCCTGCAAGCCCTTAACCATACATGTGGCCCTTCTCTGGACCCTCTCCAGGTTATCCACATCCCTCTTGAAGTGCGGCGCCCAAATTTGCACACAGTATTCCAACTGCGGTCTGACCAGCGCCCGATAGAGGGGAAGTATCACCTCCTTGGATCTGTTTGTCATGCATCTGCTGATGCACGATAAAGTGCCATTGGCTTTCCTGATGGCTTCGTCACACTGCCAACTCATGTTCATCTTGGAGTCCGCTAGGACTCCGAGATCCCTTTCCACTTCCGTGCCTCCAAGCAGGTCACTTCCTAGGTAGTAGGTATGCTGGACATGTTTCCTCCCTAGGTGTAGCACTTTGCATTTCTCCTTGTTGAACTGCATTCTGTTGTTTTCTGCCCATATGTCCAACCTGTCCAGGTCTGCTTGCAGCTGTTCCCTGCCCTCCGGTGTGTCCACTTCTCCCCACAGTTTTGTGTCATCCGCAAACTTGGACAGAGTACACTTCACTCCCTTGTCCAAGTCGCTGATGAAGACATTGAAGAGTATCGGTTCAAGGACCGAGCCCTGCGGGACCCCACTGCCCACACCCTTCCAGGTCGATACCGACCCATCCACTACGACTCTCTGGGTACGACCCTCTAGCCAATTCGCCACCCACCGGACCGTGCAGTCATCCAAGTCACAGCCTCTTAACTTGTTCACCAGTATGGTGTGGGATACCGTATCGAAGGCCTTCCTGAAGTCTAAGTAAACGACGTCAACCCCTACTCCTGCATCCAGGTGTTTTGTAACCTGGTCATAAAAAGACACTAGATTAGTCAGGCATGATCTACCTGCTACGAACCCGTGCTGGTTTCCCCTCAGCATAATTTTTCCTGCTGGGCTCTCGCAAATGTGAGCCTTGATAATTTTTTCAAAGACTTTGCCAAGGATGGAGGTAAGACTGACTGGCCTATAGAATTCATCATAAGATGGATAGAGTGGGGAAAGAGTCATTCAAGAACCATATGTGGCCCTGCTACTGGAAAGCATCCTCCACTGTCACCTGGGGCTTCAGATGCTTTCAAATTCTTTGGTAGGCATCCTGTGTGCAGGCCCAAGCCCAGAGGCTTGGGGTTCAAATGCCCAAGTTTCATTTGCCCTCAATTGTATGACCACAGGAGCAAGCTAGGGAGAAGTATCCCATTTCCATAAAGCCAGTGTATTGCAGAGATCTTCCCACTGGTAGTGGAAGGGGTAGGCTATCTGTGCATTACCTCAGTCGGGATACTACCCACTGCCAAGAAAGTGGTCTTCTCCTGCAACTAGGAAAACCACCTGATTGGTCATGGTATTCCCCCTGCCAGGTTGCATGATATTGGTCCAAAGTCAAAAGTCTTATGATTTACAATACAGTTTATTGAGTTGGGCCCCACCAGAGTCAGTGTTTAAAGCCATGGTGACCCCATAGCTCAGCATTGCTCAGTATGTGTGTGTACTCCAGATATCCCCCACAAAGTATCCATGTGTGAATAAACCCCCCCCAATCCTAACTGGACCCGGGTGTTCTTGTTACATGTCCTGCCTAGGATACTCCAAATGTTTATATGAAGATGAGGCACAGGGCAACCTGATCCGGCTCTACCTTATGGAGGGCAGGGCCACATTAATCATATGTGACAGGCTGGAAGAGGGGGCAACAGGGATTCTGGGTGAATTGTTTGGGGCCCTGTTTGGTGATGTTTGCCTGACATTTAAGGTTGGTGAAGAAGCAGAAATCATTGGAAATGGTAAAGGAAGGCAGAGCTCAGCTGTGGAAGTGAAGAAGTTGAAATGTATTTAATGTACTGGCTCAGCATGACATTTAAAAAGAGTTAGGGCTGAGGTGGACTGAGCACAACGGGCAAAATTGTGATATATCTTATTCAGATGGTCTGCACTAACCTATTGTTCATGACCAACAAGGTGCTTTTCCTACGGGCAGAGGAAAACCACGAACGTGGCAGGGGGTAGTACCCTGACCGAGGTAATGCATAGTTAGCCTCCCACTTCCACTTCCAGTGGGAAGGTCTCAGCTATATGCTGACTTTATGGAAATGGGAGACTCCTCCCTAGCTTGCTTCTGCGGCCATACGCCTGAGGTCAAGTGAAACTCGGGGGCATCTGAACCCCAAGTTTCTGGGCTTGGGCCTGCACATAGGATGCCCGCCAAAGGATTTGGAAGTATCTGAAGCCCCAGGTGGGGATGAAGGATGCTTGCCAGTAGCAGGGCCACATATGGTTCTTGAATGACTCACACGGATTTGTAATTGATTTGGCTGATTTGATTTGGGACAAAACATTTTCCTTTAACATAAATAAATAAATAAATAATCCTTGTGGTAGGCTTACCTGGCAGGGGAATTACCATAATCATGATGGTGGCTGGGGAAATACCTCAACTGAGGTGATTCAATTGAAATGGCCCTGTGTAGCGGAGGGTTGTACTTCTGTCTGCTTGCAGACAGGATTCCCTACGAGAACCTCATAGTTGCTTCCCACTGACAGCTTCCAGTGGGAGGATCTTGGCTACACACCAACTTTATGGAAATGGGAGACTTCTCCCTAGCTTGCTTTTGCGGCCAAATGCAAGCGAAATGCAGGGTCATCTATACCCCAAGCATCCAGGCTTAGGCCTACATGTAGGATGTCTGCCAAAGGATTTGGAAGTATCTGAAGCCCCAGACTGGGGTGGAAGATGCTTGCCAGTAGTAGGGCCATATATGGTTCTTGGATGATTCAGACGGATTTGAACTTGATTTGGCTAATTTGACCTGGGACATGAAAAATTTTCCTTAAAAATTAAAAAAAAAAAAAAGGCCTTGTGGTAGGCTTCCCATTAGTATGTCTGCCCAATATGGGCCATGTGTTTTTAGAAGTCATGCTCTGCACTGGCTGCGTTTAATCAACTTCATTGTTAGTTTCTATTACTAAGCACATGCTGCTTTGGCAGCAGTTTAAGGATATGTATTTAATGAGGTTTCCTTGTATGCAAATGTAAGACTAGGAGCTTTTAAAATCTCATCTTATATTTGAGTAAATATGATAATAGCATCCCCACCCCCCACTTTACATCTATTGACAAAGCAGCCAGCAGGTCAGGGCTTAACTATAGTCCACTGGCAATTATCTGCTGGTAGAAAGGCCCAGAGAGGGCAATTTCAAATTCAGAACATCATAACAGATTTGACAAATTGTCTTGAGGGCCAGGATTAAGGTCATGTAAGTATACATTAAAATAAATAATGTATTTATATATAAATTATGCATAAATAATAGATTTCCTTTCTCTGCCTACACAAAATTAAAGAAAGAGACTCCTCATCTCTTCAAAGCATGTGCGTTTCAATATACGATTTTTATGCTCTCATTCAGGGCCCTGGCAGATGTTAATTTATCTCCTGCTTAACATGTTAATCTTGTAAAAACATGCCACACATTCAGACAACTTATGGTACGATCAAAAGGCAAGCCAGCCACAAAGATGCTCCTCATTAAATGTGCTATACCTTAAACAATGTGCCACGTGTCCCAGACCTGGGGCTTTCCCTTGTGTGACCCTATCAGCTCCCAGGTCTAGAATACAACTGCCCCCTGCCCAACCCAAGGATCAAACTGGGGGCAGCCCTGGGTCCTAATTTGGCCCTGGCAGTCATACGACTAAGATCTGGCATGGCAGGACATGCAATTTTTGGGATGGAATATAAAATTCTTCTGATCCTAACTGTACCATTATATTAACCTCTGCAAGGGGCCTAACACATAAAAAGGAAAAACTAAATTTAGCTCAGTTTGTTTCAAAAGGAACAGCTGGTTCCCAGAGTTTAGCAGGCTCACATCAGCCAGGGACTATTAAAATAAAGAGTAAAGAAAGCCAAAGACTCATGTTAGAGCTACGTACATGTAGTGTAGTCCTCATGGAATAAAGCAGACAGATACCAAAATTCGTCATGTTTTAGTTGTCCTTTAAATCAGCAAGTCTCCAAGAGGGCAATACGCTAGTATTCCTCCTCTTCAAGATTCCCAACCTACTTCCCTTGGCTGTTAACATACCTATCTTGAAAAGTTGACCTGGGAACTCTCTTTCCAAACAGCAGGGCAAGTAAATTCTCTGGATGGGACAGCTTTCTACCCGTAACGTTCTGAAGGGAACTAACTCCTTACTGCCTATTTCAGTATGGGGTATATACATTTCCCTTGTCCTACCATTTGTATTCAAATCACTCGCACCACTTTATACACTGCTCTATGTTGTCCTTTCATAGCACCTAATGAAGTAAGCTTGGGTTCACAAAAGCTTATGTTCTATGTATACTTTTTTAGTTAATCTACAATGGTGCATATCTACCCTGCCTTCTGCCTTATTTTAGTCTTACATGACTAACTGCCTCTGCCTGTATGTACACTGTTTCAATAACACGCTTTAAATGGAAGCTCCAAGAACCAACAGGAATATGGAGATTGGCTGAGAGCTAGGAGTGGCTGAAACATAGTCTCTGGAACAAGTGAGGCTCAGTCATGAGCACTCTCACTCAGCTGGTGTCCATTGATGAATGAATTTTACACTGAAACCGTCTTTCCTGGTCTGGTAACTTTCATTATGCATCTACAATGATCATTTCCTCCATTGTGTGTATGTACACACAGCAGGGTACAAAGTAAAAACTAAAGTGTTGACTGAGTTTTACTTTGAAGTCTTCCAAGTAATTCAACAGGCAGGAAAGGTGTAAGAGAACAAGGTTGGGTGGGGAACACAAACAAAAGAAGGGAAGCAGGCAACAGGGTGGGGAGTTGGGGAGAGGTGGGACAAGACTAGCAACGACACTATGGATTATGGAATTGGTTGGGGGGCAGTGGGAAGGGAGTTAGAAACTGGAGAGGAAGTTGATGTGGAGATTAAAGAAAACACGATAAAAGGGGACTCTGCCATTGTCTATTGAAAACAAACAAACAGAGCTAAAAGAACTTTGAATGTACACAAAAGACACATGAAGAATCAATGAACATTTGTTAAGAAAATATTTTGTTGTGGGGAGGAGGAAAGGGGGAACCTATCCTTATCCCCTGACATTTCAGGCAATCTAGATCAGGAGCCAGGATTGGTCTAGTTCACTAGGGCACATCATGAACCACAGAACGAAGCCGAGTATGCACAGGGAACCCTACCCACTCCTCCATGGTTAGGGGGACCCTGCCTGCAGAACTGATGCACAGAAGCCAGAGACAGATGCCAGGAGGCTGTGCAGTAACACCATAGGTACGTGCCAAGGAGTTCAGTTAGAGGGCTGGTGCCAGATGCTCAAACATAGCGCTATAGAGAAAAAACTGCAAACAGCAGAGCTCCTGAGAAGCAAAGGGGGCCTACTCAAATAGACCAGATATTACTTCTTGCAGAGGTCCATTGCAGGACTACAGCATGGAAGGTTGAACCTTATGGGATTAACAGATGGTTAATAGAGTTGAAACAGGAAAAAGAGTAAGTCCCCTCTATTGGCTGGACTGTATTATGAAATTTACTACCGGAAACAGCTCCTGTTAGATGGACAAGGGTCAACAGAAAAAAAATGAATCCTCATCCTAAATGAGGAATCATCAAATCCTTCCAAATTTATTTTTCCCCCATTAAAATCTTGGTACCAACCTGCATGATACACCTTATCTGTCTCATAATAAAGCCACACTATGATAGTCAGCTGCCAAATTGGGATAGGATCTTTATGTACATTTTGGGCCAGTCACCATTCAGTTTGAATGTGCAACTGCAGCTTTGAACAGCTAAATATCTTGGGACTGGAAGTCCCACTCCCTACCCCTGACTTTTGCCACCGGAAGTCCTTCCCCATGCCCACCAGGAACATTCCTTCGGTGGGGGGACACACGACATCTTGGAACCAGAAAAGAAACAAATCATATACTAAAAATCAAACATCTACTATAACATATTTTAATTTTATTTCAAAACATATTTTTTCATATTTAAAAACCTTCAAGAGGAGGTTGGATAGATATCTGGCTGGGGTATTATGATCCCAGCACTCGTTCCTGCACAGGGCAGGGGGTCAGACTTGACAATCTATTCAGGTCCCTTCCAACCCTAGAAACTATGAAACTAGTGGTTCTCAAACTTTATTTTCCCCGTGAACCACTTGAAAATTACTGAGGGTCTCGGCAGTCCACTTAATAAACTTTTTTTGTTTTACAAATCAAAATACACAACTTATATTTTAATATCAGTAGTCTTACCTTTCTAATATGATGGATGTGCCTGTTTTTTTGAGCAAAGTTCTGGGTAGTCAGGTGCAATGTTTGTCAGCTTTAGCCTTAGGTCACCTTTCTGCGGAATGGAGCTCGCGGACCAGTGGTGGTCCACAAACCACAGTTTGAGAACCTCTGAGCTAAACCAAGGCAGCAGTCTAATTAGAAAAAGATATCTATATATCAATGTAACTCCTTATTGGGAAATAAATGCAGCTAAAATAACTAACTAACCAACCAAACATGGCCCCTTCCAATTCTCTAATTACCGAGTATCATTGGCCTAAAGTCTCACTTTCCAATGAGACCTTTACAAAATGTATAAGTTATTGAAAAAGATCAAAAGTAAAGTGCTTCAGTGGAGGCCATATCAAGCATATGAATATAACAGAAATCAATGTAAGCCCTTGACCAAGAATGCAATTTTAGCTAAGAGAAAACAATAAAAAAATCATCTTTGACACCAAGGTATCAGAGAAAGAGAAAATAAGTCCTCAAAGTTCTACAACTACAATTCCTATAACCTATACAGAAAATAGATTGGTGAAGTCAATGATGTGTGTAGCACTTTTTCAACTGCTTTGCATGGCATTTTTCAATATTATTTTTTCAAATGTGGTTGTTTTCAATAACAACATCATTCAAATAACATGAACCTGCGTGGAGATACAAAGTCATTCTAATCGCTTACACTGTTGTAGCACTTTACAAGGTAAACTGCAGAAACTTGTGTCTGATGATAAACATTTTCAATAATTATGCAAAAAACCTCAGTTATCAAACAAGCTGCTAAAAGTCTATTAAAATGCCCACTGAATACAAGAGTTACATGGATGCACCGAATGTTTAGCAACAAATTGATACATTTGTCATATCACATATGTAAATTCAAATTAGATACTTATATCATCGCAGAAAACATAGAGAAGTAGGGCTGGAAGGGACATTCATAGGTCATATAGTCCAGCTCCCTGCCCGAGACAGGATCATCCCTATTCAGCCAAGCTGGCTATATACACATGTACCTATTTGCATACATAAAACAAGGTGTTTGTATTTGCAAGTTTTGCATGTGCAATAAGCACATGCACGTTGAAAGTTCAGGCTCATAAGAAAGTTCAGGTAACTATCAAGGCTGTCAGACCTTATCCTTCCTTTGTTTTGCAAAGTCCTATGTTACTCTGCATTTTTGAAGCAAATACTTCCCTTACCACCACCATCAAAAACCAGCCCCAGAGGAATACACAACCTAACCACAATAAAGCAATGTGTGTATAAAAGAGAAAAACCAAAAGTCACCTCTGACATGTTTTGATAACAAAAAACCTTTATCTCAAGCATCTCAACAAGTCACACACCCTTTCCTTTCTCTTCTCTCGTATCATTCCTATAAGCAAAATAAGATTTTTTAAAAAGCAGAGAAAAGAAAGCTTGTTTAAATTCTTCTTTTAGACAACCCTTGTGGAAATTTTACTTTATATGCAGCTTTCAAAGATATGTAATTATTTCCATCTTCAGTGCACTTATATTTACATGTCATAGTTAGCCTATGTTACTTTACTTAAGTGAATATAACGTTTATCAAGAGGTATCAGTCCAGCAATATGCAGTGGGATCCTCTGGACTACTGACAAGCCCCCAATCATGTCAGCAGCAGTAGCAGAGATCCATGCATGTTGAATTCATTTTGCAATCAGTACCTTGCCCTCCTATCCACACAGCAGATGCAATGTAAAATCAGATCTCCGATTTCTCCTAACACAAAACTCTGTCACCCTACAGATGTATAAACCCATTATCTCACTTAAGTACCTGTGGAGTACCTGTGACACACCCTCACCCCGACCCCCCCACCCCTGTTGTGGCTAATTCAAATTAACTGCCATTAAAACTGTGTGTGTGAGTGGAAGTTAAAGCCAGGAACAATCAGACTGGGGCTAAACCTGATGTCTATTTTTAGCCAGAATCAACTTCCCCACCCCATTCCTTAACCTTTATTTGATGGGAGAATGTCTAGCAGAGAATTTGTCACTCACCATCACCATCACTTTGACTATCTCAGCAGACACGATAAAAAGATATTTTTCAGAATGCAGCTCCTACTTAAGCAACAAAACTAAGATTGCTTATCAATTTCCAATAAACCCATCAGACAGCAACAGCGAACACTACTGGCTTGACTAAAATAAGAACCGACCATCCACCCAAGAAGCAACAGAGCTCTTTACCCTACCACCAATACTCTTAGTTGTATCCACATCCATTTTATAACTTTAAAGCAATCCACTTTTTCAAGTTACTAGCTATTACTAGGAAGCAAATTCACAGTTGTTGCTTGGTTCAAAAATGAGACATTACAGGTACTCCTCACTTAACGTACCGGTTAGCATTGTTTCGTTATTATATCACGGATCTATTAAAGAACATACTTGTTTAAAGTCGCACAACGTTCAGTTATAACGTTGTTTGGCCGTCACCTGCTAGTAGGTAACTACTGTGACTTAATTGGATTCACTTAACATCGTTTTGCTTAAAGTCGCATTTTTCAAGAACGTAACTACGCCGTTAAGCGAGGAGTAGCTGTATTTTTGTTTCAATTTCTCAACCATCAATGGAATTCTCAAGAGACTTCACATTCTTATAAAAGAGAGACATTAAGGTAGGGTGGGCAAAATACAGCTTGCGGAGGGATTTTGTCTGGCCCATGGTGGGCTCCTCGGTCCTACCTGGCCCTGGCACTGTTTAGCCTGTGGTATATCCTGCTGCTCCTGGGGGTGCAGTGGGGCTGGGGGATCTCCACGGCTGGACTCCATTTCCCAGCAGGTCACATGGCAGCCGCTCCTTCTGGCTTCCACTGCCACCAGCCCCAGGAAGCTGCAGCAAGAAAGGTCCAGTAGTGGCCAAGGGGAAGCAGCCATGCCCACCACCAGGTCCCGCTTTTTCCCCAGCATCCAGCAAAAGTTTCTACCACCTACCACCACCAGTGCCTCCTCTGTGCCCAGGCCACCACTGCCAAAGCTGGGCAGCAGCTTCAGCCCCTCCTCAGGCTAGAAGGGCAGGCCAGAGGTAGCAGAGGCCCCAGCTGAGCTGTCTCTGCTGAAGCTGCCACCCTCCTGTGCCCACGCCAGCTCCCTGCCCGCCTGCAGCCCCATCCCGCATAGGGAGGATGGCACCTCCCTGCCCAAGCCCCATATTAATTAACTCTGTTCAGAAACAGGATAAGTTGGCTCATCAGGAGTGCAATGCTAATGCAGTTGTACTGCTTCCAGGTCCCAAGTTAGCTTGCTCAGAGCTGCCTCTGCATAGTACTACATCCTGCCATGGAGACATACCCTACATCCTTTATTTCAGCTGATTCATTTGAAACTGGCTTTTTCTGCATGACACTGCATTTTCAGTACGTGAAAATTGTAACATTAGCTTGAGAAATAACAAACCAAATACAGCTTCCACCGTTTGCTCTAGGCACTATCATCATGACTGGCCAGTGCAGCACACACAATTCCCCCATCAGCAAGTTCCACAACTATAGTCTTACACTATAGCTTTGTAATTCCACACTTGTACTGATATTATTTTCCTATCACTTAGCACTGCAAAGCATTACTTCCATGAGCTTGTAACAACATTTTCAAATATTAGTAATAATAACTAGATTAATTAAAGTGAATGATGAAAGCATTCACTTTATCCCTTTTGAGTTTTCCAGATGATGCTTACATGACCCTCAAACAGAGAGAAGTATAAAAAGTAGCCTAAATAAGTAAGGGACATGCAACAAAGCAGGTGCCACATGCAGCATATCCTAGGCCTTGTGCCACCATGTGCCACACATGGATCAACACGTGACCCAGAGCCAGAACTGAAAGCCAGATGATGTGGCTCTGCAGGTTATCACCACTGTCATACAAAATCCCAAAGTATACTAGATGGAAAGATAAGAAGAACCTGAATAGCATGGAAAGCAAGGCCCCTGCTATATCTTCTTAATAGAAGTACTGTGAAGAAGACTATCAATTTGGGAATGGACTCAATAGATTGGTGATAATAAAAGTATTTCCAAATTTTATAGTATGAAATATGAGATCAACTACCTCTTCACAAGGAAAAATACCTTATAATATAATCTAAGCAAAGAACTCAAGCATATACTTAAAGTACTAGGAATATAAAATTGAGGCCTGCCTTTGCTGAAACAGCATTTTATATTTCAGGGCATCATCTCCTGCATCTTCAGATAGAGATCCACTTGTGGGAAAAGAAGAGTTGGGCCAAACTGAGCCAAGAGGCACAGAGACACATCTAACAACCTGACTACTGACAAAAAGCCTGGAATGTCCAACCACCAGCACCAATACCTACTTTTTACAAACTTTAAACAAGCTACAACTTCTCTGCTGCAGTTTCCTCATCTGTAAAATGGAAGTTATATGCCACCAAGGTGGCTGCCAAAATCATCTAGTTAGTGCTTTTGAGATTTAAAAGCATACCAAAGCCAGGTCTAGACTGCAAACTCACTACCCCCAGCAGCGGCAGACTCCAAACATACAACACCACTCTATGCACATCCCCTGCTGCCCTACTCAGAAGCTCCAATTAGCTGGCCCTAATGCCACATGGGGCATGGACACGTATTCAATTCCAATTTCTGGGCAATTAGCAGCACTGAAAATCCTAGCAAGAGAGGGAACATACAGGCATTATAGCCTGAAGCTGCCTCCTCACCCTTGTGGGCAAACAGGCTGAGCTTTCAGCCCCAGCTGCTACCCTGGGTATGACAACCATGGGGAAAGCCCCCTGTGCCTTCCGTAGACCATGTGTGCAGCAGTAGCCAATCATCCCAGGACCAAGAGGAATCAAGCATCAGGGATATGTTCTCCACCCCCTCAACAAACCAAGGTCCCCCTGATCTGCAGAAGGGGTGGGAGAAACATACAGCTGTTCAAGCTGGCACAGGAGAAAAAGATCTCCCTGGTGGAAAGTGCTCTTGCATTCTTGTGGAAAAGTCATTGCTCTTCTGCAACAAACCCCTTGAATGGCTGCACACTCTTTTGTGCCAAGAGAAAGGCTTTTCTCCCGGCACAAATATAAGGCCTGTCCATAGCCTTATTAAATAATTATACCACTTCCAGACAGGAGATCATTTGCAAGCGTGGACCAGCATGCCACGTTAAAGGTCACCACTGTAAGCATGCAGTCAAGACATGGCCTAAGCCATTGTTACTATTATCACCAGTTTTAACTTTCCATTTAGAGAAATTAACACTTCTGCCAAAAGTTGTCTGGTCTGCAAGCCAAACAACTTAAAAACAAAACAAAACTGATTCAGTCATGGGAGCCTATGATTTATCTTACTGTTCCACAAACACTTTGAACCTTTTTAGAGTTATGAATATTTACCAGAGCATACAACAAAATGAGGTCATGTAAAATGAGCAAGATTTCAAAGGAACCAAAAATTAGAGAAACCTAATTATGGTAATTTTTAACATTCTCTTATAAACTTGAAAATGCATTCCTTAATTAGTTTTGTTTTCTACTTTGTCATTTTGCAAAAATTGCCATGTATTTGTGTACATTATAAATTAGTATTTATAATATACCTGGAACAATACAGCTAACAATTTTAAGGAATATTGCCTTGTACTTGAATTTACCTGACAGCATCCCCAAATAGAACTGAGAGAGCAAAGAAAAACAAATCTACATTCTTTGAATCACTGCACTGTTTTGAAAGTTTATTTCATTATCAGTAATTAACAATGGCAAACATTCTAAGAGATGTAACTTCCTCAGCCATTCAAAGGCAAGCCAACTTATAGTTCTGCTATGCCTTTAGGAAAATTCTATTCAAAGAGATATTCTAATGTCGTGAAACAACACAGGTGTGAATCAGGACACCACTTATCCCTGGGTTAAAACAGCGTTTTAAGATATTTATTAGCATATTCCAAGTTTTACATAGAAAGCAGACAAAAATTTCATCTGAAAATCTGTTTCTCCCAGGCAGAAGGGGATACAGTTAGTTACAAGATAAAATGCTTGTGTTTGCAAAAATAAAGATTAGCTTTACAAACAACACAGTAACTAGAAGCCTTCTTTGAGGATCAGACCTAACTTCTAAACAGACAGGAAAAAGTAATCTTTTAACAGTTGGTGCAGAATTCATTTTAATAGCAAAAGATACTGTAATAATTACCACTTCAGGAGCTAATTAAAGACAGCTTGTCATAGGAATATGAGTTTTTGCATTTCATCACAATGCTCATTTTGAAAAGATATTTTGTGCACACACTTAGAGGTGCTAAGCCAACTACTTGCTTCTGATAGCTGTTTATTTCCCCATATACCAACTTTGCTGATGAATGCACATCTCCAGCTTTAGTTTGCTTCATTACTTATTATGAATGTTACTAATTAAGACCAGATGAATGTTTTCAAGTTTCACTGACAGTTAAGAAGTAATTCTTCTAGATCACCATTTTCCCCTGTTATCAAAGGTCACTAGCATTTTGGAAAAAAAAGCTTAAGAGTGTATACAGAAATACTTCTGTCTAGTACACCATGTATTTTTTTTTGCCAACTAAGGGTAAAATCCTGGTTATTAACATACCCCTCCATGAATGCATGATAGTCTGAGAATGCAACAGAAAGACTGCACAGGGAAGGATTGTAGCAGGTTACTGCAGGGTATTTAGATAGCTCTTTTAAAGACATGAAAAAGTCTTGCATTCAAAAGCTTGTCTAATTCTATCCCAATTATGCAGTTTGTTCAATAAAAGAAAACATTCAAAGAAACCTTGAAAGCATCTTGTCACTCTAGGTCACTGCTTTGCTCCAGCTGCTCCAGTTTGATTCAGCTTTTCATTACTGACCTACCACCTGAATTCAGGAGAGAGAAATGGGGTGAAGAGAAGCTGACAGCTTTCTCCAAATATGCGCTCAGTGCCATTTGTCAGACCAGCCAACAAATGACCCTTGGGTATTACAAGCATGACTCACAGAGAAGCATAGATATCTCTGGTTCCAAAGACTCATGCAGGAGTTAGCAGCCGATATATGCACATATATCCACATTTTACTTCAGAAATTTCCACTTCAGAAAAGTCCTAGCTCCTGAGAGAAAACTGACTTTAAGGCATGGTTGAAAGAACTTAACAGACACCTGCTATTTAATGCTGAGACCATGAGAATTACACCAGCCTCTTTTCTGTCTGCCATGAGGAGGAACAGCAGATTTGCCACTTGTCTTCACTGAGGGTATGAACAGACACATCCTGGCAAAGCTGATCTGATTAGCCGGCAAATACAGACATCACCCAGGAACACTATCTTGCAGGATCAGGCCTCTGCTGCTCCTGGCTGCTTCAGCATCTTCACTTCCAAAAGTACCACTGGTTGCAAAAAACAGGAGTCTTGGGGTAGCTCTAGTTCAAGTAGATGAAAATACAAAGCACCTGCGGCCATGCCATCAAGCCAGGTGCTTGAGTTGTTTTTTCCAGCTTTAAGGCAATTCAACCAGCAAAGGAGTATCCAAGTTCTCACAGGGTCAAATAGGTTTGAACAAAGCTTCATCATCTTCATATTTCCAAAGAGGAGAAATAGTAATGGCTCACATTTTCTAACATCCCCATTTCTCCGTCAGAAAATGCAGAGAGATTTAACAGGCTTTATTGTAAACACTTATAGACTTATTTTTGCCCTGTCATCCTCATGAACAATATTTGTTACCATCAACCCTTTCCAAATGTGACAGTATATTTAAAATGGACTCTTGGAAAATTAATGAGGAACATGTCAGATTATTACTTAGCAAAAATTCTGAGGGGGGAATGAGTATCTAAGCGCACTGATGGACAAGATGAGATGTAACAAATAACCTGGCTCAAGGAAAAAGCCTCATAAGCAAGATGGGAATGTCATATATGCAAGTCGAATTGTAACGAATAAAGACATACACAAAGGCAAGTTGCAAAACAAGACACTGAAAAGTTAACAAGAAAATGTGGAAACATACAAGATATTCCTTCTTCCTACATACACCGATTCATATATGTTAATATAAGATTAAATGGATGCTTCCTAAAATAAAAAAATGATATTGCCTCAATATTTGCAGTTGGCACAACTAATAATGGAACAAAACATTCCCTCAGTAATTAATGGACAATGGAGTTCTTCAAAGAAAAATTTTGGTTGGGCAGATATATCAATCAAAACCATCATTAAATAATATGAAACTAGGAAACTGCAACAGTCAGCTCTCTGATATCTTAACTATGCCGCTGAAATTCTGTGGCCTTCACTCACTTTAGAATGAATTCGGAATGCATTAACAACTTGGATTTACAATGCTTTTCATTATTTTGTTTTCCTTAACTACACCGCAACACAGTCTTGGACTTTCCCCAGACCTGGATTTTCAAGTCTTTGCTTAAACATGGTTCTTGGTATTTTTTCTTTAGGACTCAAGTTAATTAACATAAAGCAAACAGTCTTTTTGTTCCATAATTGTATAGCAAGAACACAATGGACTCCTTGCCCATGCATGGGACACCTAGGTGTTACTGCTATATGAACAGAGGTAAGTTCTGCCTTTCTTTACATGACAAAAGAGGTTTTTGTCTGCAGGGGGAATTCGTGTGGCTCCTTTATGCACAGAGTAAAGAATGGGTGATGTCTAAAATGCAGAAGATGCAGAGTTTGGCTCTACATGCTTTCAGGTAGGAATTGTTTTGTGGCAAGATCATTAGTTACTGAGCAGAGCAAGGTTGCAAAAGCAGTGGTTACTGTGGCCACACAGTGGCTCTGGTTTCATTCTGCGCACCAAATAGGAAGATTACAACATCACTACATAACATGGCTATGATGCAGAATGAGACCTAAAATAAGATGCAGAATGATGGTAGATGCCTTTCCTCAAGAAAGGATTCTGGGTTGTGGATCTCAAGTGGATGGAGGTGCCTCTCTGTAACCCCGACTTTGGTGCTTAAGCTCCAAAGGGGAGGGATTTCAAACATTCCCTTGTGCTTTCCTACTGACTAGCTCAGAGCATTACTTGTGAATTAAAGACATATCTTTGCTTTTTAACTCTTTTCAAAATCTAGGTAATTGAAACTTTACTATATAGTAATATTCACTAAGGCAATTCTCCCTTTCTGCTAACGACCCTATTTTGATATTCATAATGAGGATTAAACAGAGGGCCCAAAACAAGTAGACTTCCAGCTTAGTTGCAGCCTCAGATCTCACAGTGGCCACAGGAAATGCTACAAGGACACATTAAAGGCGTACCTCAAGAAAATGGATGCCAACATCAAAAGCTGGGAGGAGCTGGCTGCCGACTCCAGTGGCACCACAACCTCAACCAAGCAGCAGATCACTTTGAGGTAAAGCTTCCTGTTCTCAATGCCGAAGAGAGAAAGGAAGGAAAAGGAGAGAAATCCCAGCCTACAGCCTACTTCCACCTGAGAAGCCTTGTGCATCGATCTGGGGCTCAAGGATTGGATTCTCAAGTCACCTCGGGACCCATTCATGAGCTCTGGTAGAGATCATCCTTGAATTGAGGGACTGTCGATGACAAAACAGAGGCTAAACGTATTTCCTCCATTTCCATAATTTTATAGGGAATGTTATGCATTTTAAATGATAGATGCATTCCTAAGATTTTTCTGTCAACTTTAGCACATGTTTTTACTGCTGAGTTCAAGGAGTTCTAAGTTAAGCTTATGAGTACATGGAAGAAATAACAAGAGAAAACCACCTCAGAATGTCTTTGCACAAGTTAGCTAGGAAGCCAAAGCTGGCTGCAATAAAATATCAAGCATGGGATTAACCCTGCTCTTGGTACACCCATGAATCATAAGTCAATACAGTAATGTCACCTGCTGGGTGATGACTTAGAAATGGTATCTAAAGGTTTGTTTCTCGGGAATTGGCTTATAGGTATATGTATTAGAATGGTTTAGGACAGGCAGCAGGGGTTAACTGACTTCTAAAAAAGCCTGGGTCTCGCATACACAGTTGCACACAGCATTTGAGGCAAACAGACTGTCTAACACAACAAGGCCAACAGATACATACACAGCCTGGGAAAGTGGGGGCATGTACCACACTGTTCCATAACATGAGATGAGGTGGCACCAGCTTACGTGGCCAAAGAAGGGGGCTTAACCTTCCTGTTTTGGGAAGGGTGTGCATGTGATGGCCTTGGAATGTGTTGATGAAACAGGACATGCACAGTGTGACAAATACAGAGAGAGACCAATCAGCAAAAGCCATGGATGAAGAGTCATGAGGACTCATCAGGAGGGAAGGAGAATACAAAAGAAGAGACTTGAGAGTAAAAAAAGGTTCCTCCTCCCTGTCCTCCTCTTCCCTGAGAGGGGCTCCAAGAAGAGACCTGGGTTTAAGGTCCCTGAAAAGGGTCCCCATCCCTGGGAGGGGTCCCTGAGGCCACCATGGACAGAGGGCACACCACCAGCCCATCTCATTCACCCCACTGGAGTTGGGGGGAAGGGGTGCCTCAGCATCCCACCTCCAGGCTGCTGACATGTGACACCTAAGAGAGGGCCTTAGAGTGAAGCCTACATCCTGACCAGAGGTGTCTTGATTCTGATGAGAGCCCAAGAATTGGTAGGTACAGAATTGCTTTATTGTTTGTATTGTGTCTTTTCTGTTATCACCGTATATCAATAAATTTGCCTATTATCGAATGGAAAAATCATGGTCAGTCAGAGTGGGTGTCATGTTCTCCCCTCCGGAACAAGGTATCTTGGTCCTAAATCCAAAGCAAACACTGGGGTGGTATTTTGTTAGTAACTTGATGGATTGCACAGTATGAAAACGTATGGTCAAAGTGAACTAAACAGCATATGTGATGCAACCTAAAAGCCTCTATTTTGTCATAATAGGATGTGTTGCCAGAGAACCTAGAACACATAGTATATATCATGCCACATATTTGACTACCCTGTGCCAGACAAATGTTCAAAATATTCCATAGGCAGATCCAGGATTTTGTAAAAGGTGGGTATAGAAGCAGTGACTGGTGCTTCGGGGTGGTGGCATCCTGACTCCCAGCGATTCCTTCCCCACTAGGATGAGCAGACCAAGTACAAGAAGCAGCAGCTGGGGATTATTTCTTTTTTCTTTTTTTTAAGTCAGGTAAGAATCCTTCCCCCTCTATGCTCAGTGGCACATTGCCTCCCCTCCTGCTGCTGCCACTGACCCAGGGACAAGGGAACTCCAGAGTCTGTCCTACCCTCTCCAGCTGGACTGCACAGGGAGCCAACCTCAGCCAGGCACAGTGGTGGTGGCAGATAGATTTCCCCTCACTAAGCCTGCTCCTGGGCCGGCAGGGAACAGCCAAGGGGGAAGAAATGGGGCAGGGAGGAGGAACCCATCCACTGCTTTTTTCCCTGGTATAACCCAGCTCCCCACACAGCCCAAATGGGGCAGGCCAAGGGCAGCTTTGGAGCTCCCCTCCCTGTGGGTCAGCTGGGAGCAGCAGCAGTGGTGGGTAAGAAAGGGGGAGGAATGGGAGGGAAGAAAATATGCCACTGTCACTAAGCATGGAGACAAAGGGCAGGAGAAGTGGGGGAGGGGACTCTTACCTACTTTGGGGACTTAATGTCCCCAGTTGCTGCTCCTATGGCATGGTCTAAAAGGTGTGGGGGTGGGGGGTGCAACCACACTACTACACTCTGGTTGGATCCACCCCTGGGATGTTTCATTTTACTTTGCATAAAGGCAGTAAGATAAAAAGTAAAACACAGACATACCATGTGGTCAGATAAGTTTCTATGTTGAGCCTAACCTTAAACAGTAGCTGTTTTCTATTACCCTGGGCCAGTACGCTTCACTTTTCATTTTTCAGGCATTCATGTATCCTTTACCTGGGGACAATCATAAAAGATGCTGAGCATTTACATCACCTAGTACTGTCAAAAGGACTTGCAGGTGCTCAACAGCTCTCAGACTTGATCCTTCATTATCTTCCCATAACTGAAATTTGAAGCTATAGTTTGTTATGCAAACTGGGAAGTAGAATTTGCCAGCCTATTAAGTGTGACAAAGGCTGTACTCCTGACTCATCCTGCCCATGAAGCCTGTGCCATATTAATAAATTTCATGAAATGTTTTCCTCCTCAGTGTCCTGCATTAAATTGAATCCAAAGGCAAGCATGGAATCAAGGTCACAGAACAAAGCAGGAGCTTGCTCACCTCATTTTGAGCAGGTAGTAAAACTTTAGTAGTTAAGGAAAAGAAGGAATGAAATGCAAACTCTGCATCCATTCTGGCCTATAAAACCCATGTTTGTGATTTTGCCCCATGAACATAATCCAAAGGGATGACAACATAAATTCAGAAATTACAAAAAATGTATTTGTGTCTTGGTGTTACTAGGTGGCTATACATGTACTCCGGGGTGGAAGGGGGGTAGCATGGGTCAGAGCAGAGGTCAGTCACATGTATAGGTGCCCACTGACACTACCTCCACTTTGCATGCATATACTACATATTTTTCATCCAAAAAAAATCTCTACCCACATTAAAGAAAAGATCCTTGCCATCCATTGGAAGGTGGCACATTTTGAGGAGCTCTTAAAAAATGTTTTTCTTTTTCATAGTTCATTTGTGAAGCATTTCAGCCAGTCCTGAAGTGCTTCTTCAGGGGTAAACATCTGCACCCCGCTTTGTCTGTTGCATTTTAAAGACACATGGAGTACTTTAAACGACATGTCTGTCCATACCTATTGTCTCCCAACCCTCAGTTCTCCTGGTTTTTCTGGTTTCAGCTATAATAGTCACTAAAGGGCCTGCAAAACAACAACTAGGACACCACTCACGTGCAGAGCTTGAAGAGATCCTGCTGCTATACAGGCTTCACCCTGACAGTAATTAAATTCCCCTTTTCAGTATTCCTTACTTATGTTATTAGTAATAATTTAAAAATGGAACAATCATAAATATCTGGTTTCTTTCCACTATTTATGTTATTTATTTTTCAATTTTACTACATAAAACTATCAACCCTTCCCTTCAGTTTAAGATTTCTTGCAGTTTCCTTTGTTTCAAATTCATTTGAACAAGCTATACATTTTGGGATGCAAACACTGCAGAGTAAGTGGTTATATCTGCACAAAAAGGCTATGCTCGCTCATTTTTTTTAAACAAAAGTGAAAAGCTTGCCTCATGTTTATTAAAATTTAAATTCAACCTCTGAAAACATTCATTGTGTTTTCAAATTATCCAGGTCCCTTTAAAATCAAAATTGGATGGAAGCTAATAATGAACTCTTTCAATGGAAAAGAAATATCCTGCTAGTGAACATCTACAATATTAACAAAACAATTACATCTCATATTGTACCCTTAAATTGTGATGTAAGATTAACCCTGATGCTGGAATGGCTATTTGATGTTTCTGTTGTTAAACCAAGAGTCCTAAGATACATTTCTTTTATTACAATGATTGTGTGTGCGCTATCTTGTGTTCCTTAATAAAACCCAAGAAAATACCTTCCGTTTTTAACTCTATCTTTGAGCTACACTCCCTTGAAATCATAGAAGAAAAAAGTATTTATTTCTATTGTTTACTGTATAAGGACCTGAAAGTTAGGGTTGGCAAGCCAGTCAATTGGCAGGTCAAATATTGTCAACTGGCCTGTCAATTGACTGCATATTTTTTGACCAGTGGGGGGAGCCACTGGTCAAATTTTACAATTTTATAGCAATTTTACAAAAAATACATTTTTTTGGTAGTTTTCTGACAGAAATAGGATTTTTTTAAATTGTTTTCTGACACATTTGATAGAAAGTTTGTGCTTTTTCTGCGTATTAGTTGGACCCATTGGCAATTTTTTACAATTTTTGACTCAGATTTGACCAGTCAATTGATCAAACTTTATTTGACCTCTCAAATACCCAACCCTACCAGAAGTTACCCTACTCTAAATTAACAGGTTGCTTTATAAAAAGCCTTTTATTACAGTCCTTTTACATGAGGGATGTGGGCAGTGGGGTCCCCCAGGGCTCAGTCCTTGGACCTGCGCTGTTCAACATCTTCATCAGTGACTTGGATGAGGGGGTAAAAAGCACCCTGTTCAAATTTGCTGACGACACTAAGATGTGGGGGAATGCGGGCACGCTAGAAAGGAGGAACAGGCTGAAATTGGACCTAGACAGGTTACAGGGGTGGGCAGATGAGAACAGGATGGGTTTCAACACTGACAAGTTCAAGGTTCTGCACCTGAGGAGGAAGAACCAGCAGCACACCTACAGGCTGGGGAGCTCCCTTCTCATCAGTGCAGAGGCAGAAAAGGATCTTAGAATCATTATTGACGCCAAAATGAACATGGGCCGACAGTGTGGGGATGCGGTCAGGAAAGCCAACCGCACCTTGTCATGCATCCACAGATGCATCTCAAGCAGGTCCAAGGAGGTGATCCTCCCCCTCTATGCGGCATTGGTCAGGCCACAGCTGAAGTATTGCGTCCAGGTCTGGGTACTGCACTTCAGGAGGGATGTGGACAGCATGGAGAGGGTTCAGAGGAGGGCCACCCACATGATCAGGGGTCAGCAGGGCAGGCCCTACAAGGAAAGGATACAAGACCTAAACCTGTTCAGCCTCCACAAGAGAAGGCTGAGGGGGGGATCTAGTGGCCTGTTACAACTAGTCAGAGGGGACCAGCAGGTATTGGGGGAGTTTCCCCCAAGCACTACCAGGAGTGACTAGAAATAACGGTCACAAGCTGGCAGAGGGTAGATTCAGACTAGACATCAGGAGGCATTGCTTCAGTCAGGGTGGCTAGGATCTGGAACCAACTTCCAAGCGAAGTGGTGCTGGCTCGTACCCTGGGGGTCTTTAAGAAGAGGTTAGATGAACACCTTGCTGGGGTTGTTTGACCCCAATACTCTTTCCTGCCATGGCAGGAGGTCAGACTTGATGATCTGCTCAGTTCCCTTCCGACCCTACCAACTATGAAACTATGTTTATCTTCCAGTGAAGCCAATATAAGTTGTGAGACCAGTGTTGGAAGGTTAAAATGCTAGTGGCTTCAATAATCATTATAAGGAGAGGTGCTGGCCTGGTAAGAGTAGTGCTGGAACAGTGAAAAAATATCTAGTGCAAACACAGCCAGAAATTTCAGATTGTTTGTAGAAAGAACCTACTGTGTAAGATTTTAATTATAGAAGTTATCCATAGACACCGAGAAAAAACCTTGTGATAAAAACGGGTTCTCATACCAAGCCTACATCCGAAAAATACCAACTTCTGATAATTCAAGTTCTTTCACATATATACTTTGAATAGTGTGACTGACTTCCAGAGCACTGCTCAGTAGCAAAATCACTTGGCCCAACTCGACAGAAAATTTGGACAACATGTAAACATACAGATTAAACATATGCATGATAGAAGTCCCAAATTGTTACTCCCCTAAAACAAATAAATAAAAGCCTAAGTAATGGTTGTAGGATCTGGTATCAAGAGACATTTCAGAAATTTTAGGATTTATCATAACTGCTAGGGCTGTGCGAAGCTTCAGTCGCTGATTCGATTTGGCGGAGATTTGGCCCGATTTGATGGTTGAATCTCTAAATCCAAATCGAATCAAGAGACCCTTTAATCTCTCCGAATCGAATCAGAACCCTCCAAATCAATTCAGAGAAATTTGGAAAGATTAAACGATTTGGATGTAGACACAGCTTTACGTGTTTTTTCTACATACCTTAAGGTACCTGGTGGCTCGTGAATGCTGAGATGCTGGGGCAGATGGAGCATCCCATGGGAGTGTGGGGGGATCCTCAGCGTGCTTGGCAGCAGACCCAGAAGTGGACCAAAAGCACTTCCAGTCAACATTTAGGTCTGCCAGGGGGTGCACTGGGACCCCCCCCCGCATCCCCCAGCTCAGCAACTGGTGCCTCCTGGGTCTGGGGGGGCACCTGGGGTCCCCCCGTGGCTGATCACCAAGCGGGGGTGGGGGGGCACGCAAGGCTCCCTGGCGTGCTCGGCAGCGGACCCAGAAGTGGACTGGAAGTACTTCCAGGTTCACTGCTGAGCATGTGGGAGGTGCCCCCATGTTCCTGTGGGACACTCCATCCACCCACCATTGCAGCGTTCACGAGCTGCGCCTGGTACCTCAAGGTAGATAGATAAAACATTTAAAGCTGTATCTATGGCCAAATTGCTGCTTCTTCAAATCATCATTGAATTTTTAGATTTGGATTCAGCCGAATTGAATCAGGATAGTGAACCAAATCAAAAAATTGAATTGCTGTCCCCAATTTGCGCCAAATCCGAATTGAATATGGCCCATTTCGCACACCCCTAATAACTGCTTCTATGCCTGTTATAAGAATGAACTACAGGTCAGTCGCATCTTACTCAGGGGTTACGTTCTGAAGTCAGCACCTAAGGCAAAAATCGCATATAGTCAAATCGCATATTACCATGCCAGCGATTTGACTAGTGGTAACTGCCTCTGCCTCCAAAACCTCCCGCCACGGAGCCGTGCTTAGAGCTGTGCGGCTGGCGGCAGTGGCACAGTGCAGGGTGGTGGTGGGGATGGCTGCATGCCGCCCAGCCACCACCACGCTGCCACCCAGCGGCCAGCCACACAGCTCCGAGCATGGCTCCATGGCGGCGGCAGGAGGTTTTGGAGGCAGAGGCAGTCACCTCTGGCAGCATGGTGGTGGCCAGGCCTCCAGGTAAGCAGCAGCGCCGTGTGCAGACTCAAACCCCGCCCCCCCTCCCACCCCACATATAGTTGAATTCGCACAAGTTAAATGCGCGTATGATGCGACTAACCTGTACACAAGTTTTCCAGTAGTTAGTCTGAAAAACACTTGCAGCAGTATACCTCTCTTTCAAAAACAAGAAAAAAAATGCAAGGAACTGGAAAAATATTTTATAAATTCAAATAGTTAAAATAAACGGTACTTAAACTTATGTAAACAATAATGTGGAAACCTAACTTTAATCTCTCTAAATTCCTTTAAAACAAATACTTTATGTCAATGTTTGTAGTTTCAAATTTAAAGATCTTTGAATTAAGTAAACAAGCATGAAACGCATGGAAAAAGAATCAGTCCTCCAGAGCTGTATGTACTGCAAATTTCACCACATCAAATTGTATTCTTCCAATAGAAAACATCTGGATTTGAACAGCAGCACTTAATGTAAAACCTATGCATACCTAACACGACATCAGGCTTCTTTGTTAAATATAAGCATCCCACCAAATTTTATACAAGTTACATAAAAGTATCTTCATTTTTTAAAATAAAAGCAAACAGTCTAATAGTAAAAAGTTTGACCTCACTGCCACTGACTTCAGTGGTACAGGATGAAGCAGAATCAGAAATGGGTATAAGATGAAACAGAATCAGAAATGTTAAAAGAAAGAAGAAAAGTGGGGGGGGAAGGAATTCTGCCTCTCCTGCTGGGTCCCTATCCTTTCTCCTTTAGCACATTGTCTTTATATTTCCCTCCATTCCATTACCACTGGTCCAGGTCCACTAATGATAGCAACATGACCCCAATACATACAAGGTGTTACCATCCACAAGCATTTTAACCACTCTTCTGAGCAGAGTTAGATGCCCTACTAGCTAGAATTGCAGCAGTAGGTCTTCCCTTGAGTTCCTATCATCACTTCCAGTGATGGAGCTGCACCGTCATGTGGCTAATCCAGTTTTTGGGTCAGTGCAGACTATAGCAGATTTCACCTTCACAGGGAAATGGGACTTGAATATACAGACAATTTCCACACTTCAATTAAACGGACATTTCTTATAGTTAAAAGCCAGTGCCCTTTGTCTACAGACAACTGGTTGGGAAAGCACGGGTGGGGGCAGGAAGGCACATGCCCCCCTTGAGATTGGCCCCTGACTTGACACCGCTCAGAACGGGGCAGATTTTTGCTGTGTGGGCCAGTGGTGTGGGGGGGGAGCACTAAGCCATGACACAGAAGTATAGGAGTGGGAGTAGATATGGGGCTTTTGTGCCCCCACCAGACTCAGGAGGCACCAGTCACCCCTGTTTTTGTCCTATGTAACTCGGAGGCTACTGTTGCAGTGTATTGGCTGGGTAACTTGTCACAGAGCTTCTGGACCCATGACTTGGGGGGGTTGAGCCACTGTATCTACACGGGCCATGTAGCCCCATCTTTGGCTGGCCATTTTGAAACAGCTGCAGCTTATATGCAATACACAGTCTTCTCACCATTAGACATTTACCTAGCAGGAATCTGATAAGCGAACATAGCCCCCAACCTTCTTTCTCCCTTAGTTCCTGCACAGAGCTCAGTTACTCCGAGCAACTACAGAACCTGACTGACACTTACTTGGAAAGAGCCTCCCATCTTGCTGCTACCAACAAAGGGACAGACTGACCTCATCTTCTTCCCACAATTTGAATAAGCAATTGAGAAAGAAATTTCTCCATACAAAAAGAACTGAAAAACAACCCAAGGAAACCTCACCATTGATAGGTATGGGGAAAATTCTCACTTAGATTTCACTGTTCCAGGGTTGTGGGTTACTGTTTTGTAACTGCTTTATAAGACCAGAACTGAATTGATGCAGGATGTCAAAAGTGAATATTGAGTGATATGAGATCTTTGCAACTAATATACCCAACCTGGGAAAAGCTAGTAAGGATTGTGCAGGTTTGTGCTAAACGGCGACTGTAGTTAACAATTATTGAGATGTTCATGCATGTTTTCTAGTTAAAGACTGAGGGTTAAGCAAAGTTGGGAAGCTCTTAAGAACCCTCATTTTTAAATCACCAGAACAGAAGAGATTTTAACACAGATAAAGGGTCAGATTCTATGGTAAAACAGCACTGCCTTGTGATGAACTGCAACCAAAATCTATTCCTTGAATCAGTTAACCTGGTGAACAAAGATCACCATAATATGACAGTGACTCATGTAGTCTAGAGCTAACATAGAGTCTATTACATCAGAAACAGGTAGAGTCACCATGTAATAGTGGTCAGTAGGGCTGTGCGAAGCTTCGGTCCCTGATTTGATTCAGTAGAGATTCGGCCCAATTCAGTGGCTGAACCTCCCAATCTGAATTGAATCAGAGGACCCTTTAATCTCTCCAAATTGAATCGGAACCCTCCGAATTGATTCGGAAAGATTCGGCGATTCAGGCATACACACAGTTTTAAATGTTTTTTCTACATGCCTTTAGGTAGCAGGTGGCTTATCAACGCTGCAATGCTGGGGCATGTGGAGTGTCCCACAGGAGTGCAGGGGGCTCCCCAGCTTCTGGTCCACTTCTAAGTTTGCTGCCAAGCACATGGAAGGTCCCCCTGTACTCCTGTGGGACTCTCCATCCGCCCCAGTATCGCAGCATTCACAAGCCGTGCTGGTACTTCGAGGTATGTAGAAAAACCTTTCAAAGCTGTGTCTATATCCGAATCACTGATTCTCTGAATCAGCATCAAATCTTCAGATTCGGCTGAACTGAATCAGGGACAGTGATCTGAATCAACAAATCGAATCACTGTCCCTGATTTGGGCCAAAGCCGAATCGAATAGGACCCACTTCGCACACCCCTTGTGGTCAGTAGTAGCATTTTTTTAGGGGGAACAAGGTATAGCTCTTTCATGTTCATCTTTGGATGCATTTTCAGCCTTGTAGAGCTGTTGTGAGCTGGTAAAAGATAAATCAGATGGAGCAGAAGAAAGTTTAGCATGTTTAAATATTAAACAGACTTTTCAAAATCAACTAAAAGCCTCAGGGAACTTGTAAGATGTGCTCAGTCTCAACCTTAGTTTAAGATCTGAACTGTGTTATAAGATACCCAATGTAGCCTACTACCCAAAACACCTGAGCTCAGGAGTGGTCCAAGGCTCAGCAGGAGGCTAGGAATCATTTCATTTTCTAGAGGAGATGTCATTTCCTTATCACTTTTTAGATGACTGCTGCATTTAACAATATCCCGCTAACAGTCAAAATAGGGACTTCCTTTCTTAGAGCTACCAGGTAAATTACTTTATTTATTCCCATACTGCATATACCTTTTTTCTGAAAATAAGGGATTAAAAATTAGAGTCTCTCTCTTAAATGAGGGAACTAATTCAGTACAGTTTGGTTAAAAGTAAAATTGTTTTTCTTCTTCATTCTGTCTTCCCCATACAAGGTGAATGTCTTATTTGGTGGCATGTAGTACATGAATAAATATGATACTATTCATCCCACTCAAAAGTAATGTACTAAGTGACCTGGTGTGCAAATATAGCATCCTCTAGAATTAGAGCTGCCAAACCACATCTTCTACAGAGGCATTAAACAGGGCAGTGGTGGCATAAAGACTGACAGTGGCACCAACTATTTTTACACCCCTGACTCCCAAGGGCAGCATCCATGGTTGCTTCCCCAGCTGCCTCCTTTACATTAGTGGTCTCTTGGACTATGGCTATCTAACTGATGGCCTGTGAGCCACATATAGTTCATGAGGGGTTAGCATGCACCCCTAGCTGCCATTTCACTCACTGCTTTTGTGGCCACAGCAGCAGGGGTCCCCAGGGTCCCTGTCTGTCCCTCTAGCTTTGATTCTTGTCCTTGCTCCTGTGGATTGGGCAGGGCAGTGAGAAGGGTCAAGGCTATAGATGCTTCATGCTCAGCAAGGGAGGGAGCAAGGCTACCTGTACTGCATGCTGCAGGATGGCTGCCTGTGTGACACATGTAGCACCCTCATGCCCCTCCAGGTTGCACGTGAGGCAGGAAGAAGTTGGGTTGCCCACACAAAGCATGCAGCTAGGAAAGGATGACTGTGTGTCCTGCAGGGGTGGGGTGGGGTGGGAAGTAATTTGGCTGTGCGCACGTGGCAGAAGGAGATGACTTGGGGAGGGGTAAACCCTGCAACATACAGCCCCTGGGTCTGTGGCCCATGCAGCATGCAGCACCCAAGCATCCAGAATTTGGAAAGCCCCGTCTTAGACCGTATAAACTGCTAGCTAGAGCTGAGAATGAGTGTGCTTTATTTGAAATATATGAAGTCAATCATCAAATCAATTATTCCATAAATAGTTGTTGGACTGCTATTGACAATAGATGCAGGGGTTTAGGTTGTAGCCGTGTTGGTCTAAGGACATAGGCAGACAAGGTTCCTTGGGTGAATTTGATATCTTTTATTAGACCAACCCAAATAGTTGGAGAATATTTATTAAGCAAGCTTTCGGGTTCAAAAACCCTTTGTCAGGCTAAGGATTGCATTTAAGACCATCCATAACAATCTGAAGGCTTGAGTACAGAATGTGTAGGCAGAGTTGAGCTAGCTTGTGTGAAACCAGGCCAACATGGGTCCCATCACACACTCCAGAAATCTACCAGTGCCTCCTTGGGTCCCTGATTTAACAGTTGAAGGATGGTCGGCTGTAGCTTTACTGCCATCAGTAACTGAGTTAAATTAACTGAGTTAGTTAAATTAAAGCTGGCTCAGTATGTGCTACAATCACACACAGAACTGCAGTGTAAAGGCCTATCTAAAGTACAAACCAAAATAAAAGTATGACATAGCGAAGTATCATAAAACTCTTTAGTGAGCGTGGATCTTTATGGTATGTTAAAAGATACTGTATTTCCTTGTATGTTGTTGACTAAGGCTGCAAACAGGCGTCATCTTTGTGCCACCATAAAAAATGTTGTATGGCAGCACAAAAAGGGAAAGTCAACTGACATCCATGCCCTTTATTGTACCATAAATGACAAAATTTGTGGCTGTGATGAAAGATAGCATCAATTTGTGCTGCTATTTTGTGGCAGATACCCATTTGCTCTATGGTGGGAAAGGCCTGGAACTGCCCAGCCACCTGCAAAGGTACTTCCAGGGCTTCAGGAACCGATCCTGCAGACCCCAGGAATTCAGAAGTGCCTGTCTGGATTTCCCTGTTTGCAGAAGCATGCTTCACTCCCAGTCAGAATCCCAGGCCACACTTCCGCAACTGGAGAATCCTGGGTTTTCCCACTTGCAGAGGCATGCTTGGGGATTACGACTCATGGCACACCTCTGCAAATGGGAAAACTCCAGGGTTTCCTGCTTGCACAGGTGCACCCCAATTCTCGTCCCACACCAGGGGCCCAACTCTGGGGGACAATGGGCAATGTCTGTTTTGCTCAATGAAGCAAATCAACTAATGCGTCCTGGCATAGTTGATCCACTTCACTTGGCAATGTCTGTTTATAGCCTAAAGGAAAAAAGGAGGACTTATACCAATGACTGGGCAAGCACTTACCATTTGGTAAGATTGGTAACTAGGTACTTATATATTCCTATCCTCGGAGTCTGCGAATACCCTGAAGCACATCAGACACAGAACAGAATCTAGAGCTTAATATACACAGACAAGGAAAGTGTTCTTCCGTGGACAAGTCAAAACAATTACTATTTGTCAGTGTTCCTGTTCATAATTCATTCATAGAATATTGGTAACAAGGAAAGAAGAGTACATACAATATATTGAGGATACATGAAGACTGGCTTGGCTAACAAATGATAAGCTTCTTACATTGTTCTTTCTTGTAACACTCTGAATCATGCAAATTCTGAACATGAAGGTATTTCAAGAATCAGGAAAAGCTGCATGAGTTATCTTAACCTACATTTTTATAACTCTCAGCTACTCGGTCTTTTAATTTGAGACTAACAAAAGCCAACTCTTCAGCAAACAGAAAAGGAAGATAAATTTAAACATTTTTTCAGGGTATACCTACATGAAGTGCACGAACAAAACTAGTGCTTGAATATCTGTTGAAAAGGTCCCTCAGAAATGTGTAGAACTAAATTTGCTTTAGTTAATACCCCTAACAAATCGGCATGTCGCTGGCTTTTTTCAAAATTCATAAGGGTGAATTTCTGCTAAGCTTACTGCACCGTCTAAAACTAATTATAGCATCTTTTTTAAATATACATTTTCCCTGTTTGCTTGAAAATATACAAACAATTAGCTGGTTGTTTTAAATATTAACTTTTATAGCATTATTTCCCCTCTTTACACTCATTTTGAACAATGAATATATTTTTAGTCTGTAACCTAGAAGTAACATGTTAAGGTACCTGCTCAATATACTGAGCTCTCCCCAGCTAAATCTACTGCAGATTTAGAAATTTACAAGAAACCGTAAAAACTGCCATGGAGGATTAGACCTGAGCTCAATTCAGTCCACCGCATTGTCTCTAACAATGCCCAGCTCCAAATTCTTCAGTGGGAGGTGTCAAAATACATTGTAAGCAGATGTCCCCATTCCCACCCTCCTCACTTAGATCCCATTCTAATCTGTTAGAGAGAAATTGGCTGAGACCTAAACATTAAGGCAAAGTCCAAATCTGGTTTCCCATTAATAATAATACCTATGTTGATGGTAAAGAAAAATAAATTAATTATATATATTTATTTTATAAATTATATAAAAGCAAAATAAATAAATATCCCAATGCAGTGAAGCAATAAAGTCAACAAAACCAGGCAGCAGAATCTATTATCATAATCAGATAACACATGCATATTTGTTATATCATCATGTTTGTAGTGAAACAATAAAAAAAACAGAAGTTGAGGTCTTAGATGAAAAGGTTTCCTCTTTCATAGCCAAAATATCCTTAATAGTTCTTCATTTCCAGTTTACGTAAACTAAAACTAGAACTAGAACTTTTGTCAGGAAAACATGTGGTGACCACCATTCTCGGGATTTCTGTTTGTTTAGTTTCTGGGCATGAGAAAAGGAAGCTGTGGATTACCATGTGCTTAATAAACAACAAATTAATAAGGCCCCAATCCTACAAGGGCTTGCACACACACCTAAGTACAAGCATTGTGAGTAGCCCCACTGAAATCTAGTCTCCTAACTGGGGAAAACTAGGAGTACATGCAGGAATCTTGAAGATTTTTATACATAAATTTGACTTAAAACAGGCCTGCTCGTGTGTAAAACTGATCATATGTGAGAGATTTTGGAAGATCAGGGCATAAATAAATTGCTTAAGTGCCAGTTTACTTGGGGTGGAATGTGTCCGTCCATCCACAGAGTAGAAAAAAAAAGACTCCAACCCATAAGAGTCCACCACAGTGTACTGAAATACAGGCTAAGCAGCTACTTATCCTTTCTGCAAGTCACATAGCAAACCGTGCCTGACCCCTGAATTGGATGGCATAGAAGGGAGACAAAGCAGGGATCCTAATCAACTTACACTGAGGCACCCACAAACACAGTACAGCTGGGGGAGATGCAGGCTGGGGGCTGTCATCCAGGTGGAGGGCCCATGGCTCACACTAGTGTGCCCCCGCCCCAGGGGTAGGCCCCACACTGCATGTGGCCTCTGGCCACTTATAAATTGGATGGCTCTGCTTTAAATCACATCAGACTGCTATTGCTGAAGTAACATTAACTACTTTTCAAAAACTAAATCAATCATCACTATTGAAATAGTATCAAGTAACTTATGTCCATTTAAGATGGCTTTGATGGTCTTTTGGTTTTATTGCTATTAAACCATCTGTTTACATACCATACCACTACTGTTTTTATGCTAAACCCTTGACAAACATTATGCTACAGAGTATGTACATAATCTTCCATAGAAAAAAGCAACCAAAGTGCTAGCATGTTTTATTCCATATTGATTTATACAATATCAAAACTATTTTCCCCTGAATTATGCCTGGACATGACAAATACTGGCTTGATCTTATTATATAAGAAAGGCAAAGCTTTGATCAGTTAAATAAGTTGAAACTGAAATGCTCGACTATGCTTGAATAATTAAGATAATATCTGTAGTAACTTCCAAAGAAAGATTTATCTTATGAAAAACACAATCTAAAGCGCACTGAAATTAATGGGAAGACTTCCATTAACCCCAATAGATTTTGGATTAGGCCTCAGAGAACAATATATAAAATTCTAAGTTTCACATTTAACCTCCCTGTCCTGTTAACTAGGGAGGCTGTTGTGCTCTGGAAATTGCCAGATTCCCCCCAAAAGTTTTTTCTTCCTATGAAAATTAGTCAAACTCTCTAAGAAACGTGATTTTTAAAAATTATCCCAGTTAAAATGTTGACTGCCCAGTGCATTTTTGGGCCCATAAATCTTAAAGATAAAACATATTACTACCCTTTAAAATGTTCTAAATGGGAACAGAAGGAAATGAGGTGAGTTTTAGACAAATGTTAGTTCTGTAGGGAAGGAAGGGAACATGTGGTAGACCAGGTCTTTTAAAAATGAACATGGGGCTCTCATTGCAAGCAGAGAGCTTGAAGGGCCCTTCCGCAGTTACTAAATAGTAGCATTTCCTCCAGCTGAAGATATAAAGCCCTGTATCTCTGAAGTTAACAGGTTCTAGTCATGATTTTTGGGTACACGTGGTTTCTCAATACAGCGTTCACACCATGTAGAGCCTTAAATTATTCTGTACACACAATGGGCTAGGGGCTAGGAGGAAAGATTGTGTTGTGAGCTGAATTGAATTCCAGAGCACACCTGGCTCATTTGCTGCATTAGTTGCTTGATGTGTGGCACATCAAGCTCTCTGCTAAGAGAGGATAACAATCCTTTCTGTTAAGACACTGGGCTGTGACCCAGGAGATATGAATTGTATTCTGCTTTGACAGAGACTTCTAGTTTGAACTGGGGAAAGTTGTGTGCATGTTTCTGTATCCACATCCATGTCCCAAATCTCTATAATGGGAATATTTCTCAACCTCACAGGTTATGCTTTAAGAATATATTCATGAATCTCTGTATGGTCTGTATGTGCAGTGAAAAGCACAAAACATTCTAATTCAATGCAGGATGTCGATGGCACACAGCAAACAAGACATGGGTGTAAAATATCAGAGCAAAAAGAAAAGTTTCCATCTCAGAAGGATCTTATGATCTAAAGAAGGTGGCATCCTGAAGAATATAACAGAATGTATTACATCAAAATACATGTGCACAAGAGTCAAGGTTGTGCAGATATTTATTTTTTTCATTTGTCATTTCTTAACTTTTGAGCACTTCGTTTTCCAGACTTTATGTTCCTATCATGGAGGATTTTGTTCTTTATTTGTTTGTGGGGGGAAGGAAGGTTATATGTAAAAGCATTAACCCTGAAGGAGGATGGAAAGTAAATAATGAGGGACAAAGGAATATTCACATCTGCAACTCTATACTTTTTTAAGCATCATTGACTGAGAATGAAAGCATTATATGCATAAAATAGGCAAACTGCTCTCTGATGTTCTTGATATAAACTAACACAAGAAGCATGGTTTGACAAAGAAGTCTGTAACATATATTCATAAAATCACAGAAGAGTAGGACCAGAAGGGCCCTCAAGAGGTCATTTAGTCCAGCTCCCAATTCAAAACAAGGTCATCCCTGTTTAAACCATCACCACCAAGTGTTTATTTAACCTGCTCTTAAAAACTTCCAAGGATGGATATTCCACAGCCTAACTAATTCATAAAACAGACTGGGAAATGGAGGGTGAGTGGTCTGCTACAGGTTGGCAGGGTTCTTGAACTCTCACTAGGAGAATAAACAGGGAAACCAGAACAGGATTTTAAGTTCAGAAAAGGAGGTTAGATGAGATAGGCCGAGCTTCCAACAACTAGGGAATGGGACGATGCTACCTTTTCAGACTATTCAATATGTGGAGAATATAACGTAGGAAGCTGGAATGAGTTATATCTCCAGCCTGTAAATGGAACAAATGGTAAGAATCAAGACATGAAATATCCATGGCCTACAATGAACAGGTATGGGGGAACTCAGACTCTAACTTGGTGATTCTCAACCAGGGAGGCACAAAACCCTGGGGTGTCTTGAGGTCCTTTCAAGGGTGCCATGGAGGGCCATACAACGTTGGTATTGTTAGGTGTGCAAACATGATTCACAAGATAAACCCAGATATTTCAAATAGGAATTCATAGTGTTAAACAAATTCTGACCTGCCTTGGTCCTTCTGAGGTCTTTGCAACAGAAGAATGGCTCTATTATTTTTCTGTAGTAAAAAACAAGTGCAAACTAAAAACTGACATTTTCCAAGGATACCCTAAGTCTAGCCAGGAGTGCTTCAAGTCTAAAAAAGGGTTGACAACCATTGCTCTAACTGAATCTATAGGCCACACCTAGCAGGTAAGAGGTGGTTTGGAAGGGTACAAAGTCCATATTTAATATAATATTGAGTAGGTAGGCAGGTAAATAAGACTATCTGTTTATAGGGTAACACTGGCAGACTGACAGACAAAGCCAAGGCTAGTTTTGGAACATACAGCAAAATATTTCTCATCTGCTGATTTAAGTAACTATGAACTTGCGTATATGAAAGTGTTTACTCCTTATAATTATTTGCTCATTTATATACTGCAAAATGCTTTTTTAACTGACCTTTAGCTTTTTGGGTCCAAGTAAGTTTCAACTTTAGTTACTGGTAGGCACCATAGTTATCTTAGCAGACTGGTTTTCACATTTCATACTTTTTCTATACTGTATCTTAAAGCACTTTACAAAGTAACAAGTTACTGTAGTGACTGCAGTATACAAATAAAAGAGTTATTTACTGCTCCCAGTAACAACTAACACAACATCCAGTCCTAAGCGCTTTCTGAAAGGTGTGGAGTATTCCTATCTCCTACAAAAACAGAAGGAAGCTAATGAAGCCCAACTACTCAAAGGAGCTGATCAACCTTTCAAAGGAGCATTACCAGGTTTCTCTGCAAATTCTTTGAAAACTGCCAAAAGACTCAACATCTATTGCTCATACATCCCATGAAAAAGGCAAAATAATGAGCCTACATGAGGAATAAAATATTCATGCTATGTAAATCAGATTCTAAGAAAACCACAAAGATCATTCTGAAACTTCTGGCTGATTCTGCTGGTATAAGAACTCATGTGCTGGTTAATTATTTAGCTATGGGATGCAAGAAAGCAGCAAAACAATTCATATTTCTAGGCATACTTCTTAAAACATAAGTCCTGTTTCTGCAAAGCACCTAAGTACAATTTAGCTGTTTTGCTATTTAAGTCACAAACACTAGATAAAACTAGTTGTAGAAGTCCCACTTTTTTCAAAAGACTTTGGATCAACTTAAACATTGAACACTGACTTATCACTGCACCTTGTACCTACCTAGTTGAAGAAGAGGAAACAAAGCAAAAGGGGTATCAAAGTTAGAAAAAAAGAAAAATATTCCCAAATGCATACATTTAAATTTGGTAGCCACTCGCCACTGATGAGCTTTTCAGGGGATTTTAATTATAACAGCATGCCTGGAAAAACAGAGTAGCTTTCAAGTCCAAATTCAACTGTGTGTGTCAAAGCAGCACCCGTAGCCATCAACTTAGTGGCCCATACTTTGTACTCTGAAAATTACACAGAATTTTAGAAGACCACTTAAAATAGCAGCATATGGGGGAAAAGTATATCACTATAGTAAGCCCTGCATTATCCGGTATGGTACATATACTACAAAGTACTACTGGTAGCTCGGAAATGAATGTTCTTTAAGAAATATATCACAATAGTTATTTAGAATTCTTTTGCCATCACAATGAACTCATGAACTCTCCTACAACTGACAATGCTCTTTAAATTAGGGATTTTTCTCTTAAAATAAGCCTTAGGTTCTTCTTTGGAATTGAGCCCCTCCTACATTATTTAAGATCAGCATAAAACATTTACAGAAATATTTCATAACTCCATTTTAAAAGAAGAGAGAACTCTGTTGCTTCACCTCAAGCAACATCCTTTTTAGTGACATGAACCAACTGCTATTGACATTTGCTTTGTGAGACCTAACGTGACATCTTTATAGAGTTTTTCTATGGAACAATATGCACAGCAAATGGACATAGGGCTGTTTTACATAGGCTAAAGGGAGACATTTTTTTCCTCATATACTCCAGACTGCTATTGATTTCCAAAGCAGTGCATTATGTTAAGGTTCCAGGAAGTACTGCTATTTTAGGTAAACCAACTTGTAATACTGCAAAGTAAATTTGTCATATTTAAGAGAGAGTTCTCTGCTTCAGGATATTATTCAGCAAATTTTAAATCTTTAACCCGTCTACAGCAGTTCCTTCAATCCTTCTCAGTTCTTTAAAATGCAGAAACTTTATAACCCCAAACGTACAGAAACAAACATGTATGCTTACTGTTTAGCTCAGTGATTCTCTATCGTGGTGCCACAAGATCCTTTTAAGGGTACCAGGGGGTACTGCCCAATATTAGATGCAAACATCTACATGTGATTCATAAGGTAATCCCAGATATTTCAAATAGGAACCCATATCGAGAAAAGCATTCCCAATCTGCTGTGGTTCTGAGTTCTTTACAATAGAAGAATTGCTCTATTATTTTTTCTGAAGGTCAGGAAATAAGCAAGAGCCAAGAGCTGGCATTTTCTGAGGGGGGCCTTGAATCTAAGAAGCAGTGTCTCATGTACAGAAAGGTTGAAAACCACTGGTTTAGCTGGCTAACAGTCTCGTTCAGTTTCAGTTAAAGGCACTGATCCTGCAAAGATTTTCAGATACGTAAAAGACTTCTCCACATCCTGAAGCCCTTTTTGCCCCCTGAGCGACAACAGATTTATTTTTTTAACTTAATATGCAACATGTCCAAGGGTTTTGAAAAGCATAGGGATCAGACTGCACCTTCTGGCCTTCCTCTCACGAAGGACTTCACCTGCCTTCAGGATCAGACTTCCCAGCTGCCAGTTACGGACCACATGCCTATCATGTACCAGTTCGTCCGGACTATCAGTAGTATCAGTAGGATCCCAGCCTTGGATATATGCATTCATTACCGAGTGCACATAATTAGGATAAATCAGCCTGTTCCCCAAAGTACTGGCACAGCATCTATACAGTGAAATGACTTCACCCAGCCAGCTAAACCACTGCTGCCTCACACACTCCCCCACCTCCCCTTGTTAAAAGGGGCAGGAGAGGAGCGGAGATGCTTTTAACACAGGCTCCTGTCCTTCCGCCAAGCTGCTCCATCACAGGGGGGCGCGGAGTTGTGGTGGGGAGCGGGCAAACAGTGCAAACTGTTGCTCTCAGGGCACGCTTCAGGAGCAGGGAGACAACACCTTGTGGAAGAGCTCGAGCCCCGCCATGGCTGCAGGGGCAGGCCCCCGGCTCTGAGGCACCTCGGCGGCGGGGGTGCGGCAGGCAGCGCGGCTCCCCGTTGCCGGGCATCGATTGTCCCGCGGGCTACGTCACAATGGAGCTGCCAACTTCCCCGGCGGCGGCGGCGGGCACCTGCCAGGATGCCTCCCCCTCCCCCGCCCGCAGCGCCAGGACCACTCCCGGCTCCGGGCGCAGCCCCAGCCTGCCAGGCAGCGGGGCTGGGAAATCTCTGCACCATTTTCCAGCGCCAGCCTGCCGCCCTCCCCCCACCTGTTTAAGCCAGCTCCTCAACCGCCCAGGCCAGGAGGGAGGCTCCCCGGGGCCACACCGCCCCCCATCTCTGCACCCCCGGGGCAACTCCAGCCGTGCAAAGTCCCCGGCAAGGCTGGGGGAGGGGGGTGCAAATCAGCAGCAACTTGCCTTTTTCCCGGGGGCCGCCGCCGCTCCAGCCCCGCCGCGGAGCCCCCGCTCCTCCGGCTCCGGCCCTGCAACCGGCCGGCGAGCGCCCCGCTCCGCCTCTGCCTTCCCCGGGCGGCTGCAGCGAGACCCCTCCCTCCTCCTCCTGGCAGGACGGGCCAGCCCGGCTCCCCTCACCTCCAGCCCGCAGGAGACACCAGGCTGCCGCTGGCTGAGGCCCCGCCCGCTCGCCCGCAGCCCGGGCTCTTCCCCTTCCTTCCCTCCCTCTCTCCCGCCCGCCTCCGGGCTCCGCGCCGCGCCTACCCCTCGCCCCGGCCCCGCCGGCCCTCTGCGGCACGTGTGTGGAGACCCGGGGGTCAGGCACCTGTGGCCTGGCAGGAAGAGGGGCGCCCCTCTGATGCACACCCCGCTTGGACACCCTGGGGCAGTGGCAGACACCCAACACAAACAGCCCCGTGTCCCCCATGCCCCCCTTGGTGCATCCACCTACTGTCGCTTCCTTCGCACCCCGGCTATACACTAGGGCAGTGGTCACCAACCAGTGGATCTCCATCTACCAGTAGATCTCGGAGCCTCTTGGGGTCCATCCGAGGCTGGGGTGGGGGCTGAGTGCCACACGCACCCCAGCCCAGCAGGTCAGTCCATGGGGGAGGGAAGGGGTGGGGGCTAGATCGAGGCCCCTGCAGTGAGGGACAGTGCTGCAGGGGCAGGAGCAAGCGTAAGTTAAGTGGGGCCCTGGCCAGGTGGGACTTACCTGTTGGGGAGGTGTGCCCCCAAATATTTTTTTTCCTTTGCCTCAATCTGCCCCCCCCCCCCAACTTACCTGCTGGGAGGGGAGGGTGCAGGGGCCAGCAGCACATGGTAGATCTTGGGTTGCTTTTAAATGCTGAAGGTGATCCCCTACTTAAAAAGGTTGGAGACCACTGAACTAGGGGAGGGTAGGGACCCTCTTTTTCTTCTAAGTTTTATAGCATCCATCAGTTGTTGTCTCTTCCTTCACACCCCCACTGTAAAAACTAGGGAAGGGCAAGGACTCTTTTCATGTTCTAAGTTTGGCCAGTGCCTGAGATGAAGGGAGGGAAGAAGGGGTCCTTCTTGGATGGAGGCTCATAGAGGCTCCCACAAGCCATAATCAGCCTAATCAAACACCCCACGGCATATTTCATGGGCATGGCTGAATGGAGGACTTGAAAAGTGTGGGGGGAAATGCACATGGTGAGGTGCCTCATCATCACATCTAACACCACACGCATTTTTTCTCTTGGTAAAAGGAAACTAGAAGCTGTACTGAGATGCTAGGGGCCTAGGGCCACATCATTCAGTTTAAGATTGGTATGGAAACAAAATATAAAACTTGATTGGAATAAGTGAAGGGCACTCGGCAAGGCTGTGAAATAGGAGTTACATTACCAGGAGCAGCGAACAGGCAGCAGTGGCAGATGAAAGGCTAGCTTGATTAGTGGAACATCGAGCCTATTAGAAAAGAAGAGAAGGTCACTAACACCCATGGAAGCAGGTAGGTTTTCATGAGCCATGAAGTCAGTTGACTTCCTCAACGCTGCCTGACTAGAAATGCAGCTGCCACCAGGCAGTTGGCTTTAAACTTTGGGTGGAGCAGGAATCAAGGGGGTGTGCAGCTGCACCAGTGCACCCCCACTGGATCTGCCCCTGGCTACGTCAGAGTAGAGTGTGCACCTGGAACAAGCTGCTGCTGTGGAGAGTTCACACAGAGCCCACTGGTAATCTGTGTGCAGAGCCGTAATTTAAATACAGAAATTTGGTGGGGGGAAAACAGAGGCAAAAGGGTTAATTCTCTCCAATGCAATTCTCCCCATGGCAGAAACTTCCCATAGCATCAGACCTCTGGCTGGAACCAATTACACCTTCGACCTCTTGTCTGAAGGCCAGAGGCATTACAGGGAAGGTGTAGGAGGCAGAGAGTGTGAGGCACCCCCAGCCTCTATTTCAATGCCCCCTCAGCGCCCAAGTCTCATGCCCTGCTCGCCCATCCATAGCTGCCTTGTGTTACATCCTAGTGGCCTGTTCATGTAACTGTGCAGTCCAGTGTACTGCCACTAAGACTGGAATCTAGGAACTTGCAATGAACCTTGAGAAAATGACTCATCTTGGCATTGTGAAAGTCATTTACCCCCTCTGTCCCTCTGTTCAACATACTATAAGGTTGGGATAGTAATACAGATGTGAGGATTAATGAATGGTTGGGCAATGACATGCAAAGAATTTTACAAGGGCTGAAGGATAATAATGCTCAGATCCTCTGCTTATTTTAACAAGAGAAACTACAGTTCTGCTGAACAGCTCTTCATTTCAGGTCTGTAAAAGCACTCAACAGTCATGTGTTTGCTTTGCTGCCTATGATCCCAAACTGAGGAGAGTCCAGAAACCATTCTAGATCTTTCATTCATCCATTCCTAAATCAAGGGACTGTCCCTTGAAACCAGAATCCTATGCATCTTCTGATACTTTCAAAGAAAACTGTTTTTTTTCGGGAGGGGTGTTAGCAAATCTGAAGCACTCTGCAAAGTCATTCAGATGCTCACTACTTCCGTGTTATACCTCCTTAATTATTCTTTACTTGACATTCCTCACCACTGCATTTTTCACCTGTCTTAAACTGTTTTGTCATGCCACATACAAGTGCCCATTTGGAGGACATGGGGGAAGAAGATAAGGCAGTGCCTGGAATGAAATTAGTATGAAAGAAACCAGGAATTCAGTGTATGAACATTTCCTATTAAACCAGATGGTTTCAGTGGGAGGAACTTGCCGTCACAAAGGGAGTGATCAAGTAAATATCTTGATTGTATACAGGCTAAAGTTATCACCACTGAATGATCTGGTATGCCATAAACTGCATAGAGAAAGGGCTGTTGGATCCAGATAATTAATGAACACTGGCATTTGACATGGGGATCAACCGTAGTGCTCACGAAACCCTAGCTGACAACCCAGATATATAAGGATGATGCCTCTTTTTCTTAACAGGTCTTTGGTGACAGTCATTTTTATCCATCATCGAATGGACCACTCCCAGCTTGCATAATATTATGCAAACCAGATAACGTTATCTCTCAGCATTTCTTACTCCAATTGCTGGTATCAGATATGCTGACTCATGTACATGGAATTGGAAGAAGTGCAAGTGGAACTACAGAAGGCGTATACCTATTGAAGAAAACTGGCCACGTATAACTGCAAAGTCCTGTTTTCACTTCTGTTGTTATGCCCTCCATTTAAGCCTGTGTTCTCCCTACACATAGGCAGGCAAAAGAGAAGAGCTATAACACACAGGTACTCAGTGGACATGTATACAATAATTACCCATTTACAAATACAGTTGTCTCCTTGTGTCAACCTGAGGAGAAAGGTAATACGGACAAGTGCTGGAAAGCTAGCCTGCTGGTCTCATCCCATCTTTGGGCTATGGAAAGCCAATGCAACCTCTGCCTAGTAGTACAGTGGCTTCTTGAAGCTCCATAGGAAAAAAGAACTACAGCCTACCTAACCCCAACCCCCTCCTCACCCAGTCCCCTTCAGCAGAACACCAGAAGTCAGCAGTATTAAGCATCCTAAGTCATTAAAACATCATGGGTCAAACCCTAAAATAAAATCATGATAGTGGACTAAAATAATATTATTTACTTATTTATTTGCATTTTCAGCTTCTTTGATGTAGTGACTTAAAATTTCCAGGTCTTCTTCCTTTGCCCCAAATGCTGAGCTTTTCATGTTTCTCTGATTCCGGGGGGGGGGGGAACCCCAAGGGACAGAAGGGGAGCCAGTCCAGATCCTCCCCCTCCCCCTGCTCTTCCCACTCCCCCTATCCCGGTTTTCCTGTTGCTGCCAGCATTTGGGGGGGGGGGTGGAGGGAGAAGGGGAGCAGGCAGGGAAGGGGAACCTGCCTGTATGCTGCTTCTACTGCCTCTATCTGCATTAGGCTGCTGGCCACAAGTAAACCATGGGTGAATCGAGAAAGCCAGGTGAGGCGGGGGGGGTGGGGGAACCTGAGATTAGGAGGGAACAGGGGGAGCTCCGGGGAGCAGGGGACAGGGGGAAAACCTGGAATGAGATGGGAAGGGAGGGAAAGGGAAGGGGTAGGATTCTTACCTTTCAGTCCTCAAGGCCCATGCTCACTTGAATATGTGATTGCTCCGAACTCAGTGGTGACGCATAGGGGGTGCACAGGGGTGCACGTGCACCCCTTGAGAGCACTGGTGCACCCCCCGATAGCCAGCATTCCCAGGCAGGGGGTGCAGGCGAAATCGCTGGTGCCTCCCTATAAGCGCCAGCCAGGGAGTGGCAGCCCCAGAAGACATGATCCCACGGTCCCCCCTGCCCCCCTGGTTGGTGTGATCAGCCTGGTCAGTGCGATTGGCCTTGGGGGGGCCCCCCCCTCCCAGTTGATGCAATCTGCCATGGGGGGACACCCCTGGTCACTGACAGGCCACGGGGGAGGGGGCAAGTGCCCCCCCGACTCAGGAGGCACCAGTCGCCTATGTCCAAACTTGAGCTAGCACTAACGGATCAACATTTGAACAGCTTAAAGTGCAACACGTAACAAGGCCCTCAGCTAGTTGTATAACAACACAAGAACTGGCAATGTACTACAAGGTCCCTTCCAGCCCTAATGTCTATGAAATCTATGAAATCTATAAAGGGAAACAACATGTGGTTCCTTTTCCTACCTGTAGCACTCCAACCCCCGCCCCCGCTCAAAAATCCCCCAAAACTGCAGAAGGCAGAAGCTAGTGATCCTTCTGCTGAGACAGACAGGAAGCAGAGTTCAGCCACAAGGAAGCTCCTCTTCGCCTTAGATTACTTAATTATTTGCTGAGATTAGTAGCATTCAGGACCTCAGAAAGGACTAACTAACCTAATTTTAGTGGCCTCATGGAAAAAGGCACTCGACTTCAAAATTGGGTTGTGAGGGCTCAAGCCCAGGGGGAGTTGTGGAGGGAGTACTTTGCTACTGTTTGCAGATTAGACAAGCATTTGTCTCGAGCAGTTTAGATAGGGATGATCCTTCCTTGAGTAGAAAGGTGGAGTAGATGATATCCTGATCTGGTCCCCTCCCACCCTAAAAAACTAGACGCTGTCTTCAATAACTGGAGTCCTGGAAGAAGAAATAATTCTGCCTCTGCTCAACTGGTTAGTTTGCCTCTAGTCATGCTCCACTTGGTAAATCAGCAGCAGTTGGGAAATTGCTACATATAGCTATCTATGTTTTGACTAGATGCAGCTAACTGCTTGATTTAAATTCTTAAGGAAAAAAAAGACACCTTCGCAATAGAATACTGGTTGTCCAAGTGAGTAAAATTACTCCTGTGAGTAATCCAGTTTAACTTAAATGAGACTACTTGAAGTTGCTTATGCACCCAGTACTTGCAAATTGGGACCTGGGTTTGTTTTAATTAGGGGTCTAAGCTGTAGCAGTGTTGGTTTAAGCACTGAGGCAGACAAAATCTTTGGGTAGAGGTGATGTCTTTTATTAGACCAACTAAATTTAGTTGGTCTAATAAAAGACATCGCCTCTACCCAAAGATTTTAACTAGGGGTCAATCTTTAAATCCTTACCAGAAGAAATTCCTAATCAGAAAGGGTTACCTGAATCAGGACTCAGTAAAAACTAAGAAAAGATTCTCACATGTTTAAAACTGCAGAGAAAAAGAGGTTTATTTAGAACCTTCTGATTATCAAATGAGTAACAAAAGCCTCATGCATACTTTAATAGGAGGCATCCCTCTAGGATGTGATTCAAACAAGAGATAAGATTCAAAGATTGTAGCTAACATCAATAACTCTATGATATGTTAATTTGAAGGGCAGGAAAAAGAATTATTTGTTGGCAACTTACCCACACTACAAAGAGACTTCCATTTCTTCTCTTAATTGAAATTAATTTACTCTCTCTAATGTGTTCCTAACATCAGAAACTTCCTCCCCCACTGTTTGTTTTTTTTTATGGAAGAATTTCTAATTTTCTTACCTAACCTATTTTCCTGTTCTAATTACATGATCAACTTATGGAAAACATATTCTAACTGAATAAAAATATACTGATATTAGGTGTACTCATTAAGGATACAGTTCCCAGAAAATTCAATTAGATTTTTATTACTCTCCTACAGTAGCCCAGACATTTGAACGTAATTCCTCCCTGCTCTCCAGCAGAGATAGCATCCCTGAGCTTCTGCTATTATTCCACATGTAAAGGGAGCTGTGGGCTTCAGCATCTCATTTGTTTCTCAGCAGATGGAACATATGCCTTATGGAACTGACTGGTTTTTTTTCATAGGAAGTGGAATGATCATTGTCAAGTTTTGGCCCTCCTGCAGTCCTTTTGGCTGTTTTTATAGAACTGGACAGTATTCCTAAAAGATTACCTTGCTTTATACTGACTGTTTTCAAGCTGGTCCTAGTTTTTCTTAACTCAGATAATAGCCTATTGGTCTCCGCTCACCTTCCCCTTGTTCTGCTGTTCCACAAACCCAGTATGATCACAGTCAAATCTTCCACTATGGCCAAAAAACTGGAAGCAAGCAATGCAAAGATTTGTTCATGCAGATACTCACTCACATAGGTAGCAGAAGTCTAGATAACACTGGGCTCTATATTTTCTTGATGCCCTGTGTAGACAGACAGATGTTTATGCCATTGATTCTCTTATTCTCAAAGGAACCAGTGCATTTATATCCTGTTTCAGAGCCGAAGATATTTCTCACTTAGGAAAGGAAAATAGAAAATGATCCAGGTAATTAATGCACTCAAATTTATAAGCATGTTCAGTCTTCTGAATTTCTGTTTCCATGTTTACATCCTGTCAACCTCTAAAGAATTCTTGAACTTATTCTCATGAATAAGCAATCCCGGTTATTAATTCTCTTGTCCTAAACAGAACTACAATATACATATTTTTGATAGTGCTCTTCCATCAAGGAGAACCTCCTATATTTTTACAGGACTTGTCTAGCCCAGAGGTGTCAAACATGGCCTGCAGAGTATGCTGCCCCAGGTCATACAGCCCACAGATGTTTGCCCTGGCTCTGGCTGCAGTAGCTGATCTTCCCACAGTGGCAGCCAGAGCCCAAGAAAGAGCACCACTGTGCAGTACTGTGGGCAGAAGTCTCGCTACCATGGCCAGAGCTGGGGCAACAGGCCCAGCTCAGCAGGCTTTGACTGCAGTAGCAGAGGTTGTAACCTTGGTGCCATTGGACCTGTCCTCACCTCTGGCTCTCACTGAAGCACTGGTTGAGCTACAGGAAGTCCGACCACCTTGGCAGAGCCCTGGTTCTGGCCACAGCGGAAGGGCTTCTGCTCACAATGCTGGTGGAACTGCCCATGCCACTGTAAAAGCTGGGGGTCTGGCTGCCTTGGTGGGAAGCCCTGGCACCGCAGCCAGAGCCAGAGCTCTGGATGCATTTGTGGAGCCTCTGACAACAGTGCTGCCGAGGCTTTGCACTCTGAAGAAATCCAGGGTGCTGGCTGCTGTTGGAAGCACCCTCCTCCCACCCTCCCCCCCCTTTTAGGTCAGAGTCAGAGCTGGCCTTAGGGACAGACGGTGTGGGTGACCACCCAGGATGGTCAGGGGTGTTACACACACACAACCTGCCCTACCCCACCCTGCTGCTCATGCCAAGTAGGACCTGTCTGGGGACTTTGGTGATAACTATTCTTGGGGCTGGGCAGTGGGGCCAACCTCCCAACCACTGCTGCCTCTGGAATTGATTGGAGCAGGCTAGCTGGGGCAGTGAGATAAAAAGCCCCTGGACAACAGTGGTGAACATTGCCAGGCAGCATGGGCTGGGAGGAGGCTCTTGGGCTGGGAGGAGGCTCTTGAGGGCCAGGCCAAGGGCAAGGTGGTGGTGCCTAATGCAAAGATGGTGCAGCAGGGCAGCCCCAGCTTGCACGCCAAGGGCTTCACCATCATCAGCCTGCTGGGGCTGGAGGCTGAGCTGCAGCCACCTGGCCATAGCCACCACTGCCATGGGTGGTGCCGAGCAGCCATGCCCTGTCACTGGGGCATGGCTTCCTGTGAAGGCAGTCCTCCTTGAAACTCATCTACCTACCCTTCCTGCAGTCACGTGCTGAGCCCCCACAGCCTCCCAGCCTCACTGGCCAGCACCAGATCAGCATCCTGGGTGAGTGGACATGCGCTCCCCCAGGATAGTCCATGGGATCCTCTGCAACCGCTGCAGCATGTGTGCCCCTCACACGTGTACACTTCCCCACACACACCCCCAACACACAGTGCCAGTGACTTGAAGGGAGGTGCTGGGGAGAGGGGTGCAGCTGCCAAAATACAAGTTCGCCCAGGGCACCATTTTCCCTAAGGCCATCTCTGGTCAGAGCCCTGGCTCTGGCTGCAGTGGTGGAATTTCTGCCCACATTGCTGTTTGAGTTGCCAGAAGCCCAGCTCTCACCAGGGAGCTGTCTGCCACCACAAGAACCCTGGCTACCATGGGCTCTGGGATTCTGGCCATGGGGTGGTGCAGGGTCTGTCTGTCTGTCTGTCTCACGCGCACACACACACACTGCAAGGTCAGGGTGCTGGCTACTGTCATAGGAAGCCCAACCACTGGTACCAGAGCTTCTGCCTGTACCCTGTGATATTGCTGAAGCTGGCAGCGCAAAAGCTGGGTTGTGGTCTGCAGGCACCTGAAAAGGAGGAAATGGGGCCCTCCAACCAATCTAAGTTTAACACCCCTCTGAACCCAGTCCATGGCAGGTGAGGGAAAGAATCATACCTGTAAGGGAAAGGTTACAGAAGCATTTAAGCCACAGACACATGGATGGGTTAACTTGTCATAAGTTGTCTCCATTGGCAATGTGTAGGGGGTACATGCAGGTGCACGTGCACCCCCTGAGATCAGCTGTGCATCCCCTGGAAGCACCAGCCATGAAACTGGTTTCACTGCTGGCTCAGCAATCGGCCGCTGGGGGACCCCTCTCTGGTCGGCGATCTGATGCCCCCCCCAGACTCGGGAGGCACCAATCGCCCATGGTTGTCTCTATTTTAAAAAAGCTGGGAACACATTATAATGCAGCTCCTAAAGGTAGTTTAGTGGCAAGTTTACTCCTGGAGGAAAGGAGGCTGAATTTGTCATGCTATCTAAGGCCAATCTTTCAGTGGACAGGCTTCTCATTTCTCGTGCTTTTTCTGCTCATTTGTGTGCTGCTGCTGGGATATTGAATTTGCTCCAGGTGTATGCCTCAAGCTTTGCCTCCCTGTTCATGTGTCTATAGCCTCAGGATAAAGAGAAAAAGGGAAAGTTTCTGGGCTGAATGAAATGCCATCTTTGGTCAACAGAGTGTTCACATTGGGATTTCTCATCTATATTCTATTTTTTCATAATTATCTCATTGTTTGAAATCTGAGCTCTGCTGCTTACCCATGGCTGTCTGAAGAACAATATGCTATGGATTCTGTTCCCTATTTGGGTGAGTGTATATCCAATAATCATATTTCCGACCACTTTCCCAGTAGAAAGAGCTGAAAAGATGCTTTCCCTGAGACTTCTTGTTAAGCATGAGTGAGTGTTCATAATAACATGACACAACAGGGGCAGTAATTTAGCTGAAGTAAGTTTGTTTAAGTTTTTGAAAAAATATTCTCAGACTCTTCTTATTCAGCATTCTCCTGGTTCCATTCTTTTTAAAGTAATGGAACTGAAATTTTTTTTCTTTCAATACAAAAGACCTCTCTGAACCTCTCCCTAAGATTATTCCTGTAACATGCATTGAAAGTGGTGTGATACAGTGTTAGTCATTTGCAAGAACATAGAACTAACAATGCATTTAATAAGCATAAGATATATTATCTATCATAATTGACCATTAAAATTACTGTTTCAGGGACAAGGCAAACCAGTGGAGCCTCAAACTGGGTACAAACTACTCTTCCTGGATTGGCTTCTATTGCTGAGACTGGTTTAACTCAGTTTGACATCAGTTTGACAAAAAGCTTGAGTTATATACTTTCCATGCAATATATGTTAATTTCTACAGAAAGCCTAGTGATACAAAAGGACAACTATTTATTTTCCCATAATTCCTAGTACTGGCCTTCACTTAGCCCAATCTTTGTCCTCTTCTCTGAAGATCCTGGGGCTAATGTCTACTACAACTATTTATCTATTAATCCATAGTGCTTCCAAGTTGACCCTGAAGCCTGGCTAGGAATTAATGCTCCAGAATCCCCACTCTACTGGCTGGCTAAGAGAGGATGGTTTTTGGGAAAACACTGGGCAGGTAGCAGCAGGGCAGAAGTGTCTCCAGCAGTGTTTACAAAGCCACTTTACCCTCTGTGTGTGATGTGTAGTCAAGTAAAAAAATAACCTGTTTAAAAATCTCTCCAGAGTTATGTCCTCTCTTCTTTTAAATTTCATTTAAGTTTTACTTGAGTCAAGGTGATATGTTCAGTGTCTAATATCAGACAACTCTTGCTAGCAGAGCAGGGAGTTTTCAACGGTTTCCAGTATTCTGGTTTACAAGTTGAAATCCAGATCTTTTATTGTCATGTATACAAATGGTTACAGTTTGCTGTTATGTGCGCAGCAGATACAGATACCAGATACACAAGGTTTGGTTCAGGGGTAGCCAACCTGTGGCATAGGTGCCACAAGTGACATGAGGAGCTTGTGTGTATGGCATGCAGCAGATCAGGGAGGTGGCAGGCAGCACAGGAATAGAAAGGGCAAGGAGGAGAAAGCAGAGCTGCAGATTGGGAAGGGAGCACAGGACAAGGAACAGACAGCAGAGCAGCAGATCAGACAGGGGAACAGGATAAGAGTGGTACTTAGGGAGGATATAGGGCTAATTTAATTTGTGGCACCTATCAAAAAAGGTTGCCTCCTCCCCTGGTTTAGCAGAAGGGAGGACAGGATGGCACAATAGGGTATTGATACACGTGCTCTGGGAGTTGTGGGGGGGAGGTGCTTTAATTAGAGTGGCTCTCAGAGTTGCTTTAATTAAAGCTCCTGGAGCATCTTGTATATCAGTGCCCCCATGCTTCAAAATGGAGGTGGAGCATTTTATCTAAAGCTTGTTGAACGTATATAGGTACGTTCCAGAAACTAACTGGTTTCTAATGTGCCACCCTGCTCTACCTTCTGCATGACTTAGGAGTAATGTGGCTAAAGGTCCTAAGATACTGCATCCATATTTTCTTTCTTAAGACTAGGGATGAGCAGGATCCAAAAACTTTTTTTCCCCTTATTTTAGTGTGATGTCACTATTTTGCTGTAAACACTAATTCAAGAGCTGAAGTTAATACAAAATGAGGAGCTAGTTTAGGCTGTGACTCAGTAATTGAACTAAATGTATACCTCATTAGTTGGTATGTTTTTTCTCCTAGGTCTTATCACCTGGAGGGTGGGAATTCATTTTGAACTTCTGCTTGCTAGAAAATTTAGATGAGATGAAATTTTGCATGAGAAATTCAAATTCATTCTTCTCAATTTCCATTCAGTGAAACACATCCATCTCCTATCCTCAAAAGCCTTTCCAAATGGGGTAGTCTTGAGTCCCCGTCATGCATTGCATTTTATACATCTGCACTCATGTGTCCAAACACAGCCCCACTGAAGAGAGTGGAGCACCATTTTAGTTCAGTAATCCTTGGCTGCATGGAGGTCATTACAGAACCAGACCTTCAGTTACATAGAAAGTGTTTTCATCAGTACCTACATTTTGGCTAGACTCCTGAGTTTCAGATTACAATAGATGCAAAAGGAGACAGCAAGTCTTTTTTCTGTGATCACATAATCCATGGTGTTTCTTATATCTCTAATCAGAATAGCCAGTGAAAACACTTCTTTATGAGAATTATTACTATAACATTTTTTTTAGTAATTGATATGGATACCACTTATCTGCATCCTTTCTGGTCTAGTATACTTCACTGCTATACATCCATTAAATTACTGTAGCTCAAAACTTTTGGAGCTATTTATTCCCATAAAAATGGAAACTTATTTCCTCAGTACTTCCCTACACCCTGACTAGTGTAGCTATGGGGAAAGAAAAAACAATTGCCCTGATCTGTGGTTTGCTCTACCCTGAACATTAATTTAATTGAGTTTGTTTGTGACTTAAAATTGAAGATGTATAGGCTGAGATTTTTTTAAAAGATGCTAAAAAGTAAGCACCCAACTTCTATTCAGTTTAGGTGAGATCTGGGCACTCATATCCTTTATGCTCCTTTGAAAAATCCCAATCACACTTTTCTTTAACAAAGCATACTTCTTTGTCAACATCTTTCCTTAGGTGTGGCTGAGTAGAAAAGGCTATGTGGTCATGAATCCCCCCGACCACTAATTATTCTTGCTTGTCCACCTGGTTTCCAGAGTCATTAGAAGTTCACTTTCTGTGCTACAGAAAAACTGCCTTTCACACTGAGCATGCTGCACCACCAAGAGGAAAGAACAAAGTCTGCAGTCAGTAGAAAAGGAAGTGGATGGGGGGGAAAATGGATTGAAGAGCAAAGGGGCAAAAATGTTATCCTTCCCCCACACACACTCTTTCATATTTGTTGTCGCTTCTTTACAAAGAGGAAGAGAAGTGCAAAGACTTTGGTCCAGATTAGCTCTGCCTTTGTTCTATCAATTTCAATAGGAATCTTGTCTCAGCTGTCATGGGCTGGGGCCTTAGACATCCGAACATCTATTATTGGTATGGGATGTTACAGATGAGAAAGACTTAAAACAGAATTCTGTTTCTCAAAAACAGCCTTTTTGATCTGAAACCTCAAACATCTAGTCATAAGACTATTCTTTTCCTGTCAAAAATTTGAGCAGAGAATCACTGTAACTGTGATTGAGTTTTGTACGTACATGGCTTGTGCTTTAAAATTATCAAGTCATTTTGAAGATGGCTTAACTTAAAATGCAGGTTGACTTCCCAGATGGATTAACACAGTGGACTCACGTGCCTTCATAGGTACATTACCTTCAAAATGGACTGCTCACAGGTGTTAGGACCCAAATATGTGCATTCAAGAGCAGGCAAAGACCCTGACTGCATATATGGTCCTCAGTGTTCAACTAAACATATTCAATTTAGTAATTAAGTGTTTGATCCTGCATCACTAAAGTGAGTTTTGCCACTGATTTGTACAAAAGCAAGTTTGGACTGTAAGGCACTCATCTTGTGAAAATTTAGCATACATTTAAATTGACATACACATATTGTCCCACAGATGTCAGGTTCCTAATGGAGCAGTGCAAGAAACTTCAGAATTTGGCTTGCTATACTGAGTTACCAACGAAGGCAATAATGAAAATATTGCCCACGTGCCATGGGACAAACTAACTTTGCTGTTGAAATATCATTAGGAACTTTCTGAGACAGAAGATTCTTGACCTTTCACTTTTAAAATGTAACCATGTCTCCCATGCAACAGAAAAGACATTAAATGGATCGTTTTTATGATTACTGCAAGTAGAAGAATAGTCTTCAAAACAAAACCACACTTGCCCCCCTCTACAAACAAAACATGCGCAGCAATGGATTTAAAGTTGGCAGTGGAAGAATACTTCTATAGTTACAAGCCCTTGAAGTTAACATTGGTTTTACTGTTTCTTTCCCCTGCTTGTCACTCATTTTACCATTTTTCTAAAAGCTTCAATTTCTCACGCTTTTTTCCTATTCTTGACTTTCATTGCCTCTCAATTTACAATTTGCTCCTTTTCAATTTTAGTTTGGTTTCTCTTTTAACCTCAGATGCTTATCTGGGACTATGTCTTGTTTTGATTTGCACAGAAACAACTCAAAACCTGAGGATTCTGTTTCCCTTCAACTGTTGCTGATTCTTCTCCTATCAAATACACATGCTATTTCTCTAGCCGTTTAGAGTGTGAGAGTGTGTGTTTATCTTAAATCCTCTACAACATGCTTTATGGGGTGGAGCTGAATTCAAACAGTGAAACAAAAAATGACCTTGCATTCTTTTATGCAGACTACCTTATTTGAACATCTTTATCTTCAGCAACATTTCCTGATAAGTCTTTAACCTCCTCACTTAAAGTGGTACTGACAACTGTAAACCACAATTATTATTTTTTCCTTCTTTTACTAGCAGGAGAGATGCCAAGGCACTGTTTTATCTCAGTCTTTATGATCGTTGACTTAAAAATCTCACTTCCTGGAGAGAAGTGACTACATGGAAATCTCAGTTTTCATATGTGTGTGCACGCACGCACACACACACACACACACACACACACACACACGCAGGTGGGAAGGTGGAGTTTGCAACCTGCATAACTATGAAACAAAGGTAAATAGTGTGACCCCATTGTATGCCCCTGGCATAGGGAACCCAAAAGGCAAAAGAGAACATGTAATGCTTAAAAAAAGCCAACAAACCCCACTCCCCCTCGCACCAAAGAACTCATGATTTCAGGAAGCCTGTCTCATTTTTTAACACTTGGGTAGGCAATGCTGTAGTAACACCAGAAATTGTTAAGATTGCCTTTTTTTTTTAATTAAATTTATTTTTCCTTATCCTACTTGTGTTTTTCATTACCCAGTTGGACACATAGGCTCTATTCCCTTTTTTGCATATACTCAGTTTCTCTTGTGTTAACAAGATACTTAAGTTTACAGCACTGCAGAAAAGTGTTTAAATGCCCAATGCTCATGAAAACAAGAGAAACATTTTAAAAACTTCTTTATAAGTGTTTTATAAACTATAAGTGTTGCACCTAAAAGTTGTTATCATCCCATGGCTCTGCTCCAAAGCCCATGCAAGTCTATGGAATGACTCCTATTAACCTGAAATGTACTTTTTTCAGACCCCAAGCCTGTATGTGAAAAAAATGGGCACATCTACACATACATTATGTTTGGTACCTGTTATAACAGGTATTAACTTAATGTGCTGTAATTGGTGCTGCTGAGTAGTAGTGCCGGCGCATGTTTTTTAGGTGATGGTAATGCACAGTAGACTAATTCTATTGCACATTATCACGGCTTTTGCTGTGATGCACTAATGCACAGTAGAATTAGTCTACTGCGCTTTTAGCGTCTCATATAGACGCACCCAATGTCGTCATTTTAAAGAAGTATTTGCCAGACAACCTACAATAACTATCTTAGTGATGTTCCAAATAATATTCATCACTTAATTTGCTTCCTTAAAATAAGTGTTGAAAAAATTAAGTATCCAAATTACCTTTATCCTTATATTTTACTGTAATTAATAACTCCAAATCCGACCTTTTTGGTGGGAATAGGGTTGTAGTTTACTCTGTTCTACAGTTCTAAGGACAAAAGGGCCATGATCATGATGGGATCCTGTTGATGCTTCAGTATTATTGTTATTATCATAATTAATTATGATGATGATAAAAATTCACAAGATAAGTTTTATGCAGCCAGTTGAAAAGGTTCCAAATCTTTTCTTTTAATATTTTGGCTGTTAAAGCACCACTGAGCATGGCTCTTCCATCTCTTCAGTTAATTTCATTTATCAGTCAAATGGAGGAGTTGATTTCTACAAAAAGGAGGAAAGATTGCATAGAATCCAAGAGGATATAAATCTCATATGTTTGTTTCCATGAGTAATTGGCAAGTTTCTCAGTCACATTTCACTTATGGGCTTGTGTGATGTACATGTAATCCAGTCTAATCAAAGTAATAAGGATGTGTGTCAGGAAAAGGAATATGGTTTTAAAAGGTCATCTATTAATTAAAATACCATGAAAATCCTTTGGCACAGGAAGCTAATAGAATCCTACCAGCAATTAGACTGGCGGAAAAATATTTCTAGGATAAAACACTATCATGGGAGTAATATAGTGCTAACATTTTTGGGACAGGGGAGTTGTTTTTTTAAGTGCTATTTTGTTTAGGAAAGTGTGGCTCTCAGATAAATATGTGCTTGAGATTGCTGCTTTGGCTTTGCCAAAGTCTTTTCACTTTCACGGTTATCACCAAAACTGTTATTGGCAAAGTGTCTTCATTTGAGTTGCAGTTCATAGATAGGGCTAAAAATAAAAGACATTCCCTTCTCATAGCCAAACCACAGATCTCATATTTGCAACTTGTTTTGAACATATGCATTGCCACTATCTTGCCTTCTGAAAAATGTGGATTTTCCAATCCATAGGTTCCATGTTTCTGATGAAGAGATTGCAAAGGTGCTATGCTCTGAGCAATAATAAAGGCATTTGCTGCCAAATACACACATTATTTCCATGTACCAATTAAGAAAAAAAAGGTCTGAAACAAATAAGAAGGTATATTCTTCTCTTGCTGCCCATCTGGTCATTCTAGAAGGCCAGATCCTCCTCTTATTGAGATCAAAGATATAACTCTAACAGATATCAGTGTGAACCAGCTCAGGCCCAAATTTAGGGTAATTCTGTGAAGTCATTTAAGAGAAAATTACAGGCTTTCCAGAGTGTAAGTTCCACTTGACTTTTCCTGGAACAACTTATACTTGAGTCTCATCTGCTGAATAGCTAGCCAATAATCTGTCAGCCTACATAAGATTTTACACATATTTTAGCTAAATCAGAAACTCCAATGTAAAATCCAGCTCTTTGCTAGGTTACACAATTTATGAAACTGCTAAAAGATTTGGATGCAGAAATAAGTAGTTGTTCATTCTAATCCATAGATATACCTCCCCCGCACCTGTCTGTGACTTATTAGTCATCAGATAAATCACTGAAGGTGAAATTTACAGAGACTGAATTTTAAGTACTCCATTAAAATCCCATGCATACGTAAGTGAAAACAATTTCACAGGTGCACCGAACCAAAGTTGTTATTACTATGTGATGGCTGTTTTGTTGCCCTACTTAGCACAGAAAAAGACATATCATGGGGAGCAGCAAAGCTTCTCTACAATGTGGTACATAGATGTACCTCAGTCCTTCCTTAAAGATACTGCTTAGAGAGACTTATTGGAACATTTCCCTCAATCCTTGATTTTTATGTACTATGAAAAACTCTCCAGCAGGAGCTGGGATTTTAGGTCACCTGCCTCATTTGATATAGGTAACAACTTGTGATCACTGTTGAAGAGGCTGGATTTGAACTGCTGACCTCAAAAGAAATTATAGCTTGTTACCAAACTTATCATCTTTTTAGTTCCCACACATTTCCAAGTAATGAAATTTAGAGGGAAAGATCTGGAAACTTTTTCACATGGGAATATCTTTATGTGCGTACGTGCAAGAGATTGTTTACTGGCATCATGTTCAAAACAGGCAGTCTGCAGAAACATGGATGTACACTGGGGAAAGAAGGGGGAGGGAAGTCACTTACAGGAGCTGTGGAAAACCTGCTCCAAAACTTGGGTCTTTTTAAGTAATACATGTTAATGTTGAACTATATAGTTGGAAGAGAAAAAAAAAAAATGATGAGACTACTCACCAAAAGAGCTGACATCAAGATCAAAATTTTGAAGGTGTGGCCTTACTTTGTACACTTGGATACTAACAGAAACATACAAGACCATAACAGCATGTGCAGCTAGACCACCCATGTTTTATCAGCCAAATGCTGAAGTGACAGTGCCCATGGTATTGCCCCAGAGAACGGACAGGTCAAGACCTCTGTTTCAGCAGCTTATCCATTTGCAAAGTTAACTGATACACATCTACAACTTGGCCTTTTGGAGAATAACACCACTTGGTGCAAATTTCTCAGTCCTGTGCCTGCTGAAGCTTCCCTCTCTGCAAGCTTGGTGCCCTTCAGCATACACTCCATAAGCCCTCTTCTGCTTATGGAATATATGTTGTGCCAAAAAAAATCAGCTTAAAACAATTGCCCCTAAAAAAGTGGCGTCACGCATACGACAGCAGCATACACTGCTGGAAACTGGAACCTGGCTGGCCAGTCACACTCTGGCTGCTGGCCAGGCTCCAAGTGGCTGATTCAGTGCCACTGGTGTCCCGGGAGGCCCCCCAGGACTTCAGGTAAAGCTGCTGGGGCCAGCACAGGTGTCCCCAGGGACAAATAGCAGTGACACAAACAGGTGCTGCTGCTATTTGTCCTGCAGGAAATACATGTCCCTGCACATGTGTGCTCGTCAGGATGCACCCCAAAGGGAGAAAGAGGTCTTTCTTCTTACTTCTTCCTATATTAAATTAATTTATTTCTTCAGAGAGGTTAACAAGTGAAAATGGAAAAGTTTTGCAAGTAATGTCAATTAAAAATTAAATGAAAAGGCACTTTGGTTTTGTTTCACACTTCTCCTATGGTGTTCACAACCAAAATGTTACATCACTGGACAGGAACATGAGAACTGAATAGTAACATAATAGAAACAAAAAGGAAATAGAGAAAGATAAGGGAATAACTAAAAGAAGAAAATAATACCACTCAACAGTAAAACAGAAGTAGGAAACTGAGAGAAGATAACAAAAATGACAAAGAAATGAGAATATGAGAAAAATAAATGCCAAAAAGGATGCATGTATTCATGAAATCACAGTTTAGAGTAATGGTAGAACAGGGTAGGGGTTACTCAGAGAAGCTAGATGCTTTCAAGTCAGCAGGGCCAGATGGGATGCACCTGAGGGAACTGAAGGAATTGGCTGATGTAATTTCAGAGCTGTTGGCTCCCTTCTTTGAGAACTCATGGAGGTCAGGTGAGGTCCTGGATGACTGGAAAAGGGCAACAAATGCCTTTAAGAAAGGGAAAAAAGAGGATCTGGGGAACTACAGACCAGTCAGCTGAAACCCTATACCTGGAAAGATCATGGAGCAGGTCCTCAAGGAATCCACTCTAAAGCACCTAGAGAACAAGATGATCAAGAACCCTTTTGCCCAACGGCACATACGCCGATTGGCTGCGTAGGCCGGGTGGCTGGGGGCAGGGCCAGCTGAGTTAAAATGGAAGTCCTTCTGCCAGTGCCACTTCCTCCTGAAGACTCTGGTGCAGCGGCTCCCTCCACCCCACCACCACAGAAGCAAAAAAAAAATTGACATGAGCACTTTACAAGTGGTGGGGCCAGCTAAAGAAAAGCAGGAGCCTCTCCATAGGCAGGGTCAGACCCGAAGCGGGGGACAGGAGGGGGAGAGGGGTTGGACCCAAACTGGGGTGGAGGAAGAAGTGGGATCAGACCTGAACTGGGGGGGGAGGAGGAGGGGTTGGACCCAAACAGGGAGGAAGGGGGGCAGGGTCAGACCTGAACCTGGGGGGGAAGGGAGCAAGCAGGGTCGAACCCAAACCGGGGGAGGATGGGGGCAGGGTCAGACCCGAACTGGGGGGGAGGGGTTGGATCCAAACCTGGGGGGGTATGGTCGGATCTGAACTGGGGGGAGGAGGGAAAGGAAGGGTGGGGTTGGACCCAAATGGGGGGGAGGAGGGGAGGAGGGGGATGGGGTGGGGTCAGACCCAAATTGGGGGCTTCCCAGAACCTGGGCCAGCTGCAAACATCTGCTGTCTCTCTGCCCTGGCCCCGGCCCCAGCTGCCTCCCAGACCCGGCCCTAGGCTCCAGGGAGGCAGCACATACCAGCAGTGCTCCCCATTGTGCTGCCCTCGCCACTTCTGCAAAGCAGCACTGGAACCCGGCCACAGCAGGGGAGGGGGGGACAGAAAACTGCCTGGTCTGAGCTACCCGCTGCCATGCCACACTTCCCCTGTGTGCACAGGAGCAATGTGGGCAGCAGTGCAGGGTTGTGCCCCTTGCTGCTGCCACCACCTGCAAGGGAAGTGTGGCAGGGCAGTGGGGAGCAGGGAGCAGGCAGCTTTTTGTGCCCCTTGCTGTGCCCTGCCATGCTGGGTTCCAACGCTGCTTTGCAGAAGTGGTGAGGACAGCACAGTGGGGAGCACTGCTGGTATGTGCTGCCTCCCCCAAGCCTGGGGCTGGGGCTGGGAGGCAGCTGGGGCTGGGGCTGGGGCCAGGGCCAGGGCTGGGAGTGGAGAGGCAGCAGACGTTTGCAGCTGGCCCAGGTTCTGGGTAGCTGCTGATAGCCACAGAGCCCAGGCTGCTTGCAGCAGGGCTTCCATGGGATCAGCCCGGGCTCCATGGCTATCAGCAGCTACCCAGAGCCAGGACTGGCTGCAGCCAGAAGGCTACAAACAGCTGCTGCCCTCCCACCCCCGGCCCCAGCTGTCTCCCGGCCCTGGGCTCTGGGAAGGCAGCAGGTGCCAGCACTGTGTCTGTTGGAGCCAGGGCCAGGGCCAGGGCGGCAGCAGCTGTTGGTAGCCTCTCAAGTGGCTCCGGCTCTGGGTAGCAGCAGATAGCCAAAGAGTCCAGGCTGCTCCCAGCAGGGCTTGCAGCATCCCAGTTGCCTCCTGGGAGCAGCCCGGACTCCCAACTGACAGCTGCTACCCAGAGCTGGGGCTGGCTGCAGCCAGGAGGCTGCAAACAGCTGCCGCCTCCCTAGCCCCAATGTGCGCTGAGCAAAATGGCCTCATGTGCCATGCTCGGCACGCGTGCCGGGGGTTGCCAACCCCTCATTTAAATGATGGGATTGAGTACATGTTTGCAGATGATACCTAGTTGGATGGAATTGTAAAAACTCTAGAGAGCAGGCTAGCAGAATGACCTGGACAGACTGAAGAAATGATCTACAATCAATGAGATGAGAGTCAACAAGGACAAGTAAAAAGTCTTAAACTTTGGACAGTATAACTGCACATACAAATATAAATGCACCACTGAAGAGAAAGACCTGGGGGGTTATAGTAAACCATAAACTGAATATGAGCCAACAGTGTGCTCTTGTTGCAAAAAAAAAAAAAAAAAAAAAAAGCCAAAGGCATACAGGGTTGTATTAAAAGGAGTGCAACTTACAAATCAAGGGAAATGATTCTTCTGCTTTATTCAACTCTAGTAAGGCCTCACCTGTGTGCGGGCTGGGTCAGACTCTGGGCCCTTTCGTCACTCTGCACGCGGGCTGTGGCCGGCAGCCCGGGCAGGCCGGGTCGGAGAGGGCGGGCGCTGAGCTAGAATTAGGCACAGACACTTAACGGTTGATTTTAATATTGTTTACTTACACCGAGATGGTCGCAGTGCAGGCTGGAGACTTGCTTGGGTTGCGGTTACAAAAGAAAACACGAACAATCACGTGGAGTTTGCTAGGCTTCACGCAGACAGAACTCCGGATGTCCAGAACAAGCGTGCATCAGAATAGAAAACTCGTCTATATGTCTTATAGAAAGTTACCGCTCAAAGACAGGAAGGGGTGGGCGGTGGATCAGGCCGCCAAACTCCTCTGAGCAACACACAGGGTTTCTATTACCCTGCCGCGCACACCCAGAGTCCCCACGAGATGGATGCGGAGTCCTCTTTGGCTTGGGCGGAAACTGCTCAAGCCTCTTATACGGCTAGCAGGCCAATCACTAGCCGCCACGTGGGAATAATTTAGCACTAGCCAATTGCAGGGCACAAATTTGCATGCGAAGAGTGGGAACTCCTTTGCACCGTGCATTTCTGTGTTACAAAGAAAATGCACCCTGCAAAGACAGCTGCAAAGTGGCGGGAACTCTCTCCCTTGCACGCGGGTTCTCTGTGCAGCAGAACTCCACTGTGCAATGAAGCTGTAAACCCACAGGGATAATTCTTAGTGCCGAAGCACACACAAAAAATCAGACCTTTGGGTCATGACAACCTGGAGAATTGTGTGCAGTTTTGGGCTCCACATTTGAAGAAGGATGTGAACAGTTTGGAAAGAGTCCATCAAGTAACTATAGGCCTGTAAGCCTCACCTTGGTGCTCAGGAAGATCTTGGAGAGAATCATCAAAGAGCACATCTGTGGCGGGCCAGCAGGGAAGATCATGCTCAGGGGCAACCAGCATGGGTTCATCAAAGGCAGGTCCTGCCTGACCAACCTGATTGCCTTTTATGACCCAGTAACTAAAGCCTTAGATGATGGTGTCGCCGTGGACATGGTCTTTCTAGACTTTAAGAAGGCCTTTGACACTGTCTCTCACCCCATCCTCATCAATAAATTAAGCGACTGTAGCATTGATGCCTGCACAGTTGGATGGGTAAAAAATTGGCTGATGGGACGCAGCCCAAGCCTCGCTGATGGCACTATAGTTCTCATAATCACCAGCCCCTTTCTGGGCCCCAGAATCCTACTGGTGGACCCCTCTACGATCCCTCCATTCCAGCCGCCTAATCCGCCTTCATTCTCAGTAACATGGCTCCCTGAGCTGCTTCCCCCTCACGGGTGTGGTCCCCTCCCTGGGACCTTTGGCTCCTCTAGCCCTGCCCACCTCCAGGCCAGTCTGAACCCCAGGCCCTCAGCTCTTGGACGTTCCTCACAGTGGGCCTCTTGGCCCTTCAACCCTTCCAGTCCTGGCCCCAGCATTGACCAGTCAGGGGAGATGTCAGTCAGGGTCATGAGTCCATGGCCTCCTCTGGGGTCCACCTTCCAGACCCTCCGAACAAAGGGGTCACCCACCCGGTCGTGGGGGCTAGGGGTTAAGGTGCCCTGACCCACCTTTCACCAGGGTGGTAACTGGCCTGGCATTTCCTGGGGGCTCATGTGCCACTGGGAGCCCCACCAGGCCACCCACTCCCAGCAGGGTGCAGTTTTAGGTCATACCCAGGACCAGGAGCCTCCTTATCATCCCCTACAGCTCCTCCCTTACCTCCAGCTGATACTAGCAGCCCTACAGCCAGGCAATGTTGTTGCCTGGCCTCCAGCAACAGAACTGCCCTGTTTATATGGGCAGCCCTAGGTTCAAAATGGCTGCCCTCATCAGGCACCTGGCAGCTGCCAGCTCCAGGCCCAAAAGTGGCCGGCACCCGCAGTGTCCTGCCACAGTATGAAAATAAATACAGAGCTGCAAAGAGGTTTCCAGTTTGTAATTCTCTAATCTGTAAACTAGAGTAACATTTTCAAAAGCATCCAAAGATTCTAAATCCTGTCTTCAAAAATGATCAAAAAGTATAATTTGTGCAGTCAATTGATATAAATTGATATAAACAAAGCACAGCATGATTCTCCAGTAAATTTTCACTTCAGCCCATTTTCTCATGAGTCTTACTATTGTGTACAAATGATGGTATGATGGATAATGATGATAATGATAATGATGGATTCACTGGTGGAATGAAAAGCTTGGGAAGACAGAAGTATTTTGCTAATGCAAAGCATTTCATTAATAGGGCATCTACATGAAAATGGTCTGAGGAGGACTATATTTCTTTTGAACCCTGTTCTCAAATCCATCAGATAGGCAAACTGAAAGTAAGATAATCACAACTATGAAACAAATAGATACAACCCTGATGCACCACTACCCACAGCAGTATGTGGCTTTTCACTGATGTCTAGAAGTGCAGTAGATTCTGCTGTAACATATGCATTGTTTCCTGCTACCTTGAATATTAAATTCTGTGAGCATGCTGCAGTTATGTCACTGATTTTAGAATGGTAATACAATTTTAGGTATGTCTTGAAATTATTAATTTCTCAGGACTTAATCCTTTTGGAATATAATATACTGGTCTGTTTGCTTAAGAGAGACATTTCTGGTGAGGACTGTAGATTGAATACCGGGAACAAAAGGAAAAGATTGTTAGAACTAGAAAAAAAATTGAAATTGGTTTCTTAAAAATGTAAAATGGCTAGAAACAGAGATAAATGATGCACTTATGTTTAACAAGAGTATGTTTTAGTTATCATAGATGTGACCATATCCAAATAACTAGTTTCCATTCATAACTTCTCCATTATTGCTTTATTTGAAATCTCATCCTCTTATACTGACATTCAAATATCAGAGCTTTGTGTAATTTGCTATCTTCTTTTTGGTCACTTTTTCCTAATTTTCTGGAAATATTGTCAGACAGTCTGAGCTCTCAGAAGAGTTTACTGGCATGCCTATAGTTCACATTACACAAATTATACCTGCTTTAAGGTGTGATATGGATGGAGCAGGCCTCATATGCCTCATGTCTACATCATCAAAAGACTGCACATGCCACGGGCCTATTCCATCAAGGCCAGTGAAAGTACTGGGCTCTTAACATCTCAGGACTGCCAGTAATATCAATGCCAGCAACCAGTGGAACTGGGGCTCCAAGACATCAGATTTGCTACTGAGAATAGAGTTTAGAACAAAATAAACTCCCCTAAAGTTAGTGATTACACAGATGAATTGAAAAGGGTTAACACAAATCTTTTTCTGTACAGGAGGGAGTAAGAACTTGAGCGCCAAAAGCCAGAAGCAACAGCGCTGCTATAACAATTTCCTGCTGAAAGCAATGGAAATACACACTTATTCTTAGGGTACATATTACTTGTGATGGTCATATATATTGTATATACTCCGGAGCTGGGATCTTGTGGTGGTGACAGCTTGGTCTGGAGCCAGGGCAGAGCTGCAATCCACTGTCTACATGCCCCAGGCAGGGGTGTACAGGGAGCTCTGCCTTGGCTCAGACCATGCTGTCACTGCTGCAAGATCCCAGCCCCAGCTCCAGAGCAGCTTCCTACCCAGCTGCAAGACCTGCCAGCGCTGCTGGGGCCAGTCTCCGTTGAAAATCTTGCCCTGCGCTGTCACAGTGCTACCTCCGTGGAAACTGGCTGCAGCGATGTGGGAAGAGGCTGCTGGGAAGTGCAGTCTGGCCACCAGCCAGATCTACTATTTTGCCCACCCATCCTAGTGGATGTGAACTGCACCCTATGGGCAGGAGTGGAAGCAGTGCAGAGACAGCACAGCAGCCCTATGATGAACTTCATTACACAGCAGAGAAACTTGGACTGGCTATGAAAGGCTGAGGATGGCAAATTCATGTTTCTGAATCTTGTCATCTGCATACTTAAGTGGCAAGGTATACATTAGCAATGAAGATATTCATAGCCGAACACAGCATCCACTTTCATTGGCGCTGGTTTGGTTCTGGAAGCTGTCTTGGTATGGAGATATTATTAAGATGATTTGTTATTAATGTTCCCTTCTCCTGGACCCACGTATCTCCATCTTTTTGACACTTATGAAGTGCCCAAACCTGTAGATACATGGTTACATATGTTCCATTAACAACAGAAAAGCGATATAGGATTTGTGCCAAAACATTTTGTTGCATCATTTATTTGATCAGAACATGTGATTTTTTTTTCTCACTATGGTTGCTCTTACCTCAAGTTGTTATTCATTTCCATGTTTATTATAAGCAATTTAATTAAATAAGGTGTGATATATCGCTAAATAATACATCAGCTATGATAACACATGTATCAAGATGATAAATGCATCAAGATTATAGAAATAATGTCAGTAACTTTCTTTAATTAGAACAACTTTGTGATCAGGACTGTCAGGTCTTGACATTTTTCCTCTTGTTTAGTGTTGTTAGTAATTACTGAAAAATGGCTGTCTCTGGGGTGCTAAAACCATGAGATGAAAAGCAATGCATTTCATAATATTGACTGATTCATTTCAAAATTGTAAATGGAAAGATAGGCAGTTTAGTAAGCAGTCAACTTGGCTAAATCATGAGCTCTTTAACGGCTTGAAACTTCAGGAGATTTTCAAGAAGCAGAAACTAGGTAACTGACTGAGGATGAATACAAAAGAAAAGCACAGGAAACAAACAAAAAAGGCCAAGGCACAAAGTGAAATACACCTAGAAAATCATACAGAATGGGCAGGCAATTATTTGGGCCCATGGGCCACATAGGGAGTTTTGGTGAGCTGTTGTGGGCTGGGTCAGCACTGTTCCCACCAACTCCACCCCCTGTGCAGCAGCTCATTAAAACTCCCTAAGCAGCCCCATCCCAGCCACTTGGCGCTGCATCCCACCCAGGCGAGTCCCAGCCGGTCTCTATGGGGACTTGGGATTTTGGCATGGTGATAGTGCAGGGCCTAGGGTAGAACCATGACCTGCTCCTCGTACACACCTGCCTGCAGAAGCAGTGCCCATCGCAGTAGATCATGGCTTTGTTTCACACTTGGCCAGGATGGGGCTGGGATCCAGGGGAGCGGCATCCAGGAGCGGAAAGGGAGGAGGGGGGACAGGCAGAGCCAGGGCTGGGATCATGGGGCTCTGACCCTTCCCTGTCACCACCCTGCGATCCTAGCCCCAGGCCTGCCTGCATGCCCTGCTCCCGGATACCACTCCCCCAGATCCCAGCGCAGGCCCAATCCTGGCCAAGCACAGAACAGAGCCATGATCCACTGCCTGCACACCCCCGCAACAGGCACTGGTTCTGTAGGCAGATGCATGCAGGGAGCTATTTGCAGCTCTACCCCAGGCTCTGGAATAAGCCATCCATACAGCTACAGCACACCCCAATCTCTCGCTCCTCCCACCCCTCTCTGTCTGAACTGTCTCTGCAGCTACAGCACGCTACATCTCTCTTTCTCTCTCTCTCCCCACTCCCTGCCCAAACATCCCCGCAACTACAGCATGCCCCAATCTTTCTTCTCTCTCTCTTTTCCCCTCCCTGTCTGAACCATTGCTGCAGCTACAGCACACCCTGATCCACAACGTCCTGACCCCTTCAGCAGTTTACACCAGCTCCCACCCTGCATGCTGGAAGCAGAGCTGGACAGGTGCTGGCATCAGATGTTGATGCTGCCAGCTATTCATGCTGCTGGCAAGTTCCCAATGGGGATCAAGGTAGCTGCCTGGGACTGCAGCTGGCACACTGATGTAGCAGCATCAGCTGTGGACTCAAGAAGATGCCCTGATCCCCACCCAGAACCCACTGGCCACATCCACAGCTGATGCTGGCACCCACCCGGCACTGCTTCCTGTATACAGGGCAGGAGCTTGGGTAAGTTGCAGAAGGGGCCAGGCTATGCCTGACATGACCCAGTAGCCAGAACCACTGGCTCCCTGCCAGCTGGGTCCCATGAATTTCCCATGCCACTCACATGATTGGGGGCAGGAGGGCAGGCCCTACGAGGAAAGGCTACAGGACCTGAACCTGTTCAGCCTCCACAAGAGAAGACTGGGTGGGGATTTGGTGGCTGTCTCTAAACTTACCAAGGGGGATCAGTGGGGAACAGGAGAGACCCTGTTCCCCTGAGCACTGCTAGGAATAACGGGCACAAGTTGACTGAGAGTAGGTTCAGGCTAGATATCAGGAGGCTGATACTTCACAGTCAGTGCAGCTAGGATCTGGAACCAACTTCCTAGGGAAGTGGTTCTCGCTCCTACCCTGGGAGTCTTCAAAAGGAGGCTGGATAATCACCTAGCTGGGGTTGTTTGACCCCAGCATTCTTCCCTGCCCATGGCAGGGGGTCGGACTTGATGATCTGCTCAGGTCCCTTCCAACCCTACCAACTACAAAACTATGAAACTATGACTAGAAGGCTGAAAAGCAAATTTTGTTTGTGAAGCAGAAGAGAAGTCTCTGTAGTCCTTGAGTCTCTCTCTAATGGATTGACCTAGGGACCATCTCCCAACTCCCAACCTCTGTGGTCTTCCAAGTAAAACTGTGTCTCCAAATTACAACTTCTATAACTCCCACAGCATGCAGCTCCTTCTAGTGTACCCCTTGGAACATGTGGCCCTTGGTCATTTTAAAGTTGGACAGCCCTGCCTTAAAGGAAGAGTTGGTTCACAACGCAGTATGGAGAGAAAGCTCCCAACAGACAATGCTTAAAAGGCTGAGAAGTTCCTGGTCATTTTTGCTTCAGGCTTCAATACCTAGTTTAACTGGGATTACATGGCTAACAATCTAACATACACAATTAGCACGAACAACAGATGGGTAAGAAATCAGGCTACAATAGGGACAGGCTAGATGTTTTCAAAATCAGTAGGGCCTGATGATAGAGGTTAGGAAACTAAACAAAGCAAATCTCAGAGCCATTAGCAGTTATCTCTGAGAACTTGTGGAGGATGGGTAAGATTTCATATGACTGGAAAAGGGCAAACATAGTGCCTATGTATGAAAAAGGAGACAAGGAGGTCCCAATCAATCTAAAGGCAATTCCCAGAAAGTTACTGTAATAAATAATCAATTTATAAGCAACTAGAAGATAACAAAGTGATAAACTAATATAGATGTATCAAGAACAAATCATAGCATATCAGCCTAATTTCTTTCTATGACAGGGTAACAGGCCTTGTGCACAGGAGAGAAGCAGTAGGTATGATATATCTTGACTTTATGACAGACTCTGTCTCATGGCATTTTCATAAACAACTTGAGGAAATACAATATAGATGACAGCACTGTAAGAAGGCGGCACAAGAGTTGGAAAAACATACTGAAAGAGCATCCATAGTTCGCTGTCATACTGGAAGACTGTATCAAGGGGATTACTCAGGGGCCTCTCCTTGGTTTGGTACTATTCAAAATTTCCTTTAATGATTATGGAATATAGATTATGGAATATAGAGTTCACTGTTAAATTTTCAAATGATACCAAGCCAGGAGGGGTGACAAGCCCTTTTGAGGATCAGATTAGAATTCAAGGTAATCTTGACAAATTGAAGGCATGGTCTGAAATAAATAAGATGCAATTCAGTAAGTACAAAGTACTGCACATAGGTAAGAATAATCAATAATAATCAGCAGCAGCCTTGTACAAGTTTTTGGGGGTGAGAAAGATGAACATGAATTAACTAGGTCAGACTGCCATGACAAAAGCAAAAACCACACAGATCATATCAATAGGAGTGTTATATCTAAGACATAAGTCAGATACCTTGCAAGCCTTTTCAGTGCCAAGGGCAGAGAGAAAGAAATATATTGATTGCTGGAGAGTGGGTTGGGTGGAGAGGGATGGGAGGAAAAGATAGGTTTTATCTGCCCAGGCTCTACTCACTTGAGCAGCAATTGCTACTGCTACTGCTTTAATAGTATGAGCTGGACTGCTATTGCCCTCCCATGGCAAAGCCTCATGAAGAGAAGGGACATCGTTCTCTACCCTCCTACCCAACACCAGATACACTGCTGGGCATGGTGCTGCCCTGCCTGGCTCCCTATGGCCAGGCTGCATTGCATACCATGGAAAGATTCCTGGAGAAAGGGGCACCCCTTCTAAGCTGGGTCCTGGGGCTGGTGCTCCTCTTGCCCTGCCCTAATTATGCTACTGTCAGAAATAATCTTTCCACACTACTCAGCACTAATAAGGCCCCAGCTGGACTGCTGTGACAAGCTTTGGTCATCAGAATTCAAGAAAAATCTGGGTCAACAGGATAGCATCCAAACAAGAGCAACAAAAATGATCACAGGTCTAAAAAACCCACAGAAGTTTGGGAAAATCCTGTTTGTTTAATTTAGAGAAGAGAATACTGAGGAGAAACACAGTAACAATCTTCAAAGATGCAAAGATGTATAGTATGGGATGATCCTGCCTTGAGCAGGGGGCTGGACTACATGGCCTTGTAATGTCCCGTCCAGCCTGACTTTCCTATAACCCGGTGAAAGAGGAAGGTAATTTTTTTTTCCCTTGTCCACTAGGGATAGGACAGGAAGTAATGGGCTTTAATTGTAGCAAATAAGTTTTAGGTTAGATGTTAAGAAAATCTTTCTAACTGTAAAGGCAGTCAAGCATTGGAATAGATTCCCTAGGGATGTAGTGAAATTTCCATCCCTGGATGTTTTTAAAAACAGGTTAACAAACTTCTATTAGGAATAGTTTGTGTATAGCTGATCCTGCCTCAGGGCATAGGAATGAACTACATTAGCGATGCCCAACCTGGGGACGGGGGCACTACTGCCACTGCTGACCCGCTGAGCAATCCTTGCAAAGCCAGCAGGTCAAAGCGCTTAAGGGAGCCCACCCCTGCCCCAGCCCTGTCAAAATCTGTGGGCAAGGAAGGAGCCCCCAAGGGGGCACTTGCTTGCCTGTACACAAATGCCAGGAGGTTGGGGAATAAGCAGGAGGAACTCATCCTCCTGCTCAATGCAAATAATTATGATGTCATAGGGATAACAGAGACCTGGTGGGACTCCACCCATGACTGGACCACGGGTATAGATGGCTATACCCTGTACAGGAGGGATCGTGTAGAGAAAAGGGGCAGGGGTGTAGCTCTCTATGTTAAGGAAAGCTACACGTCCCTGCAAGCCGATATTGGTGACCAGGGTGGATGGCTGGAGACCCTCTGGGTTAAAATCCATGGGGAACACGGCACAGGGGACACAATGGTGGGAGTCTACTACAGACCTCCCACCCAAAGTCCTGAGCTTGACCAGGAGTTTGCCTGGGAACTGTCAATTGGGAATTGCCGGCCCTGACAATCTTCACCCTAGGGTACTCAAGGAGCTGGCGAGCATCATAGCCCAGCCTCTAGAGCGGATATTTGAAAACTCTTGGCGCTCTGGTGTAGTGCCCGAAGACTGGAAGAAGGCCAATGTGGTGCCTATCTTCAAGAAAGGGAGGAAAGTGGATCCGGCTAACTATAGGCCCATTAGCCTGACTTCTATCCCGGGGAAGATCTTAGAAAAGTTTATCAAAGAGGCCATCCTTAACGGACTGGCCGACGCCAACATCTTAAGAGATAGCCAGCACGGGTTTGTTGCGGGTAGATCTTGCTTGACCAATCTCATTTCCTTCTACGACCAGGTGACCTATCACCTGGACAAGGGAGAAGAGATTGATGTCATATATCTTGACTTCAAAAAAGCCTTTGACCTGGTTTCCCATAATCACCTCTTAGAGAAACTGGCCAATTGTCGCCTTGGGTCCTCCACGATCCACTGGCTGGAAAACTGGCTCCGGGGTCGGACCCAGAGGGTAGTAATTGATGGAAGTCACTCATCGTGGTGTCCGGTGACCAGTGGGGTCCCCCAAGGCTCTGTCCTTGGACCCATACTGTTCAACATCTTCATTAATGATGTGGACACTGGAGTCAGAAGTGGACTGGCCAAGTTCACTGATGACACCAAACTTTGGGGAAAAGCATCCACACCAGAAGACAGGCGGGTGATCCAGGCTGACCTGGACAGGCTCAGCAAGTGGGCGGATGAGAATCTGATGGTGTTGAACGCCGATAAATGCAAGGTTCTCCACCTTGGGAAGAAAAACCCGCAGCATCCTTATAGGCTCGGCAGTGCTATGTTGGCTAACACTATGCAAGAAAGAGACTTGGGGGTCATCATTGACCACAAGATGAACATGAGCCTGCAGTGCGATGCTGCAGCTAGTAAAGCGACCAAAACGCTGGCTTGCATCCATAGATGCTTCTCAAGCAAATCCCGGGACGTCATTCTCCCCTTGTACTCGGCCTTAGTGAGGCCGCAGCTGGAGTACTGCGTCCAGTTTTGGGCTTCACAATTCAAAAAGGATGTGGATAAGCTTGAGAGAGTCCAGAGAAGAGCCACACGCATGATCAGAGGTCAGGGAAGCAGACCCTACGATGACAGGCTGAGAGCCCTGGGGCTCTTTAGCCTGGAAAAGCGCAGGCTCAGGGGTGATCTGATGTCCACCTACAAGTTTATCAGGGGTGACCACCAGTATCTGGGGGAACGTTTGTTCACCAGAGCGCCCCAAGGGATGACGACTAGGTCGAATGGTCATAAACTACTACAAGATCGTTTCAGGCTGGACATAAGGAAGAATTTCTTTACTGTCCGAGCCCCCAAGGTCTGGAACAGCCTGCCACCAGAGGTGGTTCAAGCGCCTTCATTGAACACCTTCAAGAGCAAACTGGATGCGCATCTTGCTGGGATCCTATGAACCCGGCTGACTTCCTGCCCTTTGGGCAGGGGGCTGGACTCGATGATCTTCTGAGGTCCCTTCCAGCCCTAATGTCTATGAAATCTATGAAACTTTTTGGCCCTGTGGGTCCAGGGTAGGTCAATGGGATGGATCTAGTCCGTGGACCTGATCAGGCATGCATGGGACTGAAGCCCAATGTGTGTGTGATGGATTGAAATCTGGGCCTCCAGCCCTATCCCCAGCCTTGTACATGCTGGATCAGGCCCTTCCATCCCAGCCCCAGCCTGTATGTATGCTGCATCAGACCCCAGTGCCCACAACCCTATATATGCCAATGAGATCCTGTGCGCAGGACCACACCATCTGGCTATGGGGCTTGGAAATTTGGTAGTAGGGGAATGGTGGCAGCATGAATTGCCATGCCCCCCGCCCCTGCCAAATTTCAGGACCCTTATGGGTTAGATAACAGCTCCACTGGCCAGATCTGGCCTGTGAACAAGGGGTTGAACACCTTGAATTAGATGAAATCTCAAATATCCACTGCAGCCGTATCTTCTATGATTGTGTGACATCCTGTGGGTTTTATGCTGCTCCATTTAGATTAATGTGGTTATGTCTACATGAGACTTTACTGTGGAGCTGACTAATTAGCTCTGCAGTAACATGTCACAGTCTATTCATGCACTAGTATTAAAATGCAGTAAATTAACTAACTGCACCATAGGACAGTATTGTTGGGGTAGTACTATCCTATGGCAGTGTAATTATGTGCACTGAAGTGTGTGTGTAGAGAGTGATAGGGACTAGCTGGGGCACAAGGCTACTCAATTGCGGGGACTTGCCACCTAGCCCCACACTTTAGCACCCTTGTGCCCCAGCCAGCCCCTCTGCCGCTCACCACCACCACCCAAAGCCTGGGCTGACCCCACTAGACCCCTCTGCCAGCCTGGGGCTGCTCTGCCCCAGCTTAAAGTGCTGTGATCCTGTGCACAAATGTAAACACTGCATCCAGGAGCAGCTGACTCCAGCATAAACTGCACCAGAGTTTTTGTTGCCTTAATAGCACATGTAGATGTGTCCTGTGAGTCTTTCCTGAGTCTGGAATAGGAAAAGGGTGAAGTCCTATGTAAGGAACAAATTTTTGCTATTGAGCAAACAAAATACAGACACTATTGCCTGGCCTGAATGAGCTGCAGAGACAGATTGTAGAACCTGCTGCACTTGAAAGACTGCCAATTGGTTGCCGATGCTTACTGCTACAGAGAGGAATATGGGCTTCTGTAATTAGTATCACCCTTCAGCTCTGACTAAAGCTTACCAATAGGCCCCAACTCATGACCCCTATCTTTAGAATAACTGAAAGAGATAGAATTGGGATAAGTGTTGATTGCTGAGAAATCATGTTACAAACCATACAGTTCAGGAGGATATGTGCCAGTTTGAAGCATTTTACTGTCTTAACTTAGAAAGAACAAGACCTCATTAATAGCACTATAAGTGCACACACAGCTAATTCCAACCAAAAAAAGGATGCTGAACAGTTAACAAAGCCCTTACCCTCACGAACTTCCAATTTGCAGATGCCTGGGCAAGTAGAGCACAAACCACACTACAGAGTGGCATCTGATTACAAATGGAATGGTTCCCAGAAACAGATGGCGTTTCAGGACACTTTGAAGGAAGAAAGAAAAAATAAATGACACAAGCTTTTTTTCCTAGATAAAACATAGTTTTATGTTGATGTAAACAGTACTTTGTGAAAGGGAATGATGATAACTACATGCATTAATTTACAGTCCTCCTCTAAGGTCCAAGAGGAAAGTGTTGAGAGACCTACTGATACAGAAGAGACTCATAAAATAAACAGACAAATGCCTGCTGGCAACTTCCCAGGCTCTGATGGATTCTCGTGTGAATGTTAGTAAACTTTAGTAGAGGATCACGCACCAAGCTTGCCAGTTTAATTGTTTCCTAGAATCCTCTCAAATTCCAAGATTGATGGGAAAAGCTGGTATTTCATCATTTGAAACCCAACAAAAACAAAAAAGTTTATACCTCTTGTAGCTCTGTTTCCCTAATAAATATTGATTAAAGTTAATAGTCAAATATCTCTAGTGCTTCTATACATGAGGAACAAGACAGGGGTTTTTTTTTAATCTGGCAAAGAGGGAATCATTTATAAGACTTAACTGTTACCCAGGAAATAAAGGTGTGGACATACAAGCTAGTTTTTACAAGAGAAAAGGGGGCATAGCTTTATTATACATTTGCAGCGATTTCCCATATGGTGTATGCTCTTCTTACCCCACATTTAACGAAAGCAAATACACTGCATGTTATCCCTCAGTGAGAGAGGGAAACCTACCATAGTTTAGTTTGCATCTATCAAAGAGTAACTAAAACTCTGTGTCTTCTTTCTATGAGGTAACTAGTTTGTGGGCTCATGCCCTAGTTCGTTACCATTTGAGTATTTTTGATGCCTTGGGAAACACACAACTGAAATCCAGGCTGGTATTTCTTACATACAGCTGTATGCTAGGCTGATGTTTCTTATCTGTTAGATGGATCCTACCAATTAGCTAACATTCCTGCTGTTGATTATTCAGTCATTTAAGGGTGTATAACTATGGCCACTGGGGTACACGCAAAAGTGATTTAATCTCATGTACCCATCCCTGAACACAGGCCATCAGTAATTGAAGAATGGAAAATAAGGGCAATCTTGAGGAGAAAAAAAAATTAAATGGGATAAAGAAGTGAAGACCAGAAACTGGTAGAGAAAAGAGGAGTCACATACTGCCAAAAGGAGTGAGGAGAAAAGTGAAGCTATTGAGGGAGGGAGGTTTCAAAGGCAGCAACAATGAATAAGAAATTAGGAACTTTCAGGCAGCACTTGTTTTGCGAGAAAGGATGCAGGTAGTCCAACAGGGTCAGAAGGGGCTTCATGAAATTAGAAGTAGAGTGAATTAGAATTTAGAGGAAGCAAGGAGGAGAGGGACTAGCTAAGGGAAGATGTTGCTGTCAGCAGCAATAATGGGGAGAAGTGCATAAGTATCTGGAAGACCCATGTTGAGAGATAATGAACAGCAGGGGGGTGTCCAGATGAGCATGCACGTGCAGTATGCAGCACTGCAGACCCATCTGTGGCTCCGCACATACTGCACATGCAGGGAGATCCTAGTGTCAAAAAACCCATGCTAGAAAAAAGCGGGGTGGTGCATGTGGTGGCAGCATGCACTGCCCAAAACCAAAGCCTGGCTGGCTAGAGTCACACTCCAGCTGCCGGCTGTTGCCCCTAGGATTTTTACCAGAGACCCCAAAGGATTGACATGGCCCTCGTCTGATTTGGTATCAAGCGAACTTTTAATAGTAACTCTTAGGCTTATTACAAGTATTCTTCCTTGCAATACGACCAGGCAAGCGGTTCCTTCAGGCGTTACAGCAGCAACCTTCAGTGGTACCATCCTCAGATCCTCTGCTGGGTGTGGGGGGTGTTAGTTTCTGGATTCCTCGCTGTTCAAACAAGAAATCCAAGGCTGCTCTTGCCTCCCCAGGGTGGCAACACAGAACACATGCATGCTCCTTTGTTTGTCCATCACTTTTGTAACTTCTCTCATCCCAAATTGTCCTCTGGCTCAGTGCCAAGCATTCTTTATATGATGCACCAGTCCCCTGGCACTGTGCCAGCCACATTCCTTATAGGGAACCTGCTGTCCCTTGCTTGCCTAGTACTCCATCACAGCACTCACATCTCCCAGTGCCACAGGAAGTGCCCAGTTCAATTTTGTTGCTTAGTTCTGGGAAGGACTGGACTATAGCTAAAAGCCTTAGCATAACTCAGTTTGTCTGCTACACTGGCCAGGCTCCCTGATGCCAGACCACCACTGCTGGAGCTCTGGGAGGCCCCAGGATCCCAGGACAGGCTGCTGGGACCAACCAGGGTGCTGGCTCCAGCCTCCCCTACCCTACCCTACCCCTGGCAACTTGCCATGCACCAGAGCACGCATGCACAGACATTCCCCAGGGACAAGTAGCCGTGCACAACTATGTGCTGCTGCTATTTGTCCCCAGGGAAATGCACATGAGTGCTTGTCTGGATGTGTTCCAGGAGACTATTAGACAGCAGGCTGTTCAGAGGGATCAGTAAGGATACTGATGGGAGACTGAAGGGGGAGAAAGATGATATGTGACTGCATCAGTCTTTTGTCTCAAGATGCCACCTGATTGCCCAAATGTCTAATAGTAACCTCAAAAAAGCTCTCTGCTTCTCAGGGCAAGGAGGAAGGGGAGAATTCTACAGCCACAAAGTATGACGGACTGTGGCACATTGTTCCCTGGAGCTGAGTGTTTCTAGAGGCTGAATACTGGGGGAACAGAAGAGAAGGGGTGAGGATGGATGAGTGGTTGCATAACACATGGGCTTCTGCAGTTAGAGAAGAGGCTATATTAATCACTACAAGGATGACCTGAAAGGAGAAATCCCTGTCATCTCCCATTTCTGGAACTCCACTCTGGCCAGGAGCAGCAAAAGGAACAGCCTATCTGTTGTGGATGGTCACTTCCCCCTTTTATTCTCAGGACCCTGTCTTTCTAAATGGAGAGGGAATAAGAGGGATGGAGGTGTGTTGGGTGTCTCAAACTGACTAGCCTATTTGAGCAGACACTTTTAATAATTGAGACATAAGTGACTTATCTCATATGGGAAAGTTCAGAGCTGGGGGAGGAGAGAATACAGGTATGGTAAAGAAAGGCTGTATGGGTGTGGGCATTTCTCCAGAAACAGCAGAACAGATGCAAGAACAGAGGTGGCAGAGATTAGAAAAGAGCTAGGCTTGGGTTTGGAACAGTGGATAGGGCATCAGATTTTTTGGCTAAGCCATTTTTCATTTACCCTATAGATGGAGGATGTGTTGAAGCAGGGGAACAAACAAAATTATCTTCCTGGTTCTTCCATCCCCATGTGCCTCTTGAAGAGTTAATGCTGGACTGATGATCCAGGAAAGGATGGAAATACAATTGCTAACTCTTTTAGAATCTGTTCTGGGAGGTTTCATCACATGACATAATGACGTTAATGACTTTAGGTCAGGAAGACTAATACACATTACTATTACATTTTAAAATCCCACTGGACTACTGTATAAATCAGATTCAACATGTAATATTTATTTTAATGAATGAATGCCCCATCATTTATCTCCCCAGCAATTCTCAGCAATCTCCTTGAGATTTATATCTAATTTCTAGAGAATCCAGAGCAATCCTGGAAGGTTGACAACCCTAGATGGTCCCCCTTACTCCACACATTGCTGTGGTTGGGGGAGCAATGGACATGTAAGCAGCTACCTGATTCTAACCTTCCTTTTTCTTTACTCAGCATTTTAGAAAACCAGGATTTGAACAACTTCCATGAGGAACTCAACCTTAATGGGGGTCAGACTTGGTGATCTACTAAGGTCCCTTCCAACTCTATCAACTATGAAACTATGACATGCATATAATTTTTGCATTTTAACGACCTGGGTACTTAAGTGTCCTCAGCTGCAAGGTGGCTGCAGTGATGCTTGCTAATGTTCATAAAGCACTTTAAGATACCTGAATGAAAAGAACCACCTAAGTACTAGGACTACACAGTGTTACTATTCTTTAAAGTACTACACTGTGTAAATGCAGAGTGTGTGTGAAGGGGAGCAAAGGCAGGAGACGGTTTTCCCCACAAGGAAAACAGTCTCCCTTAGACTTGCCTCAGGATGCCGGAAGACAGCGGGGAGGAAGAGGCTGTTCTGGAGCGAGTGCCAGCTCCGGATGAGCAGATGGAGCTCAGCACTAAGAATCCCCAAGCCCAATGGAGATGTGGGAAGAACTAGCCTGACGGAGACATAAGGAATGCCCAGAGTGTGGGGAGAATCTCCAAGCCCGACGGAGATGCTGAAAAACTTGGAGATGCAGGGAATGCCCAGGGGGCAAGGCAAAGGAAAAGAAAAGAAAAATAAACAGCCTGGAGCCGGGGAAGGGGGTGGGGGAAGGCATGGCGTAGAGGGGAAAAGAGTGGCGTGGAGGAACACGTCGAAGACAGGCAAGGACAGCCGGGAAGCAGGCTGTTGAAGAGTCCCCTGGAGCAGGGGGACAAGGCTGAGAGGATCCTGTGGGCTACAGCTGCGGCTGGAGACCAGGAGAGATACCTAGGTTGGGTAGGGAACACACTGGAGGCTAGCCAAGGAGAGTGGCAGGCAGGTGTCAACAAGTGGGAACTGAACAACAAACAGCAGTTTTGTTTTAAGTATAAGAAGAGCCACAGGTAGCAGTAAAGATGGACTTTATTTTTGTTTGTTTATTTTTGTGTGGATTATTTTCTTTTCTTTAACACCCTGAAAGGAATATTGGGTCTCAGGTGGCGTGAGGCTGGGATGCAGGGGATGGTGGAGCCCCATATTTTTTCGGTCATTTTTGGAGTCGGTAAATATCTTTTTCTGCCTTGTTTCATGGCGGGCATCTTCCTGTTAGGAAAAGTGTGTATCCCTGTAATAAATAAGAAAAACTATACTTAACATCAAAGTTATGGCAGGAAAGTTTTTTATCAACTGGGTGGGGTTAAGGGTGAGACAGCACCCATAACCCAGCATAGCAGAAGAGAAGATGTCATCCCAGAATGACCTACAGCACCTATAGCACCTACAGTCAACAGTGTGTTACAAGTATTTTATAAAATGCCAACCAGGAATACTCCTGCACCTATTGATTTCAAATCTAGCATTTTCCTACTATATGAGTCTTGTAACTGTACTCACTACCTTATGTATAGAAAGGGCCCCATGGGAAACATATAATTATTTTTTTAACATGATGTTGTTTCTACATTTAACTTCTAGCCTGAAGGATCCTGGCTAGACATGCCTCTCTGTTCTCTGAATATGATTATTTCACTGCCTAAAGAAGAAGCCTGATTTATTTTATGGAATCAAAATGGGTTTTAAAAGCATACTATCCCCAGGTCCAGCATGACCTAGCTAGAAATGGTAAGGCAAATTTAAATGCTTCCAACTGTGCATGAAAAGGAGCTGGGGGCTGAGTTTTTACTTTATCTTGTTTTGTTTGTGGGTTTTAAAATGTTAAGTCACCTATGTAAAAGAAAAAAATACCCATTTTCCAATGCACATGTAACCTATGTAGATAATATATGTCACAATGTTAGTTGAACTCATGCCTGTTCCTCAGAAATTGGTCATTTAAAAAAAAATCAAGCCTATTTCTTATTACAGAGAAAAGAATAGGTGGCCAGTTAACTAAGAAGTACCACTGCTAGATGGAGATTTATGACAAGGAGTACAGTTTGACAGTCTGATACTCAAATGAAAAGTATCACTCCCACTGAATTTCATAGCTCTTGGCTGAATTACATCAGCCAACTCTGACATAGTGAAACAGATGTTCTCCCATGCATTTTCACTGCGGGTATCTGGTGTATTGATTTTTGCCTTTGACACCAATTTCCAGCCTGTCACTTACATTTTCTCTTGATTCCACTTGCCCTCAGTGAAACTGATTCCATGCTAGGCAATATACGGTAACCACTACATATTTCCCACACTGCACATTTACTAGTGACTTACAGGGTGCATCTACATGTGTGCTTTAATGCGCATTAGCTTATTCTAATGCGCATTACAGTGTCACAAAAAGTACACTTTCACTAATGTGCATTAAAATAGGGTAATGTGCCTTTTTCTAGTAGCTCACAAAGGAGGTATGAAATGTATTGTGCATTAGCAAAAGCACATTACTGAATGTTTAGATACACTCATGGTGACTTAGTAGGGAGCGGACTTAGGTCAACACTGAGCAGAGGTGTAGCAAGCTCCAGGGTAGGTTGGGGAAAAGGATTATCCAGATCACAGAAGAGTTTGGGGGGGGGGGGGGAGGGGAGGGTTAGGGGGGAGGGTACATTACCTGTCCTTACTGTCTGCACTCAAGCAGCAGCTGCTACTGCTGTGGCTGCTGCTCTAGCAGCATGGGGTCAGGCTGTTGCCATTAGGAAATAGGCTTGTGGCACAGCTGCTGCAGCAGCCCCATGGTGCAGGCTCCCCAGGGGCTACCCCGGTGTCCTGTTCACTCCCATCCCTGCCAGATATGCTACTGGGTCCAGGGCCATGACTGTTGTGGTAAAGACACACCGTTTTGCTCACCACCCCATACCACCAGATAGATACACTACTGGGCATGTGTACTGGACTGGCTGCTATGGTCAAGCAGCACAGGGCTATTTCTTCCATGGCAGAGATTCCTTGGATGGGGGTGCATTTCTGGCACCCCATCTAAGACAACACTCAGGGTTGGTGCCCCACCTGCCCACCTAGTTACGCTACTGACATTGCAGAGGGAGGGGGTTGGCACACAAAAGCATGTAATCTGAAGGCACTAATATCTCAAGACATATAAAAAAATATTTTTAAATTAACAAAACATGGATTTGCAAAATCTAATGAAACCACATATCTAATGAAACCACGTATATTTATGAGTTGGTAAATTCTAAATGTCCTAAGCTATTTTTAATCATAACTTCCCAGTTAATGTTTTTGTCATTACCATTAGGGCTGAGTAGGAATAGCCATAACTAAACTTTAGACCAAACCTTACTCCCTGTATATACTCTGGCTCAGGATCCAAAAATATATTTGCAAACAGTTTTTAAAAATTGTACTGAAATTGCATACTCAAGAAACCCGGTATCAGGATAACCTGTTCTCTCTTATCTGCAATATCAGCCCTGCATATATCCCATATAACCATAATATATTTAATGTTTAAAATGCTAATAATAGCATTTTAAGAATTTTTTTGTGTGTTCAAGGGACTGTACAAACATTAATTTGTTCTATTTATTTAATCGATTGACATGGGATTGACATGGGATTCTACTACGAGAGGTGACTCTGAAAATGACATCATACAACGGGACATTTGTGTTTACCTTTCCTATCAAATGTTGTTATTTCACCGTTAACACTATAATCTCTTCTATCTGCCAGCTCTACAAACTCACATGAGGTCTGAAAGTCAAGCTGTGGTTTTTTTCTGGCTTGTGTACCATCAGTAACAGAGATTCCAAGTGTTGACTTCTACTGGACTTCTACCAACTCCGTCATCTTCAACAAACACGTTTCATCAGAGCTAAGACTTAGACTTGACACAGGTATAAATGACAGCATGATTCACAGCCAGTGGGGTTTTACAATAAAAGAGAGCTTAAATTAACTATCCTGTTGGTTGTTACTTTCTACTGCTGTAGTTAGGTCTCTGTATACTACTTTAGCAGTGAGAAGGGCTGATATTAAAATAATTCATTTCACACTTCTAAATCTGTGCTGCTTCTGCATACCTGAAAGTAGTAACATATTTTCACAAACAAGCAACTATTGCTTGTGTGACACGGAAGATGTCAATCTGCTGAATAAGAAGATTGCAGTGTCACTTTTGGAGTAAAATTACACTTTAATGAACAGTACACTAGTGAAATACTAGGCAAGAACAATCGTAGTTTTGAGAGGCTCTGGTCAAACGATATTTAGCTCAGTGGCATAAATCAAGGATTGGGGAAGTTTCAGCTAAGCACAGTCAAAAAGCCTGAGGCTGAATCAGAAACATAGAAAATTAGGGTTGGAAGGGACCTCAGGATGTTATCTAGTCCAATCCCCTGCTCCAAGCTGAACCATCCCCAACTAGATCATCCCAACTAATGCTTTGTCTAGCCAGGTCTTAAAAACTTTGAAGGATGGAGACTCCACCACCTCTCTGGGTAACCTGTTCCAGTGTTTTACTACCCTCTTAGTGAGAAAATTCTTCCTAATATCTAACCTAAATTTCCCTGGCTGCAACTTGAGACCATCGCTCCTTGTTCATCGTCTGCCACCACTGAGAACAGTCTAGCTCCATCCTCTTTGGAACCACCCTTCAGGTAGTTGAAGGCTGCTCTTAAATTTCCCCTCAGTCTTCTATTCTCTAGACTAAATAAGCCCAGTTCCCTCAGCCTGTCCTCATAAGTCATGTGCCTCAGCCCCCAAAACCATTTTCATTGCCCTTTGGTGGTCTCTTTCTAATTTGTCCACGTCCTTTCTGTAGTGGGGGGCCCCTAACTAAACAGAGTACTGCAGATCTGGCCTCACCAGTGCTGAATAGAGGGGAATAATCACTTCCCTTGATCTGCTGACAACACTCAAACCAAAGCAGCCCGGTATGCCATTAGCCTTCTTGGCAACAAGGGCACACTGTTGGCTCATATTCAGCTTATTGCCCAGGTCCTTTTCTGAAGATCTGTTGCCTAGCCAGACAGTCCCTGGCCTGTACTGGTGCATGGGATTGTTTTGTCCTAAGTACAGGACTTTGCACTTGTCCTTATTGAACATCATGGCTAGATCCAGATGTGCAAACCTCTTTGCAGCACCACAAACCGCAGTGTGTACTGATAAATTTTCAGTGCTGGGGCAAAATATGCTACTGGCAAGTACAAAGTTTTCATGCCTAGGGCTGGCTGCTCCCCTGTCTCCATGTGCCGCAGCACAGAGGCTCCACTGTGGAGCCTCCATGCTGAGGCATACAGAGATAGGGGAGCAGCCAGCCCAAGTCTGCCTGCTCCCCAGCCTTGAGGCACCCTACACCCCACCAGCTACTCTGGACTCTTCTTCTCCTCAGACTGGCTTCCCAGGGGATCCTGCCCATGAGTTCCCCAAGTGAATCAAAGTCTGGCTTTCTGAAGTCCAGGGTCCTTGCTCTGTTGCTGTCCTTTCTTTCTTCCTTTCCTCAGGATCCTGAACTCAATCATCTCGCGGTTGCCATCTACTACTACATTCCCCATCAGTTCTTCCATTTGTGAGCAGCAGTTCAAAAGGAAATTGCCCTTAGTTGCCTGCTCCATCACCTGTACCAGGAAATTGTTCCCACCACTCTCCAAAAACGCCCTGGATTGCCTTCACACTGGTGTATTGTCCTCCCAGCAGATATCAGAGTTTTAGAAGTCCCCCATGAGAACTAGGGCCTGGTTCAATTCAGTCTTTTCAGGTTAATCTAAGTTGCATGGATTGAACTGACAAGCAAGTGAACAGACATTCACTTTGATTCCAGAAATGTAGCCACATGCCTGCAGTGGCCCAGGCCAGAAGCTTGAGGGTACTAGCCAACTTGGGCCAAGGCTAGGCTAGCTACCCTGTAAGGGGGTGGGGTTTGAGGGGGAAATGCAAAGCATCCTGGGATGCTAGGGATCTGTGAGTTAACTTGAATCTGGAGGGTATCTGGGACAGAATTTCAATAAACTGATTTAACCTAAATCAATTAAATCTGATACTACATCCATGCAGGTTTATCTTAAACTGGTTTTGACTATTTTGAAAGTGGTTTATATGCACTGAAGTTCTGTTGTGTGACAGATTTGAACTGGTTTCCATTCACTTATACTGGTTTATGCATAATTTCTGTCCCTAGCCTTCCTGTACCATGTCACTGCTAGGTCATGAAGAAAAGTGTTGGCAGCTACCCGTCTTCCTAGGACCGGAGTTAGGCCATTCCTGCCTGCCACTGGAAAATGTTGCTGACTGCTTCACTAAAACGTTGAAGCTGGCCCATGGCAGCAGGAATTGGTGTCACACAGTAGTCGGTTAACCTTCTCTGCTCTATGCCATGGATTTCTCTGCTGCATGTCACTGATCCCCTTCATAGCGCCCCAGTCCTCCCTGTACTGTACTTTACCCCTTCCTCTTCCCCGCCGCTCCTCTGCCCCTCGCCCACACCTGGGACCCTATGCTAACTCTTGCCACAAAATTTGTCATTCCCTATCAGTGTTGGCCACTGGAATTGGTGGTAGTTTGTGGCAGAGGTAAATAGAGGCTGCAGTACTGAGGGTATGAGGTACATAGCATAGAGGGCTGGGTTGCTGTGGAGAGGATCAGTGGCCTGTGGTAGCAGCTAGGTCACAAATGGTGGCCCACTGTTTGTAAAAGTCCGCTGACCCCTGATAAGCAATTCTGCTGTTAACATAAATTCCATTAGTTCAGTCATCAGCTACTATATATACATATTTTTATTGAATAGATTTGTGTAAGTTTTCGTTCTTCTGCAGAATCTACTGCAGAAAGTTCTCTGATGTTGTACAAAAGTATTATAGCTCTTGGGGACACTGAATATTTTATATGACCCTCCCCCCCAACAACAACTATGCATGTTCACATCATCCCTACTTTTGGCACAAGTAAATAACATTCAGAACTAGGAAATGGTGATCCACTTCTGATATAGATTTTAATCCCAAAGTGATTCAAAGTCTTATTTGCATCAGAACATTTCTATGTATTTTAACTTTGACTTTTTAAGTACCAGTTTTATAAAACTTTCTAGTTTTAGCTGGGAAGCAGAAGTACTGAAATAGCCTGAGAAAAGTTCTTATTGCCTTTCCAGCCGTGACAGGAAGTACAAAAGTCTCATGAGAGAGCTTGATCTCTTCCTGGTTCCCTAACCAAAAACATTTAGATAGGAGAAATATTCAAAAGGGTGTTTTTTATTCAGGTTGTATGTATCCAAACTGAGTCTTCAAATACTGTGATTGTAATACAACCTAATTATATATATTCATTCCAAAATGTATATTCATTCCAAAATGCAATGCTACTTGTTTATTGGTGCTGCTACACAAATTAATGCAGTAGTCAGTAGTTAGCAAGAGGTAGTGATAAGATCAAAACTGTTAAAAACCTGTGCCTTGTGTGTCTAGTATGAAAACAGAGCTGTGTTTTACATGGAACAGTGATAAACATGAATCGCTGTTGGGTTTATTTTTAAAACCTGATACCTAACCAGATAAGATCAGTTAACCAGTGACTTAATTCAGTCATGTCTCTTTATGTTATCAGAGAGACTGAAAGGTTAGAGAGAGGTTGACAATTGGTATCACAGTCATAGTATTAAGTACACTTCCTTCCCAGCTATGGTTTCCTCAAGGGTATCTTACTTCACTTTTTGAGGAAGAAATTTCTATTTTTCTTCCTCTAAACCGTGGTTTTTGGCCCCATTATAATTCCCATCAAGAACAGTTTTCACAAAACACAATAGTAAATATCTAGGACCCGAGCACTACAGACAAAACAACAAATAGTCTACATGCTTGCTAAGGGTACCACATATTATCCATCATCTGCATTAGTAACTGCCAGATACAGGATGCGTCTACATGTGCTATTAATATAAGGCAATAAACTCTGGTACCGTTTGCACTGGAGTTTAGTGCTTCTGGGACCACTGCATGTTGAGCTGTGGTGGTGTAGCCCCAGCTGGCAGGGAACCCAGCTCAACGTGCTGTGGAGGGGCTTTCTGGGGCATAATGGTGCTGTAATATGGGGCAAGCTGGCAGGCAGCCACCATAGGATATTCATAGATTCAATCATAGATTGTAGGGCCAGAAGGGACCTCGAAAGATCATTGGGTCCAGCCCCCTGCACCAAGCAGGAAAGATAAGTGGGGCTCAGGTGACCCCAGCAAGGTGACTGTCTAGTCTCCTCTTGAAGATTTCCAGGGTAAGTGATCGCACCACCTCTGGAAGGAACTTATGCCACAGTCTGGACACCCTGACCAGACTCTGTGTGTGTGTGTGGGGGGGGGGGGGGGGTAAGCTGCTACCAGGTGACCTCTCAGCCTTCTTTTCCTCAGGCTGAAGAGTCCCATATCCCTCAGCCTTTCCTCGTATGGCTTGCCTTTTAAGACTCTCATCATACAGGTGGCTCTTCTCTGGATTCTCTCAAACTTGTCCATGTCCTTGTTAAAGTGCGGTGGCCAGACTGGATGCAGTACTCCAGCTGCGGTCTCACCAGTGCTGAGTAAAGTGTAAGAATCACCTCCTTGGTTTTGCTGGAGATGCATCGATTGATGCATGCCAGGGTATTATTTGCCTTACTGACTACAGCATTGCACTGCCAGCTTATATTCATACTATGGTCTATTATTACCTCCAGGTCCCTTTCATTCATGGTGCTAATCTGTTTGGTGCTGCCAAGCCTGTAGGTGTGTTGGGGGTTGCTCGTCCTGAGGTGGAGCACTTTACATGTCCCAACATTGAACTTCATCACATTCCGATCTGCCCAGCTTTCTAGCCTGTCTAGGTCTTCCTGTAACTGCAGCCTATCTTTAAGCATGACCATGCTCTCCCATAACTTGGTGTTGTCCGCAAACTTGGCCAGTGAACTCTTCACCCCTACATCCAAATTGCTAATAAAGATGTTGAAAAGTCCTGGACTGAGCACTGACCCCTGTGGGACACCGCTGCCAACTTCTCACCAGAATGACACAGATCTGCTCACTACAACTCTCGGAGTCCTATCCTGCAGCCAGTTTTTCACCCACCTGACTGTCTTGGAATTAAGTCCACAATCCTCCAATTTTCTTGTGAGGACTTTGTGGGATGCTAGATCAAAGGTTTTTTGGAAGTCAAGGTATACAAATGTCAACCTGCTCTCTTATGTCCAGGTGGCAAGTTACCTGGTCATAGGGCAATACTATCCTACAGTTGCATTTATTAGTCTACTGCAGCCTAATAGTGCTGCATGTGTAGACAGTGATGCTTTACTGCTGAGCTAATTAGTTGGCGCTGCAGTAAAGCATTTTATGTAGATGTACCCACAGTATATGTTTCTCAATTCTTTATTCCCGTTCAATGCAACCATGAACAGATCCAGGAATTTGGAAAGTGCAGATGGTACAACGCATCAGCACATATGACAGAGTACCTATTTTTCTTCAGTACAAGAGAAACAAGATGGCTTACTAATATGCAAAGGGCATAGCAGTATATTATTCAGTGCAAAACCAAATACAATTTTACTGGAATGCACACTGATTTCCAAACGATATATTAAATTTTAAAAAAATCACAACAAACTCGGAAAAGTAGTCAAAATAAATTATGTAATTAGGCTTTTAGTCATGATAGTTAAATGTGCATCTCTTATTCAGATATGTAAAGCAAAATCTAACTTTCTTGTGCATCTTGACTGTGCATCCAATGCTTCACTGTGGACGTATCTACATGTGCTATTAGTGTGACACAGTAAAATCTGGTGCATATTGTACCAGAGTGTATTGCTTCTGAGAGCTGTGTTCACACGTGCACCTGAGACTGCAGCACATTGGGCTGGGGCAGAGTAGCTAGCAGGGGGCCACAGGGTTGCTCTGACCCAGCTCAGTATGCTGCAGAGGAGCTGGCTGGGGCATGAGGGTGCTCCAGGTCAGGGCTAGTCAGCAGGCAGCCTCTGCACTGAAGCACCCTTGTGTCCTAGCCAGTCCTGTCAGTGTCTATACATGCATTACGGCACACTAAATAACACCACCATAGGGCAGTACTTGTGTTGGGCAGTACTATCCTAGGGTGGTGTTAATTAGTTTACTATGGCCTACTAGGACTGCACATATGAATGTTGATGCTTTACTGTGGAGCTAATAATTCAGCTCTGGGGTAAATATCTTGTGTAGATACACCCTATCAGTCATTTGCACACATGAGTTAGCATTCACCTGAGTTAATATGCCCACTCCTGAGTTAAGGTTTTTATCTAGAGCTAAAAATAGTCTGCAGGACTATGAAATAGAAGAGATATGTTACCAGGAATAATGAACAGATAGCAGAATTGCAGAAGAAAGTTTAGCTTTATTAGTAGTACATCAAGTTCATTAAAAGGAGAGAGGGTCATTAACACCTGTGGATTGAAGACAGATTAGCAGGAATTGGGTAGATTAGATGAGCCATGAAGTCAATTGACTCCATCAGCTCTGTTTGGATAGAAATGCTGAGGTTCCTCTCCTCCCTTCTTCCCTGTAGTTGGTTTTAAAGTTTGGGTGGAGCAAGAATCAAAGAGGGATGCAACTGCACCACTCCTCCCTCTCCCCATGTCTGCCCCAAGTGCAACACTTTATGCAGTTTGAGGACTCTTGTTTCACTAGGCTACCTGAACCATGTAACATTGCAAAGGGCTGGTGTTAGAATAACCCACATAAAGAATTTACCAACTAAATCCCTCTTGCCCTCTCCCCCCTTCACCTCCCACCCCCGCCAGGATTTCCAGAATCTCCAAAAACTCACCAGTACATATAATACATATAGTGTATATATCACATTTATTTCAAATATTCCATGTGTTTATAATTCCCCACCTGTCACAACTGGCCTGCCAAAAATATTAACCAGCAGATCCTGCACCTGGGACTTACAAGGGAAAACATCCTTTGTGTTTGTATCATTATTGAGCATCCCGCTTGTGAATGACTCGTAATGAAACATGGTTAACAGGCTAATCAAAAATTGCAACCAAACCCACCAAATACTGCAGAGGGATTTTCAAAACACATTTAACCTGGGTATCTGCATATTATCTAAAACTACGCAGCAGGTCAAGTAAACTGAAGGCTCAGTTCTTTCAAGGAAAGTTTTATCTATTCAGATATCAAAAAGAAACACTGATCTACAGATTAAAATTTGACCTTTCTGTTGCACTTTTCTGTTATACTGACAGAAACACCAGTAACAGTGGAACTATCTAAACCGGTTTTATTATTTGTTCGCCTTAAAAAAATCTAGAGGTTTGATGATATGAGCAAAAATATAAGACCAGAGGAACTGCCTAGCAGTATTTTCTCCAACAGAATACAGTGCTAGATGTTTTGAAGGAACATGTTAGAATGGACACCAGTAAAATGACCTACCTATAAGGGAACATTTTTGTCTTATCTCCCCCTTCAGTTAGTGGCTGATTTACACTTAGAAGCATGAAGGTTTATCATTATATTTTTAATCCTCAGCTAATGTAACTGTGGAGAATCATGTTATTCATAGAAATATATAATCCTCTTTGAAATCCTATTAAGCATTTGAGTCTGTGGTAGCTTGTGGCAATGAGTTCAGAAGACTAATTATGCATGATTATTCCTTTTATCATTTTGAAAATTGTTGCCATTTAAATTCATTGAAAAGCTTGAGCTGATTTTTCTTAATTATCATTATTATGAGAGGGTAAATAAAAGTGCCTAATTTGCTTGCTTTATATGCCAGCACAGTGTTTTGTATAGGCGTACTGTGCGTTTTATTTAAACAAGATAGTTCCAGTTTTTCCATCTGTCCTCAAACTGAAGGTTTTCTAAGCCTCTGATCACTTGTCACTCATCTCTAACTCTCTTCTATTTCCACTGCAGCCTGAGCCGGCCAGACTTGAACACAGTATTCCCAGTAAAGGCATACCACTGATTCTAATGAGCATGTTATTATAGTAGTTCCAGTTTTATTTTTCATTTCATTCATTATCCAGCTTAACTTCTCTAGTGAGCTGTTTGGTGAGAGACTGTTTTGATGTCTATGTGCTATGCCAGTGTTCACAACATGAAACTAAGTGTCCTGAAAGAGATCCTGTGGACAAATTTGTCAAAGATCTGAAATATACCCATTACTTACCCTCAAAGAGTCATCACATAAGGGACAGGGATCCTGAGGGCATGTCTATACCCTTAAAGGACTGAGCTAGGCAGTGACACAATAGAGGATGTGCACTGCTTCATGTGTGCTACACCCAAAAAAGGATGTAATGTAGTACAGCATTGGGCATGTGCTAATCAACTTGCCCAAGAGAGAAGAGAGAGAGAGAGAAAGAAAGAGAAAGAGTTGTTATTGGTATGTGTCCAAAGCTGCACCATGGTGGCTATGCGGTATCTGTTTTGGGGCATAGCATGCACAGAGCAAGCATACCATACCTCCTTATGGTGTTTCCTAGTGTAAGACATTGATGGTGTGGATGTACCCAGAGTCCTCTAAATCTTCTGCTCATTACACGCAAAGGCCTGCCTCTTTGCACCTGCCTGCAGCCAATAAGGCAATGGATACATTGCCCCCCATTAACATACATTTCTGCTCCCACGCCCTCCCCTCTCCTGTCAGTTCTGTCCAGTTATTTGGAGACAGGTAAAAAAACAAAAACACCAAAAAAAACCATCGTGCTAAATATTTCCATCCTTAACTCTGAGGCCTTCAATCAGATTAACATTTGAAACTACAAAAAGGAACTTTTTGTGAGAAACCTCCCTCCAATCACAAATTAAAACCCAGGAAATTCCCAATGACACGTTTTAACTCCCTGAAAATACATCAGACTGGTGTTGGAGAAGTCATGGGAACACCAGAGAGATTTTAGAAATAATATCAGACACTTTGGTGACGTAGCTTTATTTTGCTAAATACAGGGAGTGTCTCTCTTCGATAGGTGCAATAAGGATGTGAGAAGGAAACCCTTTAATTTTGAAACCTAATCGTCAGGCCTCTAAACACAGATGTGCTCAAACAAGAAGCGTTTGATGTCAGTAGGCAGACAAGGTTCTTTGGGTGAATCTGATAACTTTTATTAGACCAACTTAAATAGTTGAAATTTTTTTTTTAAGCAAGCTTTCGGGTTTGATGTCAGTAGAAACATTTTGGTGCACAGGTATGTTGCATTCATGTCAGATAACCTTTAGATGGTGCTATTGCTGTACGTATATGCACCAACTGAAGGGTGTGTGGCCATTTCTGTTTCATTTCACAGGGAAAGAGGTCACTTTAGTGAGTGCACACCCTTGCCATAGCTTTTAACTTCCTTTATACAGAAGTAGTACAAAGCTTGTGAACAAAACTGTTTACATTTCGATGCGTAGGTCTTAAGAGTTACCAGTTTCTCTAAGGATCCCTGGTGGCTGGACATGCACCGTGTTTTCTTATTATTGTAATGGCTTCCCCTTCCCACACCAAATGGCTTACAGACAGGTGTCACTTGAGAGGCACTGGGAACAAAGGAAAGTGAAAAGATTTGGGCTGTGGTACTGCTTGAGGCCCCCTGGGGTTTGATGGCAATTTCACATGAGGGTTGTGACTGTTTATTGGATTTGGCATTGAGGTCTTGCTTCATTCATTCAAAACTCCCTGCTGTTACATTATACATCAGTGGCATTTGTCAGGAGACCGTTACAATTTTCAAGAATATTAAATTGTCATCCTTGTAATATTTTAGTGTACAGATTCATAGGACATTTGGGGGGAAATATAAAGACACAGCTCAAGAATAAGATCTTCTGATAGTAGTTTCAGTATTTCTGTATATTGCTATGAACTGCAAAATAAGGAAGTGTCACGTGTGCACACAGGTTGTAATCGTATAAACAAAGTACTCTGAACCTTACTTTTGAGTTCATTGTAGAGCGTGAGCACAAATATTCAGCGTGATTACTCAGGCTTATCTTGAGTATGCAGTGTTTTCTTTTTCTACCAAACTCTCCTACAAAAACGGCTATGTAAACTATTCCCTGAACATTTGGGTAAGTTTTTCCTTACAGCACATACTGGCTCTCTCTGATCTTCAAAGGAAAGATTTATTTCAATTTGCCTTTTTTTTTTTCCTCTTGCTAACTCAGAACAGGTTTATGTGAGTCCCAGTTTACATGGAAAAAAATACACTCAGCTTCATACTCATATGGAAACCTGACTGGCATGACTCAACTGAACGCTCAGATCTAAGTTCTATAGCTTGGTTTCTAGGTACTATTCCAACTGCATTTAGACACAGATCTAACTATTCTCAGTTGGGAAAGGTCTTCATTTTCTCTATGTGCAAGCATCAGGTCTGGGCCCAATTCTGTATCACCTCCAAGGTACTTTCCATATTTATTTAAATCTAAGATGACCCTGAATGTAAGACAACCCTCAATAATACGATTCTATTTATGGAACAATTTTTAATTTATTATAGTTTTCCAGGTATAGAATCTAATTACAGGTACTCCTCACTTAACGACCTACCTGTTTAACGACCGCGCGGACTTACGACCAGCTCTCCGAGCAGTCGGTATTGTACGAAACGTATTGTGGAAACGGCAGCGCGATGTCTCAAGCCAAGGCACGCAGTATCAAGGGGAGGCTCCTCGCTTATCGACCAATTCACTTAACGACCTAGTCGCAGGAACGGAACTTGGTCGTTAAGTGAGGAGTGCCTGTATCAGGGTTTGCCTTGAATTCATCCCCCTCACATTGCTACAGCAGGGTAAATCTTGGCTCGGGGGAATTCCCCCCCAGCTTCCTCCCTGCCCTTTGAAACCCCTTCTTCCCTGTTTAGTGTCAGATCTTGCTCAGGCTCTGTTCCCTCCTTGAGCATGTGGAAGTGAACTTTACATGACAGTAAGGTAGGGAGTCTGTAGCACAGGCTAATTTGAAATACAAGGGACCAAAAAACACTGATTTGAAAAAAAACAGACATCTAGTAATTTGCATATATGTAAATTGCCATGAGTACCTATAGACTTAGCTCATCAAGAACTGATGCATTTTACCCTTTTTGCAAACTGCTGCATATTTCAGAACAGGTACTCCATAAGCACACTTTTGAAGAGCACTTTTGTACCTACTTGTATATAGTACAAACCATGCATATTAGTCAAAAGCCAAAAAGCTCACATTTATCATACAGTTCATTGGGCTGGGCCCCAGCAGATTCAACAGTGTTTCAAGCCATGGTAAACCCATATCCCAGTACCACTCAGTTACGTGTGTATACTCCAGATACCCTCCACAAAGGATCCAAAGTACTAATTAGCTATCCACTTTCAACTGGAACTAGGTGGTCTTTTCACAAGTCCTGGGACCTTCCAAAATTTATATGCAGAAGAGGCACAGGGGCCTCCTGGCCTGCTTCCATCCCATGGAAGGCAGAGCCATGCCAGTCACATGTGACAGGCTGAGAGAGGCAACAATGCCTCTCACCTACATAGCCATTTGGTGATGTTTGCCAGACATTTAGGCTGGTGAAGAAAGATGAATAATTTGGAACAGGAAAGAAAGCTGATGGTCAGCTGTGGGAGTGAAAAGGAAGTCAAAATTTCTTCAATATAGTGGTTCACCATGAGTTGAAGAGTTGGTGCTGACAGGGGACTGAGTGCAATGGGCACTTTATCTTATTCAGATTGGTTGACTAACCTAGTCTTGTGGTAGGTTCCCATCAGCATTGAAAGCCTGATCAATGCTTTGAAGGCAGAGAAAGAGATTGACAGATAATTGGGGTGTGAAGAGTGAAGGAGGGATACCTGAAAGCTCAAACCAATGGCACTGGTGACAAGTAAGCATGAGGTGGAAAAAGATTTGAAGGGCAGAAGTGAAGATTTGGAGACAGGTGGAGAGTGGACAAAGGTGACAAAGAAAGGAAGAAAGAAGGTGACAGCAGGAGCAATGGCAGAGGCAACAATGACAAGAATGACAACACCAGAAAGAATACAGGAGCAGAGGAGAGCAGGAGACAGCAGGAGAAGGTATGTTGGGTGAGAAGCAGAGGAGAGTGGGAGCACAATACCAGGCCTTCACACTGGAAGTGGCATGGTGGGAAAACATGGAAGGGGCACTGAGAAGAGGCTGTGGATAAAGGCAACTTTAACCAACTATAGGAGGCAGATGGGAATGACAATGAGCAGATATGATTTCCTGGAGAAGGTACTGTTTGAGATTTTGGAGGTGCAGGTGGAGCATCTCACCAGCCTGATTGCTTTCTCAAACCAAAAGACTTGGGAATTGCCTTACTGGGCTGGAGAAGGGTATAAGAACTTTTGGAAGAAATATGCAAAGCGTGGAGGAAACTTACCGGAGGCGGGAGAGAGGTTGTGGGATGCTGGTAACAGTGAAAGTGGGGTGCTTCCGCTGCCGCGGATGAAGATCAAAAAGAAAACCTGCGGCGGAGCCAGGAGGAGCCAGGAATGGCTCCCATGTCTGTTTGGGCACACTTTGTAAAAGCATGCCGGGGGTGATTGGCTGGGCAGCCACCTGGCGCCGGGAAAAGGCCCAACAGGAAGGAAGCTGGAGGTGGGGGGGGGGGGACCAGAAGTAGTGTCCCCAACTGGCCCAGAGAGGCCAGAGAGCTCAGAGGATCTTGTGGAGGAGGAAATGTGCTGGAGCCCCAGAGGGGGGAGCACAGAAGGCAAGTCAGGCCAGCGAGGGCCCAAGGAGTCGCTTACAAGGCCGGGGTGGGTAGCAACAGCAGTGACTGAGAGACTGGTGGAGATGGCGGAGCCAGAACCTGGACACAGATGCCAGACAACAGGTACCAAACCTGGGGAGGGAATGACACAACAAGGGGGCCCAAGGCCTGGGTGGAGTCAGGCACTGCATGAACCGGGAGGCACAGAAGGGCGGCAGTGGATGCTCGGTGCAAGTACCACCTGTAGCCCACAAACACAGCCCCTAAGAAACTGAGGGTCAGTGAGGGCCAGAACACTGGCCCCGATAGACAACATCACGGTTGGCATTAGGCGGGGTGCAGGGGAGGTGGAGCCCCAAGGAGCAATAGCCACAAGGACAATCGAGGGAGAGTACCAGGGGAGACAGGACCAGACATTGTCCTCCTGCTAGAAAACCAATCACCAAAGACATGGCAAGCGAGACCCCTTGGAAACTGACCCAAGGCTGATCCCAGTAGCCTGGCTGTGCAGCCCAGGAGGCGACAACGAGGTTTGAAAGAAACTCAGATCTGGGACGCTTGGGTGGGGAGAGGCACGGAAGGTTACACAGAGAAGTGTGGGAGGGAGAAATTAGAAGGAATAAAGTTTATAGCAGGGGAGAAGTCAAGAGAAAGAGTAATTATAGTCTGAATGTACACGGATTTACTAGAGACAGAAGACATAGAAAGATGAATGGAAAGGTACTTCCAAAGGGTAATGCTGGTAGAGAAAGTAAGGGATAAATATAGTATCTGGATGGCATCTTGGAGTGCATGAGTAGTGTTACAAGCAGATGAGTGGAGCCCAGATGGGGTGCTGCACCTCCCATCAGTGATCCAGACTGGGGCACATTGTGGTTTTATAACATTCTGCATACAACCAAAAAAGGTCAGCAAATGTTGTGGGGGGGCAGCACCTGTTTGTATACTGTCCTCTCACGGTGTGCTGCAGATGTGAAGGGATGGAGCACAGAGCAGCAGAGTGCCAGGAGTCCCTAAAATGCACTATTTGTAAGGGCAATGGACCCTTGTATCATAGGTGCCCCAAAACCTTTGCAAGTGTAGTCAGAGCCCCTGAGGAACAGCAAAACCCAGAGCTGGAATGTAGAAGAGAGGAGGGGTTGGCCACCAAGGTAGAAGTGGTGGGGGAAACCCTGCAGGAGGATAAAACAGAGAAGGAGGAGGGCACAATTTCTGTGACTGAGGCAGTACAGAAGGAGATCAGAGATGGAATGGAAGGGAAGGTGGGAATAGCAAACAGCTCAGACATGAAGGTGGGGTTGGAGAAGAAAGAAGACAATAGACAATAGGAGTGGAGATGGAGCAAGAGAAAGAACCAGAGAGAAAAGCTCCAGGAAAAGGAGGAAAATGCAGGGGCTGAAGACCAGGAAGAAGTAACCTGATAATGAGGGAGGAGAGCTGGAGAAAGAGCCAGAGAGCAGTTTCCTGCTGCTAACACCTCTGGGCTCCAAACCAGAATGCAGTCCAGAAGGTGGAAAGAAGTGGGTAGGTGGGAATATGCAAGCCTTCCTTAATATAAAAGCAATCAGGCAACTTACTAAGGCTACAGGAATGCAAGTGAGGGAGGGGCAGGAGTTGACCACCCATAGCAGTAGCATAAATGAACCTTAAAGGGATAGGTGCACTCAGCTCAAAACAAACATGGACAAATGTCAAAGGACAGGTATACTTATTTTAAAATGAGCATAAATGGCATTGGCAATACTTTTGCTTAATATCAGGAGTATCTTAACAAGGAGAAGATGTGAACAGATTGAACCAGTGTTGAGCCAAATGAGAACAAAGCCTCAGGGTAGCAATATTATTCAAGAACCCAGAGTTGAGGGCAAAGCAGGTAGAAGTCATCAGTCGCAGATTGCAATGAAAGATGCTATCAGCCAGGGCAACAGAATTAGAAGTTTTCAGCGTATATGCACCACCAAAGAGGGAGGGAAGGAATGCACTGCTTAGAAAGCTAGTGGTTTATGTAGTCAGAGGGAGACCATGCATAATAGCGGGAAATTTCAATTGCATGATTGAAGTGGGCAACAGAACAGGGGAACCAGGAAACGGAGCTTTAGACAACCCATCCAGACTGTTAACAAATATAATTAAAAAGAGGAGTTGCTAAGAGATGTGTAGGCAGGGGAGAATGTTCTCACTAGAACAGACTCCAGTGGAAAGAAACAATCAAGAATCGACTTTGTGCTTATATCAAAAGAAATAAGGATAAGGAAGAAAGGAACCACACATGTGGCTTTTAATGATACTGAAGGTGGAAATGTGTCTTGATAAGAGCCCCGTGACAGGGAAGGGATGGAAGTTAAATGTGTGGCTGTTACAGGATGAAGAGATATGTCAAACATACCCAAGGCAGTATGAGGTATGGTGAACACTGAAGAAATATTTCAGGAGTACTAGAGAATGGTGGGTGATGATAAAGACAAGAGAGAATTCTCCGGGAAGAAAGGCTGAAGATGCATAGGGGAAAGAACAAAAGTGCTAAGAGAGCTGCAGAGAAAAATGCAGGAGCTGCTAAAAGAAGCTGCAAAAGGAAGGTTCCCCAGGACTCCGTCCTCGGGCCTGCACTATTCAACATCTTCATCAGTGACTTGGGCGAGGGGGTAGAAAGCACCCTCTTCAAATTCGCAGATGACACTAAGATGTGGGGTGAAGTGGGTATGCTAGTAGGAAAGAACAGGCTGCAAGCGGATCTAGACAGGTTACAGGGGTGGGCCGAAGAGAACAGGATGGGGTTCAACACTGACAAGTGCAGGGTAATGCACCTGGGGAGGAAGAACCAGTAGCACACCTACAGGCTGGGGAACTCCCTTCTCACCAGTGTCGAGACAGACAAGGATCTTAGAGTCGTCATTGATGCCACAATGAACATGGGCTGACAAAGTGGGGACGTGGTCAGGAAGGCCAACCACACCTTGTTATGCATCCACAGGTGCATCTCAAGCAGGTCCAAGGAGGTGATCCTCCCCCTCTACGTGACACTGGTCAGGCCACAGCTGGAGTACTGCGTCCAGTTCTGGGCGCCGCACTTCAGGAGGGATGTGGACAGCATTGAGAGGGTCCAAAAGAGGGCCACCCGCATGATCAGGGGGCAGCAGGGCAGTCCCTATGAGGAGAGGCTGAGGGACCTGAACCTGTTCAGCCTCCAAAAGAGAAGGCTGAGAGGGGATCTAGTGGCAGTCTACGAACTAGTCAAGGGGGACCAGCAGGCATTGGGAGAGTCCCTGTTCCGCAGAGCACTCCTGGGACATACAAGAAACAACGGACACAGCTAGCAGAGGGTAGTTTCAGGCTAGACATTAGGAAGCGCTATGTCACTGTCAGGGCGGCTAGGACCTGGAACCAACTTCCAAAAGAAGTGGTGCTGGCTCCTACCCTGGGGGGTCTTTAAGAGGAGGCTGGATGAACATCTGGCCGGGGTCGTTTGACCCCAGTACTCTTTCCTGCCATGGCAGGGGGTTGGACTAGATGATCTCCTCAGGTCCCTGCCGACCCTACCAACTATGAAACTATGAAGACAAATATGACAAGAGCTAGAAGAAACAAGGCAAGAGTTAGAAACCTGATTTAAAAGAAAGATGAGAGAAAAAAAGTTCTTAACACAGGCATGCAGGGTGGGAGAAAACAGAGTGGTCCCAGTACTTTTCAGCTGGAGTGTGTTACAACCAAATTAAGTAGTGCCCATGTCACAAACAAGTAAAACCATTCAAAACAGTTTTTTTCCTGCACTAGGTTAACTAAGGGTTAACAATAATGATAGTAACTGCTTTTTTTTTGCTGTGCATGTTAAAAAGAGATTTATAACTGCGACACTAACTAGAAATGAAACTTAGCCTTCTGTGCTGTACATAAATCATTATAACTGGTCAGAAGAAACAGGGAGTAACCCTATGATAACACCCTAGCGAAGACCGCTAGATAATTGGCGATTCTAATTAAATTTATAACGTGGCGAAAAGCAATTGGCTATTACACAAATAAAACCCATCTTCACTTCCATGAAGAACGGGAGACCTCCGCGCACACACCTAAAAAAACCTCTGAACGTATGCGTGAGAATAACTGACAAATTGATCGCTTGTCAGTCTCCCCCGTCTCAACCTTATCAGACGTAAATCAACGACCTGCCGGCCCGATTTTTTCTCCGTTTATCTGCCCGACCAAAGATTTTCATGCAGACCGACCTTCGAACCTTAAGCTGTAACTAACCTAGTATCTCTGACCTCCGCTATTCACCACCTTGACACTTTGCAGCCGATAGGCGTCTGCCTAATTAATTCCACTCCAAGCGTCACAAGTACCCGCCTAACAGCCTTCTAAGGCCCCAAACCCTTATCTGCCCGGGTGGGAGTCAGGGAGAGCTGCTGGCCGGCTGCCCTGGGTCCCAACATGGCGTCACGAACAGGATACAGGGAAAATGTGATGAAGGTGGAATTAATTAAGAACTGCCCCTGGTGTAGTGGGGGGTGCCGTGTAGATAACACGGATGAATTATGGGCCCACATCGCTTATCACCAAGCGAGCGGAGCAGAGTCAGGGTGCGTCAGCGGCTACTTCTCGCTGAGAGGAGAGGAGGGAGTTGGAAAGGAGTGGGGAAGCTCCGAGTGGAACAAAAAAAAGATGATTAATGTAGTGTCACTCCTACTGCATGAAAATGCAAACTTAAAAACCCAGTTAGCTACAGTCAGCAAAGCTGCTGCGGGATGGCAGCGTGCCAAAACCCTCCGTTGCCACCAAAAAATGGCACCGAGAAAAATATGAGCTGCCCGGAGAACCTGAAAAAGAAGGGCGGAGCCACAGAAGAACAGGTGGAACTCCACCCAGCAAGCCCGCCCCCTGAGATAACGTCGCTCCCAACAGCCCCACCTCCGTACCACAGGGAGGGGGCAACAAGCGAGAATCCGATCCTCCCACCAGACACAGTAACAACTACAGCTGCCGCTCATCCTGTAACAATAACCAAGCAAGTAACCAACCCAGAGGGTGCAACCACCACCACCACCCTTGATGTCATCGAAGCAAGCATGGAAATTTATGGAGAAGAGGACACTATCACCCTTCGCCTTCTCTTCAACCTGCTCGTTACTCAGCCAGCAGAAAATCTTTTAAGTCAACTTCCACGACTGCAAGCCCTTGTAAAGTCAACAACCGCAAACTCAGCCGTGGCCATAAGCTATCTTACTGCATATCCAGTCAAACATCAAAGGCCAAGACATTCCCAATTCAACTCACGAAAGGAATCAAAACTGCCATCTCAGAGGACACCGGAGGAAAAAGCCATGTTTGGGTTTCTCCTAAACCACTTCACGCTTACCAAACAACAACTACACATCCTAGGAAATGCGAGACAACAACAACTGGGACATATACTAGGCTACCAACCTCGACCGATCCCGCCAACTGGTCTGGGCCCCGGAGGCACCCATGCCTAACAGCGCATTCCGAATAACACCACAGCCTGCCCAACGAACAACTACTCGAAGGGGGCATTTATAAACTATTCCAACCACTACGACATTATGCTCGTAGATATACAAAAAACAATTTTATTGTTTTTTAGTTTTGTTTGTTTGTTTGTCTGTTCATTTGTTTTGTTCCCTTATAGGCCCAGCGGTGACGAAGAGGCAATCTGTGACTGCCCAATCGCAAGAATCACCGAGCACCAACCTGCAGCACACCTGAGTCGACGACACAATGACCGCCTGCTCATATGTCGCAAGCATGGTCGTCGCTCTATTCCTGCTGTTACCAACAGGTTCCTCGGCGAACGGAGCTGACTTCAAAACTTCCAACTCGGTCCTGAACCTTCTGTCATTTTAGGCCAAAAACATAACTAACAACTCATTTTATGGTTTTTCTTTTCCTATTAATGATCTTGTACATACTTGTTTTGTTTTGTTTTAAAGCCTGTTCAAAACTTTACGCAGTGAAGTCAAGTCATAATGTTTTGAGTGAAAAGCTCTGAATTATTAAGAAAGAACAGCATTGATAGTCTGAAGGTTTAGGGGATGTCGCAGAAAGGTCGGGTGTGAACAGAAACATTAATTGAGGAAACGTGAGAAAAGAGATAAGGGAAATGATGATGGAAGGGGGCAAGTAGTCAAGGTTCTAAAGGAACCTGTACATTCAAAGAAGAGGAAAAAAAATGATTTGGGAAGAGAGGTAACAGTAGAAGAAATGAAGAAAGGCCGCTAATAACGGTACGGAAAATCGGTGTTTTCAGAGCTATGATTTAACTCAAATATAATAAGCCACATTTTTAAAAACCCTCCGTATAGGGGGCATTAATCTGATACCTCACTCTCAGTTACCTTAAAAAAAAAACAACAAACAAATTAAAGAAGATTATATAAAATCAAGAATAACAGTTTACTGCGTTTACGTTAATTCAAGTGTCGGCGTCTTTGATTATCTTGTGTTTACCATTGATCATAATAGCCATTGTTATATTTGTATGTTTTAGTTGTTGAATTTTACAATATCTCAAAACGAAGTTAACCATACTTTTTGCTTTTATATATACCCGCTTGCCAAACACTAACAATGATAAACAAAATGGTCTGTATGTAAACATGATGTAACTTGCTGTGCCATGGGCAAGGGGGCATGTCACAACCAAATTAAGTAATGCCCATGTCACAAACAAGTAAAACCATTCAAAACAGTTTTTTTCCTGCACTAGGTTAACTAAGGGTTAACAATAATGATAGTAACCGTTTTTTTTTTGCTGCGCATGTCAAAAAGAGATTTATAACTGCGACACTAACTAGAAATGAAACTTAGCCTTCTGTGCTGTACATAAATCATTATAACTGGTCAGAAGAAACAGGGAGTAACCCTATGATAACACCCTAGCGAAGACCGCTAGATAATTGTCGATTCTAATTAAATTTATAATGTGGCGAAAAGCAATTGGCTATTACACAAATAAAACCTGTCTTCACTTCTGTGAAGAACGGGAGACCTCTGCACACACACCTAAAAAAAACCTCTGAACGTATGCATGAGGATAACTGACAAATTGATCGCTTGTCAGTCTCCCCCGCCTCAACATTATCAGACGTAAATCAACGACCTGCCGGCCCGATTTTTTCTCCGTTTATCTGCCCGACCAAAGACTTTCATGCAGACCGACTTCGAACCTTAAGCTGTAACTAACCAAGTATCTCTGACCTCTGCTATTCACCACCTTGACGGCGTGAGTAAATAATCTTGCTTTGCAACCGATAAGCGTCCGCCTAATTAATTCCACTCCAAGCGTCACAAGTACCCGCCTAACGGCCTTCTAAGGCCCCGAACCCTTATCTGCCTGGGTGGGAGTCAGGGAGAGCTGCTGGCCGGCTGCCCTGGGTCCCAACAGAGTGAAGGTGGCAAAAGGAGAATTTAAAGCAATGTGGAAAGAAGGTGGTGCCCAGGTGGAAAAGCAGGAGGTGGTATTGGAGGTGATGAGAAGATTTTATGAAGAGCTTTACCAAAAGTAAGAAACTAACAGGAAGAAGATGAAAGCAGTAGCGACATGTAAGGGGTGCACAGGGGTGCACATGCACCCCCTAAGAGCACTGGTGCACCCCCTGACAGCAGCATTTCTGGGTGGGGGGCAGGCAAGAGTGCTGGTGCCCCCCCATGAGCACTGGCTGGGGAATGTGCCAGGAGAATTGGTCCCCTCATGGCTGGTCCCAGTGACCCGAAAGTGCCAGAGGTGCATCACTGCCAGTTGTGGGTTAATAGGATCAGCTGCAGGGGGACCCCCACCCCCATCTACAGGATCGGCCGTGGGGGGACCTCCCCCCCTGGTCTCTGACTGTCCGCTGGGGGGGGCGGGGCAAGTGCTCCCCCTGACTCAGGAGGCACCAGTCACCCATGGATGAAAGATTTTTGGGAAAAGATTAAAGAGAAAGTAGAAGAGGAGGAAGCAAAGATGGAAGAAAAAATAAGCTTAAAAGAAGTGGAAATGTGCTAAAAAACCTTTAGAAGAGGGAAATCACCAGGAGCAGATGGACAGCCTATGGAATTTTACAAGAAGTTCTGGGCATGGGTTAGGAGAGATATAATGGAAGTGTTTGAGGAAATAGTGGAAACAGGAGGGGCAGGGAAAGATTTTTAAAAAAGATGTTGCAATCTTAGTCTTCAAGAAAGGGGAGAAGCAACTCCTGAAAATGTGGAGACCAATTACAGTCCTTAATATGGAATATAAGTTAATGGCCAAAATGCTGGCTTTGAGGAGAGGGAAAAACCTCCAGAAGATAATATATGAAGACTGAATATGCGCAGTACCAGATAGAAGGATCTCCAAAGTGATCAGAGTGATCAGAGATATGCTGTCCCACATCCAAGAGGATAAAACAAACACAGTTATAGCAAACCTAGATTTAGAAAAAGCATATGACAGAGTGGATTGTGATTACATATTTGAGGTGCAAGGAAAAATGGAGTTTAGAGAAATGTTTATGTTGGATAAGGTTACTGTATAGAGAAGCAGAGAGTCAAGTCCAAATTAATGGGCACCTAAGTGGGGCCTTTAAAATACATGCAGGGATGAGACAAGGGTGCCCCCTGTTTCCACTACTCGTGTGTGGTATGGAACCTTTAGTACAAAGAACAAGAAAGGACAAGGTTATAAGCACAGTAAAAGGACACCAGAAGGTGAGAGGTAAGATGTATATTATATATGGATGATATAAATATAGAATCTAAAAATAGACTTTCAATGGAAAGGGTGCTAAATTATACATCAGTGTATGGAAAAGCCACGGGGGCTAAACTAAATAGATTGAAAAGCACCATACTAGGAGTGGGAAACTGGAGGGACTTGGAGAAGTTGGACCTTCAAATGAGAGAGAGAGAAATCAGAGTGCTAGAGATCCCAATGTATACTGAAGGGAAAGATAACACCGCACAGGAAAGGGTGACAACAAGGCAAATACTATAATATATTGTATATGCTCATTTTAATACAAGTATGTGACATCAGGAGGAGCTGCTCTGCTAACTGAACTGGACTGTAAAAACTGTCCTGGCTGTATGAAAACTACAGCTACTGGAGATCCTAGGAGCTGAGACAAAGGAGGAGGAAACTAGAAGCAGTAGAAAGCACAGGAGCAGAGGCTGAATGTGGGGGAAGCTGCAGCAGAACACAGATGCAATGGCAGAGGATAGCACAGCTAGAGACTCAGGAGGAATAAGAGCACCAGGACTGTTGAATGGGAGCAGCAGAACTTGGACATGCAGTTGAGCACTAACAGGACTGGAGGCTGGTTTGGGGCACCTCCAGATGTGTGGGAGGATACCAAGTTCTTTGAGTGAAGATACCACAGTGTTATTGCTTGCTACCTGTTACTTAGCCATTAAGTGTATGTACATTAGTGTTAATGTTTATTTATTTGCATTTGTATCTCTCTCCCTAGCCTGATGGTTTGTGATCCTGATCCCCAACATCTTCTGTATAAAACTGGGAATTTTCCTTTTGGCTTCCTGTGCCAGTTTCTGGAGTTCCTGGGTGTAGTACAACACATTAGTTACGGTTTGGATGGACACTGTCCTTTGCCACTGCCAGAAAAGTGGCAGTGGTTAAGTCTGTGCTACTGCTGATTATATTATATACAGGAATTGTATTCCCACCCACATGGTGGCAGATAGCAAAAGTAAAGAGAGAAATGCACATGTTCTTCTGGAATGCCAAAAGAGAAAGGTTGGCTAGAGCTAAATTGTACAAAGCAAGAGAGACAGAGGGTAAGGGCCTAATAAATCCTAATTTGGAGGTTGCAGCCCTTCTGTTACATTTACCGCCTGCTAATGGGCCTAAAGCTATTTGTTTGATCCTTGTCTGAACCTGATTAAATTATCAGCCTCTAAAATTCATCTGGGAATGAGTTTTACATCTTAATTATGCATGGTGAAAAAGAACTGCCTTTTATTTATTTTAAATCTGGTCTCCAATGATTCCACTGTAGGTCACTTAGCTCTAATATTGCAAGAGATGGCAAATAATAAATCCCTATTTTTTCTCCAAGCCATTCATTATTTTATAGACCTCTATCATATCCTTCCTCAGTCCTCATTTCTCTAAATGGAAGATTATATTCTATTTAATCTCTCTTCATATGGAAGCCTCTCCAGATCTTTGATCATCTTTCTAGCCCTGCTCTCTACCTTTACCTATTCTGTTTACATCCTTTTGGATGGGAGGAACCCGAATTGCACACACGCTCTCTCCCTTTCCAGTAAGAAGTTCTTTTGCCCTTGATAAAGCAGATGTGCCCTAAATTAACGATGTGGGAAAGACTGAGATTGTACAAAGACCTAGAGGAAGTGACTTAGAGTTTTGGGTGGCTTGCTTTTTGGGTTCCCAACTCAGAACACCTTAAAGGATTTGCCCTCTGTAACAGGTATCCGCTCTGGGCCAATCTAAACGAGGCCTGCACACCTGTTCCTGGGGCAACTGCCTGCCTTCTTGCCTGCCATGCCTTGCTGTTAATTGATGTGAATTAGTGGGAGGCTGCCCTTTTACTGCCCCGATGCCAGGGGGCACTATCTGCGGCTCTGTTTCCTCCCCTACACTGCAGCACATGCCTCACTGATGAAATTGACTCTGTTCAGTCTGGGCCTTGTTATAATCTGGACCCCCTTTTCCCCTCTCTGGGCCCTGCGTGACCCTGTCTTGCTCTATACCCTCTCCTGGGGCTTCTCAATAAAGCTGCACCATCTCCCGGGGCTGGGGTCAGTGCACCCTGAATGCTGTGCCCTCACTGGCACTGGGGTCCCCACATGGCTGTGTGCCCCCTATGAGGCCTCCTCCAACCCCTAGTAGCCTCACCCAAACCACCAGTATTTAAACAGCAACCAAAATGCAAGCGCCTGGGCTGTAACATAAATTAAAGCTGCCCAGCTAAAACATCATCCCTCAAAACACCCTATAGATGCTCCTTCCTTTACCCAGCTCAGGCTGTACCTGCAGTCAGGCCACCCCTCTCTGCTTTGCTCAGGGAGAGCTCCTTCCTCCCTGGGTGCTGGCAGGGAACTGCCAGCCTGGCTTCAGCCCCTGGGCTTTATATAGGAGCCAGGCCCTGCCCCTTCTGGTCAGCTGACCTCCTCTGGTTGCCCTGGCAACCAGCAGTTGTGCTCATTACTCCCTGCTAGGACTCTTCCCCTAGCAGTTTTCACCCTTCTTAGGAGCAGGGCACCTAAGTGCTCTGTGACACCCTCATTTCTTCTTTTACCTGTGACATGGTATAAGGTATTCTTACTGCTTCAGAGGGTGCATCTACATACACATGCAATTAATGTGCATGAATAAACTCCAGAGCGTATTGCTCCTGATTTTGTTGCTCCCAGGTGACACATTGTCATGTCTGCCCAGGACTTCAGCATATTGAGCTGGGTGAAAGCAGCCCCAACTGACAGGGGGTCTGGAGGGGAGGGAGGGTCAGCCTGCCAGCCCAGGGCTGCTCCCCCCAGCTGAACGTGCTAAGGAAGAGGCTGGGGCACGAGGGTGCTTCAGTGTTGGGCTAGCTAGCAGGCAGCCCCTGCACTGAAGCATTCTCACGCCCCAGTCAGCCAGGGCAGCATCTACATATGTGGTGCTGTGGAGTAAAAAACTCTGTAGCAGTATAGTACTTGTATTTGCAAGTACTATCCTGCTGTGGAGTAAATTAGTTTACTCCAGGCTAATAGGGGTGTATGTGTAGACACCAAGACATTTACTGCTCAGTGTGCCCAGATTTTCCTTGTTGTAGGTGAGTGTTTGCCTGATTTGGGAGGTTCCTTCAGTTAATGACTACCTAGGAACCTGGATTTGATAGCTCAGGAGGCCTCTTCCAGTCCTATATCTCTATGTTTTAGAGAGTACACAGCATCAACTCTTTTGGGGCGGGGGAAGGGGGAGGAAAGGAAATCAGCCTTCCTTAAAATATCCCTTTCATGGTTACAGGACAAGTTACAGCCCTTATTATTCCCCTTGAGTGTGCTCCTTGTAACATGCTTGGCTCCTTGCACCTTATTTTGGATGGATTCCAGAGAGGAAACTATAGGCTCACTGCAGCTACTTGACATGAGTAGCCAGAACTCCCAGAATCCTTTGGATGAACCTCAGGTTGCTTCAAATAGCTGATGCTCAGTTTTTCACTTAGACCTGGAGACTTAGTAGAAGAAACAAATAGCAGATTAGGGGAAAGTCAGGTCAAGAAGTCCCAGGCAAAGGGTAACAACAAAAAATCAACATTGGGGAATTAAGAGCAACAGCTTTGCAGCATCTAAGCTGGTGACTGTAATTGTAAATATTGCCTAGCAATATAGAACTGCTTAGAAAAATTAAATAGGGTAACAACCACCTAGTGATGATGACATCAAATTAAGTCATAAAAGAACTAGTAAAGGGCAACAAAGTGGCCTCTTCTGGACTAGGTTTCAAGAAGCATCGGGTGATCAAGACAGACATGGAAACCCAGGAGCCTCACCTCAGCATGCTAGCTGATTGAGAACTCTTGTTAAACCTACCCAAGATTGTTGCAGCATGGTGAGATTCACTTTAACATGTGTGTAGCATTGCTGCTTAGCTATGTGTGTGTGTGTGCATGTGTAGCCAATAAAGCTTTGCTTAAACTTTAGTCAGAAAGGTGTACCATGGTGCAATCCATGTTACCTCCCTGCTTTACTCCCAACTCTGATGAGTAGTAAGTTCTACTTAAACAGGATCCCTGGATGGTTTCTCAGCCAGGTGAATGCAGCAGACCCATCATTTATAAACTTCCTTGCATTTGGAGCCTGGGACCTGCGAAGCGGTCAAAAATAACTCAAACCACTCCCCTCCAGCTTCTTCAAAACAAACATTTGTTGTATGTTCACTCAAAGATACAGAGCCAAAATATGAAGAGCTACATTCATATTTCCCTTTACATAAGCCTGTGTCTATATGTTTTCACTCCAAAGACATTGGAGTGGGAAAAGATTGCCTCTGTGTCTCCTTTCAAGCTTATAATCTGGGCAGCCTAATTTAGTTCACCCATACCTTTTTCTCAAGGATCCTATAATGATCTACTGTTTTATTTTACTTCTCTCTTCTCAGCTTTGGCAAGACAGTAATACCACCACCACCTGAGTTTTCTAGCTCTGCAAGCTACTACTGCCCCTTGCTCCCAGCTTTCCCCCACCCACCAGAGCAGCCAGCCTATGCTGTCTGAGAAGCGGCAGGGGACTTTTTTAAAGTTCCCAAATCACATAAATATCTCCACCTTCCCCACCCTTGAAACACACATTTTTTACATCCCTTCATTTCCCCTCCATCCTCAGCAGTACATCCTCCCTTCCCCTGCCCACTGCTGTCCTTGTTTCCAGCTGCCCCAGGGGTTGGAGGAGCTCTAGAGCTGCTTGTACCCCATGCAGTCCAGGCTACTTGAGGAGTTAGATTCAGCCAGAGACAAAGGCAGCAGCAGTAGCAGGTAGGTTCCCCCTCCCTGAGCTTGCTCCCAGGCTGATAAGGAACATCCAGAGGATCAGGCAGGGAGGAGGAACCTGCCTGCCATGACACTGTTGCTGTCCTGGGCTGGGCCTGGCTCCCTGTGCATCTCTCTTTGTAAGGAAAGGAGTGAACAGGGGTTACTCATCTGTACTAATGGGTCCGGATCCTGCAGGATTCCACATTTTTGCGTTATGGTTTTCCAATCACCAAACACCCCTGGGTTTTATGAACCATCACTGAGTCATCTCTCACATCTCTTTCCCTCTGACTTATGAAATTAGGATATTTGTGGTTTAACAGCTTTCTCCTTGTGATATAGATTGGCAGGGGAGAGGGGTTTGGGTTTGGAAGTAAACCTTATCCTTTCACTTACTTTATTTGCACGGTCACTGTAATGACAGCCACAGCCAGGATCTGATCCAACCACTCTGTGTTAGGCAGGCCTGGTTTAGCCTTAGAAGTTGCAATTTCCAAGCAAAAGATCAAGAAGTATTTCTCTACCCCACCACTCCTTATTCTTCCAGGGCCTGTACAGAAATCTACACCACATTTGAAGCATTTGCCTCTCAGCATTCATCATAGGTCTGATTAGAGTTTGAGTGGTTCTGGTCATTTCATGCACAGAGCTCTGTGCAATAATAAAGGGACTTCATTTGGACTATAACAATTTGAATCTTTATTTCAAGTGCACTGTATTCAGTGCTGCTGCTTGCAGCCATGTGGTACATTTTGTGCTCAGAGTTGCTGTGTAATTCTCCAAGCACATGGAGCTTCCTAGTGTCACCCTCCAAACCAACCCTGTTACAAGTGCTGTTCTAACCTGTAGGTTGTTACACTGGGGTCTTTCCACTCTTGCAGCATGCCTCATTAACTTCAAACTTCACTCTCACTGGGAATCAAATGGCTCCAGGGAGCAACCTGTAAGCCAGTGCTGTATTTGTGGAAGTATATCCCCAGCTGGATGGCCACATCTATACGTTCCACTTGCTTAGTCACCCTGATTTTTTTTCCCCCTAAAACAGGACTGGCTAACTTCCAAGTGGCTGGTATCTGTGTGCCCTGCAGGCTGTATTAGGGTGAGCCATGGGTGTCACAGTTTACAAGGGTATCAGGTCTAGCAGGTAGAGCCAGGAGAGAGAACCAGCAAGGTTGTAGGGATGAACTGTGGCTTGGAAGCAACTAAAGGCAAACCTGAATTCCAAATCAAGGGGCAGAATCTGAAGCCTTGAGTCTGAAACCAGGCTGGAGGACTAACCAGAATCAGAGGGTCACGTAACAAATCAAAGTCCAAACACAGAACCAGGGGATTAACTAAAATCTGGAATCAGGAAGCAGATGAGTAACCAGAACAGGGGCCTTGCAAGGACCAGAAAGTTGTGCAGCAGGGCTCAGGTGCTACACAGGTTCCTTAAAAGCAGCCCTTGAATCAATCAGAGGGAAGGGGTTGGGACTCAGCTGTCCCCAATTAGTGTGGTTGACCTAGTTACACAGGTTGCAGGGCAAAAGCCTTAGAATGGGACCCCCAAGCTGCATGCTGTGTGGTAGCTCCCCGCTCATTGCTGCACTGTGTACCTGCATGCCCCCTCCTCCAGCACTCCACCGCACACCTGCCCAACTGCTGCACCGCATGCCTGTGTGTCCCTAACCTCATGCTCAGTTCCCTGTGCCATCCCACCCCCTGAGGGGCAACAGGAAGGAAGTCAAAGCTGGAGGAAGAAGAGGGAGCCTGAAGACAGAACAATGGGATGGAGCAGTGGCTGGGCAGAAGCTCAGAGGCCACAATATATCGGCTGCATGCATATTTAAACCAGACCAGGTTAAAATCGTGATTCTGCATTTTTTGTGCAAATCACAAAGTTAAGTGATTTTCATGAAAAATGTGATTTGCAATGAAATGCCATGATATGGCTGCTTGCTGGGGAGTTTCCAGCAAGTGGCCATATGCATGGCATTTTGTTGCAACCCGATGAGATGCAAGAGGACTAAGAGGGGTGGCACAAGGAGACTGGAGCCACTGAGGTAGCAGTCAGCAGGAATGGGCTGGCTTGCTGCCTGCTCAAACCAACCTGGTCATGGGTGTTGAGTTGGCCTGTGCCCAGGCCAGAAGCCAGGGGGCCCTAGAGCGCACCTCTGTGCTCAGCTGGAGCAGACAGCTTGGGCCAAGGCTAGCCTGCCCACCCTATGAAGGGTGGGGGGAAAGTTTGGAGGAGGTGTAAAGCATCCTGGGATGCTAGGGGACTGTGAGTTAACTTGAATCTGGAGGGGATTTGGGACAACTTATAAGACAAGAGAAATCACATTTCAGTGGCAAAGTTTTCTTAAATTTCACATAATCCCTAACACCTGTCTTACCAGTTTGGTGCTCTGTCTCAATAGCTTTTTGGTCCCAAACAATGGAGCCATTCCAGAGTGGCCCCTTGGTTCAAATCACAAGCCATTTCAAAGGGAAGTCAGAGTCATCTATAATTCTCTTCTCCTAAAATGGGATAGTAAGTTAATGTATATGCATTGAGTGTAATTGATACCAGTGGTTTCTCACTCTCCCCACCTAGCATTGCTGTTCAATTTCCACCTGACAGTGGCATTTGTCCTGACATTCAAGCTGCTTCTCCTCCAGCCAACACTCCTTTTCCTGGCTACCAGGCTCATTTTCTTTCATCTTAAGCCTCCTTTGTTCTCCAATTTTTCAACTCCAGCTCTTAATTTGGGAGAACCAGAGTAGGCACTCACTACTCTGATAGTCAGCTTTGCTTTCTGGCCAGGCCTAACCCTCAGGAAACCCCTTCAGACCCTCTGGCTCCTGATCACAATAGGCAAATAAGTCCTTGCCAGCTGATTTAGAAAAGGCAAGGCTCCCAGCTGCTTTGATGTCCTGCTAAGTTTTGGCAGGAGGGAGCAGGGGGCAGGCTATACTCTATTCCCCATCGTAGACTATTTTTCTAGTCACTAACAGCTATTTGCATAAGGCATAACTCATTTCCTTTAACTGTCTTCTCCTACTTTCTTCCTGAAAAGAACATAAACAGCTGCCTTATTGATTTACCTTTGATAATACTTGGTTTTCTTTGATGTTTGTCATTTGTGGCAAGTTAGTGTAGTTACATTCAATATCCCATAGCAGCCTCCATTGTCTCAGTTTCATATCAAACTGCTTCAGGCCCTTTCTTGAATGCACCCCTTACTTAACCCAGAGGATGGGAACAGCTATGGGCACCAACATGGCCCCACAGTATGCCAACCTTTTTATGAGCCACCTGGAAGAAGACTTCCTCAAGAACTGCACCATCAAACCCTTGCTATACTTAAGATATATTGATGACATCTTCACCATTTGACTGAAAACCTGCAATTGAGTTCCATCAGAAATTCAACAATCACTATCCCTCCATCCAACTATCTCTTGACTACTCCAGCACCAACATCTCCTTTTTAAACACGATGATCAGTATCCAGAATGGTAAAATACAGACCACGTTATACAAGAAACTCACAGACCAACATACATACCTGCACAGAACCAGCAATCACCCTAAACACACCAAAAAAGCTGTGATATACAGCCAAGCCCTCAGATACCACCAAATTTGCACTGAAAAGAACACCCGTGATTGCCACCTCGCCAATCTTAAAAGGGCTTTCACCCAACAAGGACACTCGATCCAGAGAGAGATTGCATGTTTGAAAGAGCCACCCAGATACCACATGAAGAACTACTGCAGTACAGAAGAAAACCCCCCACTAATCATACACCACTGGTTATGACATATCACCCCTCCCTTGAACCCGTACGGAAAATCCTCAAACAATTGCAACCCGTACTAGAAAGAGACCCTATTCTTAAAGAGATCTTCCCAGAGCCACCCATCCTAGCCTTCAAACAAGCACTGAACCTCGCCAACCTCATCACTGGAAGCAAACTTCCTCAGACCCAGAGCACACCAAATGGATCCAGTCCGTGCCATGGCAAGAAATGCAAAACCTGCCAACACATCTCCACCACCTCCAGTATTACTACACCCCACAACAGAGCCATCAGCATTCCTGGATCTTACAGCTGCACCTCCAGAAATGTAATATACCTCATCCAATGCACCAAATGCCCTAATGGAAAATACGTAGGTGAGACCAAACAACAAATGCGCACCAGAATGAATGCACACTGGCAATCTATCAAAGACAGAAATACCCAATTACCTGTGGGGGCACATTTCTCACAAGAAAACCACTCTCTCTCCAATCTCTCAGTCCTGATCCTCAAAGGAAACTTACAGAACACTTCCCAGAGACGAGCCTATGAACGCCACTTCATCAACCTCCTGGATACTAAAAATCATGGACTAAATATAGACATTGGTTTTATGACACATTATAACCTGCCTGACAGCTGACTCCCCAGGTACTTCTCCACTATGTATCCCTCTTCTCTCCCCAACACCCATCCTGTCTCTCACCCGTTGACTCCTCAATCTACATCTTCACTGACTGCCTGTCTTGTATGTATACCAGCCCAGCCTCTGGCTTCTTCCCTACTCATTCCATCCAGGAAGAGCACACACCAACTGCTGGAACTTCCTTAGCCTGACAAAGGGTTTTTGAACCCGAAAGCTTGCTTGAATATTGTTCTCCAACTATTTAGTTGGTCTAATAAAAGATATCAGATTCACCCAAAGAACCTTGTCTGCCTATGTCCTTAGACCAACATGGCTACAACCTATAGCCCCTTACTTAACAGGCTTCCACCTCATTCTGGATGAGACTATAGAGTCCAACCACTTGTAGGCTGGAAGTTTGCATTGCAAATCCTTGTTTCCCAACCAAGTTAGAAGAGCAGGCTCAGCGTGGCCTGGCATATTTAAGCTGTTTCACTCCTGGGGCCTACAATCAGTAAAGTAGTTAAAGCAATTCAAAGCAAAACTATTTATTCACTCCCTAAAATACAGGATGCAGACAGAACAAAGGGTGAAAGTAATAAAGGTTTACATGCATATTTTTTCTACTTAACTCTTTAACTTTTCTATGTAAATTTCTACATGTTCCAAGCAGCCCACTTACCTCCTGCTCAAGTTTATCCCTATCATGATGCGTTTTCTTGCAAGATTATTAGATATGGCTGGCACTCTGACCAGCTTCCTATAGGTCATCCAACCCTAATGAGCTCTGGCTCCTGTATTGATTTACCAGACTGGTGCTTCCTCTGCTATGCCGACCTCAACTGTGTGCCTCTGAATGGGACCGTCTGTTATGGCCACCAGGATAAGAGGTGCCGGCAGTGCGGCTACGAGGCAGAGACCCTTCCCCATGTGCTGTGTACCTGCAGGCCACACGCCAGAGCCTAGCAGCTCCACCACAACACTGTCCAGGACCGCCCTGTGAAGGCCATCCTGGCTGCAGTTGGGGAGATCGCCATGAACCGTGCCATCCCAGGCTGCGAGAACCAGATGTGCCCTGACATTGTCATCAGCAACAGGGAGGCCAAGAAGGTCGTGATAGTGGACATGACCATTCCTTTTGAGAACTGGCACCAAGCCTTTACCAACGCCCAGGCTCACAAGTGGGAGAAGTATACCTCACTGGCCAACATCCTGAGGAGCTATGGATATGACGTGAGAGTCGACAGATTCACTGTGGGAGCACCTGGGACCCCAGCAACAAAAGCATCCTGCCTGCCTGCCATGTCTCGCACTGCTATGCGAATCTGATGCAGTGCCTCATGGTGTCCGATGCCATCTGCTTGTCTCATGACATCTACGTCACACATATCGTGAGCTGGTGTCAGTACACTGACCCTGCCAGACTGACTGCCACCGGACCAGACCCAGAGGGGACTGTCTGAAGCCCCCTCTGCACCTGATGGACTCTGAGAGCTATTCTCAACCATGGGCTACTTCACTCCACCCAGAAAGGACCCCTGCAACAGGACTCCATGGACTGAGTGACTCCTTTGCTCAACTCACCCCCTCTACCATTGTGGACTTTTGTACGGGTTTGTTTGTGTCTATCTTCTTTTCTATCTCAGCGTTGTGACCCCCTCCCTCTCCTTCCCCCCATGCTCCCTCCCTTTCACCCCCAGGCTTACACAGCTAACATTGTATTTATGTAATCTAGTTGCATTCCCCTCCAACCCCCATCCCTCTTATGTTAGTCTCCAACTTGGGCACTCTGTATTTCCCTTCTGGCCTTGTCATTTTTTATTCTATGAGTTTTAACATTGTCTAATAAATTAAATCTGTTCTTTCATCTCTCTCTGCTGAGCCTTATTATCAGGCATGGAGCTGAGGAGTTACCATTTTACAGCTATAAACCCAGCCATTGTGTGTGAGTAGTTGTGGGGATGTTTCTTACTGAGGCCATTATGTTGCTTTGCCTGCTTAGTTCCCCTGAAAAACTTCTGTTCCCACTCACGCGCAAGTTGGCACCCAGAAGCAGGCACCATTCTAATATTATAAAAGCCTTAATCTGTCTGTCTGTCTGTCCATAACGCTTTATTTGCACTCTGATTGGCTGACTGAAACAGCCAATCGGACTGCAAATAAGCATTTGGACAGGAGATGGCAGCACAGCGGAGTGCTGCCATGATAGTGGGTACACAGGGGATGAATTGGGGAAGGGGGGTGAGAGCTGGCCTCACCCCCCTTGCTCCTTGGACGTAACGGCAGTGGTGGCAGCAGCATGGGGGGAGGGGCGGGGAAATGGGAGGGAGTCGCCACCTGCAGGGCTGAGGTGGTGGCAGTGGGGGGAGGTGGTGGCAATGGAGGTGGCAGTGTGGGGAGGGGAGGAGTGGGCCCGGGCCTGAGGGGGTGGGGAGAAGGAGTGATCCTGAGTGGTGGGAGAAGCCAGCCTGCTGTGGTGGTGGTGGGGGGAGCAGTGGGCCTGGCCTGGCCCGGTCTGATGCAGCAGCAGTGGGGGGAGGGGAGGAGTGGGTCTTCTCCCCTCACTTGGGCCCGAGTCCACTCCTCCCCCACCCCCTCCTCTGTGTCAGCCCCAAGCCCGCTCCTCCACTCCCCTCTCCTCCCCCCCACTGCTGGGTCGGCCCAGGCCCACTGCTCCTCCTTTCCCACCCCTCCTCACCATGGCAAGATGGCTTCTCCCCACCCTCAGGCCCAGTCCTCTTCTGCATCAGGCCCAGACAGGGCGGGCGCATGGGGCTCCATCCCCGCCCGCTCCCCCCACATCATTCTTGATGGGCAATTGGCTAGTGTTAATAGAAAAACAAGACAGAAGTTTCTGAATTTGTTGTGGTCCTACTTTTTGGTTCCCCAAATCCAGCCACCATTGAAAATTTAGGCCAATAAGTCTGGCAAAAATACGTTGAGACTTTATAGCAACTTGCACTAATAGAAGGTGATAATGCTTGTTTTCAAGAGTTACCTGAATTCTGCAAATTGGTATCTTACCTAATCAAACTCTAGCAACCTTTCTTGTTAACCTACATTTGGTTTTGAAGATCAGCCAGTTCTACTGGAGTGACGTCAAATGAGAAAGGTTTCAGGAGGTGCAAGTTAAGAAAGTTATAATATCTAACTTCATTTCAAAACCATTGGGACACCTAGTTTTAATATTAAACTTCTCTGAGTAGTCAACCAAGTAGATGGGAGCTTTCTAGATTTTGTAAGCACAGTATCTACCAGAAGATCCAAAACACCCTCAATTCACTTTAAACAGACCTTAGCCCCATTGACATCAATGGTTCAATGGAATCAGAATTGCATCAATGATATTCTCAGCCAGCAAAACAATTCTCATGAGAATGGGAGTTTTATCCCAGTAAAAACTAAAAGTATGTCTAGACTGAAAACTTACTATGTCCAGGAGTGTCTTGCAGACACAAAGCAGTGCCTGATGTTATTGCCAGGGATCCTGATTTTTTCTGTTTAAAAATCACAAATTCTCTGATAAAAATCGCAAATTCTCTGATCAAAAACCCAACATCCATTATTAAAATGAAATGCCACAATATATAGGTATTAATTGAACACAATGTTTTATAGATAAATTATAATTTTAAAGCAATTTGGAAGCTTATCAGTGCCTCAATCACTATAATAAAATAAATTCTAAAGACCTATACCCCCTTCACTCACCAGGATGCAGGTCCAGGCCCCCTGGCCCTGCTGGTGCCCCTTGCCCCACACCCATAGCCCCTTGCCCCACCCAGTCCTGCTGAAGGAGGCCCCCACTGCCAGGGCGATGGGGCCAAAGACTCAGGTCTGCAGCTCCTTGTCCCCACAGCAGCACTTGAGCCCTGGCTCCTACCCATAGGAGATGGCAGCTGCTGTGGTGGAGTGGAGTGCAGAGTCTGGCTCCCCATCCCCCAAGGGAGGCACAGCTCGAGCAGAGCCCATGGGGGTGCGGTGGGCTCCCCACCCTGCTGCCCTCTCTCTGGGGCCTCCATGGCCCAGCAGGCAGGACCTGGCATGGCAAGGCAGAGTGGGGCTGGGTAGGGAAGGTCGGTGCTCTTTCAAGCCATGTACCACCCTGGCAAGGCACCCACTGCTTGCCTAGCAGTAGCGAGGGGCAAAACTCCATGCTGCCTCCCACACTGCTGCCGGGTGGGCAGGGGGCACTTCACCAGGGTAGTGTGGGGATTACAGTGGCAATGAGCTTCCTTGCCCAGCCCTGCTCTGCCCTGCCCTGCCCTGCCATGCTGGATCCTGCCTGCTGGGCTGCAGAGGGCCCAGAGGGAAGGCAGGAAAATGGGAAGCTCTAGCCCACAGCAGGCAACCTGCCCCCATCCCCCCGATACAAATCTGGGGGGCATGTGCCCCCCCCCATGCCTCCCCCAGAAATGAACATAGTGGTAGGGAGCCAGCCCCTCCTGTCGCCCAGACGAGATGCCTATGGCTCCGTCCTGCTCCCTGTTGAGGCCCTGAAACCACTCCTGGCCCCAGGCCTCAAGCCCTATGCACTGCTCCAACTGGGCAGCAGCAGCAGCCACAGCCCCAGCCCTGCCCAACTGCCTCCTTCCCTGTGGGGATCTCAAAACCCACCCCCTCCCCTGGCAGACTTACCTGCAGGGCAGCCATAGCAGCCATGTGCATGCATATGTGTGCACATGTACATGGCACCCCCAGCCTAACTGCCCTCCTCCTGCTCCCCCCAGCCCCTTGCAGCCTGGAACTCTGCCAGCCTGCAGAGAGCTCTTTGCAAAAGTGGAAAATCTATGTGTTTTTCCATTAAAATGAGAAGTCCGCATTTTTCTCAGTTAAAACAAAAAAAATTCATGTTTGTTTTTATTTTTCCATGGGAAATGGAAAACCTGGATCCCTGGTTATTGCCCATCTGGAAACAATGTAGACACATCCTCACAGCTCTGCGCCAAAGCACTGATAAATAACCTGCCCTCTGTGCTGTGCCAGAAGGTATGCTGCTTCTAGCTGGGGAAAGGATAGTATGTGGAAAACAGTATGGTGTACTTGAGAGCACTGCTGCCAGGGGCAGTAAGTTTGCAGCCTAGATATGGCCAGAATAAGGTGTATTTCACACTACCATTAGAAAAGTACCCTAAAAGCCTACCATATTTATCGCTTAAGTCCCATTTCAGCCCTATTTTGCCAGACTTATGCAATGAATTAGCCTTGTGCTGGGCCTCTTGCATAGGAGTCTAAAATTCATCTTAAAGTCTCAGTTTCAAAAGGGAAAGGAAACTGCCTGTTGGGAACGAACATCTTCACTGTAAGCTACAGGTGCATAGGACTGGTAGAGAGAAACGTTTTGAAAGGTGGACATATGAACTTTAAAACAAAAAAAATCAAGCACTTTTGCATAGCACATTCCCCCCACCAAGATTTTATTACAAGTGCCGTTAGACAGAGTAATCACCTAAATGCACATGATAACAACACATTCTAATAATTATGTGATTACGTATTATGGTATGATTAGAAGGAATTCCATAAAATCCTTTAGGTATATAATGATGGGCTACAAAATATTTTGAAGTTGAACATCTAAAAATTAGCAGACTAAAATAAAACTCAGAAAAAATAAGTTTAATCTTAGTTCTCAAACTTTGGACTACCAAACAAGTATTTCCATTGGCTGAACGATACCACAAGGTTGTTTCTACTTTGAAATAATAGTAAAAACATTTGCATTTGAAACACCAGTGTACCATCACTGATAGCAAAAAATGACTATTAAGGTGGGAGCCACCATTCTACCCAGCTAACCATTAACACTTGGCCATCCCATATCCACATGGTTTTTATCTGCTATTCTAACCCTTATGCTTTGGTAAATCAAGCAATGTCTTCTACACTCTCCTGCCCTGTCCCACAGTGTGGAAGTAATGACAATTTTCTTTATTTCCTGGGAAGTCTCAACAGGGTAGAATTAGGAGGGAGTTCATAGTTTTCTGTGTTATTGCATATTTTTATATTTTGTTCAATATTTTTTAATTTATTTCAAACCAGCGAGAAATTTAGCATGCTTTTTTATTAGCTCTTCACTACCAACAATAACAGTAGGCAATAGAAATCATAGAGTTTCTGTTTTTTAGCTTATTTTTTTCCCTTTTCTGATGAGAGAGAGAGGCATATAGGGATGGATACTGCCACCTTTATTTAGGGTACTAGAATCTCACTCTGCAACCTACTCTAATCTGGCTACATATTTCTTAAGTGAACATACCAGACACTGTGTTTCCATGATGAGAAATGCAAATCAGGCCTTCCTATTCTGCCTGGAATGCCCTTCTGAACTCTTTCAAATTCTTCCTTAAGAATATGTATTTTCTGCAAGGTGTATCAGCAAGGAAGGTGCTCGATTACTTGAAAAGCTGCACTGCTTCCTGATACAGCCACTTTCTTTGTATCTGTCACATAATAGCTGAGTTGTTCAGCATGGCTAATTCTTACTATTTTATCACAACTCTCATGGTATTTGGTGTTTTTCCTTAAAGTCCCATCTCTTAGAGACATGTCATTATGTCAGAATCTCTGTTTCCATTAAAAAAAAAAAAAGACATTTCTGGCATCAGTGCTTGTGGAGAAAAGTCGGAAAATGTGAACTATAAATGCTTTAAACAAGAAGCCAAATAAAACCTCTAAAATGTATTATTCTAAAAGATCATGATATTCTAAAATTTCATCTCAATTTTCAGCACCTGACTCAAATGTTTTTGAATTTTCACTATTGCTTGTCTGTTTAGGCACTAAGTTTCTAGTTCATTTTCTAGTTCTAGTTTTAGTTTCTAGAATAGATCTTATCTGACTGTCTCTTTGGAAATGTCTCAGCAAACAATAAAATCTGTAACTCATTATTTTCATGAGTTCTTCTATCCCTGAACTCCTCTCAGAAGTTTGAAGTACAAGTTTAATACAATTGATTATATGCAGTTCAATTGTCCACAAATATCATTTAGGTCTTGTAATGATATCTTACTGGATAGAAGTGGACCTGTTTGAATTTACAGCACTTGGCTCTCTAAACACCATGCTTGGAGTACATTTCAGTAAATTTGTTGAATGGGACCTAGCTTACTTATGGAATATACACCTGGTCTTCATACTGCTTTTGCATGTTGGAACCCAAATTGACTCTCACCAGACGCGGAAGATGGCATGAGAACTGCATCCGAGAAACCAACTGGCGGCTTCGTCAGTGGTGTCTCGAGGCAGGCTTCGGCTTCCTGGACAACAACCCGCACATCACGACGAGGGACATGCTCAGCTGGGATGGGCTTCACCTGTCCCCCAAAGGTAAGCGTGTGTTTTCTTCTAGGTTGGCGGATCTCCTCCGGCGGGCTTTAAACTAGGCTCGTCGGGGGGAGGGGAGTACGAGGGCGGGGGAAGCTGTGGACTACCAAACCATGTGGTACCCACAAGGACAGCCCAGCCTGAAGAAAGAGAGCATTGGAAACCTGAAAGCCATGGGGAGACCAGCACTACTGCACAGGTAAGAAACGAGAAGGTAAGAAACAATGGGCCCCTTGGGACTCGGAGCGGGGGGGCAGCAAAGGCACCAGTCGCAGGGCTCAAGTGCCTATATACTAATGCTAGGAGCATGGGAAACAAGCAGGATGAACTAGCACTCCTGCTTGCACTAAACACCTATGACTTAGTGGGGCTAACAGAAACCTGGTGGGATTCATCCCACAACTGGGCAGTACATATTGAGGGCTATAGATTGTACAGAAAGGACAGGGTGGGGAAGAAAGGGGGAGGGGTTGCGCTCTATGTCAGTGAGCAATATACATCAACCCTCATCAAGACAGAATCCAAGGTTGAGGAAGTAGAAGGATTGTGGGTTAGGCTACATGGGGGGCAAGGAGAAAGGGATTTGGTGGTAGGGGTCTGCTACAGACCCCCACATCAAGGGGAAGAAATAGATGCGGGGCTCCTGAGGCAGCTCTCAGAGGCCATAAAAGCTAAAGAGGCAGTAGTCATGGGGGACCTAAACTACCCAGACATCTGCTGGGAGTCACAGACAGCAAAGTCCCACCGCTCACACAGGTTTCTAACCTGTGTACAGGACCTCCACCTGACACAGGAGGTACACAGTCCCACTAGGGGGAATGCCATACTGGATCTAGTATTGGCAACGGGGGATGACATGGTAGAGGACCTCCAGATCGGTAGCCATCTGGGGGACAGTGATCACCTTATAATAGAATTCAACATAAGACGTTGAGTGGGTAAGGTGACTAGTAGGGTGAAAGTGCTAGACTTTAGGAAAGCTGATCTCAATGAACTCAGGCGATTAGTCAAGGACGCACTGCAGAGTAGGAGTTTTGATGGGATGGGAGCCCAAGAAGGGTGGCTGTGCCTTAAGGAAACGATCCTTCGGGCACAAAGCAAGACGATCCCCGAGCGAGGCAAAAGAGGGAAAGGGGCCAGGAGGCTTCCATGGCTGACCAGAGAAATCCAGGACAGCCTAAGGGACAAAAGGGGAGCACATAAAAAGTGGAAACAGGGAGAGATCACCAAAGACGAATATACCTCCTCTGCTCGTGCTTGTAGGGAGGCAGTTAGACGGGCCAAAGCTACCATGGAGCTGAGGATGGCAACCCAAGTAAAAGACAACAAGAAATTGTTTTTTAGATACATAGGGAGTAAAAGGAAGGCCCAGGGAGGAATAGGACCCCTGCTAAATGGGCAGAAACAATTGGTGACAGATAGGGGGGACAAGGCTGAACTCCTCAACGAGTTCTTTGCCTCAGTGTTCCTAAGTGAGGGGCACGACAAGTCTCTCACTGGGGTTGTAGACAGGCAGCAGCAAGGCGCCAGACTTCCATACGTAGACCCTGAGACGGTGCAGAGTCACTTGGAAGAACTGGATGCCTTTAAGTCGGCAGGCCCAGATGAGCTCCATCCAAGGGTGCTGAAGGCACTGGCCGACATCATTGCAGAGCCACTGGCGGGAATATTCGAACACTCGTGGCGCACGGGCCAGGTCCCGGAGGACTGGAAAAGGGCCAATGTGGTCCCCATTTTTAAAAAGGGGAGGAAGGAGGACCCGGGCAACTATAGACCAGTCAGTCTCACCTCCATCCTTGGCAAAGTCTTTGAAAAAATTATCAAGGCTCACATTTGTGAGAGCCCGGCAGGACAAATTATGCTGAGGGGAAACCAGCATGGGTTTGTGGCAGGCAGATCGTGCCTGACCAATCTAGTCTCTTTCTATGACCAGGTTACAAGATGCCTGGACACAGGAGGAGGGGTGGATGTCGTATACTTAGACTTCAGGAAGGCCTCCGATACGGTATCCCACCCCACACTGGTGAGCAAGTTAAGAGGCTGTGATGTGGATGACTACACAGTCCGGTGGGTGGCGAATTGGCTAGAGGGTCGCACCCAGAGAGTCGTGGTGGATGGGTCGGTCTCGACCTGGAAGGGTGTGGGCAGTGGGGTCCCGCAGGGCTCGGTCCTTGGACCAATACTCTTTAATGTCTTCATCAGTGACTTGGACGAGGGAGTGAAATGTACTCTGTCCAAGTTTGCAGATGACACAAAGCTATGGGGAGATGTGGACACGCCGGAGGGCAGGGAACAGCTGCAGGCAGACCTGGACAGGTTGGACAAGTGGGTAGAAAACAACAGGATGCAGTTCAACAAGGAGAAATGCAAAGTGCTGCACCTAGGGAGGAAAAATGTCCAGCACACCTACAGCCTAGGGAATGACCTGCTGGGTGGCACAGAGGTGGAAAGGGATCTTGGAGTCCTAGTGGACTCCAAGATGAACATGAGCCGGCAGTGTGACGAAGCCATCAAAAAAGCCAATGGCACTTTATCGTGCATCAGCAGATGCATGACGAATAGGTCCAAGGAGGTGATACTTCCCCTCTATCGGGCGCTGGTCAGACCGCAGTTGGAGTACTCGTGCAATTCTGGGCGCCGCAATTCAAGAGGGATGCGGATAACCTGGAGAGGGTCCAGAGAAGGGCCACTCATATGGTTAAGGGCCTGCAGACCAAGCCCTACGAGGAGAGACTAGAGAAACTGGACCTTTTCAGCCTCCGCAAGAGAAGGTTGAGAGGCGACCTTGTGGCTGCCTATAAGTTCATCACGGGGGCACAGAAGGGAATTGGTGAGTATTTATTCACCAAGGCGCCCCCAGGGGTTACAAGAAACAATGGCCACAAGCTAGCAGAGAGCAGATTTAGATTGGACATTAGGAAGAACTTCTTCACAGTTTGAGTGGCCAAGGTCTGGAACGGGCTCCCAAGGGAGATGGTGCTCTCCCCTACCCTGGGGGTCTTCAAGAGGAGGTTAGATGAGTATCTAGCTGGGGTCATCTAGACCCAGCACTCTTTCCTGCTTATGCAGGGGGTCGGACTTGATGATCTATTGAGGTCCCTTCTGACCCTAACATCTATGAATCTATGAATTATATATAATGCTGTTGTTGCTAAGAAGGACTAGGTTTTGTTCTGGTTCATTTCTTATTTTATTACTAGTAAATTAAAACAACAAAGGAGAAAGAAATAGAACAGACTGAAACCTTGAATTTCTGTTCTATTGAAATTTTGAAATTTGCTTTCATTCCAAAATGGAACAAAAACATGTTCAAAATGTCTAGTTCAGTAATAGTAATGCATAATATTACTTGCCAATTTATATTATGCTGTGACTTATCATTGACTTATGACCAATATGCTATGAAATAATGGGTCAATAATTAAAGTAGTATAAACATGAAACAACACAAATGCTTCCACACTGAAAAATATTTAATTTAATTTTTTTTAGAGGAAATGTCATCAGCACTGATATGATTTCACAAAAAGACCTTGGCTGTATCAAAATGGCATTTTCTAACAAACCTGCTAAGATTAGGATTTTCTAACTAGTTCTAGGCAGAAATACAACTCCTCAATGAACTTCTACGTCAATCCCAAATTGCACAATAATAACAATCGTCAAACCACCCAGTGGAACATCCTGTTAATGCTCCACTGCAAATGTCTTTCCAGTTTGAGCACTCATCCTGCTGCCATTTGACCTGGGCCCTGGACCAGTGCCACTTTGCAACCTTTATGCTGTATTAGCTATTTTATTTTCCTGCCTGTTTCTCATAAGAAGTAACTCATTTCCTGTTTTGTAACAGAGAAAGGAAGTCTGCGCACTCAGCATGCAAGTTCTGGTTACCTTCATGCAGCCTGAGGTAGACCCTATCAAAGGAATGGTTTGACTAGTAAGTGAAGAAAGGGAGGAAGAACATTGAAATTATCATACAAAGAAGCTCTTTAAACATCTGAAAATGAAAAAAACTCACCGTCAGTTCACAGAGCCATGTAAACAAATGTAAAGTCTAGTGCCACAATAGTCTCCTGCATAGGTGCCAACTTTGGTTTTTGCTGGTGGGTGCTTGCAGACATAACGCCCCCCCCCCCTCCAAAAGGCACTTTAGTTTAAATGTAGCACGCTCCTGAGCCCTCTGCATGGCCAGAAGACGTAGTGCATTACTTCAACCTGGCTCTGGCACCAGCATCTGTAAAGATCAAGTGTTTTAGTGGGGCTTTTTTGGCATTTTTATCTAATAGCTGACTGAATGAGCTTTAGCTAAAAGTGCCAAAAGGCCTGCTGAAGTGCCCCATCTTTACAGATGCTGCAGAGCTGGGTTGAACATGCTGTTTCTTCTGGGAAAAGTTTTGGGTTTTTTTTTTTTTACATCTGCAAGCAGCCTGCAGCCATGGCTCATGAGTATTAAGAACCTGCCAGTTTTTTTTGGGTGGGTGCTTGAGCCCCAAAGCTCCCACAGAGTTGGTGCCTATGGTATCCCATTGCTTTCTTCTTCCTGTGTAAGATGCATTAATTTTGGATCGCGGGTGTTTTCCCTGAAGAAGTTTACATCTGCAGGCCATGGATACTTGGGGGAAAACGCAGAAATTCCACAGGGGGCATGTCTATGTGAGATGCTTTACTGTGCAGTAATCTAACCTACTGCACAGTAAAGCATCACCATCTATATGCGTGCACAATTTACTGAGCAGTAAATTAGTCTACTACACAGTTAGCTAGTACCTATCTGTTACTGCACTTGTGTAGATACTGACCAGGAACAAATTTGCTCCCTGGGGAAGTTATTTGTCCCCCAGGGACCAGAAGCTGGGAGCTGATCAGTGCTGGGAGGGGGTCACTCTCTGCCCCCTTCTGTCCTGGCACTGCACAGCTTCCAGCTCCCCACAGGAGCTGGCAGCCAAGCAGCACTGGGACTGGGGAGCTCTCTGCTTCCCCACTCAGCCGGGGCTTCGTTGTAAGCTGTCCCACTCCTGGGGCAGTTGCTGGCAAGCCCCCTGTTAGGTGGGTCTTCCCTGCTCAGCAGGGAGGTTGGCTGGGAGCTGTCCTGCTTCTGGGGCAGCTGCCAGCAAGCCCTCTGCTGAACAAGGAAGCCCTGCAGAGCAAGGGGCTGGCCAGGAGCTGTCCCACATCAGTCCTAAACATTTTACCACTTCACAACAGAGCTGTGCACTGTCCTACCTATACCTAACCTATTGTTGTAGTGCAAATGATTCCCACTTTCACTCTTTTGATGAATTCATTTGTCACCAATTGCCAGTCTGCATTATCTACAAATGATCCCATGCTGTTTTCAAACCTCCCCCTTATGAGTTGGGTGGGGGTGGGGAGAGAAGCCCTGAAAATGTCTTATCCCCTGTAAGACTCACCTCTGCAAAGTACACAGAATGCGCTGCCAGCGGGCAACAGAGATGTGGGAGAGGAGATGAAATCTCTTGTTTGCTTTCATGCTATTTTCTCTTCACCCTCTTCTTCCTCTTTCTTTCTCTCACCTAGTCCCTGTGTCTTATTATTACCTAGCCTGTGAGTTCTTAGAGGCATGAACTGTTTTTCTACTGAATGTCTGTGTAGTGACTAGTACAATGAGCACCTGTTTCTCGATTAGTGTCCTTCATTGGTACTGCAATACAAATAAGAAACAATACCAATGCTTGCAACATAGAGTTGCCTGTCAGCATGACTAGTAGTATTTATACAAAGTGATAAGGGCATCATAGCATTTTTCTTAGTAGAGGCTGATGCCAGGATATTTAGACCTACAATTTGAGAGATATTTAGGCAACATTCTGCCTAGCACTACAGGGCCTACGTGACTTAAACCAGGGTTGTCAAACTCACTTGGCCTCACAGGCCAGATTCAGACTGCAGGGCTCCTTGTGTGCTGGATGACCCACCACTGGGTCCTCTGGGGGAAGACATTGGGGTGGTAACCCCTGAGTGCTGGCTTTGCTGACATGGGCACATCTACACATTCATTAATGTGCCTTTGCTACTGCTAGTAGCAGTACCTCTAATAAGAAGTTTAGTACCTCTAATATGAGGTATTAAAGGCACAGTAGCTATGGTAATGTGCAGTAAGAAAGGCAAACTTTTTTGTGATGCTTAATGTGCAGTAGACTAATCTACTGTGCGTTAGTGCCTTAGCATGGTTTTTGCAGTCCACTGTGCATTAAGGCTTTTCGTGTAGAAGTGCCCATAGTGACTCTAGCAGCCGCAGGGATTAACAATGTTGTCCCTTGCCCTACTGTGGCAAAATTGCATCCTCAATGGAGAAATCAATCTAAAAAAGCAATGATGGGGACAGTGGTGGTGGTGTTAGATCCTGCCAGGTGCTGGCTCCATTACTACAGTGGATCTGGCAATGGTGAGAGTTGGTACTGCCAAATGTCCAGCTTTGCAGGCTGGATATGGAGGTGGGTCTTCTGCACTTCAGAAAACCTTGTGGGCAGGATGCCCACTGGCCATTTGTTTGACACCCCTGATTTATAAAAGCCCCATTTTTTAGAAGTGACCTAAGAATTTAGGAACCCATATCCCATTGACTTTTACTAAGTCTTAGGCTCCTAAATTCCTTCCTTCCTTTTAAAAATTAGATTGAGTTGTCTAAATCACTTAGTCCTCACAGCTAGAACACACGCAAAAATACCCAAAAATATCCCGAGCTGATCATAATCTGAAACCAGGACACTGAGTACCGAGGACCAAGAATGCTGCACCTAGCAAGAGCAACAAGTTCATTTTTACTGCATTAAGATAAGACATTCTGGATTTTTTTTTGGTTATATTTGTATTTATATTGCCTCTAATCTACACCTAAAACTCAGTGAACTTGGTTTTGCCCCACCCACTGTAAACACTAGAGCAGGAAGAGGCCATTACTTTGCCTTAACTCATAAGGGTAATTACAGGTGGCAGCTCTCAGTGGGAGGTAAGGCAGTCACATCTTCACTTCACCTGAAAGAAATGGTAGCAGGAACTAGCTTCTTTTTACTCTTTACTAGGTATGACTTCAGGAGGAAAAGGAGTCAGAATTTCATCTGTGCAGAGGCAAATTCTCACCATTTCATCCTTTGCTTACCCAGACAAAGCAGAAGGAGGCCTTGTCTACACTCAGCTGCTTCTGCTGCTATCTCAAGATAGAGGACAGTTGTTATCACCAAACTAACAGAGCAAGTGCACATCTGTGCACTTGGAGCACCTCCGCACAGTTCCACTCAGTTACTAGCCCCCAGAACGTGAAGTACACCCTGAGAGGTACCAGCTGCTGAACGGAGCATAGCAGCTGGTTTCAGGTGACATGCACCTTCTGAATAGCAGAGACCTTACTCCATTCAACAGAGGAGAAATAACTGCCAGCAGAAAAGGGTTTGAGTGCAGACACACACCAAATTTTACTGACAAAACTTTGTAGTCTAGATTGGGCCGATGAAGAAGAGGTAGTGTTTTCTTTATAAGAACCACTTGGCACCCACCTGGGAGGAAATAATGGTGGAATTCCAAATTACAGCTCTGCTGGAACTTACAGCAGAATGAATTTTTCTCTAGTGCTAATAATGAAAATCCATTGAAATATGCAAGTCAGCTCCATTTTGTTATAGCCAGAATGTCATTGCAACTAAGTTCACTACCAGTATAAGCAACTTCTACTGTAAATCTTTCAATAAGACTAAGGCAAATACTTTATATCCCTGTACAAAATAACATGTACACAAGATTTAGTGAACAATCTAAAGAAGTTTATTTTTATCATAAGGCCAGAAAACAAATGTGTCATTTGCTTCTGATAAGCAGAACTCTTAGTTCAAATTTCAAGGTAATCTCTCTTTATTTAATAGGAAATGACTCAGGTCATGGTGCTAAAGTCCCTGCATCAACATTCAACAAGCAAGAACGGTACTTCTGTCTCAGTTACGCTATATTGTAAAACGTGATGACATGTTTATTAAAAATGTGTCCACAATGTATATACCATGTCTTCACTGCAGAGTTAACTCAGGTGTGGGGTACATACAGAGATAAAAGACAATGCTAATAAACCATTATAACTGAATCATCAAACAGGCCATTATTGTAATGATTGAGAATTTCCCCAATGGAAAATAATACCCAGATATCACTGGAATGTTGTGTCTGCATTGATGCCCTACCTACTTATGTGCTGCATGAAAACTTCTGGGGAAATAGCTCATGGCTCTTAGTGCTTCAGTAAACTGACATAGTGAGGTCAGAAAGGAAGTGGTTGGGCTATGAAAAACACGTTTTTATTGGTGTTTATGTGTCTCTGTCCTTCATGCCTGAAGAAGGGTGATTGTGCCCAAAAGCTTGCAAAGAACAATTTTTCCAACTCCTGAGCAGCTCATCAGACAGTTGATAACACAGAGTTTATCACCCGTAACTCAGTGTTTATCAGCCCATTAAGAAGACAAAGAAAACAAAAGCTTCTCCCCATTAGTTAAAGCTCTTCTTAAACAACTTTTTCCAAGGAAGGAAAGGAGGGATGTTAGCTCCCAAAAGCTATGTGGACACAGTCCTGTCTGCCTTTGTCTGGTCTCCCACAGCATGAACAGTAACCAGAATGTGGTATGCTAATTAATGCTGAGAGGTGTCTGTGAAGGAAGAGGGGAGGGGGGAATAATCCCTGTTTGACAGGGAGTGGTGAGGAAAGGGGGGGAGCAGGTGGAAACCAGGTGGATGATCACTTAAGTGGGTTCTGATCACTTAAACTGGTTTATGTGTAATGTCTGTCCCTAGCCTAGGAGATATACTATATTCAAATAAGACCATGGGTTTGTATTGTGGGCTTTGGCCCTGAAACCATGCCTTCAGGCCTCTAAAGAAGAATTCCACTGAGCCATGCTATCAGGTTTTGCTCATCTGGAAATATGCTGAGAAGGTGTGTCCCTGATTATCATTATCAAATAACATCAAACAGATCTTTGTTCCAGCACTGAAGGAATACAGTTACTGACAGTGGAAGCTGCAGCTGAATGACTGAATCACCAAACCAGCATACACAAACCGGTAGGTAGCTTCTGGTCCAGAAGCAAAGAATATTTTGCTCCAGGGAGTTATGGGAATGCATGGGAAGACTGGGAGCAGTTGAGTGACACTAGCTCAAAGAGCTCTCGAAACAAACACTGCTTGAACAGTAGCAAAAGCCACTTTTGCCTGCATATTCACTCTGGTATGACAGAAAAGGAAGAAGTGACCAATATCAGTCCACCACTCAGAGCTGTTTGAGCACTAATTCTGTTGATATTAACTTGATGCTAGAGCCTAAAACCGAGACCAAGATAAGAAGCACAGGGTTATAGAAAACGAAAGCAGCAACAGTGAAAAGCAAAGCTGACAAAGTTGGAATGTACCTTTCCCCAGTATTGGCAGCTTTGTATCAGGCACAGTCATTTATAAGATATCATAAAGAACACCTGCTAGTATTTGAGCTGGGAGACAAAAGAGTCTTAAATAAACAATCAAATAACCTATTAATATTGTCTCAGAGTGAGCTTTCAATGTTGTGCCACAGCATACAAGTGTGCAGCCTGAGAAGAGCTGAGCAAAGGTCAGCTTTGTGTCTCTGGGGTTCTGGGCTGGTCAAGGATCAAAGCAACCCCTGAGTAATTCAGACAGCTTTGGGGACTGCCCTGACTTGCTCTAACTCTAGATTTTGCATCTGCCCATAGAAACTTTCAGATTCTGGAGCTGGGCAGAATGGCTCCATTGGTGTTTCCTCTACCAGAACTTGAAAAGGAACCTTTTCAGGGCCTTCTCTGACAACACCCCATTGAGAGTGTGTCAGGGGGAACTATCCCCAGGCTGGCTAAAGGCTTTTACAATCTCTATATGCTATGACAGTAATATACAGGAGAAGGAACAGGATTGTAGGGGAAGGAAAACCTCTCATACAGACTTACGACCTTAAGATCTGTTTCAAAAAGACCTGTTTCAAAAAAACAGAGCACAGAAATTCATCAGTAACCCATGTGTGAAACCCAGTAAATTGGCTGCTGAACTAGAGGACATTGATTTTTTAGAATGACAAGCTCCAAGTGAATTTACCAAATCCCTTGGTAAAGAAATGGTTAAGTACCACCCCAATGAAAGTATAAAATTCCCTTAGAAACACTAACTGCCAAACAAACCAATATGATATTATTAAACAATTGGGCTAGAGACAGACATTCAAAGAGCCTGAGCCTGAACTGATTCAATCTTTGCAGGTTAACCTGGCTAGGCTGAACCAGTTTGTACCTGTGCAGACATCCTGTCTGGACTGAAGAAATGCAGGCACATGCCTGCAATAGCTCAGGCTAGAATCCGGGGAGTGCTAGAGCAGCCTTCCCTTCCCTTCTGCAATGCTGAGCTGAGAGGGAGCATGGCCAGGCCCCAGTAGGCAGGGAGTTGATAACAGTATTCAGCACCCCATCAAGAAAACAAAAGTCTCATTAGCTCAAGCTCTTCTTAAACAACTTTTTCCAGGGAAGAAATGGAGGCACATTGTTTGTTGATTAGCTCCAAAAAGCCATAAGCAGACACTGTCCTGTCTACTTTTGTCCTATATGCCTTACACAGACACCTCTCAGCATTAGTTAGCATACCACATGTTGGCTACGGTCTGTGATGTGGGAGATGGGGATCCCTGCTTGAGCAGGGAAGGGTGGGGTGGGGTGGGGTGGGGTGGGGTGGGGTGGGGAAGAAATGGGGCAGGGGAAAACCAGGCAGACCCTGCTGTGTCTGCCATCTCTGCTGGGGCTTCAGCCAGGGAGCAGAGGGGAGGGGCCAGCCCAGGTCTCTGGAACAGAGAGCCCTGCCCAGGGCTGCAAAGCATTTGGGATGCTAGGGGACTCTGTTTTAAATTAAACCAGGAAGGGGTCTGGGACAGACATTGCATAAACTGGTTTGACCCAAATAAGTTAAGTCTGATACTACATTCAACCATGTTTATCTCAAACCAGTTTCAGTCATTTTCAAACCGGTTTATGTGCACTGAACCTACGTTCTGATACAGTTTTAAACCAGTTTCTGATCACTTACATCGGTTTATGTGTAATGTCTGTCCCTAGCCATGAAGTTTTGATTATGGATTTATTGTGCCCCATCAAATATTAGCTGATACACTCGTCAGGACAGAAATTATGGGGCCAGATTTTCAGGAGTATTTATGCCGACAGGCGCAAATAGGCAGCCATTGGGATTTTCAAAATACCTGTGCAGGTTAGGCACCTCTCATTGACAGGAATGAAATTTAGGCAAGAGGGAATTTTGGGAACTCTACAAGAACTTACCTGAATCTTTAAATGCCTGAAGTCATTTGAAAGACTGACCCTAGGGCCGGGTCTACACGAGCAGGGACATGTCTTTACAGCGCACAAATAGTAGCGGCACAAATTTATGGTGCTGCTTTGTGCCCCACTGCATGCCCTTGCCTGTGTGCTTTGCAGCAGGATACATGTCCCACTGCTCCAAGTATTGCAGGGGGGGCTGGCTGGGGCACAGGGTGCTTCAGCAGGGGCTAGTCATCCTTTGTGCTGAGGTGTCCTTTGCCCCAGCCAGGCAAGAAGTGGCATGTGGAGATGGGGGAGCAAGCAGCCCAGGGCTGCCTGATCCTCCAGCTCTGCACATTGTGGAGCCCCCATACTGAGGCACCCTGCACCCCAGCCAGTTGCTCCCCACCTGGCTATGATACAGTGTGCCTCGAGATGGGGAGGAGGTAGCCTTGGGCTGGTTTCTCCCTTGTCTCCGTGTACCTCAGTGTGCACTGAGGCACGTGGAGACCCTGCGCTGAGGCACACTGGGGCATGGACCCAGGGCTTCCTGCTCCCTCATCCCTGGGTTTGTCCCAGCATTCGCCACTTCGATGTGGTTTGCACCGCTTTCTTTCCAGGTTGGGTTTGGTTTTTTTTTGATGCTAGGAAAGCCCAATAGCTAATTTTGCCCCGGTGCTGCAAATTAGCTGTGCCGAACACCGATTAATGTGCAACTCATGTGGTCTGTGGCACTGTAAAGAGGTTTGCAGCAGCACAAGCCACATGTGTGTGAACATCTGGATCCAGCTTAGGTGTCTACATGCCTCTTCAGTCTCTTAAATACCTTTAAAAATCTGCCCCAAGCCAATAGTTATTGCCAGTTGAGAGAAGACGGAGCCATGGTAAAAGAATACAGCTGAACTTTAGTGGGGGAAGGAATCAAATTGCCATGATGCTTAGAATTTTTGTTGACTTTAAGCAATTTTTAATGAGCATTTATGTTATTGATGGGCAAACTGGACCTTTTCACAAAGAAAGAGCCATAAAAAATAGTATGGCCATTAAGTGGCGTGTTATGAACCCTGGAAAAGATTACTATATAGTGAATAAAAAGGATATAACCTGTAGAAAATGATCTTTGCCTCAATTTTTTTAACAGGGCAACAGGAAAAGCAAAGGCTTTTTCTTGAAGAATGTAACAATGCTACAAAGCAATGGCCAACACTTGACCCCCACTGATGGTCAGTGTTCAAACCTAAACCCTAATGCATAAACTCCTTCAGCAGTTCAATATGCAACCAAGGTTTTCAGAGATTACACTGGCAAAGAAAGGTTACAGGAAGTACTTGTTTTCCCTCTTTAGGCACTGTTATGATTATAAATTAATCCCAAGGGATATTATAGCTACTTCAAAGAGTTAATGAGTATCTTATAACTGCCTGCTTCTCTTAATTGTCCAAAGGCCAACGGATCCTTGAGTGTATAAAACACTGAAGAATGCAGATAGGAAGCAAAGCTGAGAGAGCAAGACAGGACAAGCAAGTGCATCAGAGGCTATCAGACACCACTAGGGCCTTGTATAATGGGGAAGATACCGAAAAGCATTTTTTCCATCTTTCGTATTCTTGTTCTTCTAATTGGCTTCTCCATTATTTGTTTGGGAGCCATTTGCATTTCCACAACCTCCTCATTATGCAAATGTGGCAACAATATGCTTGTTGTTTATACTCTGCTGCCCTTGGGTTTCTTTCTCCTTGTGACTGGAATCTTTTGGAGCACATACCATGAAACCAGCAAGCACAAGAGCTTTTTCTACAACATTATCCAGAGAACTCCCTCCCATAGAGAAATACACATCCACACCATAGACAGGTATGTATTGCAATGTACATGGATTTTGCTTTTGCATTTGCATTCTGCAGTTGCATTTTCTCAAATGAAATATAGACCACTGTAATAAAGAAAAGGCATTGTGGCTAGTATAGGATGTTTTATTCTACTTGTAGAAACAGAAGGATATCTTGAACCTTCACTTGCAGCAGGTTGCAATGAGAGTAGGAACAGTTTGGGTGATACAAAACAGTTCCCAGGACATACTGCTGAAAAAATTATTCTAAATGATTACAGTAACTTGTCCAAGTTCATTTCTGGAGTAAAGAGGGACAGCTTCACTGACTTCACTGGAGTTACATGAGAAGCACATTTCACCCATTTGTATATTCATAATAGATAGCTCAAAGCCAGCTGCTGTACCAGTGTTTCTGTCCTATTTCTCACCAGTATTTCTCAGGAAAGCCAATGCACTGGAACGTGTAGTTCCCTACATGGTCTATGCTTGAGGTTTCTGGGTAAATGTCCCTGCTATTTCTAAATGAAGTCTGATGCTTTAAGATGGACAGTTTCTTAAACTGGTTGGCCCTAGGCCTGGCAAAGTTTATAATAGGGTGATTGGATACAAATGACTCTTTTTAGTCTGTTGTGGTAACAGCACCATAACAACTGACAATAGGTGCTGTAGCAGCTCTATAAATACAATGCAGAGAAAATCTTGGTTAGATAACCAGTACAATACAGACAGCACTTTATAAAAATGTGCAGGGAGTGAAACACTTTTCTTTTTCAAATCAAACACTCTTTCAAGAATACTGTAATATGGATAATAAGTGCACAATAGTTACATGGCACAGCTGGGAAATCTTATACATAAGGATCACCAACCACTGATCACTTTTTAGTTTATGGGTTCTTTTTTGGCTTATTTTATTAGGATTGCTTAGTGAAAAATCACAGGAAAATATATCAGCACTTCTCTCATGTTTTCAGTCAATTTAGTCTTGCTTAGTTGTAATTCATGGCTTCAGTTTATGTTTTAAATCTCATCTAAGCAACTACAATGTAACAGACACGTATATATTTAATTCCACTCATATGCATTTCTTCTAATCAGTATATGCTTTATTTTGATTTGCTTATTTTTCAGACCCGATTTCTATCCTCCGTCCTATGAAAATAGCATTGATCCTGAAAAACAGATTGTCTCACTACCAGCTTCCTCTTCTGTCACAGAAGAAGAGACCTACAACATCCCGCCGCCTTTGTATACTGAAAGCAGCACAGAATTCATAGACGAAAGTAACTATGAGGAAGAACAGCCACCATCATATGAAGTGTCTGTGCAGCAGGGGGAGCAGCAGCAGCAGCAAACAGGCGAGCACAACTCAGATACAGAAGGGGTCTCAGGCACTTGTCAGGGACCCATGCCAGGAACCGGTTACTAATAATATGAACTGTCAAGAGACTTTAGAAAGAGCAAAGCACGTCAGCTATTCTGAGACAAAGTCAGTGGATAAGACACTGAATGTGCAAAGTACTGCTGGAAATAATGCTACACACAACCGTATTTAAGTACCAGGTTCAAGAGCCGCCTGTTCAGACAACACTGAATATGCAATCTGTGTTCTGGTGGCATTAAAAGGGTTGTTGGAGGAGGTTGTTTCCCATATTTTAAAAGAAGAACAATGCTTTCTGGCCTTAAAAGGGTCTGCTAATGATATTAAGTGCAACCCATAACTGTTGATTCATGCCAGCGTCATTGCAGCTTGTTTACATATTTCAGTATTTAACAGGCTTACTGTGGCTGCACAAAGAAATGTCAGTAAAAGATTCCATCACGTGAAGAACTGAAGCCCCTCGCTCCAGGCAGACTTGCAGATCCAGGGCTCGTTTAGGGTTCTGGGTTCTTTCTAGAAGGCAAAATGTTAATCAATATAAAAAATATCCATTATATCGAGGGAACCAACAGGCAAAAAAAGATGTGCTTTGTGTTTCCTGAGCAGCTTGGAGGAGATATTTATTCTTGGTGTTAAAAGAATGAGGGACTTGCGGCTGCCTCCAACAGTTCACTGTAGAAAAAAAACATTTCCTCCATCCCCCAGTCACTTGTTTCACTATAACTGTATCCCTTAAAACTATTGGGAACACCTGGATTTCCTTCTTTGTGGATTGAAGCTTAAGTATGTCTGTTAGTAGAGAACCCGAGCCTAAACTGCTAAAACTAATGAGAGACTTTCTAAAGATTTCAGCAAGTGTTTGACTAGTACTGGCTGGTATTAAGTGGCTCCACCTAACGCAGGGGGAGAAAAGGTCTTCGCTAATGTGGCATTTTTGCTTCAGCTTGACAGAGGAATAAGGAAAGACAAGTAATAGTCAACTCATCTCCCAAGCCGAATGACAAATTGACTTGCTGCCTAAAAAAATGCATTACGCTGTAAAGAACACACTGCTTAATGCTTTACACTGTTTAATGTTTCTAGATGATCTGTTTATGAAAGATATTTTGTATGAAAAATCCAACTGGTTATTTCCTTCTCATGCTCAGTATTTGTTTTTCTGCTTGCTTGGTAGCCTATGGAGGTATTGTAACAAAACTCCCTCGAGACACCTAGTACTGTACTGTACCTAGTTGACGTAGCTGCTAGGGTACTGAAGCCACTTCGTACACTGCAGGATAAGTGTAAATGTTGCTGCTTCATGATCGTATATTTATTAATCATCTTTGCATCTCATAAGGAGTTTAGGCTGCAAGTCCCAAACCATTTCTATTAGCATCTGTTGACCTGGGGAAAATGTTAATTCATTAGTTAGGAGTTGTTTTATGTTATTTGTAGTAATCTGAGTGTTTTGTACGGTAAATATTTGAAGCTAACCTGTTTACTTTGTGCTGTTAATAACTGATATTTTAATGTTGAATTGAAGCCATCTTTTTTATTTCAATAAATTTTATATTTAAACAAAATGGAATTTGTTTGGCCTAGAAATGGGGTTTCTATGCTTCAGAATGAACACATAGCACACAATCTGAACTCAATAGCTGTTATACACTGGTGAAGAAAGCATGGGTACGCAGTAGAAATCATCACAGAGTAATTTTGATTGCTTTACTAAAGGAAAAAAAAGCCTTTGATGAGCCAGTTCTATAAGCATTAATCTTCACAGCTGTATGGCTAGCAGCTTCCACTGATGTGTTACAAGACCACAGGGCACATCTGCAGGAGATGTTTACTGTGCAGTAGACTAATTAGCTGCATAGTAAATGTCTAAGCATCTACACATGCAGGGCTATGAGGCTGAAGTAAACTAATAAACTCCGCAGCACAGTGGAGTACAGTACTAGGTAGCACTTATAAATACAAGTACTATCCTGTTGCAGGGGTACTCTGCAGCAGCACACATGTAGATGCTGCCCTGCCTCGCTGGGGCACGAGGGATCTTCAGTGTGGGGGTTGCCTTGCACTGGAGCACCCTTGTGCCCCAGGCAGCCCCTTTGCAGCCTGTTGAGTCAGGTTGGAGCAGATGGTTGGCAGGCTGACCCCCTGGGTCCCATTGTCAGCTGGGGCTGCTCCCACCCAGCTCAACATGCTGTGGTCCTGGGTGTATGTGTAAACACAGAGCCCAGGAATAATAAACTTTGGCATGATAAGCACCGGAGTTCATTGTGTCATATTAATATGCACGTATGGATATGCGCCCACAGACAATTTATCATGTAATGGCAGTTCTTCATCATTGGCATTAGCTTTTGTTATGGCTTTATTTGAACATGACTCTGCACTTTTAAATGTAATTGGGATTTTACTTTTTATTTTGATGGAAGCAGGATTAGGAACCTTTATCAATCTTTCTTTACACTTACAGATCATAGAAGGCCTAACTACAAATCAATGCAGAAATTCAAAACCTGGAGAAAAATCAATGGAAAACTCAGTTCTCTTCTCTTGAGAATTATATTTTATTTTGGCAGCATTAGAAATATTAACACCCCCCCCCTTGTTGGAAATGGAATGGGAAGTGGGAATGTGATTACAACAAAGAAATAGGGCTTGGGAAACATTTTCTTTGGAGATGGAAGAAACTGAAAAAGAGAGAGTTTGTGAAAAAGGAGAGAGGAAAGGGAACCAAGTTAACAGTTGAAATAAGCACACAGGAAATGACATACAGAGTAGAGTAATGAGACAGAAAGGCAAAACAATGGGAGAAAGAAAGAGGGAAAGAAAGAGAGAAAGAGAGAAGAAAATGAACAAACCGAATGCAATAGCAGGATATTATCTCCATACAGGGAGAGATAGAGACAAATTAAAGAGGATACATAGCAAAAGGTTTTTTTTCTAAATGCCTGTACATACTGAAGAAGAGAAAGGAAGAAGAACGGAGGAAACTAACTGCTTTGGAAATAAGTTGTACAATGAGAGACTTCTTAGAAAAGTGGTTGCTTTAGACAGTCCCCCGCTTACTCAACAGGTCTTCTCTCTGGGTGCAAACAGAACCATAATTGCTGACTCTAGAGACAAAGACATATTTTTACTGATTTTTACTTATGCTTACACAATAGAAGAGGACTCCTGTTAGGAAAAAAAGCTCTATAAAGCTGTGGCTCCGTTGGGAAATTTGTGCTCAAGGTACATAGCCCCACAATATATGAGGGTATAATACCTGCCTGTCTTTTCATACCAGCCTTGTAATGCAGAAAAAGGCATTCCCCTGAAGAACTGGAAGCAACTTGCTTGGCTGGATTTGGGTAAAAATGAAGGTTCTGAACTCTTCCCTATTGTGTTACAGGAAATACAAAAAAGGGTTCATGAACTTTCACAGCCTTTCTGTGCCCACATCAAATCCAGGCCTTTGCAAGTATTAAGGACTCAGGAACCTCTGTACTAAATTAAATGTGAGATCAAAGTTTATGATTCAAAGTACAGTAGCAAAGTTTAAGAAGGGATTTGACATATAAGGAGGGAAGGAGAGACGTGAGGAAGGTTTAAGGTAGGAGGGAATATCTTGCTCAATATATGTTATTTCAGATACAGTCAATGGGTAATTATGAGCTTACTGGAAAATGATGTGGGTGATTAGTTTTGAGAAAAAAAATCAACAATCCTTTTAAAGTGAAAAAAAGACTTAAAATGGCAGAACCCACATTTTGCTTAGACTTTCCAAAACAAATTCACCATCAGCATGACTAAATATAGGAACTTTTAGATTAAAAGGATGCTTTTTTCTTTTATTGAAAAGATATAAATATTCAAAACCAGGATTCAGAACAGAATAGAGCCTTTTAGTCAAACTCTCACAAACAGCAGCCCTGTAATGATTTCCACCCTGTCACTAATCTCATCAGGGAGCTGTGCATCTTTTGTGTTCATTTATTCATGCTCACAGGTAAATCCTTTTATAATTGTGGGCAGTGACTTGGGGTGCAGAGAGAGACTACAGAGGTTTGCATGAGCCACATGGGGTTGCTATGGCTGAAAAATGGGTGCTGGCAGCAAGTGGAGGGTAAGCTTCTCCTGCAAACCCACACCTGAGTTGCTTTGTGCAGGGCTAGTCCTCTGCAGATATTTCCAACATTCAGAGTTCTTTTAATATTAAAAAAAGGCTCCTTTGTCAGCTTAGTGCCTGAGGAAAATTATTTGATGCCAGAAGCCACCATTGTGTAGTCTTAAAAATATTTAAGCTTGCTATTGAGTCTTCAGTGAGTACAGGGCAGTTATTATTGGGTAATGTCAATAAAATTAAGGGCACCAGAAATAACACAATAATATAACACAATGATATACAATGAACACAGAAACATATTTTTGGCTAACTGGCCTTTTTTCTGTTATACCCTACTTAAGAGTTCTTGTTCTCTCCCTCCCATATCTTTCCTCCCTTCTGCCTTTCCCTTTCCATCCCCTACATATTTTTCCATGCTATCATACTTGCTAGCTATTTTATTTTATCCACCCCCCCCCCCTCTTGGATTGCTCCTTCTCTCTTACCAGCTGGAAACAGAAGCTCATTTCCAAGCCTCCTTCATCTCTTTTTCTCTGGCCTCCATTTCTTTGTTCCTGAGATCCCACTCCCGACCTTGGTCAACTTTTCACAAAAGTCTCTTAGTGTTTTCCCTTCTTAGACTCCAGGAGCTCTCTTTTTTTCCCTTTTCTTTGTCAGTAGCTCTTCCTTTTTCAGCAGTCAGCTTTTAAGAAATTTCTTATATGTGAGCATGTCTACATGTTCATTAATGCACAGTAGTTACTTTACATTTAATTTAGTACTTGTATAAGCAAGTACTAAATAAATGTGCAGTAACCAGTTAATGTGCAGAAGTGCCAGTGACCGCCTTTTTAGTGATGCTACTGCGCAGTAGCGTATTAGCGCTGTCCATGCTTTGATGAGCTACTTCGCAGTGTTAGTGGGCTACTGCGCAGTTAGCATCTCACATAGACATACCCACTGTATAGGCAACAATTCAAACTGACTTTTGTAATTTTTGGTCGATGGTTGATTTATCTTTTCTTCAGGAGGCTTTTCTCTGTCTTTTTTATGGGATTTGGGCACAGTACATCATGTTTCTAGCAATCTGAATTTGTAGAGGCTTAGAAAATGGAGAGCTTTCTATTCAAACTCACCTCCATCAGGCAATCACCTCAAGAATTATTTAATTATCTGAGGCCATGTCATTATGTTGTGAAGTTTAAAAAATGCTTGCTTGCACAGGTCTTGACAGGATTTGCTGAAATGTGACTAGTGCAATGGGACAGCATTTTGAATGGAAATTTCTCTTAGAGTCTAGAGAGGTGCACCTGCAGCTGCATAAGTCTGAATAGTCTAAAATAATAGTGGAGGAACAGGAAGCAGTGTAAAGTGGGCCTAGGTAAAATGCAGGTTTTAAAGATAAGTAGTGAAGATGCAAGGGCCTTCTGATGCCTTCCATAATGCCTTCCAAAATTAACCAAAGCCAGAGAATCTCTTTTGACTTCTAAAAATATTTAATAATATTGTAGAAAAATACTGTGTTAAAAACATCAATGTTTCCTCTATTTATAGTCAATTAAGCATTTAATGTATTTCTATTAAAGGCGGTTTTATGAGTATGCATGGAAGTGCAGTGTGTCCTGTCCACAATCAGGTATTGAGACAGAAATCTGGCATTCCACTTTATTAGATACTAAATGTCAGAGCAATTTTTGACAGAAGTGCTGAAAGAGACCAAAACAATTTCCTTCACTGCAACATAATCTAAATTGCACTAAAATCTCGACAATCACAATGAGATAACACGCTGCAAAGAGTCAAATTGCACTAAGCCTTTGACAAATGTTATGTATGACAAGTGATCACACTCTGTTCCCAAGGAAGCAAAACGTTCAAACAAGTCACATGCACAAAGTGTTTGTGTTCTTGTTCAGAACAAAGCCAGGTACCGTGGTGAGAGCTGCAGTGTAATTTCACAAGCAGTAAAAGCACAAGTCTATGCCTACTTCTCTGCTTTGTGCTGGGTCTTTCTCCTCCTATTCCCCTTCACAACTCTTTATTCCATGAGCCTCTGTCAGAACAAATATAATGGAATCTGAGCCCAACAAGGTTAGTCATGTATTTTCATTTAATTCATTAATGTTTGTTTTTATTACTTCTTCATTAGATACCTATTCCTGATAAGTGGAACATGAGTGAATATCCCATGAGATGGATTTCAAAACCTTTATAACATTTCCATGATAATCCATTTATGAGAAATATACTAAACTTGTAGCAATTTCCCACAAAGCACAGTCAGCACTGCTATGATATGCATGCAATCATGAGAAATATTGCAAAAGGCAGCAGAGGCTCCCATGACTAACATATTAACAGAAGGAGACTTCTTCAACCTATTTTGACTTCCAAAACAATAATTACTCTCCTTTAAAAGAAAAGACTTAAATTCAGGAAAGTCTAGTGAGAGACATAAGTCACACTGATACAGTTCCAAACAGAAATTAAGGAAAGCAATGGCACCTTTCACTGAGAGAGTATGCAGGTATATACACAGCATTGCTATCAGTGTTAATTTGTGAGCCAGGTTATAGATAGGTAAGGAAAAAGTGGAATAAAGTTAGAAAATGCATCCTCTGGAAAGCTCAATATACTGCCCCTGGAACTCAGACAGCCTAAAGATTTCTTTGCAGACCAGCAAGAGGTGACAAGAACTACAAATGACATTCACCAAACACATGCTTGTATTGTAATCCCTTTCCTCATCTGCCTAGTTCAAAATCATTCTTACCCTTCTCACTCAAAGGATAAAGACAATACAGAAAGTCAACCCTTTCTGTCATACTAGTTCAAAGGCTGGGGGCTTTTTTTGGTTATTTTTGTTTCAAAGAAAGATATGGCTGCTATAATACAGAAGTCAATACAATATTATCTTTGGAGATCAATGCATCTGAATATGATCAAAATTATATTGAATTTTTATTCCCACCCCTCTCCCATTTCCTAAAACATTTTAAGTCATACAAGGCACAAACAGTTAACATGTTTCAGCAAGGTTATCCCTCTTCCTTGCCCTTTCTCTTTTGGCCCTGGGTTAATGATGCTTTGTGAGTTCAGGTGATGACGGTCGGTCCCTTACGTCCTGTCCTTTCATGGATCTGAGATATTTTCAGTGCGATTGCTATGAGAGGACTCAGCACAGCCTAGAAGAGATGAAACACAAATAAACTATGTTAAGGAGAAAAGTTGAGAAACATGTGATTTTAGATACCTGTTATTAATTTTTCTGTCTTGGGAACAGCATTAAGGAACACCCTGTGAAACTTTATACTTCAAATACAGTAAGTATGCAGAAAGAACAGATACCAGCTATCATATTGATAATGTCAAAACACAAGAGTAATTGTGGATTTGTTTGTGAAAACTGCAATACAAAACCACCTAGAGTCACAAACTTGGAATAATTTTTGGGCGTAAAATTGAAACTATATAAATGGTATTTTCACACACTGCATGGTTCACCTCTAGAATTCAGTGCCTCAAAATACTGAAGCAAGCAACTTAGCAAGTCTCATCAAAATATTCATATGGCTAAAATCACATGCAACTGTACCAGACACAACATTTAGAAAGAGTATGAAATCTCAATTGCCTTCAGGTGATGAAACATGATAAACTATACCCAGCATCTGTCTATATGTGAGGCCAGAAAAGGAGGATGCAGATACACAACAGCACTATTGCAATTCAACTGAAAAAAGGAAAATGTAAATATTGTTCATTGGTAGTTCCTGGTATTTTCTCTCAGGTCACTGAAGGACAAGAAAAGAAAAAGGGGCAGAGATGAGGTCTGTATTGGAACCTCATTTGGGAATTTGCAGACATTATACTTTTAGATGATCAGCACAATATGCTAAAATCCTGGCTTTCAAAACTTTTTTTCCTTCTAACTTACCTGAACTTTGGATTTTTTAAGGGGTGGGGAGTTTCTAATTCTTGGTGATTTTTGTTTTAAAATTATCAATGTTCCTATACAGCTTACATTCAAATGATCTGTTTATAACTTTAATAATGGTATCATGTTGTCGCTGTGCCTGCAGCCTTGGAGCTTGCATGTCAACAAGGTTTTTTGTATAGATTGCTAAATGAAAGGAATAGAGCCAAACTAGTTATGTACACATTGTGATGATGTAACGCTATTTCAGATTTGCTGTGTCATTGGTTGCAACAGAATTTATGGTCAGGGTTTGTTTTTCAGAACCTCATTAACTGACACATCACAGTTCAAAAAACTCTTCATGGCTAAGGACAGAAGTTACACATAAACCAGTTTAAGTGATCAGAAACTGGTTTAAACCTGTAACAGAACATAGGTTCAGTGCACATAAACCAGAAGTTCAAAATGGCTGAAACTGGTTTAAGATAAACCTGGTTGAATGTAGTATCAGACTTAACTGATTTGAGTCAAATCGGTTTATGGAACTTCTGTCCCAGATCCCTTCCTGGTTTAAGTTAAATCAGAGTCCCCCAGCATCCCGGCATGCTTTTCAGGCCTGGGCTGGGCTGGGCTGGGCTGTCTGCTCCAGAGAGCAGGGCTGGCCCCACCCCTCTCCTCCCTAGCTGGAGCTCCAACTGGCTGAGAAGGAGTGGGGGTTGCAGCATCTGCCAGGCTTCCCCTTGTCCCATCCTGCCCTCACCACTTGCTGCTCAAGTAGGGATCCTCCCTCCCACCCCTCTCCCATGGCAGAGACCCCAGTGGCATGGACCCTGGCCGGCATCTGGCCATGCCCCTCACCATGCTAGCTAATGCTGAGAGGGGTGTGTGTGTGTCTCCAATTTTACTGCAACAAAGGCAGATAGAACAGTGTTTGCTTAGGGCAAGAAGCCAGTGGCTTGCAAATGCAAATGCACCCTGCAGATAAAAAGAGCTTGAAACTAATGAGAGAGATGTGTTTGTTTTCTATTCTAGGGCTTGATGGGCTGAAAAGCTTTGAGTTCTGATAACCCCCATGCTGGCTTGCTTGCTTCAATCGGTGAGTGTTTCAAGCCCTCAATCTGTGAGTGTTTAAAAGGGAACAGAGAGAGGTGTGAGAAATGACTGGGTTTGCAATGAATGTAAACTGTGAATATTGCCAGTTTGCTGCAGACAGTATGAAGAAGCAGGGAGAGGGACATTGAAAAACCAGTATCATCAACAGATGCATGTAGCCCACACAAGCAGTACTCCCCTCATTTACCTCAGAGTGCTAGCCATGGGCTGGGGGCTGGCAACACTCCCCACCCCATAAGCAGCGAGCAGGGAAAAGCCTGACAAGGGCTGCTTCCCCCTCTCCCTCTCTCTCCCCTTCCCCCTCCCGGCACACACTGGCTGGGGGCTGTGCAGGCCAGGGTGGGGGTTTAAATCCCTACCTAATCATAGCGTCCTGATAGGGCCTGGCCATGCCCTCCCCCCCTCAGCTGAGCACTGTAGAAGGGAAGTGAGGGCTCTCTCTAACGCCCCTTGACTGCTAGCCTGAGCCACTGGAAGCATGTGTCTTCATTTTCTGAATAAAAAGTGAATGTCTATCTACTTGCAAATCAGTTCAATCTTTGCAAAGATTGAATCAATTCAGGCTTCGGCTTTTTGAATGCCTGTCCCTAGCTCATATGTCTAGATCTGCTTCTACTGTGAGATCGCTGAAATAGAAAACAATGGCACTGAGTTCATGTACACAGTATGCAGAAGATCAGTTCTAATATGTGTTGGCAAACACTGCAAAGTCAAATAATAAAACGAGCCAGTTTCAAAGATCTGGACAAAATCATTCCCCAGCATGGGGATATCAAAGAAATATCATAGGTGTGTTTGGGTGAAAGGACACTGCCCTACCATAGGAGACAGGGAAATGGCTTGCAAAACTCCTCAGACCTGGAGGGCTGTCAAGGCACAGAAGCATCTTTGTCTTCCCACTGGCTTTAGACTGCTTCTGGCTTTGCCCCCATTTCTGATAATGACTGCTCTAAAGCCTCTTTCTGTCTTTCTAAACTGGAGATGTAAAGTTAAAACAACACACCCAACTCTCACCAGTCGTATTAGTCCCCTGATATCATGAGCAATAAAATGCATTTATAAAGTATAAAGAAGAAAAGAAACATCCTCCCACCCTCCCAAGCAAACAAAAGACATTCAATACTTTGGCTAACAGCCAGTACCAATTTACTCAGGACTCTTAACTGTTTTCCCTAAGTATTTTAGTCCTCTACTGTGGTTGCATGTTTTCAAACATTGCTTAACTACATTATTTGCTTCTTACCAATGCACTCAGAAACTTGGCTACAGACAGAAATTACACATGAACCAGTATAAGTGATTGGAAACTGGCTTAAAAGTATAAAAGAAGTTCAGTGCATATAAACCAGTTTCAAAATGGCTGACCAGGTTTAAGATAGACTTGGATGGATGTAGTGTCAGACAACTGATTTAGGTTAGACTGGTCTATCGAACTTCTGTCCCAGAGCTCCTCCTGACTCAAGTTACCTTGCAGTCCCCCAGCATCTCAGGATGCTTTGTGCCTCCCCTGCTCCCCCCACCGGATGGACAGGCTAGCCTCTGCTGCTGGTCTCTGGCCAGCCAACCAGCCCCACCCCTGGGCTGTCACAGAGCTGAAGCAGCAAAGCCTATGCTCCCCAGCCTGTGTCCTGCCTGCACCTGTCAGCCCTGCAGCCTGCATCCTGTGCCAGGGCAGGGAAAATCTTCTGAGGTGTGGGGCTCCTCTTCCATGGGCAGACTCCTGCTGCAGGGGCTGACACCAGCCCAGGAGACTGCTTCTCCCTTCCCACCTGCAGGGGCAGAGAAACAGAGCCGCCCAGCCCCAGCCCCCAGCCACAGGAAGCCCTGTGCCAAGGGCGATTCCCTCTCACCCCCTCCACCCAGTTGGCCTGCTGCTCAGCCCCGCCCCTGATGAACTGGCAGCTTGTTGGCTCTGAAAAACCTCATCCTAATGGCATAGTTAAATCCAAAAAATCATCCTCAGCAAACAAACTACACGTGATTCTGATGCAAAAAAAAATAAAAATTAAACTGCCCATGTTTGCTTGAAACTTGCATAGATCTTAGGTTTTTTTTGACAAATGTGTCCTGTGTTCATGTATGTAAGGAAAGCCAAACACAGGTAAGTGAGTATTCATGGTTTAATCTCAAATATTTTGTGTGGCTCTGAAATTCTCTCCTCCCAATCTATAATCTAAACCTCATCTTTGAAAAAAAACCCAAGCCTCATAATTTGGTTAATGTCTCTAGCAAAAGCCTGGGAAAAGTTAAAAACAACAAGAGCCTATAGTGAGAGCATGTGCACAGCTTGGGATCCAAAGCATTTTAATAAGCAACAGATAACTGCAACTTTCTTCCACATCCGTCATGCATCTCTGTATTTTCTCTTGTGAAGTAAGGATGGATGTAGAGGAAAAACCAAATTAATATAAGGCCTTTGGCTAACCTTTGTATTTATGGGCTATTTGCATCTTAAAATGCCCCAGTGTGGGAAGACTTCATAACACAGGGCCAGCTGCTTTTATTTACATTGCCATCTGTAAGATATTAAGCATTACCTATTTTTCTACTGTCTTCTATTATCACACAGAAAAATAACAAAAGTTAGCCAGTTATTAAAATAATGTCACAGCAAGGCAAAGATCCATGGCTATTAAAGCTTTATGGCTAAGTACAGAGAGTCAAAAAGCCTGATGCGGAATCGATTCAGTCTTTGCTGGTTTCTCCAAGATGCACAGATTGAACCAATAAGGAACTGAACTGATGTTCAGTTTTCAGTTGGGAAAGGTAGAGAAAGGCCTATACTGACCCAGTCCAGAAGATCAGGGATGCTAGAGCCCACCTCCCAGCCTAGCCACCATTGTGAGCCCAGCTGAGTGGGGACATCCCTGATTGGCTGCTCAGCACACGCCCCCAACCCTATGCTGTCTCCCTGAAGGGGATTGAGCCCCCATGTTGTTACTTGTCAGCTCTGTGTTCCTGAGCACCCAGCTTGCTGGACTTACAAAGGACTTTTTCTATTCTGCCCCCGCATCTCATCTAACCAGAACCAAGCAGAAGAAAAGTTTAATAGGCATCTCAGGCTGTACATTCCCTGGTCCCAGTATGGGTGGCCTATTTAAACTTAATTGACTAAAACTTGGTTGCTGGGTTAGGGAATGCTGAGGCAAGAGACCGAGTCAGAGGGGGTATAGGCAAATTTTGAACAATGGTTAATGGTTCATCACAACGTCCAGCCCATTGGAGACCTAACCACAAATGCTGTCATACTTTTCCTGGGTTGACTGGTAGAAGTCCTCCCCACAAAGTTTATGAATACTCCAAGTAATCCCCTTAAATATGTTAAAAGACCACAGTAAGATCTGAAAGTCATGCTAAACTGAGGCTTATTCACAACAGGTAAAATACAAAACACTGATGCTGATTTAACAGTGCAAGCATAGCTAGGCCATCTGAGAAGAAACAATGTGGTATCCCTTCCAGTATATCTTTTATATTCATAATCATTTCAAGCTGACTCTTAGGTGTCTGGTTACTCCTTAAAACTTTATGTCTTTCCTGGTTGTTAATCAGTTTCTTGAGATGTTTCAAACCAGATAACCTCTTGTCACTGAAAAAGGTAATTCATGTAAATTGAAACTGTTTATATAACAGGATTTTCTCTGTCAATTACAGCTTGGGACCCTCTTAATTTACACAATTAAAAGAACACTTTGAAGAGGTTGGACTAAGGTATTTAATTCTTTTAATACAGAAAGCTGTAAAGCAGCAAAGAGTGTGCTTCAAGAGGGAGAAATCTCTCTGACACCATCCACTGTTGTTCTTGAGAAGCTGGGATAAGCAGAGTGTCTCTTTCGGTCACCTGTTTAACCTTCAATGATAATGCTAGGAACTTTGCTTGTCAACAAAACACCCAAGTGCCTTGGAACAGTTGGATCCCAGTTCTCATTCTCTCTCTTTCTTTTTCTCCCTCTTTCTCTCTCTTTTTTCTTTTTCTCTCTAGGCATAGCTTTCTGAACCAGAATTTTATTAATTAATCTTGAGCTAGGTTTCCCCAAATACTCAATTAAACCAGGGAAATATTGTAATTGTTTTTGTTTGTTTTTCCTTGCATGTCTATTATTACTAGTACCATTATAAATTTCATATACTTAGCAATAAATAACTTTTATAGTCAAACTGGTGGTAACCGGGTGTATTTTTCCTTCTCTTCTTCCCCTGATTCAGAGATATTCTGTTCACCTGTATGCTTGTGTCTGACTGCATTTTATTATTACCTTAATTAACTGATTCCTGGCGTATGATGGTGTCAGCCTGTACATGCTGATCAACCTGGATGGGTCAGGATTGTCATGGTAATCTGTGCGTGTGTGTGTATGTATTTGATTGATTTGGTGGCTGGAGGAACCCAGCCCCATTGAAACTGAGTCCTGCAAGATAGCCCCATTGGGGGTGAGGACTTGCAGAAGGGAAAAATACAGCTCCATATAGAAACACAAGTAACACAAGCAGAATATTGATAGAATTACAAAGACCCTAAAAATGTACCCCTAATAAATAAGCACATCCCAAAGTAATGGGCAAATCTGGTAACAATGCCCCTAAGCGCCAGTCCACCTGGGAGAAGCCTCTACCTTAGCAGGTTTCCCCAGCCCAGGTTCCCTAGCCCAGAGCAGTCCCAGGGTGCTGAAGGGAAGTCCCCACTTCCCGCTCAGCTTCTGCCACAGGAGGGAGGGGGAGGGAGTTCCCTGGGCCGAGTACCTGCCCGTGCAACCAGGCGTGGGGGTACTAAGGATAGGGTGGTCACTGGTCCTGTTTTATACCAGACCATCCTGTTTTTAAACCCTTCCCCTGTCCATTTGTAAATGAGGAATGAACTACAAGAAGTCCTGTTTTTCAGTTCATTGGTGGAAATACATGTTATTCATTTGTCCTTACAATTCTATTGGTTGTGCCTAGAGGTAGGGTGGTGCACAGCCATGAGGAGTAGGGTTCCATGCCAGCCAGAGAGGGAGGGAGGTAGCTAGCCTTTTTGTGGTGGCCCTGCCCCTTGCTGCTGACTGGCCAAGGGGTCCAGTGGCCCCACCCCACACTGCTGATTGGCCAAGGTGGCTAGCCCCACCCCTTGCCACTGATTGGCTGAGGGGGCCAGTGGTCCGTCCCCCCCAACCAAGGCGATGTCCTGTATTCTGGGGATGAGTAAGTGGCTACACTGACTGGGGAACCCCCACCTCAGGGGCTTTCCCACCCTGCACTGTGGAGAACCCAGCTGGTGGGGCAGGTGCCAGGCCAAGTGGGTGCATCCCCCCTGGCCTCTCAGAGAGGTGGGCAGCTGGCAAGGGGGCAGAGCTGGGGCAATCCCAGCCCATTCAATGGGTTGCAAGGGGGAGAAGAGCACCTGCCTTGGGGGCTTTTCCCCCCGCCACCCTGCACCATGCAGACCCAGGCTGGGGGGGGATCTGGGGGTCTGCTCACCTGGCCCCAGTCCCACTAGGCTGACAAGTGCAGGCAGGAAGCAGGATGGGGAGCAGATGCTTTACTGACTCAGCTGTATGGTAGTTATAAGTCGAGCCAGCCCTGCTCTGCTGGAACAGACACACAGCCCAGGGCTGCAAAGCATCCTGGGATGCTAGAGGACTGGAAGTAATTTGAATTGGGAGGGGATCTGGGACAGAAGTTTCATTAACTGGTTTTACCTTAATCAGTTAAGTCTGATACTATATCCATCCAGGTGTAACTTAAACTGGGTTCAGCCATTTTGAAACCTGTTCTGTTAGCTGAACTTGTGCTGTTACAGGTTTAAACCAGTTTCCAATCACTTAAACTGGATTATGTATAACTCCTGTTCCTAGCTTATGCAGCTGCTGCACAGGATCCAGGGGTACGATTTACCCCCAGCAGTACACTGAAGAGGTTTAATTATCTCACCAGTGGGTGTGTCTACATGTTCATTAATGCTCAGTAGTTACTCTACATTAAGATTAGTACTTCTATAATCAATCACTAAATTAATGCTCAGTAATTGGCATTACTGCGCAGGAGCTCCGGCACATGCCTTTTTCACGACGCTACTGTGCAGTAGCCTAATAGCACTGGACAACAGCGTATTAGCACTGTCTGTGCTGTAATGTGCTACTGCACAGTATCATTAGACTACTGCAGTTAGTGTCTCATGTAGACGCGCCCCATGTTACACAAATCTAACTGCAGAATTCTAACCTAAGTTACAGTAGCAAGGACCAACAGAACTCAGTTTTCTGGGACAGTTATTAATTCTTCCATGTTAGAGAGAGAGAAACAAGTAGTTCAAATGTAAACAAAAGTAGCCTAAAGTTTGATGTTTTGGGGTTACATGAAGATGGCTGATTTACCAAATGTTTTTCTTTAGCTTCCTCTCCTTCTAATCTCTCTTCCCCAATCTAAATTTTTCCATTTCAGTTTTCCCATCTGTTAAAGAATGGACATAGTACTTAGCTGATTCACTGGGAAACTCTGAATCTTAAACACATTCCTGCTCCTGCTCTTTTCTGTTTTTAAACATTACACAACATGAGCTCAGGACCATTTCTCGTGGTGATATAGTCTACATTAGACACCAGAGAGAGAGGTAGTTTGTCTGATATCAGCCAGAAGGCAAGGTGGCACTTTAAGCCCCCTCTACACTTGCAGGAAAAGACACAATGGAATCTAATGCATGATCCACACAATTACATCTCCTGCCTTGCTACATGTGCATGGCAGGAGGCATGACTGTGGGATCATGCATTAGATCCTATCACAGTTTATTGCTGGTGCAGGGGGCACCTGATCCTGGGCTCCCCATCAGAGGCAGATTAAGATTTAATGGGTCCCTGGGCTCCAGTGGGGGAGGGGCCCTTTCCCCTCCTGGTGCTGCTGCTGCCGAGGGCAAGGCAGGGTGGGCATCCGTGCCCCATGGGCTGGAGTGGCACTGGGGAGGAGGTCTGAGGGGGCTATAGCCACCCCAAAATTCATCTTAGCCCCCCTGTAGCCACCCTCCCAACACTGCTGTCCACCCACCTGCCCTGCGCAGCTGACCCTGCAAAGGTGTAGCACTTCTGGCAAGGGTGGCTTGAGCCTCTTCCTGGTAGGGGGCTGGGCCAGGGCTGGGCTCGGAGCAGGCACGAGCAGGGTGGGCTGTGCAGGGCAGGTAGCAGTGGCACTGGAAGGGTACATGCCCACCTCTCCTCCCTGCCCCCCGCCCCTCCTGACATGCCTGGCGGAGATAAGTGGGCTAAGGGTGGATGTGGGCTGCCTACTGTGGGCTCAGGGCTCTCTGCCCTGCTGCCTTTGGCCTGGGGTCCCTGCATCTGCTGTCCACAACTGTGCAGCTCCCAGGGCATGCAGTGGTTCCTGGGTCTCGCTTCTGACAGCCCCAAGCATCTCTTCAAGGCTACAATGCTGCCTGTCTGCAAGAGGGAACCTACCATTTCCCACAGGAGCCCAGATACCTAGAGGGGCCCTGATTGGCAGGGGCCCCTGGACCCAGGCCCTGCCAGCCCATGCAGTAATCCACCTATGCTCCCCCTGCATCAGCAAAAAAAAGCTCCTGCAGCTAGGAGCCCCTTCTGTTGAAAGGCTCCCTGCTGTGGGACTGCCCCACACACTTCTAGGGCTTGGGGTTGACAGCAGCTGTGATCCCCCAGGCCCAGGGATTTCATGTTACGTATTGTGGGCATGGTGTACCCTTGCAGCTGGGAACCCTGTCAGCTGACAGAGCTCCCAGCCACAGGGGAGAGACCCTGTTACACATGCAAATTAAACTTGATAGCAACCAGCTATAAGGTAAGCACATGTTTTCAACGTCTAACTTTATAACTGGTTGGATCTTTTTATCGTGTGATAGCTACTTTGCATGTGTAACTGGTCTTAAGGAAACTGCACAATTAGCCAGTTAATTGTGTAATACCTGTAATGTATCGAGGGGACCATAGGGCATTTATACACATATGTTTGTCTGCTCCCTCTTGTGCATCAGAGCAGACTCGATTAATTGAGTCTGCTCCGCACATGAGCTGATGCACCCAGTGCTGCATCACTTGCATTTGTATGCATTGGCGATGCATAGAGGGTGCACGGGGGTGTGAGTGCCGGCCAGGGAGTGGGAGCACCGGATGTAGGCCACAGTCACTTCCGGGAGTGCTGCGGCTGCTTCCGGGAACGGTGTGGCTGCTCACTGGACAGTAGGTTTTGATGCAGGGGGACCCCCTCCTCCCCCCCAATTGTCGAGATTGGCTGTGGGGGACCCCCTGGTCGCTGACTGATCACTGGGGGGGAGGAAAGGGCACCAGTTGCCCATGTTCATATGAATGGCGAAATGCTTGTCAGCACTGAGAAAATAGTGGTGCACTTTTGAACTAAAGCACCTTCAATGTGTTTTAGTTCAAAAGCATGCTTCTATTTTCTTAGCGCTAGTCCACATTTCACAATTTATAGAAATGCATGTGCTGCTGGTGCTGCGGTGCAAAGGTGTACAAATGCCTTTAGAGACTAACTGGTTCAGTGAAGTATATGCTTTCTTAGGTGATAGACTAGTTCCTAAAAGGCTATGAATGGACATGGAGAAAGCAGGGGCTCTAAACAGAAAGGAATATAAATACAAAGGCTAGGGAAATGGGAAGGAAAGGACAGGGGGAGGGCTATGTAGTTGGGTTGACTAGATCAGTAGAGATTAACAAGGCAGTTAACCCGTTGAGGGACATAGGAGTTATAAAAGCTAGTCCAAGTAACGAGATAAGAATCCACAATCCCCGCTGAGACCATGCTCAGCACAATACATACTGCAGATGACTTTTTGTTCTGAAATGTCACATTCAAGTTGTTTTTTAAAGCTTTGTTGTTTAAGAACACATACTCTGAGGTCAGCAGTAGAATGTCCAGAGGTTAAAGTAGTCTGGCATGTGGTTTGGGGTTTTTTTACATAGCAGTTGGTTGGTTTCTATATAGTGTGGTGCTATAGACCCAGATGCCAGCCGCGCTCCTTCATCAACACACAGAAGAAGCCAGGACAACACACATGATGCAGCACAATTCATGGAAAAATTGAAGAAATTAATAAATAAGCAAATATGAAATAGACCTAGTATTTGTTACAAACTACCATACTGGTATATGAATGCAAAGCAGGTTGTATCTTCAGCTGTGTTTGTCCCATAGTGCTTTGCATGTCGATCAGCTTGCCTGACTTAGGCAGATTCCTGCTGGATCTTGCATTCCAAAAACAGACATTGTTTGGGAGAGTTTAATTCATGTCACTACTCTCCAATGTGGCTGACCTGGCTATCCTACAACATCAAGCTTTCTTAGCCTGTGCTCCTCTACTTACAGTATTTCATTGGCCAAAATGAAGTGATGCACTCACTGTCTGAGGACACAAAGCTGACAGTGCTGCTCTTCTGCATGCTCTGCTGGCTGACTCAAGGGCATTGATAATAATGGCAATCTCAAAGGTCAGGAGACCAACTGTTCTGCCTGCAGCAGCAAAGAAAAGGGTGTGTGTGTGGGGATGGGAGTGTGCAACATTGGAATGTAACATGAGTTCTGCTTGGAAACTGACCTCCAAACACTTAATTCATTTTTAGTTCATCTGAAGAGCTGGGACGCAAGGCACATGGTCAATAAACGCATTTTTATGTTCACATGAACTCTAACAATTATTGTCACAAAATGTATTTTTAAAATATCTAGGTGATAGATATGGGCTTGGAAATGCTTGCAGTGTATCCAGATGTCCTCAGCATGGCATACTGTGAAGTGACCTAGTGCTGGACTGGAAGCTAAATTATTTGAATGACAAGAAGCACACAATGTTATACAAAAGAATGATCAAAGAGTTGAAATCCCTACTGCCACTATGACTCACCTACCCACAAACTATATGGAATGTAACAGCAAGTGAAAAAAATTGCAAAAACATGCTTGACACTTTCTATACATTTTAATATCTATCTGTATCCCTCCCTAAAGACTCCTCAGATTACCTCAAAACACCTTCAATAGACAGAATGTAATTTTCTAGCAAGTTATGCTGGTTCTTTATCCCAAACATTGTTAAATACATAGAAACGGATGTTTCCTGCTCATTAATTCTATGGAACATAAGAACATGGGACGGTGAGAGACCTCCTGGGTTAATGAGTGCAGTCCCATCCTATCATAGGCATCACAGCATATTATCCCCTTTTTTTAACTGATCTATCCCCAATCTTTAAATAGGCAGTTTTTTGTCCCTACTATTATTATCAGAAAACTGTTTTATAACCTCACTCCTGAGATTTTTTTATTTTCTGTGTCAGTAGTTAAAACAGACAGAGGATAAATTCTGTCACGGAATACTGCTAATCTAAGTTTTCTATAGATGGTCAATGTGACAAAGCATCTAGTTCAAGTATGTCTATGGAACTATAAAGCAATTTATGATATTTGTGATCACTTTGTCCTTTGCCTGTAGAGAACCTGAGGTACAGAGCCCTTAATGGGGTTCCTATGTACTATCACAATGAAACAACAGATCACTATACTGTAAAAACAATAGCACACAATACTCTGTGTTAAGAAATAGTACATACTTGAAATAATCCAACCTTTTTTTCTGTGCTGTTTCCTATGACTGCATGACTACACCATTTGAGATAACTTTAACCATCAAACCAAATCAAAAGAATTACAAAACAACTGACTTTTTTTGGTCTTCATAACCACTGATATTTTTGAACTTCATATTTCAAGCTTCATGTTAAGGCCTTATCCAACTTCAAAAGTTGTACCCAGGTAGCTTGGCAAAGGACAAATAAATATTAGCCTTCTGTTGCAATCTGTACATGCAATAAATTTGGGGCAATTCCTAAATGGAAACTACAATGAACATAAGGTTCACCAACATCTTATTTTAATACGATACACCCTCTTTGCTAATCTGCTATACCTTTCATCTGTGTTAAATTTAGCATAAACAACTGTTGAATTAACTTAAGAAAAAACATGCCAATACACAAAAGTTCAAGGTACTAGATAATAATATGCATGAGCTAACTGTTCCTATTGAATGATAAGAAAATTAACTGGCAGAGGTTGCTTCATGGTTGGCTAGTAGCTAAAGAAGTGGCCTCCGTCTGCATGGCCTTTAATACCCTTTACTTAGTCAGCAAGAAAACAGCCTTCTTAAAGGGAAAACTAGCGCAAGTGGCATAGACGTTGACTTGTTATCAAGTAATTTTTCTCATTTTAAGGAAACCTTTCAAAATTAAAAGTGTACAAGGGCTTTTAGTTTGTTTAGCAACTATCTGGCAGTGCAGTTAACAATTCTATGAAATAAAAATGCTCAAATTCTCCACTATATTTTGCATTTATAGTCACAGATAGTTGTTTTTTTTAAATCAGGGTCTGTGGTGGTGATGTTTACAGACCACTGTAAAGGCTACTTCCTGGCTGGCTAGTAGCTGAGAGTCATGGAAAGTGGGGATCCCTTCCTTAGCCAGTCAAAAAGCAGCCTCTCTGTTCACTTCACCTGATCACTCATACCCAGAAGCACTGCATATTCATTTTTATCTAGAACCTTGGACTTTTATGTGTATCAGCCTGTCTATTTTTTCTTCTTTATCAATCAATTGGTTATGCTAAATTTAACCTAGATAAAAAGTATAGCATAACTGTATGGGAGAGAATGCTATAAATCAGGGATTGCCAACCAGGCGTACACATACCCCTGGGGGTACTTGGGAAGGCCCCAGGGGGTACACAGAAGTGGCGCAGAGAAGCAGGGGCACTTCTAGTTTCCACCAGTGGCACTTCTGGTTTTGCCATCTGGTTTTGCCACTGTGCATGGGGGACCTCCCTTTCCCACAGTCATTGATTAGCCAGGGGACCCCCTGCTTCTCGACCAGCCACCGGGGGTACACCAACCAAAATTGAAAACCCCTGCTATAAGTAGTATTTTGGTGACCTTGGGGTACATTGGTACCTTCAATTTAGTGACTACACCATTTTTATGGTCTATTTGTAAATTGGAATAAAACACCTTAAACAACGTTTTTTTCTGCCTACCTACCAGAGTACAATCAGTGATATTGGAATCTTTTAAAAGGAAGTTGTAAAATTAAAAGTTAGAGAGACCAGAAAGCCAACATACTACCCTTGTTGGCATGGAGCTACCATATTTTGATTCAGTGGAAGAAATAGTTTCTTGAGGCCATAACCAGCTGGCATAGTTTGAACAGACCTGAGAATGCTTTAATCAATTCCAGAGCTTTCACAGTACTGATCAGAGGAGCCACAATCAGTTCCTTCAGGGTTTCTGTACTTAATTTTGGCCACGGCTAAGAACCCTACCTCAAATGTAATTGCTGACAAATTTTTATTCCAATGAAGCTGAAGAGAACACTGATGGTGCTTGTACTTATAGGCATTAGATTACTCGTGCACTCTATCCTCAGAGGTGGCAATAGTAAAGCTCCTGTCTAGACCTTCTGAAGTTCTTCAACCTTGACAGGAATTTATGTTCATTTCCAGCACTCCAAAAGTGGTAAAAATCAATTGATAATGATGTCACCAAAATAAGTGAAAGGAAAAGAGTAGAACAAACCACCATACTTACATCCACAAAACTAGCAATCATCCCAAACACATCATAAAAGCTGTAATCTACAGTCAGGCCCTCAGACACCATTGCACCTACTCTAAGAAGAATACTTGCAATACCCACCTTGCCAATCTGAAATCTCCCTTTATACAGCAAGAACACTACATCAGAGAAATAGACCATGTCTTTGAAAAAGCCACCCAAATACTCCACAGAAACCTTCCACCATGGGCTGACCCAGGACTTTGAAAAGTGGAGTGCAATTGGTATGGTACATCATGACATATGACACATTTCTTTCCAGTTAAAGAGAAATTAGAAGCTTTACTAACATGCTAGGTGGCTAGAGCTGTATTATTCAGTTTAAGATTGAAGCAAAAACAATTATAACTTTATTGGAATGTATATTAATTTTCATACATAATATATGATATGGCAAAACACAACAAACTAGGTAAAAATAATCAAAAGATGTTGTTTCATTAGTTCTGTAGTCATTAGAATTAAACATACATTTTTTTTTCAAATTCATAAAACACAGTTTAGCCTTTTTGAGAATTTTGACAGTGTATCCAATGCTTAGCTGAAAGTTAATTCCACATCTGATTAATGTTTCCGTGGGTAAGTAAGTGTTTTTAACAAGGAGCTAATAGGAACTAATAAGAGCTACATTACCAGAGCACCTAACAGACAGCAGAAGAAGAGGACAGTTTAATCAATGGAACATCAAACCATTAAAAAGGAGAGAGAGAGTCATTAACACCTGTGGAAATAAGATTTTAGAAGGAATCAGATAGATTATAATGAGCCACGAAGTCAATTGACTCTCTCATTGCTGCCTAAATAGAAATGCTGCTGCCTTTCCCAGGCAGTTGCTTTTAAAGTGTGGGTGGACCAGAAATCAAAACTATATCACTGTACCTCCCCTGGATCTACCCCTACCTATGAAGAAACCCACCTGTGATTGCACATCCTGGTAGTGACATACCATGCTACATTTGAACTGATTAGAAGAATCACATAATTACAACCTATATTTGATAAAGATCAGACCTGGAGAGAAATATTTGCCGTCCTTCAGCTCCTGACTTTCAAACAACCCCCACACCTTGCCCAACTCATTATCAGAAGAATACTCCCCACTGTTCAACAGACACCAAATGGACCACAGCCCTGCCTTAACAACAGATGCAAAACCTTATTAACACTTCACTGTTACAACAATCAACACCCCTCAAAATAGATCCATCAGAATCCATGGATCCTACACATGACTTGTCCAAAGTGTGGTATATCTGATCCAATGCACCAAATGCCCTCATGGTAACTATGTGCATAAAGCTAGACAAAAACTATCCAACAGAATAAACTCTCATAGCATATAAAAGATAGAAACACACAAACACCAGCGAAAACATGGATTTTATAGAACAATCACTCCCTTTTTTTACTTCATTATCATTGAGCCTCAGGTAAGTTTACAAGGTACCTTCAAAACGTATGCCTGGAAACTAAAATTCATAAGGTGGTTGGACACTACGAACCAAGGACTGAACAATGATATTGACTTTATGACACGCTATAACCTACTTGATTGCTAAAATTCTTGCTTCACACTATGGGTAATAATGACCCTCTTCTCTTCCACTAATCAAGCTATCTTTTCTTCTGTTAATTGTGTACCTGCTGCCTATGGGAATTACTTGCTTCTCCAATTTTGAAGCCCTCCATATCCAATTTTAATCACTGCTGTGCCTAATTCTTCTTTCAGACCTGATGACCTTCACATTCAAAGGTCTGCCTAAACCTATCAAAAATATTCTGTTGGTCCATAAAAGATATCATCCACGCCAATCCTTGCCTCTTCCATTAATGAGTATAAATATTTCTATTCATTGCTGCTGATACTGTATGTGGAAAGAAAACTGAAGTATTTTATATTATATCTATTTTGTGAACTGCAATCTGAGAACGAAAGAGTAAGACAACTAGGCCTGGTCTTTGCCTTCTGCTCAGGTGACAAAAATAAAAGGGAAAAGACTAAATGACAACTCAAGTGCAGTCATCCTATATTTCAGTACCTCACTGAAGTAATAACAGGTAGGAACACTAAAATACGTCACAGAAAGATAAACAAAATTCTCCTGCTAACAGCAGCCTCGCCAGGTAGAATTTATCTGAAAAGGAAGAAAACGTTCTGTTTTTTCATATTTTTCTCTCTGAATCTGGAGTATCAAAATTAAAGAAGGAAAAAAAAGAATCAGTTTTTATTCCCCATAACACAGAGCAACTTTCCAGATGATTGTCTCTCAACATGTATGCTAGAATTTGCACAGAATGTGAGGAGGATGTTGATGAAATCTTCCAAATCAATTTTATATAGCCACTCAACTTACAAAAGAACAGAAAAAAAGGCTTCAGAAGAACCTGATTGATTGCTGACAGATGATAATATCAATTTTTTTACATGAAATAAAGGCTGACCCCGTAAACAAACAACTAGAATTATACAAGGACAGAAAGTAGCAATTTACACTTGATAATTCAGAGACTGTGGAACCATTCCATTATTTAGCCAACATAACTGATCCCAAATAAAAACATCAGAAGTACTATCCAGACCAGTAAGAAGAGGCTGCAATGTAGCTCATGGAACACAATACTGAGATCCTTATCAACAGATTTCTACCCCAACTATTTATTTGCGAAGGACACTGTATTATAGTTCCTCAAATGACAATGGTGAAAAAATAGGGAAGTATGAATAACAAAAGGTTGGGAATTTGAATGAAGAACAATGTACTTTTTTAATGAGTTTCATTCCTTCCAAGCCAGTTTAGCATTAATCAACAGCATGTATATATGTTTAGCATGTTCTCTTTGAGTTTCCATTCTATTAATTAGTGTAGACTCCATATCTTTTACTTTTAAGACTGCAGATTTTTCAATACGACTCTCTTTTTATGTTTAAGGAATAAACAAGCTTACAAAACAGGTCTCAAGCTTTCATACAACCCTTGTGGTTTCCTAGTGAGTCCCAGGACCCCCACAAGATACTCATTAATATGTCCAAGCAGTGGGAAAAAAACACAACTAGTCTAAGTGTAATTGTAGGACTTTTCAGAATTCTGGGTATAAAACTCTTCATTTTTCCATATCAGGGCTGTCCAATTAGTGGTTCACAGCAGCTACCATGTGGCTCACAGGTCGTTGCAGCCATCTCTCCCATTGCTGTCTGGCAGAGGAAGGCCCAAGAGAGGGTCCTGTGCCACCAGCACTACCTATGTAGGGGGCAGGGATTCTGGGGTTTGCCCCTGCAGCATAATGCCTGCATTATGAATCTCAGATTATATATCAAGAAGCAGCAAAGTGAAATGAAAATATTTTAAATTACATAATGAGGTTCCAGTTTATTTCTCTGGAGGCACTGGGGTCTGGGGTAAATAAAAAAAAAATCCATTCACAACTCAAAAGCAATATTAAGTTTCTGAGGTTCAAAGAACACTCAGGAAGCGGGTTACCAGAAGATGCTCAGGCACAGCAGCTGACAAAAATCCCTGCAAATAATATATAAATACCTTCTGCATATGAGAAAGCACATAACTAAGCACTCCTCAGGAGACTACAAACATACAGAAAATGTTTTGCAGGTACAGGTGGCTGTGCAATAAGTTCAGGACATATGGTTGGAGTCAGAGGTGTGACAACCAGATTCAGCAGGAGGGGCTACCGAAGTGGCAGAGGTGGCACTGGTGGCTGCAGCAATTGGGTTAGTAGTGACATTCTTGCATCCCTGCCAAGTGAGCACTCAGGGCTGGTGCCCCAGTGGCCCACCCCTTGTTATGCTACTCATTGGTGAATATGTATTTTTAAGTAAGTGACACTTATGTGACTGCCTGAAAACTTTGTCCTAGAACTTCTATGTTTACAATGGAATCATATTACATTAAAAAAATTACGGCTGATGAACAGCAATTTTCTTTTACCATTTTTATTAAAGAGGTGACCTGTGATATTTTGTGTGCTTGTAGTAAAATCTGCCTACATAGGAATCCAAAAAGAAAGAAAATTTTATATAATACATCCTAGCAGAAAAATAGGTCATTTGGTATTTTGCATATCTAAATATAACAAGCTGTAATAACATATATGAATTTCAGAGCAAAGTTTGCTTATCTCTTGGCATTAAGTCAGCCACTACCATTTGTTAGGAGTTACTACTCTTGGAAGAATGTAAAAGCCAGAATAGAGATAATGTAATTTTACTGCTTGGAATAAATGTGGTGTTGGATCCAAAGATATGTGTGCCTTAATGTCTAGAAGGAGGAAGCATTGTAGGAACACTTCAAAAAAGGGAAAATACTAACTCTTTTGATACGCTGTTCTGCTTCCCTCACATCCTGCCAAAGAGAACTGTATCGGCTCAAAGTATGTTAGGTACATAGTAACAATTCCAACATTTGAAAACCAGGTTTCATTGCAACTTCCTTTACTCAGGTGAATTTCACCTTTGAGTCTTATTCAAAGGGTAAATGAAAGTTAATGAAGGACTTCAGCAAGGAGCTCTCTAATTTTATTCAGAGAAAGTAACCTTAAACATTTGTAATATCTCATCCATATCAGATATTCATCAAAAAGATTTTCAATAATAGGAATGTAATGCTACACTATTTTAGACAGTTATGTGTATGTTCGGATGCAACAAGGATATTTGGCTAGGCATAGTGCCTCCTGCACCTTCAGTGAAGTTCAGGAGTTCATTATCCATAAAGTATAACAGACTACCTTGAATTTTGAACAAGTAATTCTGTTTATCTTGAGCAAGTGGTTATTTCTCCATCTTTTCGATAGAAATTAACTCAAACACAATCTCACATACTGCCTCTGTATCTCATGCAGTGCTATAAACAACCAACTGGTCTATCTGGATTGCCAGTATGCATGTTTTATACTGTGTTTTTGATTGCTACTTATCTACACTGTCAAGGCAAAACTGCAAAAGGTGAATAAAAACAGGATGGGCAAATTTCAAGAAGTCTGGAAGATTGGTTTGGTTTGAATGGGAATGTAAAAGCTTGAATGTTTATATCAGGCTCATTATAAATGACTGACCATCATGGTTTGCAAAACCAAGCTGAAAGATATAATGAAAAGAGGCACTCCCCTCAGCTTGCCATACTTGTTTTTGGTTCAGATGTGAAGATGGCTCTTTTTGTGCTCTGGCCCTTCTGTTTCTTATATCAGTTGGATCAAAATGAGCAGAAGCATGAGGCAATGAAAAACATTTGTTTTTGAAAAATGATAATCTTTTACACATGTTCAAAAAATAATTAAAAGACCTGATCAGGCAGTATTAGAGGAAAATGACTCTGTTGTAAGAAGCAGTGCCTCTCTTACTTAGACAGCAAAACAACAGAGGCAATAAATAATGCTGTGATTTAGTTTGTGATGTACAGAAATGGTACAAACACAGTAATTTCTGGCTGTCAGAATACAAAAAGGATATGTGACAAACTGGGAAGTTATGAAAGTCAATTACATTAAAACAAAAGTAAGTATTCTCCCAAGACGACCAACTTATTTGCACACCATGAGCAGTTACCTTTCAAAAACTGTCCATTGAGAACATCAGACACAGATAAGTACTCAAATGTTATGTTTAAACAAGTATTTGTTAAACAAAAGAGACCTTCAGAACTAAAATTCCATTAAACTCCCTTTGATGTAAGCATAAGAAGTTCATTAACCTCAACAGGAACTCAGTGCAACCAGTACTAAAAGAATCTGCCCCTGGCTGCCAATAACACTCTCTCTGAAAAAAGATCTCCTTATTATTAACTGCTCATTTTGGTCTGGATATATCCACCCAGAGTCACTGATATTTGTCTGCATAATTCTAAACACTTATTTTCTAAGATGAGGATGACTTGAAAGTAGAATGATTTACCCACTTTAAAAGGTAGTTCATTACCTCATTAAGAATAATTGGTTCTTGACACTTTTGGTATTGATATTGTTGGTGAAATGTCTTGTATTAGAAAAGAGGAACCAATACTCCATTGTGCAATTAGCTGCAAAAGGGGTTATTTATCTGTAGCATTAAAGGGGAAATCCTAATTGTTCCCGCATGAATGCATTAGGGGAAGGATTTAACATAAAGAACCATCTCTCTATCCTGCATGAATCAGCACAGAAGCTTGGCATAACACAGCTCCTCTAAAACATCTTGCAGGTTGGCGCAACCAACCAGCACTGCTCTGTGACCAAGGGGACAAGTCCAGCTGGTGGTAGTTGACTATATTCTGTCTCCATTCACTCAGCATAGGCAAGTTGCTTAACAGCACCTGCAACCCCCTACTATCCTCAGGGAGGAGCAAGACAAAAACATGGCCCTAGAATTATTCCTGTATACTTCTGGAGCATAAGCGGGCGACCATTCCAAATCCATTACTTACGGATACTAAAAAGAGCTCTTTACTAAATGCCTTTATCTGCCATAAGAGGGCACTCCAACCCACCTATGTTACAGTTCACTAGGAACTGCTTTTAGAAAGATACCGCCTAAGAACTGTATTCCTAAGAACTGTATTCACCGCATACTCTGCTAGAGTTGTTGCAGAATGAGCTGAGGGTCTTTTAAAAAACAGATGCATCCTGTTTCTTCTTTCTGCTCAGGATCAAGCATTAAAAAATTATGAATATATATTCAGGTGTCCTGGTGGCAAGGAAATTCGTTTTTCACCTCTAGGACTGTGTATTCAAATTCACCGCAGACTGACAGCAAAAGAAAATTGTAGCAATCTCACATATTTGCTGCTTTGTTTAAAATAAAATAGCCTGGATCCAGTCTGTAGTGCAAAGGCTCCATTCTACAGCGACAGACACTTTGGGGGCAGTCTCCAGATAGAATTACACATACATAAAAATGGAGTTGCTACAGGTGGAGTTGATATATCATGGCAGAGCCATACAGGATGGCTGTATATCAGTATATCATTGGTTTTCAACCTTTTTTCATTTGCAGACCCCTAAAAAATTTCAAACGGAGATGCAGACCCCTTTGGAAATTTCAAATGGAGGTGCAGATCCCTTGGAATTGTAAGTGTGAGTATTCACATATTTTTGATTGATCGTAGTCACCTTTCACAGACTCCTTAGATGTAGTCTGCAGGCACTCAAGGGTCTGCGGACTACAGGTTGAAAATCATTGCTGTATATAATGCCCCATTTTGTTTTCTGTACAGTGTATTGTCTAGTTGTGCTGTTCCCTTAAACCAGACTCTTCAGAAGCGCAGACTGCACTTAGAATATATCTGCAATTTTCCACCTATTTAGAAACATTAAGTGTTCAACACTAAACATTTATTTTAGAATATTTTTCAAAGGGCACCCGAAGGTAAATGTAACTCTGTGTCTCTTTCCCTTCCTCTTATCCTGTTTGCCTTACGATGGTTAAAATGAAACAATTCATTGCTGCTGAAGCTTTTCCATTAAAAGACAGACTTTCCCTGCCTGTAATTAAGGGAGGTTAGAAAGTTTAAGTAACTGAAGATTGGCAGAACGTTCCATATTGTTTTCCAGTGAACTTCATAAAGCTTTAGGCATAAATCATTTGAAAAGAAAATTATTCTTTCTGTCAGGATTTGTTACACAGGAAATATGTTCAGACCCTTGTGTTTGCTTCATAGATTGCAAAGTTACTACAAGTCCACTGCAAACCTGTCAGATGTGTCCAGAGTGGAAATCTACTGTTAGCTCTATCCCTTCCACTGACGTGTTTCCATTTGATTTAGGTTCTGCTTATGAAGTGCAAACAACAATTACAGTTGTGTCTGGTCTGTGCTACAACAAAGTTGAGCCCAGGCAGCATGGAAAAAGTCAAAGCTCTACCCAAGGTCTTTTTCTCATTAAAAACATGTTTATTAATCTGTGTACAGCGCGGCTAAATCATGTTGTAAATCAAACAACTACAAACATATTTAAGCCAAGATAGAGACAACTGCTAAAAATTGTTTTGTGCTCTCCTGGAGTCTTTTTCCATGGCCCCCCTAATTAAAAATTTACTTACCATGACAATTAAATGTTCTAGCTAATTAAGAAGAAAAAAAACATATGTTTGCAGAAATTTGCCAAACTACATAGAAAAAACTAGCGAATGTTTCCATTATTCTGAAACAAATCGTTTGCTGATATACAGTTACATTAAAAGAAACTTTTTTTTTTGCTTAAACTGGAAATTTTTATGAAAAATGATGTTTCTGGTGACAGCTGCATTACAAATCACTTTTATTCTTTTTGGTTTGGAGCAGGGGACTTTTCATAATTTGCCTTGTATTCCTTCCAATGATTACTGAGACCGTAAGACCAAAGCTGGAGTTCCTCATCATAAACCCAATCATCATTCTCTTTTCTTTTCACAAAATGAAGGACCTTCCTGAAATTTCACATGCCACATCCCATCCCAGAATAGTGTTTGCCAAAGATCCATGGCAAAAATCAAAGACCTAAAATCCAGTGCAATAGGGTTTTTGGGGTGTCAGACTCCACTGAAACACAATCTTAACTTTAACTCTCCCTTCAAAAATGTATATTTCTCTTACAAATATGATATGACTCAGACTCCTACAACTTTCACCCTCACAAGAGATTCAGAAGTTGCTTGGACTTTGGCATCTGCGTTTCTCAAACGTACTTTTATTGTGAAGAATCACTGGGAAGCATTTACTAAATGATCCCAGACAACCTATTGGACAATGCATTTTTTTTTAAATGTTAATTTATAGCTTGGATTGGGTGCTAGCAAAATTTTAGTAGAAAATTAACCATTTCTTGGTTTTCCTTGCAAGACTAAGCTTACTTCTCTTTTTTTTCCCGCTTTCCTGAGCACTGCAGCACCTAGTCGTTATAATTATACATTTATAATTATATATACAATTACATTATTACTTGGAGGCTTCAACCAGGTTGATGCCCAATGTATTAACACACTGAACCAACATATATATCACTGTTATCCAGTGATAGCAGTCTGTGCCCAAGAGAGATTACAATCATGTGAGTACTTTAACCTTGAATGGCTTCTTAGTTGCTGTAGGAATGTAAGTACTAGTGCATCCAGATTGGCAAAGAGGGGAAAAAAGCAAGAGCTCTTGGTCTGAAATACATCCATTGCTGTCGTAGGAGAAGTATGTTATCTAATGATTTACTCTAAGGGAATTAAACAGAGGGAACTGTCTGCTCGTCCAATTATCACTACAATTGCATTTCTAAGCCAATGTTTTCCTTCTCTCCAGACAGTAAAAAGCAGTGTGAATTCCAGGCTAGACTTCTGATCATTCTCTAAAATAAGCCATAGTAAAGGTTTTATTAAAAAAAAAAAATTATAGTGTGAGAGGCAGTCTGCTTTGTAACTCTTATATGCTGCCACTTGCCTTGGACATCTTAGCAGATAGATGATGAGTTTAGTCAGCATGAAGACCCACTTTTCCTCCCAGTGATGGTACCTCCAGAATGAAGCTGGAGCCCATTAGTCTACAAGAGTCAGGTCTATTGATGCCTGATCTGGGAATAAACAGAGGACCTCACTCTCCAGCTGCTATTCCCTATTTTCATGAGCTGTTCACTCACTCAAAAAAGCAGGGTTTAGATAAACTAAAACAGCAACTGTGTTCTTTCAGTCTCCATCTCTGTGAGACTGACTTGGACATATTTACTCTGACCCCACTCAGTTAAAAAGAGTATGACAGTAAAATATAGTTATATTTATACAGAGTTGCACATGGGCTGATAAACTCTACTAATCAGCACCAACTGGCTATAGCACTTCTGGTTCAGGAGCTAGTGCAAGGTATTCTACATTGCACCACTCTGTTGTATAGCCATGCCTAAGTAACACTGGCCAACTGCAGAGAAGCCTGTAAGAACAAGTAAGGACAACTCTACCTTAAAAGTTTTAGACAAAATCTCAGCAATTCCTTCTGGATGTTATAAATGGAGCTGGTAGTGCTATCAGTAGTTAAAATTGCCTGATACTTCTATTATAAGAACCTTTTTCCAGTAGCTTATAAAACTTTCTTACACTTACGTTAAGCCTCAAATTTTCCATGACTCCGGCTAATTACTTTTTTTGGAACAGTTCAGCTGTTTCTGCAAATTAATTGAGGTAATCATACACTTTTTTTGTTCATAATAAAAAAATCCGAGTAGCTTTTTTTTTTTTTTTAAAGGGGAAGCTCACTCAACTCTGTGCTCTAATTTTTGGCAAGGGAGTTGCCTTTACATCAGGGATGTAACTTGAGTTGTTCCTGTGAAAATCTTTGGCCACTGAAAAATCTTGGGTTGTACATGCTCAGTCAAGAATTGTTAGAGTTTGGTAGCCAAATTATCCACCACTTGTATGGGGCATAATAAAGCCCAGGGCTGCAGGGGCTGAGCAGGATTTTCTGTTTAGCTGCTGCTTCCTGCAGCCAGGACCTGCTTTGATGTCAGGTACTGGCACTGACAGCAAGGAGACTTGTTGTCTAAGGTCTTGATGACTGACCCTGCTGCTACACAGGCAGTGTACAGAAGGAGGACAAAGAAGCCTGACTGAAATGCTAAAGGATAAAGATGCAGGCTCTGGAGAAAAAGAAAGATGGAGAGAATGGGTTGGGTGATGGATCTGGGGTGGGAAACTAGGACAGGCAGCTGGGAACCGAGAGCATACAGCCAAGAGAGGGACTGGGAAGCAAAAGCAGGAAAGCACTGTTGGGGGAGAAGGGATACAGATTGCCTTGGAAGCTAGAAGCAGCCAGAAGAAAATGTAATGACTGCCAAAGAGACTGGGAAAGTGGCCTGGAGGGAGAGTGGAACTGACAATGAGTGTGGAGGGAAGGCATGCATTCAAATATGGAGCTCAATAGGAGAAACCGAAATTAGGTGGCAAGGAGACTGCAGTGGGGATAGGTTGGGTGGACATAAACAGAAAGGGCCATAAAGAAACAGAGACAGAAGGCAGGCAGTCTGTGACCACCTGAACATACTTCTCTCCAGAATCTGGAATTGAAACCACAAGTGGTAATTGCAACATTGCTCTGCTGTTAAGAAATAGCAATTAAATTTACAGGTGAAGAGTATCATTCCCTTCTGCTGCTAGCCCCATAGGGATGGCAACTTATCACTGCTATCAGTTACTCAGTTAGCTCAAGTAGCAGACGTCTGTTCAGTGGTTCCAAAAGTTTCAGTCCTGCCACTGCCCAGGTAACTGCTGATACAATGACACAAAATGTAATTTGTTTTTTCAATTTTTTTTTTTTTTTTAGAAATTACACAGACACATGCACTAAGTCTTATGTTAAAAAGTCAAAGTGATGTCAGTCACCCAGAACTTAGAAAATACATTTCCTAATTTTTCAATCCTTTGACACTGCAATATTTTCGATAACAGTCTTCAAATACCTGAAGGGTGATAATAGAGAGAATGGAGGAGTTTTTCTGTCTGCCCACAGGGGACAGGATTAGGAACAATGGATTCAAGCTGCAGCAGAGGAAATTTAGGTTGGAGATTAGAAGGAACTTTTTGACTATGAGGTTGGTCAAATTATCTAGAACAGGTTACCCACAGAAGCTGTGAATCTCCATCCCTGGTACTTTTCAAGAGCACCGGGATACTTGATACAGATACTTGGTTGGGATGATCCTGCCTTGAGCAAAGGGCTGGATTAGATGACGTTGCAAGGTCCCTTCCAGCCATACTTCCCTATGGTCCTATGAACCTTAATAATACTCTGTTAACAAAGAGAGTCTATGTGTGTCTGTAACTTTCAAAGGTGCCTGATTTAAAAGATTAATGATACATAAAAATACAATTCAACCCCCTTATAAAACTAAACCCCAGTCCACTGCTACATCATAATGAAAAATAGGATCTTCTGGCTGGGATAGTTAAAAGCAGGGTGTTGCTATTGCTTGATTGTTCTATGCTGTTTTTGAGGACATCAGCCTACTTCCTGCAGGTTGTGGGAATTCTTCTTAGCCTACAAAATCTCCCACTGCTATCCAGTATTCTAGCTTCCTTGTCATCTTTCAACAGTTCAAGAACAAACTTTCCATAACCAAACCCAGCACTGTTCATAAGGAACTGCTCAGACACAGAGCTCAATATTTTGTGCTTTAAATGCGAAAAAATGTAACATTTTCTTGAGGAGCTATGAGGGCACCTGCCATTGGGTTACACAGGGCCCTGGACTGCAGTTAGGAGTTACATGGATTTTTGCAGTGCTTAAAGCTTGTTTTATTACCTGTGGCTCCTTGTCATGTTTGCTGGGATCCTTCTCATAGCTTTCCGCATAGATCCTGATGGTACCTCGCACACTACTAGATGCACTGAGTCTGAAGATGAGCCTGGAAGCATCTGAGAAAATAATTCGCAGCCCCTGTGGAACAGAACATATGAACATCAGCCACGACTTTAAAAAATTGTAGCCCATTGCTTAGAAGCGTGATCTGGGTTCAGTTCCTGCCTCTTGCTGTTTTGTAACTTAAAGCAATTCAGTGAATCATTCTACAAGTCAGTTTCCCTAGAGTAAGGTAGGAGCGAGAACACTTCCTTTATTCCACACTTTAGAGCAAGAACCTTCTCACTGCATGAATGTATAGTGCTGAGCCCAATGGAAACCTGATGTCCACTGAGTCTTATAAGTGCTACAGAAAATTTTGTACTGCTAATATAAAAAAAAAAACAATGTAAAAGCTTTATTGGGGTCTTTATATTCCAGCTGCCTTGCTGTTGCTGAAATTCTCTTATGTCCCACCCTGCCACTGCAATCAAAAGGGTAGCATGATGTATAATACAGGTTTCCCTCACTGACCACTGGGGTTAGGTTCCTGAAAGTTCCCATGGGTGGCAAAACTGTGGCTGGCAAGACAAAAGGCTTATGGGAAAAATGGCAGGTGACGGACTGATGTGCAGCCACGGAAAACCATGGTTACTCAGAACTGTATACTGTGGTAGCCAAAATGGTATATAAAATATTAAGCATGTATACTCAAAACCATGGCTGGCAAAACTGTGGTTAGTCAGGGAAACCTGTACTAGCACTAGATAAGGCACAGTGGAACACAGCAGTTGATGAACCCAACGGCTTGCAAAGCAATTAGGGGGTTCTGTGTCCCAAAGAAAGTAGTCAGTGGAGTTAAATACAGGAAACTACATTTTTTTTATTTCTCACAGAATATGCATCAAGGGGTGGTTATGAGTTGTCAGGGCACATTTAAAATGAATTAGTTCAAGCAGTGGGGGCCTTGCACCCTCCCCAAGTGCTACTCTGATTCCCTGCCTGATCTGCTGCTCTGCTTTCTACTCCTTTCCCTATCTGCCACTGTGCTGCCTACAAAACAAAGGGCTAAGTTCTTCCCTAACTCCCTGGGAATGCCTTAGGTATAAATGTGGGTCAAATTTGCCCAAAGGCTGGTAGGCATAATTTTATACTTACCAGCCTTGGTTGCCTTAACTGAGCAAACAGCTAAAGATGAAAGAGGTGATATAAAATATGGTAGGAGATTTTCCAGCATAACTATGTGGATGGAAGCCTCAACAAATAATCCCTCACACACAGACACCTAAAGCCAGAGAAACCACAGCCTGGCCCTGCAAACAACATCATAAAATACTGCCCCAAAATTATACCTTTCTAGTCAGACATTTCAGTGGTACTGAGGGAGTTACTGATTGAGGTGCTTTACTTTTTTCACATCAGGTGGAAATGAAGGAAGTGTACAAGAGCCCCTTATCAAGTATATTTCCTTTAGGGCCAGATATAGAAATTACACTTTTACCAGTATAAGTGATCAGAAATTACTCTATATCTGTAACAGAACAGAAGTTTGCACACATAGATTGGTTTAGAAATGGCAGAACTCGGTCTAAGATCCCCCCCCCTCCACCCCCAAGAACAAATGTCAGTTCTGTTCACTACCAATCTAAACTATGCTGCTTACAGAAAACTGTGTAGCTTAAACCAATCCTGCTGTGGGCTTTTTGAATGTCTGCACCTAGCCCAAAAGATAACACCTCTCAGAACTAGTAATTCTGTGAAAAGCTGTATTAAAAGTTACCAGCTACTGTAATTCCCTCTCCTAAGCAAGGCTACCTCTTTTAGCCTTACCTTCTGAGACTTTGTGATGTTCAGTGTGAAAGCAGCTGTAAAGTAAATGCCTGTTCTGATTATGATTTCTAGCATTTATTATATGGTAACATATGGGCAACATACCTTTGATGGTTTAAACACAATTTGCTAGCATGGTAACTGAATAGGTAACATTAAACTGAAAACTCTTTGGGCAGCGACCATCTTTTTATTCTGTGTCTATACAGTACCTTGCACAGTTAGGTGCATCTCCATGCCTAGCACTTTTAGATACTACACAAGTGTAAATAAATAATGAACAACATTGGCCAATCTACAGTTATTGTAACGTTATGGTTAGCATCATACCAATTGACTTTGTTTTGTACAACTCTATTCAAACACACAGAAAACTTTGTACCAGCCTTCTCTGTCTGTCAACACACTGCTTGGCTTCTTAGGAAGCAAGAGTAATTCCAAGGAATGGGAAGATCTGGATAGAGATGTAGACTAGGTCATTTGTCTTCCTGGTTTGAAAAACACTTCCCTTTTCAGACAGGTACACAAGCCTTCAAATAGTTCCGATTTTTTCTTCATTCAAATACTTTCTTTTCTTACTTACATTTAGAAAAGGGTTGCATTTTCATATTTTATCACATACAACATGCTCCCAAATATACAATACACCTTATTTTTAAAAGGCAGAATGAAGAAAAAAAGATTCTTCCGGAGTTATGGATGCATAGAGCAGGGGCAGTCTAATTTTCTCAGATAACGTCTACTGTATGGCCAGCGAATATTATCTCAGGTGAAGCCTGCAGTTCAGATCACTGGGAAGAGTCACCCTCCATTTCCTGCATAACAATCTCTAGCTGCTGCTGGAAACTGGTTGTACTGGGTGGCTCTATGATTTTGAAGACCTAAAGAGCTAAATGTCTGAGCTAAAGAAGCTGTGAAACAGGCCAGTGGCAGCTAGCAGATAGCTAGATGTTAAAAGAACATCTAGACCATTAAAAAGGAGAAATGATTGTTAATAACTCTAGAGTGAAAAACAATTAGCCATTAGGTCAAATGATTCCCTCAGCTGCCTGAACTGTAATACCACAATTGCTACAGTGTGGAACAGGAATCTAACCAGGGTGTTTCCAACCCCAAGCAGAAAATCAGGTTCAATTTTAGGGAGGAAAGGTATGTGTCACAGGTAAGAAAATACAGAATTAGCTACTATTGTTGTTGTTGTTATTATTCCTGATATATACCACTGATGCTCTTCTAAGGTGCCATTTAGCCTCAGTCTCTTTCCCTACTTGTATCCCTTTTATGCAATTCATTGCCTTCTGCTGAAATACTCCAGGTTTACATTGGTGCAATAAGGATAAAACTAAAAATCTGACTGAATAAAGAATTAAAATATCCTACCATTTTCTTCTACTTATTGAACAGAATCAAAGGAAAAACAGATATTGAGGAAGATGATTCAACAGATGTAGGAATGAGAGCCCTGGAGATAGTGGTGCTGCCAGGCCATGACAGCACCTGTCAGGCCAGTACACATTATTTCAGATGGAGCCTGAAGTTCAGATCACTGGGAAGAGATTAACATAGACACAGGGTAAAGAGAAAAAGAACACCAACACACTGGAGTTTAGTAGGAAAAGGCTCCGAGTAAAATACTGTTTTCTGAGCCCCTTGTCTCCTTTGCCTGTGGTGGAACAAGCCTTGCGGAAACTGGAGAAAGACTTCTGAATCTTCAATTTCTACCAAGAGCCATTTGAGAAACCAGTTAGATTAACAAGACAGAACTCCAAATGCTTAACTATGAGTGGAAATTCTTTGGTTCTTCAGGTATGTGGTGAAATATTTCTACCACCATATAAAGAATTGTTTGGTCAATGCTACCCATTAAAACTAGAAAATATGTAACAGGAAAAAAATCCACACTGGTAATGGGTTGAATTAGATGACCTAATAGGTATTTTCCATTTCTAACTTATGTGATTCTATGAATAATGCTTTTAGCTGCTAAGACAGATACAGATGTCCAATTTTTTAAATATGTGTGTAACAAATGTTCATCCACTTATACTCATTATGCATAAACTATGTGATTGAAGAACATGAATAGCTGGAAAAGAGCTTCAGAATGGGCTTTTATAAATGTTTGGATATGTATGTCAAACAGAAAGAGTAGTGTATTAACCTTCTGTTCTCTGTCTCTCCAGAATTTGCTTTGCCAAGTCAATTTTGGAGTTCAGGGGTGAAATTCTGGCCCCATTAACTTCCTGGCCCTGCTGAAATTTGTGGGATATATACTACTGATTTCAACCAAGCCATGATTTTACTCCAAATGCCTAAAAAAGTTAGTACTATAAAACGCAGTCAAGTCAAGGCTGGATGGGTTGCCCTCAACTCTAGGGCTGAGGTGGAAGAAGGTAAATTAAAGATACCACTGAAAGTTTGTACTTTTGTTCTGGAAGAATGCCATGTTCAGGGCAGGTAGCTTAAGGTGTCCAACATTTTTTTGCCATCCAGCTTTGTAGGCTGCAGAAAAAGAGCACTCTCATAAATAATAAGGGGAGATATGAGCAGCATCAAAGCAATTTTACAACCAGTCCAAAGCAATATAACCAAATCCACTGGCCACTAGCATAACAAAGTTAGCAAGACTGTTCAAATACTGTCTCTAAGCACTCTACCTTTACCTGGCACCAATAATACTCAAAACCAATGGTTTCATTTGGTACACTGGCTTCTGAGAACCCCTCATCCTTAAATCACAATCTTTTGAAGAAATGGAACTTGTGAACACTAACTTCCACAATCCTAACAGCTTCATCACCTACAGGATTATTGGTAACCCACTACTAGCAGCATTTTTGGCACTTGGGATTCTTTCATTATACACACACACATAGACACACTCACACATGCGGTTCTCCCCGCATGTATTTACTTCCTATAGCATTTTCCAGTTCTTTTCTTCATTTTACATTTCCTGGTGACAGATGCTTGATCACAAACCAAAAATGGGGGGGAATGACAGCTGATACATCTCACAGAAGGCTAGAATTCCTGCAGCACAGCTGAGAATACTCCAGTAGGAACACTAAAGAGCCACACATGACTCTTCTCCTTAAAACAACATGTATGTGCCAAAGAGAAACCATTTACTAAGGTAATGACAGATCTAAGATCCCGACCTTAAAAATCAGCTAAAAATAGGTGCCAAAGCACAAATTCCAATCTTAATTGGGATCCTAAGGATCATCACAATCCCTTGTGATCACATGACCCTTGTGATCCTAAGGGTTTGATTCCTTATTGCAGGCAGTATCAACTGTGAAATATTGATTCCAATCCCCTCTTTGAAAAATTCAGATAAATTTTGAGCCAACAGAACTCTCACTCAGGACAGACACAGAAAATTCTGAAACAGCCCTTCATTTTTAACCTCATTCCTTATCTCATCCTAAATATCATGAATGAAAGTATTCAACAGCAAGAAATTGTGACCATGAAGTAAAATATGAAGAAAAATGAATTTGAAAATGAGGAAGATATGCTGCAGCAAGTTGTAAAAATGAACATTTTTTCCTTTAAAAATGTTTTAAAAAAAGATTGCACCCACGCTTTACGACTATTCTGTGCTTTAATCAGAAAATTATTAGCATGGTGGTAACAAAGCAATGACATAGCATACACCAGATGTGCTGTACAGAATGAAATCGTTCCCTATTGGATATGAGCACACTGACTTTAACATAACAAAATGGCTAATTGTATTATTATTGTTTCATAGATTCATAGATGTTAGGGTCGGAAGGGACCTCAATAGATCATCGAGTCCGACCCCCTGCATAGGAAACAAAGAGTGCTGGGTCTAGATGACCCCAGCTAGATCCTTATCTAACCTCCTCTTGAAGACCTCCAGGGTAGGGGAGAGCACCACCTCCCTTGGGAGCCCGTTCCAGACCTTGGCCACTCGAACTGTGAAGAAGTTCTTCCTAATGTCCAATCTAAATCTGCTCTCTGCTAGCTTGTGGCCATTATTTCTTGTAACCCCCGGGGGCGCCTTGGTGAGTAAATACTCACCAATTCCCTTCTGTGCCCCCATGATGAACTTACAGGCAGCCACAAGGTCGCCTCTCAACCTTCTCTTGCGGAGGCTGAAAAGGTCCAGTTTCTCTAGTCTCTCCTCATAGGGCTTGGTCTGCAGGCCCTTAACCATATGAGTGGCCCTTCTCTGGACCCTCTCCAGGTTATCCGCATCCCTCTTGAAGTGCGGCACTCAGAATTGCACGCAGTACTCCAACTGCGGTCTGACCAGCGCCCGATAGAGGGGAAGTATCACCTCCTTGGACCTATTCATCATGCATCTGCTAATGCACGATAAAGTGCCATTGGCTTTTCTGATGGCTTCGTCACACTGCCGGCTCATGTTCATCTTGGAGTCCACTAGGACTCCAAGATCCCTTTCCACTTCCATGCCACCCAGCAGGTCATTCCCTAGGCTGCAGGTGTGCTGGACATTTTTCCTCCCTAGGTGCAGCACTTTGCATTTCTCCTTGTTGAACTGCATTCTGTTGTTTTCTGCCCACTTGTACAACCTGTCCAGGTCTGCTTGCACCTGTTCCCTGCCCTCCGGTGTGTCCACCTCTCCCCATAGCTTTGTGTCATCTGCAAACTTGGACAGAGTACATTTCACTCCCTCATCCAAGTCACTGATGAAGACATTAAAGAGTATCGGTCCAAGGACCGAGCCCTGTGGGACCCCACTGCCCATACCATTCCAGGTCAAAACTGACCCATCCACCACGACTCTCTGCGTGCAACCCTCCAGCCAATTTGCCACCCACCGGACTGTGTAGTCATCCAAGTCACAGCCTCTTAACTTGTTCACCAGTATGGGGTAGGATACCGTATCGAAGGCCTTCCTGAAGTCTAAGTATACAACATCCACCCCTCCTCCTGTGTCCAGGCGTTTCGTAACCTGGTCGTAAAAAGAGACTAGATTAGTCAGGCACAATCTGCCTGCTACGAACCCGTGCTGGTTTTCCCTCAGCATAGTTTGTCCTGCTGGGCTCTCGCAAATCTGATAATTTTTTCAAAGATTTTGCCAAGGATGGAGGTGAGACTGACTGGCCTATAGTTGCCCAGGTCCTCCTTCCTCCCCTTCTTGAAAATGGGGACCACATTGGCCCTTTTCCAGACCTCCGGGACTTTGCCTGTGCGCCACGAGTGTTCAAATATTCCCGCCAGTGGCTCTGCAATGATGTCGGCCAGTGCCTTCAGCACCCTCGGATGGAGCTCATCCAGGCCTGCCGACTTAAAGGCATCCAGTTCTTCCAAGTGACTCTGCACCGTCTCAGGGTCTACGCTTGGTAGTCCAGTGTCCTGCTGCTGCCTCTCTACAATCCCAGTGAGAACCTTGTCCTGCCCCTCACTTAGTAACACTGAGGCAAAGAACTCGTTGAGGAGTTCAGCCTTGTCCCCCCTGTCAGTCACCAATTGTTTCTGCCCATTTAGCAGGGGTCCTATTCCTCCCTGGGCCTTCCTTTTACTCCCTATATATCTAAAAAACAATTTCTTGTTGTCTTTTACTTGGGATGCCATCCTCAACTCCATGGTAGCTTTGGCCCGTCTAAATGCCTCCCTACAAGCGCGAGCAGAGGAGGTATATTCATCTTTGGTGATCTGTCCCTGTTTCCACTTTTTATGTGCTCCTCTTTTGGCCCTTAGGCTGCCCTGGATTTCTCTGGTCAGCCAAGGAAGTCTCCTGGCCCCTTTCCCTCTTTTTCCTCGTATCGGGATCGTCTCGCTTTGTGCCCGAAGGATCGTTTCCTTAAGGCACAGCCACCCTTCTTGGGCTCCCATCACTTCAGAACTCCTACTCTGCAGTGCGTCCTTGACTAATCGCCTGAGTTCATTGAAATCAGTTTTCCTAAAGTCTAGCACTTTCACCCTACTAGTTACCTTACCCACTCGACGTCTTATGGTGAATTCTATTATTAGGTGATCACTGTTCCCCAGATGGCTATTGGTGGTGTTTCCTTGATTTTTTATAAGAAAAAAATAACTTACAGCAGGGGTGTCCGACATAAAAGGCCATGACCTGGATCCAGCTCATGGAGCCATATGACACAGCCTATGGGTCACTGGACTGACTCCACATACCAGCCCCAACCTCATGCATTGCATGTGGCACACAGGCTGGACCTAGCATTCTGTGCCCTGCACAGAGCACAGGGGGTTGGTCTAGGACACATGATGCATGTGGAACCCCACCAGACTAGCCCTATCTAATGACTCTGGGGCTGGTCCAAATTGGGCTGTGCCGAAGCCGGCACATGGGTTCAGCAGGGCACCCTATGCAGCATGCACCTTATGCCAGCCCCAAGTGTTGCATGTAGTGCATGTGGCCGGTCCAGCCCCGCACCCTACACATACTGCCCCAGGGGCTCACCATGCATTGTATACAGCATGCAGGGCTGGCACAGGGTGTGCCCAGCCCATGGTACATGGGCTGGACCCAATGCACACAACACAGGAGGCCCATGAGCTGCATGTGAGACGCCAGACTGACCCCTACAGCACAGGGTCCAGCCCATGTGCCTTGGGTAGGGCATGCCAAATGCAGGGCTAGCCACAGGGCTGGTGTCTGCTGTGTGTGGTGCATGGGCTGGTCCTGGTGCTGTACAGGGGCTCGGTCCTGGTCTGGCCAACAAACCAGCCCATGGGACAAGATGAATTTGATACCCCTGCTTTATAGTATAAAAGATGAAAAAGGAAAAAGAGGTGAACTGTGTTAGGAAGCCCATAAGGCAGAATTGTTTTCATTCATAAGAAGAAAGGAATCATTATAGTCACCAATGAGAACATCATCATCTTATGGGAACTGGAATGGATTGATTTCTTTCAGAAGGAAGTAACTAAAAGACTTAATATAGTTCCCACATTGAACATCTGTGAATATTTATTTTAGGGAATCTAGTTATACTAGTTGATGTTAGTAAGCTGTATGGACACTTTGAAACAAGACTAAGTTCCAAGGAAGAAGAACTAATTACATACAAAATAAAATAAATCAACACTGTAATTACTATACAATGTTAGTTTCAATGACCTTGGCAGATTAGATGATGTGCCATCCTCAGTGAAGGAGGTTTTAAAAAGCATAGGGATTGACTCTAACAGGGTATGAATGGAAATTGTTCAGACTGCATTGGAACTAGGGCCACTTTCAGATCATAGGAAAGTCAGGTTGAAACAGACCTTACAAGATAGTCTAGTCCAGCCCCTTGCTCAAGGCAGGATCATCCCTGACTAAACCATCCCAGTCAAGTGTCTGTTCAACCTGCTCTTGAAAATGTCCAGGGATGGAGAATCCATGATGTCTCTAGGTAGCCTGTTCCAATGTTAGACCACCCTCGTAGTTAGAGGTGCTACAACATGCTAGAAGAACTCATAAAAGGGAGAAAAAAAGCCGAAACAAACAGAAAACAATCCTGACTCTGACATATCAGCTCCACAAAGAATGGGGCTGAACTGCTGGTGTTCAGTGTAAATAACTGAATCATCAATATGCCTTCCTACAATGCCACTGAGTCTCTTGTAGGTATGCCATCAATAAGACAAATATGCCAACCAAGATTTTGATCTACTGGTTTAGAAGCTGATGTGACAAAAGCAGGCCTTGCTGTGTTAATGGCCTTAAAACTAACTTAACAAAGACTTACCTCTCTTATATTGCATTCCAGTGAAAGGAATTAATTAGTTTGACCTCATAAAATATTAGCCAGATTAAAACTCCTCTGTGTGTACTCTTAGTATTTGATTCATAGATTTATAGATTCATAGATGGTCGGAAGGGACCTCAATAGATCATCGAGTCCGACCCCCTGCATAAGCAGGAAAGAGTGCTGGGTCTAGATGACCCCAGCTAGATACTCGTCTAACCTCCACTTGAAGACCCCCAGGGTAGGGGAGAGCACCACCTCCCTTGGGAGCCCATTCCAGACCTTGGCCACTCGAACTGTGAAGAAGTTCTTCCTAATGTCCAATCTAAATCTGCTCTCTGCTAGCTTGTGGCCATTGTTTCTTGTAACCTCCGGGGGTGCCTTGGTGAATAAATACTCACCAATTCCCTTCTGTGCCCCCGTGATGAACTTAAAGGCAGCCACAAGGTCGCCTCTCAACCTCTTGCGGAGGCTGAAAAGGTCCAGTTTCTCTAGTCTCTCCTCGTAGGGCTTGGTCTGCAGGCCCTTGACCATATGAGTTGCCCTTCTCTGGACCCTCTCCAGTTTATCCGCATCCTTCTTGAAGTATGGCGCCCAGAATTGCACGCAGTACTCCAACTGCGGTCTGACCAGCACCCTATAGAGGGGAAGTATCACCTCCTTGGACCTATTCGTCATGCATCTGCTGATGCACGATAAAGTGCCATTGGCTTTTCTGATGGCTTCGTCACACTGCCGGCTCATGTTCATCTTGGAGTCCACTAGGACTCCAAGATCCTTTCCACCTCTGTGCCACCCAGCAGGGCATTCCCTAGGCTGTAGGTGTGTTGGACATTTTTCCTCCCTAGGTGCAGCACTTTGCATTTCTCCTTGTTGAACTGCATCCTGTTGTTTTCTGCCCACTTGTCCAACCTGTCCAGGTCTGCCTGCAGCTGTTCCCTGCCCTCCGGCATGTCCACTTCTCCCCATAGCTTTGTGTCATCTGCAAACTTGGACAGAGTACATTTGACTCCCTCGTCCAAGTCACTGATGAAGACATTAAAGAGTATCAGTCCAAGGACCGAGCCCTGCGGGACCCCACTGCCCACACCCTTCCAGGTCGAGACCGACCCATCCACCACGACTCTCTGGGTGTGACCCTCTAGCCAATTCGCCACCCACCGGACTGTGTAGTCATCCACATCACAGCCTCTTAACTTGTTCACCAGTATGGGGTGGGATACCGTATCGAAGGCCTTCCTGAAGTCTAAGTATACGACATCCACCCCTCCTCCTGTGTCCAGGCGTTTCGTAACCTGGTCATAGAAAGAGACTAGATTGGTCAGGCACGATCTGCCCGCCACAAACCCGTGCTGGTTTCCCCTCAGCATAATTTGCCCTGCCGGGCTCTCACAAATGTGAGCCTTGATAATTTTTTCAAAGACTTTACCAAGGATGAAGGTGAGACTGACTGGCCTATAGTTGCCAGGGTCCTCCTTCCTCCCCTTTTTGAAAATGGGGACCACATTAGCCCTTTTCCAGTCCTCCGGGACTTGGCCTGTGCGCCACGAGCGTTCGAATATTCCTGATTGATTTACCCTTTTTATCTTATTTGCAATTAAATGTTGGTACCAGCAAGAAATCAAGCAGGCAAACCTATGAGTGCATTTCAGTGTAATACTCAGAGATGCTGTTTAAAAATACAATGCATATACAGTTACACTAGCAAATAATCTGGCCCAGGCACAATAAATTGGCCAGAGCGTCATGTCCACATGTCAGAGCCATATAACATGGCTGTGGTTTTACTTTTAAGTATTTTATAGTACCATAATTTTCACTTGTTCCTCTATGACCTCTAAATGGCCCTAGGCACAATAGGCTGTACTCAGTATTTTCAGAGGAAAGGCTTTATCTTGGATACAGGATTGAAATCTCATTTGGAGCAGAGAATTTTGGCCTTATCTCTGGAGAGAGGTGTGAAATAACTTTTTCCAGCATTTTCAGTGCTTGTTTCCTGACTACTACTCAAGCTCAAAAACAGAAAAATTAGACTGCATGGATAGTAACCTTTTCCAACCTGAAAATAAGGAATGATTAGGAAAACACTGAGAGTCAATCACCAGTCTCCAATTAAAATATGTGTGTTTTCCATCTGTAGGCTATAATACATCATTCCCTCTGGCCGATCAACAGTTATTACATTGGATCATTTGCATTTTGTAAAATGACTCCCTTTTTATGGCTTAAACTACACTAAGGTTTTGCAAGCAGAATTTAAGAACTTCATACCTGAAGCCATGCTGTGAGCAGAACCCTCCACCTCTGTTGAGAGAGTTCTCTCTCTGCTGAACGGAATATAAGGTTCTGCCCCTGCCTGGTGGCCAGCCGAAGACACATTTAGACAATCCCACAATTACCCATGGCTAATGAAATCTACTCTGCAATTGGTGCCTTCCCATAATATCCTTTGCAAGACAGTAGTATGCATGCGTTTTGGCTGCTTGGCAGGAGCAGTTGCTGCCAGAACTTCCTGTTGCCACACCAGGTAAGTGCAGACATCAGCAAAGATTTCATAGTACTGACATTCTAGGACTTCAGTAACTTTGCTATGGGTGCTTTGTTTGCAGGTTTGTACAGCACCCTGCACTATAGGGCCCCAAACCTTATGGGCAAAGGTTTCAATTAGCAGCAGAGTGCAAGTATTTATTACTACTAATTATTGTTTGCATATACTAGCCAATTGCCTGTAAAAAATGACAGGCAGGGGGCAGCAGGGTGGCCAGGGACAGAGGCCTGTGATTGGCCCCACCCCCCTCACCTTCAGGGCCAGGCCCACTCCTCCTCTCTCCCCCACCACTTCAGGGCTGGGACTGGCTGACCCCGCTCTGTTTGCTGGCCCTCCCCCTGTCCACTTCATTGCCACCGCCTGCAGGGGTGGTGGGGGTACGTGGCCAGCAGGGCTGGCCTTGTCCCCCCTGTCACAACCCAAAGTTGTGATTTTTTGTTTGTGTGTGTGCTTCGGCACCACTAAATTATTTCCTGCCAATTTGTCGCTTTCTTTGCACGGTAGAGTTCTCTGCTGCTAGAGAGAACTCTGGTGCAGCGGGGGATTTCCTGCCAGATTACAGCTTCTTTGCAGTGTGCATCTCTTTTTTGCATCGTAGTGATACATGCTGTAAAGAAGTTCCCGCCATTTGTATTAGGATTCGCGCCACGTTATTGGCTGATTCCTAATGTAGGCACACGTGGCAGCTAGCGATTGGCTTGCTAGCCGTACAAAAGGCTTGGGTAGTTTCCGCCCAAGCCGGAGGAGGGAGGACGAGAGAGATTCTTTGTGAAGATCTCCAAGCACTGCGGACCCTCGCGGACCCGACGGGCCTCCCCTAAGCAGGCAATAGAGGCAATGGAACCGAGCCTACGGAGCTTTTGCTTCTCGCCTCTCCCCGTCGCCGAGCGCAATCCTAGACGTATCCCTTTCCTGTAACTTCGGACCCGCGGAGCCTAAGTAACTCCGGGGAAACTTTTCGAACCCAACTTAACCGGACCCACAGAGCCTAGCAAACTCCGTGGGAGCAATCGATTTGTAAGAGTCCTCCAATGAGGATTCAAGCGGGAGCTGTGCCTGGAAACCTGTCCAGCCTACACCAATACCATCTTTGGGTGTAAGTAAACAATCTTTTCAATCAACCATTACGCCTCCGTAACTAATTCTAACTCGCGTGCGCTAAACCGCCCCGCGGTTCTGTGCACCAAAGACGGGTCCGGTACAACCCCGGTTCGCTCCCGGCTCACCCATGGCGGCCAGAATGGGATTGGAATCACCGCCGCACATGGCGACGAGGGCGGGATCGGGGCCCGGCCCGCACATGGCGTCGAGGATGGGATTGAGATCGGGAGAGAATGCGCATGTAACAACTCAGACGGAATTAAGAGAGAACACGCTAGAGTTAGAATTGGTTAGGAATTGCCCTTGGCGCAATAACCAACGCAAAGTGAAAAGCTTTGAAGAATTAGAGATCCATATCGCTTACCACCAGGCGGGCGGAACGGGTGAAAGATTTGTAAGCGGCCGTCTGTCGCTAAAGGGAGAAGAGGGAATCTCCTTAGACAGAGCCCCGAGAGAAAGGGAAGTGTACTTGCTCCCTGCGGCATTCGGGTGTATAATGAGAGATGAGCGGGTCCTGTTTAGGCCCCTCAATACTGTGTCCCTCGCCGAACCCAACCCGGCAGGCGAAACGAACCCGACTTTCACCCAGGAATGTGCCCGATGCCTACAATATGCTCGGGAGAGTGAAGAACCGGAGCCCATCGACCCGTTCTCTCTGTGTATGGTAATGTCTAGATTACGGGGTCACGAGCTTCCATCTGAGCTCCGCGAAAATCTGGAGATGGAGGAATGCCCTGCGGACGAAAGAATGGCCTTGCAGTACGACAAGGGGGGAGAAGGTAGTGCAACTATTCATACTATAATGAATCTAATGCAGAGGAATTTAAGTTTGAAAACCCAGCTGCAGATGGCGATCCGATTGGTCCAAGAAGCGTATGAGAAAAGGGAGCCTGAAACACCAGTCGAAGATGGCGCCGAGCAAGAGGGAGACTGCATGGAAGAACCGGAAAAGAAGGGTGGAGCTTCTAACGAACCCGCGAGAGTTCGGTCAGCGACTCCGCCCATCAACGCAGCGTCGTTGCCGGCAACCCCGCCTAGCGACGCAGCAGCGTCTCAGCTGACCACGCCTTCCTGCCGACGAAGGAGAGAGTCAAGCGGAGGAGAGCATCCGCCCCTCCTACCTGAAGCAGCAACAGCAGCAGTAACCCCCGCGGCAGCAGTTCAGCCTATGACAGCATCATCTCCCGAAGGAGCAGCTTGTTCTACAAGAACGACTAATCGAGTGGCTACTACCTATTATGCTCGCACCAGAACTGAGTTGCAGGATTTATGTAGAGCATCAAAAATTCAACCTGAAAAGACTCTAGCTGTATGGTTAGGACATTTAGTCATAGAACTTGGATCCGACCTGCTGAACCAAGAAGAAGCAAGCTTCTTAGCGAGACAAGCTTCGTGGAGTAGAGGACATGTCACCGACATCGACATGATAACATGTAATATTCACTGGCCTATTCCACTGCCAGCGCTTGTTGCGGGACTGATTAGTCAAAAAGCCCACGTGTGGCATGCAGGACGGCCAGAATATACCGGCGCAGATCACCTTATGCTGGCAATGATTGGTGTCTCGTATTGTGCTTGGAACCTGAGAGCATGTGCGCTGGGATTAACATCACTCCAGCGAATAAGACCATGGCCTCACCGTCACTTGCGAGATCCTGGAACCGTTCCACTAACCTCTCACAGTCTAGATAGTTGTCTCGAGATCTACGGACAAAAGAACATCGTCGTTCTTCGAATTCTGCTCAGTCCAATGGTAAATCAACCTGTGAGTAATCTTCTTTGTCAATTGCCAAGACTGTGTATCCTGATGGAGCCAAGATTGTCTTATGATCGGGACTGTCAACACCCGACTAGGCCTCAGGACACCAGACGACGTGGATCTGATCTCCCACCACTACCACCGAGAACCCTAGAGGAGCAATACATGTTTGGATTTCTCCTACAGCGTTCCGGACTTAACAAGCGGCAGCTTTGGATTTTAGGGGACGCAGGCCAATGGCAATTAGCTTATGAGTTAGGTTTCCGTTATTTAGAAGAGCCAGATGATGAATCTTCAACGATTTCGTCTAATTAAGCCATGGAAATCATTTAAAATTGTTTACGTTTGTTGAATTAGGTCATTAATCTGTTTTGAGAGTTTTCTGTTTACAGATCCGGAATTCAGAGCGCGTGGTGAGGAGGAGCCCTAAGAGGGATGACACCACCGAAAGAAGTGAAGGCCTGACATAGGATTTTGCCACGACGCCCACTGAAGCCCTGATCGTGCAATTTTGTTTAGATTATGTGTTTATGTTGATTATTATTTCTTGATTGTTATGTAACTTGATCCCAGGACAGCAAATTTTATGTTTGTGTATTTGTTTGATGGCTTGTTTACTCGTTGGATGATCACGACAAACTTCTAGATTGCTCGAAAGAGTGTGGCATAATTTAGCTATGCTCTCAGCAAGGGGGGATGTCACAACCCAAAGTTGTGATTTTTTGTTTGTGTGTGCGCTTCGGCACCGCTAAATTATTTCCCGCCAATTTGTCGCTTTCTTTGCACGGTAGAGTTCTCTGCTGCAAGAGAACTCTGGTGCAACGGGGGATTTCCTGCCAGATTACAGCTTCTTTGCAGTGTGCATCTCTTTTTTGCATCGTAGTGATACACGCTGTAAAGAAGTTCCCGCCATTTGTATTAGGATTCGCGCCACGTTATTGGCTGATTCCTAATGTAGGCACACGTGGCGGCTAGCGATTGGCTTGCTAGCCGTACAAAAGGCTTGGGTAGTTTCTGCCCAAGCCGGAGGAGGGAGGACGAGAGAGATTCTGTGTGAAGATCTCCAAGCGCTGCGGACCCTCGCGGACCCGACGCGCCTCCCCTAAGCAAGCAATAGAGGCAATGGAACCGAGCCTACGGAGCTTTTGCTTCTCACCTCTCCCCGTCGCCGAGCACAATCCTAGACGTATCCCTTTCCTGTAACTTCGGACCCGCGGAGCCTAAGTAACTCCGGGGAAACTTTTCGAACCCAACTTAACCGGACCCGCGGAGCCTAGCAAACTCCGTGGGAGCAATCGATTTGTCAGAGTCCTCCAACGAGGATTCAAGCGGGAGCTGTGCCTGGAAACCTGTCCAGCCTACACCAATACCATCTTTGGGTGTAAGTAAACAATCTTTTCAATCAACCATTACGCCTCCTTAACTAATTCTAACTCACGTGCGCTAAACCGCCCCATGGTTCTCTCCAGCCCCGTGTGCCCGGGCTGCTGGCCACAGTCCGTGTGCACTGAAGACGGGTCCGGTATGACCCCGGTTCGCTCCTGGCTCGCCCATGGCGGCCAGAATGGGATTGGAATCACTGCCGCACATGGCGACGAGGGCAGGATCGGGGCCCGGCCCGCACACCCCCCTCCTCTCCATCTGCTCTGTTTTCATGGCCTGCAGGAAGCAGGGGGGATGCTGTCCCCACTCCCCCTCTGTCTGCTCCATCGCTGCCTCCTGCTGAGGGGGAAGGGAGCAAGGACAGAGGCCCGGGGCCAGGCTCACTCCTGTTGCTTCCGGGCCAGGGATGCTTCCCCCAACCACACCCTGGGGGCTGGTGGGGACAGAGTCCATCGTCTGTCCCTGAGCCCCTGCTCCCCTCATCCCCCCCCCACAATTTGGCCCTGACCCTGTTCCCCTCTCCTCCCCCACCCAGTTGTTTCGGGCCCGACCCCATTCCCCCCTGGTGGTTTGGGGCCGCTCCCCCAGTCCTCCACTCGCCACAGTGGCCCTGACCCCATTCCCCCCACTTGTACCGCATTTTGTTTTTCTGGCATGCCGGCACTCTGGCACCTTCCAAGGTGCTTTTATATATATATAGAATACACACACACACGCGCGCGCGCGTGTGTGTGTGTATGTATATATATTCTATATATATAAAAGCTTGTATGTATATCTATTCTATATATATAAAAGCCTTAGTCTGTCTGTCTGTAATGCTTTATTCACACTCTGACTGGCTGTCCTGGACAGGCAACAGCGGCAGCGGTGTGGCCAAGTGCTGCCATGATGGTGGGGAGGAAGGGGATGGAGTGGGGGGCCTGGAGGCAGCGGCAATGAAGCAGGGGGGTGAGACCAGCACCGCTGGCCTGCCCCACCCCCCCCAAGCCCTGCTACCTGGAGGCAGCAGCAATGGAGTGGGGAGGCAAGGCCCTGGAGTGGGGAGGCGAGGCCCTGGACCAGAAGTGGGGTGGGGGGAGCAGGCCCGGCAGCACAAGGGCCAGGGCCTGTGCTCGCAGGGACCAAGCAGCCACGAGATGCTGGGAGGGCATGTGGGGTAATGGAAGGGGGAGGGGGCCATGGCCAAGCTACCTGGTGTGGTGCAGCAGCCTCTTTCCAAGGCAAGAAGTGCCAGAAGCATCTCCTCCGCTTTCCTCCAGCCCGTGCTGGGGCCAGACATGTTCTGCCACCACCTGCATAAATCAGAGCCGCGCTCTGGCCTGGTCAGAACGGGGACAGATGGGGCCCCTCTGGCAGTAAAGGGCATCACAGGGTGAGGGACTGTGGGTTGGGAATGTAGGTCACTGGCAACACTGGGGGCTGTGGGTTAGGAGTGCAGGGCACCAGCAGGGATGTGGGGGCAGGGTACTACAATTTGGTGATTGAGGGGCACTGGCAGGGCTGGGGTCAGTGGGCTGAGAGTGAGGGGCAGCAGCAGGGCTGGGAGGGCTGTGGCTTAGGAGTGTGGTGCACCGGGGTGGGGACTATGGGTTGGAAAGGCAGGTCACTGGTGGCACCAGGGGGCTGTGGTTCAGGAGTGAGGGGCACCAGCAGGGATGGGGGTGGGAGCCTGCAGGTCAGGAGTGAGGGGCACCATCATGGCCCAGGGGGGCAGGGTGCTGCAGCTTGGTAAGTGAGGGGCACTGGCAGGGATGGGGTCAGTGAGTTGGGATGGAGAGGCAGCAGCAGGGCTGGGGGGGCTGTGGCTTTCCAATGAGGGGCAACAGAATAGCCAGGGGCAGGGCCACCCTTCGGGGCCAGCCATGTAAACACCCCTTTGAAATCCATCATTTATGATGGGTAATTGGCTAGTAGTACACACACACACACACACACACACCCAAAGAGACAGACTCTACCCTAAAAATTTTAGAATGCTTTTTTTTTTAAATGTATCATAGAAACATGTGCCTACTGATTTTGGGGGCCCAGTTTTAGAAGTTATCTGAAAACTGGCCCTATAATATTTTAAACATTCATTTTTAAAGTAAAGCAATCTTTATTTTTATTTGAACTGCAGAATTGGGCAAGAATGACAAATAGTAAGAGTGAGAAAAGACATTTGAAATAAAAATCAAAATTCAGTTTTTAAAGAGGCAAAATCTGATTATGCCAGTGATTTTCCACTTGGCTTTGATATGACAACAGGAACATATCTTGTTGCACCAACAATACATGCAAAGAGAGCGTCTCAACGGGTGGTGGATTATTTGTATCATCTGGATTCAGTGATGAATGCAAACTATAAAGACTTGAACAGAATGGCATGACCATGGCTTCATGGCAAATGTGTTATCATTTATGAAGTGCCTTGTCAAATCAAAAAATAAATTAAGAAAGAGCAAAGTATAATTCTAATTCAGGCTACTCTTAAATGAGGGATAAGTACTGTAATGTACCACCATATAAATTAACACTAACCAAAGAAAATCACAGCTGAAAAATGCATAAAATAGTGTATATCATTTGTAAAACTTTACTGGTTTCCCATCACACACCCATGATCTTTGGAAAAATTACGTTCTTCATACCTGTCTTTTGGTCACAGTGCCATCTACAGGATCCATATATTCAAAGCTGTCTGTTTTTTCCACACTGTAGATATTGTTCCCAACAGCAAACTGCTGATGACTGAATGACTTGTCAGTGATCAAAGCTTCCAGATCTCTCATTATGAAATATGCTGTTCTGGGATCCAATGCTTCATAATCAAATCTTGCATGTAAAAATTAAAAGAAAAAACCCAAAAATAAATATATACGCTAAATATATACACTATATAAGCAAAAGAAAGGCTCTTTTTTCACAGAGCATGGTATACTCAACCATTAGGAATTTACTACAGACATGAAAAACTACCTGGGCAATCAAAGGGTGCCTATGCATGAGCAGTGAGGCTGCTCCAATGCACTAATTACAGCGTGTTGGAGCAGACTTGATTAATCAATTAATTGCGTGTGTGATTAATCGAATCTGCTGGAGCATGGTAATTCCTGCACTCCATCAGACTCCAGTATGTTGTGTATCAGCGCCCCATGCTTAAAAATAGTGGTGGGGGCACTTTAGCTAAAACTTGTTGAACGCGTTTTAGTTAAAGCACCCCCACCTCCATTTTTAAGTGTAGGGATGCTGATACATGAGACACTCTCAGGGCTGTTCTAATTAAATCACCCTCCCCTCCTGGACCCCATGTACAAACTCCCAAAGTGCCTAGTACAAAACAGCTTGTGCAACCAAACCCCAAGTTGCATTAAACATGAGTATCCATGTAATCACTTTAAGAGAAAATTATGTTCCCCCATAGTTCTGATTCAAACCACTTGCTTCAGTGAGTCAGCAGAAGCCAACAACACAAGAGATGCACCTTTTCATGCTACATTTTAAGAGGTTATTAGCACAATACACACTATTCAAAGATGACACAGTTTAACTTGACAGATTCCTATTATGTGTAACAAACCACACTGTGCCCGCCTGGCCTCCAACATCATGTCCCGCGTGACTTGGATCCGGGTGCACACCAGTATCTGCCCTACCGTCGCAGGTGGTCCTTCGAGGAGGTGTTTACTCATGACGCAGTCCACCCCTTTCTCACCTGCCATAACTTGGAATCTTCTTCAGTGGGGGGGCTTAGTACTGCTCAGGCTCCCTTGCTGGCCACTCATTCCTCCGGTGGTCTTCTGCGAGGCTCCACCTCCCCTCTACCTCGCCCTATACCCAGCCTGGCGAGCCACTGTTGGTCCTGCGGCCACTCTCCCACATGATGGATGTCTCCTAATCCTTAGGCGCACCTCTCCCCCCAGTTTGCCTCTCTTCCCTCTACACTCAACCCCTCCTGACTTGGGGAAACACAAAATACTTTACAAAAAAACCCTCCACCAGCACCGCGTGTTCCTACCTTGCCCGAGATATACCTCAGTACTCATATCTGGCCTCCAGGGCCCACTCCTGTCCTCCCAGCACCCCCTTCCCGCTTAGGGGCTATCTAAAGCTCCCCCCCGTGGTCACGAGACCTCAGGGTTATCCCTGGTCTCTCTCGTCTTGGCTCCTTTGGCCCCGCGTAACATTGCCCTCTCTCTCTCTGGGCCTTTTCGTTAATGTTGCCCTCTTTCTGGGCCTTCTCAGTATGGCTGCCCTCTCTCTGGGCCTTCTCAAAGGTGCTGCCCTCTCTCTGGGCCTTCTCAGTATCGTCGCTCTCCCTCGGGTGTACCTTCGGGTCCCCCAGGTCCCTCCACCGTCCCACATGTTTGGAAGCTGGAGCGTGGACCACTGCCTCCCCCTTCTCTGCGGAGGCTGCCGGGCTCGGAGTCTCTCCAGCCTCTGTCTTCCTTCCCCTCCTTTCTCCGCACCGGAGCTCCTGCCCCGAGTGCGGGTTTACCTTCGCCGCCGTCAGTGGCTCTGTCCTTGCCGCGTGAGGCGTCGGATCCTCTTCTGTTGGGGATCACCGTTTCTCGCTCCGCTCGCTCTGCTCCGAGCCACTGGCAGACCCCTCCGGCTGGGGTTTCTCCCGGCATTTGTTCCCACCTGCCTCTTTGGGGGCTGTCCTCTTTATCCCCGCCGACCGGTAGTTGCTGCTGATGTCACCGGCTGGCCGCAGCTGTATGAAAGCGTGGCTGATGGCTCACACAGGTTCCTCCCAGTGCTCCTGCTTCGCCGCAGGTTTCGCTGCAGGTGAGTACTCTTTCTTAATTTTACTTTTTTCCTTCAGTTCGTCCCCCGACCTCTGCTCCTGGGGTTCCCCCCTTGACCTTTTTTTGTCCCCCCGTTTGTCTCTCCCTGCGACACATACGAATAGCATCATTAGTATGGAGCCAGCTTGGAAGTGTCAGGCAACAACCAACTGGCACCTTGCATGCTCAATAGCTTGAGGAGGGAGAAGGATCTTTGGGGAGTGTTCTGAGTGACAACGCTTATGCAAAAAGTATTATGGGCTGCTGTGATGAGACTTCATGAGACTTCACAGTCCAGAAAGTTAATGGAGGGGCAGGACTAATTTATTATCTCCCCAGTTGTGATTGAGGGACTGCGGAGAAAGGAACAGCAGATGGGAATGCTTCAGAGCAAGAGGGTGGGAGAAGCTACAGGATTAATGTTGTGAGAAAGACTGATAATCAGGAAAAGCAGGAATCAGCTCACAGAAGCACTGAGGGATCATAAAATGCAGTCCTTGGCTGCTTGAAAAGGGTTTTCTGACTGGAACCCAGAAGGGAGTGTGGGTTAGAATTCCCTCACACTTTTTCCTTGCAGAAAAGAAAGTGACAGCCCTGAAAGAAAAGGGCTGACATCTAATGAACATTGTGGTTGGGTATGAACTTTGTTACTATTGAGATCCAAACTGCATCAAGAAAAAAGGGCAAGGTTGACAAGAGATCCGCTAGGTCAGAGGGAGCATTGTGGGCACTGATTATATTCTTTGACAGCTGCTTAATTTCCACTGGGCAAAATTTACCCACTTCAGTTCTACTCTGAGGTCTCATACAGAGGTATATGCAGTAGTATAACAAGTGATGGGTGGCACCACCCCCAGGTACCCACAAAGAGGGACTGCATAAACAGCCACTGCCGTTGCTGCCAATCCAGCTACTTTAGGCACCACAGATGGCCCAGCCCTTGCTGCCACTGCTGCCCAGGGTGCAGCACATGGTTCAAACTCTGGGTAAATGGGAATTATTCAGGAACTTTCACCCATAAAAAGAGCAGATGGGGTGGGTGCAGTCCTGTCAACTGGGTCTACCTACAATAAAGCTCCTAGCACTCAATTTATCTATGCTGAAAAAATGAAGAGCTGAGTGAAGCTTGCTAGGGCTGGGATTTAGACTTTTGCTTCCATATGCAAGCTAGTACAAGTTACAAGCTAAGGCTTAGACCACTAAACCCCACTATTCGTTCTGAAAGGGTAAACATTGAATATTTCAGCCATTTAGTGTTAGTGAAATCTAACTGTTCATACACCATAAATGAAACTTTTGTGCTGACTTTTCATTAAGCAAATGACTTTAACAGAATCCTCAAAGAGGGAATGGTCATAAATTTATGGAAGATTTCATTCTGTGTGCATGCCTGATGAATGCCTCAAGTGCTGCTAAACATGCAGCCATACTTACAGTGAACAAAGCTAAACAAGCCACACTTGAACCAGAACTGTCCAAAGGACTACATAGCCTCTTGTGTCCTATAATCATTACTCTTACCTGCAATAGTAGTGGCGACCAAATTTTGTCCAGTGGTCTCTGACAATCTCTTCCACACTCTGCTTTCGAGCAGCGAGGATTGAAAGCCACACTAGCACAGCCCAGAGTCCATCCTTCTCTCGAATGTGGTCAGATCCTTAATAGAAACATTACATTATTTGAAGTATCTGCTAAGTAACAATACAGGCTGCAAACAATAGATGGGAAGCACAGAGCAGCTGTTCCTTTAATTTCATGATTTAGACAGATACAGTAATCAGAAATACATTCTCCTTATGCTTAATAATGCTGATATTTTCCAGACTGACAGCCAAAACAAATGCCTAGTGGGAGGTATACACACACCCATATTATATATGACAATACACATTACTTAGATTTAAGAGAGAGAGATGGACAATTAGCTGGATATAAGCACTATAAATGGATTTATATTTTTAACCATTGTGATTCCTGCTCAATTTAAAGACTATGTTTACACATCTGGCATTGTTTCCCAGGATTGGCTCTGATGTGCAAAATTCTGGTCATTAACAGGAGTATTTTAAATGAGAAGTCAACTGCACCTTCACGTCTCCCCAGATGTCCCAAAGTCACGGGTCAGGGATGGGATACTGTTTTCCTGTCCCACAAAAGTTTTTGAGATGTTTGAAATTCCTGCTGTACTTCAGAAACCAAACTAGACCTTCCAGGATAAAAAGCAGAAACAAAGGGAGGCGCATCACAGAACAGTTATTAGGTCAGTGTTCAGGGGACTCACCTAGGATATCCTGTAGCCCAGTGATATAGCACTCTCCTGGCATGTGAGATTGAGGTTCAAGTCCTTCAACTTTATCAACCAGAGTAGGGACTTGAGCTTAAGTCTTCCCTCCCACCCAGTGAGACTGCTAACCCCTAGGCCAGGGCTGTGTCTAACCTCTAAGCCCTCAGGTGCCAAATGCTCCAGGAGCTGCACCACTAGGGGCTGTGAACCACATGGAAGCTTTTACCACCTCCCCCTCTGCACTTCATGCCCATGTGGGTACCACTGCTCCACTGTGCAACCCTCCACCACTGCACCATATGCCTGTGTAGGCACCCCTCCCACTGCATGGAGCCACCCCACACCTCTGCACTGCATGGGCATGATCATTCACCCCCTACAAGCTAGCTCTGGTATCACCCTCAGCTCCCCGCACAGAGTACTGCACTGTCTCACCCTCTGGAGTGGAGGCAGGAAGCAGCGGCAGTATGGAGAAATCACAAAGAAATGTATTCTAACGAAATAACCATGAAATGAGACCTAAGATGCTTGCAGCAAAGTTGATACAGATGAGAAATTTCAGAAAATCTGACTCTAACAGAGTACAAAGTTTGACCAGAGAGACAAATCTAAGAAGTGACAAGGGTACCATGGGATGAAGGTGCTAAGTTTAAACTCCAGTTTCTCAACAGATATATCATCAATTGCTGTCAATATTGTCAAGGCAATAACAAAAATAAAATTGAGGTTAATCATGTAGGGCAGGGGTGGCCAACCTTCAGCATAAGTACCATGGGCTGATTCTGTGAGTGGTACATGGCACATCAGGGAGGGACAGCCAAGTACTCCAGCAGATAGGGCAGGGAGCAGAAAGCAGATCAGGAGATGAGGCAGGGGGCAAAGAGCAGGGAGCAGAAAGCAGAGCAGCAAATCAGACAGAGGAAAGGGATTGGAGTGGCACTCGGGTCATGTGTAGGGCTAATTTGTGGCATGCCTGCCAAAAAGGCTGCCCCCCGACACACACAGTAGTTTATTTGTTAGGCTTGCTGAGAGCAAAAAAGCTATACCCGCTTTATAAAATCATTGCACTTTCTACCTGTATTGTTCCTGCTTGTAGAATCTATATGCCATTAAAACACACATAGCAAAATCCCCCAGATGAAAAGCAACGCAACCTTGACATCAGAGAGGGTATATAACTGTCTGCAGGTAAAAACAAACAAACTACGAATCTTGCCCTACCAAGAATATTCTGCAATTTTGCTGTTATTAATAATATCCTATATAATCTAAATTGTGTGTGTGAAAGCATACATGGTCTCAATGTAAAGTGATGTACTGCAGCTACAACACAATTAATGCAAACTTGCAGAAAACAGTCACTATCAGTGTAACAAGAGGTAGCACCTCACCTCTCTCTGTTCAGCTCAAATGATGTGGGAACTTCAGACCCTTATGTGAAATATTTAAAGGCTGTTTCACATTATTAAACAGAAATGAGGAAGCTAAATATAAATAACCACCTTACTACTATAATCAAGACTAGGTAGATGAAACCATCAGAAAGGCATGACATGCAAAAGTTGATTTTTTGGGGGGGAGTGGCAGAGGGGGAGGGAAAGAAATCTTCCCTCATGCATTTTATGCTCCTTCCATTAAGCTCACTAAGATACAAGGTCGGTGAGTCAGATATTGTTATTGGATTTGACAGCTGTTTGGGACAGGAACTAATGCATTTGCACAGTGGCCAGCATGCTGGTAACAATACCGACTTTCTTCTGCCATTCATTCTCTACTTGACAGTAAAGACTGAGCTTCCAGAAGCAGGAAGTGTCTTTTACTACAGTGCTCACCACACTGAGCACAGTCATGGGTGGATCTAGGATTTTGAAAAGGAGGATACAGATGATGTGGAATATAATCACACAGACCTTGACACGTTATTTCTAGTTAAGGAGAAACTAGAAGCTTTACTAATATTGCAGGGGCTAGCACTATACATCTCTTATTCAGAGTCACACAACAAAATCTAGCCTTCTTTAACATCTTGACCGAGCTTCAAATACTTCATTTCTACACCTGAGTTAATATTACCATACTTGAGTTAAGGTGCTTACCTAGAGCTAAAAACAGCCTGCAGGGCTGTGACATAAGAAATGCATTACCAGGAACGGCTAACAGACAGCAAAATTGCAGAAGAAAGGATAGTTTGAATAGTGAAACATCAAGACCATTAAAAATGAGACAGGGTTGTTAACACCTGTGGAGTGGAGAGAGATTAACAGGAATCAGAGATGATAATGAGCCATGAAGTCATTTGACTCTCCTAGCACTACCTGAATAGAAATGCCAGAGTCTCTCCCAGGCAGTTGATTTTAAAGTTTGGGTGGAACAGGAATCAAAAAGGCTATGCAACTACATCATTGCACCCACCCTATATCCACCCCTGGCACCAGTCCTGTTTAGGTGCTCCAAGTGCTGCTACAACAGCAGCATCAGCCACCATACACTTGTTTCCCTTGATTAGAATCTGGATGCCACCAAAGGATAAATATAAACAATAAGAATAAAAATGAAAAAGAATAAAAAGGGCAGGATAATTTTATGAACACTTACAGTTCTGCGATTTCAGACCATAAAGGGAAGCAAATCTCATTCCTCAGAGAATTAAGTATTTGCCTGAAGAATAAGTAACCTCCCTGTCAACTCAATAATGTATATCATTATGAGCTGGACGGTATTGCTGAGTGTCTTTCACTAAAACTTTAAATATTGTAATATACTGTGATGTTGAATGTAATGTACTGCGACATTGTAACGTGAACTACAATGCCTAGAAGTCTCCAGAGGACTGGAGGAAGGAACTGCAGTATGAACTGCAACTCCCAGAAGCCTCTGGAGGACTGAAGGAATGGACTGCAATGTGCACTACAACTCCCAGAAGGCAGAAAGGGGGAGCAGAAGCAGCAGCATAGGAGTGCAGGTCACCGCAGCAGGGAGAGACAGACGTACAGCAAAAGAGTTTGGAAGGAGCGGCAGCGCACGCTGCATCAGTGGGTCTCAGATGTGGAGCCTGGGCAGATAGCAGTTATGTGTTTTATGGGAAGACAGAATTGTTTGGAGCCCTCTGGAGCTGTGGGAGGGCTTAAGGTTCTCAAGTGCATATATCCCAGTGTTAGTGTTTTCTACTGGTTACCTGTTCCTGGATGATTGCACCACAGTGTCACTCTTTGCTTCCTGTTACCCAGATCCTAAGTGCAAGTATCTTAATATTAATGTTTATTTACCTATGTCTGTCCCCCTCTCCCTAGCCTGTTGGCTTGTGACCCTAATCCCCAGCATTCCCTATATAAAAGTGGGAAATTCTGTTGCAAGCTCCCTGTACCAATTCTTGGGGTTGTGGGGTTTAGGCTTTCAGATATTTTGAGGATGCAGGCCCTGTAAGTACTTCAACAGGTATTGGTAACAAATGTGACTAAATGCATCCATGATCTGATCCAATATGACGAATCACATATTCCTTTGTCACATATTCCCCATTTACAGCATGATTTAATAAATACCATGTTTTGCCACAAATAAAACGCATCTTTCCTCCTCAAAACATGCTGTCAGAAATTAGGGTGCATATTATAGGCAAGAAATGTAGTTCCCCATAGGTCTGGGAATTTGGTGACAGAGGGGCGATGGCAGCATTCATTGCCATTGCTCTAGATGCCATGACAACGCTGCCACTGCTCCCCCACTATCAAATTTCCCAACCTGTGGGAAGCCTCCCTCCCCCAGCCAAATGATACAATCCCATGTGCCAGATCAAGCTGATGCATGTGGTTTGTCTGTGGCCAGACCTGGTACAGGGTGTCAGACCTGGGGCATCAGGTCTGGGGTCACATGCCATGCCAAGTCCACATGAGAGGATGATTGATCAAGCAGAAGCCAAGGCTACTGCCTTCTCTTCAGCTGTGGGAGATGCAGGGCATGAAGGGAGGCAGGCAGCAGCAGCCACAGCTCAGCTTCAGGGACCATCCCTACAAACCTTCCCCTTCTTTTGAAGCAGGGTTTGGGCACAGACTGATCCCACACACCAACCAGATGCAGCATGTTGGATCTGGAATCATGCGCCAGGTTGGCTACATTTCTAGCAGAGTCTGGGGGCACATGCCGGGTTGGCCACATTCTGCACACTGGACTCAGCGCATAGCGCTCAACCCAGTGCATGGCACCAGACCCACTGCACCAGACCAGGCTGGTATGTGGATTCATAGATTCATAGATGTTAGGGTCGGAAGGGACCTCAATAGATCATCAAGTCCGACCCCCTGCATAAGCAGGAAAGAGTGCTGGGTCTAGATGACCCCAGCTAGATACTCATCTAACCTCCTCTTGAAGACCCCCAGGGTAGGGGAGAGCACCACCTCCCTTGGGAGCCCGTTCCGGACCTTGGCCACTCGAACTGTGAAGAAGTTCTTCCTTATGTCCAGTCTAAATCTGCTCTCTACTAGCTTGTGGCCATTGTTTCTTGTAACCCCCGGGGGTGCCTTGGTGAATAAATACTCACCAATTCCCTTCTGTGCCCCCGTGATGAACTTATAGGCAGCCACAAGGTCGCCTCTCAACCTTCTCTTGCGGAGGCTGAAAAGGTCCAGTTTCTCTAGTCTCTCCTCGTAGGGCTTGGTCTGCAGGCCCTTGACCATACGAGTTGCCCTTCGCTGTACCCTCTCCAGGTTATCCGCATCCTTCTTGAAGTGTGGCGCCCAGAATTGCACGCAGTACTCCAACTGCGGTCTGACCAACGCCCTATAGAGGGGAAGTATCACCTCCCTGGACCTATTTGTCATGCATCTGCTGATGCACGATAAAGTGCCATTGGCTTTTCTGATGGCTTCGTCACACTGCCGGCTCATGTTCATCTTGGAGTCCACTAGGACTCCAAGATCCCTTTCCACCTCTGTGCCACCCAGCAGGTCATTCCCTAGGCTGTAGGTGTGCTGGACATTTTTCCTCCCTAGGTGCAGCACTTTGCATTTCTCCTTGTTGAACTGCATCCTGTTGTTTTCTGCCCACTTGTCCAACCTATCCAGATCTGCTTGCAGCTGTTCCCTGCCCTCCGGCGTGTCCACTTCTCCCCATACCTTTGTGTCATCTGCAAACTTGGACAGAGTACATTTCACTCCCACGTCCAAGTCGCTGATGAAGACATTAAAGAGTATCGGTCCAAGGACCGAACCCTGCGGGACCCCACTGCCCACACCCTTCCAGGTTGAGACCGACCCATCTACCACGACTCTTTGGGTGCGACCCTCTAGCCAATTCGCCACCCACCGAACTGTGCAGTCATCCACATCACAGCCTCTTAACTTGTTCACCAGTATGGGGTGGGATACCGTATCGAAGGCCTTCCTGAAGTCTAAGTATACGACATCCACCCCTCCTCCTGTGTCCAGGCGTTTCGTAACCTGGTCATAGAAAGCTGAAGTCAGTCTATAGCCAGATCCAGCCCATCCCTGCACTGGCAGAAGGGGAAGGTTCATAGGGATGATGCTGAGAGCCGAGCTGCAGCCACCATTGCCTAATTTTCCACTCTGCGTCCTCCACTCCCACAGCCAGAGAGTGGATGGCAGACAGTGCAGCCTGCAGGCACAGATTGCTGGTCAGTGACCCTGGCCCAGATCAACCCATGGGCTGCAGGCTGGGTCTGTTTGCATGTTTATGGGGACGAGGCAGGAGGGCAGCGGGACAAGCAGGCTGGTTTCAGGACAGCTGCCCCTTCCAGCTGCATTGCTGTGCAAAAGCAGATGCTGTAGGAAATTTTTCCCCTAGCTGCTGCTTCTCAGTTACTTACCTAAGTAAGACCTTTTTTTCCTTTGTGATGCCTTTCAAAAACAGGTTGCATATTATATCCAGGGTCATGGTAAATGCAAGAAATTATGATTTATATAGTGACATGCATACATTACTCATTCAGGAAAATGCTCTGTATACCAAGTTATCTGTACAAGGCTTTGAACTAGCAACCAAAGATAAGATGAATTCAGATTTAACAAATCTTTCACAAGCGTTTAATAAACCAAAATGGTCCAGTGAAACATGGGCAGTGAAATTCGTGGAATGGTCTCTGTATGCTCCAAGCCTTATGCTGGCAAGGCCTAGACTCATAAATCTCTGTGAAGAGGGGTGAGTGTATATATGTATCATTCTTCTGATTCACTTAGTGGCTTTGGCATGTGCTCTGTCCTTTGCATGTCCTTCAGGAGGACATACAGCTTGCTGCTGTTTTTTTTTATTCCCTTCCCTCAAAGAAGGGAAGGGAAGAAAAAAATTCTAGGTAAAATCTGGATGGAAAAATCTGGAAGCAATCCAAATTGTCCAGAACTAAAAGTCGATGACAAAAACACCAGTCTGGTCTGAACGCAGCAACAATACTTTTATGTACACAAGAAGTATTTTCTTTTATAGTAAAATCCCTACTGGGCCTTTGGGATTTCTCAAAGTCTGTTTATTTTGTTTCCTTATCTTTTAGCACTGCTTTCCTTTCCCCAGCATTTCCATCAGCAATGGGTTGGCATATTATTTAGTTGCATGTTTGTTTTGTTTGTTTCTTTTCTTTTCACAACTTTAAAACCATTACCCCACTTCTTCTGGTTAAACATGTCCTTACCTTACAAAACCTCTGTGTACTTAGTCATCTTTGCTCTCTAGTCCTATTGCAGTATTTGGCCTGAGCTAGCTCAGTTCCTCCAGCTTTGCTAATGGTATTTTTGCTTTGGTTTATACATTGGATGTAATTCTATGCAAAAGAAAAATCAGCAGAGAAACATGGAGCAAATAAAGATCTGCACTATTTTCTCCAAATGAAAGATGACCAGACAAAATGTGTAGTGAGCATGTTTGTTATTACCCTGAAATAGAATAGTTTTCTGATAGCATACTGTTAAGTTAACAATAATTTGGATTATTAAGAAGTATTAGCTTTGCAGCTGAATACAAGGCATGACCTGTGGACTAGCAATGCCGCTGACCACAAGGCAAAATGATAGCTAAGCCTTTGCTTGTGTCAAGTAATCATTTTAACTGTGTTAAGCATTTTCTGAGTAAAATGCAGCAAGTGAATCTGTGTCTGTGTGCTGTAAAATCAGCTACAGCAAGGAACAAGATAAGACAAAGAAGCCATTGTTCTAAGTACAGTGATCGTGTCCTTAAGAAGTATCTACTACTGCAAGTTCTTGCTAACGTATCATAATGTTACTGTTACTTAACTTTTAGCTTTTAAAAAGTGCTAGTTCAGCTTAATAGAACTATGCTGTTATGAAGATTTGTAAAGCACCGCCCAAGTATTGCTTTTGTTAACCCTATAGTCTTGCCTTGTTGTAAAAAGTATAAAAGATCGCCTCACCCTTGAGGGGGGACCACTTTGCCTCTTTGCTGGCTTAATGGTCATTGCTCGAGCAAATATACTGCAGTAAACCTTTACCCGTGGTTGTCTGGTTCCTATGCAGCTAGACAATGAACCCCAGGGAGTTTTCTCCCACCACAAATGTATTCCAGGGCTGTGATACTGCTACTGCTTCCATCACACTCACAGCTCATAGTTCAACATACTATAGCCCTAGGATTAATTCTCCGTGGGTGCATCTACATGAGACATTTACTGCAGAGCCATCTAATTAGCTCCACAGTAAAGTCTCAACGTCTATACGTGAGGCATAATTAGGCTGCAGGAAACTAATTAAGTTGCAGGCTAGTACATGTAAATGCAAGTATTTATCCTACGGCAGAGTTCTTTAGTGTACAGCAACACGTGTGTAGACACTAACAGGGCTGGCTGTGGCAAAAGTGTGCTTCCATGTGGGGGCTGCCTGCCAGCTAGAGCCACATTAGAGCACCCTCATGCCCCAGCCAGCCCCTCCACAACACACTGAGACAGGTTGGAGCAACCCTGGGCTGGCAGGTTGACCCCCCGAGGCTGCTCTGATCCAGCTCAACATGCTGCGATCCTGGGTGCATGTTCAAACGTGGCACCAGGGAGCAATTAACTTTGGTGCGATATGGGGAGTTAATTGCTCTGTGCTAATAGCATGTTTGCATGCACCATGTAATACTTCTCTTGAAAAGTCCTGAAGCATCAGTGCATTCTGGCCTATGCTTTTAATGAACAGATTGGTTGGGAGGTAGGAAGGGAGCACAAGACTAAAAACAACAAACTTGTCCATGATGACCGCTTTATATTTAAATGCAGCAATGACAACTGCTACATCAGACTTGTGAAGGACAAATGGTTGGCTTGCTTTTCTTTTTTTGTAAGTTAGCCTTCTACATGTTTCTTAGTGTAAAAGCGGCAAAAGATAGCAAAGTATTATGGCAAGATTCAGATTAAACATTTTTTTTAAAGGATTGTAGTGGGTTCTTGTTCATAACTAGTTAGGTAAATTGTCATACTGATTTACACTGTGTAGAATCACAGGAAAGCAAAGGCCTTGGAAACAGACTAAGCCGATGCAAACATTTTCCTATTCTAATGTCTTTGCTATTGTAAGTTGTTTGAGGCAAGGTCTCTGCCTTTTACTTTGTGTCTGTACAGTGCCTACCCCATTAGGGCCCCAATCAGGATCAAAACCTCTGAGCATATGTATCATAATATGTGCTTTCAACCAAATATCTTCAAGGTTTCCCACAAGTTATGCTAGCCAATTCAACTAGGGGCATTAAGGTCTCCAAGTGCAGTCTTAAAAAGCAAAATCAAACTGAAACAAATGTTTGTACTTAATGGAGAAATATTTGTTTGCAATTCCTTTGTGTCTTACAATTTATCTCCACTGGTCTGAAGCTAGCTGTTATCTTAAGAAATCTGAGATTTCAGGGGTCATTTTGATCTGTTGAACGTTTTAAGTTAATGGAGTTCCTTTAGATTTCCACAAAGGTAATTGAAATCAGCATACAGCTCCTCCATTAACTTTTTTTTCCTAGTAAGCTTTCAGCAGAAAGCCTCCAGAGTTGTTGATATCTGAAAGTTTGGAGATGAAGTAGGAAAACATAAAAGTTAGATGCAGCATTTGCCAGGGTGCTTTAAATCAAAGGTAAATAAATCAAGTACCCGGCTTTCCTTGTTCTGATTAATAGTTTGCTGATGAAATTTAGATAATAATTGCTGCTGCTGACACCTTTCTCTGAACTGTGTTCTGGGCATTACTCACAATATCAGCAAGTCACTAACCTCAGCTGACAAACTCAGCACACTGCTACAAAAATGGAAGAAGTTTTTCAAGCACTGGTTCAGCTCCAAGAGTAGCTGCCAGAAAACAAAGTCTGGGAAATACAGCCCTATGGGACATTTTCAAATGCTTTTATCCTTTTATAGCAGAAAATTTGCTTTTATTTACTGGCTAAAGCAAAATCCCTTCATGTTATTAGACTAGGGCTTTGCATTATTGTGAGCTACAGCTGGGTTTTATGTATTAACTGAACATACAACCATTTACTTTCTGGTGTTGTCAGGCTAGTATGACAACAAATGTGATAATTTAGATGCCGGTCTGTAAAACCCCTCCTGCTTTTACATAGTAATAAGGTCATTGTTTTGTCCAAATGGATGGTAGATGCCTTTGAATATTATACGCTGAAAACTAAGAAACTGCCAAGTTTCACATCTCTGAAGAGAGATGATGAAGGACAATGTCTTAATGTTAACTCAAATCCCCACCACTGGCAGAAACTGATAAAGAACAATGCTGTCCAGGCCATCACATTAAAGAGAAAAAGACTTGTCATAATACAAGTCCATATCACATGTTGGCTCTTGTCAGGATTACGTACGTAAATTCAACTGACAGGGAAAATGAGGCAAAGAGAAATAAGGACCTACTTTGTCAAAAGCTGACTGATGCAAAGAACCATCTGACTTTAATTTACTGGCTCAAGTACAAATTGGACACCCTGGAGACTTTCACACCTGTTACCTGGTGAGTGCCTGGAGAGGAGAATATTTGGTAAGGGCTGTGGGTACAGGCACTGGTGGGGAGAAAAAAATTACTAGGTGATTGAGAAATGGGGAGAGAGGCAGCATATGATCTAGCTGTGGAGCCCGCAGGAAGGAAACCCAAAAGTAAGAAAGAGTAAAGCCTAGAAGAGGCAACTGTGTTTTCCTTGTCTGAGAGGTCTGCACCTAGTCTGACAGATGAGTTTCCTTGAGTTCAGTGAGACACATGTCATACAGAGGGGCAGGCTCATCCCTGACACCATCAACCACTGGTATGACTGGATAAAAGGTACCTTGGGCCAATCCTGAGAAAGGATACCCTCTCTGTTCCAATTATGGGTCAGTGTATGCCTTGGGACCCATGCTTATGGGTTGGTACTAGTCAGCTTGCAGCTGTACTTCTTTGGTATGGATGTGCCAGGAGCCACATTCCCCGTGCATGAGAGGCCTAGATGGCTGGTTTGTCCCTGTAACTTGTCTAAATACCTTTGAAATTCAAGAATGCACCATACAACAAGAGAGCAAAGGTTCAGACCCATCCCTGGTGTGGATCCACCATAAATATCAGAGCAGGAGGGAGATACCACACCATTTGTCACATGGATTGGGATTTTCTAAAGAGCCTAATGGAGTTTACTAAGCATAATCCATTAAAATAGAAGTTGAATGCCTGACTCCTTTGGATCCTTTGAAAATGGCACGCAGGTACCCTTACCACTTGGGAATGAGGCTTTTTTTTTCTCGTTTCAGGGTCTGAAAAAAGATGTTTTTGTCTTAGGGGATCACAAGTGTCCCACAGGAGTGTTACAGAAGTATGGGTTAACTGACTTTTGACAAGAGGGAGAATCTGCAATGTTTAGGAATATGGAAACTGGCACTTGATGGATGGGAAACCATTATACAGCAGAGGGGTCTTGAATATTCCATGGTTTAGCCACCGACTTGAAGTATCAGCATATGGAGAACTTGCGCAGGTGCAAATGTGAGTATACTCTGAAAGGAAACAAAGTTCCCAGTCTACTTGAAAATGTCTACTTTCTCTACTCTCTACATTGGCCTTTCAAAGACCTTGATGATTGCCCTTAGAAAAATATCCATGCAAAGTTCACCCAAAGCCACAAAACAAACCAGTGGCAGAAATGGGCAGAGAACCCAGAAGTCTAGGTTTCCAGTCTGTTGCTCTGAAAACTAGTCCATACTTACACACCAAGCAAAAGAAAAGTCTTGCTATTAATTCAAATTCTTAGGCTTCTCACAAAAAGGTAAATCTAAAATATTTACAATACCCCCCTTGGGATACACCTGATACCTGTAGGTCTGATACACCTACAGGGACTACAGTATTTTATTCCACAAGTCATCCTGCTGAAGCCAATGAGACTATTCATGGAATTAGGTTCTGTTCAACATGAGTAATGGGATCAGAAGGTTATCTGTGGTTTAACTAACCCAACGTATTTATCATTGGGCTTAACTAATCAAATCAGCATGATGCTGTTACCTAAATTCCATTGCATGGTATTTGCTTTCCTTGAAAAGTAGTAACAGAGGAGTTATTCCACACAGCAAATAACTTCCTAGAATTAAAACCATAATATAAAATAATTAACCAGCTAGGCTATGCATTTAATTATCTGGGTGTACTCCCAGTACAAGAAAAAAAAATTCTTGCAAATAAGCCAATTTAAAAAAGAAACAAAAAACCCTACCCTATGAGGAACTCCTGAACAGCCACTTAACATACAGAAGAGACAAACACACACTTTTTAATGGTTATTCTCACATCCCAAACATACCTTTAACCTGAAGACTTACAGATCATACTGCATACTTTACATATTTGCACAATGGCTTTGGCCATTCTGCATTCATGGTGGCTTTTTCATTTGTTCTGCATCCTGTGTGCTACACGCTGGCTTTACTGGCTGCTGGGGCAGTTGAGGTAAAATTTGTTTGGAAAAATTTGGCTTCTGAGTGGAATACCTTAAAGTAGCTTTATTATAGAGATGGTTTTGTCACTCAAATTATTGGAAAATTAGACAACATCAGAAAGGATGCCTGCAACAGGTTCAATTTAATACATACAGCCATATAATTACTCCATGGATCCTCATGATGACAGTGGTTCTCAACCAGAACCATCTGCACACACACAAAAACCCATCCCACTGTTGATACCCTATGAAGAGAAGCTTACATTACAGTAAGACCAGAGAACAGTTTTCTGGGCCTCTTCTGTTATAGTATGGAATGGCAAAAAGGACAGCAACAGGCCATTCAAGTGTTATTACTACTGAAACTCTGCTATTTTGCTGACTTTTTACAGCTCTGGTCATGTAGCATTTAGAGGCTTAAGGTAGACTGTCCAAATTTCCTGGTCAACTCTATTATGGAATCGACTTTGCGTCTCCCAACCCATAACTTAAGAACCATAGGTTACTGGTGTCCAGAAAACTAAGAGAGAATAACTGTTGCAAAGGATCAATGGGAAGTTTTGTCTATTGGTTACTTACCAGTGCCAAAGCTTTCTTCTCCACAAAGTGAGCATCGTCCAGAATCCATCAGGCTTGAGAAGAATCTCCATCCTGTTGGTGTTTCATACACAGGGACTTTCATTGACTTTGCCACCCTAAAAGAAGGCACAATAAATCCCACCATTAATTAAGACCATATAGTATTTTACACATAGATGCAAGATTTGACCATAAATCTCTCAAGCTGAGAGATGTTCTGGCACTTGTCATACCTCATGTACATTTTAGACATGTCCTTTTATGTAAACAAAGTCAAAGAGATGGAAAGGTACCACCCTTTGACTCTGGTATTCACCCAAAACCTGGATGTGTTAATCCTCTGGATACAGTACAAGGCACATCTTTTCATTTGGAGATATGTAGGGAACTTCGCACCCCTACTTTTGCTAGTGGCAGGTCAATCAAGATTGTCGAGATGGACATGATTTATTATACAGGGTCTTCATAAAGTCCTTGTGCACTTTTAAACTTTAATAACTTAGGTTGTAGGTATGATAGAAACAATCTGTAAACGGCATTTAAAAACAAATGTATTGCAGTTTTAGGACAACTAGAGTACACAATGCTAGACTTCATAAGTAATAAAAAATTTATTCTTAAGTAAGATGGATCTCCGTTCCACTACCCTCTGAATGTTCAACAGTTTCTAAATGATGTTTTCCCAGAGAAGTGGATAGGCAGAGGTGGACCAATTGCTTGGCCACCTCATTCACCTGACCTGTCGCCGCTGGACTTCTTTTTATGGGGACATGTTAAAAGTGTAGTTTACTTGTCAAAACCATGTTCTTTGGTGGAACTTAGGGCTAGGATCACCAATGCAATTAGTGCAGTAACTTAAGAGCAACTGGGAAATGTTTTCAAGGAGTTGAAAGATCAGACTGAGCACTGTATCGTGATGGATGGTGTTTATGTTGAAGTCGAGCATTCTGTACTCTAGTTTTCCTAAAACTTTAATAAATTTGCTTTTAAATGCTGTTTACAGATTGTTTCTATTGTGCCTACAAGCTAAGTTATTAAAATTTAAAAGTGCACAAAGACTTTATGAAAACCCTGTATGATTTTAATGTGAATTGTGTCATTTTGTAATAGTATTTCTATGAGTAGAAATACTGTTCTTTTACAAATCACAATAAATAAGTAAATGTGCAAGCTAACAGAACCATTACAAAAATAACCAGGGGGTCGGCACCATTTTTGGGCAGAGTCCCAAAAACACCTGCAACCTCAACTTGTAAGAAGTTGGTGTGCTGGGGTGGATGGAGGGGGAGCCACAAGCGACCTGATCCTTGTTGTGGCAGTGCAGCCCAAGCCCCTTCCTCCAGATGTGAGTGCCAAGTAAATGCTTTCATGTGCCATGCTCTGGCATGCCCGCTGGGGCTTGCCTACCCCTAATATAACTCTTTACTAGCATTCTCAGCAGGAAAAAAACCCAACCTGTGACCACAATGTTAACAAATTAATAATGTTTCTTCTATGTCTGGGATTTTCCATGTTCACTTTTTAAGAAGGAGAAATGTCAGAGAAAGATATGCAATATGACTGGCTAGAATAGAAGGTATGATTTCCCTAAAAACACCCACTGTATACCAAGTTAGGCCATGATATTCCAGAAACTTCACAATATGCAAAGCTACTCAACTGAGTATGGTATGTACATGTTTGTATATTTGTAGAATTGAGAACCCTTTTCATATTTTGTTTTAAAAAATCTCTCTCTCTTGCTCATTTTATTAAAGTAATAAATAATAAATGCAGCAGAGGACATATCTTGTATAATACTGACCATCACCTATGGGGCTAATACTGTAGAAGAAACCAATGGTCAAGATGAGAAAATTAATCTTTCTTTCTTAATTCTTAATGAAGACAGTAACTAAGGATACAAATTTGCAAACACCAGCACACAGAAAAGCTGGATACCAGCATAGCTGTAAAAAGCTGACCCTTAAACCTTACATTATTTTGAAAAGATCACCCAAAATTTCTCAGCTTTTGATTCTAAGAGCCATGTCCCATGTTGCACTTAGGATGTATTAACTGCACTAAAAAATGAGCGTTTGCATGTTCAAGTGTAAAGTTATGACTTTCATCGAAGGAGTATCTCTAAATCATATTAACAGGTATTTAGCTATCGTCCAACTGATTCGTAGTTCAGGACTCCAGTGCAGTGCCAGGGCTGACAATTACGTTAGAGATCATAGTAAGCATAACCATATGAGTGGTCAAAACACATTCTAACTTTAATACCGCAGAGATGTAACACATATTAAATATCATGCTCAACAAGGCCCTAACTAACTAGCAAAGGGACTGTTTTGCTTTCAAGATTTCAAATCTAGATCTCCATTTTCATATTTATAAATTAAATCTCAGAGGGGCATTTTCCTCAGAAGGTACTTTGATCCTTCCTCACTTTAAAGAAGTCCCAGTTAAAATTACAGGAGCACCGCCAAATTTCCATTAAGTCAAATTACAGAAAAATGATATATAAAGTGGTTTCAGCTATTACGTATACTCCTGATTACCTCTGTCAGATCATATGCTTTATGTTTCCTATTTATGTGTTTTTTTAATTCTCTTCTTTCTTGCTATTTGAAATATTTACACTAAAATACAGGGAAAAGTGATCAACTCTAAGGAGGAAGCAGCAAAATTGGCAACAGCAGTCACAACTGAAAAAAAGGAAAAAATATACAGAAAAAGTATTTGTTTCTTTTTCATTTCATTCAGTTATAGTCACCCATGCATGTTACCTGCCACAATAGTAAGTAACAAATGCCTGGTTATTTTCCAAGTATTAAATCTGCCCTTCAGACTTCTTTTCTCTTTTCTATTCATGCTAACCAAAGCTAACCAAAATAATTGAAGGATAAAAGGATAAATGCTATGAAACAGCAGTTGAAATACAGGGAAAAATTGTGAAAATTTTTCCTTCCAGTGGTAACAGATGTCAAGGGAAGTGATCAGCAATGAAGCCAGAAAGGTGACAAATACCCACTCTGGAAGACTGGCAGGTTGTTTTTCTAGACAACTTCTTCCGAAGTTTAGTCACATTTATCTATTACAGTTCTAAAACTAAATGAATTACTATGATATAATAACATTGAACAGCAAGGCTGTCCAATGTTGGAGCAGCTGGGGCCCACATGCTGCACTGGTCATAGGACCTGGTCTGCACACTGTGCAGGCCACATACCACAGGGTCTGCACATTGCACTGTCTCCACAGGACCCCCAACTGTGACCAATACAGCCTCCCCATTGCACAGGCAGTGTGAAACCCAACCTGTTCTGTGGCAAGGTGGACTTCATCACTGTGTAAGCAGGGCAAGGCCCCTCACTGCCACATGTGGGCAGCAGGCTCACTGGGCCCCCTCGTGCTGTGCTGCCCTGCCCCAGGGACCCTGGCTGTTGCAACAGCAGGAGTAACTAGGGAAAACAGCTGCCAGGCAGGAGCCTGCAGGCTGCATGTTAAGCCCTCATGGGCCAGATCTGACCCATAGGCTGCAATCTTGACAGCCCCATTATACAGAAACAAGGACATCTACATCACCATGACTCAAATAAACTATTTTTTTCCTGGAAAAGTAAAAATGCTTACCAAGGTTCAAACAACAACAAGAACGGCTATAAGTTATCTACTGAAAACAAGACAGAAGGGAACTTGATGGGAAGACACTACTATGGGGTGTGATCCTCAACTGGGTCATTATGAGCCTAACTTAGTGTAACAGGGTGAGGGGGTCAGGAGGAGAGTCCCCTGCTCACATCCACTCCCTTATCTGCATGACGATGAAGGTCCCTCCTGGCAACTGATGCTGCTGCTGGAGTGTCGGGCACCATGTCACTGTGCTTGCCATTTGTACCAGGCAGCCTGGAAGTCTGGGGAAGAGACACCTGGCTGCCAGTGGGGAAGCCCTGGCCAGAGTCAGGAATTGCCCTGACCATGTGCGGAGGCCAGGTGAACATCACGTCCCAGGCAGCAAGGAGCCTGCCCTCAACTTATCCCACATGGGTCCCTGTGCAGGGGTCACGACCTGCAGTCGGACAGAAAGCGCCATCTCTGACTGGCTGGATCCCTCATGGGGCAGAGGTAAAATGAAGCCAGAAATGAATGGAGAGGGGCCCAGACAACAGATCGTGAGACACATGCTGGAAGTGGGTGAGAGGCAGCCAGACTGCTCACATTTCTTTATTTCCATAGAGAATGAACTGTCGGGGATTCCACGCATGAACCCAGAGATTTACTGCTAAGGGCCTTGCTGAGGGCCTCTCTGGGAAAGCCTACCAAGCCAATGCTCAGTGAATGCTACAGTTGGAGCCAGAGTCCTGTGGGACCACATAGTAACTTACATAATGGAGGCCTGTGGCAGGAGTATAGAGGTGGAGGAGCCCCCAAAGGGTCACACCAACCAATACATAAAGACTGTGAAAAGTCAAATAAGGTAGGCACACCAGACCAGGTGAGGCATCAGTTCTCATAGAGGCAATTCTACCAATTCCTTTTCCATGAAGTTATGGCAGGTGGGAGTCTCAGTAAAAACCGGGCATTACCCGGGGAGGGCAGTCAGAGGGGTGGTCGTGCCACTGTGCCGGCCCTGCCACACTTAGATATCAAATTCTTTTGAGCTGGACTCTCTCTTCCTCTCCTTTTACAGTATTGACTATGTCATTGGCTTTTAACATATGCTGTCACATAAGGCAGACTACACTATAACGAACTGAGCAGGTGGCCAATTAGTGCAGCAAGAGATAAGGAACAGATTTTTAACCTCTGCTCAAATGTAACAGACTTGGGGGAAGCTGCAGGTTGCTGTTTGAGTGCTCTAGGGACTAAAGTCTTGTTTGGGGACACCTCTGGAGCTGTGTGTGCATGGCGTGGGAGGGGAAATTAAGGTACTGAGTGTATGTTACCAGACTGTTGATGTTTCTTTACCTTTTACGTGTTTCATCCCCTTGGCCTGTTGGCTTGTGACCCCAACCCCTATGATTTTCTATATAAAAACAGGAACTTCCCCTTGCTTCTTGTGCCAGTTTCTAGTTTCCAGGGTTGGCACAATAACACTACCCTCAGACTTGAGAGACCAGGATTTAACTCACCACAAACTTCCAGTGTCAAATAATAAGGCAGAAAATGTCTTGCATCATATGTTAAATTTCAAGCATCCATGTCCCACACAGCAGTAAAAAGAGCTTGAGCAATGAACCCTGAATCACACCTTTAATTTTAATGCAGATGATTGCAACAATTGAAGATGAAGGGCCACAATGAGAGGGCAGTCTAATTTTCACATTAGTGGGAGTGTAGCCTGCTGTAACTTACATAATCAGAAGGCTGAAGTACTTAACAGTAAAATCAAGTGATAGGTGAGCATATGATCACCTTACCTCTTACAGTCCTCCCCTTATATTGCTCCTTTGGTGCATAAATACACCACCTTACATCCACTTACTGATGTGTAACTTAGATCATCATTGATTTCACCTTCATCGCTTTGCTCAAAAGCCTGAGCTGTGACAAGATGCCAGCAGCCAGCCTCCCTCCTATCAGTCAAGGCAGAAGTTACAACTTTAATCCAGCTGGTTTCATAGTAGCCAGGGTCAGGAGGGACCTGAACAGATCATCTAGCCTGACCCCCTGCCACAGGCAGGAATGAATGCTGGTTAAAATAGATGTCTTTATGGTCAAACTGCTTTTGTGGCTGGGGTGTCTGATGCAATGACATACTCACAGAATCATAGAAATGTAGGGCTGGAAGGGACCTCATGGGGTCATTATATCTATCCCTCTGCTCTGAGGCAGGATCAAGTATACCTCTACTACACCTGACCAATGTTTGTCAAACCTGTTCTCGGAAACCTCCAATGAAAAATGTTCCACAGCTCCCTTCAGTAGCCTGTACTGGTTGTTCACTACCCTGATAGTTAGAAAATTTATTTCCAATGTATTATCTATTTCTTTGCTGTAAATTAAGCTTTCTTCCTGTCCTACCCTAGACAACTTGCAGACTTTCCTTTTTATAATATTTTTTTAATGTTATCATTTTTCCCTTTTGTTTTCTTTTCTCTCAAACTAATCTCCCTTCTGCTCCCTTAAAACCAAACCAAATCAAAGTCTTTCCTCCTAGGTTATTCTGTATCATTTCCTATATAATTACTGTTGCTCTTTTCTGGGCTTTCTCCAGTATGTCAATACCTTTCTTCAAGTGCAACCACACTTGTTCCTGAGAACAAATTATGACTAAGAATTTTAAATTTATATGTTTTAAATTTAATTTTGTAATGCTTATATATAATTAAATATATAGGTATAATTATACATAATGATTATTTTTAATCATTAGATATACATTTAAAACATGTATTTAAGAAAATGGCATTTTGCTGTATTAGAGATAGCCCCACTCTCTGGGTCCAAACCAGCAGCCAGAATCCAGCTCTGAATGTCATAGTTTAAATACATTTGTATTTAGAATACTTCTTTCATATACGGCTCATTTTCCTGGTCAGCTTGAGCTGAAGCCACATTGTTTATGCCTAACAGAACACTTGATTTGCCTATGTTTATGTGTTCCATGGATATGAACTATGTTGAGGAATACAAAAAACCTAGAAGGATTCTGGTTAATATCGTCTCAGACATTTAATGGGATAGCCTTCACAGAGTACACTTACCTGTCTTGTTTCAACTTAAGTGTTCACTACACCAGTAAGATAGCAGTATAAAGCTTTTTTTAGGTTTGCATGAAATATTTTTAGCTCTTGCTGCACTGAGACAGTGTCTTGATAACTGAGGCCCAAATGATAAGACTTTCACCTTAATTATTCAGTATATAGAGGAATCAAGGCTACTTTTCATCAAGCTGATTTTTGCTCCCAGCATACAGCTATATTCATCATAGAAAAAATACTTTAAAATGAGTGACATTTACATTTTACAAGACTACATCTTAAGAGTTACACTTAAGGAATAATTAAAAAAAATAAGCAGGCTCCTTTTGCATGGGAAGACAATAACATTATATATTTATAAATAGGAATGTTGTGAAGTTGTACAATAAAGGGGCTGGATACTGGTCTCAAACACATTCTATAAAGCTCCACTTTTTTCTTAAATTAAATAGAAATAGAACACATATCTGACAGACGGCAAATAGTGCTTGAGTTGTTTCTTCATTAGAAGGAAGAATTCTTATATGTTTTAATACCAAATTAGAGCTACAAGCCCAGACTCTGATATCTGTTACACTGGGGTAATTCTATTAAAGCCAAACTGAGTCAGCTAGCTGCAGTCAAGAGCTGAATCTGGTCTGGAAACATGTGGCCAGAAGAACATTTTTAATAGCTAATTCTCATTCTTACTAAAAGGAGAATAGGCTGCTGTAGAACAGTTTGTGCAATCTGCAAAAAACAAAACCATTTATTTTACAAGCACACATTTAGTCATGCCAAATATTTTTCTTTTGTTTTTCACTGCCTTACTCAAGCACACTACAGGCATGATGCAGATGGAAATGGATGAAGAGCTATATACACTCAATATTATTTTGGTTTGGAATAATAATAGAAATGTGGTCCTGCTTAATCTGAGCAACAAAAGTCAACACTCACTGAACAAATTCCTTATTTTCTAGAGCAAAAGAAAAATGACACCTTTTCTTTTCTCTCTACCATGCATTCAAGATACTAGTTTTGCATTGATGTACCTGATTTGTATTGATGCAGTTACTCCTGATAGATGTCTGTGAAAGTCCAAAGAGAATCTGACCCATAAAAAGCCACTTGCAAAGCCATGATAAGGTAAACGTAGTGCATGTAGGTATATATATGGCAGCCGATAAACTAAAGTCCTTGTTTTCCATTTAAATTTTGATGGCTTCTTGAAATAAACTACCTTGAGTTCCTATTGATGAACCAGGCTTAGCCTGACAAAGCCTCAGTTTACAGCTAGAAGTCAAAACATTTAGGAAGAACTTCCCTTGAGAGATCTCTCAAATTTTGGATTATTGCATCAGGTAGAATACTGAATGGAGTCAAATTATAGCTTTGAACCCATTCCAGAATCATTACCTCACTTGGAGAAAGAAAGATTCATTCAAGAATAATTTAAACAGTATTTACTATTTATCTTTGACTTTTTCAACCTGCCAGTATCTCTCTTAATTAATATGGATACACATGGAAGAGAAGGGATAAAGATGCTCCCAGAAAATATACACCTGCACCTCACTAACATGCTCTTCCAATGCTGTTCCAGTCCACTGAACTACAAAATAAGGCAAACATACCTGATTTAGACAGCCATAGATCTGATGCTGACATTTAGCACCTTCAGCTCCCAGCAAAATTAATGGGAGTTAAAGGTGTTCAGACTGTACATTAATTAAAACAATTCTTTGGTTAAAAATGTTGATGAGGACTAAAGCCTTCTCTATTTTAAAGTAAGGATCATGTTTTGACAAGTGTCGTTTTTTCCTCCACACTAAGCCTTGTCCAATGCACCCTAAATAATTATCCAGATTAGGAAAAATGGTTGCTGTTAGGACAGGAATAGCCACCTTGAGTAAGACAGCCTCACCCTTTTTTCCTCCTTTTGATAAATCTTAAGCCTGTAGGCTTCCACATAACCATAGTACTGCCATTTTATTTCACAAAAAGTAATTATCTTTTGAATGTGATTATAAGTGATATGAAGTGTGATGTTAGAATTCGTAGTCTTTTTTCTCTCAGACTTATCCCAAATTTAAAAACTAGGCTCAAGACAGCATTCTTAACAGTAAATATATAGCTTTATAACAGTTCCTAGGATCCCAAATAGGTTGCAAGGCTCCTTTTGTGAGTCAGGCCACTGTCAGAAGTTTAAAATTTGCATATAATGTTATTTTTCCTTGCTCGCTCTGAAGTCAGATCTTGCAGATCCTATTAGCTACTTCACAGGATGTATATCAAATGTGATTCTCCCTTTCACATACAGGGAAATGAGAAGAGAGGCAGACAGACCTAGTGGCAGGAAGCACAACAAGGCATGGTGCGGCTCCTGGGGCACAGGCAGCAACCAGGGGCCACATGCCCCCCAATGTTTCCCACAGGGGTGAGTGCAGCAGCCCGGAGCCACACACTGTAGCGCCCCAGGAGGTGCCTCCTGCAGCTCTGTCTCACAATCCACCCCAGCCCCAAGGCCCCATCCACTTCAGCTCCTGCTCCACTCCCGCCCTCACCATGGGGGCCTCTATCTGCCCCCTGCTGCCCCTTTCCTCCCCCACTCCCCTGCCCTCCACAGACTTACATGCTGGGCACTGTGTGTGTATGCCTGTGTGTCTGGCCCTCCCCGCCAGCCACAGCCCCCGCCCCACCAGCCCTGCTGCTGCCCCTCACTACTGACCCACAGTACCCCACATCCTGCCAGGGCATGTAGGGACCCCCCTCCCCAGGCTCCAAACCCCACATACATACCCACACCTTCACAAATTCACTCTCCCACACCCACCCCCAACCATACAAAGTACCTGCATAATTTTTCATAATTTTGAGTTTTTCTGCATATAATTTTTAAATTTTGGTTATGCGATTAAAATCACGATTGAGACTAATTTTTTTAATTGAGCAACTAATGGCGATCAAACTTTTTAATCATTTGATAACCCTAATGTTTATTGATTTAAATTTTCAGAACCGCATGCCCAGCCTAGGGTGGGAAGCAGCTCCCTGCTCCCTGTGGCCCCTTAGAGGGCAAGCAGAGGGGTGGCCCAGCCTATTGACAGTGATGGCCTCCCACCACTCCAGGGAGCAGTTGGGCCCTGGGGGCACCCCAACACACCCTGCCCAATTCACATTGCCTCTCCCCATGTTTCTTCCTGGCCCGGTCCCTATGTTCTCAAGCCAGGGTGAGCAGGGGTGCCCTGGGGCCCGGCTACTGCCCCCATGCTGCCCGGGAGGGGTGGGAGGCCATGGTCATGAAGGGGCCAGGCTTCTCCTCTTCTGGTGCCCACCAGACAGGATTTGCCCCCTAAAGAGCTCTAGGAAGCTGCTTCCTGCCTCAGGCTGGATGCCCACTGCCTGTTCTCAAAGTTAGGAGGCATCATTGATACACAGGAAGATGGGTATATCCTGTTAAAGAACTGGATGACTGGAGTAAGAAATGAGATGAAATTCAGTGGTACACATAAGAAGTCATGCATATAGGGACTAGTAACTAAAGCATTTACTATAGCTGGGAGCTCATCAGCTCAAAATGACTGAGGAGGAAAAGGGCCTTACAGTGCCAGTCAATCATGGGATAAGGATGAGCCACCAACATTATACCTCATCTGGAATACTGTGTACAGTGCCAGTCACCCATGTCCAAGAAAAATGAAATCAGACTCACACAGGAGCAGGGAAAGACAGGTAGGATGACTGGGAATTTATAATTTACAGAGGCAGAGTAGATTGGCCCTTTATAGATTAGTAATACCCAACTGGTGGCCTGTGGGCCACAAGTAGCTGGCACAGGGTTAATCTGTGGCCCCCAGTCTTCCCCTAGCCACTGAGGAGGGTGGGAAAACTATTTAAGCAACAACACAATATAGGCACAAGCACAAATGATTACAAACAGGCCATGAATAAACGTAGGTTGGAAATTACAAGAGTTTCTAACTATCAAAGCAATGAGGTTCAGTCTCCTAGTAGGAGCTGTGGGGACAAACAATCTAGTTAGTTAAAGATGGAACGTGATGGATTTATGAAAGGGGTTATATGCCATTATATTTGTCCATAATAGCAGGGGATTGGAACTGATGACCCTGAAGATCAAATCCAGTCTTGTGTTCCTAGAATTTTAAACTGTCTAAAAAAGCATTTACTTAGTGCTGTACTCATATGATCCAGCAATCCAGACCCCATACTGCAAAGGAATGTAAAACAGAGAGGGAGAGCCTGAAAGCAAGTACTTTAAGTGGTCATATTGTACGTAGAGTTCACAGATAAGTCTGAAAGGAACTAACCTAACATGGGGAATCCATGTTTGAATTCAACCAGGGTCTTTAGCTTCCCTGTCCATTAGGAGCTGGTAGAATTGCAGAAGTGTTGCTCTTCAGGGGTGAGAGTGTGCAGAAAATAGCATTTGTATTAATATTTTCAACATCTGTGTGTCTAAGTATTATATATTTATTTGTTAAGTATCTGTATTTTAACTATTGGTGATTTTTATGTATTTCATTGTTTAGTGGCCAAAAAAACCCTGTAAAGGTTTTTACTCTTTAAAGGTATCCTGTAACTTTCTGCAGTTTTGAAATTTTATCATTTAATTGGAAATGTAACTCTGATGTTTTTAAATCTTCTTAATTTTTTTTTTCATTTTTGTCTTTTAACTGAAAATTACTGGATATTACTGTCAAAACCCAGTAGTTGAATGCCTATGTCACAGTGGAAAATTCCATTGATTTGATGCCTATAACGCAGTGGGAAATTCCGCTATTACATCACAATGGAATTTCTCGGCACAGTGGAATTTTCCGCTACAGTAGAAAACCCCAGTGCAGTGAAAAGTTCCCGCCAACTTTATGCAAACACGTGCACCACCATTGGCCGGTTATAAATTATTCATACTTGGTGACTAGTAATTGGCTCGCTAGACATATAAAAGTTAGAGCAGTTTCCGCCCAAGTTGGAGAACTCCATGCACATCTCGGAGTGAACTTGGCGGACTGATCACCCACCAACGACTCCCCGTCACCGACCGTCCCGACGTACCCCGTGCCCTGCATGCCCGATAAGCCGTTCACGTCATCTCGTCTTACTCGAAGAGCTCACGTTTGCAACTGTAATCTAAGTCAGTTCTTCTTCCTACGCTGTATACATCGACGGCGTAAGTAAATAATCTCTTTGTTCAACCAATACGCTTCAGTGCCTAATTCTGCTCCATCAGTCAAAAGTACCCACCTGCCGTTTCGGGCTACTGGCCACAGCCCAGCCTGCCACTCGACCGCCACAATTATAAGTAGATTGAGGAGGACATTCTTTTAGTTGCTGTTGAGTTAGAAACATTTAACTCAGTAGATTTGGTGAATTTCAGAGATGGAAGCAAATGGACATAATTAAGCATAATTTAGCTTTCTACATAAGTAAGCATTCATAGAAGCAGATGGAATTCCCATCCTGATCCAAATAGTGTGTGCATCTACACATACATTCCTACATAGGCACACAAGCTGGGTATGCTCTAGGTCAGTGCTTTTCAAACTTTTTTGTACCAGGACCCAAGTGTAAACATCCATTGCCAGTCCCAACCCAGTGCCCCTCACCCCTGACCTGCTTCCCCTAGACCCCAGCCCCGCAGTGTATGGGGTGGGGGGTGGGTGTGTGGGGCATGGGGGGGCCCCAACGATCCCCTCATAAGATGGAACTCTGCCAGTCTACAAAGGGAAAGCCATGGCTTCCCACATTTTTCTCCTTTAAAGGTGAATCCGATTTTAAAGTTTGTTGATCCATTTTTAAAGTTGGTTTGCAATCCTTTCATATATTCTTGCCACCCACTTTTGAGTTGCAACCCACTGATTGAGAAACACTACTTGTAAGTTTGCCTCTTTCTTGGCATTTGCTTGTATTATTACTTTAAATTCCAGCAAAATATAAGGAATAGCCTAATCTTTGTTCATTTGGTTGTTTCTACTCATTCCAGTCTCAATTAATCGTGATTTTAATTGCATAACCAAAATTAAAAATTATATGCAGAAAAACTCAAAATTATGAAAAATTATGCAGGTACTTTGTATGGTTGGGGGTGGGGGTGGGAGAGTGAATTTGTGAAGGTGTGGGTATGTATGTGGGGTTTGGAGCCTGGGGAGGGGGGGTCCCTACACGCCCTGGCAGGATGCAGGGTACTGTGGGTCAGTAGTGCGGGGCAGCAGCAGGGCTGGGGCGGGCTGTGGCTTGGGAGTGAGGGGCAGACACACAGGCACACACACAGAGTGTCCCGCAGGTAAGAGGCGGGGGGCAGATAGAGGTCCCCATGTGGAGGGAAGAGGAGTGGGGGAGGGAAGGGGCGGCGGGGGGCAGATAGAGGTCCCCATGATGAGGGAGGGAGTAGAGCAGGGGCTGGAGTGGATGGGGCCCTGGGGCGAATTGTGAGACAGAGCTGCGGGAGGCTCCTCCTGGGGCGCTGGGGGATGCAGCTGCCTGCTGCTGCCCACACCCCTGGGGGAGACACTGGGGGCACCTGGCCCCCAGATTTGTACGTGGGGCGGAGGCAGGCTGCCTGCTGAGGGTTGGGGCTCTGCACCCTGCTGCCTTTGCCACACAATGCCATGTTGTGCCTCCTGCCACTGGGTGGGCAACCAGCGAGCCCAGATCAGTGCTCAGGGCTCAGCTGGTCCTGAAGAGGCAGTCAGGGCAACCAATCCCCTGAAGCCACAAACAACAAGCTCCACCCACTCCAGCCTTTAAAAGCTAGCCTGAAGTGTTCTGTCTGGGCAAAGAGGTAGGTACTTGCTTCTGACCTCTTTGTGCTTGCTTCCTTGCTTTCTCTTATCAGATCTCTGGTTTTGACCCCTGTCTCCTGATTCTGGTCCTGACTTCTGGCACAGGCTCCTGATTCTGGATTTGGTTCCTGGCATATCCTGACTGTGGCTTTGGCTCCTGATTTCAGGTCTGATCCTGACTCTTGGCTGCCTGGGAACTTAGCTCCTGGACTCTGCCTGTCTGTCAAGTGATTGTCCCTGACTGTCCACATCATGGTCCCTAACATATATGATTTAATGTTGGTAAATCCATGTTGAATTCTATCACTTTTTCCATTTATTTGCTTTAAAAAATATTCTAAAAGCTTTCATGTTATTAAGTTCAGACATAGGCCTGTTAAGTTCCTAGATCATTTTTGTCCTCTCTGCTTTAATATATAGATACTATATCTGTTATTTTCCACTCATATTGCATCCCCTTCACCCCCTGTCTTGACAGATTTACTAAAAATCCTTGGTACCAGATCTGCAAATTTATGTGCCAGTTTCTTCACAATTCTGGGATGGAGTGCATTCCATCCCTCTAGCTTAAGAACATTAAATTCTGTGGCTCAGATCTTTTTACACTAAAAATCATATAAGTCTTGCCACCACTAGCCCAGAGTATAAGCGTCCTGCTTCAGGAAGGCAATCCTGTTCCAGATGTATACATTTTCTGTTCTGTCAATAGGCAGCCTTATGTGTCCCTGCCCTTTCAGGATCCAGCATTTTCAGAGGGGAGATGTCTGTCTGAACCAGTGCATATGACACAGCAGCACTGACTTCAGATTAAAACAGTGAAAAGGAAGTGCCTAGCCCAACCATATTTTGCCAACAGTCTAGTGATTAGGGTACTTGTCCAGGAGGTGGGAAACCTGACTTCTAGGCTCCAATAAATTCCAACCTGGCCCCAGGAGGTCTGAACCCACATTTTTCATTTCCCAGGAAAGTGACCTATCCACTGGCCTATGTGTTAGGCCAGTGACTCTCAAACAGGGTGCCTTGAGATTCTTTCAAGGGTGCCAGGCAGTGTTATTACTGTGAGGTGTGCAAACATGATTCAGAAAATAAACCCAGAGATTTAAAAATTTTTTTTAAATCCTGACCTGTTTGGGTCTTTTTGAGTTCTTTGCAACAAAAAACTCCTCTATTATTTTTCTCTGCAGTTAAAAAAAATAGTGAAAACTAAGAGACGGCATTTTCTAAGGGGTACTTCGTGTTGAGAACCACTGTTTTAGGTGTCATTCTTTACGCTGAAGATAGATGAGTGATGCTCAACCTCTGGCCCATAGGGCTTTTGTCATCTAGCCCATGAGATTCTCCATGGGCTCCTAGACACGTGCACAGAGCCCATTTCAAAATGCTGGAAATCCAACACATTGGAGCACTTGGTTAATCGAGCCTGCTGGAGCATGAAAATTGACTTGCTCCGGCAGCATGTGTATCAGCGTTGCCGCACATCTCTGTGCTGATAAAATGGTAGCGGTGTGCTTTGAAATAAAACATGTTCGATGAGCTTTATTTCAAAGTGCCCTGCTACCATTTTTTCGGCATGGGGATGCACAGAGATGCTGATACACGTGATGTGTGGGCACTTTTAATTAGCATGGCTCACTAACTAAAGCACTTAGTGCTGCATCCTGCAGCATGTGTAAAAATGCCCCATGAGTCTAGATATTTGGTGGCAGGGGGAGTTGACAGTTCCTTCTCACTAGGCTGTTAGGCAAAACCAGGGGGAGGAGTGGACTTCCTTCCATCTTGTCTCCCCTCCACCAAAACCCACCCAAATATCACTAGACAGAAGTAGATCAAAACAGAGCTTAGGTAGAGGTAGATATTTAGGTGTTCTGGATTACTTTTAAGCATGCACACCTGCCTAAGTTTCATTGCCTAGGGATTTTTCCAGACCAAACTGGAGGTGCACAATGCATCTAGGCATCTCAGTGGTTTCATGGCTTCTGTGCTGAGTAGAAGAGGGTCATGTTTAGAGACAAAGGGAGAAGAGGGTCATGTTTAGAGACAAAGGGAGCAATACACTGAGGCTGCTCCAATGCACTGCAATTACAGCAGTAATTTCCACACTCCAGCAGACTCCACCATCCACCATTACACATATCAGCATCCCTGCACTGAAAAATGGTGGTAGGGGTGCTTTAACTAAAGCTTGTTTGACAGGCTTTAGTTAAAGTGCCCCTGCCACCATTTTTCAACTTGGGGATGCTGATACATGTGACACTCCGTGTACCTTAATTAGAGTGGCTCTCGGAGCCATTCTAATTAAAGTGCTCTCTCCCACTCCTCCAGGAGCACATGTATAAACGCCTTCAGACACCCAAAAAGTGTATGAGCACCATTTAGGTCTCTTAGAAGCAAGGACAGGATCAGGGCCTTTAATTTTGCTTCTACTTTTCCATTTCCAAAGCCTTTAGTGGTCATTCACCCCCTGGCCCCAGCCCCACCCATGGACAACTCCACTGTGCTTATGGAAAGTGTTCATATACTTTTTGGCCCATACCTAAAAATCTTGAGGTTTTACCCCATCCTTGTTACATGGCAGCCCCACTTCTTTCCTTTTCTCTTTTCATTTAAGTATGATCAAAGGACTCCATAGACCACTTGACATTTGTTTAATATCCTTCACAAGGTCTAACTCGGCTTGACTTTTGGCAATTGTCTCATTATTCCTAGCATCCCTGGGAAGTATGTTCCCTGAAATACATGGTTAACATCCTATTATTGTCTCATTTCAGAGTCTTGCTCTCTGACTCTATCCTTTATTTTCATTTAACAGTGTAACACTAACAGTCTATAAGAAGGTCACAGCAGTAGCAATCAGAGCAGCAACAACAATCACATGAAATGAATGTTCTGCTTCTGGATATTTTCATTCTCTCTGCACCACATTCCCTTAAAAGGCTTTGAGTGTATATACTGAAAGGAGCAGGACTAAACAACAGCCCGTCCCCATATATGGTGAAGTATTACAGTTGTTACTCCTCTGCCATTAATTTATTAAAGGAAAAGTGGTGGAATGCTGAGCCGTAACACGCACAGAGCAGACAACCAGGACATTTCACTGAGATAAGATACCAAATGCTCTAACTCTTAGAAGGACTTTCAAGAGCATTAGGAAAAATAAAATACTTAAAGAGATAATAAATTGTTTTTTCTTCCTGTTTTCTATCAAGTCACCTTTCAGTTGCCAAACACTACAACACTACTAGAAATCTATGCTTTATATAAAAAGTAGTTAAAGACTCTTTAGTTCAATGCAAAGAGTTTAAACATTCTTGGCCACACCTTTCCTGTACATTTTTGCTCAAAGTATCAACCATAAAATGTTCCCTTAAAGAGGGACAAAGACTGAAGGAAGGCTTGGGGGCTAGCATTTGTTACTGAGTTGAGAAGCAGGAGTTTCCTTAGTGTGTGCTATTTAAAAAAAGAAAAAAAAGTTTTCTGGACTTTTCACTGATTGCTATTAACATAACTCAGATCATGTCACTTTTTAAAGTTATATCCTGGACCACTTTAATTTACTTTCTGTCATGGAGCCTGTGAAGTCATCCAAAGCAACTTTGATGCCAAACTTTCATTTGACTATTCTCTCCTGCCTCTCAGTTACAAGTTGCATTTTTCCTGTGTATAAAAGCTTTCAAAAGCATAAACCAACAGTGAAGCCCAGGAGAAAAGCAAACCTTATAAACATCACCCACCTGTCTCATAAGCAACACATGCTGTTTTAACACAGGGAAACTATGTATACACAAAATACTTATTTCAGCTGCATGGAGCACATTCATTCTCAACAACTAGAACTCCTATTCACTCAATCCAAAGGTATGAGCTTTTACAAGGAAGTTTAGTCCTAAAACAAACAAATTAAAATTTAATATCTCCCTTGGGCCTTTCAAGTTTACTGAATTTATCTTTTGTCTCCTGTAACAACAAAGACAGAAAATCTCACACCATCAGAACACCCATCTAAAAACTCTTTGGCAAATACAAGTTCTCAGTAATACATATAGGTATGACTCTGGGAGTTACTTATATTCACTGCTGCTGTCTACAACCTATGCTGTAAATAGATAGTTCAATATCTGGTACCGGCCACCTCTGAATTTTCTTAAACACAAATACTGTACTCCCACATTCAGTCATTTGATACAAACATCTCCCAATATAACAGACAGAAAATTGTTCAAGGTGTCTAGAATTTGGCCTTACCTTAGGACAGGCACTTTATAAAGAAAAGGAAAACTAATTTGTTTTCTGATCCCAAGAGGCACTAGAACATCTCAGGGTGCAGACACAAGTGCAGCTCCTGGGTCTATTAGCTGTTGGGTCAGGAGGGTGGGGAATAGAGCTCCAATCTGGAGCACCTCTGCAGCTTTTTCCCCAAGCTCTGTCCCCCCCCTCCCAGCTCCTGTTCTGTCTCAGGATGGAAGGGGGAGAAGGCAAGGGGGGGAGGTCTATTCTGGGGTTTCCCCTGCTGAACTGGAGTGGGGGTGGGTAGATTGGAGCCCCCCTCCTCGCGGGGGGGCTCCATTCCACCCACCCCACTCTCTAGAGTTGGCTAGGCAACCCAACCATGAGCTCCCTTCCCCACCTCCCATTCTGAAAACAGTGTCAGTAGCAGTGCTGGGCTGCATCAGCCAAGTCCTGCTCCCGGCACACACAGACACAAGTTAATGAAGGCGCTCTGCTTTGGAGTGCCATCATGTGAACTCTCATGTAATGACGTTTCATATTGTTACAGGATCAGGCCCTTTTAAAGCATTCTACAGCCACGCACTTGTGTTTGGTCATGGCTGTAGAGCAGGGGTTCTCAATCTGGAAGTGGCCATAGACCAGCAAACCAAGGCCCCCCAGAACCGGGCGGAGAGGCTGTGGCTCCTTCTGCCAGGCCTGTGGCAGCACAGGGTTTGGCCCACACCCCGCCTGGGGGTTGGGCCTATCCTTACCTGCCTTCTGGCCGGAAGTGAGTTGTAAGTGCTGGGCCATGGTTTGCCAGGCCACGGTCACTTCTGGGGCACAGTTTGCCGGGTTGTGGCATAAAAACTTTGGGAACCCCTACTGTACAATGCTTTCAGGGGCCAAATCGGACAAAAATGATCACTTCTGTTTGTGTCTTCAGATGCAGTCCCTAGAGGACAAAATGAAGTCACCTGCAGTTTAGCCATTTAGGATTATATGGCTGAAGAGGAAGAGGGCACATTAAGGAGCTGAAATCCAGTCCAAGCCAGGGTCAGGTCTCAGAGCTACAGCACAGCCACACTTCTAGCCATGTTTCTAGAGTTGGGCAGTCTTTCTGTGATACTTTTCTGTTGTCTTAGGAACAACAGATTTATGTAAAAGTGGATCACGTGGCTCCTTCCTTAGCCAGCCCTTACTGTTGCTCTCCATTCTAGACAGTTGTAATATCCCTCTCCACAATGAATGAGTGAGGAGGTGGCCACTATATCCCCACCAGTCTCCCTAAATAGTTCCAAAGTGAGATATAAGTGAGGAAGTAGCTCTTTGTGAATAGAAGCAGTGATTAGCAAGGTTAAATAAGAAAAAAGTGTATTTGATTTGCATTCATAGCTACCACAGAAGGCTGATTACACTACAGTGATCAGGACAAAGTTACATTTATGGTGAATGAAACGAATGCCAGGCATGTTCATTAATTAATAAAATGTCACCCTTAAGATAACACTCTCACCTTTCCTAGACCGTTGTTAGTGGGTCTGTGCAAGTGAAAGCACTACTTCCAAGGAGCCTTTGTATTGCCAATCAGCTGCACAACACAAAGCTTGAGTCTCGATGCCCAGACCCTATTTTGAAGGCCAGGTGCTCCTAGGTGAGCAGCTTTGGGCTATGGGGTTACTCAGCTAGAGCCAAGAGGCTGAGCAAGATAATGTGTGGACAGGCAAAGGCCTAAGACTTCCACAGCCAAAGTACCTCTGTAGTTTCTTGCTTTAGCTGCACTTTCTGCACAAGGGAATTATCAGTACGCAGCTTGTGAACACATCAGTTGGAGGAAACAGGATATAATGTGCATTTTGTTAGTAAACAAATCATGCTGAGAAAATACCTGACTGCACCAAAAATCTCTATTCCAAACAGGAAACTGATCCAAGAGGCTACATTATCTGCTGTTGCTCAGCACAGGGGCAACAGCATGGATAGTGCTATTGGTTTGAAAACATTGTAGACTACAGTACAATGTACTGGATTCTGGTACAGTCCCAAAGGAAACACAAAATCCCAGCTCTCATCTGAAAAAAATCTCAGTGTTGAAACCTTTTGACAGGTTTTATCCCGGGGCCAACTCTTTGGAAACAAGTTGGGAACAGGGAGAACAAATATGTTTGAGATTTTGTGAGCATAACAACAATAGAAATAAAAATAATTAGTGACTTACTGCTGTTTACTAAGAATTATGTCTTTTAAAAATCCGCTTGTGGGAAATTAGAACATTTGAATTCTCTCCTGCTCCTAACAAACATTAACTTAGGCGCCCAATCTATACAGACACTGGGCGAGCCGGCTCTAACTAATGCAGCTGGAAAACCACCAAAAAGCCCCGCTGAAGCACCCAGTCTATACAGATACTGAAGAGCTGGGTCGAACTAACATGTTGCTTCTTTTGGTAAAGCATGTTTTTTGTTTTTGTTTTGTTTAACATCTGTAAGCAGCCTGGATGATTTATATAGGCCCTAGCACCTTACCAGGAAGACTTCTGTACTAAGTGTCTTAGTACTAGGAGGGGTGCAGAATAGGGCTGTGTGAAGCTTCAGTCCCTGATTCAATTTGGCGGAGATTCAGCCCAGTTTGGTGGCTGAATCTGAATCAAATCAGGAAACCCTTTAATCTTTCCAAATCAAACTGGAGCCCTCCAAATAGATTCAGAGAGATCTGGAAAGATTCAGTGATTCGGATATAGACACAACTTTAAATGTTTTTTCTACATACCTCAAGGTACCAGGAGGCTCGTGAATGCTGCAGTTCTAGGACAGATGGAGTGTCCCACAGGACCGTAGGGAGTCCCCAGCGTGCTTGGCAGCAGACCCGGAAGTGGATCAGAAGCACTTCCGGTCCACTTCTGGGTCCACCAGGGAGCACACTGGGGGACCCCTCTCGCTCCCCCCAGATCAGCAGCTGGTGCCTCCTGGGTCTGGGGGGGGTGTACCTGGAGCCCCCTCACAGTTGAGCACTGAGCCCTGGGGGGGCCCCCGTGCGTGCTTGGCAGCAGATCTGGAAGTGGACCAGAAGTACTTCTGGTCTACTTCTGGGTTCGGCACTGAGCACGCAGGGGGCCCCCTGCACTCCTGTAGGGTGTTCCATATGCCCCAGCATCACAGTGTTCATGAGCCACACCTGGTACCTTGAGGTATGTAGAAAAAACATGTAAAGCTGTGTCTATGGCCGAATCGCTGATTCTGCGAATCAGCATCGAATCTCCAGATTCAGATTCAGCCAAATTGAATCAGGGACAGTGATCTGCATCAATTAATCGAATCACTGTCCCCGATTCGGGCAGAATCCAAATCTGAACCGAGTGTGGCCCATTTTGCACACCCCTAATGCAGAATAGTATATCTTTGTAGCATCTTATGATATGAATTCAGCAATCTGCGGAGAGAGTGGAGCAGAATTCCAGGCTTACAGCTGGGGTCACTGTGCACAAAAGTGCATCATGCCATGTGATTCGGTAGCTTGACAAAGCAGGCAGAGTGGGCTTCCCAGGCCAGGAGTCTAACAGTGTTCACTATACCCCGAAAACATGCAGCAAATTAACTCTCCTTTCTTTCAATGCAATTCCTCCTCTAGCAACATGAAAATAAGTAAAAATATGATAAATTAGGTCTTCTTTATTGTGCAAAATTTCCAGGGATCCTATTTATGAGTTAGAAAACCTAGAACAAAGCATGTTATCTTTGTGATTATCATATGCATCTGTTTCTCTTTGTTACAAATATATTGGAAAGTTTTGCACAAGATGCTGCTCACCCCACAGAGTATAATTTTTTCTTATTAGAGGTTTGTTTTCTTAAGCGTGGGACCCCCACACGTAGAAGCAAGGTGGTGTTCCACCCTGAGTGTTCTTCACCTGTTGCATTAGCCATCAGTTCAAGATACAATTCCAAAAATGCTTGACTTGGTGCCTCCTTTCAGAAAGGTTTTTAAAGGCAACTCCCCAAGGGAGTATTTCCTTCAGGAGAGAGAGCCTGTGTCCCTCTGCTCTGTGAAATCTAATCTAAAATGGAATCACTGTAAACAGCTGCTGACATATACAGTATCAGACACATAGCTGTTTCAAAAGCAAGGGCAGAAATACAGACAGAGCCCAAGTTACGTTAGGAAAAAGTGAATAGAAAAGATAAACATTTATAAGAACATATGAGAGAGACAGACAAAAATAAAGAAACACCTTGGCAGAAACATACTCTTAACAGAGTTTATGACTTCCAAATAATAAAACTACTTGGCGCACAGCTCACAGTTTCTATTAGGTAAAATTGCACACACATGTACTGTAGATCAACAACAGCTCTAAGGTCTGATTGCACAGAGTTCATAGCATATGTGAAGCCAAATCTAACCATTTGGTAAGCACGTGACCTTGCACATTAGCTATTCAGCAGTAATTCTTAAGGTTGCTTCATGCCATTCTTCTACGAGTCATTTGAATCACTCTTCTGTACTATTTCAGCCCTCAGTGGGTGTGTCTACACATGCAATTAATGCTATTTGGCTTTACTGTGCAGTAAATGTACTACTTGCTTATGCTACACAATAGACTAATTTACTACACATTAAATGCCTGCATGTGTAGATAGTGACACTTTACTGTGCAGTAGATTAGTCTACTGAGCAATAAAGCATCTCTGTAGACACTACCAGTGACATGCAAAAATTTTTAACCCTTTAAGGTCAAGGGGGAGATGATGAGAAGATGGTATGATGGCTTTTGAGTCATGCATTCCCAGTACATTATAATATGACAATGTAAAATGCAAGTCCTTCAAGGACTGGGCCTGCTCAAGCTCCTGAAGGCCTCCTAAACTGTGCTGTTCCCTGTTCTAAGAGGGAAGTGGTCCTTGTTCAGCAGCTGTGGATGGCAGAATTAGGTCTTACATGAATGTCTATTCCCAAAAGCACAGTCTGTGACTGCCTAAACTCTGTGACTCTTTGTTATATACCTAAAATGGTGGTCAGTGCTAATCTATAGAATATTAACTGTAGTACCAGCCTACATCTTGATCAGACTCATGCACCAGGTGCAGCAGAGGGCAGGCCTCATGATGTACACAAGAAACAGAGAACTGTTTTGCTAAAGGCAAACTGGCAACTGTCTGTCTTTTCCAATGGGATAACTGCTTTGTTTTTCTCTCTCCTACCCACCTTACCTCTCCCAGCAGTACCCTCTCCTTTTCCTCCCCCACTTTGTCTTCTAATCACTGCATTCTCTTTAGCAGTTCTGCTTCCTGCAGTCCCTTCACAGCATCTGATGAAGTAAGCCACTGCTTATGAAAGCTTACGACATACAGGTCTGATTTAGTCTATATTATAGACTAAATAGGTACCTTATAGACTCTATAAGGTACAGATCTACCACAGCTTAGCCTGACTTCAAAGTAACAGAGCTAACTACCTCTCTTTTCTTTTCCAAGCCCAGGCTTCCTGAAAGAGCACAGGAACCAACTGGGATCGGAAGAAACAAAAGAGCAGCAATACATTAATGCAGGTGGAGGGGTTTGTCCCATTCACAACTTGGCAAGCATCTTGTGTTTTCAATGCTGGGCTATTCTGAAAGGTCACACTAGTTCCCAGGGCATCTGTATCATAAAGAAACAAAACAAAACTTCTAACTGGGAACAGTATGTCTATGAAACTTCCACCCCACCCCCACCCCCAATGAAGACAAGCAGCAGAGCTTTTTATATTCTATGCTAGTCACTCATTGAGTATATTAAGCTACTTGGGTCTTCACTTGAAAGGTGCTCTATAAATACAATGTATTTTATTACTGGATTGACAGCACTCTGCATTCCCTTTTAACCCAGCAGCTAAAGTAGACTGAAGCAGAGGAGAGAGCTCTCATTGCAATAACAAGAATGTGGTGATATGAGGCAACACTGCTTCTCCAAACCAGGAAGAAGAAGGAGAGCTCTCTCTTTTACTTAGCAAACAAAGGGAAGTTGCCTTCACTTCTTTCTACTACCCTTTACATTAGCATTCACTTACATCTCACCAGGGCCACTTTCTATAATAGACCAGACCAATGGTGCATTGTTTAAAATATGGAAGCCTTTGCTACAGGAAACAGAAAAGGAAAGGGTGCACACAACACTGGAAGAGGATGTATAACCAACAATTACTAGCATCTTTAAACCTGTCATACTAAGCCAGGGGGTTCAAGGTGTGGTATCTGACAAAGATGAAGGATAAGGATATGGAGATCTGTCTGCACACTGAACCCACACATGTGGTGCCAAACTCTACAGTAACACTGCTTTAATTTGAAGTATACTTCAGGCTAGAAGAGGAAAGAAAACTCTACAGATTTTGAAATAGATTAAAAGTTATTAGTCCCACAGGCCCTCTGCCCCACCATCTCTCAAATTACATGGGCTATGCCCACCCAATGATTCAGTCACTGGAAGCATTTACATGTGCCCCTAGTACTGCACAGTCCCGGCGGCGCCCAGGTCATTTTTGACTCTACTGTGCAGTAGTAACGAGCTACTGCACAGAAGCTTGTTGCTACTGTGCAGTAGCGGTGGTGTCACGGTTAGTGCCCACCAATGCTATGTCACCATAGTGACCAGCTACGTCTCTGTAGCTCATTCCTACAGCAACGTAGAGTCTCATGTAGATGTGCCTTGTAAGAGCTCCTCAGAGGACCAACCAAAAGAAGATGCTGAATGCACCTTCTCTACCCTGGAAACTTTGCCAGTCACTTTTAACAAGGTGGCATAGAAGTGGTTTATACAATGCATTTATTCTTATTTCATTGGGTGTGTCTACACGTACATTTCAATACGCCTAAATTTAATGTGCATTGGCTGAGGGCTAAGGGTTGAGGCAGGAGAACTGCTGAAGTAATTTGTGGCCTATTACAGCTATTTTTATTTAATATTCAAGCCAGTATTAAGCAGAAATCAAAACACCCCTCTTCAAAGCATGACGGGAAGATTTGATTCCAGTGTGGAATCTCAAACTGAAGATCTGTTTTTTCAGTTCTGACAAGCTATTAGTTTGCAACTGAAACCATAGGAGTATTCTTGGCTGTAAAGGCACGATCATTTATATTCTTGCTTGAAAACTAATCTCTTAATAAAAAAAGAAAAGGCCACACACACATTTGAAATGTGGGTTTTCATGACCATGGCATGAAGGAATGTGTTCATCAGAACCAGCTCAGATAATGAGACAAAAATATAGTGGGCCTCTCTCAGCCAAGCATCTAAATGGATGTAACAAGCTGTACCAGATCAAGTCATGTCCAGCAAAGGCAATAAAAAGGAGTTGGATGCATCTCCTTGAGGACATTTATAACTTACAGATCATTGTCACTATATCTGTATATTTACCAAATGTCCCCTGATGAAGTGATAACAACTAGATCTAGTTGGAGAATATCATATAACATCAGTGGCAGATAAGTACCACCAAAAGAACTATGAGAAGAAATAGCTTTGACTTAAAATGAAAAGCCAGTTTTTATCATAAAATATTATTTTTATGTAAATAACAAATTAGGACCAAAGTGTATTTGGAAGTTGGTATCGTATCTTACTTTAATAAAGTTTATAAGGTATATACAAGACCTACACTGTACTGATATTTTTAATCTTATGCTGCAGTATCCTTTAAATACAAAGCAGCACCCAATTCAAATCCAGACCATATTTGATAATATAACATTTTGTGATGTATAAACCACACAACTTGACATTATTCCTCAGTTGTGGTAAACTATAGTTTTGCAGGCAGTTGTCCCAGCTGACAAACCAACATTCCAGCAGCAACAAGCCTATGTGTGCTTCTCCACAAGCTAATTTAAAATCTGTAGGTACTTGATATTGCATTAACTGGAGAGAGGTGTCTCAAAAATATGCAGCCAGTCTATTCCAGATAAAGGAGAGTGAGAGAGACCAACCTATCTTGTTTTAGTATGGTGAGCACAATGAGGTCATGACTTGCATATGATGCTCATGTCATGGGGCATATCTTTGAATAATGTCATCCAGATGGAAAACTGGATTTTAACTCTTGAAAAAGTAAGCCTGAACTTCTCTATCTCCATCTTACCTGTAACATAAACACGATAGGCAATATTTTCTGCTGGTACAAACTGACACAGCTGCATTTACCTCAGTTGAGTGGTGCCCCTTTACCCAGCAAAAAGAAATGTGGTCCCAGTGGCATTCTTTCAGAACTGATGGTGTTCACATTTACTCTTCCATGCTTGTAAAGTATTTTTAGATCTTTAGACTGAAGATGCAAAATGTAATGTTAAACTTATATTTTAGAGTTACTCTGTTGAATATTGATAACCAAACTTCATTAGTAATTTCTTTTTAACAATGAAAACATGCTCAAGTATATTATCTTCAGTTCAACCTCTTCCATTGTTAGTAAACAAGGAGAAAGCTAAGCTTTAAACTGGAGCCATTTTGTAATGGTTAGGGTAACATACTGTCATCAGCTTTCTTGACTACTTGTAATTCCTGTACAGAGAGTGCTTAGTTAACTTTGTTTAAAACCAGAAAGCTGAGTTCTTGCAAACTACTATGAGTGGGCTGCACCAGACTAAACTTACAATCACTACAGAGCTACCCATACTCTTTCATATGCAAACAGTGCACTGACTATTTATGCCTATTCCCATTTTTGGTCTGTTCCAAAAGGTGTCTCAAATGATCCTGGCCTGCATAAGGATCTGTACCTGCTATACTGTTCTACATATTCCTGCCATCAACGAAGACACCACAGCAGAGAATTACCAGAACCCCAGTAAACCACAGTTCAAGTAATCCTTGCCCTGAATACCTGGGATCCATTACAGTGAGTTGAACCACCATTGGTTTTGAAGTTAAGAAGCCTGTCTTCCTTATTTTTGTTAATTTACTCAGTTTGTAACATTTTAATTTTCCTAATTATTTTGCAGTATCTAGGAATTAGGTAATATCTCTTTAAATACTTTATGTACCCTCTAGTAATCCTTTCTATGTTCTGTGTGTTGAAAGTGAGAGTGCCAGAGAGTGAGAGAACAGGAACAGTTCAAAAATGTTAAATGAACAGGTGTTTTTCATTATATTTTTGCACTGGCTTTGCTACTGCAGGATATTGGGGGCTCTCTGGCTTCACAGAGATAAGCAAGGTAGGTAGCCCACGTTAGTCTATAAAGGTGAAAATCTAACCTGCTTTCTGCCTGATTTAAGATTAGCTAAATCAGAGATGCCTAAACTTTTGTAAGCAGCAGTTTATTTCATCCTTCATAACATCTGATGAAGTAAGCTGCTGCTTACAAAAACTATTATATCTCCATAGTTAGTCTATGCCTATAATCAGATTTTATTTTTGTGGAGAGATCAGCTGTGCTGGGACATGTCCTGGCATAACTGATCCAATTGGGGTAGGGACAAGTATTTCCCAGGGCCACCTGTCTACAAGATCTGGCCCCTGCTGTTCCCAGGGCTTCAGGGGCCTAAACCTGGAGGAAAATAGCCCTAGATGCCTGGCCCTAAGCTTGAGCACACGTCTAAAAGCACAGTACAGAAAACCCCATGGGGTTCACCTGCTCTGCATCATGAAATCTGTGACCCAGGAATGTCCCTCCAGGGGAATACCCAGGGCATGCACTTGCAAGTGCTGAGCCGGGAACCCCATGGAGATTGTCTGTAAAAAGTTTTCAGATTCTTAGTAAAAACAATTTTCTGTGGGTTAACAACCCTACTTGACTGTAGCAATGGTTTTACTCATTGCTGCCCCCACCCTAGGGATTCTCTACTCACCCCCACAACCTTATGCTGACCATACCCCAACACCATATTGCTTCCCCACCAAGCCTACCCTTCAGCCTTACCCTCCAGCTCTCCAGCACAGACACCAAGAAGAAGGACTACTGCCTGCTTACCTGTGACCCAGCAGTGTTACAGGCAAGCAATGGGATGCAGCAGCAGCAGCACATAGTTGGGGTGGAAGGGTGCTACGGAGGCTTCTGCGGGCTACAAAGCTCTGAGAGAATGCTCCATGCAGGGTGCTAAGCACCTGCTGCTCTGCTCTGTCTGTCCTTCAAAGCTTGCTTCTTTCTGAAGAGGAATATTCAATCAAGCTCCCAGTTGCTTAGGTTTTGTTTTGTTTGAGGGTTGTTTTTTTGGTTTTTTTTTTGGGGGGGGGGGGGGAATCTTTATATAGACAGCTCTTTTTTTTGGTTTTGGTTTTTTACAGACTTTACCCACAGATGTTTTTAGCCTTGTTTTCTTTTTCTTTTTTTAATTAATTTATTTATTTTACAGACAGTTCCACAGACCTTGTGGGATCACCTGCAGGGAAAATCCCAGGGGCACATGTCTGGAAACAAGGAGCAAGGAACACATGGAGTTCCCCAGGCCCCCCCTGGTCAGGACCAGGTACCCAGGCCCACTGTCCACAGGATCAGGCTCCTGAAGCCTGGGGAGCACCTGCTTGGGCAGCTAGAGAACATGGAGAGCCTGGAGCTGCCCAGAAATCACACTGTAAGCAAACAGATGTCCTCCTTGATAAAACAACACAAACTCTTATTAGAAATCACCCCACCAACATTTTTGGGCATTTGGGGCACAGCAAGGGGCAGGAACTTCTGTTCCCTCAGGTTTTATGCCACCATAACATTTTTTTCATTTTGCAACATGGGTGAAATCTGGCTGTAGCCTATAAGGGTGCAACTTCACCCTACCTTCTAAGATCAGGTCAGGCAGCTCGGTCAGCTAAGTAGTGCTTCTTGCTGTTCTTACACCATTGTGGACAGAGTAAGAGCAGCTCTTAGGTTTGTCAGTAGTTAGGAAGAAGGTTGAATAACAGATGACCCAGTTAATTCACTCACATGTCAAAGCTGTCACTATATGGAGCGCTAGGAGACTGTACAACCTAGATCTAGGTGGACCACTGGAATAATACACCAGTGCCTACAATGTCACTGCTTTGATGTTTGGCTTTACTTAAAACAAGTACAATCAGGAGTGGGAGCAAGAACACTTGTGTGCCATTGCCAGCACTTGTGTGCCAGACACATAGCACTCTACTGTTATGCTAAAGGCTTGCAATGGTTCTGCAACCCCCATGTTCTCTGAATAGTATGCTGCTGCTGTAGCCACTAGGCTGGACTACCTTTTAAATCTGCCCAACTTCCCTCTAAGTTTGGAATACCTCTTATTTGTCTTGGACAGCAACAGACATATATTGTTGTGTTTGTTTTGGATTTACTAGTTGCATAGAAGTAAGACTTTTCAGCATGCTATGTTATGATAAAAGTTTAGTAAGTAGGGCAGGGTCTATACAACATATTTTCATATGAACAAAACCCCCTCGTGGGTGAGTGTGACCAAAGGAACAAAGCCTAATGGCTGAATAATATGTACGCATTGCTATAGTCCTGTTGATATTGGATCATATTAAAGCAGATGTTTCCTGTCAACTGCTACACCCTCCCTGAAGGACATACTAGTATATTCAAACAATCACTTCAACCAAACATATGTCAATAGCCTCTGTTTAAACCTCTTAATTGAATTCTCTTCTAAGCCAGAGTTCCATTTGTTAGTACGGTATTCCTAAGCAACATTAAGTCCTCTGGATTACTGCTTTTTCTGTAAGTTTAATAATGCATGGTGAAAAACTATTAAACAACACATCCGCGAGTATACAAGAGAACACACAGACATGGCCACACCTAACTTTCTAAATCCTCTGGAAGCCTCTCGTGCTGTATGGGATTTTAATAAAGCTAAACAAATACTTTGAGTGTAATTAGTCATACTAAATTGTGGCTGGCCTTTATGTGGCTGTGCCATAAAGAAAAACAATTCTCCTGGACTTCTTGTTGCAGCCTGTATTAAAATGGCTCTAATACCAAGGTGATCCTTTCCCTCCGCAGCCATTTTTGCAAACAAGAGACTCAGGAACAGAGAATAGCGTAACTCCACACACTTCCTTAGGTTGCCTGCTTATCCTGGCCACAGCATAGTAGAGAGGTTTGCCCTTTAAAGACATGTAGTAGGTCCTCTTCTACACACCTTCAGGAGAACTTTGGAAGCCATTTGGTGTCACTGCTTCATCTCTTGCAATGGGCTAAACCCAATGACCTACCAACTCATTAAACTATCTCACTTTCCGATCCCAATTACTATAGATACTAGAAGCAGATGTAGACTATATCTCAATTTATGTAGTATTTATGTGCTAAAAAAAGAACAACACATGGCTTTCAGTCACTTCACTTTCAGAGAGAATGCAATGCCTTATCTATGGATATTTTGATACTTTGTTACTCAGTTACAAGAAAATTAGATCAACTGGACAGAGCACTGGCAAGGGACTTTGGAGATCTATCTTTTTTTCCTCATTCTGCCACTGAACTACTGTGTGGAGGAAGGGAATCCAAAGACCATGGCAAAGGCTGGAGAAAGTTATGAATCAGAGGCTTGGTCTTTAACTGCATCCCGTGCAGGTTCAGAGAGGGATAGGTCTTCAAATGTTAGGATGTGGTATCCAAATTCAAATCTCTTTGCATTTGGAAGCTGGTCCATAACCAGTCACCACCCTGGTGCACTTTTCACAACATAGACAAAAGACAAATTCTGTTCAAACTGGTTTTGGTGAAATAACTAGGAATATTCATACTGCTTCCACTATTATCTACGGGGTAGTCAAAAATTGCCGCCCCTCTACTTCTAACCAGCATCCCCAAAAGGGCAGCCTAACCTCAACTTGGCCAAAATACTTCTTGTTTTCCTTTCTAGATCCCCCATTTCCCATTCTTTTATACCCCCTAGCAAAGCTGCCATGTTCTCCATTACTCAGGCTCAAAACCTGGACATCGCCTTTGACTCTGCATTTCTGCTTCCCTTGCATAGCTAGGCCATGACAAGGCCTTGACAAAGCTTCCAACTTCTATAATAGTTCCATCACCCAGCCTTTTTCTCTTCCCAAGCCACTAAAACAGGAAGAGAACGTTCGTCTAATTTTTCAAAGGCTTCATGCTTGTGATAGTAGTTGCAATATACTTATAAATATGGTATGAAATATATTTCTATACAGAGACAGATTTTAAGTGAGAGAAGTGTATTATGCTCTGGTTTTATTTGTTGCCTTGAGAAAAAGGATGAAAGGATTCTCTCCTGATGCACATTATATCAGTTTAAAAACTTTTTAATATAAGAAAATATTTTAAAATATGAAATAAAAATTTTAAAATGTGCTCCCATTTAAGACTACATTCTTTCAAATTTCAAACCAAGACTTTTTTTTTTTCAGGTAATTGCTAACAGCCTGGGTAAAGTTAAAATTGAGGCACCCTTTACAATATTGCACTTCCTGGTTCTGTGGTAGAAAAATAATGGAATACTATACTGGTAATCTGAAGGAATGAGATGGAAAAACAAACAAAATCACACGGTCTTCCACTTATGAGCAGTAGGCAAGTCGCAGAGCCAAAATTTCATCTTAAGTTCCAGGTTGGGTCCCTCCCATTAGTAGGACCAAGTAGGCACATGCTCTGTGTTTGATTTGACTGGAAGTTTGAGTGGCCTGCAGAATCCCCAAGCAAAAGGATATTGTCCTGTCATTTTTGTTGGCTCTAAGTCTAAGCATGAATTAGGCTCTTTTTTCCATAACCCGACCCCCAATTTCCTTCTGGAATTAACTTAGTGAAATAGAAGGTGCAGTGCCATATGAGAGCCTAAATACAAAAGACTTTCACCACAATATTTTAAAAGGCATGAACTCACACAAGTCAAATAGTTATTTACTTATTAGGGATTTCCTGAAGAACAACATGGCCTCTTATTGAAGGCTGGTGTTTTCCCACTATGGTAACCACAGTGTGAAAAAAACGTTTTGCCAAATAACCTATTATGGAATTGTTATGATCAAACCCTAGCTGTATGTGCTTGAAATTAATATTTGCAAACTAGCTTGGGAATGGGGAAATCTAAGTACTGGTCTACAAAGATCCTTCACTTTACCAAAATGCCCTTTCTGCTCACCTAGTGTATGCAATTAAGCTAGTCAATAAAGATTAACAATCACTGCTTGTCTTACATGGCTCCATTTCCTACCAATTTCTAAACTAACTCTATTTCTGGGCTTCTCTTGCTAAAGCTTAACAACCTTGGCTTAACAATGTGGCAAAAATTGCAAAGTAAGTGTCTGACTAAAATCTGAAAGTAAAGTTGCTTGCAGTAAATAATTCTACATTTGAATTCATCATTTGCATTTCTCACATGTTCATATTAATCAGAGAACACAACAAAGGGACATAATCACAAATTAATTTACTAATCTGAATGAATGTTCAGAACAAATATGCTATGACACCACTTTTTTAGTATGAGGGTGTTGAGCATGGACAATTAACTGATTAATTAGTCCGGTGGTCAGGAAAGGTTGTGGGGGGCTTGCCCTCACTAAGCATAGGCCTGCAGCCCAGCCCCACTTAGCACTAAATAATCAGCAGGGATCCACTATAGTGGTGTTTCATTTTAATCACAGAAAAATGTGGATTTTGGGTCACTTTTTTAGTCTGAAAATTGGGGATTTTTTTTTTATCAGAGAAAACCAGGATCCCTGATAATCAATTAGGATAAAAAAATGATGAGCACACACTGAACTGGGGTAGCAACAACAACTATATTATTAAAATACCAACAATACAAATAACAACAACACAACAAGCCCCAATACAACAATGCAAATACCAACAATACAACAAACCCCTATATCAATACCAAACAACAGTGCCAATGCCTATGTTAAATCTGATAGAGCAGGGGTTTCCAACCTTTTTTTGGTAAGAATACCCCTGGCGGCCAGTCAGAAAAAGCGGTGTCCCCCGGCAGCCAGTTGAGGAGCAGAGGGTGGGGGTGGGGGGGGGGGGGTCCCCAGCATGGCACACGGCAGCAAAACCAGAAGTGCTTCCAGCTAAAATGGGAGTGCCGACAGCTTCTCCACGCCGCTGTCGTGTACCCCCTGGGGCTTTCCAAAGTACCCCAGGAGTATACATGCCCCCAGTTGAAAAACCCTGTGATAGAGGGTGCTAGAGAGTAATAGCTGACTCTCCCCAGCAGCTAATACTCACTGCATACAGCACCACTCATGCAAATCCATGCAATCCCGGCTGCTCCTCCAGCCACACACAGCAGAACTCTTGCTGCTCCTCCAGCTATTCTGGACACACACACACACACACACACACACACACACACACACACACACACACGAGTTTAGTGGTTTCGGGCTCTCACTCACTCTGCATGTACTCAGCCTCAATCAGCCACCCCAGTCACACAACAGAGAGGAGGTGTTGGTCCTCTGGACTCTCACTCACTCCCGCAGGCAACCTTCATAGGATGGCATCTACACACAAGGAGCATGTAAGCCACAGGGAACACACATGTCTCAGGGAACCCAGATCTCTCAGACCTGCTCCCTTTTATATCTTTCCAAATTCAAGGGGGCCTAGTAACAAGTGTCACTCTCACTCCAACCAATCGTACACATGTTCACCCAGTACTTCACTACTGCACACATCACTCTCCCTGTTGCAGCCAGCACCCTGCCTGTCACTCACGCACAGAATGTTTCAATTCCCTCACAGGCTTCCTGCCTAAATAGGGCATTATAATGCTAAGGCACCAAATTAGGATAATAACATCATCAGATTCAAAAGTTCACTTTCTCCAGAACCCTGTGGCTCCTAGTCATTGTGAGCATGTGCGAACTTAACCACTTATTCAACAACTGTAAGCCAGGGGATACGACCCCTAGGGGCCTACAAGGGTTCATACCATTTCATGAGCCTTTGAGTTCAAACATTATAGATGCAAAGCGCACATTCATTTCAGAAGCTGGCTTCATAAAGTGGATCCTGACTTCTGAGCTTGTTAGATCAAAAGTGTTTCAGGGACCCATGGAAGCATATTTTGACCAAGATCTATGAAGTCATCCCCTAGAGTCTACTTTATGCCTTAACCGTTCATATTTCCTATTGCAACTAACAGCATATGACATAGGAGTCTTCTTCTAAGGACAGGCATGAGATCACTTCCTCCTCTTCTGCCAGCATTAATATACATAGCATACTCTTTAATTACCTACTCTTTCCTTTCCAGAACATGATCTCATAAACAGTTTTATGAGTGGACACACACCAAGGCTCTGCCATAGCGCCCCCAGGAGCTTGAGAATCCAGCAAATCAGAAACTATTAAAAGGAACCAAGGAACAAGACTGCACAGAGTGAACAAATATGTCAATTTAACCTCCATCCTTTTCTGAGTTAACTAGGAATAAGATCTGAGGATCTCCCTAAATGACATAACGAAACTGAAGATGAAATGTACAGCACTAAATATACTAGGGACCTGTTTCCATCATCATTTACACTAGTGTAAATCCATTGGGCTAGGGACAGAAGTTACACATAAACTAGTTTAAGTGATCAGAAACTGGTTTAAACCTGTAACAGAAAAGAATTTCAGTGCATTTAAACCACTTTCAAAATGGCCGAAACTGGTTTAAGATAAACTTGGTTGGGTGGACCATCAGACTGAACTAATTTAGGTCAAATTTTGGTTTATGGAACTTCTGTCCCAAGTCCCTTCCTGGTTTGAGTTAACTCACAATCCCCCAGCATCCAGGATGCTTTGCATCCTTGGGCTGTGTTGTCTGCTCCAGCAGAGCAGGGTTGGTCCTGTCCCTCTACTCCCTAGCCAGAGCACTATCAATGCCCCGGATGACTGAGAAGGGGGTAGAGGTGGGAAACTTGGCTCCGGACCTTGGCCTGGGTCTGCCTGGTGGCAGTGGAGCATCCCGTCACAGGCTTTCCCCCCACTTGCTGCTAGAGTGGGGGAGAGGGGAGGGGAGGCAGTGGGAAGAGGGCCAGACCCCGGACCAGGCTGGCAGAATTAGGCAGAGTTGGAAAGAGGGCTTTAAGCTTCACCCCTCCCCCACCCACACGGGATCCCAGCCTGGTCTGCTTAGCAGGGGCAGAGCAGCCCCTGACAGGCTTATACCCTGCTCCCCAATTGAATGGGGGGGCATAGCCAGATGCTGACCAAGGCTGGTCCACTGTGGCAGAGATGGAGGGGGATTTAAACACCCTCCTCGACCCTCATGGAAGCCCAACCAGGTCTGCTTGGCAGAGACAGAGCATGCCCTGCCTGGCTTTTCCCCTGCTTCCTGATAGAGCTAGGGGTGGGGAAGTGAGGGGAGGGGCAGTCGCCAGACGCCAACCTGGGCCAGCACGTTGAGGCAGAGAGGAGGGAGGGAGGAAGATTTAAACTCCTTCCCCGCCCACACAGGACCCCAGCCAGGTCTGCTTGGTGGGTGAAGCATACCCTGCATGGCTTTCCCCTGCTCCCCAGCCGGGGGGTGGCCACAGCCAGATGCCTGCCTGGGCCAACACACTGAGGTGGAAGGGAGGGAGGGGGGTTAAACCTGGCCCCCATGGGACCCCAGCTGGATCTGCTTGGCAGGGGCGGAGCAGCCCCTCCCTAGCTTTTCCCCTGCTCCCCACTTGAGGAAACACTCCTCCCACCCCTCCCTTCTGCTCAGCGTTCTGGCTCCAGTCGATGTCTGGCCACGCATCCCCCCCACTTCTTCTGCTTGAGCATGGAGCAAGGGAAAAGTCTGTCAGAGGCTGCTTTGCCCCAGCTAGCAGACCCCTGCTGAGGTACCATGGGGGCCGGGAGGAGATTTAAACCCTCCCCCCCCCCCCCGCTTGCTGGTCCAGGCAAGAGTCTGGCCACCCCACCCCACCCCCCACTCCAGCAGGGAGCAGACAAAAAGCCTGGCAGGGGCTGCTTCTGACTCCCTCCTGCTCCCAGCACACTTGGGCTGGGGTCTGTGCAGGCCAGGGTGGGGGTTTAAATACCCTCTCATCATACTCAGCTGGGCTCCCCACAGCTCCAGCAGGAAGGAGGGAAAAGCTTCGGAGGGCTTCTCTCCCAGCTTCCCTCCAGCCTTCCAGCCACTGCCAAAAGGAAGGGAAAGCCTGCTCTAGCACCTCCCAGCCATATGACTGAATTTCTGGAATCAAAAGTGAATGTCTGTTCACTTGCTTCTTGGTTCAATGTATGTGGTTTAGACTAACCTGCAAAGACTGAATCAATTCAGCCTGAGGCTTTTTGACTGCGTGTACTTAGCCTTGAAGTCTGTGGTACGTCCACTACTGTAAAATGAGACATTAACCAAGGCATAAAAGTTTAAAAGAAACACCATCTTAACAACATTTTTGTTACACTAGACAAAGTAACAACATGTAACATTTAGCTTTATTAAAAAATACAGGTTTCCTCTCCACTTGCAGAAATATACATCAAGATCTTAATATTTAAACATTACACATGATATTTTTGCATTATAACGATGTCAAGTCACAGAACTTTGTTCTTTGTGTTTTTTGTATAGAGCAGGGGTCAGCAAGGTTTCTGGCTGGAGTGCCAAAATCACCCCAGCCTCCACCCATGCCTCAATTTAGTGTGCCAAAGATGGGGGAGCCGCAAGGGGCCCAATCCTCATTGCTGGTGGTGGCTTCACACATGCCTCCGGGTGGGCAGTGGGGGAGGGGCCATGGTTGTGCTGTCCCAGCCCCTTCCCCACCATGCGCTGCAAGCTGCTCGTGCACCCGCTGCCGCCATGGAGCCAGTGCTGGGGCTCCAGAGCCCAGCACAGCTGTTTGCAGTCTCCCGGCTGACTGCTGCAGCTGGCCTGGGCTCTGGGCAGCTGTAACAGGTAGCTGCAAACAGCTGCACCAGGCTCCGCAGCCCCAGCATCAGCTCCATGGTAGTTGTGCATGTGCTTCCAGGTAGGTGGTAAGGGTGGGGCTAGGGTTGCGCTACCCAGCCCCTTCCCTGTCATGCGCTGTGAACTACACATGCAGCTGCTGCTGCTACAAAGCCAGTGCCCAGAGCCCAGTGCAGCTGTTTGGAGCCTCCTAGCTGCCTTCCACAGCTTGCCCAGACTCTGGGCAGCAGTAGTATGCATCTGGAAGGCTGCAAACAGCTGCACTGGGCTCTGCAGCCCCAGCACTGGCTCCATAGCAACAGCAGATGCACACGTGCCTCTGGGCGGACAGTGGGGGAGGAGCCAGGGTTGCACTGCCCCAGGCCCTTTCCTGGCCGTGTGCCTAGAGGTACACACGCAGCTGCCGAAGCCACAGAACTGGTGCCGGGGCTACGCAGCCCCATGAAGCTGTTTGCGTCCAGGCTCTGGGCAGCTGTTTGCAGGAGCTGCCCAGATTCCAGGTCAGCTGTGGCATGCCAAGGAAAATGGCTTTGTGTGCTATGATCTGGCACGCGTGACAGGGGTTGCTGACCCCTGGCAACTTTCGGCAACTTTCCCTTAAAAAGACAGGAATGTTCCCAATTCTAGGTCCAAGAATAATCTACACAATAGATGAGTTCCTATGGCTCTTCTTTCAAATTCATCATTTTATGCAAAACAGTAGAAGCACAAATGCTTTAAAAATAAAGGGCCTGATTTTCTACTCTCTTATTTCTATTATGCATTGGTATATCATCACTTATTTCAATGGAATTGTCCCTAATTTGCATCAATGTAAATGAGATCAGAACCTGGCCCACTGTGAAACCTCTATTAAGAATTACTTTCATTAAGCATTTCTTATCTTAGCGAGCCTACAGACAATGCACACATTTTTAGAAACTTTAGTAAAATTATTTTTCTATATAACCATTTTTTGCTAGAATTTAGGTGGTCATTTAAGATAGGTTTCACTGTAAAACCTAGCATCAGTAATGCTTTGGCCATTCATTCAGTGAGCCTTTTTTTGCAAAACGCATTTGTGATAAAAGTTTAGAACAGAGGTGGGCAATTATTTCAGCTGGAGGGCCACTTAATGAGTTTTGGTGAGCTAGCGAGGGCCACAAGGGTAACCCCACCCCCTGGATGCCATCTTGGGACTAGAGGTCCCACACCCTAACCCCTGACCTTTGCTGCCAGAAGTCCCTCCCTTGCCCCCAGAAGTACTCCTTTTGGAAGCGGGCAGTTACCATCTTTGAACCAGGAAAAAACCCTACTCATTTACTAAAAGCCTAACACCTATTATATTTCAATTTTATTACAAAAAATATTTTTGTCATGATTTGTGTTTGTGATTATGTTGTGTATACAGAGGTGACTGAATAGCAGCTCAAAAATAAAGTCTTAATCTTGTATATTGTGTGGAAGGGGTGGTTGGGGGGTGTCTGTGTGTGGGAGGGTTTGTGAGAGGGTGTGGTTCTATGTGTAGTGGGGCATAGGGTATATTATGGAGGGGTGTATATGTGGGGGAATTGTTGGGGCAGGGTGTGGGTGTGTGGGGTGTGAGGGAGGGTGGGGGGATATAGGGACCCCTCTACATACACTCCCCACCCACGGCACACAGCCCCCACCACCAATGGCAGCAGCAACAGCAGGAGGAGGCAGGTGATCTGAGTGCTTGTGGCCACTTGGCAGTACATGGCTTCAGCCAGAGCTGCACATGGTGGCAAGAAGCATTGCTAGGCCAGCCTGCTTCTATTGTGCAGGGCTCCCCATAGCGTGCATGCAGCTCCTGGCACTTGTGAGCCACCAGGGGGAAGCCCCACATGACAAAGCCGGCTGCCTTCCCCACTCCCGGCTGTCAAGGAAGCAGGAGGCAGAATACTTGCAACTGCACATGGTGGGGAAGGCAGCCAGCTCCACTGTGTGGGGCTTCCCCTGGTGGCACGCAAGTGCCAAGAGCTGCATGTGCACTGTGGGGAGCCCCATGCAATAGAGGCATGCCAGTCTTCCTGCACTCCTTGCTACCAACTGTAGCTCTGGCTGGAGTTGTGTGCCGCTGGGCAGCAATGCCTGTGCAGGCCATGAGCGACCTGAGTGCCTGCTGCCTCTGCTGCTGCTGCCACTGGCAGCGGAAGCTGTGCATCATGGAGAGAGGGAGTGTGTGGAAGTGTCCCCACACTCCCTCACCTTCTATGACACCCAACACCAAGCTCCATGCTCCCGGTGCCCCTCTGGGCATGGGCTCCATACCCCCACCATCCCCATGCTCCCTGCCCTTGCCCAACTGCAGCTTTCCCCATCCCTGCTGCTTCCCTACTTGCTGCCCAGAGTGAGCGCTGCAGCAGGGAGACAAGGGTAAGCCACTGAATGCTGGGGAAGCTGAGCAGGTCCCCTAGTGGCTGCAGCAGCGGCAGCAGCAGCCCTGCCCGGAAGCCATGTGCTGGGTAGGCCAGGCCCTTCTGTGCACAAGGGTGGAAGCAAGGCACATGAGCTGGGCAGGGTACAATTAGTTGGTGGGTGCCTGTGGGCCAGATAAAATCGCCTAGTAGGCCAGATCCAGCCCATGGGCCATATTTTGCCCACCCCTGGCTTAGAGTATTCTAAAGCACACAGTATTCCTGCAGAAAGAAAAAAAGTTATTTGCAACAGAAAAACTACTGAATGTTTATACTGAATCTTAGTTCAGCTTCAAATCTACCCTCCAGTCCTAAAGAAGAGCTTCAACACGTGCATTCATTAATGAACTGTATCCCTTCAAAAACTGTATATATTTATACAGTCAGGATTTGGATACCAAGGCAATTGAGTCACCAGATCTCAACAAGGCACTAGAGCAAGGCATTTTGAGATATCAAACATTTGGACTTAATTCATAGAACAAGATGACTCTAGTTTCTAGTGCTCGCAGCCTTTCTGCCTTCAAGGAAATAAAAACAATCCCAAAGTACAAGAGGGAAAAAAATCACACGTCATGTACACAGCAACTAGACCTCACATTAATAAACATTTATGGGAATGTCTGGGAAAATATGTACACCCTTAAATAACTTCCATCATCATCAGCCACTCCGTTTTATTTTATAGGTTGTCCTTAGCTCCATAGAAATAACATTGGTTAACACGGAACTAAATTAAGCAGATGCTAACTAAAGACCATCTGGAAACAAACAGAACAAACAAACATGGTCAATAACCCGTGTCAAATATTCAGGGTATTGCTGAAAAGGGCTTCTGTGTATTCATATTCTCCAATACATTTTGCCACCACTGTTAACAAAAAAAAGCAGAAGCATCTAAGACTTCACTATTTCTTGTTACCCATCATAATTCAGATGTATTGTGCAGTAGGTCCCTAATGACTCTACTTTAGTTATTAAAAACTACTGATGTAGTCAGATTTATCTGGGTAATTGGACATTTTCAGAAATCTTCTGGGACAGAAAAAAAAATGAAGGTACTGCCAAACATTTACTACTTATCACTACACTATGGGAGTACATCAAGGGCTGGGTGAGCTACTGTTCACCAGGACACCCAAGGGGAAAATGAGGAGTAATGGCCACAAAGTCCTGGAAAACCAGTTCAGGCTCAATATTAGGATAAGCTTCTTCACAGTCAGGGTGTCCAGACTATGGAATAAGCTCCTTCCAGAGGTGGTGCAATCACCTACCCTGGAAATCTTAAAGAGTAGACTAGACAGTCACCTTGCTGGGGTCACCTGACCCCCAGTTATCTTTCCTACTTGGTCCAGGGAGCTGGGCCCAATGATCTTCTGAGGTCTGTTCTGGCCCTACAATCTATGAATCTATGAATTATGGAAAAATTCTTTGAAGACTCCATTCATTACCAAGGACATGTGATTTACCAGATTAAAATCCCTTAAACATTTCAGAAATCCCCTGATAAGGGAACTCATGGTAACATTACCCTTGTTTTTAAAAGTACGTTGTTTTTTCATATTACCACACGCATGTATTTTTGATACAAACAAAAGATTATTTATCAGCCACAAAAAATAAATATACACTTGGATATCATGTGGTCTAATTTCAACTGCTAGCAAATCCTGCATCTCAACTCAAAACTATATAATCTTTTTTAATGTTTTCTAAACATAAGAACATCACCTTTCTCTGTCTTTAACTTACATAAATATTGTACAGAACGATGTCAAAATTTAGTCTTAAACTAATACTCAAAAAGATGATTAGGAGCTACCAGTAGATTTTGTCAATTCAGAAAGGTCTAAAATTGTATTTTCCTCTTTCTTACCAGTCTACTTTTCCTCAGGTTTTATGATGCTGTGATACCAGAGATGGATGGGCAAACTAGAATGGATAAAATAATCATCTACTTGAAATCTGAATCAAAATCTGAAGATGCATGAAGGTTTGAATAACATATTTCACAAGTTTCCATTGTTTCATATTACCAGAAACTGAAACAATGGTTCAGTTTTCACTGGAAATTGAACTATCAAAATACCATGCAAAATTGCCAATCATCACACAATTTATGGTCTAACCAGAAATGGGGTATTACCATGATATTATGATACAGTTCGCTCTCAGACCATTCCTAGGTCAATTTTTCAGATGCAAGAGATTGGCTAAATCAGCCGTTACACAAATCTGAATTTTTAGGTCCTGATTCTAAACAAACCTTTTAAGGTTCATCAATTAATGACTACCAAGCAAAAGTAGTGGCAAGAGAACAGAATGTGCAGAGTGCAAAATAAAAAGGTGCCACAAAACCAGTGGCTCTTATTAAACAATATTGTATTTCAACAATAATATCAACCCTCCTCCCAAAAAAAGTAAACACCAGTCCTGGTGATACAAAACATAGCAGAAGCCACAGCTAACGTTTGGGTTGTGTTGACACAAAAAAACTCTTACTTGTCCAGTGCTGTACTAGTGGGCATGCTCCTTCCAAATCCTCGGACACCCATCTGACAAAAATACGGAATGCAAGAGAAATTGGCAGCAATAATGGCCAGTGAATCAGAAGCATTCACGAAGAAACCATTCTGGCCTAGGATCATGTAGCGGTCCTGGAGAAGAGAAGAAAAAATATAAAAAGTGTCACAGAGAAGATTTCAGGCAGAAAAGCTCATCTCTCTCATGACTGCAAATTTATCAACTTCCCATCAGGCCACCTCTATCTCCAGCCCTGTCAATAAAAGTTCCAAATTGCTCCCAGCCTCTAGTCTTCTAGAGTGAGGACAGACGTAACACTTAATGTTTTAAATGCAGTTTAAACTGCAAGGGCATTTTTACACATGCTCTGGGGGGGGAGGGGTATTTTAATTAGAGTGGATCTCTGGAGTTTCTTTAGTTAGAACACCCTCAGCATCTTGTCTATTCAGTGTTCTGTGTTTCAAAATGGCAGCGGGGGCATTTTAACTATAGTTAATTCAACAAGCTTTAGTTAAAGTGCCCCTACCACCATTTTGAAACATGGGGATGCTGAATACACAAGATGCTGCAGGACGCTGGATTGTTCCCAAGAGAATGCTCCAGCGGACTCAATTAAGCAAGTCTGCTCCAATGTGTTCTAATCAGAATGTGACAGTGCACGTGTACTCATGCCCCAAATGTCCAGATGTATAAGCCAAATCAGAATGGTTTAAACCTCTCAGAACATTTCAAAAGTATACTTGGCTAATCAGGTATTATTTTGAAACGATCATCCTCAAACTGGTTCAGTGTTATGTACCTTTTGTGGCTAGTGGCTGCTCAGTCCCCCAAGTATCCCATGCTGCACCACTCCTCAGTAATGCAGGGATACAGCCAGGCCCCTGGGGCAAAGTGGAAGCAGCAACTTCCAGTTTGAAATCATGAATGCATGGCTGCCAACAGCAGCAACCACTTTTTTTTGCACCTCCTGTTCCCTCAAAGCAGTGCGCAGGGAGTTTGCCCCTATCGTCCCTTCCCTCTCTTCTGTCCCCTCCCCAGCCACTTCACTCTCATCAACCCCTGCACAGCAACTGACACCTCTGGTATGTAGCCAGAACTCTACTGCCCCTGCCTATACTGCCTGCACATAACCCCATCTGTGCCCTCCCGGGGTGATTTGGATTAATAGAATCATAAAAAATGAGGGTTGGTGGGAGGAAGGTCAGGTGCACAGAGGGAGCACTCCTGCTTCTGGGTTTCCAGGGCAATGGGAACCCTGCTGGGCTACCCAATGTCTGCAGTTTTTAAACACCACTTTCCCTTCAAGTTGCTTGTCAGTTTCATTTCATGGAACTGACATGGAGACCTGGAGCAGCCCCCTAAAGCACCCAGTACCCCAGGAACCTAGAAGCAGAGGTACACCCTCTGCCCACCCTGCCACTGCAAATCACTTAGGATGCCCCAAACCCTGGTAATTGCCACAAATGAAATGAAACAGATAAGCAACTTGAGGGGAAAAGTGCTTTTTAAAAGTGGTAGACACTTTGGGCAGCTCCAAAAATACCCATAAACAGGGATCCAGGCACTCTCCCACTTAGCCACTCCTTGGGGAAGTCTTAAGGCAGTAACCCAAGCCAGAGACCTTTGGCAGCCCCCTGGAGCACCAAGCTCACTGGGAAAGAAGAAGGAGGGATTCAGGCAGCCCCCCACATCACTCCCAAATCAGCCTGCAATGCCCTGAACCCTGGTACATTGCCAAGAATGGAACTAAGTTGATGAGAGGCTTAGGGGAAAGTGCTCTTTAAAAGGCTCCAACATCCCCAAAGCACCCAGCTATCAGGAACTCAGACAGGGGGCCAGGCAGCCCCTCCCCTTCCTCTCCCCAAACATCTTGACACACCCAATCCAGGTACCTCCACACAGATTGTGGTAAAGTACAAGAATGATTCTTTATTGACCTCAGTGTTAGTGAGAAGGGGGAATCAGAAAACTGAAATTGCAGGCAATTGACATCTTGATCTACCTCCTCCTCGGCATTCAGTCAATCACAGTCGTCCTCCCTTGCTCAGGAAATATTGGGGAAATTCAGGCACTCCCACTGAAAGGCATGCTAGGCTGGGTATTCACTACTACCCCTTGGTGGCAATCTGACAGCACTGCAATGCCTAACCTGTTCGTTTTACTTAGAACCCTTGGCAGGATATGTGCAAACACCTCTAAGACAGGCATTTTCAGCCCTGCAGCACACTCAACAGAAAGCCTGAAGGCACTCCAGGCCCTGTGTCACCCTGGGCAGGCCACAGCCTAGCTGTGCCTGCCTGCCTGCACCCCAGCACAATTGCCAGGACAGCACCATCCAGGCCAGCAAGCTGCTGCAGCTTACCGCCAGACATCAGCCCGCAGGGCCAGCTGCTAGCAGCTTCTGTCTAGCAGGGCCAGCACCACCTGCCTGCAGCAAACCCCCAGCAGTCTGCCTTGCGCCTGCAGGTCCTGCAAGGCATTGCCTCTGCTGCATGGCTGCTAATCCCTTGTCGTGGCCCTCCACTGGAGCAGCTGTCCAGGGCCAGCAACACAAGGACAGTCACACAGGGGCCCAGAGAGCTGGTGCAGGACCCACCATGGCATCCTCCTCATCCAGGCCCATGCCCACATCTGTACCCATCAGCCGGGTCCCCAACTGGACCAAGGAGGAGACTGGTAACCTCATGGTGCTGTGGGGTGCTGTTGCAGGGCACTAGGGTGTCCTGCTCCTTTTAAGGGCTGGAACTGCTAGGGAGAGAGCCCTAGCAGTCAGTTGGAAACCCCAGCTGCTGGTTACCAGGGCAGCCAAAACAAGCTAGTGGCCCACACCTGCCAGCGGTCAGCTGATCAGAAGGGGCAGGGCCTGGCTCATATATAAACCCCAGGGCTGAGGCCAGGAAAGCAGTTCCTGGCTAGCAGCCAGAGGGGAAGGAGCCTCCAGGGAGGAAGTGCCCAGTGATGCTGCACCTGCCTGGTATGCTGCACCTAGGGCTAAGGGGGCTCCATGAGCTCCACAGGTACCTTTGCCTATTAGACACTTAGTGCCAGCGATGAAACCGGATTCTTTTAAAGGGTCAGAGCACACCCTGACCTTTTGTATTATACTATAGCCCAGAGACTTGTGTTTTGTTTGCTGTTTTATAAGACTGGTGGTTTGGGTGAGACTATTTGGGGAAGGAGGAGGCCTCATTGGGGGTCCACTGCAGTGCACCAACCCCGGCACCAGAGAGGGCGCAGCATTCGGGGTGCACTGACCCCGGCACCGAAGAAGGCATGGCATTTGAGGTGCACCGACCCCTAGCGCCAGAGAGGGTGCGACACTAGGGCTGCGGAGAGCCCAGGCACCAGTGAGGCGCAGAGACGGGGCTGCAGAGAGCCCAGAGAGGACAAGGGGGCCAATTCATACCAAGGCCCAGACCAAACAATGTCAATGCCATCTGCGAGGCTTGGGGCATGGTAAAGGGGCGGTTGGAGCCACGCATATAACCCATAAGGCTGGGGTGTGCCCGGGACATCTACTTCGAAACAGGACCCACGGGGTTCAAGGAAGTCCATCAAACCATGTCCAAGAGGACTTAAAGGCAGCCTCCCTATACTATAAAATCCATCAAGAAGTGGCAGGTAAAAACTGAGGGTGCCCAGCGGGCCAAATTGGCATGGTCGAGGGGTGTTAGGGGTAACACGGCCATCCTGGGGGACCCCATCCTGTGACAGGTGCAGAAATGCAGCACCAGTTCAAGTGGGGTGAGCACTCCAATGCCCACACTTATGAGGCACTGTCAGGCCAGATGCAGGAGCAAGGGCACAACCAGTCGGCACAGCGGTGGTACATAAAGGTCAAGGCTTTGTGGGCTCAGTGGGTCACTGTGACTGATCACGATTGTTGGTACAGCTGTGCCCATAAGCCAATGGCCTTTATGCAGCAACTGACAGCTATCCTTGCACCCCAGGACCCAGGTCGCAGCTGTGCTATCTTCAGCAGCACAGGTGGCCTGCCTGAGCCCCTGCCCTGGCCTGGCACCTCTGGTTACATCAGAGATGTGTGTTTTCTGGAAAATTTTGAATTGGAAGATTTTTCCAATGCCCTAAATAGAGGGTGATCTAATTTTAGAATGTTTATTTGACTTATATTTAGTAAACAAAACCAAAAAAGTACCCCCATGTTAATTTAAAGTTCCAATAGCCACAAGTATTTGAACTGAAATATTTGATTAGAAAAAAAATTAAATACTACACACAATGTGGTTTAAATGTTATATGCAAACAAATTCAAAGTTTTTATGTGGAAAGAAATTATTTTTATTGGAATACTTGTAAAAATGTAAAGACAATACACAATAGCATGCACTTCCCTTACATTATTTGTTTAAATTTAAGAAAACCAATAAAGGCACTGAAAACTGTTGACACACTAATTTTAGCACACCAAAAGAACTATGCATGATATACCGTGGTTGTCTACTCATCTACTTCAACAGAGTTTAACTCTCTTCCACTGAGGTCATTGCAGCACCTCCAGTTTCACTGTCACTATCTGTAGAACCACTTGCACTACTTATTAGTTCCATTTCAGAATCAGATTGAGGCAAATCTGATTCAGAACTACTTGAACCACATTCTTGTTCACTAAAGGATGGTTTTACCAGGTAGTCTATGGGCATGGGCAACTTATTACACTCTATCTTCACTAATTGTGCTTCTGATTCTCCAGAAGTAAGAGATTTTGAGAAATAGAAACAAGCTTAGCAGTGCGTTCATTTGTTAATCTATTCCTCTTTTTTTGTCTTGATTGAGCTGACAGCCTTCCAGTTCTGTTCACAAGAAGCTGCTGTTGATAGAATGCTTAGGATCCTTAAAGCAATCCTGGACAACAGTCGGGTGTTACAGTATCCCTTCTACCATGTGAGAGGAGACATATTCTCTGCTGCCCGCCAAATGATGTCTTTCCTCCAAAGTTTTTCTTTTGCATGGTACTTGGCAATGTCTGTCATCATGGTTAGGTGTTGATGTTGGGGACATTATTAGCTACTTCCATAATTGTATTGAGAGCAGCAGATAATTCATCTTCTGATTAAATGTTGTCCTCTGTGTTGAGGATCCAAAGGTTTGCTGCTAGATGAACTGGATGAAAGGAAAACTCAGATCTCTTAGTAAACATTTGTTTTACTTCTTCTCTTTTAGGTAGAGGCAAAGAAGGCAAAAGATCAATTAGATTTTCATTCAGTTGTCTGACTACCTCTGGAATATTTGAAAGGCCTGGTGTATCGCCTTCAAGTTTCTTGATAGCCACTGAAACTAATAGTAGCAAATTGAATGCTCCTTGAACTCAAACCCAGAACACATTGTTGTTGAGAATCTGCTTCCAAATGTTCATGGGGAAAAATGTGGAATAATACTGTGTCATCTATTGAAGCACATTACATAGTTTGCTGCACACAAATAATTATTTTCAAACACGTTGCAGCCAAGCCCCATCTAGTTTCTCCTGGAAATAAAAGTGCACTTTCCTTCCCCTGCTTCTTTCTGTAATTTCTTCAAAATCCAATTTAGCAACATGATGATTGTTGAATATGTTCACAATCACTTTGCAGCTTACCAATCTTGTCTTCATTGTATTCACACTTATTAAGTCCTTTGCCAGAAGATTCAACCCACGAGCAAGACAGCCAAATACTGTTAAATAAAGATACTTTGCCTTTAATATTGCCTAGCTTTCATGTTACTTGCATTATCAATTACAAGGGCTTGTACCATGGAGGGACCTGCACTTTCAATCTCTTCACTCAGTAATTTGGCTATGTATTCACCAGTATGATGAGAAGATTTGGTAGCGATTGCTTTCAGGAATATTGGTTCAGGTGTTGCTAACATAATGTTCAATAAAGGATTTCCTTGTATATCAGTCCATCCATCTGACATTAGTCAGTGATTCTGCTTGACCAATCCTTTGAATAACCATTGTTTGAACTCTGTCATTCTCTGTATCTAAGAAAGAATGTGATAAGTGATAATGTGACAGTAACTTATATGATGGGCAAATTAGTTTTTAATATTCCTTCCAGTATTGATTTTTTTCAGTTATGGAAAGAGGTGTACCACTTGCAAATACAGTTTGAACTAATGTCTCATCTGCATTTTCTTGATCTTTTCCTGACATTTTGTCCACAAAGCTTGATAAAAAGCTTGGCTGTCTTGAACAGCTGCTCATGGTGGACTGCATATCTGGTGACAGTGATCCTGAAAGTAAGGATCCTGCTTCTTCCCCCCAGACCTGGCAGCTCAGCATTTTCATTTTCCATGTTTTTGCAAATTTGCTATTTCATTTGAGCTACCAAGTTCCTGCAACAAAAGGGGAAAAAGATTTTTATTTTAGTCCATTCTAGTCTGGCCTCATTCATCAGGAGAAGTGGCAGGGAACTTGTTTCCCTGCCCCCTGCTGCTCAACTTGCTGCTCAGTTGCCCTGGGACTGCAGAGCCAAAGGGAAGTATAGTCTGGCCTCTGCCATCGGCCAGAGGACTAAGCTTGCTCAGCTGAGTTGAAATAGTTAACTATTTATCTCTTATGTAATTAAAGAAAAATTGTTAAGCCTAAGCCAGTTTGGGTGCTTAATGCAAGCAGAAAAATGGGATACAACTATTTTTAAATAAATTCTAATATTATAAAAGCCTAAGTCTGTCTGTCTTTCTGTCGGGAACGCTTTATTCGAGCTCTGATTGGCTAATGGAAACAGCCAATCAGAGTGTTCCAAGCATGGGGGAGTACCGCCATGATTCTGAAGCAGCACCAAGGACCAGACAGAGGACGGGGTAGCTGAAGCCAATGCTGCTCCCTGCAAGAGGCAGAACAGCGGCAGGATGGGACATTAGGTGGCGGCACTCCATCCCAGCTGCCTCTTTCCTCCCCCCGCCCCTGAATCATTCTCGATGGGCAGTTGGCTAGTAAATAAATAATAGTCCAGAGTTGCATTAGAATATTAAAAGTTGTTAATGTTTTAAAGTAATATAGATGCCAGTCTATACTGTGTGTTGTTTAACATACTGTGTACTTACATAGGATTCCTGAAGTAGGCTTTTCTCAGATGATGTTGTTCTACCACTTCATTGTATTAACTTGCTGTATATGGCTTGTATTCTTTCAGGACAGTTTCTATAGGTTATTAAATGTTTCTTCATTCTTGTTGCATTGTTAGCATACTCCTGACCACAATATTTACATCTACCAGCTTTCTTCCTTCCTTCAGTGGCTTGAACTTCACTATAATGAGGCCCCACACTAGTTTTTTGTTTTGTTTTGGGGTTTTTTTGGGGGGGGGGGTCTGATTAGGTAGTATTATGACTACTTCAAACCAAAAGCATTAAAAAACTAACAGATCTAATGCAAACACTTCCAACTACCCCAACTCAAGAGAAGAAATGAGATGCTGCTCTGTGTGTTGGCTGAACTGAAAGTGAAACAAAAATTAATCAGTTTTAGTTTTGGTTTTGCTTTCACTTGCAGTCTGAGATGAAGTAAGAATTTATGCTTTGATTTTGATTCGACCTGCACAGCCAATTAGGTGAATTCATAACTTGATTTTTTTTTTTATTTGGATTATGTGAATGTATTTACCCTCCTGTTTACAAATCAATAAAACATATATGTACCCTCTCACATACTTTCTAGGGATAATCACCTGAAAAACATTAATTAATGTTTGAAACTGCCAAGCTGGCCTAATATTTTATTGGCATCCATTCATTATTACTAATTAATTTTTTGAAGCAATGGGTTTTTAGAAATGAAAAATTTCCCACAGCAAAATAAAGCACTGAAAAATTTTCTGCCCCACATCTCTGGGTGACATCCCTGGAGGAGGGCCCCTCAGGTGTCCAGCACCCTGTCCCACCGAGCTCCCCGGCTGCAGGGCCAGCCACAAGGCCATGACACTGCCAGCAAGGGCATCTCCTCTCCGGGGGATGGGAGGGCCCAGCTGGGAGCCTGCATGGTGCACCTCTCCAGAAGACACCACCCAGAACCAGACACCATCGCTGCAAGCACAGTCTGAGCAGAGATGCCAGCCACACCCATGTGGTAACACCTGCATGGGGTGGGCTCACCCCTGCCCCCAACTCTGTTCCCCCCTCCTCACCTGGCCTGCCCCAACTCCCCTGGCCCTGGGGTTCCCCCACCACACCATGCAGAGAGGCGGGAGACAGTGCAGAACTTTATTGAGCAACCCGTGCCCCTGCAGTGAGGTGGGCACAGGCCTCTCACATGCCAAGGAACTCGTTGATGCCAGTGGTGATGTCCTCCTCAGCTGCAGGGGGCAGGGACATGTAGCATAGCTGCAAGTAGCCCTCCAGGCAGCGGCAGAGGTTGCAAGGCAGCCTGGGCATGCCCCCTATGTCATTGTAGCTCAGAGTCCCATAACAGGTGTGCAGGTGCACTCAGGGCACCATGGTGATCAGCAGTAGGGGATAGTGGGTCGGGCATCCCTTGCCCATGCAAACAGCTCCTCATGCACAACCCATGACACACAGCAGGGTAACACTTGAGGCACAGTGTTGGCATGCCAGGGGCCTGGCCCCTGGGCACCTCCCCGGAGAGGCCCCATGGGGAAGGCGAGGGTACTGGCATCTCCTCATCCTAAGCATCCAGGAACCCTGTGCCCCCCGAGCCTGGGTGCTGTGGGCTGGGTGGTGGTACAAAAAGAGCAGCTGGCCTGCAGGAGAAGCAGGAAGAGCAGGGTCTGGAGCTGCAGCAGCAAGTGTTGCCAGAAACCTGGCTTGTCCCTCCCTGGGAATGAACTGAGGGAGGCAGTCTGTCTGCATCCAGCGGCATGCTGGCCCCTGGACAGCAAGTGGGGATGGGGAGTTCGATTAGCGGCCACCTGGGCCTGGGGCCTGCCCAGCTGACTTACCACGGTCTTTGGGCACCCATGCATGCCCAACCCCCAATCTGAGGCTGGGCAGAGCATGGGCCCCTGGTACAGAGCATCTTATCTCAGAAATGTTGCAAACTCTCACAAACAGCTTCTGTCTCATGGCTCTACAGCAACGGTGGGCAAAATGCAGCCTATAGGCCAGATGCAGACTGCCAGGCCATTCTATCTAGTCAGAGCCCTAAAAAATTTAGAAAATTAATAGTTGCCTGCCCCTGGCTGCCTATCATGTGGCCCTCAATGGCTTGCCAAAACTCAGTAAGTGGCCCTGTGCCTGAAATAATTGCCCACCCCTGCTCTACAAGGCCCACAGCTGCATGTGGGAGACAGGCCACCCCTGGCAACAGGGACGTGGCCTCAGGATCACTGTCATCCACAGTCAGGGACCCACAGATGCGCTGACTCTGCCAAAAGAAGACCAAGGACAGGACCCTCCTCCTGCAGCAGCTGGTGGTCATGTCATGGGACAAGCTGGAGGACTCATGGGCCTGACAGAGAACACTGCTCACAAGGAGGCGAGGGACCAGTGTAAGGAAGCACAGGACCAGGCAGACCAGGAGTTCTGGGCTGAGCTCCTGGTCATGGAGCATGAGCTGTTCCAAGTGCCACGGGAGTAGAATGCCATCCTGGGCCAGGTAGTGCAGGCCACAGACAACAACTGGTGCCAGATATCATTCTGGCCCTGGTGGTCATGTTTGTGCTGCCCACTGCGTGGCCTCCAATCTTAGCCCTGCAAGCCCCCTGGCAGCCATCCACCACGCTGCAGCAGACCCCCGCCTAGGTCTGGGAAGAGGTCCTGCAGCACCTCCACTGGCCTGGACCCTACCGTGGGTGCCTTGCCAACCAACCCCTCCACCCAGGCCCAGGCCTGCCACTCACCCCAACTCCATGTAGGCACAGAGACGGAGCTGTCTGCAGAGGTGCTATGACCTCACTCTGGCCCTGCTGGGCCTGGACTGCCTGTCAGCGGGGAGCTGTCATTGCCCCTGGGTAAGCCCACCGCCTGCCACACTCGCTGTAGCATTTGCACCCGCAGAGGAACAGATGGAGGCCAGCATGCTTGCCACCTGCCTCCGGGCTCTGCCTCCTAGGCATCCCCACCCCATGACACCCCACCCTGGGACAGCCCCCAAAGGACATTGTAAATTGTTTTCATGGGGAAGAACATTTTTTATTGTTGGTGGGTAGGTTGGGTGGTGGAAGGGCTCCGCTTGTTGTGGGGGAGGAGGGCTCTGTATGCTGAGGGGAGAGGGAGGGCTGTTTCTTGGAGAGAGGGGCTCTGGGTGATGTGAGGGAAATAAAAACCTGTTCTTGTGAGATGTGTGTGCACTGGGCATGGTGGGCAAGGGGGTGGGGAGGTCCATGGGCAGCTGTGCAGGCAGACTAGAGCGGGAAGTGCTGAAGGATGTGGTCAGCCGGGGCCTCTCACATCAGGTTCCCTGGCACCCGCTGGCGGATGTGCAATTCTCCTGGGGCTTGGGTAGGGGTGCCAGACACCACCACTGCAGGTGGTGCTCCCACTGCCAGGTGTCCTCTGCACGCCACACCTTCTCCACCCAGGCCTTGCAGAAGAGCTGCCCCTGAGCCTCACAGATGTTATGCAGTACACAGGCTGCCATGATGACCATGGGAAAGTTGTCCTCAGTGACCTCAAGGCGGGTGATGAGAGTGCACCAGCGTCCCTTGAGGTGGCCAAAGGCACATTCCACCAGGGTGTACATCCGATCCAGGCAGCAGTTGAAGTGGGCCTGGCAGGGATCCAGGGGGCCAGTATAGGGCCACATGAGAGCCAGGACAGGAGTGGATAGGTGGAGTCTGATGAAAAGGGAAGGGACAGCCACAGTGCCCAACTGCAGTCCAGCACTCCCAGTATGAAGCGACCACCCTCCATGAGGCCTAGCAGGCCAGAGTTCCAGACAACGCAGGCACAGCAGGCCAGCAGGGCCAGTGAGGAGGCTAGCAGGAGCCCAGGGCACTGGTCATTGCTGCCAGGGGCAGGGGCAGGAGCAGCCATAGTGCAGGGAGACAGAGAAGGTAAAGAGAGAGCTGCTACATGCTGCCCCTGCACTGCACACGCTGCTCCTGGGCAGGCAAGTGGCTGGCCAGAGAGCAGAGCTGGCTTTTAAAGCTGGCTGTCGGGTGCTGGCAGCTGCAGCTGAAGCCTAGAGCTCCCCCCATTGGCAGTAGGGGCCCATTGCAGGGCTGCAGGAAACTTGGTGCAAATAGCAGCAATCTACTCCCTAATCCTGACATGTGTAGACACCTTTCCAAAAGGGCTTACACCAGAGTAACTTACACCGGAGTAAACTTAGGCCAGATCAAAAGCATGTGTAGATGCACCCTCATTTACATATATTACCTTCTTTCTGCAAAGTTAATATAAACACTAGGACAGTTTGAGCCAAACATTTAAAAAGCCCTCAGTCCATACCCCAAACCTGTAGGTACCTGTCTGTACCTGATTTATGGGCAGCAAATGTTACTATCTGTGCTTGCAAATACCATATTTACTCAATTCTAAGACAAGGTTTTTACCCACAATTTAATGTTGGGAGAAAAAGCCCTCATCTTAGGTCCGAGTATAGGGGTGGGGATGGGGTGCCTGTCCCATCCCTCTCCTCCCCATTGCCTCTGCATCTTGCTACCTCTCCCTAGCAGCCTCTTTCCCCTCCATCTTCCCACTGACCATGGAGCCCCTGCTCCCCAACCTGCCCTTCTCCCTCCCACTCTTACCCTAGCTCTATGCTGGTGGCTCCATCCCTGGTGAAGTCTGGGACACTAAGCATGGCCTTACCTCACCCTGTATCAGCATTGCAGAGCCCACATGGCCGCTGTGGTGGCTGGGCTGGGGCTGTGCTTCATACTATTATCCAGACTAGAACAGGGACAGAGCCTGCTGGCATGCAGCAAGCATAATGGGTGGGGGAGGGAAGTGGGGAGCAAAAGCTAGGCAGTAGGGGCAGGAGTGAGAGCAGAGGGGGAAGGGGAGGGCCCAAGGCTGTGGAAGGGCTGGCAGGGGGGCAGGCACAAGCAGGGGGCAAGATGCTGGACCCCCCCCCCCCCCCCCACTGCCAGCTCCCCTGCAGCAGTAGAGGGGATGAATTAAAGACAACCCTCCAATAATTAGATTCCAACCATGGAAAATAATAGCAAATTTATCATTTTTCCATATACATAAGCTAATTATTGGTGGATTGTCTTTTATTCAGTGTGCTCTTAGACTTGAGTAGATATGGTAACTACCTTCAGAATCAGGGAATTAATAAATAAATAATAATCAATAAAGATGATGTCATTTGATGAAAAACCAAGATTGGCCAAATACTTACTCCATCTGCGTCAAAGGCAGCTCCAAATCCATATTCCCCTCCTCTCATAGCCTCCAGCAAGGTAGTTGCATATGTTAAGTTTGGGTCAGGAGGATGCCCACCAAAATCCTCCAGAGGAATACAGTTTATTGCAGAATTTGCAGGTGCTCCTAATTCATCACACAGGATTTTCCTCACATAGGGTCCCATTACTACAAAAGAAATTTTCCATTCAGTTTCACGAGCATACATAGTTAAAATTCAGACTTTTCAATAGAATAGAAACTTAATAAGAAGCTTAACGGCTGTGTTTATATTACATGCAGATTTCTCTCGTTACAACTAAAGAGAAAAAAACAAATATATTTACTCATAGACTGCATGCAACTTCCCCCAAAATAGGGGTGCGTGTCTTAAGCGGCAAAGTTAATTTTCTCCCTGATTTGATTCCTGCTCCAGAATGCAGTGGAAGTAGCTGAGGGAATCAGCTGACCTAATAGCTCATTGTTCTTCACTTCTCCAGTGTGTTAACAAGCGTTTCTCCTCTTAATAGCCTCAATGTTCCACTAATCAATTTAATCTTTAGTAGAGCATTTTTTGCTCTCTTCTAGCTGCTATTGGCCTCTTTTCTCCTACTTCACAGCCCTGAAGACTTTTTAGCATTTTCCAAATCATAGATCCACCCATGGAGACTTATATTCAGCAACTGGTAAAGTTTCAAGTTTTAGGTAAGCAGGAAAGAGGATGAATAAGCTGAAGATTAGATTCTGCCCATGCCCTACGTAGCCATCACTCTGGAAAAAAAAGTTTTTATTTCATCCTGCCTCTCAAAAACAAGGTGTAAATTTTATTGTGTGTGTATTATATGAAGTAAATATGATATTTATTGTGGTGACCCCCACTATCTATTGTGGTGACCCCCACTGTCTGTGGAATCAGCATTAAAAGCAAAGTCCCTACCATATAAACTAAAAAGTAACTTTGTCACTTGGGAACAGCAGCAGGCTGTTACCCTTTCTGTGACCCTACCACTACAGGAAATCTTTTTTGCAATAGATAAAAGAGGCACTAACTAATGGGTGATAACATCACAGCATTATCAAGGCTGTTGATGTTCTGTGTTGACCTGCCACATGTTGGAACTACAACTGCCTTGTCTATCCAAGGAACCTAGCACATGTTAATTACCATATAATGGGCGTATCTAAACGTGCCTATTAATGCACTTGAATAAAGTCAAGAGCTTATTGCTCCAGAGCTTATTCAAGCCAGACATGCATCTGCACGTGCGACCAGGATCACAGCATGTTGAGCTGGGGCGCAGCAACCCCAGCTGGCAGGGGGCCCAGGGGGTCAGCCTGCCAGCCTGGGGCTGCTCTCCTCAGCTCAACATGCTGCCGAGGGGCTGGCTGGGCACAAGGCTGCTTCAGCACGAGGCTAGCCAGCAGGCAACCCCCGCAACTGAAGTACCCTTATACCCCAGCCAACCCTTCTAGCATCTACACATGCACTGCTGAAGAGTTCTTTACTCCACAGAAGGACAGTACTATTTACTAGTAAATACTTTACTCCAGCCTAATGCATGCACGTATGTAGATGCAAGATGTTTGCTATGCAGCTAATCAGTCAACTGCACAGCAAACGTCTTGTGTAGATGTGCCCAATAGGTAGTAAAGAAAAAAAAGATACCTTTTCCTGGAGTGGACATACCTTTATTATATTTAATTATTCATGTAGATGGTCATACTGTAATTTAAATGTTACGAGTGCCATAAGGGACATGGGAATCTCAATCCTTCATTCCTCAACTTAATTTTGTATTTAAAACATTTCTTAAGGTATTATTTAAATATTACTACCCAATCCCTTTCCATTAAGCCCCAGGGAAGGATTATCAAGTACCAATGGAGATGTTAGGAATATAATCTGTGATCAGCATAGTATTACTTAAAAACTGTGTTGCACAGATCATTTTTCAAACTTTTGCTTCACGATTTCCCTTCTCAAAAAATCATCTCTTTTTTAGGGCTGAAGCTCATTTGCAGTGTCAGACTGAACATCTCTGAGCAACTTCAATTCAAATTTGAAACAGTTGTCCCATTCCCATATCCACTATTAAAATGGTCAACCTCAGGACAAAAAAGTGTAAATTGTAATAGGGAGTTTGTCAAGACTACATCTGTATATTAAGAAATCTGATTAAAACCAGCAGCATATTTCACATAGAAGACTTACTAGCTATTGGTAGTAATGACCATTTGCCATCCTGATATAGGATTAGTTCTTTTTATGCCTTCTCCTACTATATAAATGAACCCTTCAGTATATAATATTTTCTCTACATAGAGGTATCTACATACTCTAAATACATCACTTCTCCATCTTCTTTATAATAAAAATCAACTGATTTTGCTCTTTATGGGCGTGTCCCCATGTGCAATAAATATGCATGAATAAACTCCAGAGCTTATTGTTCCAGTTGCTTCCAGGCACCCCATTTGAACGTGTGCCTGGAAGCAAAACACTCTGGCATATATTGCTTTGGAGTTTATTCGTGTGCAGCACACTGAGCCTGATTGGACAGGAGACGTGCACCAATACATTGGTCCCATATCGTATCAGCACTGATAAAAGGAATCGACATTATCGGCAATCGGCTTTTTTTGGCTGACGTGGCCAATAACGTCACCAATAAATGCTGTGTGCGTGTGTGCAGCTGCAGTGCAGCATGCAGGCAGCCAGAAGCACAAACTGGCAGTGTGCAGAGCAGTGTCAGGCTGGTAAGTCTGTTGTGGGGGAAGGACTGTGGGGGAACAAAGAGATACGGGGGGCCAGACCAAGGCCCATGTGGTAAAGGAGGGAGTGGGGTTGGCACTGGGGCAAGGGCAGGTGCTGCATAGCTGGCATGAGTCAAGGCACGGGATGAAGCTGCAAGCAGCTCATCTGGGGGATACGGCTCCTGCCACTTCATGCACCCCAGGAGGACATGGGGGGCATGGGCCCCCTGGATCTCTACACGGGGCAAGGGCAGGCTGCCGCTGCAGCCTGGGGCCAGGGACAGCACCGGGCTCTTCCTAGCAGGGGGATTGGGCTGGGGCTGCACTCAGGCTGGGCAGTGGTGGCACTGGGGGGGGAGCTACTGAGTGTGCTGCAGCCACCCCAAAATTCACCACAGTGCCCCCCCATAGCAGCACTGCCACTGTCTACACTGAGCGAAGCCCAGCCCAGCCCAGCCCCCCTGCTAGGAAGAGCCCAGCGCTGCCCCTGGCCCCAGCCCACAGCGGCAGCCTGCCCTTACCCCACACACAGATTCAGAGAGCACACGCCCCCATCCCCTTCTAAGGTGCGTGCAGCAGCAGGAGCCACCCCCTCCTGCCTGCGCCCACCAGAGAAGCCACGGCTCCATCCCACACCCCACCCTGGGTATGCAGCTCCTGCCCCTGCCCCAGCTCCAGTCCACTCCCTCCCTCACCGCAAGGACCTTGGTCTGCCCCCTGGCCACATCCCTTCCCCCTCAACAGACTTACTAGCCAGACACTGCTCTACAAGCTGCTGGGTCACATATCAGTAATCAGATCGGTATTAGCCAATATGGCTTGCTAAAAAAATCGGCCATCAGTATTGGCCCAAAAAATATCTGTTGGTGCACATCTACTTGACAGCCAACTCCTTTAGAGCTCTTGATTTAAAGGCCTCATTTAAAAATCATCTCTAATAGATGTCATCTAACAGCCTCATCATTTACTATAAGCTAGAAAGCATTTCTTCATCCTTTATCAGAATATATCTTGTTACTTCTTTCAAGATATGGGAGAGAAATATTTATTAAACACTTCTGCCTTTTTCTGTATCATGAAATGTTAGCTTCTTATTAATTACTAGGCCTATACCATGGATTGTCAGCCAGGTGTACACGTACCCCTGGGGGTACTTGGGAAGGTCCCTGGGGGTCCCTGGGCAGCAGCAACACGGATAAGCAGGGCCACTTCCAGTCTCACTGGCAGTGCTTCTGGTTTCAGGGGACTCCCTGCTTCTCGACCAGCCACCGGGGGTACACCAACCAGAAAAGGTTGAAAACCCCTGGCCTATACCATTACTTTAGGAATTGTTTTGTTCTTAACATACTTTGAAAAAATACTTCTTATTGTCCTTAAGTTATGGACTTTTTCCCCTCATAGATTTACCACCCCTTAAAGATATTTCTTATGATGTGATCTTATTGCTGATACAATGCTACTGCTATACTATTAACACTTCCCAAAATATGTATCTTGTGGTATATAGCCAAATTTACCCCATATACAAAGTATATTTCTCTTTTTCTAATTATGTATTAAATGTCTTTATGTTGTTAGTTTTCAACCATAAACAAGTTTCTAGCAAATTTAAAACAGCATGCAATAATTTATTACTACACCATAGCTAATTTACCCGTTTTATTCAACATACTCCTAGATGTTTAACAAGTGCTCTCCCTCTAATGTGCATAGGGATGTTTTATTTCTATTCTATTAGTTTTTGCTACAGTAGTCCAAATCCTGAACTACTTTCTCTCTCCCCTCAGAACTGCCATCAAAATCAACGTCATGAATATCAAACACTTTGTTCCAAAGAATGAAACTTAGGTACAAGGGACTAGAAAGGAACTCTAGGGTACAAGTCCAGTCCTCTGTCCCCATGTCATACAATTCCTTCCCATGAACTGATCAGGCTTAATCTTAGAAGTACAGTAAAAGCTGCCTTGACCAGCACCTTACAGGTCGGCATGCTCTTTTAACTGGCATGCCGGCTTGCAAGGTAAAAGCAAAACCGGAAGTGCCCACCGTGGCACTTCTGGTTTCACCAAGCCCCCACGGCCCGAGGCAAAGCAGCCTGCACTGCTGAGCCCCCACAACCCAGGGCATAGCAGCCTGAGCGGGGCCCGCCTCTCTGTCCCTCAGGATGGGTGGCGATGCGGCAGGAGGGGCGGCAGCCCGAACAGGCAAAGACACCTGTTCGGGCCTCTCAGTTAATTGGCATATTTTGTTATCCAGCACGCCCCATTCCCCATGGGTGCTGGATAACAAAGCTTTTGCTGTAGTTAAGTTTTTACCCCAAGTAATCTTATAAAAGAGACAGTTCCATAATCTCACTCCTCTGATGGTTAGAGAGAGTTTATTGTTTGGGGCATGTTATAATTTTACTTGCCAACTGCACAAGTCATACCTCCATTCATAGCGTCAATCCTTATCTTAAGTTGACTGGGTCCAGTCAGCAAGCTTCTGATTGCGTTAAAGTCAAAGATATTTCGAAGCAGACTGAGGTAGATATCCACTGAATCTACTATTTCCACTGGGGAAAGAAGGTAAAAGAAGTCATTTGAGTTGGCACATAGACAGATAAACTGACCAGTAACTTCTCTGCAAGGATACCTGAACAATCCAGTATACACAAAACAAAATCAGGTAACACTTGAGACTGGTACAAAGCCCTTTGAAGCAATTTGATAGACTCCCACAGACTTCAGTGTCATTTGGATCGGGCCTCAAATCCTATGTATGCTAATGAAGTCCTGCCTGTATGGGGACTGCAGGACTAAAATATATTAAGAGTTTGCATTGTATTGATTCACAATAATACATGATGTAAAAAAACCTCTCCATTTCACAGTCAAAAAAAGCACTGGACAACTTTTCAGTTCTCATGAGCAAATAAAAGTGAATCAAGCTAAACAGGATTGGCCTTTATGCTGGAAAAGTATTGCTTCTTTACAGCATCTACTCCAGATTTTTTACTCTAGATTTTATGGACCCTCACTTTCAAAGTTACAATCTGCTTGCATCTTTCAGTTCAGCAATACACTTCCTGTGCTTCTCATTTCTGGCACCTGGCATTCATTTTGAATGCTCGCTATCAATCTACAATTAGACATTTGTATTATATATTTTATTTACTTAAGATAGTTCAGCTCAACTCCAACATCTGGTTTCACTAAGATGCTGATTTTCTGAACTGTGAATTCATGAAGGCAGAAGGCTATAAATTTTTCTAGTTCTGTTAGACGTAAAACAGATCAAACAAAAATATATGCAAGAAAGCAAGGCTTTGGTAGTGAAAGCAATTACCACACAGTTGACAACAACATGGCTTTCCAATTATGTTGAAATACATTACTTCTTCTGATAAAATTAAACCACATCAGTTATGCAAATGTCTTTTCATCTGGTCAAATTAGTATCTTAAATGTTTTAAATAATAATTTAATTATAACTAAAACAAATCAGCCAGCTTTTCACAGAAATTCTGACTTCACTTCAATGCTCTACTTGAGGATGATGTGAAAATGATGCATACATTTTTTGTGCCTGAGGCAATGCTTCAATAGAAAATCATACATTAACTGAATAAACAAAAAGTTAAATTAAGTTGCTCAAGTCTCCCGTTTTAAATGTGACCTGCAAAAAGTCATTTCAAAATGAATTAACTCTACAGTTATATGCTGAAGGTCTGAAACAAAAATGAACTGGAATTTAAATTACTGTAAACATATTTTATAAGACCCTAAACCTGGAGATTTATATGCAGGTGCTAAACTTAATAAACAATAACAATCTACTGCATTCAACAGCATAACTCATGAATGAATAAATCTGACAGGGAAGTGTGTATAGGACATCCATGGGCCTAAAAATTATTTTAACTCCTGCAATGTTATACTGATTTGTTCCCTATTGTTTCAATACCCAGAACACAGGATTCACTGGACCCGGAGTGTAAGTAGGTAAAAGTGTTTAAATATATCAAATGGTTTTGAAATGATTTTTAAATTATTCTGATTTTTTATAAGATATGTTCCAAACTGTGCAATATAAAAAAGTACCTTTTCTGTGTGCCAGAATGCAAGCTACAATGCTTCTAGCAACACTATGTTCCACAATAATGTATTCTGGGATATAGCTATCAGAGAAATGTCCCCCACCAAAATATATTCATACTATTTTCATTTTCAGCAAAATATTCTTGGAATCTTTTAGGGGTTGTCAAAAAGCTCACAACAAAATAAAACTGGATGTTAGAGTTTTTAAATCAACAAAAAATATGGGTTTTAGTTGCCAAAAAACTAAAAATGTGGGGAGAGGCCTCTGTGAAAAATCAAACATTTTTCAATAAAATTGTTTTTTAATTAAAATTTCCTTGTATTCAAAACAAAGATTTCAATGGAAAATCTTTTAATTTAGAACTAATTCAGTGGCACCAGGAGCTGGGCAGTATTTCTACCTAAGTGTTTTACACCAGGGGTTTTCAACCTTTTTTAACAAGTGTACCCCTGGCAGCCCCCTTTTTAATAATGTGTACCCTTGCAGGGGAGAGGGGTGGCAGTGAGCGGCCAGACATGGTGGGGGGGAGGAGGGGGTGGCGAGCGGCCAGATGTGGAGTTGGGGGGGGGGGGGGAGTGGGGAGTAGCAAGCAGTGGCAATGCAGCGCCTGTGCGGCCCTGCTCTCGCCCTGCCCCAACCCTGCTCCTGTGAGGCAGCAGCACGGAGTGGCAGCACTCCATCCTGGCCCACCCCTGCATACCGCCTGGAACCTTTCAAAGTACCCCCAGGGGTTTGCATACCCCCAGTTGACAACCCCCCTGTTTTACAGAATTGGGTCCTTAGTGAAACTGATGGTTAGAATTTGTGAACTATCTGTAAAACAGTGGTAAAATTTACAGAGCTAGCTTGCAGTACATTGTTAGAATGAATGGTTGTAAGGCATTTTAAAGAAAGAAAGAACTGTTTAAATAATTATATTACCAGATGTGGAGCCTGAGGCAGTTGCCACACACAGGGGTAGCAGCAGCTTCTGGTTGCTGCCATGCTGCTGGTCTGATTGAATGGTTATGGCAGCAACTGTATTCTTTCATGAACCCCCACCCAAATCCATGCCTAAGGCAGCTTACCCCAGTCACTCAACACTAATTACACCACTATAAATTACTATTTTTCTGTAGTAACTCTTATCATAAGAATCAATGGATTTACCACACAGCTTCTATAAACATACATCGATACCTCGGAAAGGTTTGAATTTGTTTTCTAGATCAAATTCCTGTCTTCCTAGTCGAGTTAAGTCAACTCTGAGATCAGGACAAATGGTATATTCCTCCAGGGTTTTGCTGATCTGATAAATTTTATCTGAAACAACATCTGGGGCAGGTCCTGCAGAACAAAATATTAAGATTTTTTCAGATGATGGCTCACTATCCAGATACAGAAAGAAGCAGTTCATTCATACATTTACTTGCTTATTTTTCCATGCATCAGTAACAAACAAGCCTAGAAGGCAGCACTGGATTAAAATACAGGATTTTTCTCCTGATAGAAAATCATAGATCTCATATGTCACTGGAAAAAAAACATAATATTAAAACCACAATATACTATGTAGGTTTACTTCATTAATGAAAAATAGCATACAAATAAATAATTTCAGGAAAAAAGAACAGAGCCATCACCATCTGGATGTATTATTATTGTTAAAGAAATCTGCCATTTGCTGATAGTCTTCAGTAAATCCCAATATGCATGTTGCATTAACATGGTTATTTGGCAAGTTGCTTGTTTGCAAATACTGAAAAGATGAAATTTAAATGGAAAAGTAAATTAAGGTCCAGAGGAGCAGAATCCAATATACTTCTGCCCTGCTAATGAAGACTCAATATTTACATTTATATTAAGGTTAAGTATCTATAAACTGTATGCAACTTTACTTTACATCAACCTACATAAATGAATGTATTGAGTTTACTAGTTTTATAGAACTGTTTGCCTTTAAAGACACTTCTGACAGTTTATCAAAATTAATCTGCTTTAGGAATTCAAAATGACTTCATTATTTAATATGCAACTTTGATCTGGAGTTAATCAGATTAATTGAACAGAATTCATGTTTCAGTTGCAGACTGACTTTGATTAGCTAATTTGGAAAACAATATATTTTTTAAAAGATACGGTATAGGTAAAATAAACATTTTTGACTTGGCACAGAAGTTACTAGAAAAGGTTTTATAGCGCACATTGTGAGGTTAGACTACGTTTTCAGAATGTTCCCTTGTGGCCTGAAAAACAATTAAATCTACTATTTTAAAAACATTTCCACCCTGAAAAATGACTTCAGCTAACTAACTCTAGTGGGTGCATCTACACATTCATTAATGCACTGTAATTACAGCGCAAAATTTAGTACCTGCTAGGGCTGTGCAAAGCTTTGGGTGCTGATTCGATTTGGAGGAGATTTGGCCCAATTTGGTGGCCTAATCTCCAAATCCGAATCAAATCAGGGGACCAATTAAAAGGTCTGAATTGATTCAAAGCTCTCTAAATCTTCGGAAAAGATTTGGAGATCTTCAGTGATTCAGACAGTCCCTGCCTGCTGCAGCAGGGATCTGGAGCTGGACTCGGAGCTGGTAAGTAGGGGGCAGGCAAGGGGGGAGGGGGACATGGGGGGACCCCTGCCAGGCCCCATCTCCTGCCTGCTCTCCCAGCCCCGCCCCGACCTTTGCCCACTCCCCCAGGCCGCCCATGGCTGCCTTGCCCACCCCAGTTCCCAGTGCTTTAAAAAAAAAGCCCCATTCACCAGGTGCTGCTGGGTGGGGGGAGCAATCCCTGCTGCCCCCCACTGCCCCATGCCACATGGGAGCCTCTGCCATGAGCCCCCCGACTCACCCCTTGCTCTGCCAGCTCCCCCATGGCTGCCCTGCCTGCCCCAGCTCCAGCCCCTTAAGAAAGAAAAATAAAAAATGACAAAAACCTGGAGACTCTCTGCTCCTGCAGTGGCCTCGGGGTTGGGGGACTCATGCAGAGCCCCTCGCGAGGCAGCTGGGGGCAGTGGAGATCACCCCCCCTGCCGGGCAGGAACAGGTAAGTCCAGGGGGGTTTGTGGGTTTTTTTCTTGAAGGGCTGGAGCTGGGGCAGGTGGGGCAGCCATGGGGGGTGCTGGGACAGCAGGGTGGGGGTCTCATGAAGAGCCCCAGCACGCAGCGTGGAGCAGTGGGAGGCAGTGGGGATCTCCCCCCTGCCTGGCAGCACCCAATGAGTAAGGGATTTTTTTTTTTTTCAAAGTGCTGGGAGCTGGGGTGGGCAGGGCAGCCATTGACGTGCTGGGAGAGCAAGCAGGGGATGGGCCTGGGTGATTCGGAGATTCGGCTTCAGCTAAATCACCAAATCGATTCAGGACAGTGATTTGAATCACCAAAGCAAATCACAGTGCCCCGAATCAGCCGATCCAAATCCGAATCCAAAGCAAATACTAGCCACTTCTTACAGGCTTGGTACCTATAATCACAGGGTGCCTATACACAAGTGCAGAGGCTGCCCTGCTCTGGGCCCCTCCAGTGCTGGCCCTGGGACATCAACATGGGCCCCACACTCCCACCCAGCTGTCTCTGGCTCCTCTGCACCCCCAGTGCCCCCACCCCAACCCTGCAGTACAGGCAGGGAGCAGCACGCAGCTCCAACCCTGCGCACCCCATGCTTGCCCACAGGTTATGAGCTGGTGCTCAGCATGGGGGAAAAGCAGCCTCCACCTCTCCATGGCTGGCACCCTGTGCTGCAGCCACTCACATTCCACGTGGGGCTGTCCTGCCTCTCCACATCACTGCCACCCCATGGGGCAGTGAGGACACCAGAGAGCAGGCACAAGCAGCTCCGAGCAGTGCAGCACGGGACACCGGCCACAGGGATGGGGGGGTGCTTTTCTGCATGCTGAGCACCAGCTCATAACCCACCACCGCTGCTAGCCTGGGCCCCATGCCGGCTCCGAGCTTGCCTGTCGGGGCTGAGTCACAGCAGCAGCAGCTGGGCAGAAGTGGCAGCAGTGGCTGTGTGGAGCAGCCGTTGGGCAGCACAGAGGCAGCGGTGAAGCAGCCGCACACCAGCCTAGCGCGGTGCGGGCTCCAGGCCACCAACAATGCCCGGCAACGGAGGGGGGGGGGGCACCTTTCCCCCAAGCCGAGCAGCAGCTTCCACCCAGCTGCTGCTGCTGCCATGGCTCAGCCTTGATGGGAGAGCCTGGACCCGGCATGGGGCCCAGGCTAACAGCGACAACGGGTTACAAGCTGGTGCTCAGCATGGGGCAAAGCACCACCCCCTGCCTCCCTGTGGCCGGCACCCCATACTGCAGCCACTTGGAGCGGCCTGTGCCTGCTCTCCATTGCCCCTGCTGCCCTACGGGGTGGTAGTGATGTGGTAGAGAAGCAGGACAGACCCGCGCAGGCTGCAGCATGGCACACTGGCCACACGAGGGGAGGGCACTTTTCCCCTGCGCTGAGCACCAGCTTGTAACCTGCAGGCAAGCGCAGGGCACACAGAGTTGGGGCTGTGCACTGCTCCCCGCCTGTACTGCAGGGCTGGGGCAGGGGCACTGGGGGCACGCAGGAGCCAGCAGCAGCCGGGCGGGACCACACTGGTGTCCCGGGACCAGCACCAACAGGGCCCAGAGCAAGGTGGTATGAGCGCGGGGTCCGAGCTGGCAGGGGCTCTATGGAGTCAGGTCAGCTCCCCACTTTAGGCCCCACCGGCAATGGCCCCAGGACACTGGTACAGGCCTCATGATCCCACTCACTTCCACACCCCTCCCCCCCTTCCCCCCCCCGCTTTCCCCACTTTCCTGCCCAGCCACTCTGCACTACATGGCTCTCATACCCACATCCATATGCGCACACACATCCCCACAAACCCCATATGCACTCACTTCTGCACATACACCACAAATGTACACAAATCAGGACAAAAATATATTTTATAATTAAATTAAAATATATTATCATGGGTGTTTGATTTTTAGTATGTAATTTATTTTTTTTCCCCCTAAGATGGCAAACCCTCTTCCCCAAAGGAGTACTTCCAGGGGCAAGTGGAAAGACTTCCAGTGGCAAAGGTCAAAGGTTAGGGGCAGGATTTCTGGTCCCAAGATGGCAACCAGGGGGTAGAGCACCTGTCAAAGGGCAGGGCTACCCATGTAGCTCTCAACAGCTTCCCAAAACTCGATAAGCTGCCCTCCATCCAAAATAATTGCCCGTCCCTGTTCTACAACCTCCCTTGGCAGCTTGCTCTGCTGCCTAACTGTTCTCACAGTTAGAAAGCTCTTCCTAATACTTAACTTATAATTTTCCCAGTTGCAACTTTGAGCCTTTTACTCTTTGTTATGTCCTCCATGACTAATGAGACTAATCAGTCGTTGACACCTGTTCTTCAGCCCTGCTCTATTTTTAAAACTGTACAGGACTTTGTTTAAAATGCCAAAATAGGCTAAAGACTAAAGATGCTGCTACCAATCTATCAGGAAGAAGCTGAATGGCATGGAGTGTACTTAAGCTTGCTGAGGCACTGTGCCCAGTGATTATGGTCTGATACTTGTGCTCAAATACTGTCTCTCTGACTTGATATCTGATTTTACTTAAGCTTCTTATCCTTTCTGGGCTTCATATCTGGTCTACAAACAAAATGGCAACAGTCAAATATCACATATTCAATTATACCAGTACACCTCCTGGGTGTTTATAAACCTTAAGTTTTCCCACCTTCGAAATGGAGATAACAATTCACCAATAGCATGTGGGATATTCAAATGAAAAGCACTATACAAGTGCAAAGTATTACTAATCAGCATTAAGATCTATTATGGGTGTATAAGGTTGATTATATGAAAATTCAGGCTGAAGAAACTGACAGACTAGGCTGAAAGTACTAGCTAAAGATCTCATGTACTCACAAGTTCTACTACTTTAGCTATGCCAGTATAGTTAACACAGTACAACCCCCTTGTGTAAATTAAGTTATACTCTATAAATAAGGCTATTCCAGTACAATTTATAAATTCAGGACAGAGCCTTGCAGTGTGCAGCTTGTGAGGGGCCAGCATGCAGCCTGCGGGCCCTTACAGGTCTCTCACTGCCATGCAGCATGCAAGGGACCAAGAAGGAACCGCATACTATTAGCACTGCCCATGTACAAGGGGGATCCGAGAAGGGCTGCATGGCAAGAGGGGATAATTCCAAGGGGTTGCCTTGCAGCATTTGGCCCACGTGCGTGCAGTCCCAAATTGCAGTGAAGTTGGTAACCCTGCCCAAGAGGAAGAATAAGTAATAGTGCTTTACTTGCTTCTAAAAATTTCAAACTGAAAAGCAAATACCAAGGCATGTCTAGTAGAAATAAGTAAAATGGGAATCTACAGTGTTCAGTTCCATAAAGCAGATATATTTATAAAGGGACAGAAACACATGCATCCACTGACCTAAAATAAATTCAGTATAAAATTAAGATGACAAGTCCAGTAGATTTTTACATGAAGAATTCCTATCAACTTGAGAAGGAACTGAACCAACAAAGAAGTACAGGTTCTAACCCAGTGCATACTATATATTGTATTCTCGTAAATGCACATAGACAATGTCTCTTCTAACATTAAAAATACTAATGTTGGAAACATGCTTAGAACAACAGGAGAACTGTATATAGTTATCATCTGGCTATCCCTGTCGACCTATCTTTACCATCCAGAGATGTGATGATGTAATGTGTTATAAAAACACCTACCTCCATTGGAAACATTAAACTTGACTCCAAATTCTCCTCCAGGTCCTCCAGGGCTGTGACTTGCTGTTAGAATAATTCCACCAGCTGCTTTGATCTTTCGGATAATACATGAAACAGCAGGAGTGGATAAAATGCCATTCTGACCAATAACCAATCTTCCAATCTAAATGAACCAGAATAAGTCAAATTACATTTACTGATGCTAGCATTTCAACTCCAGATGGTACCAATGTTTTTAATAAATATACCAAAATGTTGTATTATATGTAAGGCCAGCTGAATTTGCACTATAACTACATGGTTGCTTCTATAGTGCCCGTGTTTAAATGAAACACCCTCTGGAGCTGCTATATAACACTAAGAATTCTGGAAGTTAAGCTTTTGGATTTCTGCTAATAAGAAGTTGGCTCAAATACTCTAATATGAAACAATATGTGATCAACTAAGGTATTTTTTCTACACAAATATCTCATTTGACTTAAATGAATATATACCAGAACTGAATATGACCTGTTATATAAAATATAGCATTAAATTCATTAATTTAACCTGCATAATTTACCAAGATAATTAATTAGCTCACACCAATTTTAAAAATCTTTTGTACCTACTGTAAATAGCATATTTGTATCCTAGATAGCAACTGCCTTTCACAGGATGGCACTTCAGTTGCACCAGGACCTAGGCAGGCTAAGGTCTATAGTCTTTGTCAATCATACCTCTATATCCAAGATAAGAGCAGTAATACCTTGCATAGTAGAACATTGTAAGTTACATTTGGCTGCAAATCAGTTTGGCTACTCCTACTGAAAAGAGTGAAGCTGGGCCTAGCTCTGAATTTGGGAAGTACCTATGAATTCTTAAAATACAACAAGCTTTCAGGATGCTGTTATTAAACATTGACTCAACGCATTTGGTATTATGTGTAAATCCATGGCAAGGTTACAATTACAAACCTTGGTCTTATCCCGTAGGCAGAGACTACTGTTTGCGCTCAATATAAAAATAATCCAGGAGTCTATCATAGATATATTTATAGACAAATAAGAAACAGTTCTGTTCCCTGGGAAACAGGTAGATGTTGAAACCAGCAGGAGAGATTAATGTAAATAGGCAAGCAATGATGTATTTGCCAACAGACCATTAGAGACACTGCCAATTTGACCTAATTTTTTTTTTTTTTTTTAATTACAGTCTTATTTCCTTGAAAGAAAAAAGGATACAGGGTAGTATAGTTACCCTTACACTCCTAGATCTGGGACAGAAGTTCCATAAACTGATTTGACCTAAATCAGTTTAGTGTGATACTCCATCCAACCAGATTTATCTTAAACTGCTTTTGGCCATTTTGAAAGTGGTATATGTGCTGTGAAATTCTGTTCTGTTACAAGTTTAAACTAGTTTTGGATCACTTAAAGTGGTTTATGTCTAACTTCTCCCCCTAGCCCTAAAAGCAAAAAGGAATCATTTCACCTCCTGTCCCTTTTGCTGGAGTGGAGGATGCAAAGCCAATACTGCCCGTTTCGCACACCCGTATTCGATTCAGATTCAGCCCAAATTGGAAACAGCAATTCGATTCGTTGATTTGGATCACTGTCCCCGATCGGATTTGGCCAAATCAAAATATGAAGATTCAATGCTGATTCAGAGAATCAGCAATTCTGCCACAGACACAGCTTTAAATGTTTTTTCTACATACCTCAAGGTACGAGGCACGACTCATGAATGGTACGATGCTAGGGTGCATGGAGCGTCCCACAGGAGCATGGGAGGGGGTGGCGGGGGGGGCCGCACTCCTGTAGGATGCTCCATCCGCCCCAGCATCACGGCATTCACGAGCCACATCCTACCTTGGAGGTATGTAGAAAAAACATTTAAAGCTGTGTCTATGTCCAAATCTCCGAATCTCTCTGAATTGATTCAGAGGGTTCCAATTTGATTTTGAGAGATTAAAGGGTCTCCTGATTCGATTCAGATTCAGAGATTTGACCACTAAATCAGGCCAAATCCCCACCGAATTGAATCAGGGACCAAAGCTTCGTACAGACCTAATAGCCAAGACTGCTCCTCTCCTCCCCGCCCCCCAACTAGCTGGTGAAAAGGGGACTCCCTCAGCAGAAGAAGGGGCAGCAAGGTGGGATTCTGGGACTCCCAACTTTTCCAACAGTGTATGGAGAAGCCTCAGCAAGAACTTACAGGAGGAGACATCAACAATTTGCTGCCTCGATATTAAAAGGTACATACAGGAGTTTGGGGAGCTTAAGGGGAGGTTAGATTCCATTTTAAATGGTGACCCGACTTAACTTAGTTTGCTCACATGCATACCTTACACTTAGATCCCTAATTAGGTCAATCTAAGTGCAAACTGTGCAGAAGTTCCAGGAAGGTTAGATTGGTCAAAATGGGCAACTTGATTTTTCCATTTGATGAGGTGAAAGGTTTTGACACAATTTTCTGAACAGTATTTTTCCACATTTGGCATTGCTTTGTGTTTCTCTTAGGGGATTGCAAAGAACATGAAACGTTCATGTTTACAGAATATTTCCATTTGATGAGGTGAAAGGTTTTGACACAATTTTCTGAACAATATTTTTCCACATTTGTCATTGCTTTGTGTTTCTCTTAGGGGATTGCAAAATCCACACAGAGTGCACTTAGAATGGGTACAGGGTGTGTCATGGTGCAGGGTCCCCAAGGATAGCCATGATGCCCCTAGGGCTCCGTGACCATGCCAGCTCTGCCCTGCGGGTGCCTTCTAATCTCACCTGCCACATCTTGTTGGTTAAAATAATAAGTTGGGAGGCTACCCATGAGTTTCTGTAAGGTCATGGTCCTGTAGAACCCCACTAGAACTTGCAGGTTCTTGGATCCTTTGTCGGGTTTCACTCCAAGTCTGTGCCTCACAGGACACCCTAAGCCTTATGAGCTAGATGTGTGGCTCCAAAACCTCCCCTTTACCCATGCCTTACAGGTGGTATATGAATAATATCCCTCTGTTGAAGCGTTGGCCTAACTCAGCCTCCTGTTGTCACTGCACCCCTCTTGTGCTGCGCACTACAGCCCCCTGTGGCTGCACCCCTCCGGTGCTGGGCACTACAGCCCCCTGCAGCCTGTGCCCCCTTAGTACTGGGGCACTACAAGATAGTGCACCCCAATAAGGCCTCCTCCACCCCTATTAGCTTCATCCTGGTCCACTGGTGCAAACATCATAAATATAAGTCCCTGGGCTATAACATAAAATCAATGAAGGCCACACTCTGTCTCTTTAAGAAGACTAACTTCTCCCCAAGTATTGAATGCCTCCTAGCCCTGGGTACCTTATAGATTCATAGATTGTAAGGGGCTGGAAGGGACCCCGCAAGATCATCAGGTCCAGCCCCCTGCACTATGTAGGAAAGACAACTGTGGTCAGGTGACCCCAGCAAGGTGACCGTCCAGTCTCCTCTTGAAGATTTCCAGAGTAGATGATTGCAACACCTCTGGAGGGAGTTTATTCCACAGTCTGGACACCCTAACTGTGAAGCAGTTTTTCCTAGTGTTAAGCCTGAAACAGTCTTCCAGGAATTTGTGGCCGTTACTCCTGGTTTTCCCCAAGGACACCCTGGTGAACAGTTGTTCACCGAGCCCTTGATGTGTTCCCCTGATATAGCAATAAGCTACCAAGTCCCCTCTCAGCCTTCTCTTTTTTAGGCTGAAGAAACCCAAGTCCCTCTGCCTTTCCTCATAAGGTTTGCCTTGCAAGTCTCTGATCATATGGGTGACTGTTCTCTGGACTCTCTCAAGCTTTTCCACACCCTTGCTGAAGTGCAGTGCCCAGAACTGGACGCAGTACTCCAGCTGCAGTCTCACCAATGCTGAGTAAAGCAGAAGAATCACTTCCTTGGTTTTCCTTGAGCTGCATTGGTTGATGCATGCCAGAATACTGTTTGCCTTGCTGGCTACAGCATTGCACTGACAGCTCATGTTCATACTATGGTCTATTATTACCATTAGGTCCCTTAAAGTTGTGGTGCTAGTCAGTTTGGCGCCACCGAGCCTGTAAGTATGTTGGGGATTGTTCGTCCCCAGATGGAGCACTTTACACTTCTCAATGTTGAACTTCATCTAGTTCCGATCTGCCTAACTTGCCAGCCTGTCTAGGTCTGCCTGTATCTGCAGCCTATCTTCAAGCGTGACCGCACCCCTCCATAACTTGGTGCCATCTGCGAATTTGGCCAGTGAGCTCTTCACCCCCACATCCAAATCATTGATAAAAATGTTAAAAAGCACTGGACCAAGCACCAACCCCTTAGGGACACCACTGGTCACTTCTCGCCAAGATAACATAGATCCACTCATTAGAACTCTCAGCCAGCTTCCTACCCACCTAACTGTCAAAAAGTTAAGCCTGCAATTCTCCAATTTTCCCATGAGAACATCATGGGATACCAAATCAAAGGCCTTTTAGAAGTCTAGGTATACAGTGTCGACCTCCTCTCCTATCCAGGTGGCAAGTTACCTGGTCATAGAAGGAGATGAGATTGGTAAGACAAGACCTGCCCCCGATGAAGCCATACTGGCTGTTGTTCAGAATACTACCTTCTGCAAGCATATTGCACGTAGACTCCTTGACGAATGTTTCCAGGATTTTCCCTGGGATAGAAATTAGGCTAATTAGCCTATAGTTGCCCAGGTCCTCCCTCCTACCCTTCTTGAAGATAGGCACAACGTTAGCCCTCTTCCAGTCTTCAGGGACCTCCCCCAAGCGCCATGAGTTTGGAAGAGTTTCACCAGAGGTCCCATGATGACTTTGACCAGCTTCAGCACTCTCGGATGAAGTTAATCCGGTCCTGCTGACTTATAAATGTCTAACTTTTCTAACTGATCACGCACCAGCTCAACATCAACAGTAGGAAAGCGGTCATTCGCACCATGCCCATTCTGAACCTTATCTAGTAACATTTTCCTCTTAGTCCTATGAAATACCAAAGCAAAGTACAGGTACTCCTCACTTAACGACCTACCTGTTTAACGACCGTGCAGACTTACAACCAGCTCTGCGAGCAGTCAGTATTGTACGAAACGTATTGTGGAAACGGCAGCGTGGCGTCTCAAGCCAAGGCACGCAGTATCAAGGGGCAGCTCCTCACTTATCGACCAATTCGCTTAACGACCTAGTCGCAGGAACGGAACTCGGTCGTTAAGTGAGGAGTGCCTGTAGTCACTCAGGAGCTCAGTTTTCTCCTGAGTGCTGGTAACCAGCTGTTATGGGTTGTTAAGCAATGGCCCACAATTCCATTTGTTTTCCTCCTGTTTCCTACATACTTAAAGAAGGATTTCTTCTTGTCCTTGATTTCTGTTGCTAGTTTAAATTCAGTCACCACCTTAGCCTTTCTAAGCTGCTCTTTCTTTCTTATTTTTCAAGAGGACCATGATATCTCTATTAAGCCAAGAGGGCTTATGAGCCCTTCTGCTCTCTTTCCTCAGCATGGGAATGGACTTCTTTTGTGCTTTGAGGATCATGCCCTTCACAGAACCATAGAAGTAGGGTCGGAAGGGACCTTGTAGATCTTCAAGTCTGACCCCCTGCCTGGGCAGGAGGAAAACTGGGCTCAAATGACCCCAGCCAGGTAGGCATCGAGCCACTTCTTAAAGACCCCCAGGGTAGAAGCCAGCACCACTTCCCTTGGAAGCTGGTTCCAGATCCTAGCCGCCCTAACTGTGAAGTAGCTCTTACGGATGTCTAATCTAAACCTACTCTCCAACAACTTGTGATCATTATTCCTTGTTAACCCGGGGGGCACTAGGGGAAACAAGGTCTCCCCCAAACCCTTCTGGTCCCCCCTAGTGAGTTTATAGACAGTCACAAGGTCCCCCCTCAGCCTTCTCTTGTGAAGGCTGAACAGGTTCAAGTCCCATAGCCTCTCATTGTAGGGTCTGCCCTGCTGTCCCCGGATCATGAGGGTGGCCCTCCTCTGGACCCTCTCAGTGTTGTCCACATCCCTCTTGAAGTGGGGTGCACAGAACTGGACGCAGTACTCCAGCTGTGCCTGACCAGTGTCGCGTAGAGGGGGAGGATCACCTCCTTGGCCCTACCTGAGATGCACCTGTGGATGCACAATAGGGTCTGGTTAGCCCTGCTGACTGTGACCTCACATTGTCGGCCCATGTTCATCTTGGAGTCAATGATGACTCCAAGATCCCTTTCTGCCTCCGTGGTCTCAAGAAGGGAGTTTCCCATCTTATAAGTGTGCTGCCGGTTACTACTGCCCAAGTGCAGCACCCTGCACTTGTCCTTATTGAAACGCATCCTGTTTTTGTTAGCCCACCCTTGCAACCTATCCAGGTCTTTCTGCAGTCTTTCCCTCCCTACTAGCGTGCCCACCTCACCCCAAATTTTGGTATCATCAGCAAATTTGAACAGGTTGCTTTTCACCCCGTTGTCCAAATCGCTGATAAAGAAATTGAACAGTGTGGGCCCAAGGACCGAGCCCTGGGGGACTCCGCTGCCCACTTCCCCCCAGGTCGAATATGACCCGTCCGCCACCACCCTCTGAGTACGACCCTTCAGCCAATTAGCAATCCATCTGACCATGTAGGCATCGATGCCACAGTCGCCTAGTTTTTTAATGAGGATGGGGTGGGAAACAGTGTCAAAGGCCTTGCTGAAGTCCAGAAAGACTACATCCACGGCGATACCTGCATCCAATGCTTTTGTGACCTGATCGTAAAAGGCAATCAGGTTGGTCTGACATGACCTGCTCCTAACGAAACCATGCTGGCTGCCCTTGAGCATCATCCCCGATGCCGGCCCATCACAGATGTGCTGCTTGATGATCTTCTCAAAGAGTTTCCCCAGGATTGAGGTAAGACTGACGGGCCTATAGTTGCCTTGAGGAACAACCACTCTTCATGCACCTTATGAACACTTTATGTGTTTCTGGAGCCTCATTATTCATACAAGCATCAGATCAGGCAACCAGACATTTCTGAGTAGCTCTTTCCTGCAAGAGCTCCTTGCCCTGGTGGCTGCTAGAGAACTAACCCCTGTTAGCCCCAACCCTGGGGCTTATATGTACCCAGGGCCCTGCCTTCTTCTGGTCAACTGGCTGGGTGCAGGTGCCAGCTAATTCCCTCATTAGCCTGCTGCCAAGGCAACTTGCAGCTGTGGAGCTCTGCCTTGCTCCCAGGACTCTCTAGCTAGGCTGCTACTGCCTTAATGGAGCAAGCACGTCTTAGTGCCCTGCAACAGGAGACTGATCTAACTGAACTTTTGTAAATATTCAGAACACAGACCTACGGCTGTGAAAGCCCAGCTGCTGACCCAAGGGAGGTGGGGGGGTGAGGGGGGAGCTGCAATTTTCCTATCCTTCCCCCACTGGCCCCTCCCCTCACACCCATATGAACACCCCCCCCCACCCATAGACAAGCCAGCCCCTTGAGTGTGCCAAACCCTCCAATCCTGCAAGCTGCTCCCAGTTCCAGCATGCAATCAAAGTAAATCGGGATAAGGGGAAAGCTGGGCAGAATGGAGGGAGTAGTTGATTCACCAGGTAGGGGAGGAGTTCAGGGCCTAACACTAATCCCTGGTCAGGGGGAAGGGGAGAGAGTTCTCCCAATCGTGCCAAACCCCCCACCAGTGGAGCTGCCAGCCCCTGCAATCCCATCAACTCCCCCCAGAAGTCACTAGCCTCCAATCCACCCACTCCTCCCCAATCCATCTCACTTCAGTTGGGCTCCTGGGGCTGATGAACATCTGTACAACCAACCCCAGGAGCGGTTTGGGGTGGTTTGGCTGCACCAGGGGGAGGGGGAAAGTCTGGGGCTGTTTGGTGGGATTAGAGAGCCTTTCCAAGTCCACCAACACCCCACCCCCAATCCCTCTAAGTCCCCTACAGACCCCACTAGACCCCCAATCACCCAAGCCTCCCCATCCCAACTGTTCCTCCCCCGATTTACCTTAGCGCAGGCTCCCAGCACGTATCTAATTAGTAAGTTAGACTGGGGGTTCATTTTTAAACTGATCTAACCCCTCAAACTTCTAACAGTACAGTCTACCCTCAAACTTCTAATAGTACAGTCTATACAAAGCCTAAGATCTGTTCCTTCCTTATCTGCTACCCCCTCCTTCTTTTAGGGTAGAAAACTCTGTGTGTGTGTGGGGGTGTGTGTGTGGGGGGGGTGTCCCTCCGCACACACCCTGGACAGAGGAAATGGAAAGTGTGGAGCAGGGAAAAGAATGGAGAAAGACGAGAACAGAGGAGGTTTGGTTTGAGGAAGGGGTAGAAAACATTAGTCATCAAGAAACCAGAAGTTAGGATAATTTGATAAGTAAGCAGAATGCCTGGGAAAAAGACTAGAGGTAAAATCCTGAAACCAGGATTTTACCACAGGACATTATGAAGACATAAGTGGCTAGTGTTATTTAGCCTTTCCCCTTTGAACAGTCCTTCAGGATAAACCTCAGAACATTGTGGGGAAAGTACCAATGTCTCTCTTAAACAAATGTTCATGGTTAATGGGAAAAGTTGTTGCATCTTCGCAAATCAGAGGTAGGGACTCCATAATGTCTTTGTTTTGCTGCACCAACCTGACTTAGAGCTGTCGTAGGAGATCATGAGTCAGAGCATCAGACCCCTCAAAAAAATTGCCAGGAATGCAAGTCACTTCCCTTACAATGGAGGAAGCTCTGCACAGGAGCTTGCTTCATGTACTCAGGTCTTACCTGAAATTCTTTCACTCAAGATCACTGTTTCTGAGTCACACTGAAAAAAAAAAATCACTACACTTCAGTGCTGTAGAATCTTGTGTGTCTGGGTATTTGAACACTCTGAGGAATGTAACAGAGATAATTGGATGCAAATTCAACATTCACCACTGGCTGCTCGGCCAATTATTTTGTAGGACATGGAAAAACGCTGCCCCTCCATCCATTTTTGAAGCAGTTCATCAGGCCAAAACCTTTTGACTCTATAAGGCTTAGGCAGTCACTCACCTACAACATGATTTTGTGGACTGTTTAAGGAAAAACAGATTGTGTACACTGAAACGTCCAATAGCTAAATCAAGCACAAGTTACTTTTCCTGCACCTTACAAGTGTAGATGTGTGCTGTTGATTTCTTCTGCACTGTAAGTTACAGTAGTGCCCAACTTTGGGCATTTAAAATACTCAAATATATTTATAACTGAACTAAACAACTGAACTTTCTCTGTTGAGATTTAACAACCTGAGTACTATGATGACATTTCCCCCATAATTTTAGGCTTGCAATATTGACAGTTCCTTTAATTATGTGTTGGGAGGGGTGGGGAAGATATTAAAGTTATGAATATTATTTAACTACATAAAATATTCAAGGATCACTTCACTCCCTAACAGCTCTGATTTTCCTGGTTGGCAGATGTTTGGATCACTCCCTCTGTGGACTATTTTAGAAAAACAAACGAGATAGGAAAAGACTTAGTTCCAGAGGTTCATTTTTAGGAGCAAAATCAATATTTTTAAGGAAATTTTTACTCTATGAAAAATGTCATTTAATAAAAATCCCACTTTTCTGTGCTAAAATACTTTTGACAGATTTTTTTATTTTTTTTTTACTAGTCGTACAACCTAGATTCTTCACTAGGTTGAATGCAATGTACACAGTTAATATGCATTCTGGGTAGCTGAATGTTGTACGTGTTCAGTCAAGATATTGTTGAATAATGTGCTTTCTATTCCAATTTACTGAGATCAGTCCTTTGTCAAATGTTCCTATAACTGAACAAATCTTCATCTCTACAATCTGAAAAAAGGGTTGTACTCTTGCACAGTGATAGTGCTACATAAATCTATGGGACTCTATCAGAGCCTATCAGACTCAGAATTAACTGTTTCACTGTTGTACACCCACTGTAGCCTCTCAAGGCAGAGTAAAACAGCACCTTTTAAAGTCCCAACATCTGAAGTGCTTCTCACAAGCAATCATCCTCAACTGAGGGGGATTGCCCAAGAAGAAGAATTTACAAAGTGACAGGACGTTAGTAAAGATGACATTTTCCCCTGAGGTCTAGTATGGCAGGCTTTACTGGAATAGTTGGAATAGCAGGCTGTCTTTCCCTTCACTGACTGAGACACAGAATACAGACAATTGACTTGAGAAAAAACTACTGATTTATGTTCATACAGTACTTTCCCACTTTTGAAAGTTCTTTGGATCTTCAAATTAAGTGATATTGTATTATTTTCTTCATTCAACAGGCTGAGATGTCAAACTGCTTCACAAACACTTTTTACTTGACCCTACATGCAGTCACTGTAATACAATCCCTTTCGGACAGAACAAGGAGGCCATGTTTCCACTACAAAACAGCTTTTGGTTGCTCTGGTTTGCCTTTTTCCTGTAGAATGGATAGGGTAAAACTCCCTCCACCAGGAGTCAAGCTGAACCAATAAAAATTTGACATAAGTGTCCTACAGCAGTTTTAGATCTAGGTTTGAGAGAGAAAGGCCAGCTTTTACAGTGCTATATCACCTACAGCTTTTTTCTACCCAGAGATATGCAAGTCAATGGAAGTAATGAAGAAATATTTTGAGAGTCGTTTTGAACTAGATTTTCTGTTTATGGCTTCTTCCCTGCATGTAAAGCTTGTTCTGGGAAATATGTAGCTTTTTCAAGATCCTTACATTAGTGCTGTTAATCACTACTGTTAAATTGCATTTAGACAAAGTTGGGTAGAGAAAGTATAGAAAACTTCTCAATAGATTGCAACAAACTTTCTGCTAGTCTATGCAACAGTTTAATTATGTATGTTTCCCAAGGAAGAGAGGCACAAGGAAAACACATATTAAAAAAAGTCTGTTTTGCATCTTTTTCTCCCTCCCCCTTTTTTTTTTAAACAATGAAGCATGTAGAAAGGCTGCCATCTATGGCAATGACTCAGTCTTCCAACTACAGCTGTCAGAGATATGTGCCAGCTTTTAAACAAGAGCTGCATATGCGGGAGCAAAAGGAAGACAACAGGAATTATATTTTGCAAAATGTATGAAAATAATAGGGCTGCAGTTATCTTGAAATGCTCAAGTCAGTGCATATCATATACATTAGTTAAGTGGTGTAGACTACATGCTATATTGTTCCAAGTATAATTTGACTTTGCAAATAAATTGACTCCAACATTTTCAAATACAATTTTAGGATAAACAGCTTTTTCCCTGAGTATGTCACTACTTACAAACAAAGACCTTGAATTGCTTTTGTCCTTACAAAATCCCATAGAAGAATAAAATAAGGAAAGGGCATAAAGCGTTAAGTGAGCAAAATTATTAAAATAAAAAGTGTACTAAAAACAAAACACTTTGGACCGCATAACAGCGCAGCAAGTACATAATTGAGACTGGATGATATCAGTTTCAGGTTAACCCTGTTTATAAGTTTAGTGTGATTTTTGGAGGGGAGCAGGGTAGACATCATCGGAATAACACAATATATTCCTCAATACATTCTTCAAGAGGTTTTGTACACAAAACCAAGTTATTCTTAATAGTAGACACAGAATATTAGTCATAGACTGAACCAATTAGACAGTGTGATCTCTTACAGCTTTTCATTTACATGTATTTTTCTGCTGAGCTGCCACTGCATAAATCTATTTGCCCGCTGAAGTCGATTCTTTAATTTCTGTTGTAAACATCAAAGACACATTCAGCCTTAAGAAGTGATACAAGGATCTCATTCCTACCCTAATGATGGCAGGAGTGAAATTTACATCCTGACACTATTTGTGCTGTGGAGGAATAACAATGACCTCTGCAAAGAGCTCATGTCCAGAATCATTATGTAAAATGTGAAAATCTAAAAGTACCTCTATAAAGTGTTTGGAGGCTGCAGAGAGCTAAGAAATATATGTGCTAGGTCACCCCTAGGGACTCTCCTTTTATATATCAATTTTGTACTCTCTTTACCCCAGATGCTGATTGGCTTTTCCTCAGAAAACAAAGCTGATACCAAATACTTCCTAAATAATGAACTCTAAGATTAACTGACCTGTGCTGGAAAAGTCAAAACTGGTGCCTATATAGCAATATATGCCTAATTAAAGTGCTGTTAAAATACCTGCCATATCAATAGATCATGCTATGGCATGAAAAGGATATCTCTAGTAGTGGCACTCAAAAGGCTGACATTGCAAGACTACTATCATTTGATGTCCCTTATAATATCTTACTAGATACTATATGCTGTATTCTGACTAGAATCTGCAGCAAGAAAGACCATGACTTAGCAAACCGTTAAGACTGAAGAATGACTACCCTAACAAACACTTTGCCAGGACAGTTTTAAGCATTGCTACCACATGCAGCTGTGCATTTTCAGATGATTCAATAGATTAACATGGAGTCAGTTAATGTTTTTTTATTCTGCCCAGTAATCTCTCACATGCTTCAGTCAATTAAGCTTGAAAACACATGAAACAAGAAGATTATGTTCTGGACACTGTGAATCTCTGCTTTCCTGTGGCCTCCCCTGCTTCTGTATGGCCAAGTGGCATGCTGCAATCATGGACAAATATATTGAGAGAGAGAGAGAGAGAGAAAGCACACAAGCAAGCGCTATACATATTTTTTTCTGCCATAACAGATGAGCGCAAGTTTTGCATGGAAGATAAGAGAAAATAAAAACAACATTGTACTAAAAGACAACTGGAAAACAACCAAGGCAGCAGTCAGGTAAATCCCTGCCAAGTCAAACTGCTTGAGCATTTATAAACATACAAAGGCACTAGATCCCTTCTCTGGGATGCTGCTATGCAATATGATGGAGAAATCATGAACTCTACTGCAGATGGTAATAAATTAGTCACGTACTCATATGATTAAGATGCTTTAGCAGCCTACATGTTTTCACAGTAAAAGAACAGAGCATATCATTAACACTAGCTCAACCATCTTCAATACACATCTCCATTTCCTCTCTCTGACACAAACTTTACTATCACCTTAATTTTTTGAGTTTGTCATAAGTCGTCCCTGGACACATGGAGGTGGTAAGGCACTAGATTACGAACAAATAATTTCCTGGTAGTCTCCTAGAGCTGTAATAATTACAGTACATTGTTAAATAATGTATCGAAGTAATCTTAAAGTTTTGGCATGGGAATTGTGAAACGAAAAACTCCCACACACTAGGGCTGGTGGACATTAACATTTGTGTTTGACAGATTTCCCATAACTCAGCAGAGAGAGTGAGCTCAGCTCCAACAACCCACAAAAAGTTTGTCAAACCAGGATGTCCACTGCTCATTCGTTCTGGACAGAAAGCAGAATGTGGCAGGAAAAGGAAAAGGAGGAAGAGAAATAGGCAGGAGCAGTCCCATCCTGATACTAAGCGACTCTCACAAACCTATATCCCTAGCTCCTCTTGCTTCCTAGTCTCCGATGCTCCTTCCTACCCCTTCAGCCCCTACCCCCTCATGTCTCCACCTTCACACACTTCCAGGTTATCCCAGTGCTCCCTGGCTACTACTGGTATGTGAGGAGCTAAGGACCAGCTAGGTTATGCAGAAGAGTTCTTGCCGTCATGCCTTCGCTGTTGCTCAGTCTCAGAGCAACAGGATTCCAGATGGCAGGGAGAGCTAGCACTTCCAAAAGTCACTCCAAAAGCCCACTACAACTTTGCTCAGCTTCCCTCCCTTAACACTGCATACTACATAACTCACTCCAAGCTGCTTTCATCCCTGCATCCTGCATACATCTGTTCAGCTACTATCCTCTCTATGCACAACACCTCACACTGCTCACACTCCTTAAACCACCAGCTCTGCTTCCTCCAGCCTTGCTCACTTGTGTCCCAGCTTAATCACTTCCCACCCTGCCCAACCTCACCCAGCACATCATCTGATGTGTAACAAGCAGGGATCCTGGATTTCTCCAATTAAAAAAAAATACCCAATTTTCAGATTAAAAAGGTAACCCAAAATCCACATTTTTTCATGATTAAAATGAAACACCACGCATTATATATATAATAACAAGTCTCCATTTCAAACATGGAACACTTAAAATATTTCCTCTCCAAAAAAATTCACTGACGACTCAAAGAGAAAGTCCAATTATCTCTTGATAATTTTGTCAGGCTTGGAGAGTAAAGTCAGAGAAACTGATTGTCTTTGGGCTTTATGTAGAAATTTCAAAGCAACCATAATGGTAGCAGGATAACCAGATTTCCTGAATAAGTGAAATACATGTAACCCCCCACCACCTCAGGTTATATAAGATTAATATACATAGTAACTTTATATAAATTATATATCAGTCTAAATCAGTATCAGTTTCTAATGTATAAATATGATATATGTTTCTTTTATATAAATCAAATTAGAACCTGATTATTAAATCATCTTGTATTTATTCTGAGGTTTGTTTGTTTTTACAGACCACAAGGACAGTAAGCAATCACAACACAACAAATGCTGGTAAATAATCTGTTTGCCACCCTTGTCTTTTCTCACACATGTAAAGCTAACAACAGAGAAGGAATGAGTCTCTCTCTCTTGTACTTGCATAATTTAAACTATGGAAAAATATATGAGGTATTGCTCTTAATAGTAGGTTATTTTTTTTAAGTATCAAATTGACAGGCACACCCTGCTTCGACTTGTCTTCAGTCATTTCATGTTTCACATTTCTTATTGAGAATCAAAATACATTTCCCTAGCTACTTCAGTCTACAATGCAGAATCAAAGAATCTGGTAAACCAAAGTTGGCATTTCTCCTGAGGTTTTCAAAATCACCCTAGTTAGGCATAAATAAACCCAAATCTCTACATTGTTAAAGCCTAGTGGTACATCATAAAAGGCATTATTAGGTGGCATAAGGCACCGGGACTCCTAGATTAAGTATGCAAGTAAAATTAAAATGAACCATATTACACTTTCTTATATTTGTTCCAAACCAACAGCACTACAGTTCTTAAACCTTTCCTTCCTTTTTAAATAAGGAGCAGTCAAAATTAAGACTGTTCATCTCTCATTGCCACTTGGCTGTGATATTAGACTGAAAAATCTTTGAAGCAAGAATCACCTTTGACAAGGCAGGCGTGCAGTATGTAAACACACTAAAGCCACAGTTCTTGGGCAGGGTCACTAGGTGATACCACAAAGCAAATAATAAGCCACCACCACTAAATCTCCTGCCTTGAGATTGTAAAGAGCCAAACATCACGGAATTGTTTTCCTCCTGGTTTTGTCACCTGTTTTTTAGAGTGCTAAAATCCATGATAAAATTACATGTAGCAAATTGAGACTAGAAAGCAACACAGGATCTTTAGAGCAACCGTGGTAAGCCACAGGCAACTGCTGCCCTTGTGTGGTAGGTTTCAGGCTCCTCCACTGCCTTATTAACAAAGTGCTCCATTGCTTGAAAATTATAGCAACTCCTGTGGCATCGAATGAGCATCGTGACACTTTAAAGGGCAAACATGGGATGGAAAGAATGGAAGAGGACAGGAAAGGAGTCCTGACACATGGGACTGAGAGGAGAGACACGGCTACGGGGGAAGAAAAGGAGGGGGAAGGCATGTGCAGGGTGTGGACGCATTGCATTCAGAGGGGGGAAAGCAGCAAGTGGGGCCCAAGAACAGGTCGAAGGCCATGGCCACGGAGAGGTCAGCGCGTGTTCAGAAGGGGTCAACAATGGGCGCAAGGTCGTGATGCTCTGCCAGGGTGCTGCGCCACCCTGGGGTGCCTAGAGATCCTTTCCGGGGTGCCACAAAGCACAGTGCAACACTGGCCCTGGCAGCATTGCCAGGCCTTAAATATGGATCTATTTGGGACCTCGAAATGATCGCATTTATTGAAAAAACTATCATATGCTGAAAACCTATGCAAACAACCCTTCTTTTCATTTACTTGACATTGCTCACTGTAATTGTCAGTGAGCAACAACCAAGTCATCGAAGTGGAAGCACCTCTCCTTTTCCAGGCAAGCAGTCGTAAGAAAGCACTGACAACAAACCAACAAGCCAGTTTTGCTGCGCTGAGAGCAAACCCAAAGGCCAGGGCACCCCTGAGGGTGACTTGAGGCTGCATCAATGAGCTGCCTCAACCACGATGGTACGTTTTGAACACTTTTACTACTACTGACTGGACACGGGGTTGACATTGTTGCGCCGATATGGTGACTGTGGCCCGCCCTGGCAGGGCGCGGACACAAGGGCACGGCGGAGGTTGCCGGCGGGGGGGGAAAGGTGCGGCGGGCTCTGTCCCAGCCCTTGCTACAGAGGAAAGGCTCTTCTTTGTCAAAAAGGAGTGAACATGAAGGGCTGGCGTTTTCCAGGGGGGTGGCCTGAGCCCAGCCAGGGCGAGGGGCAGGGGCGGGCAGAGGCGAGGGGGACGAGAGGCGCCGCTTACCCCGTTGGCCGCGGCCATCTGCACCACGACGTCGATGGCGGCGCGGCTGAAGTACCGGCCGTCGCTGCCCACCACCATGGTGCAGCCCTGGCGGTCGCGCAGGTCGATGGAGGACAGCAGGCTCTGCACGAAGTTGGGCAGGTAGTTGCGCTGCCCCTCGAAGAGCCCCGTGGGCCGCCGCAGCCCCCCTCCGCCCGTCGGCCGCTGGTCCTCGTACGGCGCCGTCTGCACCGTCAGCACCGGGATGGGGCTGCCCTCCATGCCCGCGCCCCTCACGCGCCGCCGCCGCCGCCGCAGCCCATGGGACCCGCCGCCGCGCAGGGCCGGGCCGGGCCTCCCGGCGCCGCCCAGAAATAGCCCCGCAAGCAGGGGGAGGCTGCGGACTGCCCGGCCCGGGCACGGCCGGGGGCGGACATGTGTTGCAGGGGATCACGGCCCGTCAGCCCGGCCCACGGGCGCCGCCCTCGGCCCGCCCCGGCCCGGCCCCGCCTCGGGCAGCGGGAGCGGAGCTGGCTCCGGAGCTCACCGCCCCGAGGTCGCATCTGCTCTGCTGCTCCTCGTCTTCCCGCCTGGAAAAACGGGGAGGGAGAAGGGGCTTGCCCGGCTCGGCGGGGCGCGGGGGCACCAGGGGCGGGCGTCCAAAGGACCGGCCTGCGCCTCTTTCCACGCAAGTCAGAGCCCGGGGCAACCGGGCAGACCTGCGGGCAAGGGGGAAGCCTCCGCTGGCTTGGCTGAGGGTGAAGGAGGTCGGGACCCTGCCACACCAGGGTCACTAACTCCACCTCCTTACACGCACACACCCCAAGGGGACTACCTTCATCTCCTTACACACAGGTGACTAACCCCACTTCTCTCCACACACACACACCCTCCCACAACACCAAGGTAACTAACTCCACCTCCTTATACACACACACACACACACACTCTTTCTCTCTCTCTCTCTCTCTCTCAGATGAGTAAACCCACACCCTGGCGTACTAGACAGTCACCTCACTGGGCTCACCTGACCCCCAGTTATTTTTCCTGCTTGGTGCAGGGGGCTGGATGATCTTCCAAGGTCCCTTCTGGTCTTACAGTCAATCTATGAATCCCCCTACACACACACACACACACACAAGGTGACGAACCCCCCCCAATCAAGGTAACTAACTCCTTACACACACGCACTCACACCCTCCTTGACCACCAAGGTAACTAACTCCACACCCCCCTGTGTATATCCACCCACACCACCAAGGTGACCAACCCCCCATCCCTCCACCCCAGGGAAGTACTTTTCTCCCCATTTTTCCAGCAGGGAAGATAAGGAACCGAGGCTCATGCAGGAAGTCCAGGGGAGGTTCAAGAATATAACATGACCCATGAAGCCAAATGCCCGTGCCTTTGCCAAAGTGCTGCCCTGACAATAGGGCTTCAGGTATCCATGACAGCTTATGGTCAGCCTAATGGATTTCTAGTCTATCGCTCCAAAACAGTCCTGTTCAAAGTGAACAGCAGCTCTTTTTCTTTTCCCATAAGACACTGAACATCAGAAGAAGGCTCTTGTTTCTAGTGGGCACTAGACCCATCCAAATTCTGCCTCTAGGTCTGGTAGCCACCTGACCCATCCAAGTTCTGCCTCCTTCTGTGGCAGCGAGACAATCCCTAGACTTCCTTCACTCTGTCCCCCCTCTGCATAGGTAAAACAAGGTTTCAGTTATCTCATAGAATCAGCTAGTACTTGCAGGGTGTCTTGGAGATTTTCATTATTATTAATTGAATTATAAGCAGAGCTGATAGTGTGCCTGTAGTCAAGGAGGCATGACACTTTTCAGTAGAGGACTTTACTATGAATGGCTTACCATTCTGCCAAATTTTAATTAAGAAGTTTCCATGCCAGTTGTTTGTCTTAGACCAGATCTACACTACAAAGTTTTTTTGTTTGTTTTTTTGTTTTTTTTAAAGAAAAAAAATCACACCCCATGGTTAACTGAGCTGGGTGAAGAAAAGTCCTGACACAGCTGGGATAACTATATTCCTTCAGCTGGCATAGACTGCATTAATCTACAGAGCTTTGTGGAAGGAGCTGGCAAGATCAGTTACAGCAGCAGAGACTCTTTTCATATAAAGAAAGCTTCAGGCTGCTTTGCTTCTAAGCATCACGTAAAATGGCTCAGTCCTGTCTGTGAATGAGGGAGGGTAAAACAATGTGCTTTTCCCATGTCAGTGTGTTCTTAGAATTGCCTGAGAAATACTCCCACCTCTGTGCTTTGACATGACTGTAAGATGGAGAGATGACCAGCACCTGTCCTACAGAGAGGCTTCATCTATGTAGCACTAGCTATGATCTAGGAGCCAGCGTTAAACTTGAAAATGTTAAAAAATAAATAAAATTGAGTTCAGTTTCTCTAAACTATAATTCTTTGAAAACGTTGATCCTTCAGACAAGTTCATAGTTATAAGTTTTTTGTACTTATTTAAAATGCAAAAATCTTGGAATGAAAGATTTCCCGTGGGTTGGAATGTCTGATTTCCCTGGCAGGCCTAACATCAACGTGGGGCATTTATCAATTAATTTATTTCAGACTGAAGAGTTTTAGGCTCTACAGGTGAGTAAACTGGAGTGTGTTGAGACAGTCCACAGTGTATTTAACCAGATGGCAGATGTCTGCCACAGTACTGATCCAGTTAATCTCTAGAAAAGATATCCCAAAATCCTGTCATATGCAAATATTATTGCAGGCCAAGCTTGCTGGTCTATGCAGGGACCACAGAAAACTGTATGCAGTAGAAGGAACTCTCTCTGTCTTTTTTTAATGGGAAAGCAATGTGCAGAGGAGCTGCACAAGAGGCCTTTGGACCAACTTCAGTGACCAAACTTAGGCAATAGCAAGCAAGTTGTGAACCAGCAGAGAGGAGTGGTATTATGAAAGGTCAGTGATTTCCTGAAGTCACTTTGGGCACAGACAGAACAGCCGCTCTACACTGTTATTCATAACCAGAGATACGAGTTTGCCATTTGCCATGAAAAAAAAAAATGCAGATTTTCTCTTTTAAAAAGGAGAAAAATACGAGTAACTGAGGGTTTCCCCTTGCAAGCTGGCAGCAGTCCAGTCTGCAAAGAAATGCTTGTGGCTAGAGGGAGTGGGACACAGGGGTTGCCGCTTGCATGTGTGCATGTGCACACACATGCACGTGGCCAGCAATACAACCAGGCAGTGGTAGAGAGTAAGTCTATGGGATGGAAGGGAAAGATTAAGGTGGTGGTGGCCACAATGAAGGAGGGAGAATGCACAGAGTTGGCCTCTGGGGCTGGGGGTACTGGGGAGGTGCCTGAGCCTGTCAGGGTGGGAAATGTGTGGCCACAAGGCCCAACCGGGGGAGCAAGACAGAGCCACGGGCAGCTCATCTGGGGGGTTGGTGGGGGCTGGCTCCCCACAGCTGCAGACACTCCTGGGGAGGGGGTTGGGTACCAGAGATGAGTCAGAGGGGCATAGGTAGGCACATGTCCCTCCAGATTTGTTCATGGGCTAGGGAGGATGCAGGCTACCCGTTGTGGAAAAGCAGTGCTCATACCTAGCATAGTTTACTGACTCTTATAACAGCCCTGGGAAGAATGCTGCAGGTAAAACCTTGTGGTTGGTACCTTGTCACCCTCACCCTTCCACTGCTTACCATCTACATCTTAAATAGCTTTTGTTTATCCTTCTTGTTTGCACCCTTCATTAGACACTTGCTCACTATGGTAGCAGCATTGCACAGATAGGTGTAACCCGGTCACAAATGCAGCAGGATAGTCTTACTGCCCTGTACTGATACAAAGCATTGACATCTATCATGTGGAACAAAAAAAGTGGTGTTGAAGGCTGCTCTGATTCTTTAGGAAAAGCGAACAGTGTTATCAGAGCTAGCGAGTGCAGAAAGTTCATTTATAACAGAAAGTTTGATATCTTTTAAAGAAATATGAACAGAAAAATACTTAATTTTTGCTCAAAATAACATCATTATTATGATTGGGGGAGGTAAATACTGAGAGAGGAAATCCCTCATCGTTTTTAAAAGGCATCATTCCAAGCATTTAAATAGTTCCTTTTGAATGCAAAACAGTCAAAAGCTTATCTAATTTGGACCAATGATGTAGTTGGGGTAATAAAAGATACCCTAAGAAATCTTTGCATAACATAATTTCTGGACCATCATGGCTACAATACCGCTCTTACATGATCTTAAAATATAAATAAGCATTTTCCATGAAAGTTTTCCCTTCATTTTTATGTTTTCTATAATTCTCTGTAAAACTATTAGTTTGGGTGCTTTCAGCTTTCCCTTCCTTTGCCTCCCTTCTTTCTCCTCATCAGTTTTCAGTGATGAAAACGCAGTTTTCAGATTTGTCATGCAATTTTGAGAAGGTCCATCCAAGGAAAAATTGTTTTCATTCAAAACATTCCACAAACTCAGGTGAAATACATCCCCATACAAGAGGCCTGAATGAGGTAAATACACAAGACCTTCTCAAACCCTCTTTTGAGGGCCTTAAATAGCCAGCAAACTTTAACTTTGTCCCTCTTCAAAGGGATGGATTCCCTCTGAATTAATTCCCAGGGGCAATTAATAGGTCATTATTTTACCTCTTTCTTTCCCCCCACCCATTTGTAAAATGCCAAGGCACTGATCATGCTTTCTTTTTTCCCAGTTTACTCTACAGACTAATGTTGTTATATTTGAATTTCAAGCAGTCCTGATTGTTTGTGACTGGTCACCCATAATGCTAGTTTTCTGCCCTTGACCAAACCTACCTTCTTTAACAAAGGGAGCAAGACATCTTCAGGTATGGAACTACCCCAAGTGCGGTTCAGGATTATACCTTCACAGAAGTTAGCTTTCCAGAAGCATCAGGAGGACTGTTGTACCCAGCTCCCCACATGACTAGCTAGCCAGATGACTGACCTCAGAAAACTTCAAGGAGTAGCAGCATCTCTCTCTGCTTCATAGGTACAAATAGGTAGATAAGGGTACAGCACTCAGAAGGCAAGCCATTTTACACCAGGGTGAACAAGTATCTGGAATCAGTGTGGATGTGAATGTCTTCACGAAACACAAAGTGCAGCAGACTAATTCTACTGCACATTAGTGTGTCACGGTGAAAGCCATGCTAATATGTAGTAGAATTAGTCTACTGTGCATTAACATCATATAAAAGACATGCGCCAGCGCTACTGAGCAACAGAGCCAATTAACAGGTACTAACTTAATGTGCTATATTACAAGTAGGGTGTGTCTACACATTAGCCATTTTTAAGGTGCATTAAGGATGTGGGTCTACACATGAGCACCCTCAATGTATCCTTAAATTGGCAATTTTAGGCTATACGTGCCCAAATTTGATACCTGCAAAAGAGCATTAAGTTTAGGCGTGCGTAAAAGCACGTGTAGACATGCCCATACTAAACAATGCACTGTAATTATGGTGCATTAATGCATGTGCAGCTATGCCCACTGAGAATAAAATTTAGACGTAGCTTTCCAAATTTACAAGTGACCTCTTATTTCAGCCTACCGTTCATAACCCATTTCACATAGCCTCTGTACTGTACTTTATTACTTCATCTACATATAGAAGATTTAGAGAGAGAAAGAGAGAACTTTTCCTGTTTACCATTCTCTATCATTAGCATTTTCTTATGGAAGTGCATCTTAATCTTCATGAAAATTAAATAAATGAAGCCAGGTTAAATAATAATAAATACTCAGCATTGTACCTAAACTCCTAGCAGCCGCGGGTGCACATTTAGTATCCGACCCCCCTGTCACAGGGCACTAAGGTGCCTGCTCCTTTAAAAGAAGAAAATACCTTGGGAGAGGGCCCTAAGAGCCAGACAGAAACCTCACAGGTAGAGGTTGCTATGGCAGCAGGCTAACAAGGGAATTAGCCTGCACCTGGTCAGCTGACCAGAAGAAGGCAGGGCCCTGGGTATGTATAAACCCCAGGGCTGAGAGCAGTAGGGGTTAGTTCTCTGGCAGCAGTAAGGGGAAGGAGCCTCTAGGGAGGAATTGCCCCCAGAGGTGCTGTGGCTGCTGGATGTGCTGCATTTAGGGCTAATGGGGCTCCAGGAGCTCACCAGGTACCCTGGCCTGCAAGGCACTTAGTGCTGGGGGGAAGTCTGACTTTTTAAAAGGGCCAGAGCACATCCTGAACTGCTTGTGTTATGTTGTAGCCCAGGGGCTCATATTTCAGTTGCTCTTTATATACCGGTGTACCGAGCTGAAGCTATTGGGGAGGAGGAGCCCAGCGCCAGGGGATGCAGAGACAGGGCTGAAGGGAGCCCAGCAATGACCGGAGGCCAAGCTAAACTAAGGGCTCAGAGGCACAATGTGTGAATGCCATCTGTGAGGCTTGGGGAGTGGTAAAGAGGCAGCTCTGGAGCCATGCATCTAGCCCATAAAGCTGAGGGTGTCCTGTGAGGCATCCATCTTGGAGTGGAACCCAAAAGGGGTCCAAGAACCCACAGGGCTCAGTGGGGTTTTTCAGGACTGTGTCCCAATACACACTCGAAGGCAGCCTCCCTATTTATTATAAGTACCAGCAAGACGTGGAAGATGAGAAAGGGTGCCCGTTGGGCAGGATTGGCATGGTCAAGGAGCCCTAGGGGTATCACAACCATCCCTGGGGACCCCATCCCGTGATACCCGCTTCGTCAGAGATAATACTAATACTACTATTTCCAGGCCCTGTTTCTATGCAAGTCCTGGGTGACCTCCTGGTTCACCCATGCCTGTTTCCGGCCCTGCAAATACTCCTCCATGGAAGGAAGAATTTGTACAATCAGTTAGAGGTGATAGGACATGTAAGAATTCAAAGAGGGGGGGAAAGAATGCATTAAATAATGTCTGATTAAGTCTAGTTCATAGTGTCTAGTATAATTTTAGTCTGCAGTAAGACTTCCCAATATTTCAGTTAGTAAAAAAATATACTGTACTATTATGGTTGGTATGTTCAGCCTTCTTTGTTGCAGTCTTCAACTTTATTCTTATTCATGGTATGTGAGATTCCTCAGTAGCACCGAGCTGCAATAATGGCCCCATGTCATATCCAAGGCAAGGTAGAGTCTTCTGCAAAAAGAGTCCTTTGAAATTCCTGTAGCAGTCAATTCCTCTCTTGTTTTGTGAAGCAAAGCAGGGGAGGCTTTTTGCTGGAAATCTTCTGCTTCACAAAACTTGGTTGTGGAAAGTGCTGCTATTGTGTGTGCTCCAATGAAAGAGCATTTGTAGGAATCCATGTTGCTCTGGAAATAATCTAGCCCAGTAACTCTCAACCAAGGGGGTTGAGTTGCCTTGAGAGCCTTTCAAGGGTGCCGCAGGGTGCCAATGTTAGGTGTGCAAACATGATGCAAAAAATAAACCCAGAGATTTCAAATAGCAATCTACAGAATTAAAAACATTCTGACCCGTTGCAGTTTTTCGGAGTTCTTCATCCTTTGCTAAAGAAGAATTGCTCTGTTATTTTTCTGTAGTCAAAACCCGAGTGAAAATTAAGAGCTCAAATTTTTCATGGGGTGCTTTGAGTTTAGAAACGTTGAGAATTACTAATCTAGTCATTTGCTTCAGACATTCCTGCTAATAATGTCAGAGCAAGGGGAACACTGGAAAAAGAAAGAAGCATGGCCAGAGCCACTGGGTGGATTTTGGAAGTTTAGAGAACAGAAAAATGTACTGTCTGAACACCTTAAATCCCCCGTCTTTAGGAAACACAAACTAAATTGCCTGTGCCTTAACCAGACTGGCCAGAACCCAAGAAATCAGGCCCTGGTTATTTCATTTTGTACTTAGATTCTAACATATTTAAAAATAATATCTTGGATATCCAGTTATTTCACCCAGTTTGTCAGTGGTATCAAACATCTGAATTCTTAACCGATGGGGGTGCTGGGTTTTTTTACTATATTCATTTTATTATCTCTTGCTATTTTTCATAGACATTAGGGCTGGAAGGGACCACAGAAGATCATCGAGTCCAGCCCCCTGCCCCAGGGGCAGGAAGTCTGCTGGGGTCATAGGATCCCAGCAACATAAACATCCAAATTTCTCTTAAAGGCATTCAAAGTAGATGCCCGATCACCTCCGATGGCGGGCTATTCCAGGCCTTGGGGGCTCAGACAGTAAAGAAGTTCTTCTTTATGTCCAGCCTGAAACAGTCTTGCAGGAGTTTATAACCATTCGACTTTGTCATCCCTTGGGGTGCTCTGGTGAACAAACATTCCCCTTTGAACACCCCTTATAAACTTATAGGTGGCCATCAGATTGCCCCTGACCCTGCACTTTTCCAGGTTGAAGAGTTCCATAGCTCTCAGCCAGTCATCATAAGGTCTGTTTTCCTGACCTCTGATCATGCACGTGGCTCTTCTCTGGATTCTCTCAAGTTTCTCCACATCCTTTGAGTTGTGGAGCCCAAAACTGGATGTAGTACTTCATTCTCCTGTTGCATTTGGCCTTGCTGAGGCCGCAGCTGATGTCCTGGGATTTGCTTGAGAAGCATCTATGGATGCAAGCCAGCATTTTGCTCACTTTACTAGCTGCAGCATCACACTGAAGGCTCATGTTCATCTTGTGGTCAATCATGACCCCCAAGTCCCTTTCATCTGTAGTGCTAGCCAGCATAGCACTGCTGAAGCTGTAAGCATGCTCTAGGTTTTTCTTCCCAAGGTAGAGAACCTTGCATTCTTTGGTGTTAAACACCATCAGGTTCTCATCTGCCCATTTCGTGAGCCTGTCAAGGTCAGCCTGGATCGCCCTCCTGTTCTCAGGTGTGGATGCTTTACCCCCCAAAATTTGGTATCATTGGCGAACTTGGCCAGTCCACTTCTGACTCCAATGTCCACATCATTTATGAATATGTTGAACAATATAGGTCCAAGGACAGAGCCTTGAGGGACCCCACTGGTCACAGGGTACTATGACGATTGACTTCCATCAACCACCACCCTCTGGGTCTGACCATGGAGCCAATTCCCCAGCCAGTGGATCATGGTGGACCCAAGGCCACAGTTGGCCAGTTTTGCCAAGAAGTGATCATGGGATACCAGATCAAAGGCTTTTTTAAAGTCAAAATATATGACATCAATCTCCTCTCCCTTGCCCCGGTGATAGGTCACGTGGTTGTAAGAGGAAATAAGATTGGTCAAGCAAGACCTACCTGCAACAAACCCATGCTGGCTATCCCTCACGATGTTGCCATTGGCCAGTCTGTTAAGAATGGCCTCTTTGATAATCTTTTCTAACACCTTTCTTGGGATAGAGGTCAGGCTGATGGGCCTGTAGTTTGCCAGATCCACTTTCCTCCCTTTCTTGAAGATAGGCACCACATTGGCCTTCTTCCAATCTTCAGTCACTTCACCAGAGCACCAGGAGTTATCGAAGATCCATGCCAGGGGCTGAGCTATGATGCTAGCCAGCTCCTTAAGTACCCTGGGGTGTAGGCTGTCAGGGCCAGCTGACTTGAAGGTGTCCAGCCTCTCAAGGTGTTCCTTCATGAGGTCAGCATTGATGGAGGGTAAGGAATCACCCTCACCCAGGCATTCCCATCCCATAATGGGCAGGGGTGTCCCTTGGGACCAGTGAAAGACCGACGCAAAGTACCCATTTAGTAAGTTGGCTTTTTCCTGGGCTTCGGTTGTCAGTTGTCCCATCTGGTTTAGCAGGGGTCCAATGTTGCCCTTGCTTTTCCTCTGGCTCCCCACATATCTAAAAAAGAACTTTTTATTATGCTTGATACTAGTAGCCAGTTGGAGTTCAGTCACAGCCTTGGCTATCCTGGTTCACTCCCTGCAGGTCTGGTCCAGTGCAGAATGTTCCTCCTTGGAGGTAGATCCTGTTCTCCATCCTTTGTAGGTCTTTCTTTTTAGATGCAGGAGGTCCGCTAGTTCTTTGCTGAGCCAAGGGGGCTGCTGTGCCCTTTTGCTGCTTTTCCTCCGAGCCAGAATAGACTTTGCTTGTGCATCTAGGATTGCTCCCTTGGGGAGCAACCATTCTTCCTGAACTCCCTTCCCCTTGGGGTCATGGTCCCTTAGGGTCTCACTGACAAGCCTCCTGAGCTTGTCAAAGTCAGCTTTCCTGAAGTTGAGGACTTCTGCATTGCTGCCTGACTCGCCAGCTTTTCAGCAAATGGTTAAGGTGATCAGCTCATGGTCACTGTCATCCAGCTTCCCTTTGATCATTAGATCACTGATTAGGTCATCCCCGGTTGCCAGTACCAAGTCGAGCAGTGCTTTACCTCTTGTTGGCCCATAGACTTCTTGGGTCTGATAGAGCTCATCCATGCACATGAGGAAGCTTTGTGACCGCTTGCATTTGGCCGAGCACTCTACCCACGAGATGTCTGGGTAGTTGAAGTCTCCCATGACAACCATGGACCAGGAGCGTGCGGCCTCAGCCAATTCCCTGGCGAACTCCTGGTCAAGCTCTTGACTTTGGGTGGGAGGTCTGTAGTAGACTCCCACCATTGTATCCTCTGTGCCATGTTCTCCATGGATTTCAACCCAGAGCATCTCCAGTTGTCCACCCTGGGCACCACTGTCAGCTTGCAGGGATGCATAGCTCTCCTTGACATAGAGACCTACACCCCCACCCCTTTTGTCTACTCAATCTCTCCTGTACAGGGTATAGCCATCTACCCATGGTCCAGTCATGGGTGGAGTCCCACCAGGTCTCCGTTATCCCTATGACATCATAATTATTTGTGTTAAGCAGGAGGACAAGTTCCTCCTGTTTATTCTCCAAGCTTCTGGCATTTGTGTACAGGCAGGCAAGTGTCCCCTTGGAGGCCCTTGCCTTGCCTACAGATTGTTCCAGGGCTGGGGCAGGGGTGGGCTCCCTTAAGTGCCTTGGCCTGCTGGCTTGGCAAGGGTTGCTCAGCAGGCCAGCAGTGGCAGTAGTCCCTCCATCCCCCAGCGGGCTTAGTTTAAAGCCTGGTGGAGCAGGTCAGCCAGTCTGGCTGAGAAGAGCCTCCTCCCCAGCGGAGAGAGGTGGAGACCGTCCCTTCCCAGCAGCTCACTGCCTCTCTCACCAAAAAGCAGACTGTGGTCATAGAAGCTGAAGCCTTCCTGATGACACCAGTGCCGCAGTCTTTGGTTCACTACCTGGATCCTCCTCAACCTTTAGCCCGAAACCGGAAGGATCCAGGAAAACACTATCTGCACCCCCAACCCCATTAGCCCCGCTCCCAAATCCCTGTAGCACTTCATGACCCGGCTGGGAGGGTTCCAAGCTGTGTCATTGGTGCCCACATGGATAAGGAGCATAGGGTAGTGGTCCCTCCTGCTCACCTTCCTGCACAAACTCTGTGCTAACTCACATGCTGGGCAGACAAGTGCACCTGTTTGCATCGCCTGTTCACAAGGCTTTTTAAAAATAAAATTTAACTTTAAAAAAAATAATAATAATCCACTTATTAAACTGATTATAACTTTTAGAAGGAGTACTAACTTAAAATTATTTAGTACAACCCTAAGGAATTTTAATTAGAAAATTAAGGGTATCTGAACATGAATAAGCAATTTATCATACAAGTAGTGCTCCTAAATAATTATAATTTCTATTATTTAGGAGTTAAAAAGAGCCGTTTAATAAATAATAATACAAACAAAAGCTACCCTCCCAAAGATCCTCAGATGGAAGTGGTTATCATCCATGTTAGTCTGAAATCAGGCAGAAGGTAGAACAGAGTGACCTTTTAAAGCAGTGTTCAACCATACAATTACTTTTATAAAAAAAAGAAAGACTTAAAGTGTGCTCAAAAGTGCCATCTTGTGGTATTACCAAGTTCTAAAACTTTATTATGTACAGGCAGCATAAAGCACAAAAACTGAAAGGAAAAAAAGGTTCATAGTTGGTAGGGTTGGAAGGGACCTGAGGAGATCATCTAGTCCAACCCCCTGCCATGGCAGGAAAGAGTACTGGGGTCAAATGACTCCAGCCAGACGTTCGTCCAGCCTTTTTTTAAAGACCCCCAGGGTAGGAGCCAGCACCACTTCTTTTGGAAGTTGGTTCCAGGTCCTAGCTGCCCTGACAGTGAAATAGCACCTCCTAATGTCTAACCTGAAACTACCCTCCGCTAGCTTGTGTCCATTGTTTCTTGTAACTCCAGGGAGTGCTCGGGGGAACAGGGACTCTCCCAACGCCTGCTGGTCCCCCTTGACTAGTTTGTAGACTGCCACTAGATCCCCCCTCAGCCTTCTCTTTTGGAGGCTGAACAGGTTCAGGTCCCTCAGCCTCTCCTCATAGGGCCTGCCCTGCTGCCCCTTGATCATGCGGGTGGCCCTCTTTTGGGCCCTCTCCATATTGGCCACATCCCTCCTGAAGTGCGGTGCCCAGAACTGGATGCAGTACTCCATCTGTGGCCTGACCAGTGTCGCATAGAGGGGGAGGATCACCTCCTTGGACCTGCTTGAGATGCATCTGTGGATGCACAACAAGGTATGGTTGGCCTTCCTGACCACGTCCCCTCTTTGTCGGCCCATGTTCATTGTGGCATCAATGACGACTCCAAGATCCTTTTCTGTCTCGACACTGGTGAGAAGGGAGTTCCCCAGCCTGTAGGTGTGCCACTGGTTCTTCCTCCCCAGGTGCATTACCCTGCACTTGTCAGTGTTGAACCCCATCCTGTTCTCTTCGGCCCACCCCTGTAACCTGTCTAGATCCGCTTGCAGCCTGTTCTTTCCTACTAGCATACCCACTTCACCCCACATCTTAGTGTCATCTGCGAATTTGAAGAGGGTGCTTTCTACCCCCTCGCCCAAGTCACTGATAAAGACTGCGAGCCCAAGGACTGAGCCCTGGGGAACCCCACTGCCCACGTCCCTCCAGGTCAAATAAGACCCGTCCACCACCACCCTCTGGGTGTGGCCCTCCAGCCAGTTAGTAACCCATCTGATCGTGTAGGCATCAACACCACTGTCTCCTAGTTTCTTACTGAGACTGGGATGAGAGACCGTGTCGAAGGCCTTCCTGAAGTCCAGAAAGACTATATCCACTGCGACACCTGCATCCAAGGACTTGGTGACGTGGTCATAGAAGGCCACCAGGTTGGTTTGAGAAGACTTGCCCCTAATGAACCCATGCTGGTTGCCCCTGAGCATAACCTCCCCTGCTGGCCCTTCCTGGACATGTGCCAGGATAATTCTTTTGAAAAGCTTCCCGAGGACCGAGGTAAGACTCACGGACCTATAGTTTCCTGGGTCCTCCTTCCTCCCTTTTTTGAAGGTGGGGACCACATTGGCCCTTTTCCAGTCCTCCGGCACATTGCCCGAACGTCATGAGTGCTCGTAGAACTGTGCCAGAGGTCCTGCAATGACCCCTGCTAGTTCCTTCAGCACTCTGGGGTGGAGATCATCAGGGCCTGCAGATTTAAATACATCTAGTCCCTCCAGAAGTTCCCTGACAAGGTTCTCATCAACCCTAGGCCTGGGTGTGCTACCCACAGGGCCCTCGGGGGTGCCAGTGGGGGAAGATATCCGGGTCCCTCCTCAGAAATACAGAGGCAAAGAAATTGGTGAATGTCAGCTTTAGTGTCAGGTGAGATGACCAGATTTCCTAGCATGTCCTGCAGAGGCCCCACGTTACCTGGCACCTTCTTTTGCCCCCCTATGTATTTGAAAAAGGATTTCTTGTTGTCCTTGATCTGGGTCGCTAGTCCCAACTCTATTTCTGCCTTGGCCTTCCTGACCACCCCGCTACATTCCCGAGCTACTGAGGTATAGCCCTCTCTTGTGATGGCCCCTCCCTTCCAACGGGTGTACGCCTCCTTTTTTGTTTGGAGATGTTCCCGGATGCTTTTGGTGAGCCATGAGGGCCTTTGCGCCCTCTTGCCCCCTTTGACTCATGTAGGAATTACTTCCCTTTGAGCTTGGAGGATTGTCTACTTAAGGAACGACCACTCCTCCTGGACACTCAACTCCCTCCTGCTCTGGGACCTCAGTACCTCCCCTGAGGGAAGGTTACTTGATTATTGGTATGTGAATTGGTCTGATGGTCAAGGAAGCCTGATTAGAGACAAAATGAAAAAGGTTCATATTATATAAAAGTTATTCTTGGTAGTTGCTCCTAAGCTCCGGAATTCCTTCCCTCTTCAGGCCTACCAGAGCCCAAGACTAGACACCTTTTGGCAGTACAGCAAGACCTTTCTGTTTGGGCAGGCATTTAGAGACCAAAGCTAGGATGAGATGTTTAGTGGGTCTGCTGTATTTTGTTTTATATATATTTAGATTGCTCTGTTTCCCTTACAAAGCCTCCAGGCAGCTTGCAGTTGGGAAGTGTAGCGTATATATTGCCTAAATAAAATAAATAAGTAAATGGGAAATGAGATGTACATATACATGTGTGCTCGACTCCTGCTCGGACACGTTCTAATTAATCAAGTCTGCTGCAGTGTTCTAACTGGGGCAGGGGCCAGGGGGTCAGGAGTGATGGGCACCAGCAGGGCTGCAGGGTGTGAGGAGCTACGGCATGGGCAAGGGCAGGGTACCAGCATACCAGGGCTGCTCAGCACCACAAAGCAGCAGAGGGGGGCAACTGCAGCTGTACCTGTATCCTGAGAGCAAGGGGAGCTCTCATTTTCCATGTTAAAAAAAACCAAAATCAAATACCAAAATGTATAGGTATTTAGAATGTATTTCATTATAATGACTGAGGCATTGGTAGGCTTCCAAATTGCTTTAAAGTTGTAAATATATCAATAAATGTTTAACTGATCCATACATACGTATGTATAGTGGTGTTTTATATTAAAACAAAACAAACAAACAAAATCACAGAAAAAACACAGACCTTGGATTTTTAAATTAGAGAATATGGGATTTTTTTAATCAGATAATTTTAAATTTCTTTAAATCGGAGAAAACCAGGATCCCTGGCAATCATGGCATCTCTCCTGCCAGCCACAAGACCAAGATGCAAGGATAACTTAATGGGCACTATATCTTATTCAAAAGAGTTGCACTGTGTTTAGTCCCCCTCAGTGCTGACTCTTTTTCAGCTCAATTACAGTGAATACATTTTGACTTCCTCACAGATTTCAAAAGGGCCTTCACCCAACAAGAACACTTCTTGAGAGAGAGAGAGAGATCATACTTTTGAAACAGCCACCCAGATACCACGTGAAGATTTGTTGCAGTAGAAAAAGAAATTCCCCATGAATCTCACACCATTATTTATGACTTCCCACTCTTCCTCGGAATCTACATGGAAAATCCTCAAACAATTGCAACCCCCATACTAGAAGAAGACCCAATTCTTAAAGAGATCTTTCTAAAACCACCCATCCTAGCCTTTAAACAAGCACTAAACTTCACTAACCTCATCACCAGAAGCAAACTCTATGACCCAAACCACACCTAATGGATCCAGACCATAACAGGACAGAAAGGCGAAATCTGCCAACACATCTCCACTACTCCCACAATAACCACACCCCACAACAAAACCATCACCATTCCTGGATCTTATACCTGCACCTCCAGGAGGGCATCAATCTGAACACCTGCAGAGCAACCCAAGTGCCTCTGCCCAGCAAGGGGCCAGGGAGGGAAAGGGATGGGAGGGCCTGAGGTCAGAAGTCCCTTTCCTGGGGCTTGTAGCAGAGGCTGGAGGCAAGACCCTGCTATGGACCCATGGGGCCATCCCAGAGATTTACTGGGATGGGTCCAGAAGGGCTGTGCATCCCTGGCACACTGGGAAAGAGTGTCCAGGGAGAACGTGAGAGACGAGCAGGCCTGGACCACATGCCCCAGGGAGCCAGCTCTGGTTGTCTGGGAGAAGGGAGAGGGGAATTCAAAGGGATGGTGAGAGGACAGTTGATGTTCAGCATTCCCCAGGAACAGGGAAATCACAGTGCAGCCAGGAGCTGTGAACCAAGGAAGAAGAGAATCCTGGCAGCTGAATCACACTGCGTCAGCAAGGCCTGAACAAACCATGAGCAAGGATCTGACCAGCCCTCTGAAAGAGCTAAGTGAAGCAGGTGGCTGAGCAGGGGACATCTTCCAGGACATCAAGTGGGGACTGGCAGGGCGAGAGAGGCAGAATGGATCTCAAAGATAGTAGCAGGGTTTAGAGACCAGTCAAGGTGGGTGAACGCTACAAGATAAATTTTACACAGTAAGTCCAAAGGGTGAAGAAAGGAAAAGGGGATTGAATTATATATCCTGTTGGAATTATATAGTGTAGCTTAAAGAAGAGAGCCTGATTACTTTAGAAATTGTGGATGCAAGTGAGGGCCTGATTGAGAAATAGGCCATAATTTACTTTATCAGGGTGAACAAATTACAGCTATAAAGGCAAAGTCTGTGGGATATTGATTTCCCAGGGATAGCAAATGGCCTTACAGCCTTGAATTGACCCAGATGGGCTTGTGGGGGAGGCCTAACAGAGACTTTTCACCACAGGCCTGAGAGGAAAGGGGCAGGGTGTAGGGAAGCTGGAGCCCTGCAGAAGAACCAGGACTCCAGCAGACTGACTTTCACCCAGAGTCATCTACCCTCCCTAAGAGAACCAAATCATCAAGGTGTGGCAGGAAGCAAGTCAGCATGATGAAGGTCAGTGGTATTACAGCATGGCAGTAGGTTGAGAATACATACATGCCCACAGGGCTCCACAATTTTGCATGGGAACCAGAAAAAATAAAATAAGTAACAACAACCCCCCCTACCCCCCCCCTCGAGAATGGGAGAGGACACAGTTGAAGCAGAGCAAACCCCTGGACCTAGGGCTTTAAGCCTACCCTGTGGGACTGGATTGCTCCTGCCCTGTGGGATTGCTCAGAACCAAAAAAAAGAAACAAATATTGCTTTCCCTGGATGGGACAGGAATACTGATTGACGTAGACAAAGGTCTTGAAAAAAAATCATTTTTACCTTGAGAAGTAAACAACCCTACCACTGTGCCACCAGCAGGGGACTTGCTCCCCTGGAGTTGGGTATGGAAGAGTTGGGTCAGTATTTATTAGCTGCATGGTGGACATCTCCTGTGTACATAAAACTACACTGACCACTTCTGGAAAGCACAGGATGAGACTCAGACTATACATTAATAATGTTTATAATTATCAGTAGGAAAGAGCCAGTGCTGGAGAGAAGGTACTACAGCAGGGTCATATGACTCATGTGTGATATGAACAAGACAGATGCAAAAAGGACTCAGAGGCATCTGCAGCATACTGCCAGCAGCAGGGGTGGAGGGTGGCAAAGCAGCATCATGAATAGTACCTGGTTTAAATCACAGGCCCAGCTTGCGAATATCATGGCCTGGTCATCATGGGGGCTGCCATTTTTATCTCCTGCCCAACCCCAACATGTTAATTGGCTTAGGAGGTAGGTTTAGGGCCATCTGGCTGGCTGATCCGACCCTCCAGTGCCAGGCTGGGGGCAGGGATCAGCAGTGGCCAGCTTAGGGAGCTGGGCCGGGGATAAAGGGATTTGAGGTGGGGGGAACTGGAGTGCAGATGGCATCGCTTGCCTGCAGGGGGCTGCTGCCCCTCAACCTTACCTACTGCTACCCCTGACCCTACTTCGACTCACAAGCAGGAGCCCCACTGGGGCAGCACCGAGCACTTGCTTCCCACTGCCCGCCTGGCACTGCACTGCCATAGCTGCCACAGTTGCAGTGAAATGCCATGGATATGGCCATTTCCTGGGAACGCCCCAGCAAGTGGCCATATCCATGGCATTTCATTGCAAATCATATTTTTCATGAGAATCATTTACTTTTGTGAGAAATCACGATTTAAACCAGGCCCTAACCAAATATGTGTTTAGACAATCTGCATAAACACACTAAACATTTTGTAATGAGCTAATTTAATGCTGTAGTAGGGCAGTGGTAGCCTATTTTGAGTCCACTTTAAGCCCCATCTTTAATCATTTGCTTTAGTGTTGAAGAGAGAGAAATGACCCCAGAAAAGACTTGCCTCTCTCTATCTTTGTTGGGATTTGTGTTTCTCTCCTGACACAAGCAGAGCATCCAGGACTCCCACTGAACAAAGTACACACTTGCTGCATATGAACTGAAAATGTATTGCAGCCAATATCATCACGGGCAACATCACATGTGCACTCCACACCCTCTCTCTATGCTATGCAACAGAGATACATTCATTATGAGAACCCATGTACACTGCCAAGAACACAACATGCTGCCAAACCCTGATTTAGCAAGAGATTTCCCCATGCCGTCTGGAAGCCATTCATTTCCATTTATGGCTACTCGGCCCCAGGAGTTTAAAGGATATTTGAAAGCTTGGTTCAGCCAACTAACACAGTTATATTTTAAAAAGCCCTACTCCAAAAGGCTCCACAGTCATGTCTGATGTACATAGAGGCACAGAAAAAAAACACAACAACTCCTCCTCAAAGCTAAGGAAAGCAGCAGATGATCAGCACCTCTGAAAATTAGGCCCTCACCATACAGATGATATCATGTTCTATAACCTTGACAAACTGTGCCTTACAGATGGTGCCAACTGAATGGCCCTCTCCAAATGGGCTCCTACTGGCATGCGTCAGAATCCTGACAAATACATTACTTCAAGGTCTAAAGTTCACTCCTTGTATCTGGCATTAGACTAACAATTCTCTTGTTAGGTTAACATTCTTAAACTGTAATAAATTCCATCCCTTTACAAGCAAAATTGCGGGGGTGCAGAAAGGTAACAAAAAACCTGGAGCTATCACTTGGTAGTTTGACACGAGGGCAATAAAAAGGTAATACAGTAGTTGAACATATGTTCTCAAAAGCATCCTGGCTGTTTCTTCGCCAAATTCAGGGAAGCTTGTTAATAATAGCAGTGTGTGTTTGCCTTTTTTTTTTTTTTTTTTTTTTTTAATTGTCATGACAGGTGGAAGCATTAAGACTGAGGCTGACATTGTTGTGTACAGCTACCATATGTCAAATTGTAAAAAGCTCTATTTTTTAATGCAATGAAAGGAAATATTATGTTTACAGATGCACAGAGGGAAACACCAGCCTCCTCCAATTATATCTATATATGGAAAACTATGAGCCAAATTCCTGATGCAATTTTGATGACCTAGTCCAGCAATTCCAAAGCCCTTTCCATGCTAGTACCTACCTCATAGTTAACAATGTTGAAAGGAAAGGGAGCTTTCAACCAACAATGGCTGTTTGTGACTCCTACCCTGTGTCAGATGCTAGGTTAAGGATCCATTATGTAAATTCATCTAAAAGTGCAATATAATGCAAAAAAAAAAAAAGATATCATGGTTCAGTAAGTTGGCATTTAGGTGGGGTTGTAGCCACAGCTCAGTCATTAACCTGCTGGGTAACCCTGGTCAAGTCACATCTGTGCCTCACATTCTCTACCTCAGAAATGAAGATATTGATGCTTACTGTCCTTGGCAGAGCACAGATGCAGGAAGGCAAGGGATGACAACAGCTACTCGATCCCCTATTAACATTTTATTTTTAATTACGCAGCTAAAAGGCAGTTAAATACTGCAAGAACACTGAGGCTAAATTGCAAGAAGTCCAGATCTATGACAGGTATCATTAATGAGAGAGAAAAAAAAAAAAGATCCTTTCATAAGAAATAAGGCACAGGCAGTCATGCCTGCTGGTTAGGACACCAGATGAGGACCAGACACAGGGGCAGAGTCCAAAACAAGCTGAGTTGAGAGGCAGGGACCAAGCTACTAGATCCAAGGGGAAACGCAAAGCCAGAGATGAGGAACAGAAACAACCATGGAAACACAAGATGAGAGAAGCTTACCAGAACACATCTTCACAAGATACACCCAACACCTACTTCCGTAAGTGGAAATAAATAGGTAGGCTGCTCCCCCCAGCAGCCAGTCAGAAGGACCTAGTGGGCCAGCTGATTCATTAGCAGAAGTAGAGTGTCAGTCAGACACCCCAGGCAGGTGAGGCCAACTAGACAATTAGCCCAGGCTGGGCTGCCTGTTATGTCCCCTGGCACCTTTGGATCAAAAGGATTATTTTGAAATAGCACCAGAAATGCAAAACAGAGCAGATTACTTTTCTAAGTGTCATACGAGCAGCTTGAAAATGGAATCCCTGACTGCAGAAGTAGTCAAACAGTGCCACCTGCTGTAAGAATGTCTGCCACGGTCCTTGTTGATTGTATTGCATGAATTTTCTTTCCCTGTGAAAAGCACACTTCTGTTTGTTTCCTCCTGTACTGACCATTTTCTGGTTTTTTTTCATACACGATAGAGGAGTGAAAAGTTAATACAGGGTCCCTACCTGCCTCCTGTTATTTCCACCAGTTTAGTTGGTGGCAGGTCCTCCAAATCAGGAAGCCTAGTTCATTGGATGCCTTAATTGGGGTTCAGGACTTGTAGTAGAGATAATATCTTTTATTAGACCAACAACATTTTTGCAAAAAAAATGTCTTTAATTGCAAGTTTTCAGGCACAAACCCCCTTCTTCAGGCATTGGAGAAAAGATTGTAAAAGTTCTCCTGGGTAGAAATGAAAGTTCATATTTCATAGAATTTCACAGAGGAGTCAATAGATGGAAAACTCCTCTGGGCAGTCAGTTCATAGCTGATATGGAGCCTCTCACCCCCTGTGAGGATCTGCGATGATGCAAATTACCTTGAAACAATTAATGGGGTTGTTAATTTTAGGCAGGGGCAGTTCCAGAGGGGGTGAAGTAGCATAACTCCACCCACTTTTGGACCAGACTGCACCATGGGAGCCTCTGGGGACTTTTTTAAGTCCTCAAAGCAAAGGAGTACCCCTCTCCCTTCCCTCTGTTCTCTGGGAAATGGGGAAAACAGCAACAGCAGGTGGAGCATGTGGTGCTTACAGAAGGGAGAGAAGGGAACATGTTGACCGGGGTGCCGCTTCCCAGCTGAGTCTTGTTCTCCTCTCCACTCAGCCTTAAACTCACAACTTTCCCCTCAATAATTTAGTACCCAAACCCTTAAGGCACAGAACAAAACTGGCAGCTGCCTCTTTCCACCTCAGGGTGCGTCTACATGTGCATTAATGCACTTTAGTTAGTGCACATTAAATCTAGTACCCCCCATTCTGAGGTACTAAGAAAATGTGCATTAGCCTGTTTAAATACGCATTAACTAAATAGCACAGGGAATTTTTACACATGCTCTGGGATGTGGTGCCAATAGCTTTAATTAGCAAGCTGTGTGAATTAAAAGCATCCCTGTGTGACCCTGCATTGAAGAAATGGCAGCAGGGCACTTTGAACTAAAGTTCATTGAACCTGTTTTATTTCAAAGTACTCCACCACCATTTTTCATCATGAAGACGCACTGGGATGCTAATACACGTGACATAGAAGGCTGCAAGAGCACATCAATTTCTGCGTCCAGCAGGCTCGATTAATAGAGTCTGCTCCGACATGCTGGATTTCCAGCACATCAGAGCAGGCTCCACACACATGTATAGAAGCCCCTGTTTTTAGTGATGCTTTAATGCACTTTAAAATAGGCTAAAGTGCCTTAAAACACACATGTAGACATGCCATCAGTGTCCAGAACAGCATTGTACACACAAGAAAAAAAGAAAAAAAAACAATTGGGCCACACCAAATCACCCTTCCTCAGGCGCACTCTGAGTGCTCCAATTGAAGCATGGACCCAGTAGATAGGCAGCCACAAACATCCCCGTATTCCCTGCCAGCCTCCTGATCACTCCCAGAGATACTATGCAAGTCTCCAGGACTGCTGACTTCCTCAATACTTGGGTCTCAACTTTCTCAACTGCCCCAACACTAAAAAGAAAAAAAAAAACAACACATTTTTTTCACACCTGGTCACCCTTCTCAAAAACCGCAAAGGATTTTGGCCTGCCACTACAAGCCCTGCATACTGCAGCCCCAGAGCACCGGCACTGGTCAGATGGGCTCTGGAGCCCATCAAAGCATGTCATGTGGTATAAAGAAAAAAAAATTCCTGCTGCCAATCATGGGCCCAACACCCACCTGAATTAAGCATGCCCCCACCCAGGCCAGCACACACCACCTTTAGATAAGGGATTAGGCACTCAAACCAATAAACCAAAAACAAGAGCAGCAGCCGCCTCTCAATGCCCAGAATACTCAGCACAACACACACATATATACAGAAACACATACCAACACTGCCAGAAAAAAGAAAAAACATTAAAAATTAGAGAAAAACATGCCATATGGGAACGCCCTGTACCCAGCAAGAGAAGGCTAGAGGCAACCATAAACATCCCTCGTTTCCCTGCCAGCTTCCTGCTCACTCACAAAGATACAACTCAAGCCTCCAGGGCTGCTAGTCTCCTCAGTGCTTGGGTCTCAATGCTATCAGCTGCCCCAAAATTAAAACAGAAAAAATATATATGTTTTGGCTACTCTGAGTCACCTTTCCTCAGACACACTCTGAGCCAGTGGCCTTTTTTTCTTGTGTGTACAGTGCTGTTCTGGACAGTGGTGGCATGTCTACACTTGTCTTTTAAGGCACTTTAGCCTATTTTGGCTGGGGTGACTGAGCATGCACATGCATGCAAGTGCACCCCTCCCACAGCCCAGCAGGTCATTCAGTGGGGGGATGGAAGGGGCGGAGGTCTGGGAGGCATGTGCAGCAGGGCTCGGGACACAAAGCCCAGCCCACAGTGGCAGCTGCCTCCACCGTGCACAGATTGGGAGGGCATGTGCCCCCCCCCCAAACACACAAATGCAAGGTAGTGCCGGTGGCTGCAGGATCTGTGAGATAGAGAATGGGACAGGGGTAGGGGTAGGGGCAGGCCCTGTACAGCTGGCATGGGGCAGGGAACACAGTCATGAGTGGCTTGTCTGGGGGGCATAGGGAGGGGGGGTCACACAGTCCAGGAGGGCACATACCCCTGGATCTGCCCACAGGGTAGGCTGGGGCTTGGATGATGCCAGGTCTTCCTGGTTGGGCTGCGGTGGCAGCAGCACTGTGAGTGAGGCCACAGGAGTGGGGAGGTAGCCCCCGCAACCAGTGCTCCCAGTGCTGGTGCTGCCTGCCCCAAGTGCAAGTGTGGGCCAGGCCCAGTGAGAACAGCCTGGCACAGCCTTCCAGCCCACAGCTGCAGAGCGCCCTGCCCCATGCCCGTCAGCCCTTGGCCCCCAAGTCCTGGGGTATGGGGGGTAGGCTTTTCTCACCAGGCCTGGCCTGCGCTTGGGGCAGGCGGCACCAGTGCTGGGAGTGGCATTTGTGGGGGCATTTGTGGGAGCCCTCCCCGACCTCGCTCCCAGCACCGCCCCAACCCACAGCCTGCCCCACCCCACTGGCAGATCCAAGGGCATGTGCCCCCCCTTGTGCTCCTAGGCTGCATTCCCCCCCTCCCTGCGCCCTCCGGATGAGCTGCTCACAACTCCATCCCCCACCCCACGCTGGCTATGCAGGGCCTGCCCCTGCCCCATTCCCTACCTCCCGCCATTAGGGTGGAGGTGCAGATCAAGGCTCCAGTGGTGAGAGAGGGAGTGGGGCTAGGGCTGGGGCCTTGATCTGCCCTGCTCACCCCCATGGCCCTTTCCCCTCCCCACCCCTCCCTTCCCTTCCCCACAGACTTACCTGCTGCAGGCAGGGAGGAGGGTAGATCTTCAGTTCCTTTTAAATTCTAAAAATGATCTCTGACCTAAGAAGTTATCATTTAGCTACATGTCCCTAGCCTGATGGACTCTGAGACTCATCAGATCTTGCCATTTGTCAAGGTGAAGAAATATTTCCTCTTGCCCACTTGGGAACTGTTCTCTAGTTTAGGGTCCACAGCCCACACCTAGCTTTGAACTCAGCACCTTCCTTTGAAAAGCTGAATATTCAAACTTCTAAGCTACACAATAAGACAAGAGCTATTTGCTTCCCCTCTTAGTGACCAGAACATGCACACACACGCGCACGCACACACGCACGCACGCATGCACACAAATAATTCAGTTCCTTACAAGAGAGCCCTGTGCCCAGCAAGGAGAGGCTACAGGCAGCCACAAACATCCCCTTTTTCCCTGCAGTCTTTCTGGTCACTCGCAGAGAGAATTCACAAGCTTCCAGGGCTACTGGCTTCCTCACTGCTCAGGTCTCAATGCTCTCAGCTGCTGCAGAATTAAAAAGGTAAAAAAAAAAAACATTTTTGCAGCACCAAGTCACATTTAATGAGACACACTGCAAGTATTCCAATTGAAGCTGAAACCCTTTGGGTTTTGGGATGCCACACCAATCCCCATTCTCTAGATCCATGCTTCTGTCAGAGCACTGGGAGCAGTGGTCTCCAACCTTTTTAGGTCAGAGATCACTTTTGGAATTTAAAAGGAACTGAAGATCTACCCCCTGGAGGCTTGCATTGTATCTCTGGGATTGGGCATCATGGTGGTTGCCTGTGGCCTCTTCTTGAGGGACACAGGGCTGTTGATCAGGGCATGGGAACCTTTTTTCCTATTTTTTTTTTTAAGTGTGAGGTGGTCCCGTGTCCAAAGTCAAAGGGCTCCAGAGCCCATCTGACCAATGCCAGGACTCGAGAGCTGAAAATAATCAGGGCTTGGCAAGGCACAGCATGGCCTGGCAAAAGCCTATGGGCTTAGCATGGTAAACCTAAAAGTTTTCAGCATGCCATGTGAAACCCTACATCTTTCAGCCCTGGAGCCCTGGCACTGATTAGATGTGTTTATTGCTGTGTTTGTTTTTCCCCAGCAAATTTTCAAACCATGCCCCCCTGGGTGCATGGTTTGTATTTCTTCTTCTTAATTGTGTGTATACGCAACTGGCATGTTACTCTCAAGTCCCAACGCAGCCTAGGTGTGCAGAGCCTGTGTGCAGGGGGAGGGTGTGTCTTTGTTGCAAATCAAGTTTAGGAAAGAACTAATGGAACTTCAGAGTGGGCCCAGAAGCCCACAGGTACATGTTCATTTCCTCTCCAGAATGGAGACATAGGCAATAGTCTCACCATGCAGCCAGATTGCTATATTCACACAAACATCCCCTAGCTCCGTGTTACAAAACTTGGTTTAGAAACTGGCTTGAGGATTTTTTCTTTAAAAGCAGGGGGGAGGAAATCCCTGGCTGAAGGAGAAAAGAGGATCAACACTCCTGAGTCACCCACTGGAGGAGTTTCATAGAATCATAGAAAATTAGGGTTGATAGGGACCTCAGGACTTTAGAAGGGACCAACCCCCTGCTCAAAGCAGGACCATACCCAACTAGATCATCCCAGCCACGGCTTTTTGTACCGAGGTCTTAAAAACCTTCAAGGATGGAGATTCTAAAACCTCTCTGGATGACCTGTTTTAGCGCTTTACTACTTGCCCAGTGATAAAGTTTTTCCTAATATCTAATGTAAAAAAGCTCCCTTGCTGCAACTTGAGACCACTGCTCCTTGTTCTGGTCTCAGCTGTTTCTATTGTTTTGCAGGGGCTCAGAGCCTGGCCTTAAGGCAGTAGGGATCATCCCATGCTGTAGCTATAAATCCTCAAAAATGGGAGTGGACAGGGTACAGCTTGCTAGACCTCATTGGCAGTGGCCTTAGCATGTAGCTAGTCCAGTGATTCTCAACCAGGTAGCTGCAGCACCCTGGGGTTCCTTGAGGTCCTTTCAGGGATGCCACAGGAAGCCACGCCATGTTAGCACCATTAGATATGCAATCATGAATCACAACATAAACTCAGATTTTAAAATAGTAATCCCTATCCTCCATACCATTGTGCTGAGTTGTGGTCTTTCTGAGTTATTTGCAACAGGAAATATTGCTCTATTTTTTTCCTTAATCAAAAAAGGAGTTAAAACAAAGAGCTGGCATTTTCCAAGGGCTGCTTCGCATCTCACAAGGGATCTAGGAAGGCTGAGAACCACTGAACAAAGCAAAACTCCAGTTCCATGAGGGCAGAGCCATGAATACATATACAGAAGTTTTTCCTTCTGTGTGTCCATCCCAGACAGCTTTGCATCTAGTATCTGGGAGCAGGGAGCAAGTAGTAAATTGAGAGCCTAAGAAACGGTATTGATGAACACAAGCACATTACACAGTTTCTCACTGCACTGAGTGGCAGACCGCAATCAGCACCTGCTTGTGTGAAAAAGATGGCACAAGCACACCAGGAAGCATGGGATGGCGGGTGGCTGGAAGCTCAGGCCTTTCAGTCCTTTTCTCTCCTCTTAGACCCATCAGTGGCTGCTGCCTTCGATTTCATAGAGACACCAACATTAGAGGATCAGTAGGAAAAGAGGGGATCAAAAATTTGGCAGATAGCAGCCATCTCTAGGATCTGCTGGAGGGCTTCATCTCCTTTGCCTCACCCTGCAGCCCACTCACAAACATAAGCTATGAAGAGAAAGGAGGAACCAGAGAATAGGCAGGGCTCCACACCAGCAAAGATACTCCAGAGGCAGAGATGGTGATCAATAGACCTGGGGCTGTGCACACCTTCGCCTCCTGGTTATACTACCATGCTCCTTTGAGACCACAGCTCTGGACAGAAGCTTCAAGTGTTCAGAGCTTTGACAGGGACTTGCCTTCCACTGGTCTCCTGCCTGGCAAACTAAAAATTAGCCAGATTTAAAAACCACTTAATGCCGCCCAATTTGGCAATGCCATCAAATCCCCCAGTGAGGCTGCAGCAGCGGGGGGAGGGGAGGAGTGGGCTGGGCCTGATGCAGGGGAGGACCAGGCCCAAGGGTAGGGAGAAGCTGTCCCGCCATGGTGGCGGGGGCGGGGGGAGCATCGGACCTGGGCCAATGCAGCAGTGGCAGGGGGACCTGGAGGAGCGGGCTCAGGGGCGACATGGTAGGGGAAGAGCGGGCCTGGGCCCAAGGGGGAGAGGAGGCCCATTCCTTCCCCTCCCCCTGCTACTGCTGTGTCAGGCCAGACCCACCGCTCCCCCCTCCCACCGCCACGGCAGGCCGGCTTCTCTCAGACCCCTCGGGCCCACTCCTCCTCCCTGCACCGCATCAGGCCCAGGCCCACTCCTCCCCTCCCCTCACCGCAGCCCCTGGGGTGGCCTGGGTCCACTCTTCCCTCCCGTCCATGTGTTGGGCCCACTCCCCTCCCCACTGCCACTGTCAGCCCACATGAGCCCTGTAGGCGGCGACAATGGAAGGGGGGAGGGGCGGGCTGAGGCAGCAGGGAGGGGAAAGACTGAACCCAGCTCCCCCACCATGCCACCGCTGCTGCCGCCACCACCACTACCACCTCCAAGGAGCAAGGGGGCGGTTAGGCCAGCTCCGGTGGCCTCGCCCCCCCCACCCCCGTTCCATCGTCGGCATTTGCAGGGAGAAGGGCAGGGGGGTGAGGCCCAGCTCCAGGGCTCATGTAGCTCAAGCCCCCAGGTGTGTCTCTCATCAGTGTCCGCACCCCCCACTCCTGCAAGCAAGCCCACTCTTAGGCTGCTTGTATTCATGAATGGGACAGGTGCACCCCATCCATAGAAAATACATATGTGGCAGGCTTGCTGCTTTTGCCTGGCAAGCCGGGCCTGGGGAAAGACATTTTGGATTGGTGGAACATTTCCACCAGTCAGGTAACAGCTGGAAGGGGCTTGCCCCGCCCCTGCTCGAAGGGTGGGGACAAAGAGCCCCTGGACCTGATTGAAGACTGTGCTTTGCAGGTCCAGCAGACTTAGAGGCAGGTCCTCCAGTGTAAATAAAAGCCCAGCATGCTCGGCACACTGAGCAGATGTGATGAGGGACTCAAGAAGAGTGGGGCCCAGAAGAGCTGGGGGATCCAAGCAGCAGGAGGCTCCAGCAGTGCACAGGTCGGTGCACAGAGCCCAGACCCTTGGAGCAGCTCAAGGCTGCTCGGGTCCATCCATGGTGCACAGGGACGGTACACAGAGCCAGGCCCTGGGAGCCACTTGGGGTGGCTCAGGCCAGTGGTCCCACAGTGAGACCAGACAGCTGAAGCCACTAGCAAGAAAGAGCCCCCAGAGCCCTGAGCGGGGACTGGGAGAGGAAGCCCTGGCGAGAGGCCAGGCGGGCCTGGAGCTGGCAGCAATGCTGGTCCAGGCAGCAGGAGAGCCCTGGGTGCCCAGAGTGGGGCACCAGGACATCAAGAAATGCCAAAGGCACCACCAGAGAGAAGCCCTTGTGAGCCTTAGGGACCACCAGGGGACAAGTCACCAGAGGATGAGTCTTGTCTGATTCAAAGCAGGAGCGTGAGTTGCTGGGGAAGAGGGTCCCACAGGGGAGGCAGCCTTGGGAGGGGAGGGTCTGCAGCCCCCACCCTCCTCTATTGTGGGGGGCATGTCCACATCCCGGACCCTAAAGGGGAGGGGCTCCATTAGCATGTGCCCCAGGGCCCCATACCAGAGCTGGCCTGAGGAGGGTGCGGGGCCTGGGGCAAATCAGCTCATGGGGGGACCCACCCATGCCACATGAGCTGATATGCCCCGGACCCTGGACCAGAGCCGGCCCAAAGAAGGTGGGGGGCCAGGGCAAATCAGCTCGTGCAGGGACCTGCCCCTGCCCTGATCCTGTCACACACCAATTCTACTGTAAATATTTAACGTCTCTTATTCATATTTATTTTGTATAGCAATAAATTTGTACATCATTAAGTGCTTTGTCCCAACCTCACTCTATAGAGAAAAGAGGGGACTACTCCTTGGTGGCAGGCCTCTATCACAGCACTCTTGCCTGACTACCCCATCACTTCCACTTGTGGACAGGGCACACCCCTGGGTGAACCTGGGCTACACATAAATAAAAGCTGGAAGCTTTTGGTTGGGAGAACCAGCCACCTGGACTGAACATTATGTGTTATATCAGGGGTGACAATAGTTTTAGGAAGAGGTTAGATCAAGGGCAGGCAAAAATATGGCCCATGGGCTGGATGCAGCCCGCCAGATGATTCCATCAGGCCCATGGGGCCCATCCATAAATCAAAAGAATTATCACAGGCCCTGGCCCTCGCTGCCCCTCTGAATGCTGGGGCCTCCATGCAGGCAGCGCAGCTCTGGTTGCACCAACCCCCACCCCAACCTGGCCTGATCCACCCTTCCCCAACCCCAAGCTAGGGGGCAGTTCCGTGGAAAGGAAGTTTGGCACCTGGGACAAAACCTGCAGTGGCAGCCCACCCTCACCCTGCACACAGATCCAGGGGGCACATGCCCCCTTATGCTTGCCCGAGAGCGCACACAGTGGCAGGACCCACCCTCCCCCTGTCCTCATCGTACCCCCCCACCCCCAAATAAGCCATTCGCGACTCCATCCCATACCCTGCCCTGGCTGGGCAGCACCTGTGGTGCTCCTTTGCTTCAGCACCTGGGGCAGTTGCCCCGCTCACCCCCTCCTTGCTACGGCACTGCTAGGGAGTGTAGGAGCTGCATGCTATGAGGCCAGGCTGGGCTGGCCCCATATGCTGCCACCATGTGCAGCCATGGACTTGGGTGGGAGCTGCATGCTATAGGGGCAGCTGTGGCTGGCCCTGCATGCTGCTGCCATGTGCAGACAGGAACAGGCTGGGAGCATGGGACCTGTGCACTATGGGGCCAGGCCAGGCTTGCCCTGCTGGCTGCCATAACACATGACTCTGGGAACTTGCACACTTCAGAGACTCCAAGGACCACCTCCCCCTCCACATACCCACCCATAACCTTCTACACACCCCACCCCCCACCATACCCCCACATCCTTCCACAGCCCTCACACACTCTCTCATACCCCCCACCATACCCACACACCACCCACACCCTTCCACAAACCCCAACCACAACTACACATCCCACATTCACACCCTCCACACACAAACCCCACCAGCATTCCCTCTAAGCTATGTGGTGTGTACGGCCACACAGGCATGCTCATGATGTGCTGCCAAGCTTGCTCATGCTGTGCTGCCAGGTGCGCCTGCGCAGCAGCACATGCTGCACAGCTTAGACGGAACACTGCACCCCGCGCTTCCACTCCACACCCCACCCACATATACCCCCTTACCTCCCCACACACAATGTACAAGAGTAAGACTGTATTTTGAGCTATTATACAATTGCCTCTATATATACACTATCCAAACACACATAAATTAGGACAAAAATATGTTTTGAAATAAAATTAAGATATGTTACAGTAAATGTTTGATTTTTTTAGTGCATGATTTTTTTTTCCAGTTCCAAGATGGCAACCTCCCCCCCACCCCCACCTCCCAGAAAGAGTACTTCTGGGGCAAGGAGAAGGACTTCGGATGGCAAAGGTCCAGGGTTAGGGGCAGGACTTCTGGTCCCAAGATGGCAAACAGGGGTTGGGGCCAGTGGCAGACCGATGGGAGGGGAGGGAGGGGGCCATGGCCCCCAGGTGCCGAGCTGGGGGGGCACCGGCTGGACCATTCAGAGTTCTTATCGTGTGACATGACTTTAAGTATTGCTATGAGAAGGACTGGGGGGTGGGGGGTGGAGAACAAATGCAAGCATTGGCTCCCAGGCGCCAGAGATCCACGGTATGTCACTGGGTGGGGCACCTGTCAAGGAGTGGGGCTACCTTTGTGGTCCACAACAGCTCACCAAAACTCATTAAGCAGCCCTCCAGCAGAAATAATTGCTTGCCCCTGGGTTAGATGATGGATTTGTATAGGATCCATCATCTAACCCAGGATAATCCTGGAGGGGGATAATCCTGCCTCAGGCAGGGGGCTGGGCGAGATGACATCAGGAATTTCTTTCCAGCCCTACTTCTCCATCGGTCTTGTTACACATTAATTTTAAGCAGCTCCTGGAGCTCTTAATTTCTGGATTGCCTGCACATAATACCTGAAAATAGTTTTAAGCACACTTTGGGTGGCTTAAAATTATGCCACTCCAGGGCAAGTTTATCTCTGATCGTGTTACCCAGCTCCTGTTCCATTCATGTGGTGACCACTATCCACAGATGAACCATTCCTCCAAGTTCCAGTCCTCCAGCCTCCGAAGATGCAGTGTTTCCTCCCCCAAGCCCCTGTGCAGCCCCCCACAGATAAGCTGCCCAAGTTGCAGTCCTCCAGCATCCTAGGATGCAGCGTTTTCTCTCCTCCCCCCTGGTCTGAGGATACGCTGCATCCCACAGCCAGCCTCCACTGTACGCTCCACTGTGCTGCCAGTGCTGCACATGGGAGTGGAAGCCAGGCCAGGAGCACAGGGCACTATTTGTCCACCTTTCAAAGAAAGTGTGGGCCCAACCCACCAAGTCACTTATTGGTCTCCCTTAGGTGGGGAGGCCACAGGAAAAGAGGACAACAGAGTTCATGGGACAAAGAATGAAAAAACAGGGATGGGAGCATAGATCAAAGGTTCAAAACAAGTGCCCTGAGTGGGAACAGGGAGCTGAGCGCATTGGACACGAGGAGCTCAGGGCAGGGAGCACTCAGATACGGTGGTAATATACTCACTACATGTCTCCTAGTCTGGAGCTGCCTGTTGGGAGAAGAGGATCCAGGCAGCAGCAGCTTTCAGTCTTTGATCTATCCTAATCATCCTGATCCATTGCTGGGCATGTGGCCCCATAGTCCTGAATTCAGACAAAACTGATCCCACACCCCCCCTCAAAAAAAAAAAAAAAGCACGTTGTTTACTGTCCTTTTTATTTAGCCTTGACAAACGTACTTGTCAGGTAAAACAGCTCACAAGGGAACCTGCACCCACAGAATAAATAGTCCTTTGGGGGTTTCTAGCCTGTGCAACCTTGGTATGAGGTCTGGCCGGGGTGGCTGTGAGGGAACCGAGCAAGAGGGGCAGCTGTGAGGGACCAGGGCAAAGGTGGGGGGGGGTCAGCCAGGAGGGACCAGGCCCATGGAAGCCAGCAGGGAGGGGAAGGACCTGACCTGCAACCCATGGAAGAGCTGGGTCAGCTCCCAGATGTGCAGAGGAAGCCAGGAGGAAGCAACGCTGCAGTTGCAGGGCGGGCGGGGCTCCTCTCCCCGCTTTGCCTGGCTCTTCAATCCGCCCTCTGCCCAGGGCAGGTGCCGGCAAAGCGGAGCCAGGAGGGGGCAGCTGTGAGGCACCAGGGGCAGGCAAAGGATGAGGGCAGCCGTGCAGGACCAGGGTGAAGCCGAGGCGGGGCAAGGCAGGGGAGGGCAGCCCACGAAGCTGCCCCCACGGTGGGCTCAGACAGCGGCGGGGCACCCCGGGAGGCCGAGCAGCGCGGCGGGCAGCAGCGGCGGCGGAGGCGGGCAGCAGCAGGCGCAGGCGGGGGGCGGCGCGGGCGCGGCGCCCCGCAGGAGGCTGTCGATGGTGAAGGGGCGCGGAGGAGGCGGCGCCGGCCCGCGCAGCAGCAGCAGCACGTCCAGGGGCAGCGGCGGCGGCGGCAGCGCGGTCGGGGCGGGCGACGGCGGCGGGCGCTTGAAGCGCTTGCGGCGGCGCAGGAAGCTGCCGTGGTCGAACATGCCGCGGCAGGCGGGGTCCAGGCGCCAGTAGCTGCCCTTGCCCGGCCGGCCGGGCTCCCGCGGCACCTTGACGAAGCAGTCGTTGAGCGAGAGGTTGTGGCGGATGCTGTTCTGCCAGGCGGGGAAGCGCGCCCCGTAGTAGGCGAAGCGGGCGCGGATGAAGGCGCAGATGCCGCTCAGCGTGAGGCGCTGCTGCGGGCTCTGCAGGATGGCCATGGCGATCAGCGCGATGTAGGAGTAGGGCGGCTTGGCCAGCCCCGCCGCCCCCTCGGCGCCGCCCTCCTCCGCCGCCGCCGCGGCCCGCGCCTCCCCGCCCTGCTCCCGCCGGCTCATGGCGCGGCTGTGCGCGGGCCCCGCTCCCCGCGCCTCTTATCCTCGCCCGCCCCGTCGGGCTGGGACACCCCCTGCCCTCCACGGCCAATGGCCGGGCCCTGCGGGACGCGCCTGCAGCCCGCGGCTCCTCCCCGCCCCTGCCCCGGCACTGAGCGGGCAGGCGGCACGGGGCAGCAGAGCTGGGCCGCTTCGCCTGCACGCGACGCGACGGGACGGGACGGGACGGGACAGGACGACAGCTGCAGGGCAGGGGGCTTGCAGACAGACGGCCGCGGGAGCACTGGCCCCAAGCTGCAGCACGGGCGGTGGGTCGGAGACGAAGGGGATCTTTCTGACTCGCCCGTGCGACCTGCGTCCTCGGGAGACTTCACGATCGGCTGGGAAGGGTTAACGGGGCATCAAAGGGGAGCAGGGAGGGCGCGTTGATCTGCCCAGCTGCTACCCTGCTCCGCACATCTGGACTGGGGGGTCAAGGGAAAGAAAGGGAAGCCTGGGTGGTTGAATAGGCCCTCCCCCCTCGCCAGGGAGGAGGAGAAGCCCCAGGCCAGCCGGCTGGCTCCACCATCCCAGCAGGTTTGAAGCCACTCATCCAAGCGGAGAAGTAGATCCCCTGTAACTAGATCCACTGAGCCGCCTCCCTCAGGCAGGAGGTGGATGCCAACAACAGTCAGCCCCGAGCCGCAGTGACAACGCCCAGGTGCTGCCAGGCAAAGAGCCCACCCCTGCCATTACCAGCCGGGCCGAAGGCAGCAGCCCGGCCTTGGGCAACTTCGCATCGCTTGCAGGTGGATTTGGCCAGGGAGGGGAAGGACCTGGCCTGCGACCTATGGAAAAGCTGGGTCAGCTCCCAGATGTGCAGAGGAAACCAGGAGGAAGCAACGCTGCAGCTGCAGGGCGGGCAGGACTCCTCTCCCCCCTTGGCAGGTGCCCGCAAAGCGGAACCAGGAGGGACCTGATCGCACCGGGTCCCCGGTGCCAGGAAGCCCCTTTGCAAACTGCAGGTTACTTCCAGGAGAAAGAGAAGCCGGTCTGTGCATTACAACTCTGCCTTGTTGCCACCACGGCCATAGCCCTCCCCAGTCCCTTCTCTGGCGGCTGCTCGTCCAAGTCACACGGTTCTTACATTCAGTCCACAATAGCAGCTCACTTGGATGTCGCTAAGACCAGCGTACTAAGGGCCCTGCCAAGTAGCCTTTAGCAGGGCTAGTTTGCAGGGACAGCTGTACGATCTCCAGTGTCAGAAACCAGGATTTCGTTATATGTGTCTGTTTTAAACCCTAACGACTTCAAGCCAACTGCAGGAGCGATCCAAAGGGAAAAAATAGGCACAAAACCAAACAAAAATACCCCTCCTCCCCCATTCACCGAACTCTTATTTGAAAATACCCAAGAAATTATTTTCTAAGAAAATGTTCATTTTAAAACAAGCATAAGAGGAAGGAGATGATTAGTTTCTTGAGATATAGGATGGGGGTTTCCAGTCCTCAGCAACGTGACTTACAGAAATATGTAAGCAGCAGCAGCAGCTCTGGTGAGTCCACTGACAAGACAGGATGAAGGTTTAGGGGCCTCAGCAACTTGACTTGAAGAAAGGTGTAAAAGGAAGGCGCTCTGGTTACTTTTCTGAGATATAGGACGGGGGTTTATAGTCCTCAGCAACTTCCCATATAGGCATTTGAAGATGTGGAATCAGAACTCGTGATATCTTTTATTGGCCCAACCAGATATTTGCAAAAAATACATGTCTATATTTGCAAGTTTGTGGACACACACACCCTTCTTCAGGCATTGGAGAATGTAAACATTGTAAAATTCGTCCTTAGGTGGAAATGAAAATTCATATTCAAACTGAAGGGCAAATGCGCCCAAAAGCTTGCAAATATATATATATATATTGAACAGGAGGAAACCAGGAGGAAGCAACGCTTCCTATTGAACAGGAGGCAGAAGAGCTTTCTTGACCCAGATGTTTTTTCAGGACCCTTTTCAACTAATAAAATCTAATAAAATATATCACCTCTCCTATGAGTTCTGTTTCCTTTTGCCTGTGGGCCAATACGGCTACAACCTGTATCTTTGAAGATGTGGAGAAGAAAGAAAAAAAATCCACTAGGTTGAGAAGGGCAGATCCCGGTGCAGTTGCTTTGGCAACCTGGAGGGAAGGAGAGTTGAAGTGATTTTTCTGAAGTGGTGAGGGGGAATAAATGGTTGCCTACCCCGGATAAGTGCAGGTGGCAGGATGGGGCTCCAGGTTGTAGCTGTATTGGTCTAGAGGCAAAAGAAATCAGAAGTGGTGGTAGAGGTGAGATCTTTTATTAGATCAACTAGATTTTTGCAAAACAAACAAACAAATACAATTCTTTAATTGCAAGCTTTCGGGCACAAGCACTCTTCTTCAGGCATAGGAGAAAAGATGGCGAGAAGGTGAGAATGGAAAAACGGCGGCAGGATGGGATGCTAGAAACACCGCCAGGACCAGTGCCTGATTTCCACTCGTTTCTCATCAAAAGAGATCCCGGACGGAAGATCCTCTCCTTCACAGCTACCCACAGGGACAAGCCGCTCATGTCTAGAGGGGAAATCAGCTGGGTGCAAAGCCCTTCCAGCCCGGCTCGTCCCTCAGCTGCCACCACATCACAAGGGAGCTGGTGCATTACCCGGCCCCTGCCGCGCCGTGCGCTGGGGCAGCCGATCCCCCGCCCGGGGCCCGCGGGGCACAAGCGGGCTAATGTGCCCACGGGCACGGGGGCATATCGCCACCCGCATGAGCCCTTCCCACAGCAGCTAAGTTTCCTTCCCGGAAGGCGAGGACGGGGCAGGGCGGCAGAGTCCTTGAACAGGAGGCAGAAGAGCTTTCTTGACCCAGATGTTTTTCAGGACCCCTTCCAACTCGCCAGGCATGGGCCGCCGGTGCGCTACAGACACCCGGCGCAGCAGCTCCGCTCCGGGTGAGCAGTGTGCGGGGACACAGACACTCGCTTTCCCCCAAGTCTCGATTCGGAGCGGGGGAAAGATCAGGCTGGCAAGGGCAGCTCTCACTGTTACCGCAGGGATTCCCCTGGGGGCAATCCGGGATCCCCGAGCCACGGACTGCCCCTGCCCTCCGCCGGGCCACTCCCCTGGAGAAGATCTGTGCTGGGAGAGGGGAGAGAGAGGAAGTGTTCGACCTCCACCCCCGAGATCGAAGTGAGGGCAGATATCCTCTTACCCAGTCCTGTAATGCAAGAAGGGTACTGCGGCTCCTCTATAGATCACAAGATGGGGAGGGAGAGAGATACAGAAAATCCTGGGGGGATCTTCAGGTGTAAACACTTATCTCCCCCATCACTCTTAAGAAAAATCACTTTAACTCTCTAGGTTGCCAAAGCTGCTCTAGCAGCTGCACCAAGATCTGCCCTTTTCTTAGTGGATTTTTTTTTCTCTCCCCTCCATATCTTTAAATTTGTGTAAGTAAAGTTGTTGAGAACTATAAAGCCACACCTTGCAGACTAACCAGACTAATCATGCACAATCCTCAATGACTTCTATGGCTAAAAAAAATTCCCAGACAACTGATTTAACCTGGGGTTGAAACTAGTCTGAGATTTCTCTCATAGAAACAGGGCCCCTTATGCACCAGGTTTAAATGGCAACTAACTAGAAGTAGCTGGGATTGTTCCAATATAAAGAAGCATTAATTTGGGTACTTGACTGGTATTCAGTGTGGGACCCTCTGTAAAGTCTGGGCTTTGCTGTGAGACAAGATGTTCAAATCCAGATATATGCCCGCACTCATTTTGTCATTTTGTCACTCATTATGTGTCAGTCTACTGTATGAGTTTGGTCCTGCCCCCAAGAAAGCCCTGCAAATTCCACGTCCATGCAGGATGGGCTGTGCTATTCATTTGATCAACCAAGCTTAAATCTAGGGCTCAGCCCCAGGTTGCCAACCTTCCAGGACTGCCCTGGAGTCTCTAGTAATTAGATATAAATGTCCAGGAACCTGCTGAGAGTCTTCTGGGAGATAAATGATAGGGAATTCATTAAAATATTAAATGTTGAATCTGATTTATATTGTAGTCCAGTGGGTTTTTAAAACGTAATAGTAACGTACATTTGCCTCCCTGGCATAAAATCTATGCACCGTAATCCATAACCAATATATGCAAGCACATTGGCATCATGTCATGGGCACATTTGACTAAAGAGACAATGCCAACTATGTTACACTGCAACTTTTATAAATTCTTAAAAGAGGCCCCAGAGTTGCTGAGAGCAGTAAGAAGCCAGCTGAAGTACATTTAAGAATGAGACTGTGAGCAAAGGCACTCCACTACAGGAGATGCAGCTTTTATAAGGTAAATTCAATAAGTTGATTTTAAGTTTAATTAATGAGTTTTTGCATCTGTCCTTTTATAATGGTATTAGAATGTTACTTAATATTCTGTATCTTTAAATCAACACACATGCACGCAGACCTACAAACATTTAAATGTGTATTACAAGCAAAATATCCCTAACCAGATCTCACCTTTAAAAAATAAGATTCACATTACAACTTAAGATTTTGCAGTATTTATTTTTGCAATATGCTTAAGATGTGAAATTATGATTCATATGATGCTCCTTATTTCCATCAAAGGCAAAATGATGGCTCTGTAGTGAATGAGTTGTAGAGTACAGTAGTCATTAATATCATTATGTCATGTGATAAAAACTCTGGAAATAGATTCAAACAGAGCTGGTAACCCTAACTGTTAGGGGAGTCAATGAAAACTTACTGTACTAACAACAAAAAGTGTGTTCTCATGGGAGTTTCAAGCCTGGAAGCATCTATTTCATTACTGTATAAAGACCTCAAGAAACTGACACTCATCCAAGCATCAGTGAAAAACTAAAGCAGTGCTTTTTAGGCAGGCCTGCCACACATTAGCCCTATATTCTACCCAGGTGCCACTCCAATCCCCTTCCCCTGCCCAATCTGCTACATTTTTTGCTTTCAGCACTGTCCTCCTTGCTTGACCTGCAGCTCTGTCTGCTTTCTTCCCTGTGCTTCCTGTCTATTTTGCTGCTTTGCTTTCTGGTTCCTGCCATATCTGCCACTGTGCTGCCTGCCTCCTTCTCAATCTGCTGCATGCCACACACAGAGACTGCTCATGCCACTTGCAGCACCCGTACCATAGGTTGACCACCCTTGCACTAAGGCACTGAAGACTCAATTCTTCATACTATTTGTTGGATGAGTTAAATTACCTTTTGAAAAATAACACTTTCATTTCTCTTATTCGCATCTACTTGCTTCTCTGTATATACTCACCCACTTGCATTTTATAATACCCAATTGCATTGTATATATCCTATACTATATATATATATATATATATATATATATATATATATATATTAATATTGCTATATATAAGGCATATTTTAAGGTAACCGGTAGACAACATAAACTCTGAATCACTGGAGAGAGAGAGAGAGGGTGGAGGGGGGTGGGGGGAACTTGTTTACCACTTGTCTAGTTTCATTTCTCATTCACTTTTTTCATCCTTTAAAATGAAACTAGTAGGCATGAAAGGCAGGAGGAAGAAACTAATTTTTGTAAAGTCTGAAGAAAACAAATGATACAAATTGAACTTTATGTTTTACCAGGTAACAACTATGTGCACTGCCTGAAAAAAATCAGGTAACAGTAAGCAAGGAAAGAAAAATTGCTAGGAACAGCTTTGACAATACAAAAAAAAGATGTCTTAGATAGACATCTTAGATAGACAAGTATCCTACACGGGCAGGTGCATGGCATGGATAACACAAGAATTAATTAACATCTCCCAATTGTACAAATATATCTTTGAAGATTACATTTCATAGTAGCTGCAGATAGTGACATTATCTTAAGTCTGACCGTCTATCTTTGTCCCTCAGGTGTTTTTATTTTTACTTACAAATTTAGTTTTAAAGCCACTTGGAAAGGTAATTTATCATCCCTATTTTAGAAGATATAAAACAGGGAGAAGAAAGGTAAGACAGAGTTAAATGATGTAGTTAAACTTAAATAGTCTTTTTTTACTGTGGTTGTTTCACTGGGAATAACCTGTAGTACTCATTGTCTACTTGTTAAAAGAACCAGAAGCAGGGAGGAGTGGGCTTGAAAATATGCTGGGAAGTTAAAGTATTCTGTTATTTATGTGTCAGATGCCATCAGCCATAATACTGTGACCCAGATGACAAACAGCATAAACAAAAGCCTTTTACTTAATTATAATTCTGTGAATATGAATGTTACCATCATAACATTTAAACACCCCTCTGAGATCTTAGAACTACAAATTTAATTTGATTCCAAAAGGTGATTACTTGGCCTTGGTGAGGCCACAGCTGGAGTACTGCATCCAGTTTTGGGTCCCCCACTTCAGGAGGGATGTGGAAAAGCTTGAGAGAGTCCAGAAGAGAGCCACTCGGATGATCTGAGGCCTGGAGGGCAGGCCGTACGAGGAGAGGCTGAGGGACTTGGGACTCTTCAGTCTGGAAAAGAGAAGGCTCAGGGGGAACTTGGTAGCAGCCTATAATTATATAAGAGGGGTACATCAGGACCTGGGAGAACAGCTGTTCACCAGAGCTCCCCAAGGGATAACAAGGTCTAACTGCCAAACTCCAGGAAGGTGGATTTAGACTAGACATAAGAAATAAGTTCTTCACGGTGCAAGTGTCCAGGGTCTGGAACAGACTACCCCCAGAGGTGGTGCAAGTACCTACTCTGGACTCTTTCAAAAAAATCTCGTTATTTTCCTGCTGGGATCACTTGATCCCAGCTGACTTCCCGCCTATGGTGGCGGGGCTGGATTCAATGATCTCACGAGGTCCCCTCCAGCCCCTAATGTCTATGAAATCTATGAAAGAGCAAATATTTAAACAGCATACGAACTGCAATTCATATTAGGACTTAATGTGAGATTTAAACAGTTGTATAAACTACAACAGCAAAAACTATAATAACTGCACATCAATCAGTCAGTCAATCTTTTATTATAAGACCCTGCAGTGTTAATGATCATCTCTGTAATGTCATGTCAACTGTTTTCCTGCTTCTCTGTCACTGTGGCTATAAATACTTCTTTAAGGATATCCTTATCCAAGTGCCTGCCTGTAAAGAGAATAAAATTAGTTAACATTATTTCCCAGCATACTGCAAAAAATAGCTTTGTGTATATACATGTTACATACCAAAAAGGGTAAACTAGTTTTATTATAATATATGCCTAGTTTTTACTCCTGATTTCCAAGCAGGCAACAACAAAGTTGCATAAATGAGAGAAATGAAAATGAAGAGCTAGACTCGTGTTCATCAGCCAAATATATGGAGTCAAACTATAGCTTGTATTTTAAAGAACTCTCAAAAACCCAAGTGTCCAGCTTCAATATTAAAAAAGATACTGAAATTAAAAAAAAATTAAAACAGTGCTTATGACTGCATAAACCTAAAAGACTGTCCAATCTTTTTCTTGAGGGAGACTCATCAAATCTCTGGTTACAGTCAGTCCCACAATAATGCTTTTAAATTGTGTTTAAAAACTGCATTGTATCCAACTCCACAGACAAACAAATGGGCACATACTTCAGGCATCATTTTTATTTAAATTTACTGTTTCACCCATTAAATAATTATAGAGGGTATGTCCACACAGCAAAATGAAGAATAGTGCTATGTGCCTTAATCTGTGTAGCACAGATGACAACAGTGAAGATGCATTAGCATGGGCCAGTAGAGTCCAGGAACCACAACTATGTATTCTGGGTTGCCAGAATAAGCTAATATTTGTGCCATCACATCTCTCTTTGCTGCTACTGATACCTGACCTGGCAAGAATAAAGCTAGCACAGGTGTCTTAGCACGTGCTAGAGACTTATTTGTTTTGTTATTTTAACAATACGGTTTTGCCTGTTCCGAGAAATAACTGACCAAAATCAACTATGACACGTGCAGTTTTCTCTTACCTATTAGAACCAATCTGTTTGTTCTCTCTTCATTCTCTTTCCAGCCAACTGCAGTCTCTTCTAGATCATACAGTTCATGGACACCTTGGACAATCACTTGGTGAGATGCATCTTTAATAGACACCAATCCCTGATTAGAAAGGCAATTGCTGTTAGTAGCATCGTAGTAGGACCTAGGAGCTCCAGCATAAATCAGAGCCATGCTGTATACGCACTGTTCAAATGCTAACTAAAATTAAAAAAATCAAAATGAGACAACACAACACCAATGGATTTAACAAATAAGGGGGACAAATGAATAAGGGCATCCTGACTGTGCTACATTTTAAGGTAACTAGTACAGAATCTGAATTCTGAATCATTGGATAATGGGTGTGTTGGAGAAGGGAGATTTTGTTTACTATTTGTCTATTTTTCATTTCTCTTCCACTTTTTTCATCTTTTAAAAGTCCTAAAGCATGTCTGTGTGGGCATGTGTGCATGAAAGCATCCACTGCCTATCCCAAAAAAAAATTACAACACAAGCAGCTCTTTAGCTATGAATAATTGTATTTGAGTTACAGAAACCTTCAGCACTTTTACTATTCTCAAACAGTATGTGTAGCAACAGCAGAGTCAACATCATTATTAAAGAGGGGGCAACAAAAGGAAAAATGAAAAACAAAACTTTGTCACTCCATGGAAAAAAAAAAAAATCTGACTATATTTTAGGCAGGCACATTTTTGATCAACTCAGTCTGTATTTCCTTAGAGGGAAAAAGTTTGTGCACGTGAGAAAGTTTTGTTTTGTAAGTTTTAAAGAAATCTTTTGCATGGTAAACTACATAGATTTAGTTAAAATTCAGATAAAACTTACAATCTATTCACAGTCGTTAAAAAACGGTGATCCACGCTGGTTATATCTCTGGATTGCCTCAGCTGAGTCAAGGGTAACAACCATATTAGTTAAGAAAATGTAAAAGCCATACCTTGAGTCTCATGACTTCCATGGGGTATCCAGTTTTGTCTTTCACATTCTTTTCCCACAAAAGATTCTACAAACAAAAAAAGATTTTAGGGAGAGAAACCACATGCATACAATCATTTCGTTAAAGTATGTAGTAGCTATTTCTAAAGTAACAATTGCACAGAACTCACCTGCATAAATATATTTAGGTTTTCTTCAGTTATGTTTCCTACTGCTTCAAATGTAACTGTAACAATACTCTACAAATAAAAAAGGTTCATATATTAATGCTCACTTATACAAATTAAAATGGAATAAACATTTCAATACATTATATACAAAGGGGCAATACACAACTGCCATTATACAGTAAAAGAAAAACAAAATAAAAAAATGTGCACTGTATGTTTTGCTTTAAGTTAGTATGTTACTACAGTCATTTTAGTTCTGTTGTTAATGTTAGCCTAAAAGGATAATTAACACCTGTGGGTATTTTTATGCCATCAAATTTCATACTGTAGAATTCAATGCAGTAAGTGATACTTGTTCCTTACATAGACTTAACAAACTATCATAACATCACAGGTTAAAATTACATGGTTACATCTTTCAAATGTTTAATAATGAATAAGTCCCTTGACTACTGCTTTGTATCATCATAGTGCTTCTTTTCACTAGCAGTTACAGCAGACTGATACTTTTGTGTCAAAAATGGGGCTGTTTACCTTATCATTGCTGCACACGTTTTACAACACAAATACAGTAAATAAAAAAACTTTTATAAATAGATCTTCAAGAGTGGAACTTTTAACAAAAATACCCAAACCATGTTTTATGCAAAATGAAGCACCAGCCTGAGTCTTAGATCTGGTCACTAATAAAAAGAAAAAATATTCTGCTCCAGAGTTGTTGAAAAGAACAATTTATTTCAAAATTATTCATTAAGAACAGGCAAGGTTTTTTGGGTAGATGTGATAGCTTTTATAGACCAACTAAATAGGGGGGAAAAGTTCTTTGCAAGCTTTTGGCACAAACTCCCTTCGTCAGGCATAGGGAGTCTCTGCTGGTCTATGTTAAGAACAATGTTTCATTTGAAGTCCAACAAACAAAATTTACTCTCTCTCAGGGGGCTATTTTAAGAGACTCCCACTCTTTGCACTATATTAATAGCCTTTAAGTGGTAAGAGACTATGTATAAAATGTAAAAGAAAAATAAAATGCAACTAAAGTAGCAAGTCTAAATGTTTATTCAACAACGAATTAACTCAGCAAAACAAAAAGGTACTAACATTTTGTTCGCCAGTAGTTAAAAGGGGGAGGGGGGTGAGAGGGGGGCATTAAGCCCAATATGCTTCACAGGCACAGTAACTGCTTTTATTGACCCTTCAAATGAAGGCAATAAGCAGCTATTAGCCTCCACAAGACCTTGTAGCCAATTGTGAAAAAATCCCCTGCTCTCATTTACACGTCATCTGTCTCAATAGCCCTCTTAAAAGAGTGTTAAACAACCAAGGAGAACAACAAATGAACTCATACAGTTTCCTACTGAGAAAAAGGATGCTGGTTAAGCAGCCCCACATTACAGAAACAATAATCATTTCCTTAATAATGCAGAGTTGCAACCTCCCCTATAAACTTCAGGAAGCGCTGCATTTTATCTTTTCCCACTGTGCACTCAAAGTTGCTATGCTATTGTACTTTATTATGAACATGAATGTAAATGAAGAAAAATCTCTCATTTTTATATAGGTACTGACTACAAAATATAAATTGTTGCTAAGCATAAGCTTAAGGGTAACTTAAGTTTAAGTATTCATTATAGAAAGGGAATATTCACCTCAGAGAGTCAATTAAGAAAGAAACATACTGAGGTCATACTGAGATTTGCAGTTAAGAGTTAAAATTCCTGTTTTTCACTGTAATAATTGCAATTCATTTCCAAGTTTAACACACATTAAGTCCTAAGAAAATTACCCAATTTTCTTTAATACTGTATACATCAAAATGAGCCTTTCCAGAATTGCTTTTTTAAAACTGGGTCCCACTAGTCACCTTTCTGCACATCCCTCTTTAAACAACTACCATCCCAGCACTGCAAACATGTTACTATTTGATAGGTGCAAGAACATTTAGCAAGTTTTGTACTGAAACAGAAAATGGGGACTCCTTTAATTCCCCTTATCATCACAATGCAGTAACAAGTGAGGGAACAGTTACCGGTACATCCATCAGGCAGCTTCCTCAGCACAGCTGCTTCTTTGACAGAACCCCTAGCTTCTAAAACTCCCGAGTAAATGCAGAAGTTCACTAGTAAAGTCCTGATCTGCCTGACCTCCTTGGAAAACACAGACCTCTGTGGTTCTTCCTTCCTTTTTCATGTCCTTGTGACAAGGTATTTAGCAGAATTCACAGACAAGCCATAGGAAGTTAAGGCAGAAAAGCTAATTCTGAGTCAAAAACTGCTTGTTGGTTATTTTACTAACAAATCACACCATCCTCCAACCAATGCAATATACCAAATAACTGGGAAGATAGCAATTCCACAGTAAAAAAACAAGATATTAAGGTTACATTGTTTTAGATGAGAGTCACAGAATAAGTATGCAACAAGATGGATCATTACAGGAAGAAAAAGGGTAACAATTAAATACAGTCAAGATGATAACAAATATTTTGAAGATAAGCGGAAAGAGCAGAGATCAGGGTGAGCAGAGAGAAAGCGTGCTATTTACAAGAATAATTTTAGCCCGAGTTCCAGAAGAATAGTTTCAGCTGTCTTTTGTCAGGCAAACCTCTTGCTCTCTGCCCTGACCACCTAAAAAACTTCAGGAATTCTTTTCTCCCTTTTTGGTTTCTGTTTCTGCTAATTTGCCTCATTTTAACATTCCCACCTTGGCACAGTGCTGTTGCATTTAAGTTTTGCAACCCTTCAAGGAAATGTATGCATCAAAGACTTTCATGGCATTATATAATCATGAAAACTGGTGTATGTTATAACTTTCCTTAAGAAGCTTTCCCTCACCTCTCCCAACATATACAGTCTGATCCTAGACTATATATAATGGGTTCCACTGAAGAACTGTCCATGACCAAGAATTAGACCCATTAATCTCATTGAGAGTTAATGAAATTCTGGTACTTGTAAAGTCTTTTAGCAGGTATTTACTTAATACAATTCAATAATTATAGTATTGTCACCCTTGACACCAACTGTATTTAGAATCTTCAAATGAAAAGTAAACTACATATGAAGGAAGTATTTTTCTTTTTAAGCAACAAAAGTGAGAGGGGTCTCAAAAAAAGTAACATATGCTAGGGCAACAAGGGTTTTAATTGTTCCAGATAGAAACCAAAATGCCAATCATGTTATCCTTAAAAAAACCCCTATATTTTAAACAGAAAAATTACGTGGGCAAACGGCATCTTCAGCAGAAGAGAAATATAAATGAACATTAAAACAGCCAAAAAAATCCCATTTAAAAACTTTGCAGGAATTTAGAATACATTTTAGAACACATATCCTCCGAAAGAGAGAAAATGTATGTACGACATTAGAAGTTAATGTCAGTATCCTTAACCCTGTTAGGAAAAACATTTTGAACCTTATTAAAGCAGTGGATACCAGAATAAATATTTTTGAAAAAAATATCCTTAGTTCACAAAAATATTTTGTTTCTTGGGACTCAAGTAAATATACATTTTGTAATCCACTGTATATTTTTTAACCCTAGTTACTCATACTGGTGGGATACCATAAAGTTCATCGTTTGGTATGTTTCAACTGAAGCAACACTTTTTTCCCTTCCTCATTAAGTGAGGTAAACAGTACACTGGAAGCAAGAACCCACAAAATACAAGTCATATTTACATGGAATCATAGTGGTTTCTTCTTTGAACATGCTAAAAATACACTGTGTAAACTGTACATGGATGCAAACCTCAAAAAACAGAATTAACAATTTACCAGCATTAAACTGGCACAGAATCAAAAAACTTTCAAACAAAAACAGCAAGTAATGTACTGCGTTTCTCCCTGCAATCTTGTATGGATAAACAACACTTTACGAACACCTGTATTCCTCTTATTGGTAGAATGGATAAGATATAGGAAAGCGCAGAAGGGAAGCATAGTAAATACGGGGAAAGAAATACTACTTATAAAAGGTACTGCAGTACACAGATTTTTGACATTTAATATCCAACACTGTTTACTAGAAAACAAAGTGATGATTTGGGGGTTATACAGAAAACTAGATTAGAAAAAAGGAATTAAGGGGTGCTAGAGATGGTCATTTCAAACAGGAAAATGGTTAGAAATGAACATAGAAAAAATAATGTCACCTCTGTTCATAGTACAGGAGAGTTAGGTAAGAATAATGGTAAAATCTACAAGCAAGTTTCCAGATAATACTGAAGTTGAAGATACAGCAATTTTTCCTCCCTCTTTCTCTATCTTTTGTATTTAAGTGACTTTATTCCTTTCTATGCAATATCCCTGCTCTCTGCAAGTACATTCCTAACATCTGACAATGCAGGCTGTAGCCTACAAAAGCTCTCTGAACAAGTTAGGCAGAAGGTAGGGCAAGTTGGCACCTTAAAAGATCAACTTTAGGCAGAGAGAGGTAGTTAGTTAGCTCTGTTAGATTAGAGCACTGGACCCTCACAATCTGGTAGAATCTTTCTACAATGAAACCCATCCATCCATATAACATGTATATTCAAAATGATTCCTTATATGATTTAAGTGGGATTGTTTAGTTAATTCCAATCATACAGTAGCATGATGAATATGCAATGTCTAACATGCAACAAGAACTCCAATTCATTTTATTATCAGAAGTTTTGGAGCAGCACTTCTAATAGTTACCTTATCTAGGTGTGAATGTGTTGTCTGTACATGCTTCAGCTTTCTCTGTAAACTGAAAACAAGTAAAATTAAACCTTGTATTTTATTAGAGCACCACATACAAATTCTGAGATTCTTTGTGTATTTAAGAAATGCGTAAAAATTAACAAAGGATATAGCTAGCATAGCACTGAATGAAAATCAAAACGGACCAGAAAAGCAGAATATACATATTTAGAAGTGCTAAATACTGACATCATTTTAGAACAACATTTAAGATTATATAACTACATAACTTTTCTTTACATTGGAATAATTTTATTTTGATCTGGTTGATGTCTTATGATGGAATACTAGTGTCTTTACAATGTAATTAATAAACAACATTCCACAATCAATTATTTAGAAATAATCACCTGGGTGTATCAGAGAGCTACAGTATACAATTGTTGTTTTTAGTAAAAGACAGAAAAACAATATTTACAGATGAAAACTGGGTTCAGTGAAGAAACATCTGTGTTCAACATGCTTGGGAATGCATTCCCCTTTGTTTAGAATTATTGGTAAAAAAGGCATTGAACTGAACAAACTAGAGAAACAAAATGTGCCTCTTAACCCAGAAGAAAAGATTGTAGCTCTGCTGTCAGATCATACCAATCAAAAAACATTTAAATTTGTTTTAAAAAAATCTGAGCACATCCCTCCCCTCCACTTCACTGTTAACTACATCACAAAAATGTGTGGACTTTATGATTCAATTCTCAACCTTAGCCAACCAACCTTGGCCATGGACAGGTGTTCAGTTCTGCCAATAAGAATTTTAGGAAGTCTTGGGGTATAAACAGATGTCACATTTAGAGCAGAACAGCCATGCCAGGATGCATCCGGAACAGATGATCCACTTCACTGGCATCTACAGATGTTGCTGGGGCCATTGTCCCACATGGTTGAGCACCTGCCACTCCTGGTGCTTCAGAAGCTCAGTCCTACAGTACAACAGCCAAGAGTGCTGTACCCATGCCCTCCTGCCATAAGTGAACAGACACCGGCTGTGAAAAGGTGGCACAAACTAAGACTAGGAATTATCACGCTCACAAATTTAGGCACTTGCAGTGTGAAAAGGGTTTTGTGCCACCATAAATACTTATGGCAGTACAAAGGCAATGTCTGTTTGCAATGTAACTAGTAAAGAAACAGCCCTGGGAGCAGGAGCATACGTACATTCCAGTCCTCTGACTGAAGAGCTACACAGGCGAGTTCTTCCACCAAGGGGCACGAGCAGGCTGCTCCCTGGGTTACTCTCAACCTTTAGGGGAGCTCATCAGTTGACAGTCTGCCCTCTCACCTGCCTGAGAAGGGAACAGACTGTCAATTGAAAACCAATCCCATTTCATCTTGAGGCATATGGGGAGCCTTGCTGCTGCAACAGAGATACCTGCTGCCCCCTGTATTCCTCCAAGTGGACCTGGAGGAGTGACAGGAGAATGCACTTTCCTATGGTGGCAACTCTCCAGAAGACTTGAGAGGGTTGCAGCTGTGGCACACCTGTCTGAGACTCCCTGAACCCCTCCAGGCCACCTGAAGACATTCTTCCCAGTGGCAACTTTCCTGGGACTCAAGAGGGTTCCCACCATAAGGAATCCACTCCCCATACTGCTGAACAGCTTACTGGTGGAGGCAGGGAGGAGAGGTGATATTCTTCCCTCCACAGGAACCCAAATCCTCCCCCTCCTGCTGAGCAGGGACAACAGGGGGCTGTGGGTTATTGGGTGTCCTTCACACCTGAAAGAAGCAGACAGCCATTCAAGATCAGGAGGAGACATCTTCCTCATAAGCAACTGATTTAATTTCCTGTAGAAAAGTAAGTTCTCTTCCACAAGAAAATCCTTGAACAGCTGTAAAGCTCTTTTTCTGTGCTGGGAGAAAATATTTTTGCAGGGAGAAAAAGCCTAAGTCTGTTTGCAGCCCTGGACTGACAGGGAGTTTAAGCAGCTGAGCAGTTTGATGGGATTAGTAACATACTTAAGAAAGAGGACAGTACAAACTAATTAATGTTAAACAATTTTGTGCTTAGTCTTACTTTGATACATTCATATGCAATTTTAGGTAGTGTGCACATATACAAATACTCCAAATGTGTACCTGTTTTCATCATCTATACATACAAAAAATTTATAATACACAGCATCAGACACAGGAGATGGTTTTCGTCAGAGCATGTTGAATTAATATGACAACAGCCAAGTGAAAAATCAGGGAGAACAGGGAAGAGGTAACAGCAGCAGTCTAGGTGAAACAGCTATCATACAGTCTAGCAAGTTGTAGCAGCAGTAATGAAAATAAAAGGATAACTTCTAGAGATACCAGAATGGCAATTTAGAACTGGGATCACTGGCTGATGCTCTTATAAACAATGATTAGGCAAGGTATCCAACAGCCTTTATGACCAAAATATTTTCTCTATCAAATGCATTCGTTATATATTTTGACTTTCTTTTATTAAAGGAGAAATATTGATTATATTTGTACTGATCTATATTTTCGGACTGGTTGGTTTGATCAGAAGAGGGTTGATGAAAATAGTAAACATTTTCCTTAAGCTTAAGACCTTGACACTTGTAGCACAGAATAAAACTACAGGGAAGCTGAAAACTTCAAAACAAAACATCAGCAAGGGTTTAGGAAGAACAGTGGGGGGTGACTTGCTAAGAACGGGTTTAAAAGAAAGAATGGGAAAGTTTGCTTGTAGGCAAACTATTGGATGGAATGAATTACTCCCTACAGGGTTCTTGGCAGAAAGGGTGTTAAATGTAATCCTTTACAGCTGGATAATAATTGATTCTTTTTTACACCTATGCACAAAATAAATCTAATGTTGAAGGAAGAAGAAAGTATCAATATTTTTAATTCTACTTATCTGGTCAGTGTTATACATTTTATAGCTATGACCTCATTTTTATTACCCGAAGTTAAGAGAAAGGACCTTTAGAATATTGTAGTGACATTTGCTACTGCCACTATTTAAAACAAAAATTATTCATAAATTAATCAAAACATATACCAGTTAGATGTGTGCCCCAATGACAAAAATACACAGACAGTTGACATTTTTTAGTTCTAATACAAATGCACATTTCTTAGTGTCCTTGTTACAAATTATAATAAAAGGCTTGACGCGTGTTCATTTTTATACTCTAAAAGTGCAGTAAATCAACTCAAGTGAACCATTCTGTAGAAAAGGGAAATTAAAATCACCTGAATAGCATCACTGAAAGCAACCAGCAAAAAAAACATCAAAATAATCCTTCCTCCATAAATACATTTCTGAAGTTACTAAACAGTACAGGAGCAAATTTGTTTCTTGTGAGAAAGACCTATGGTATCTTCTAACAAGTATAATGTCCCAGCTTCCCTTTCAACTCTGTTAGTGCAACTTACCCCCAACATGTGACACTCCTCCCACTTCAGACCCGGTCCATCCTTAAAGACAGATTATACCAAGTTGTATAAGGTCCAACTTTAGTTCTTTGCTGGATTATCCTACCCGCAACATTTGAATCTAAGTTTATGGCGTCAGCCTTCAAGAATGTTCACAACAATGTCAGTAAAGTATTTAGAAATATGAGACTACCTACGTAGGAAATAAGGCTAATATAACAATGTCTTTAACAGTCTTTCACTTACGCTCCAGCTTACTCAAAAATCCATTTTTCCATGTTAATATAGCAAATGTAAAAGTAAAGCCCTGAACAGGACCAGGTTAAAACAGTAAAATATTTTTATGCATCTCACACTTCAATTTATCATGTGTCTGCAGGACCCCAATGGGTATTAGTAAGGTGGAGAAGCCCTGGGGACTGTCTTAAAGGAGAAGTACCCTGAGAGAAGCCTGGAGAGGCAGGTCTAAGTTAGAGGAGTGAAGGGAGCCTGGATGACTAAGTTTGGGGGCAAAGAAGCCCAGAGGATGGAGCTAAACAGAAGAGCACCAAAGAAGGTACTCCGGCCTCTAGAGGCAACCTCTCTAGTATATCATTGCTAACAACAAAGTCATGGCAGGCAAGAGACAGGAGATGAGGGAGGCTAGCGTGTGCAGAAGGAGAGTCTGACTATCAGGGGGCATCAGACACTGAGGAAGAACCCCTGAGGCTGCTACACTGCACAAATTATTTTTTCAAGAATATTAGAACAAAGAAAAAAAAAGGAAAAACCTTTCAAAACATTAGAAACTAAGGCAATCCAGAGCTAGTTACACTTCCCAGAGCAGATTCCAATACTACCTCAACCCTGCTGCCGTACAAATATCAGTTAAACATACCTTAAATTAACATACAGAGTACCTAAAACATGCATCAGAAGAATTGCTTCTAATTTCATACATATCCATGCAATTACTACTTAAACAATCAATAAAATAAAGCTATAAAATTATACCGTACCTTATTCCAGATAAGCTGTCAAAAGCATGTAGATCTAAGACATCAGAGAGATCAACTCTGAACGAAAGAAGACACATGAAGGTTATTTTTATTTAAATATTTTATTTGTAAATAATTCAGAGCTGAGTCACAACACCAGGCTGTGGTGCTTGACAGACACAATGTTACTCTGAATGCCTTCTCCATAAGAACAGGTATTCAATAAAGCTATCTTTTAAAGCATACTATTGCTATAACACAACCGTATTTAACCATTACATTTCTAAATAATACTTTCCTTTAGAAAAAATAGCATGTTCTATTATAAATTAAAAACTGCTTCATCATACACAGACACACACACACACACACACACACACACACACAGAAGGGAGCTGAATCATCTTTTCAACTATGAGGCTCCAAACACACTCCATTTAAGATGTGATTAACAGGTTAATTGCACCTAGAATGATAGTCCCGCCACACATGCCACTCACTTTAAGGGATGATAATGCATTAAATGCGCCAAAGTTTGTGGCTCATTTGTATTTCACCATAAACTGACCATTTGAAGGACCTGTTAGCTGGACATTGGGCTGTGGAAGCCCAATGCCAGGCTACCCATACACTGGGACCTGTCAACACCCCATATGGCTGGGACCCGTCAGCTGGGCAGTTCAATTGACAAGTCCTAGTGTACAAGAAGCCCAGCACTGGGCTCCAGTCCAAATGACCAGCATTCTATGTACAGGCAGCTATAAAACCTCGTACTGGGCAGCATATATGGTTTTATAGTTCCCAATGCACAAGGAGCCTGGCTGCCATGGCCCAATGCCAGGCTCCCCACGGCAGTCAGCTGATTGACTTAATCTTGCTGCTTCAAATGGAGACCAGGCTCCCCCTGCACCAGCAAGTAAGGTGTGATTGGGATCTAATCCCCAATTGTAAAAATCGGGCATCCTGACATGTACATATAACATGGCAGGACACACAATTGTTGGGATCAAGGATTAGAGCCCATCACATCTTAAAGTGAACATCTTTCAGGGGCCTAAGGATAGTGAAGAACTAAAACAAGTTTCACTGGGGGGTGGGGGTGGAATACTTGTAACTGGAGGCTTATAAACTGGGGTGGACAAAATGCGGCCTGTGGGCCAGATGCGGCCCGCCAGGCCATTCTGTCTGGCCCACAGGGCCCCTGAGAAATTTAGAAAATTAATATTTATTTTCCCCTGGCTGCCTGTCATGCGGCCCTTGATGGCTTGCCAAAACTCAGTAAGCAGCCCTTCACTTGAAATAATTGCCCACCCCTGCTTTAAAACAAGGTAGAATATTCATTGTCTAGCTATATTTGATCTCATCTGAAAATAGAAGGATAGTTTCTTGAGGTTTGTTCCAGTTATAGATTTCTAGGTGTATGATTTCTCAATTTAACATTAACCTTATTTTTTGTATATGGATTATCAAGTTCAGTTAAAGCAGAAACACACCACAGAGCTAAAAAATCAAAACTCCTCTCATGCAGAACAGTGGCATTCAACCTTTTGGCCCCCTGAGCCAGATGAGTGGTGCAGGGCCTGTCTATGGGCCAGATCAAGCCCATTCCCTTCCACCCCGCTGTGTGCTGGGATTGGGCTCCAAGGGCCTAGTGCCACCCCCTCCCAACCCTCTACACCAGGTTTGGGCCATGGGGCCTGGTGCTGCCTATGCCCAGCCCTGCATGCTGGATTCAGGCACTAACTCCAGTGTGCAGGGCCCAGTGTTTTCCATGGGTCTGGAGACTTGGCAACAGGGTAAAGGTGCCACTAACACTGGTTACCCACTGCCACATTTCTGGACCTGTGGGCAATTTTGCAACCTGGATACATGGGAACACAGGCTGAATCTGGCCTGCGAGCTGGAGATTGAGCACCCTGATGCAGAGCCATACAGAATAGCAGATAGCTGTAGTAAGTTGTCCATGTTCATGTACTCCACTCAGTATAATGAAAACAAGACACATTTTATCAGTAGGTTTCACAGCTCTTTCTTCACAGCTGAAGAATTCTGAAATTCAAGATTGTTGGGCTCTATTCTAGGTTCAAGAGAAGTGTAGTCTAATGATCAGAATTCTTTTTGCTCTCCTCTCCATGCCATCATCTTTCACAGAAAACTCAACCTGGCCTTAGGCAAGTCCCTTAACCCTTGAGCCCATTTTCTAGACTCTCAGATTCTCAGGTATCCAAGCACTATGGCAACCCCTACAGGAAGCTAGAATAGCAATTGCAGGTAAATTCTTGTAGAGGGGACCCAGGCCAAATGGCTGCACTGGAATGGTCTTGCTCTCTCGCTCTTAAATCTCACCTGACATTACTTGATGTAGTTGAAAAGAGATCTAAGTAGGTAGTACCGGCTTAGAGAGAATATGCCAAGGTTATCGTAGGTTGATGTCAAAGTCTTCTGTGTGGCTCCTCCTCCCCTACACCCTACCCCTTTCCACTCAGGGTTCCCATTGATGCTGGGTACACACTTTTGGCCAGCCTGAGTGACTGTCTTCCAGCTCAGGCACAGGTGGAAGCAGCTGGGTTGTCTGAAGTTGGTGCATTTGGCTGTGATTGCTGAAGTTTGCCGCAAGTTCTGGAATCACCTGGACTTGGTATTTAGTTTATTTGCTTCTTTACATGGGCCAACTCAAATGACCATGCCCTAGGCCCTTCTCTGGCCCTATGGGTGCTTCAGTCACCTCTCATCAGGCAATCTCAGTCTGGCAAGGGTGGCCCTATACTTGCTAAATCTGTACAGGCTTGCCTGTCCCAGGCAAACCCCTGGAATAATATGGGACCAGAGTCATCACAAACCCTGGCCTAGCCTCTAGAGATACCTGGCTTCTCCCAGCAGCATAGTCCTCTGGCATCAGTCTGGAGAGCTCAGATGTGCACAGTCCCGGGTTCCTAGTCCCCTGCCTCTGCGGGGCAAACATGATGAAAGCCCTGATCTGACTGTGCGTGTTCCCATGTCCTATCGTTTGTGTGTGCTTTCTTAGGGGTTTCCAGGCCAGTGAAAGCCAGTCTGGCCCTTTGTTCACCCCCAAGTGCCTGGCTGCTGCCGGCAAGTCTTAGGAGCCCCTGAGGGGCTCATTATCCTTTGCAGCTGCCGCCTCTGGGCTCCAGGCAGTGCTCTGTGCACCAGCAGCCTGTTCTCTCTCGGCTGCAGCCCAAGCCCACGTGAGGCTGGGGTTCCAATCCCCACCCCAACATGGGTGCGGAGCTTGGAGAATACCTACTGCATGCCTGTTCAAAATCCCCGTTTCCCTGTGAGCCCAGCCGGGAATCTGCCAACCATAGACCATGCCAGCAGCCACTGTCCCAGTAAGTATGGGGCTCAGCTGGGCTCCTGCTACAATCCTGCTTAGCTCATTGACTTATGGACTACAGCACACTCAGCAAATATAGACTCTTTGAAGATTTTGATTAACAAACAAGTTCCTAGTTAGCAAATATGAAATGCCACTTTAATAGGTTCATACTCGTGAAAAACCTACCCAAATTTAGGCAAGGACAGTGAAAGGGAAACCTCAAACATTAAGGCAATCTTTCTACCAATTCTGAAATCCTTGAACACAAGGTTCTAGGAGAGCTTTTGAACAAAAACAGTTAAAAAATTCTAGAGGGGCAAAACAATGTTTTTCCCCTGTAACTTTGTTTTAATAAATAGCAGAACCATTTCTCTTGAAACATTCCTACAAACTTGCACAACATGCATACACATATGCCCTATGGCAGTGGTTCTCAATCTTTTCAGAATTGGAGGCACTCCCTGATCAACTCAAAGCACCTCTTGGAAAATGCTAGCTCTTAGTTTTCACTCTTTTTTTGAATACAGAAAAATACTAGAGAAATTCTTCTCTTGTAAAGAACTCAGAAAGACCACCACAGGTCAGAATGTTTTTAATATTACAAATTCCTGTTTGAAAACCCTGGGTTTACCTTGTGAATTGTTTGCACATCTAACAGTGCTGTCACTGCACGATACCCCTGAAAGAATCTCAAGGCAGGCCAGGGTGCTATGGCACCTCACTGTCCTATGGTATGCACTGAAATTTTGGACCACTGAAAACAGTAAGTTATAATGGAAAATGTTGGGCAATTTCAATATTAGAATTGCAAGTTGTAATACACACAAACCTAGCTTTTCAGAATTTGGCAATACAAACTCAAACTCAATTTTAGTACAATTCAAGTTTTAAAACTTGTGAGAAATGGATGGCTTTACAGAACTGTTTATTTAATTTTTCTGTATAGCCTAAAAAATGGAATTTTTTTTTTTTTTTTTTTTTTAACCAAAGAGGATATGATTTTAAAAATATATCCTACAGGCCTCAGCTAGCATTTTATTAAACTTTTACACTTATCAGCAAGTTTATAAAGCTGTTTCTGAGATGAAAGGTTTTTAATGTACAATGCACAGCATAAATAAACCTCTTCTAAAGTTTACAACCAGCTGCGTCTGAATTGTCTGTTCTCAGCAGTGCTCCAAAAACTCATACTTGCATCACAGGAACATTCAGGCGAATTTTAAAGGCTGCTATCTCTCATATAACATTGACTAGCAGTGGATAGAAGATTCCCTATATAAGAAAATTATGCTCTCCAGTTCATTGATAGCAAGATCATTTTACTCCATTAATGAGCTATTTTTTAAATAATTTCCATTCTTGGAAAGTAGAATTATGGGACAGAATGTATAAGACAGTATAACTAGTAACATAAGAGTTGTCAATACTGGGTCAGGTCCAAAAGAAGCTGGCATCAGATATTGCAAAAGAAGGAACAAGAACTGTGCAGAAAGCAGATGTAAAATAATCTGCCTCCCAGGAGATTGCCTCCTAATCCTTTACAGATAGACACCAATTTAAATCCTCAAGTGTGACATTTAATATACCTTCCAAAATTCAAACCTTTTTTGTGAATTTTATTAAATTCTTGGCCTCAGACATTCAACCACTTCCTGGAGAAAATCATTTCACTTCTATGTGTGAAGAAGTTATTTTTATTAGTTTTGAATTTGCCACTCTTTCTAGTTTCATTGACTGGTTCCTGCGCTTAGGTTGTGAGAAAGGAAAATACAAGTTCCTGATGCACCTTTTCTATATCATTATTTTATATAATTTTCATAGTTTCATAGATGCTAGGGTTGGAAGGGACTTATTAGATCGAGTCCGACCCCCTTTTATCATTTTGACTCTTCAGAGGTAAACATTCTCATTTAATTTCTTCCAAGACCTACTCAATCTTACTGCCTCTCTCAGATCCCCTTGTAATTCTAAATTAGACAGAAGTTAGGAAGACAAAAAGTTATACACCCATCACATGACACAACAGAAAAAATACCAATATTCCAAAGGCTAATAATACTATGTCCCAATTTATGCTTCCTCCTTTGTAGATAAATTTGTGGAATGAGAAAGAGGCTGCAGTACTGCTGGCAGAGGACATCTCTTCTGCTAGAACACAGAGAAGGGCTGATTTTTAATGTTGCTTTTTTGCTCTTACAACTTGCACTTAGGATGCATACACTGAATTTAGAATTCATCCCACTACAACAGGGGTAGGCAAAATTTTTTGGCCAGCGTGCCAAAAAACGCCACAACGCCTACCTTGTAAGGTGCCAGAAAAACAAAATGATAGCAGGGGGTACATGGCAAGATGCCCTGCTTGTGCCTCTTGCCCCCCACCCACAGCCCCTGCCCCTTGCCCCCTGCTGCACTGCCCCACTGTCCGCTCTGATGTACGGTGCAATCACCGCCAACATGGAGCTGATGCTGGAGCTGTGGAACCCGGCGCAGCTTTTTGCAGCCTACCTGCTGTTTGCTGCAGCTGCCCAGAGCCCAGGCTGGCTACAAACAGCTGCGCCAGGCTCCGGAGCCCAGTCACCAGCTCCGTGCTGGGAGCGGGGAAGAGACCGGGGTTGCGCTGCCTAAGGCCCCACCCCCACTGCCTTCTTTGAGGTGCGCCTGCACACACCGGTACAGAGCTGGTGCCTGGACTCCGGAGCACAGCACAGCTGTTTGCAGCCAGCCCCAATTCTGGGTAGCTGCTGCAGACTAGGAGCCCAGGCTGCTCCCAGCAGCCAGCTGGGATGCTGCAAGGCTTGCTGGGAGCAGCCCAGGCTCTGTTGCTGGCAGCAGCTACCCAGAGCTGGTGCTGGCCATGAAGTGCTGAGCAAAATGGCCTTGCATGCCCTGCTCGGCATGCGTGCCAGAGGTTGCTGACACCTACACTACAAGAACGTCAGGACGAGTGAAATTAAATAAGCAAAAAGCCACAAAAAAATCTAAATTTTGGTCTTGTTCAAGTAATTTATCAGATTTAGCTTTATATATAAAATACTGTATAAACAAAGAGGGTAGTAAGTTATTAAACATGACCTAGAATCACCAATGGATTCTCACAGATAGCATACTACTTCTGGTTTGGAAGGCAGCCTTCTCAGAGCAGCACAGTGTGCTTGAGAGCTTAGCACAAAGACACAGTCATAGTTAACAGAATTTACAGTTTTGTGGCAGAAATCTGAAAAATACTGCAGAAGTCACTAGTTTGGGTTTTTAAAGTTGCATAACAACAACAGCAATAACAATGATGATGATCAAGAGTCATGTTAAAGACCAAATTTTCAAAAGCACTCAGCTTTCTTACAGAGGATAAAGTTTTCAGAAGAGTTCAGCTCTACTTAAGACAATGAATGAAGTGGCCCCATTTTCTAAAATACTCAGCATCTGGCTGTTCCCAGTGTTGCAGTAAGAGTTACCACACACAAAGAACTTTTGGAAAAACTAGTCCTAAATAAGCCTACTGAAGATATTAACTTTTTTTAAATAAAAAGACACATGCTGACTTAACAGAAATGATTTACTTAAGATGACTAGAAAAGTAATGTGAGCAATGTGAAACACAGCAGAATAAGTGAGTTTATGATGAAGGCCCCTCTGTAGTCCTGTTTATTCTTGTTCCAAGTATTCTTCAGCAAAATGTAAAGCTTAACAAAGGAGTGTGAAGCTGTAGAAGCTACTTAAACACATTTTACCTTCCTACTTGAACAAAGTAACCAAAAAACAATGTGAGAGTAATCCGTATAAACTAACATGACAGTCACTGTAGAGAAGACTTTTCATAGGGCAATTCTTTAACAGCAGGGCATAAAACTTCCAGCAAGGAGCAGATTGCAAAGAGAATTTCAAATAAATTGAATCAATAGACATGTTAACAAGATTAACATTTTTGGAAATGTAGAGCATCCAAATGCTGACCTTCAGATAAAATCAGACACCCTACTATCCTCAAGTTACTTTAACATAATTCTGTTACTGAACAAAATAAGTCTTTCTATCAAGGTGCTTATACTGACACAAACCACTATCCTATCTGAGCATCTGTGAGCAAGAACAGTGAACATACCCTATCTTCCCTGCTAGTAAGAAGCAAATTTTGGATTTTTTTTAATTACTATTGAATATACCATAACATTTTTAAATATTGGTTCAAGTGGGAGAGTATGGACAAAGATGTATGTTTGTATTTAATTTGAGGGCTGGGAAGTTATCAGTTTTTCCTGTGAAGGTACTGCCTCTTCCACTCATATTTCTCTTCCTGTTGGACAATGAACATGAGCCTGCAGTGCGATGCTGCGGCTAGTAAAGCGACCAAAACGCTGGCTTGCATCCATAGATGCTTCTCAAGCAAATCCCGGGACATCATTCTCCCCTTGTGAGGCCGCAGCTGGAGTACTGTGTCCAGTTTTGGGCTCCACAATTCAAAAAGGATGTGGAGAAGCTTGAAAGAGTCCAGAGAAGAGCCACGCGCATGATCAGAGGTCAGAGAAGCAGACCCTACAATGACAGGCTGAGAGCCCTGGGGCTCTTTAGCCTGGAAAAGCGCAGGCTCAGGGGTGATCTGATGGCCACCTACAAGTTTATCAGGGGTGACCACCAGTATCTGGGGGAACGTTAGTTCACCAGAGCGCCCCAAGGGATGACGACTAGGTCAAATGGACATAAACTACTACAAGACCATTTCAGGCTGGACATAAGGAAGAATTTCTTTACTGTCCGAGCCCCCAAGGTCTGGAACAGCCTGCCACTGGAGGTGGTTCAAGCGCCTACATTGAACACCTTCAAGAGCAAACTGGATGCTTATTTTGCTGGGATCCTATGACCCCAGCTGACTTCCTGCCCTTTGGGCAGGGGGCTGGATTCGATGATCTTCCGAGGTCCCTTCCAGCCCTAATGTCTATGAAATCTGTGAAACCATTTCATTATTCCTCTCTAGAACAAAATTATTATAGGTCAACTGAGAGTTATCACACAGATAGTCCTATAAAAAAATCTTCCGTGGAACGCTCTGAAAAACAGGATAAAGTATTCAATGGTGAGCCAGCACAGAATGTTGTGGTCTAGGGCAAAATATTATTTCTGGACAGAATGGCTGTTGAGCCTGAACTAGCATTTTCAACGTATGCATCACATAGCAGTGAACAAACTTAGGTCTAGCCTAGAGAATAAGATAAGCCTAGATGCAATCTTTTGGTTAAGTGCAAATGAAAACTGAGTGCTAAATATAAGAGGACCCCAAGGCTGCAGACCAATAAGCTGACAGAAATTATCTTCAATGGATGGAACTATTATGAAAGAGATTTTTGCAAGGCACTGGCATCTCTACATCTCCTCAGTCTTTTCCAGATTCCAGCTATAGCCATCTTCTCTTCATCCAGGTATTGCTCTCAGATAGGCATTAATATTATAGTATGCTTTACAGTTACATTAAGATGTACAGCTGGATGTAGTCTATTCAGTGCTGCCATGTTAGCCTCAATTATCTCACTAGCTCTTCCAGTCACACCTACAAATACTGACTGGGCAAATTGACCACACAATTTCAGGTTCATGGAAGTAAGAATTCTGCAGATATAGGAAGAGATACCAATGATGATTTTGGGCTCATCCTGAGGGAAAATACCTGATTGATTTCAGGTCATTTCTACCTATCCTCAGCTATCTGTTGGAAGTAGAAAAGCAACATTTGGTGGTCAATGGAGAGTAGCAGAATGAATAGACATACTTCTTCTACCAATTTCTCAGTTGCTTGGGTCACTTCAGAAAAGAAAGCATTCCCACATCTAGCATCTCAGGTAAAAACAGTAAGCAGACTCGGTCAAAAAATGTAGTCTTTCACAAGGAAGCATGAAGTGTTCACCATATTAAGCTTATGGGCCAACCCATTTAAAGCCACTTTTAAAACATTACTTGTCTGTAAATATGAGCATCAGCACTGGGTTTTTTAATTTAATATAAATGAACATCTTACTTACAAATTAAAACAGGGATTCATTTATATAGCAAGGATGAATAGTTGAATGGGCAAGATCAGATGATTTGCAAGTGGTGGGATTCCTTCTCTCTTTGATAAAGTAGAGATGGGATTTCAAGAAATCTTGTGACATAAATAATGCTCTTCAATGGGCAGACAAACTCACCAATAAAAACCATCCTAGTGTAAAATACTCCTATAAACTCACACAAGAATTAGAAACTGAGAGTTAACCAGACAAATGTCCAAGTCATTGTTAGCAGGGATAAACACCAGGGGTGCCTGTAGACATACAGAGATGCTGCTCTCATGCGCTGTAATTAGTGCATCGAAGCAGACTTGATTGAATCTGCTGGACCCACGCTCCAGCAGCTTCCATGTCTTGTCTATTCAATGTCCCTGTGCTTCAAAACAGCAGCAGGGGCACTGTGGTAGCCAGAACCAGAGGGGTTACTATCATGAGCAATAAATATATGCTCTTGGAGACATCCAGGCAATTGTTTAGCAGTTAATATTAGCTAATGCAAAGCTTGCAAGTTTGCAACCTGCAAGTGGAATTTGTCTGTCACAATTTAACCAAAGTGTTGAATCTAACTGTTTGCACTGATCATGAGACTGACTAGGCCCCCAAAATAAGTAAGCTACAAGATTAACTGATCTAACAGGTTTTTTTTAAAGGTCAGCCATAACAAGATCTGACCACCTAATATAATTAACACATTTCAAGGAATAAGAAACCAAGGGGTTGAGCTTGGGCAGAGTAATGCTAATTTCAAACCTCAAAGTAATGTGGTGTAATTTGCTTACTGGGTGAACCCGAGTTCAGGTGGTAACCTTTCATGATAATTTCTAACACCTTTTGATCCTATAGGGTAACAGCTATAGGGCAAGATTGTGAGTGGCTCTAAAGCCAACAGATTAGCATAAGATAAGGTATAAAGGAACGTGCATGTCAAGTGACCAGTTTGAAGGATGAGACAGAAGGACCATTGCTGTACCAAGCCTGGACCCCAGACTCCCACTGTGAGTGAGGACCAGATCCTGACCAAGGAACCTTCCCGGTGACCCCTCGGACAGCGTTGAGCGGTGACGTCTGACTTCTCTGGAACAACTTGGCGCCCACCAGGCATAGAGGGACTGCGAATAAGTTGCCAACCCCATGTGGGAACTCTTTGTCACTCTATCTGCTGTTATTATTCACTATTAGCTCTTTATTACTGTACTATCTGTTTGTCACATTAACCCTTCTGTTAACTGTTGTATGTTAAGCTATAAGTAAATTTGCCTTTACTTCACTCCTGACTCGCCTTCTTGATCCCGAACCCAGCAGCCTAATGGCTGATACACTCAATAGCACCTAGCCAGCCAGTGACAGGGCACTTGAACAAAAACTCACTGAATGAGCTTAAAAGCGCCCCCGCCACCATTTTGAAGTGTGAGATGCTGAATACACAAGACGTTGAGGGTGCTTTAATCATAGTGGCTCTTAGAGCCACAGTAATTAAAGCATCATTCCCCACCCTCCACCCCCAGAGCATGTGTAAAGTCACTCTAGAAGACCAACACCATCCTTATTTGATCATACACAACATAGGTTTGTCTAATCCAGCCCCGTCACCAATCAGGTTGCACCATTTCTAAACCATTCCAGCCAGGGATTTATCCAGCCTCTCTTGAAAGCCTCCAGTAAAAGAGATTTCACGCGTTTTCTGGGCAATTTGTTCTACTAACTACTGGTCTTTGTTACCAGGATTATACAGGTAAACTTGCAGGTTGGCTAGTGATAAAAGAGGCAAGAGATGGGTCTACAGCCTAATCATTTAGTGTTTACATCTCAAAACATAAAACAGAAACAGTTATCCCAAAGTCTATCTGGCTACCCATGACAGCACAACATAGATTTTTACCTCTACTGGCTTGGGAGACTCAAGCAGTGGAGGAAGGTGGCATTCACAGTCACAGGCCTGGTGCAGGGACGGAGCGGGGCCAAGGATTAGGAGAGAAGGGTAGGTTGCAACCACAAGCATGCACTTCAAGGGGAGGCCGATGAGGCTGAGACCCAGTGGCAGGATATAAGAGGCTGGAGCCAGGAGTTGGCACAGCGGCAAAACAGCTATCGCAGTTGGCGAGTGCATGGGGTATAGGGGAGGTGGAGCCCCAGGATCAACCGCAGCGAACCAGTGAGTATTACCGTCTCCGGGCCAGGGGCAAGAACACCACTGAACGCCTCCTTTCAGTAACAGTTCAATCAAGTCGTGGCAGGTGAGTCGGGCGCCTGGCTCAGGGAGCGGGGACATACTTACAGCACCAACTGAGGGTGCCACAATTACTTATACTTGAGAAGTATTAAGTTATATAAAACTTAAATGGTGTGTTTCAGGAGCACAGCGCTCTTATCACAACCAGTCCTTCCAATCAGTTCATAAAGGAATTATAACTGACACATTACTGAAAGCTACAGTACTTTGCCCCTACACCCCAGTATTGGGGTGGGGGTTCGTGATAGGCATCACATTTGTTCCCATTTGTTGATCTATCAAATCAGGAATTCAAACTGGAATCCTACAGCAATTCTACTTCAATTCTGACAGGTCTCAGAATAAAATTTGCAGGAACAAACCTGGATGAGACATAAGAGTGCTTTTCTAAGAGAGTCAACAAAACTTTTACATAGGCCATATGATTAGTTTGGCTGTGTACACCCATTAAGTCTTTTTGGTAATAGCTTTTCAATTATGAGTTTCTTCCTATGGAATGTAACTGCTGTGAATGGTCCAGAAGTTTCTAGAAGTAGGTGTCAGTTACAGGTGTTACCCACGGCTACACTAGCATCTTTTAAGAGATCTGCACCTAGTTCTGCTGGCCATCTTCCAATCCTAATTTTCTAGGATTTTATGATCTTAACACTAGGTAGTTCCAATGATTAAAAGCCACTGCCAGATTACATTTAGTTCATAATTTAGGGTTTAGAGCACACAGAATCATAGAAAACTAGGACTGGAAGGGACCTCAGGAGGTCATCTAGTCCAACCCCCTGCTCAAAGCAGGATTATCCCCAAATAGATCATCCCAGCCAAGGCTTTGTCTACCCACGTCTTAAAAGCCTCCAAGGATGGAGAGTCCACAGCTTCTCTGGGTAGCCTGTTCCAGTGCTTAGTAGCCTCTTAATGAGAAAGTTCTTCCTATTATCCAATCTAAGCTTCCCTTGCTGCAACTTGAGACCATCGCTCCTTGTTCATCATCTGCCACCAGTGAGAACAGTCCAGCTCCATCCTCTTTGGAATAACCCTTCATGTAGTTGAAGGCTGTGATTAAATCCTGCCCCCCTGCCCCCATCTTCTCTTCTTCAGACTGAACAAGTCCAGTTCCCTCAGCCTATCCTCATAAGTCATGTGTCCCAGTGTTCTTACCATTTTTGTTGCCCTCCGGCAGACTCCAATTTGTCCACATCCTTTCTGTATGGGGGGCCTATAACTGGACACAATACTCCAGATGTGGCCTCACCAGTGTCAAAAAGAGGGGAAGAATCACTTCCCTCAAACTGATGGCAATGCTTCTACTAATGCAGCCTAATATGCTGTTAGCCTTCTTCACAACAAGGGCACACAAGAGGGTACAAGCTTTTGTAAAACTGTGGAGCCTGTGCCTAGCTCCGCCTGGCCTACCGGGGTGTTGCCCCTCCCCTCAACTCGCCTGCCACGACTTGGATGTAATCAATTACCTTCAGAGGGGTCTACAGTGGAGATCTTTATCCTGGGTGGGGCCTCCCGATAGACGGTGTTACTCACGGTTGTCTGACGCGGTGGTCCACGGGGCTCCGCCTCCCCTACACCCCGTCCACACGCCAACCGCTGGGTGATGCATTCCAGATGTTTCCAGGCCCTGTATGACGGCCTCAGACCAGTTCCCCGGTTCCCAGTCGTTCTCCCTCCTTCTGGGAGTGATTCCTCCTTTCTCCTCTCTTACAGAAAATACTCCTCCTAATCAGGAGGAGCTGTTGGGTGCTCCCCCTGGTTCCAGCTCCCTCCTGGAGTCTCCGCTGTCTCCCCTCTCCTACCGGCAGCAGAGCGCTCCCCTGCCTCCTGAGCGTCAGCCGCTTCAGCATACTGAGAGAGTGCCTCGGCTTGCACTCTCTGACTGCCTTCTACTCTGCTGCTCACGAAAGGCTTACAGCTCTCTGCTAAGCTGCCTGCTTGAGACCCGCAGGCTGGGTCCTCTCCGCTCCGTGCGTGAGCCCGCAGCACGGGCAGCCCACCCGTACTCTCTCTCCCTGGCTCACCCGCTCTCCCTGTCCTGCCGGCGTTTTTAAACCTTCCTGCAGCGGCCGCTATGGTCGCTGGGATTGGCTCAGCTGTTCGCTGCGCCGGGAACAGCTGTTGCCAGAACCAGTGTAATGGCGGTTCGCGCGGCTGCAGCCGCGGATGCGGCTCCTCCTCCCACTGCTCTTCAGCCGGTACGTATGCCCCTCTGGGGGCTTGCTGTCGGGGTCTGGGGTCTGTAGGTCCTCCCTTCTCTCCCTCACGAGCCTGTGGGGGCACTTCGCCGCCACAAAGACCCAATACCAATTTAAGTCTAATTAGGAATATTTATAAAAATATTCAAGTGTCAATTAAAAGCCCTTAAATCATTTTCTTTTAGTGTGCGCATTAAAACTCTGCAACACTGTGATAAGGAAAATGTGAATGGGACCAGAAACTGATCAATGGTTTCTTCTCCTCCACCAAAACGCAAAGAAGAGAAAAACTATTCAGAGCACACAATGTATCCATTTTAATCTAAGATGGTGAATAGTAAAGTAGGTAACACATTTGAATTTTCTTTACCTGAAATTTTCTTTTTGATTAACTGGGCTAAAATATATAGCACATAACAGAATTTTGAACTGGCAGGAAATGATACTGGCAAGTTAAATTAATAACAGTAATGCTTTACTAATTGTTATTAATAAATACTTGAATTACCAATTCAGTGAGTTAATCACTAGCAATAATTACTACTACTATTACTAAGAATACTAAACGTTACCTGGACCTTTGAGTTTCTAAAATTTTGACAATTCCATTTATTGACCTGAAATAAAGCAGAAAAAGGAAGTTAGAGGTAAATAACATTGACTGCCATGATTTAAGAAACTAGTAATGGAAATGGGGATCAAGACCTTCTTAGCAATAATCCCAGCTATGTTATTAACTTGTACTACCTAACAGCAGTCCCAACAGACATTCTGATTGCCTTCCAAGCTTATCAGGAAGGTGTAAGAAAAGGTTCACTAGCCATGAAAACAAAGTTGTTACAGACAACAGTATGTGTTCAGGTAAAATTTCTCCCTCAGACATTTTTATTTTTATTGAGAACATTTTGTTAAAATTGTGAAATGTTTTTCAAGCTTAGAGGATTGTGATGGCATTAGAGGATATTATTTCTCACATACCTAATTTATAACTGGTCTAGTTTATTTGATCATCTCCTTAAGACCAATAATTATTGAGGACCCCATCCATATCATCTTACTACTCTACTTGGCTATAAATAGATCTACCAGTCACTTTTACAATGTGTGTTTGGATATACTTAATCAGTTATACCAAAAAAATATGAAGTGTGAAAGACAGAGGGCTACACAGTTACTAAATAACAGTAGCAAACCTGGCTTATTTCAAATGAAAAAACAAACTTAGCAGGAGTATATGAATAACTGAAACATTTTTGAAAGGGCTCTCTCTCTCATAAGCTAATAATTTGTGTGTCAAGGTAATCATACAATCTCCGATTCTAGTGCCATGCAAAAGCAGCAAGCAGTCAATATTTAAGCAAAAACTGTTAGCTGGTATAACTTATTCATGCCATCAACTCCATACCTGACAGCTGTTCTTATTTTATTCAGTTCTTCTTGTGAAACCAAATCTGTTTTATTGATGATTATAAGATCAGCCAGTGCAATCTGCCTAAACATGAGAACAAAAATAAGAAAAGAAGGTGCAAATGTACAAATTTGTTCTCTACAATGCGAAGTCACCATTCTTCCCATGCCATCAAAATATGACTGAGTAACGTGACCTCAGAAAAGTCTTCATTGAATTAGGAGAGCAAGTAATAAAATCACATCACTTTCTGTAATACACTCTATTGCTGATGAGGTTACAAAGTTCCACTGGTAAAAAAAGAGAGTTTTATCAACTTCATGATTTCATTAGAACAAACACATAAATTATTAAAATATGGGGTTAAGAACAAACCTTTTTTCATTATGTATCTCACTTTTTATACATTCTGAATGCATTAGTATTTTTCTTAAGGTCACTAGCAGTATGATGAATGTTGTTTATGTCACAACCAAATTAAGTAGTGCCCATGTCACAAACAAAACCATTTAAAACAGTTTTTTTCTACACTAGGTTAACTAAGGGTTAACAATAATGATAGTAACCGCGGTTTTTTGCTGCGCATGTCAAAAATAAATTTATTGCTGCGCCACTAACAGAGATAGAACTTAGCCATCTGTGCTGTACATAAATCATTATAACTGGTCAGAAAAACAGGGAGTAACCCTATGATAACACCCTAGCGAAGACCGCTAGATAATTGGCGATTCTAATTAAATTTATGACGTGGCGAAAAGCAACTGGCTATTACACAAATAAAACCCGTCTTCACTTCCGTGAAGAACGGGAGACCTCCACGCACACGCCTGAAAAACCTCTAAACGTACGCGTGAGAATAACTGACAAATTGATCACTTGTCAATCTCCCCCGTCTCGACCTTATCAGACGTAAATCAATGACCTGCCGGCCCAACTTTTTTCTCTATTTATCTGCCCGACTGACGAACTCTTATGCAGACTGACCTATGACCTACGAACCTTAAGCTGTAACTAACCAAGTATCTCTGACTTCCGCTATTCACCACCTTGACGGCGTGAGTAAATAATCTTGCTTTGCAACCGATAAGCGTCCGCCTAATTAATTCCACTCCAAGCGTCACAAGTACCCGCCTGATGGCCTTCTAAGGCGACGGACCCTTAACTGCCCAGGTGGGTGTCAGGGACAGCTGCTGGCCAGCTGCCCTGGGTCCCGACAGTTTGCTCATCAACATTTTAATTTTTATCCAAGCTTGCAAAAAAGGAGGTCAAGAGACATGACATTTACAATATCAGTAGCCTGAATATACCAGTTATACCATGATAGCAGCACATTAGAAGCAAAATGCAACATTAGCAAAGTCTTTTAAAGATGGACTGTCCAACTTCTGGATAGTGGGGGACCACACATCACATGGGCTGCAGACCACAGCACCATCCCTGCCAAGCCCCATCTTTGGCATGCAGGCAGTTGCTCCCCTCATCTCCACCCCCATGCACAGCCCAGCTCCTGCATCTCCACTGACCACATACATAGACCAGCCCAGCTTCCCCCAGCCACCAGGCCAGCTACAGGCCAGCTACAGGACCCCTCTCTCCCCTGGCCCATGCTACAGGCCCCCTTTCTCCCCCGGGCCAGCTTCCCCCAGCCACCAGGCCAGCTACAGGCCCCCCTCTCTCCCCCAGCCCATGCATGCACCATTGTGGCAAAGTGGGAACTCCCTGACTAGCCACAGTGCTAGTCTCCCACCTGCCTCTGGGCATGCCACCCACCTTTCTCGCCTGCCATGCCTCGTTGTTCAAAAATTAAGATTTTAATTAGGCAGGAGGCTGCTCTTCGTATGCCCTGTTCTCCCGGACCTATGTATGCAGCTCCAAACACCCTTGTACTGCATCCCAAGCCTCACAGATGTTCCTAACAGCTGAACTCTGTTCCGGCCTGAGGCTAGGCTTCTCAGTTTCTGCCCTGTTATGGGCCACATTCATACCGCCTCCCTCTCACTGAGGCCTGTCTCACTTTACTGCCTCTCACACAGTCTCTCTCATACAGCCCCTTTGTGAGGCCATTCTCATATCGACCCTCCTTTTCCTGGGGCCACACTCACCCTGCCTTTGCCCGGAGGGTCCTGAGGCTTGTTTCCCTGCACTTCCTGTCCAGCAAGCGTGTGGCCTCTGGGGCCTCTCCCGTGACCCCCATCTGAGTGAGTGCTGAGCGGTTAGCAGAACACTGGAGTGACTCTGCCTCCAGTCCCTCACTGGGTCGCTCACCCAGCTGCTCTGAATTAGGGGCTCCTGACTCGCCCCAATGTTTACCCGCAGCACTTCCTCAGCCACCCCACCCAATCGGCCACCGGCCCACCTGTGGCCTCAGGTGCCTGAAGGCTTACCTGGACCTAACCTGGCCCCCATGTTAGCAGGGCTTACCCTCGAGCCCCCTGCCCACCGAGGCCCACTTCACACCCTTTCCTCACAGGTCCTCCTGTCAGGACCCCTGTTTGCAGGGCCTCACTACTGGCCCCCTCGGCATTCACATGCTGTAACCATATCCCAGCCCCTAACTCTGGCCTCTCATGGGCACTAAGCCAGTCACTCTTATTGGGCTCCTTGGCCCCCCCCCCACACATATTTTATATATATATTACACACACACACACACACACACACACACACACGGCTACTAGCCTCTGGGCTCCTTGCCTCTTCACTAGGCTCCATGCCCTTTGCTAGGTTCTCCAGGCCTCCCAACTGCCGCTTTAGTGTGGGCCATTAGGTGCCTGAATGCACCCCGCTTTACACCTCCACCTCCACTTACGCACACACTCCACCCCTACGCTGGGGGCCTGGTATCAAGCACACCCCGCAGGCTCAGGTGCCACTCGCCAGTGTCTGACCCACTGCTCTCATTCCTCGGAGTCTTGCACTCCACATGGGCTAAGGTGGCCGCAGCCATGCCTAGCCCCGCTCTCCACTCTCCTGGGTTTTGCACCCCACATGGGCTCAGGTGGCCACAGCCATGCCTGGCCCCCAACTACCTGGGTGTGGGGCGGGACACGGACACTCACAGTACGTGTGCAAGAGGAGAGGTCTGCTCCCCAGCCAGCGACAGCCTCCTGGAGAGGCCCAGCTGATGTTAAATGACCCACCCGAAGGCGGGGGCTAGGGTTTAGGGTGGTAACTAGCCTGGCATTTCTGGGGGGCTGTTCTACCACAAACAGACCCACCAGGCCACCCATCCCCAGCAGGGTGCAGTTTTAGGTCATGTCCAGGACCAACAGCCTTCTAAACATCCCCATATGCCCTTTCCCTTACCTCCTAGTGCTATCAGAGCAGCAGCTCCACCAGGAGATGTTGTTTCTTCGGTGCCAGGTAGCAGAGTGCTGCCTCCAGCTCTACTGGCCTGGATCTTAAAATGGTTGCTCATCAGAGCTGGGCCGCACCTTCCAGTTGACTCTTCAGGCTCTTAAAGTGGCAGACACCAGGGGAGCTCTGCCACACACCTCTCCCCTTAGAATAGCTCCCGGGGGGGGGGGGGGGATGATGTTACCCCTGCTGTTCTGTCAAAGCAGGCTCCCCTCAGAGCCTGTGAGAGCCCTCGAGTGGCAAGCATCCCCAAAGGTGCTCTACCACAACCATGTTTAGTGTTGTTTCTCTCTTGGCCATGCATACAGCACAGGTAACTCAACTGTTTACTTGCTACATGGGCAACCTAGCTGTTCCGCTCCCCCCCACCCCCCCCCCCCCACTGCAAGTACACTACCCTCCTAGCACCTGCTCCCAGAAGCAGGGGCAGGAAGTAGAAACCTGGGGTGGGGGGAAGGATGGGGGAAAAGAGTCTAGAGACTTTTGTTGCTGGAGCAGCAGGAGCCAAGTGGCTGGGTTGGAACCCATGGACCATATGTTAATCCCTCACAGGTCACACACGGCCCATGGGCCACCAGGTAGACAGTCCTGTTCTAAAGCAATATACCACCCACTGTAGAGGAAGACTTAGCCAATTTAGATTTTTGAGGATATGGATCCCAAACTACTAGATCTAAGAACCACTTAAGTCTGTCAAAGTATCACTCTTCTTTTTCTTTTATTTTATTTAATAAAAAAAAGTTAAAAAAAAAAAAGCATAAAATCCAGACGCTAGAAGTGGAAATAAAGAGGGGGTAGTGCATGAAGTCACTTATTTCCCAAGTCTCCCCTCAACTGACAAAGAGGTATATAAGAGATCTTGCACAGGCTTTTCTGAAACGACTTTCACCCTCCATGAATGCTAAGAGTTACCATTTGTACATAAATATTCTTGTACCTAGCTGCTTCACTTTTGAGGCCATCAGGCTTCTCCTCCTTCAAACTCTGAAAAAAGATTGAACATAATTACTACATCAAAAGTAGTCTAATAACAGAGGCTCATGCTTACACAAACATGATTTTAGATACCCTTTAAAATAAGAAGCAGAAGACGACAACACCTATATTTTTATATAAAAGTGACAGTAAAGAAGCCGAAATATATAAATTCATTCTTTATGCATAATATAATTGCTTCTCTACCATCTATCCCTTTTTTATTTTAAAGTAAAATAAAAATAAAGTAAACTGGAATTGTCTTAGCATGCTGCGCTATTGCCAGTTTTTATTTATACTCTGTAACCAAAAAGGTATAGCAGTTATTCTTTTAGGTTTGGTTCAGGTAATCATCCATATGCAGATACCTTTTTCCCTTGGCTTATTTACCAAAGTTTGCCTATTTAGGGACAATTGACATCCATGTCTCTTGCCAATGGTTACATTTGTAGGCTGTCATTTCTCACTGAGACATTAACATTTGTTTTCAGACTACTGAAATTAATCAGGGGACACAAGAGTCAACACTTGATGAACCTGCGATATTACACAGGATTGCATTTACCCTGTTTTCTCACAGATAAGCCACTGATTCTATAATCAAGTACGCTATTTAAAAATGGATTTGATTTTAAAATACTGCCAATTTAGGATGAAAATCATTTCCATGGCAAGCATGTCAATGTACAAAATAGGAAACTCTCATTCCAAAATAGGTTTGGTAGAAGTTTAACACTAGTTGGATCTCAGAAAAAAAATGTCATTGTATAATGTCAGTCTATTTATTTTCCTGCCTTTTTCAGTCAAAACTGTTTTCTGACTGAATTGTTTAAATGGTTCGTGCAATAACAGGAGGACTGGAAAGAAACCTCTCCTTTGACCTTTTCTCTGTAACTCGCCACTTATTGATTCTATTGCATTAAATGCTGTCAGATGTGTTGCTCTGAAAAGAACAATGTCAGTGGCCTGGGTGTCAGGTCCTGAGAGTGGAGAACTGTCATTTTAAGTTGTCCAATTGTTTGCCCATGATTAAAAAATTAATATTTCAGATTGTTGGGTGACAGTCCCATTACAGTGATAGCCCATGATATCAATTACCACTTCAGTTTCAATTTGGCTGGCTGGCCACAGGGTTCTGTTGCTCAGCCTTACTTGTGATGGGTTGGGTCTTTGAAGCATGACATCCTTAAATTGCTGCCTATTACCCCAGTGTCATTACTTGTATTGCCTTCAGAATTCTTTGAATCACGACCTGCTGCTGAGGTCAAGCTTTGAAACGAGAGGAATTGGACAAGTTAGCAAATTCTTTATACAAAGCAAAAGTTATTTATCCTGTGTACGACTGAGAAAAATCTAAAGTTCCTATTATCCTAACAGCATGTCAGTTTTGCGCAGGTTTATTGATAAATAATGTAAGAGGTTTCATCGGACTGGGAAACATGTTCAAAATTCACTACATATTTATTATTTCAAAACATTTTTGCTGTTGGCAGCACTGTAGTCAACAAGTCTAATTTCTGGGTTTGGTGAATGTTTTATAAACAATTTTACAGGGCAATAATATAATTAAAACAGTATGCACCAAAGTATAAACCAATGCAGAAATTGTCAGCATTGTTCTTTTGTTTTCTTTTGATAGCTTATATAACATATTTTGCAAGTAATGAAACATCCTCAAGACACTGGGGTATATCAGCCTGGAATTAAAAACTGTGGACATTTACTCCGCTATTGTACAGCTTTGGCCAAACCATTTACTTTCTCTTACTTCCTTTAGTGATAAGAAAAAACTAATACTACTTGTCCCATAATGGCGTTATAAGGCTTTGTGAAAGTGTAAAATATTATTAGGTTACTACCCAAATAGAATACTTTTTGAATATACCATGTCTTCCTAAGGATAACAGACTACTCTGTGTTGTATCAAAATAGAATGCAATGTCAAATTATTCCAGTAATTTAGATCACTCAAGCATTTAATTCTCCCTCAGAATCAGAGATAATATAGTTTTTTATTCGTAACTTGCTTTTACTTCATTAAAAAAATTCATCTGATGTCAGAAACAATCTCTATCCCTGCATCCCTCCTAGCTTAGTTATCCCAAAATCAGAATTAGTATCAAATTGCATGTTTAAACAATCCCTTATATACATGGTTAAATGTTTTAGTAACCTTGCCATTTGCCCACTTTACCATTTTGATTTCAATTCTCTACATTTCTTCTCTTTCCAGTGCTATAAAAGGAGAGCACTTGTGGGGGGAGGGGAAAATTTCCCAAACATATGAAGTTTGGTAAACTTCATTACTAACACAATCTCACCTAGCTTAGTTTCTCCATTATTTTACCTACATGTTTCATATTTGTTTCCCTCAAATATGCTTTTAAAGTCACAAAAAAGTGTGGACGCTGAACCCTACAGAACAGAAAACAATGAGATCAACAGAAGAATGCAAGTTCTCCTAAGATTTCTATATTTAATTCCACATTTCAGTCTGTGGAGAACAGTAAATGTAAAACCAGAAAAAATACTGAGATATTAAATCAGAGATATTCAAACATTTTCAGTGTTGAACGTATCTTTAGAGAAATTCTTGTGGGGAAGCCTGATATCATGTCTGACTATGTGCATCACCTCTCTTTCAAGCTCAGAATCATGCAGTATTTCCTAGCAGTTCACTCTCAAAGAACAGGTTTTAGCTGTCTTTGATCAAGTTTTCAAATGAATTAATGCTTTTCACTTCATCACCCTTTTTGACCTTACCTGTTCTTTTCTCTCCACACATCTGTTGGCCACACCTCCAATTCCTATCCCCTCCAATTCCCTGGGCCTCCTTTGACCCAACTGTGATGTCCTGGCTCTTCTCTCTCTGTAGCACAACGGTTCCCTTCTTCCGATTACCCTAAATATTCCTCTTCTACTTGAAAGTTTAAATCCCACTGGTAATTGCCTACTCCAGTCCCTGAGGTCAGCTCCTATTCCTCTTCTTTCAAATCACACTGATCAACAGCAGAGGCCAATGTCATGGCTTTTCACACTGCTTTTATAGGTATTCAAGTTCTTATATGAAATGAAAAGCCTAGGTCCTTGTATCAACAAATGGAAACTGAGAGGAGCAAGCACCAATTGTCTTGGTCAGGTCTCAAAAAAAAAGTTCAGACAATAGTTTTATAACAAACCACAGCTATTGCAGCATATTGTCACTCATCCCAAGATGACCATAAAAGATTAATCTCCAAAATAAAATATGCATGAAAACATCATTTCTATCACTTTTGCTGTTATGGTTTAAAATGTCTTAAAATAATATTAGTATCTTACCTGCAATCCATACTTAGCATCAACAACAGATACAATACCTGGAAAGAGTATGTAAAAATGACAGGACTGAAAAATACTGATCAAGAAATAAATTGAAAATTGCTAAGTAAACTAAAAACTGCTAGTGTATGTTAGCTTCTTGCACAATAGCAATGCAGCCTCAGTAGTTAAGGTAACATAGTTTCTACTCTACTCCCATTCTTGGTTGCACATTATTTTCCAAATCATCCCCCCATCTGGCTGATAATATCATGCTTGTTTCACACATAGGGTCGTATTTCATACTTATCATTCTGGTATCTAGTGTCTACCAAAACTCAAGTATGCACATAAAGCAGGCACAGCTCTCCCAAGTCAGCATAGTATGAACTGCAGGAGGGGAGGGGGAAGAGGAGGCAAGGTTGTAATGTTGTTATAGAAAAAAACCCAGATCAGAACAGCAGGTTCTACATACAGTCTGCAGGAACTGAGGTCTTGGTAACTTTTGGGAGCAAGTTCCAGATGCATGGCTATTTGTCAAGAGATCTGGCTCCTGCCCACAACTGAGCATCAAGCAAAAGTGGTCACCACAGTAAAACAGATCTGGCATAAGGGGTCACACTCAAACAAGATTAGGTGGTCCCAAATGTAACCTGGGCCACAGTGAAAGTGCCCCAGAGCCTTGAATTTGAAGTAGGATTCATTACGGAGCCTGTTAACAGAGCAGACAACTTATTCTCTACTCTAATAATCTCGACAGAGTGTTGACCAGTTATGGAGATGACAGGCTGTTGTGCAGGTAGAACAAAAATTATTTCAGAGAGGTTAACAGTAAAAGTGGGTAGAAGAACAGTAAAAATTTAAACAAAATGAACCCCCAACTACAACTCACTGTATACAATAACAGAAAACTCTTGAGACACTTAACATTACAGTAAGGGTATCTCAGAGTGTGAACTTACATCATGGCAGGTACTCTGCAGTAGCCCATGTGTGTATTTTTGACCCTGCAAGGTAATTTGGAGTAAAAGTGTACACCTGATTGCAGAGTAGCTGATAAACTGTAAGTTTACAGCTTAGTTTACTTTGTAGTAACTTGTTGTGCCAATAACTTAAGCTTTAGGAGACTAAGTAGAAACACCAGCAAGTTCAAATCACTATGGTATTGCTGTTCAATGACAGAACAAGCACATGAAAGAGTGGCAGAAAAAGAAATGGGGGTAAAAAAACAAACAACCAATATAAGCAGCAGGTAGAGTGCATACAGAAATAGATCCAGATGTAAACAAATTTGAGAGTCCAGAAGGAAGCAACAAGAATGTTAAAAGGTTTATATAACATGGCTTATAAGGAAAGTTGAAGGAACTGGGTTTATTTAATCTAGAAAAGAGAAGACAGAAAGGGAACATGTTAACAGTCTCCTGTATGTAAAAACAAGATGGTGATCAATTGTTCTATGTGCTCCTTGACAGAAGTACAAGAAGAAATTTGCTTTAATTCACAGCAAAGAAAATTTAGTTGAGTGTCAAGAAAAGCTTTTAAACTGTTGTGCTGGTAGAACACTGCCCCCAATAGATCTTTAAAAAAAAAAATCACAAATGACACAGATTCCCCAGTATCTCTAGAGAGCACATTAGAATATGCTCTCTAGAGATCCTGGGGAATCACTGTCATTTGTGATTTTTTTTTAAAAAGATCTACTGGGGACAGTCCAGGTGAATGTGACTCTTGCTTCACTGCAGGGGAAAGACTTTCTAGAGCAATGGTTCTCAAGCTCCTTTGACTCAAGGCACCCCTTGGAAAATGCCAGCTCTCAGTTTTCACTTGTTTTTTGACTACAGAAAAAGAATACAGCATGTATTCATGTGTTGAGAAGACCTCCGAAAGATCACAACAGGTCAGAATGTTTTTAATATGTTGGATTCCCAGTTGAAATCTCAGGCAATGTTCTTTGAGTAGATATGATATATTTTATTAGACCAACTGAATAGATGGAAAAAAGTTCTTGGCAAGCTTTTGGGTGCTGTCACCCTTTGTCAGGAATAGGGAGTCTCTGCTGTTTTGGGACTCCAAGAAATGAGAGATGCTAAAAGTGTGGCAGGATGTCAGTTAAAATGTAAATAGATAGAAATTAGAAAGACAAAAGGTAAAGCAGAGAGGGGAAGGGGCAAGGGGAAGAGAGCAGGGGAGGAGAAAAAAGGCTGAAGGGAGGCATTACAGTGATAGAATAGAAGGTAGAAAAGAGGCTGTCAGGTGAAAGGAAAATAGGAGGAGATCAAGAAAACAGCATGAGAGAAGTTCAAAGTGTAAGAGGATGTAGTGAAAATATAAATAGGTAAAAAGGAGAAACAAAAGGGAGAGCAGGGAAGAGAGGGGGAAGAAAGCATGGGAAAAGAAACGCCAAAGGGAAATATTACAGAGAAAATAATACAGGGTAAGAAAGAGGCTCTCAATGAAGAAGGAAATAGTAGGAAATCAGGGAGACAAAGGGCAGAAAAGTGGGGGAGGGGAGAAAAGAAGAATGTAAGAGGTCAGGTAAGGTAGGTACTTGGTGAATCAGATGTCAGGCAGGTTGTAATTTCAATCCTAGCTGAAATCTCTGGGTTTATCTTGTGAAACAAATTGCACAGTTAACACTGCTAACATTATATGGCACTTTGCAGCACCCCTGAAAGTATAACAAGGCACCCAAAGGTAGTTTAGCACCTTGGTTGAGAATCACTGCTCCAGAGGTCCCTTCCAGCCCTACATTTCTATGATTCTATATAGAAATTCTCTAGGTAGTCAAAACTATGAAATTTCTTATTATGAATTTATACTAAAGAAAGCAGATTGCTATTAGCACAACCAAATTTTGTAATGGCAAGAAGTTAGATCATTGACCATTGTTTTACATTCCCTTGTGTGCAATGTATTGTACACTCATGCATTTTTTTAGCTTAAGAACAGGTTTGCTTGATCAAAAGTGGGTTTAATGTAATTACGAATCACGCAACCATAGAATTGGCCGTTTTGTATCAGTAATAATGTTTGTGAGGTTTAAATACATTTCATAGAGAAAATAACATACATGTGAAGTTGCTCTTATAGAGACACTTGCTAATGTTTCTTTGAAGCTGATGCGTTTCAGAATAAATGACAGCAAAGAAGAAAAAACACAAGTATGATCAAAAAAATGCATTTTCTTACCATCCAGATAGATGTCACTACCTAATTCAGCATCAACCCAAAACATGGAGGCTATAGGACCTAAAAAAAAGGCATTTACAATGTACCAGAAAGTATATATAACACACAATTACTTGCAGCTGATACTTCTTCCACCACCCATGCCTCCCAATTCTTGAAATAATCAATATTAATTTTTTACCACATCTGTGTTTTAATTTACCTGTCTAAAAACTGCACCATATTAATGGAATCCATTTAAAAATAAATCAAGGTAATCTAGAAATGCTTAAAATTAACATTTGTTCGTAATGTGAGTTTACTTTGGGGAGGTTGTACCTATTTTCCAATTAAATATAGGACAACTGGTTTAAAAAATAAGGGTAGCTGGAGTTTTCCATTACAGGCAAAACCTGAGTGTAAAAAACTCCCTGGGGATTTCAACACTTTAAGGAAAGCTGAATCCACCTTTTTCCTTGGTCCCAAAACATGAAAATTAACAGGATAAGAATTTCTGGCCACAATTAATAACTTTTTCTAAAAAGTGGTATTATTTTTAACCTACTGCTAGAGTCAGCTATCTTTCCAAAGTGCCATTTGTAAAACTGCTCTGGATGTAAGTGTACTCATTTCCAAAAACTGACTTTATAATAGTTATTAAATAAGATGGTTTAGGTTTGTTTTGTTTTTTTTACTTGCTAGAAAAGTAGAACTTTTCATTTGAACCGGTAGTATTTTGTTGAGCTGATAATAAACCATCATTTTTCTTAAGTTCAGTATTTAATGAAACCTTTTATTCTAATTTTAATGTTTAATTAAAGTGAAAAATACGGAATGCTATTATACTGTTTATATCATATACCCACAGTAGTTTACGCTGGATATGGTACTTTCCACATGTGTCATAGTAATGGATGTGTGTGTGCATGAAAGAACATTAGCTGTTGCTGAGCTATCCCATACTGTGGTATTTGGTATAGTCATTTACACTTCTCCAATGCAAAATGGTGCAAATTAAAAATTCTTCAGTGTCATCATTTTCCATTTATTTTAGGACTATAAATGACTGCACAAATTATTGAAGATTTGATCCTCAGCCTGCAAACACTTCAGATCCTGGGAAAGAAACATCATATTTAAATAAAAAGTATTTATATATCCTTTCAGAAAAATGAATCCTGGGGTGGTAGGTGCTGCAAATGCCTCAGAAACAAAACATTCTGCCCCCGATTAAAAAGCAAACCCCAAAACATGTAAAATAAGATTGAAGGAGGAAGTTTAATAAGTTGCAGCAAATATCCATTCAATGAAGAAAAATATAGGAGTATGATATTCCTGTTCGTTACTGAAAAGCCTCAGTAAAAAGAAAAAAAAAAATGAATGCTTGCAGGATATATATATTTAAAAATAAGAAATCATAATTTGTTTGGACATGAACTGATTTAACATGCATCTATGCCACAACAAAAAGGAGAGGAAGAACTGACAGCAATGAAAGTATTTTATTTTTCAAAGCATCACAGCTCTAGTTAGTGACAGGGCTGTCTAAGAGAATGAAGCACATAGGGAAAAACAACAATAACTGAACTAATTCCAGTGTCTAAAACCATCCAGATGTGGTCCCCCAAGCATCACTCTGTGTCAACACTGAAATACCTGTCAGCTGTTTACAGTGATTACTCATGCAAGATATAGCAAAGGCCACAAGATCTAATGGTTTCCTGATATCTATTGATTTTTTTCCCAAAAAGCTTAATAGTTTTCCAATTCGACTGAAATAGGATTTGTGTGTAACAGGGGCTGAATCAATGTCCTTTCTTTTAAAGAAAATTACTTTACCATGACAATTATTTAGCTTTGAACTGGACGGTGTCAGTCTCCTAAAAGGGAAACAACTGAATTGCCAATAAGCACTTCCTTCATTTTCTTGGCCAACAAGTTTTTAATTAACAGAGGTCAGAACAGATTGTTTTAAACAGCTTTTCTTAATTCCTATCAACACCTACAGAACATTTTTGTATAGTAAATCATCATAAACAGCACCTACCGAGTCATCTGTATTATTTACTATTGGGTTATCATCTATGGAGGAAAGACTGTTTGAAACACCTATAAATTCAGTAATACTTAACTTTGTGCTATCAACTGGAAACTACACATTTCTTTATACTACCTAATTGTGTGCAAATTAACACGTTTGCTTGGTTTCGCTATGCATTGTGCTTTAACAAAAAATCCAAGTCCATCAACTACAATCCGCATAATAACAGTAATGACAAATTGAAAAGTGCCTACATATAAATAGGGGTTTGGGTTGTAGCCGTGTTGGTCTAAGGACATAGGCAGACAAGGTTCCTTGGGTGAACTTGATATCCTAGCCTTCAGACAAGCACCGAACCTCACCAACCTCATCACCAGAAGCAAACTTCCTCAAGCTCAGAACACACCAAAAGGATCCAGACCGTGCCAGGACAAGAAATGCAAAACCTGCTAACACATCTTCACCACCCCCACTATTACTACACCCCACAACAGAGCCATCAGCATCCCAGGATCTTACAGCTGCACCTCCAGAAATGTGATATACCTCATCCAATGCACCAAATGCCGTGATGGAAGATATGTAGGAGAGACCAAACAACATCTGCGCACCAGAATGAATGCACACCGGAAATCCATCAAAGACAGAAACACTCAATTACCGGTAGGGGCACATTTCTCACAGGAGGGCCACTCTCTCTCCAATCTCTCAGTCCTGATCCTCAAGGGAAACTTACACAACACTTCCCAGAGACGAGCCTATGAGCTCCATTTCATCAACCTGCTGGATACCAGAGATCATGGACTAAACATAGACATTGGATTTTTGATACATTACAATCTGCCTGGCAACTGACTCCCCAGCCCAGCCCAGCCCAGCCCAGCCCCTGGCTTGTTTACTTTTCATTCCATCCAGGAAGAGCACACACCAACTGCTGCAGCTTCCTTAGCCTGACAAAGGGTTTTTGAACCCAAAAGCTTGCTTAATAACTATTCTCCAACCATTTGGGTTGGAATAATAAGATATCAAATTCACCCAAGGAACCTTGTCTACATATAAATAGACTTCCATACTCAGAGCTGAGAATTTTCCAGTATATTTCATTCCATCCTGATACCTGCTTCCAGTTATTTTTTATCCATACTTGTTTATTGACAAAATATTGTATTTCTTTTTTCGTGTCAGCTGTCAGAGCCAATACTAATATGGGAAAAAGGACAAGATTCTTTTGCACCAGATCACTTGACTAAGCCTGCATTATAGTCTATTCTTTAGGCAAAAAGGTGCAAGTCTATCAAAACAAATCATACTTGTTCCAAAATAAAAGATTGTTCATAAAAACACACCCATGACAAATGAATATGTTATACTTGTTTACCTGGATCTGCTAAACCAGTTGTTTCTAACAGTATGTAGTCAAACTTTCCTTTCTTCTGCATCAGGTTCTCAATAGCCTTCAAGCCATTGTCTCTGCAAAAAAAAATAAATAAAAAATTAAATTATAGCAACACTCCAACCCTACTTAAACCTAGGCAGAGAAGGTTCTTTGAGTAAATATAATATCTTTTATTAACCCTAAGCATCTGAGCTGCTAAGAGAAAGAGATATGCACATCTTTTGAAAATAGTGTAGCTTAATACTTGAAACAAAAACACTGGGTGTCAGACCTCATAGTCTCATTTCTGGTTTGGAAGCTGAAGCAAAAAATAGGAAAAAAATTAGCTGGAAACTGAATTTAGTTCAGTTTCTCTTGCCAAGCACAATATTTATTTAATTCAATTGACACTGTTCCATTCCACCAAAAACTAAACATTTTGGACACTTATAAGAAAAGCAAAGAAAACCTTGAGTTAGATTTCCCAGACTAACAGTAGTAATAGCACTCATTAAGCCAGAAGTGAGGAACAGTAGATTTTAACTTGAGCATTCCACTTCCAAGACAGGGGTCCTATTCATAAGGGCACACAATTTTTGAAATGGGTAACTCTCAATCCTTCCATGTTAAGGGGGCAGGGGGAGAATCTCATCTTAGAATCGAGTAAATATGGTATTTTTCTGCTCTCACTGGTATGCACAATTTATCTCAACATAATATCAAAAGCCATCAACATACTCTTTATTACCAGACAACTACTGGGTCTGCCTTTTCTCAGTTTTGGAACTTCATTATCACATTCCAGAAATTAAATCGCAATAGTTTTCTGTAATAATTTCCAGGCAATAGCATTCAAGAATGATTCTGCCTTGAGACAGAACATAAAAGCATTTAGGCTAGGAAAACACTAGAGGAAATAAACCCTCAGTAGCTGTTTGCACAGGTGTCTGCAGACTGGTAAGAGCATACATTTGCCAGTTTCATATGGTAAATGAAATTGCCATATGAATTTCACTGGTAGTTCTATTAATATCAGATGAAAAAATTAGGTTAAACAAAACAGTCAATAATTCAACTATTCCAAGTTTTACCTAATGGGTAAAGACTTCTGAAAAAACAACTTTCCAAAATACAATATGTAAATATCTAATGGGAAGGCAATTGTAGTAATTAGTCATTGTGTTTTAAGCTGTTATTGATTTCTAATCAATCACTTAGCTCAGGTTTTATGCTATAATAGAGGATACACTCCTTTTAGGAAACCAGAGGTAAGTGGTGAAGTAATAAGACAAAATTATTTTATTTTCTTGTAACCATACATACAATTCATTCTTCTACTCCTAATAGAGCAGTCAATTTTGATATAATTATGCCAAACAGACAAATATACAAATTGATTATATACCAAATTGGGGGGGAGAGTTCATTTCAATTTTAATTAAAAAAATGGAACAGTACTTAGCTGCTTTAAAAAAAAAAAAAAAAAATCTATGAGCCACTGGCTGGTAACCTATGGCTCATACGCTGAATCTAGCCTGCTAAGCAATTTCACCTGGCCTGCGAAGCCAGGACACTGGGGGCAATGCAGTAGGCTGGGTCAGGAAGTGCAGCAGCAGTAATCTGGCAAGAGGGGAAAGCAATAGCAACTTGGTCATAAGCAGTAGCATGCCTTTGCAAAAAGTGGTGCTAATTTGGTGCACTGCCCTTAAGTGTTGGCTGACGCCTGTTAAAGATGACTTACTTCCTAGAAGGTAATCAGATTCACACACACGATGGACTAAGCAAAAGTTTACCCACCCTAAGGCAGACTCAAAACTTACTCTTGACATTTTTTTAATTAAAAAATAAAAAGGCAAAATATTCCTTACTTTACTGAACAGCAGAGACAGCCATTTCTGAGCTCAAGCCATTCTTCATAGAGCTCTCCACCTTGGCTTATGGCTAAGGATTTCTCCAAGGCACTTCCTAGAAATACAGGAATAGCATGACTGCTATATTTTTTATCTACATGAATGTGAGAAAACATCTAAAAATAAGATGAGAAAAAAATAACATTGGAGGTTTATTTCTAAGCTTGAGGGTATATTGTATTCCTATTCCACCTTCCCAACAGGTTCTTCAGACATAGGGTGACCATACGTCCCAAGCAAACTGGGGTAGTCCTGGCTTGCCCAGGATATATGGTCACCCTATTCAGATAGTATATTTGGTTCACAATCATCATTATTTTAGAGAAATTTAAGGTTGAAGGGCCAGTTATTACAACATGAAACAGAAAAATAAATAAAGGATAGAAAATGTGCAAGGACAGACTGAGTTTTATCAAGCAGGAAATTTATGTCCCACTTTTTTTAATCACATGAAACCCTCATTACACAATCTTATTATCTGGGAGTCTATGACTTGGCACAGAGATATAAAGCTGGAGAAAAGTCAATCTCAGAAGCATAATCCTCCTCAAAACCACTGAAAACTTCCCTTCTTAACATAGCTTAATACTAATTCAGGACATACTGCTGATTATCAATATTAGTTAATAGAATCCTATGCTGCTAAATCAGCCTTTGAAATAAAATGGTTTTTATCCAAGCACATATTACCCTACAATTCTACACAAATATAATTTTGGAGGAATGTATGCCTGACTTGGAGAGGGATGATGACGAGGAGAAAAAAGTAAAGGGAAAAAATCCTCTTTCAGTTAAATAGCATTTGCTTGAAATTGTTCGGATGCTTGCAATGTTAGAAGTTTTTTCTATCTACATGAATTATCAGGCACAAAGGAGAGGAGGTCTTTGTAGTGAGTACAATATAGTTACTTATACTATGCTGACAAACTGAATTTATGTATAAAGAAGAAATAGTTTAATTCTTAACATTTCCATAGTGCTTTACATTTTCAAAACAATGTGTAACTATTAACTGAAAAGTTCTGTGACTTGCACTAGTTTTAAATCTATGGGTTGCATCCAAATGAGCATGGATGTGCGGGCCTGCGGTGCCACTCACTGAACGTGCAGGTGTTCCTTGCACTGCTACCTTGCAGCATGGGGAGGGGGGGGTTGACCCAAAACCAAGCCAAAAAAAAAAAAAAAGCAGGGTAGCACACATGACAAAACTGGAGCCTGGCTGGGCAGCCATGCTCTAGTCACTGGCTAAGCTCCCAGCTGCAGAGGCATCACGGCTGCAGCTCCCTCAGGTCACCAAATAAGGCGGCTGGGGCAGCACAGTCGCTGGCCCAAGCCTTTCCTGTTCTAGCTGGGGTAACCTGCAATGCACCAGAGCACACTTGGCACAGGTGTTCCGTGTGCGCCGCTGCTACTTGACCCTGGGGAAACAAGTGTCCGTGCTCGCCTGGATACGGCCATAGAGTTTATACCTCTCCAATAATACTTAGTTTAAAATAGCAGTTCCAGACATTTTTTCTGTCACTACCTCTCCTACAGTCAGAGTATTCCATGCAATCCCATATGCACAGTTATTACTGTTCAGTGCCTGCAGTTACTAGGGAACAAGGCTTTATTACTACTCAGCTGGTTCATAATGTCTCTTCTGCCCAGGCTTCCCCTTCCATATAAGCTAAACTGGGACAGTTCAGACCTGAACAACACATGCCCATGAAGTCTACCGTTCTCTAACATGACTCATTGAACCTTAAAAAGTTATCTATAAGCAACTACTTTTTAAACAAGATGCAAAATTACCAACCAACAATAATATAGGGTAGGGACAGCACAGGACCTTTACCTAATTTTCCGTACTGCTTCTCCACGAACAACAGCCATGCAGAAACAGAGCAGGGCAAGCAGCTAAATTTAAAATGAATGCTAAGTTGTCCCAAACCAGGAAATCTCATTGTGCAGCTTCAACAGTTACACAGTTGGTCACAAAACAAACAAATGTTCATATCAGACTTTTTTTGTGACTAGGGAAGCTTTATTTATTGATGCACACATACCTCTGTTTAGTTTAGTCTTCTGTTTAGTTTGGTTCTGAGCACTCCCACATGTTTATATTTAACATGGCATAATAAAGTTAATTAGCCTTCTATCAAACAAAAAGGATCTCTCACAGCCCAAATGTATGTCATTTTTTTTTTACTTGTCATTTGACACAGGTGAGGAACTGCAACCACTACTTACATCACACCCCCAAACTAAGGCTCTCAAATAAAGACCATATATCATCTATTTGCCAATCATAGTGTGGTTTATTTTCACCAAATATTGCTTTTCAAAATGTACTGTATCTAACATGAAAAGTATTTATATATTCACATTTTTGGATTGTATGCAACATTTCTGTAGTTTCACATACCTTCCCCAAATTCATTTAGAATAACTGCTATTCTTTTGTTGTGCTGCTCTGTCAAAATATAATTAAGAAGAGTCGTCTTCCCAGCACCTACAAAAACAGTACAAGTTTCTGTTATATTAAAATAAGGAGTAAAATTAATTCTGGAATGCAAGGATAGGGTCACATTCCTGAGATGTGCTTTTTAAACATTACTGAGTAGTTGAGTAGCTGCTAGTATTCAGTCTCTGGGCTGAACTCTCCTCAAACATGACTTCTCATTTTTATACCTTTGAATTCAATTACCCTCCTCCACTTTCACTAAAGCAGGGGTGTCAAACTCACCCCTGATCCCAGGCCAAATCCAGACCGCAGAGGATCCTCCTGGGCTGGATCCACCAGGCCAGTAGCAGTGGGTCCAAGTTTGGGTGGCAATACAGGTCCAGGAGCTGCATGTGGGCAGCAGTACAGGGCTGGACAGCAGAGCAGGGCTGTGTTCAGGCAGTAACACAGGTCCACATTTGGGCAGCAGCACAATTATGGGGACTTGCCACCAATAGCCATGTCCATCAGAGTCCAGGGACCCCAAATTCTGTGGTGAGCTACACCCCTCGCAACTTTCTGTAGCCTCCTCAACTACCAGAGGTCCTGATAGACTGGTTTTGCAAGCCCTATGTTTAACATCCCCATACTAAAATACTTGAAAAGAGCCCCAGAGACAACTACTGTATCCCCACAAAAGTCTTCAGGAACTTGCTCAGTTTCTTCCACAAAACTGAACTTTTTAAAGAAATGCACCAGCTCCCTTTCACACTAAGTGGTCTCTCAATGGCAATTTCTTTTTTATTTCCCCCACCGATAAATCAACAGGGCTGCATTTCAACTGTTTTTGCAACATGAAAAATCAGCCTCTTTCAAAGAAAACTTCAGTGCCAGTCACTTATAATATATACACATATATATTAGATGCATAGACGTATCGCATATATATTATATGCATATATATGTATATACATATCACATATCTCTAATACAATACACACACACACACACAGCCTTGCATGCCCCCCTTAGACCAATCCAGTCTGAGGGGGCCAAAAGGTTGGGTAACACATTTTAAGTAATTTATGTATATACATATGTACATGTATATATGCTTGCATGCACACAGACATGCACACGCACGCACAGACACGTGCACACATGCTTTTTCAAGTGCAAGAGTGAAGCATGCCACCAATTTTAATCCAAAAAAAAAAAAAAAAAAAGTGTGCCCCAGGTATCAAAAGTCTGGGAAAAATGTGCCTGTCCGGAGGGAAGGACACCCATGGGTCAGTGGAGAGGTCCATTAAGCTAAACAGGCCATGACCCAAAACGATTTTGCAAGCCCTTGGGCACAAGAAGAGGGTTTATGACAGGGGTAGGCAACCCCAAAATGGGTGCCAGGGAGTTGCACACAAAGGCATTTTGCTTGGCACTCATGCATCAAGATGGATGGCACAGAAAGAGCCCGGGCTGTGGTGCCACAAGGATCAGGCCCCTTGCAGCTCCCTACCCTCCACCCCTGGCACTCCAACATCTTCCAAGTCAAGGTTGCAGGTGCTTTTGGCACTGTGCCCAAAATGCTGCTAACCTCTGGTTTATGACATTAAGTGGCATCAGGACTTCAAGCTTCCCCTTGCTGCTTCTGACAGAAAATGGACAGTGCTGGCCTAAGAGGTAGATTTGAATGGACGCATCTGCATGGCACTGCAGCTCATTTTTGTTCTGACACAGCAACCACTGGGAAGGCAGCTCCCGGGCTCGGGGAAGCTGCCCCGCAGTCCTCAGTACCCAGAAGCAACAAGTGTCCCAACTGAAAGGCACACAGGCTGCCCACTCCTGCTGCGCAGCCCCCAGCAACATCAGTGAGCAGCACCAACACAGGCACAATATGGGCACTAAACCTGCGTGGGAGGGGAGGGAGGCTGGCAAGTGTAATATGCAGCGCGCTTCATGAGTCACTTGTTACGGTACGTGGGCAGTCCGCGCCCCGCGGGTCATTACGGTACGTGGGCAGGGGGCTTTAAACGTCCCCGCGCGAGGGCGAAAGCTCATTGGCTCCCCGTCGCGGTGACGCTTAACGCCCCCTCCTCGCGCAGCCCAGACGCCCCGCACCCCTCCCCCGTTACCTAGGTAACCAGTGATGACGGTAACCGGGATCCTGGCGCCGAGGCCGGGCGAGGGGCTCCAGGCCCCTCCTCCCCCGGCCCCGCCCGGCGGCCGCACCGCGATGGGGACCAGCTCGGGACAGTCCTCGTCCTCCATGGCGATGACCGCTGGAGAGGCGGGGCAGGCGTCGCCACAGCTACACTCCGCGCACGCGTTCCCGAAACCCCGCCCCCTCCTGGCGAGCGCCACACGGACGCCAGGCTATGATGTCACTTGGGTGCGCCGCCGGCTGTGCCTACACTCGCTCCTGCTAGCGCGCCAAGGGTTAAGGATGCTGATCCTTTGGACTGCCCCCGCCTCGCTGGGATGTGTAGTACATGCGCAGTTTTGCGCGCCTAACCGCACCTCCCGCCAGCCTGGGTGGAGGAAGGGAGCGGGTGGGCGGCGCGCATGCGCAGTCCAGTTTGCGGGGTGGTTGTGGGTGTTTCTTTTACAAAGGGAGTTTTTAAGCTCCGTGACGTTGAGTTCCTTTTTACGTCAGCATGCAACATCACGTGGGTGACAGGTGTACAAGGAAGCTCAGAGAGAACAAAACAAGTGTCCCTGGTGGCTTTGGTTCCCGTTGCACCTGCAGCCCTGTCCCACACCAGCACCTCCCAGCCAGGGGCCCTGAGATCCTGCCGGGGTGTAGTGGGTTGCAAGGTTAGTGCGGCCCTGAGGAACGAGACAAACCCAGAGAGTTCACGTAGGAGTTCACGGCGTACAAAACATTCTGGCCTGTCCTGATCCTTCTGAGGCCTTTGCAGCAGAAGAAAAGGTTTTTGCCAGCTGCACTGATGTCCAATAGGCATTAATCATCACACCAAAAGTGTTCACCTGCGCTAATGCACTTTAGTCTAATTCACATTAAGTGTCACACCAAAAGTGTTCGTTTGCAGTGATGCGCAGGAGTGCTGATTATGGCACATTAAATTCTGTACCTTTTATTACAGGTACAAAACAATGTGCCGTGTTACAGGTACTAAACTTAATGCATTGTAATTATGGTGCATTCATGACTGTAGATGCACCTGATGTGAGTTTCAGAGTGAGGTTATTTCGTGCGTTCTGTTTGGAAAGCACTTAGCACAGTGTGTGGACACTACTGGAAATAACAGGTACGTTGCTTGGGTCTGGAGTTTATTTAAATAAAAAAGTTATCCTTCAGAAAATAAAACTGACCCTAATGAAACCAATGTAAAGAAGAACGAACGCATTACAGTACGTAAAACAGGAGATAGAAATGAAGGGCTTGATCAAGCAAAACTTGAGCATGTTGTTCTTTATAGATGTGAAGAGTAGCAGGGACTTCAGTGAGATTACTCCAGTGTAAAGTCAAGTGCATAAGTGTTTGCAATATTGGGGCATAGGAAAAACTAAGCTTCTGGGTATGTAAGTCCTGCATCTTCAGTGGGATCCTTAACAGGCAAATTGGTCTGCTAGCCTAGAGCTCAGTAGAAGATCAAGCAAGCCTGTATCTTTGCAAAACAGCAACTAATCATGCATTTTGGGCATGATGTAAATGATCTCACATATGCACACATGTAGATGTAAGATTTTTATGAGATTCCTTTTTATTATGCTATTACTACCTTCTTATGCTGTTAGGCTGCAGGGTTTTAAATGCCTCAGCAAGGGGGCTTATATATACAAGTATTGTTTTTAGTCAACAATGAAAAAGAAACACATGACACTCAAGTGATCTAATAAGATCCTTACTTGTAGGATTGACCTTTTTGGGTCACTGGGTAGGAAACAAATTATTTTTAATATCATATTTCCTCTGCTCACTTTCTGCTTATTGTGAAGAAGTCCAAATAAATAGTTTTCGTATTCTTTTTAAAAAGTAGCAGATAATGACAGTTTTACATATGCCATTATCCATTCTCTTCTCTTCATTGTTGGCAATATGTGTGCAATTTTTTAGAAGTGTTGCTGGTTGTCAGACATCTGTAATGTCTACATAAAAACTAGAACAGGGAAGGAAATCAGAAGGTTGCAAAATGATCTCTGTTCCTTTTCTGTAGCTTCAGTGGCACAGAAATGCAATTAAACAACTGTTTTAAGTTTCACATGGACTTTTAAGTATATTTCTTTGCTATTCTTTGCTTATTTTAATGCTCCCAGTGACTGGGGTAAACACTAAAAAAATATTTATATCTGACATTCATGGGCTAACTTATTTTCTGTGAAATGTATGTAAGTTATGAATAAGTCTATTGCCTTTCTTGGAGTTGACTTGGACTGATGTCAGTATAAAGGGCAGCAGAATTTGACCATGTTTTTTGCATGTACTTGCATTAAATAAGAGGATATGCAGTTATACCAGCCATTACATTTTTTTCTGTCTTTTTGTACATTATAAGTGTGTGAAAAAAAATCACAAAACTTCTCAGATGTTAGGTGTTTTTTGTAAGGTGGACCACAAGACAAAGCAGAACATGAATCTTACTATACTTGGGACAAATTCATCTTCAGGAAATCAGATAAGTATTTGAAACTACAAAATTAAATAGTCTAATGTATACTAAATTTATTGGCAATGCTCTCACTGACTTCAGTGGGAACGATATCAGACCTTAACTCCTCAGTGGGCACGTCTACACATGCACTAATGCACCTTTTCTAATGTGCATTAAATTTAGTACCTCTGGGCGCCTATACAGGAGCACCAAGAATGCTCCAACATGCTAGAATTCCAGTGCATTGGAGCAGACTTGATTCATCAGAGCAGACACAATTAATCAGCACCCCCACACTTAAAAATGGCAGCAGAGGCACTTGTAAAACTCCTTGAATGAGCTTTAGTTCCAATTAACCCGGCCCCCCCACCACTCCTTTTTGTACATGTAAAAGTGCCCTGCAATATGAGGTACTAAACTAATGCGAATTAGGCTGTGCTAATAAGCAGTAGTGCATTTGCATACTCTTTTAGTGATGCTTAATGCACAGTAGACTATTTTACTGTGCGTTAGTGTAATGTCATAGTTTTTTACATGATGCTTTAATGCACAGGAAAATAGTCTACTGTGTATTAAAGCATACTTGTAGACACACTCAATAAGTATGAATCTAAAGCCTTCCTACAACAACAGATATTACTTAGGACATGAGCATTGCTCTATCACCCCTCCCCATCACAAAAGCATGTTTAATGACAGACTATTATGACATTATCTCCAGCATTAACAGCTCAATAATTTGTATGTAGAAACTGATCCTTTGCAGGGATGTCACTAGTTAAGCAATAATACCCTGCTTTCTGTGACACTGTGGTAAAAAGGGAGGTTGCCGGCAGGAGGTGGGGGAAGGCATCTGAAAATGCTTGTCATTATGTCAGAAACCGCCAGATGGCATCCAGAAGCAGTTACATGTTATTTGATGGTAGTTCCTTAGTCTGTTTTTGATGCAATATTTTATACCAGGCTGCCATTTGCTTTCTTGTTGGCACTTTTTAACTACTTGCTTTAGTGCTTGATTTGATTTCCAAGGGACATGACAAGGCCTTAAGGCATTGAATGCACTGGGGACAATTAAAATACAAAAATGCAAATTATTTTTTTTTCTTTTGTGTGGGAGGACTGCTCTACATAAGGCTCTTAAAAGCAGGTCTGTCTGTCTTTTACTTCTCTGTCTCCATGGGTGCTACGATCTCTTAAAAGCAGTTATATTGTTGTGGTAAATTTCCTGAATGCAACTACAACCGAAGTGTGGTGGAGCAGCTGATGCAAGGAAAAGTTTAGCAGGTTCTGTTGGATACATGCTGACTGGAATAAGCTGCTCCTAGCTCAATACATCCAAAAAAGAAATACCTGGTGTAATTTATTTACGTATAGCCTTTGTTTGTTAAATTTATCTAGGGAACTTGATTTTTAGATCCTTCCTAGTATTTTCGCTACATTCTGACCAATTACAAAAACTTTCTCCTGGTTTTCAAGGGCCAAGCAAAGTATTTTTGAATATTGCAAACAGCAAAATGGACACTTGCCCATTGTCTGCAAAATGATGTGTGTGTTTATAAATTGTATATATAATTTGATGCATGTGCAGTAGTCATCTTGCTCATTCCTTGAGATATGCAGTTTCTCCATTGGACAGACAAGGACTGTAGAGGCCTTATACTTGTTTAACTTGGTTCAACAGCTCTTTATTTCCCACCCCGTGTTTGTAGCTCTGACAGCAGATGAAGCTATTCTTGTGGAGAAAGTAATACATCAAATAAAAAGACACAGCATACCCCACCTCAAAAACCCCAAAGCTTTAAAATGAGTTTTAGTAAAAGGACGTACAGCAAGGATTGATTCCCTCTGTGGGTCTTGCAAAGAAGAAAAGGGAAAATTCAAAAACATTTCTAAAGCATAAAATAGCACAACTTGCACCAAATAGTCAATCTAGGGAACAAGTAGGGAATGACCTGTTGCAGCTTCCCTTCCCTTTTACTGTGTTTGTCAGTCTGTTCTTAGACTCTGAGCTGTTTTGAATAGGAACTGGTATTTAATTTGTATTTAAAAAATGTGTACCACATCACAGAAGGTTCTGCAGAAATTCGGAGGAATACTAATGGCCAGATTCTCTACCACGCTCATGTAGTTTACTTACTCATAGCTGTTCAGCTCTGGTACAAGTTTGAATCTGCAGAAAAACAGATTCAAGTTATTCCAGTAACTCTGTATAAGTGGAGAACTGGGCATAGGAAAATCTTGTGCTACACCCTTTATAATGAACACAAAGTAAACTCAACAAACCAGAGACTGCAACCCAATTTGGGCAAAAGGAGCTGTACTACAATAACATTTCTTCCCTGGCCTGCAACTGGCCTTTAATGACAATATAGAAAATAAGTCAGTCAGTCCTGATTCTGGTGCTTTCCATCTAAAGGTGAGCAGAGTTTGTGGTGTTTTAAGAAGAATGCGACAGCGGATCAAACAAGTTGTACATATATGTCAGAAGCTTAACTGGACATTGTAAATATGAGTTTAAATTTCTCCGTGACTAGTGCCAACTAGTTATAATTACATCATATACTGGAATAGCTTTAAATGCAGATTACCAGGGACAATATTTTACCTTGATGCACACAATAGGTAAAGATGGTAAGGAGTGAGGCCCAACAGTTTCCAATCTCTCTTACATTCATAGTTGATTGATTGTGAAGGACAGACCTACAGAATCATAATGCTATGCTTGGTGGCATATGCTTGGACAATCTATGCTTGGTGGCCCTGAGAAAGGAGAAAATCCCTTGGAGAGATTACCAATGAGTAAGCAAATTTACCACCCGTATCTTGTGGGGAGGAGGGAAAGTAAAACATTTAAGACAAAAAAAATCCCACAAACTAGTTTCATATATTCCTAGTGATGCAATTGGTTTCCAATCAATATCCGTTCTGTCCTTTATAAATTATTTTTCCTTTCCTTATTTATTTTTCATATCAGCTCCTCAGGTCTCACTGATGCTGAAGAAAACCTGTGTTCTGTTTATGATGTATCTAGATTTATTTCCATTACCATTGAAAAATTTATTTCAAATTTTGGTTCAATCCCTCAGCTGCTCTGTGTTTCCCCTCAGGCATATAGCATGCACTTTTAAAAAGCCACATGTGAAACCATGATCTGGTGGTTGACATGTATTGAACTACCTCATAGTACTTTACTGTATTATTTTTAATAATAAAATTAATATTTTTATTAAAGTAAATTTACACTATTTATTACATTTTTAATTTAAGGACTTATTACCTTTAGATCAAAAACACAAATTCTGTCATCTTTATATCAAGTGGCACCATACTTCACAAGAAATCCTACTGTAATCTACAAGAGCTAGACAGGTGAGATTTTTGATTGTGTGCAAGTGTATCAAGCAGATTTAATGGGAGGTTTTCTAAGTCGGGGGACCTAAACCTGGATCTACCTTGATTCACTAGCATCTGTCTGTAGTATCTAAGTAGTCATGTGTGATATGAAAAATATAAATTTTAAGCAAACACCTCACTTCTTTTAATCCTTAAATCTGCACCTGCCATGCAGCCTGCACAAGAAAGGGAAAAGAAAGCATCAATAAAGAATATTTTAAAACAAATATATAAATAGCAGGAATTGTAAAAATAGCAGGAAAATATTAATAATAATTTTAAGAAAAAGAGCAGTTAAAAACTGCTGAGCTAAAGAAACTCCGCATGTAGGTTAGCAAGGAGGAAGTACAAGGATGAAAATAGTAAGACCTCTTACCACTTTACAACAAGCAACATTGGCTGTTATAGCACAGGGGTAGCTAGTGCAGTGTGGCTAGGTAAAGACATTCAAAATGCCCAATGTGGAATTGATTCAAGTTACACGGTTATCTGTAAGTTTAATTCAGTATTTAACAGAACACATTTTCCCTTGGGGGGTGAGGGAGGAGGGGGAGCAGGGCGCAAATCTTAGATCAGGTTCTGCCATTTTTAAAGCCAGTTTGTGTGCGTCACACTTCTGTTCTGTTACCTGTATAGACTGGTTTTGTGTGCTGAACTTCTGTTCTGTTATAGGTATATAAACCAGTTTCCAATCACTTACACCAGTAAAAGTATAATGTCCATGCCTGGCCTACGGATATCTGCCACTGTTATCCTTTATGCATCTCTTAGGCATCTTTAGTTAGTCTATAACAGCGGTGGTCAACCCCCAGCCCGTAGGCCAGACTTGGCTTGCAGAGCTGTCTCATTTGGCCTCCCCAGGTTCCCACAAATCTGAAAATTTGGTGGCAGGAGAGTGGTGGCAAAGTTAATTGCTACTCCTCTGTGCCAAATTTCTGGACCCACAAGGAGCCCAGTGGGCCAGATAGCATGGTCCTGCATTTCAGGTCAAGCCCCGCTAGCCATGCCAAGGTGGTATGGGGCGCAATATGGGCATGCAGGTCCCAACCCCATGTGCCTATTCAACAAAGGATTTGGCCCACTGACCAGCCTCATGCCACTCACCCAGTGCTTGGGGCCAAAAGCTTGAACAGCAATGGTCTCTAAGGTGCAACTATACCCTACCTGTTTACCCTTCTATTACACACAAGTATTTTGGATTAGGTACCAGATGAATAGCATATTTATCAACAGCATACTTTTACTATTTTAAATAAAGAACTGGCTTGGCCAGTGGAAAATGAGACACTGAAAGCAGCAAAATGTTTTCCTTGGTACCATTTGTGTCTGTGAATTACTGGCTCCAACTCTCCAACAGAAACTTTCCTCCAGGACTAGGTTTCATTTTCTCCCTTGTGGATCTAGTTGTATCCCCTACATGTTACAGTTTTACAAGACAAGGTACATACAGCAGCTTGTACCACACTCTGAGACAGGGTGGATTCAGAAGAGGTGCACTGGTGCACTTGTACCCCTTTGATTCCTGGTCCATCTAAAGTTTAAAGCCAACTGCCCAGCAGGGGCAGCAGCATTTCTATTCAGGCAGGAGCCAGTGAGTCAATTGACTTCATGGTTCATCAGAATTTGCTTGATTCCTTCTAAACTCTTAATTTCACAGGACACGTTTTTTCCTTTTAAATGTTCTTTAATGGTTTCCCTACTCCAGCTATCCTTACTTCTACACTGCTGCTGTCTGTTAGCTGATCCTAGTAATACAGCCTGGCACTTTTTTTTTTAAACACTAGCCAAAAACATTAACTTGGGTGTGGATATATGAACTTCAGTGAACATTAGCTCAGGTGTGAAAATCACTTTCAGTGAAGCACTAGAGGCACCACCCAAATGCTCAAGGAAGCTTGATTTTGTTTCATGAATCTGAGAGAGAGACCTACATTTGACTATAATGACTTAAGGACTAACGAAACAACATTTTAGAGTTATTTTTGCCAAGCATGTTGTAGTTTAATATATACAATAGATGATATAGCAAAGGAATGTACATTCCAATAAAGCTTTCTTTCCCCCCTTCAATCTTAAATGGAGGAATATAGCCCTAGGCCCCTGTTTATTAGTGAAGCCTATTTCTTTTTACCTGGAGAAAAATGTGTTAGGTGTGATGATGCCCCACCCCATCTGCACCCCGCTGTTCAAAATCCTAGATCTGCCCATGCGCCCAGATATAGGCTCTGAGAAAGGATTCAGCTTTTTGTGCCTAAACCCTGAAGCCTCTTCATGGCTCGTATCCAAGTCCTCGCTGGAAGGCCCCCCCTTGCCTTGCTCTTGCCAGGACCCGCTGGAAGTCAGTGCCCAAAAGGGGGGCACCTGCTGAAAAGATTCATCCGAGTTCCGGGGCTGGGAAATAGGGGTTATGCAAGAAGCCGGGAAGGGCTGCAGCTGGCCGGGGGTGCAAACCCTGATCTCTCCCGGCACAGGACCATGGGGCCCAGGCTCCTCCTGTGCGTGCCAGTGGGGATGAGCCCGGGCGGGTGCAAGGAGCGAAGGCGCGTGGAATTCCAGCTGCGAACAGCTGCAGCCGGCAGGCAGGGATGCTGCGGGCGCCGGCGGGCAGGGCAGAGCCCTCCCCCTCGCTCGGTTTCATTGAGGAAGGTGAAATGCGGAAGTTTCCACGAAGCACTGACAGCCGAGCCTGGGTGTCTTGAGCCCCGGACATGAGCTGCGCTCCCCGGGCGGTCGCCGCCAGCCGCAGAGCCCAGGGGCGCGGGCAGGGATGGCCACGTTGCCCGCGGCGGACAGGAGGGCGTTTGCCCTGAAAATCAACAGGTAAGACTGAGGGGGCAGGTCGCTGCCGACTGGGGGTGGAGGGGACCTGCGCCCAGCACAGCCCCTGGGAGGGACGGGGGGAGCTGGACGCACGTGCGTCTTGCCCTCATTCTGCTCTTGTCCGGCCAGCTCCGGCCTCTGCTGCTCCGGGCACCGTCTTCGTTTCTCCTCCCCTTGGCACAGCGCTAGCCCTGGCTAGATCCAACCTGGTTGATTTAATGCCCCCCCCCCGGAAGTTGATCCCCTCCTCTCCCCCCTGCTTAAGCCTGCTCAGATAATGCGTGGGGGCTGGGGCTCTACTCAGCTTGCACCTTTGTCTCCGTTTTGGACAGGTAAGACCTGGCAAATGCTTGGTTGCTACTAACCTGTGTTAGAACAAGTCCCAGGTTTGCTTGGAAATGCTGCTGCTGGTGGGCTGGTGCTCTCTAGTCACGAACACGGTTCCCCTCCCCCAGTGGACATGAATAAAGGTATCTTTGACCGTACAGAGATGTCCTTTGCAATATAAGATTAGCAGTGACATGACGCCCATTACCTTCCTTCTCTACTTTTTTGCTTTTTTAATCTTTAAAATGACTGTACCATTTAAAATAATAAACCCCCAAAACACTTCTTTAAAATTGTCCCTATTTAAACGGAAAGAATTATAATTAAGTGGTAACAAGACACCCTTTTTACTGGTAACATTGCCTTCTAGTAGAGCTTAAATTGGGGCCTTTTCCCATAAAAGCACAGACTATTCAATTGGTATGTGCTTTCCGGTAGGATTGAGAAACCGACAACGCATTTATTTAGATGCTGTTAGGTAAAAGGAAGTACGGTTAGCAGACTACCTCTGAAGGCTGCAATTCCAGGTTGATTTATAAAACAGAATAAGCTGTGGTTGACAACATGCAACAAAATGAAAAATAGGGTAACGCTTGATAATGAGCACTACCAGAGAAGAAAAAAACACCTCCTCTATAGTCTGGAAGACATGGAGTTTAGAGGTATTAAGGATAAAATTAACTCTTCCCTATCATGTTTTTCCCATGATAAAATACCATTTTATTTACCCAAGCCTTAGGTATTAATTTAAAGTTGCTGGAAGAATATACTATTCAGAACATTGAGGTGTCATATTGAGAGTTTTTCAGATGCTGTATTTCTCTTTTCAACTTCCTATAGACTGTAATAGGAACATTGATTGTCCTGATGACATTACAGCTTCTCTTTCTTAAAGATCACAGTGGCAATACTGAATGCTTGTGCAGTAAATCTAATATTTAAATAAGTCATCCATCATGCCCTGTGATTATAATTTAATAATGCTTACATTTGTTTTGCTAGCATCATCCAGGAATAGTTTTGTTTTACAGAGCTGAGATATACTATTTTCCTCCTCCTCTATTTTTTTTAAAACATACCTATTTGCTAGCAGAAATTATGTCTTCTACTTCAAAAGCTGTGGATTACTATTGAACAGGCCAAACCCTGTTTACCTTATTCATACACATAATCCTAATGACTAATTTGCATTTGGCTATATAATTTGAGGAAAGGTTTCATACACAGCTGTAACATTAACTTATTTTTTAAAGGGACCTCTAAGACTGAAGTATTTGTAAATCAGAAGACTCTTTTACCAGCATATGCATCCAAACCAACTGTTGCATTCTCCAGCCGCAGAATTCTGTTCCTCATTCTTCAAAACTAAGTTCTTTAAACATTTACATCATATCCTTTCTCCCTGAGCTAGTATCTTCTACTAAATTTCATTCTGCAATCCCTTCCTCTTAAGAGTTGCACATAAAAAAGATTCTTTCCTTTATCTACAACTCAGCTGAGCTTTTTGTTCAGTTTTATGAGGACTAGGTGATCTTTTCTGCTGTGCTGATTAGATCATGGGGTAGAGATAGCTATAGTCATTTAAAATACCACAGAGGCTAACCACCCTGTGACTGTCATGTTAAAACAGTTCTTTACCTGCAAATAGCCTTGTTGATCATTAAAAGTAACTATCTTTTCATTTTACTTTTCACTCTTCCTCTCGTTTGAGTATTTTGCTTCATTCAGCATTTGCATTTTGCACTCAATTTTGACAGTGAAGCTGCATGTGTCAGTTGAAAGTGATTTTAATTTCTTAGCCGTGGGCAAAAACATTTGGGTTGCAAATACTACTGGGAAATAATAAGTTAATTACAAATGCCATGTTTATTTAAAGCAGCTTACATTTTTATTCAATTCTCAAAATGCCCTTTGCCTTGCAAGTTGTGCATATCTCTATAAATGTGCCTTCCTGTCACTATTACTCTGATCTTACCGCCCCCTCTCCTCTCTCTTTTGTTTCATACATCAGACTGTTGCTTCCTGTCTTGCGTGATTCTGCAAAGGCTTAAGCATGTGTGTACATGTGCTTATTTGAGTTGCCCCTTTTGATTTTTCAGGGGGCTACTCATGCACGTAAAGTGTTTAAAGGAACAGAGCCTTAGATTGCAGCTTTTCAGGACAGCAACTGTTTCTTACCATATCTGCATTCTGCCCAGACTGGTGGACTCCTGATTTAATGAGGATGGCTGGGTGCTAATGTAATACAAATAAAAATAGTAGTAAGTAAAATAATCATGGGAAAAAATCCAATTCAGCTATAACTTCATAAATTATTTTTTGAATAAAACTTAAATGCGAGAACTAAAAGTTCAGTTGTCTCTTAATGTGTAAAACTAACAAAAGAATGGGAGAGCCAACGTTGAATCTTAGCAGAAAATCACCTACATAAAATTCTCTGAATGACATGTACGGCCTGTGTTTGCATTCTTTGGAAATACTGGGTATGCAAGGATGGCCAAATCAAGCATGGAGTATGTTACACTAGATTACCTCTGTTGAATACAATATATATTATCTTTTAGATCATAAAAAGTCTGGATAGAATCTGCAACTAGATGTTTTTTGAACTCTATTTATATGCAAAAGCAACAAAGACACTAATTTTCTGAATGTGCGTGAAAGAGAGAGAGACAACATATTGCCAAAAGTTTGGTTATAACACCTAGTACCTGAGAATGCTATGGCATATCTTAAAGCGACTTTATGTTGTGAATTTAATTTGGATACTTTCACTCTGCAGTGTTTGTGAAAACAACATTCACAGAAGAAATGTTTCTAATTTTAGTAGTTTAATTTAGTTACTGAACTTTTCTATTTTACAAGCCAATTGCCCGTCAAGAATGATGGGGTGGGAAGGGGCTGGGATGGAGTGCCGCCACCTAACGCTCCATGCTACCACCATTCTGCCGCTTGCAGGGAGCGAGGTGGGGAAGCTGGGGCCTTTGCTCCTCCACCCTCTGTCCAGTCCTCGGTTCGGCTTCAGAGTCATGGCGGCACTCCCCCACGCTTGGAGCACTCTGATTGGCTGTTTCTGTCAGCCAATCAGAGTGTGAATAAAGCATTACGGACGGACAGACAGACAGACACACTTAGGCTTTTATAATATTAGAATCTTCTATTGTACAACCAGTAATATGTATTTATTTTGATTTTGGTCTGAAAAGAAAACCTGTGCCAAAATGCACCTGTCCAAAGCTCTGGCCACAAAAAGTATACAATTAAGAGCACTTTCATGGAGATATTGCAACATGTACAACCATCCAAAGCAGCAGTACCATCCAGCCTGCCCCATGCAATGTATCCATCAGTCATGTGAACCACACAGCTTATAACTGTCCATTTACTTTCTCACTAGATAGAAATCTTACCCTTGACTATCTCTGCCCACCACCAATATTTACATATCACAATCTATTTTTACCATTTGCTTCTGTGGTCCTCCCTCAACTTGTTTATCAAGATCACAACTGCCAAAACATAAGTACCCTTTCTTATGCTATTTTTAAGAATTATTTTTTATAAAGTGCTTTAGATCATTTCCAGCAAAAATATTTGGGAATGCCTCCATATGGCCAGCATTTGGCTGCAAAAAATCATACTATTTCCCATAGTATTTAAACTCCACTATATTTATACCATTAACACCTGATTTCTGTTCAGTGTGACTTACCGTGCTTGTATGGACCTTGTGCACTGCACTTCATTAAGCCATTTATTGTATCGGTATGGGCTAGATATCAATTATATTTGAATTATAATTTCTAGAACGTCCACTGTTTGGGCCAAGCTATTTATTTAATTGTTTTACATATTTGTCTTGACAATTCAGTTAAATAAAGTCCAAAAAGATTGTCTGCTTTTCAGAATTGTACTACAACTGTATCTTACTAGTCAAGTTTTATATGTAAATTGTATTTTATAAAATATAATTTGAAAGTCACATAAACTAGGATAAGTTTAAAAAAATTGCTACTGATTGTTATAGACCAAATTGTTTCTTAACACCATGGCTTCTAATTATCCTAATACTGTTTATTGATTTGTTTGTAGCCATATAGAATGTGTTATATGTTCATAAAATTATTAATCTTTCATAAACTATTTACAAATATACCCTTAATATTACATGTGACCATTTAGCCAGGCTCTACATTACTTAACCTGGCATAATAAATGATAAGATAAAAGATCTTTTGCTGTTTGTTAAATCAAATTAGAAAATCCTAGGCACATGTAAGAGTAGATTGTGACCAAAAAAGTGCTTGGTCTTGAACACCCTTGATCCCATGAGTTGTCTCATTGGAGTCATCAGAACCAGTTTTATAAGTGAGGATTACTCAAGTGACTAAGATTTAGCAGGATTATGGATCTAGTTTCTTCATTTAAACCAGTGGTTCTCAACCTTTTTAGACTCAAGGCACCCCTTAAAAAATGTGAGCTTTTATACCATGTGTAGAGGAAACAAGGGGCATGTGTGCACGACACTTTAATGTGGGTGTGCCCGCCTCTGTTCTATCAGGCGTTCTCTTGTAGCCTTGGCCTGGACTATTGATCTTGTCTGTCCCGGGCCTGCGAGTGGACCCCAAAGGCTACCCCGGCTGATGTCCGGGGGTCCCCTTACCTCGCCTGCCACGACTTTGAATGGAGCCTCAGTGGAGGGGTTCCCCTTTGAGGCAGACTTCAGGACCATTACGCCTCTTGGCGGGCACTCACGGGGCTCCGACCTTCCCTATACCCTGGCCACTCGCCATCTTCGATCGCGGGTCTTCCGGCCCTTTAGCATCCTTGGTTCCTCTCAGTTTCTACCCTGGCCTCCCGTGGCTCTCCAGCCATGGGTTCCCAGTGACCCTGGGTCGCGGCTCAGGTGTGAAGGCTCTGAGGCCCTTTTGTCCTAGACTCGTCTATCCCTTGTCCCTAGCTCCCTATTCCAACCACACCATGACTCACCGTGCAATCCCCACCACCGTGACTGCCAGAGAGATGTGACCGGCGGGCCAGGAGGCCCCAAAAGAATATAAAGTACCCCTCAGTCTACGGGCCCTGTGTTTTCCCGGTGCCTCAGTACCCAAACCTGGTTGCTTGCCCCACTCAGGGCTCCTATCTCTCTCTTAGGCTTGACCCTACTCCAGGGATGGCGTCCCGGTTGTCCCGGGTCTTATGGGTCATGACTGACTCTTCTGGGAGATGCTGTGGGCCCGTCTGTAGGCTCCCTTACTCCGTTAACCAGTCCCGCTTGGGGTCTTTTGCCACTCACCCTGCGGCTATCCCAGTTGGGGTTCTCATCGGCCCCACCCTCTCTATCTCTTCTCTGGGCTTCCCCGTAGATGCTCCGGCTTCCCCAGCATTTGTCTCCACCTCTGCTCTCCCCACTCACTGCTGCTCCCTTCGTCAGCTTTCCTGCCGGCTTCTCTGCCAGCTTGCCAGTTGGCTTCTCTGCCGGCTTCTCTGTGGGAGCCTTTGCCGACTTTGCTGCCAGCTTCTCTCCTGCTGCTGGCTTCTCTGCCAGCTCCATTGCCAGCTTCTCTGCTGGAGCCTTTGTCGGCTCCGCTGCCAGCTTATCCGCTGGCTCCGCTGCCGGCTTCTCTGCCGGTGCCTCTGCTGGCTCCACCCCTGTCTTCCCGGACTGCCTGACGCAGCAGCTGCACCTTTTGGGCTGTGGGCTTCCCCGTGGAGCCTCCGCTCACCGTCCTCCCTCCTGTGCCCTTGGGGCTGCCTTTTGTGTCCGCCGGGTGGCGTCTCCAGGTGACGTCGCCCAGCCCCAGCTGGATATGAGTGCAGCTGACGAACCACGTGGGCGGTTTCTCCGCGCGCATTTCCCCACACCTTTCGGCCCCTGCGGGAGGTAAGTTGGGGCTTTCTTTTATTTTGGCCTGGGGTTCTCCTGTAACCCCGGCGCCCCTGGGACAGTGGGCTAAATGCTTTTGCATTTAAAAACCCACCCATTCAATTTAGGGCCCCCATTTTGTCTACACAATACGCTCTTAGCTTTCATTTGTTTTTTGACAGGAGAAAAATAAGAGAGAAATTATACCATTGCACTGGACTTAGAAAGCCCACAACAGGTCAAAATGTTTTTAACACTATGGATTCCTATTTGAAATCTCTGGGCCTAACTTGTGAATCATGTTTGCTCCTAACAGTGCTAACATTGTGTGGCAGGCTGTGGTGTCCTTGAAAGGATCTCAAAGCACCCTGAATGAAAATCATTGATTTAAGCAGTCAAACCATAACACCTATGAGTTTACTTGAAATCCATACTTTATATATAGGATACACGGTGGCTTACAAAATCATTATGAACCATTTTAGAAATAGGTTTTGCATTTTATGATCTTATTCCTTTGCTGGTAGTAATGATGAAAATATAGTTTAAAGTTGCCTGTTATTGTGGAAGTGTTGCTTTTCACATACTACATCTCTGGGATAAGAAGTGTTTTTGTATTTGGCACGTGCATTGTGAACCACTAATAACAGATTAAGAATAAAATAGGATGAATGTCACTTTCACATGCCATATGTAACATTCTTTCTGTCAGTAGTTTCATTCATTAAAAAAGCTTTAGACTTATATAACATTAGACTTACATAGCATTAAATATTACGATGCCAGTCCTTTAAATCCACCATGTAAAATTACTTGGAATTCCACATGTGGAGAAGGGGTAGAATAGGTTTCCATCCTGTTTCTTAAAGGCTGAGTATGCTACTGTCCTTGCTTTGATTCAGGTATAAGGATTCTTGACACCCCTTTAACTGAGATTTTTGTAAGCAAAGATATTTCCCCCCCTTTTTTCCTATCCATCTTTCCTTCTTTTATCATGGTAAACATGGAACCTTTTCACAAGGGTGCCACCTTTTTACTGTTAGGGGTGCTGAACCCTCTAAAGGAGGGCTGCTGGAGCATGACTCCTTGCTCAGCTGGAGCAGATAGCTTGGACCAAGTTTAACCCACCCACCCTGCAAGAGGAGGATTTGTGGGGAAGGTGCAAAGTATCCTGAGATGCTGCAGGACTGTGAGTTAATTTGAATCTGGAAGGGATCTGAAACACAAGTTCAATAAACTGATTTAACCTAAATCAGTTAAATCTGATCCATCCAGGTTTATCTTAAACTGGTTTCAGCCATTTTGAAAGCAGTTTATGTGCACTGGAATTTTGCTGCGTTACAGATTTGAACCAGTTTCTAATCACTTATACAGGTTTATGTGTAATTTCTTAAATCATTCATGAAAAACAATTTCCCTAGCCCATGTGTGACAGTTATAGTTGCTAGTTGATTGCAGGTGAGTGAGTAAATAAATAAATGGCATCCCACTGTGGTAAGTATCTGCATTCTCTGTTCCCTGGGGCAGAACAACCCCTGTAGCTTCCTCTGGAAAAGTACATCTTTGTACTATTCGTGTACTCCAAGGCTAAGGTGTAGTTTCTAGGCATAACTGAGCTCTGAATCTCACTGTGGAGGGAATCAGGAATATTAAAAGAAGTTAGGGATGGATCCTATCCAATGTAAATAGCTTTAAAGATAACCTTATAGGCATTTGGAACGTTTGCTGTGCTATTTTTCATCAACGCTAGAGATAATGAATTTGCCTTTGCCAGTGTGTTTTCAGTGACCAGGCAGATTAGAATGAGGTTCCATACATACATTGCTCTTAAACGTTCTTTGATCCTACTTAAGCACACTGTAAATTTCGTCAGGACTTGTCATTGTGCATGGGTTCCAAATATATTGCATAACCATTTTAAAATGATGTTTTTGTTCTGATTGTTAACTAGGTTAACATACTACTACTTTGTTTATAAAAACCTGTTATGCCAAGGTATGTTTACATTCATGTAGCATGTCACACCAAATGAAAAGTGTGTTTAAGCTTGATTTGTTAGCCACCTATCCAACATCCTTATTCCTACTGCAAGGGGAACAATGCTATGCCACATGCCAATAATATGCTTATATGACTTGAAATTCTGACTTTGGTAGCCAAAGGCTCACTAGAAAAGTGATATACCATGGAAGAAATTTAGGTTTGGTCTTTTCATATTTAAGGACTAAAGCTCAGGAAGGCTTATGTTCCTTATGTTCCAGTGTACAAGGATTTAGAAAGTTTGCTGACTAGCATACGGTTGCTCTGGACTGGCACTACAAAAGAAAAGGGTAGCAGAATGCCCTCTTCCAGTTTTCTCTGGAAGTTGTCAAGAATTTTGTATCTGTTTGAGTTTTAATAAGGTACTTTAGTTTATACTTCATAGATTTCGTAGACACTAGGGCTGGAAGGGACCCCGGAGGATCTTTGAGTCCAGCCCTGTGCCCCAGAGGCACGAAGTCAGCTGGGGTCATAGGATCCCAGTAAGATAAACATCCAAATGTCTCTTGAAGGTGTTCAAAGTGGGTGCTTGAACCATCTCCAGCGGCAGTCTATTCCAAACCTTGGGGGCTCGGACAGTAAAGAAGTTCTTTCTTCTGTCCAGCCTGAAATGGTCATGGAGGAGTTTGTGACCGTTCGACCTTGTCATCCCTTGGGGCGCTCTGGTGAACAAATGTTCCCCCAGATCCTGGTGAGCACCCCTGATAATTTTGTAGGTGGCCACCAGATCACCCGTGAGCCTTCACTTTTCCAGGCTGAAGAGTCCCATGGCTCTCAGCCTCTCATTGTTAGGTCTCTTTTCCTGACCTCTGATCATGTGCGTGGCTCTCCTCTGCACTCTCTCAAGCTTCTCCACATCCTTTTTGAATTGTGGAGCCCAAAACTGGATGCAGTACTCCAGCTGTGGCCTCACCAAGGCCGAGTACAATGGGAGAACGACATCCTGGGATTTGCTTGAGAAGCATTTATGCGTGCAAGCCAGTGTTTTGCTCGCTTTACTAGCCGCAGCATCACATTGAAGGCTCATGTTCATTTTGTGGTTAATCATGACCCCCAAGTCCCTTTCGTCTGTAGTGCTAACTAGCGTAGCACTGCCAAGCCTATAAGCATGCTACAGGTTTTTCCTCCCAAGGTGGAGAACCTTGCATTTTTTTAGTGTTAAACCCCACTTTTTTTTTTTAGTGTTAAACCCCACTTTTTTATTGATGGACCCCACTGGTCACAGCGCACCACAACAATTGACTTCTGTCAACCACCACCCTCTGGGTCCTACCACGGAGTCAATTCCCCAGCCAGCGGATAGTGGTGAGGTCGAGGCCACAGTTAGCCAGTTTTGCCAAGAGGTGGTCAAGAGGTGAGTGGACTTGGAGGTCCGTTGTTACCTTCCTTGGTGGTGAATCTGCCCATTGGTTTACAGTAATATTACTCTAGGTAAGATGACAGTAGCCACTAAAATTTGCCACATTTTGTGAGAGCCCGGCAGGACAAATTATGCTGAGGGGAAACCAGCACGGGTTCGTAGCAGGCAGATCATGCCTGACTAATCTAGTCTCTTTTTATGACCAGGTTACAAAACTCCTGGACACAGGAGTAGGGGTGGATGTCGTATACTTAGACTTCAGGAAGGCCTTCGATACGGTATCCCACCCCATACTGGTGAACAAGTTAAGAGGCTGTGAGTTGGATGACTACACAGTCCGGTGGGTAGCAAATTGGCTAGAGGGTCGCACCCAGACAGTCGTCGTGGATGGAAGGGTGTGGGCAGTGGGGTCCTGCAGGGCTCGGTCCTTGGACCGATACTCTTTAATGTCTTCATCAGCAACTTGGACGAGGGAGTGAAGTGTACTCTGTCCAAGTTTGCGGATGACACAAAGCTATGGGGAGAAGTGGACACGCTGGAGGGCAGGGAACAGCTGCAAGCAGACCTGGACAGGTTGGACAAGTGGGCGGAAAACAACAGAATGCAGTTCAACAAGGAGAAATGCAAAGTGCTGCACCTAGGGAGGAAAAATGTCCAGCATACCTACTGCCTAGGAAATGACCTGCTGGGTGGCATGGAAGTGGAAAGGGATCTTGGAGTCCTAGTGGACTCCAAGATGAACATGAGTCGGCAGTGTGACAAAGCCATCAGAAAAGCCAATGGCACTTTATCGTGCATCAGCAGATGCATGACGAATAGATCCAAAGAGGTGATACTTCCCCTCTATCGGGCGCTGGTCAAACTGCAGTTGGAGTACTGCGTGCAATTCTGGGCGCTGCACTTCAAGAGGGATGCGGATAACCTGGAGAGGGTCCAGAGAAGGACCACTCATATGGTTAAGGGCCTGCAGACCAAGCCCTACGAGGAGAGACTAGAGAACCTGGACCTTTTCAGCCTTCGCAAGAGAAGGTTGAGAGGCGACCTTGTGGCTGCCTATAAGTTCATCACGGGGGCACAGAAGGGAATTGGTGAGGTTTTATTCACCAAGGCGCTCCCGGGGGTTACAAGAAATAATGGCCACAAGCTAGCAGAGAGCAGATTTAGACTGGACATTAGGAGGAACTTCTTCACAGTTAGAGTGGCCAAGGTCTGGAACGGGTTCCCAAGGGAGGTGGTGCTCTCCCCTATCCTGGGGGTCTTCAAGAGGAGGTTGGATATGCATCTAGCTGGGGTCATCTAGACCCAGCACTCTTTCCTGCCTATGCAGGGGGTCGGACTCGATGATCTATTGAGGTCCTTTCCGACCCTAACATGTATGAATCTATGAAAATAACTGGGTAATTAGTAATGTAGGCCTACCCATCCAGTATCAGTGAAGGATACCAGCAGAAGTAACTGCAGATTCCAGAATGAAGATCCAGTTTATCAGCTGAAAGGGTACTGAACAAAGAGCTATCTGGAGAGTAAATGGCTATATCATCAGAAAGCCATTTATGTTCTTTAAGTGATGGACATGATAGGTATTAAGCAACAGAGCAGTTCTCTCATCTGACAGGGTGTCCACATATTCCTGGATATGTCTGTCAGTTTGTTATAGTAATTGTTTGTGATTTGATAGTATACTTGTGGAGGGTAGGTATGTGCCCCTTTCCCTCCCAGATTTCTCCACTGACACCAAAGCACAGGGAATGGGGCTGCAGCAACATGTGGGGGCGGGGCATGGGGGGCATGTGCCTCCCCCCCTCCGATTTCTGCACTGACAGCAGAGCAGGGGCATGGGGCTGCAGTCTGGCCGTAGCCAGGGTCCAGCAGCAATAGGGGTGGCAGTGGTGGTGCAATTTCTCTGCCAACTGCAGGGCATGGGACTGCAGCCCGGCCAGACGCAACACCTGGCAGCAGCATGGCCGGTGGTGGTGGCATGGAGTTGTGGCCCCCACTGTTAGCACTTATGCATTGCCTATGACTTCAGTTATATTTGATTTTCATTTTTTGAATCATGATGTAATATGTCTATGACATCAGCAAAGCTGACCCCTGTTATGGGACAGAGCTTATCCTTTTCTGATATCCACAGATGATAACTATGGCCAAGAAATTAAGTCGCTAACTAGATCAGCTATGTGTCACAACATTTTTGAAGAGCTTCATTATGCCTTTTGATCTCATTCTTAACAGTAAGACATTTATGCTGCCATTTGTGCAGCAGTTGTTTTTGTTTATGGTATAGGAAACACTAATCTTGCTCAGCAAATATGCAATTATTGGATAAGAAACCTGTAAACTGCACCTGGCACCAGCTGTGGAACTTCTTGCTCATCTTTCCAAATGCTCATTTCTATTTTTCAGACGATAGGTGAAAGCAGGTGAGGGAGTAAATTGTACATAATTATTTTACACGCTGTGCTGCTCTGAGGATGTGTAGTAATCAAACCGTAAAGCTTATTAGCACAATTAAATTTACTTGTCATTTCCACTCCACAAAATAGAATTCCTCTAGTAGAAATGCATATATTGGACTAGCATCCTGTAAAGGGCAGGAGAGAGGGGTGAGTGGAACCACCATGGGCAGAGTTTAAGTAATAACCTACCCACTTTCATGTTTTTCATGAACAATTTAATTAGAGCAAAATGAGTTTAAGCCAGACCAGAACTCCAGAGCCAACATCCCTGAACTTTAGGCGACATAGATCCACACAGTCAAATACAAGTGAACCTTCACAAACTTCTGAAAAAAAATGCCTGCCTCATACAAGGTTTTGGTTCTTATTTTAGGGAAGGGAAAATGAGGCTGCTTGCACAACCCTTCCAGTAAGCAGGCAAATTACTCCACCATACACCATGCAGTAGTGGGTTATAATGTACAAAGGTTTCATCATCTTCAGCTGAACTTCTACAAGCTACCTGTTGCATAGCAGGAGAACCAGCAGTGAAAGAGAATGGGAGCCAGAGGCCAACTGAAGATGTTCTGCATATTTCCATTCACAAGCTGATTCTTAAGCAGCTGTTTCAGAGTTCAGTAGTTACATCATTCTCAGACCATTGGAATGTACTTAAAAACTCAAAGCAAAGTTCTGCCAGTTTAACCTGTGTTAATATCAAGAAATACAAAGCCACTGAATTTCACATGGTTACAACACAAAATGTAAATTTAAAAAATCTGGGCCTATCTCACAAGGGATTATTATGCTACTTGCCCTGTGACTTTAAAAAACAATTCAAGTTCTATGTTTTAGAGCAGGCAAAATTCTTTCAGTAGATATATCTTTTATTAGACCAGCTGAGTAGTTGGAAAAAAGTTCTTAGCAAGCTTTTGGGCACACTTTTTTCCAACTACTCAGTTGGTCTAATAAAAAAAATCACATCTGCTCAAAGACCCTTGTCTGCCTATATATCCTTAGACCAACATGGCTACAACCGGTTTCCCCTATTTTAGGGTTTGTTTTATGTTTTAAGATGTTTTTTCTTTAAGCTAAACCCAGCCTTTTTTGTAATCATGGATGAGTTAAACAGATCTCTCACTGCAGAAAAAAAAGTACAAAGCTTACTGTAACTAAGGCTCTAACAAAAATGCAGCAGATTTAATTTTCACTACCACTAACTTGCAACCAACTGTGCTCTGGAGGAAATCTTTCCTCTGCTGAGACAGACGATAAACAGGAATACCATTGGTTTTCCTCTGTGGTTTTTAATCATTAGCTATCCTACTGGTTGTGTGAAGTGTCTGTTTTTTTAATAACTTTTAACAGTAGGTTAGAAATTGAAGAACCACTCATTCCTTCTAGACTTGGGCTGCAGACTTTCCAAAAACAGTCATAGAGCCAGACATAGTGTTAGTTTTGTTTCTTGGCACACAGGTGAACTGGACTGGGTAAGAGTACATTTTATGTTCATCACTACATAATCTGAGATTGGCACTAATAACAGCAACAAAATACTTGAAGGAAAATTAAGCATGGGTCCAAGCTTTCCTAAAACTGGGAAGCTCTCACATGAGGACCTTGTTTAAACTAATCACAGAGCGAAATGTAATTTGTTGTTTCCATTCCTTTTTAAAAGAGACTTGTGCCATAAGGTCTTCAACTTTTGTGTGTGTGTATTCTAATAATACACTTTCCACGGCCACCAGATACAAAAATATTATCTCCCTCTTTATATGTAAACTTGGGACAAATTCTGTGGGCTTGCTTGCAGGAGTATAGCCAGTCTCTCCAACTTCCAAATAAATTATTGGTGTTGGTCTAACTCAATTTGAAAACAGAATCAAAATTCTCACCGACTTCAGTAAGCTTATGGGAGTGTGTGTGTTTATAAAGAGAGAAAATAACAATTGTTTCTGAAGAGATACATTATTATCAGAAATAACAAAAAAAATGTTTTCTATTTATGTTTATCATTCTATGGGGCTTTAAGCTTTTTGAGGGCAAGACCTGTATCTTTTTAATCATTTGCATAGTACCTCATGCAACTCTCATCTCAGTTGGTGAACTGATATACAAATATTAAATGGTCATAATTAGAATGGAAAATATATAATTAGCAAGTAGTGATTAAGGCTGTGTGCAGACATTTGGGTAGCATAGGGGGTGGTTAGATTGACTTAAATGGCCACCTGATCTAAGGTAAGTCAGGATGGGAGGCTAGCTGGGTGGTTGGGGGAATTGGGGGTCAAACAGGCTCAGGGGGGATTGGGGGTCTGTGGGGGGGGGATCAGGGGCACAGGTGGGGTCTGCAGAGGAGTTTGGGGAGATGGGGGACTCTCCCCTACCCCTGCGACCAGGAGCTGTTTTTAGCCCCCAGAAGCCCTTACCCCCAGATGAATTTGCACCCCCCCCCCCCAGCAAATCCCTCATCCCTCCCGCCCCTCCCCACACTGGGACTTCCTTCTTTGGTTCCTGTCATTAGTGAACAGTGATAAAACTAGCACCAGGAGTGGCTTGCAGGATGGGGACAGGGGAGAGTTGGTGGGTTGGGGGAGGGGGCCAGGGGACTAAAAATAGCCCATTGCCGGTGGGGCGGATGTGAAAAGTGCAGCTCTTGAAATAGGGCCAGCTAGGCTTTCACAGCTCTAGGGCTGTGCTGGAAACTGTACAGAAGTTCAGGTCAGTTAGATCAGTCTAAAAATGCCCAACCTGATTTAAGTTAGACAGTCTCAGAGGTAAGGTTAACTTTAATTCGGTTGGCCGTTTTCAGGCTAATCTAACCTTCCTGGAACATCTCTACAATTTGCACTTAAATTGACCTAACAAGGGATCTAAGTGTAAGATCCACACCTGGGTGATCTTGGGGGGCCATTTTTAACATGATCTAACCTCCCAGCCTCTTTGAATGTCCATATGCACCCTCTTCTGTGAGTTCAGATACCAGGATGATGGACAGGAGTTAAATCAGGCTTTTGACAAGACAACAATGATGTTTTAATTAATATGCAGTTAGACCCTGGCTTCTCACTAATTTTTAATAGACTGAAAACACTCTTTAACTTCCTCTGTTTTTTCAAATGACTACATTAAAAGTAAAGGCAATTTATATGTATTTTGGAGAGTTTACACTGTTTATAAAGTGACCAACCCCATGTAAACATCACCCTGAGTTTAAAGCCACAGTGGGAAACAAACAGGAGCAGCTGCTCTTTCTGAACTAAAATAACATACTGCAGATCTGAAGAACAGCTAAGGAAGCATTTATAAAGCTCCAGGGAAATTGTATAAAGAACAAATATGTGTCAGGAGACGCCTCATAACAAAGGGGGGGGGGCAGGGATGTCCAGTTGTATGATTTTGAAACAAATTGTAAGTCACTTACAGAAAGGCCACAACTTGGAATATGCAGAAATCCTATCCCTTTATGAAACAAGGGGTCAAAGTATGACTCTGTTTTTCTAACTCCTACTGCTACATTTGTGTGATAATTGATTTGCTTTAGCTGTCCCTCTGGTTTTTGAAGTGTCCCTGTTATTACTGCTATTAAGAGCCATTCCATTTCTTTCACATCTGTGGTATGGTGAATTCCTCCAAAGATGCCAGGTGTAAAAGAAACATAATACAGGCTGGGAGGAAAGGCTCCTCCTCCAGAGAAGAATGCCCTGCCATGGCCCTTTCACTTCACAGTGAAAACATACAGGCCTAATAATAGCTTTAACTTTTATTCATCACCTTACTTCCAGTGCTATATACTTTTTCATCACATTTCCTCTTTGATATTAGTCTGTCACTCCAGGATTGAGTAGAAGGAAAGAGAAGTTTTAAACTAATTAAAGACTTTAAAAAGTTGCCATTATTGCAGAAGCATTTGCTTAAGTCAGTCCTTGGATTTGCTTTGAAAAACTTTCTAATGATACACTTCTTATAAATTTGATCAGAAATATTTTGTGCTCCTGATGAATGAAATATTGGTTATAACTAAAAGGATAAGAAGTTGAAAACCATATTCTGGACCCCAGAATGAAAATAATTATTTTGAGCTTGAATGAAGTTTTATGCTGGAAGAAATATCTTTGTTCTTGATTTATTATCACCTTTGTTTCTGGATTACTGGGAAGCTGTAAACAGTACAACAAGAAGGAAGAGGGGGATGTTGTCATTTTTTTTTCATGTTCTAAATTGCAATCTGAGAACCAGATGTTGAAGTGGGCATGACCACCTTTTGAAGCTGTTCTGCTAGAAAAGTCCAGGGCTAACTGGGATGGTTTGGTTAGACTTTCTACTGAAAATAAAGGGTGGATTTTTGTTTTGGATTTTTTTTAGAGTATAAACAAAGCAGCAACAAGTGGAGTTTGAGGGTAACATACTGGTTTTCCTAAGGGCAATCCTATTTGTTTTAAATCAAAAAATTGTTTCCATTCAAAATTTAATGTCCTGTGAAATATTCACAGTTTTAGCAGAAAACTTGCATTAAATTGCATCCTCAAGTTTCATATAACTCCTCTGTTCACATGAAAAATTACAGCTGGAAAAACTAAATTCAGTAAATGCGTTCCTTCTGGTTCTTGTGCTTCTTTTTTGCCCAGCAAGTAATAGCAAGATATTAAGTGGTGAAGAGGAGCTTTCTTCTATACATCTAACTCCTTAAACTCAGAAACCAACACCAGAGAATGCACGATCTTTTCAAACATGATCTACCGAGCACAGGGACTTAAAAAATACATGAACCTATGGAATAACATGTTTGAATCAGGAAAATAGTTATCCTTTCTTCCCATTGCCACAACTAATTATTTAAAAATAATTTTAAGTTTAGTTATACCTCTTCCTGAAGGACAAATGGTTGAACTCATTAAACCATAAAAATCCTGGGCTTGTTGAATGAGTGGCATGTGACTAGGGATGAAGTCCAAACAGCCTTCTGCCCTAGGTTTTTTTACAATGAAGTGACAAGATAAAGTAGAGGATTTGCCTTCCTAGAAGGTCACCTTCATTTCTATGCTGCCAGCTTCATTCATCACATGCTGCATTCTGGGAATGTGGCATATGCCTGCGCAGTCTTTAGATTTCAGCTATCAGATTTTGTTACCTTAGAAAGGAGGTGGAGGGTAGTTCTCCTAGTTGAGCATAACCTTTTCTAGATATGGAAGTCCTACCTGAGCACCAGTATACAGGGAGTTAATTGTTGTCTCAAATCAACCAGTGATGTGAAGAATGTGGCAATGAAGCAAAGAAATAGTACTTAAAGGTCTAATTAGAAATTTAGGGGGAAACCAGGAACTCTGTTAAAAGGAAGCATTTCTGTTGGTGGTAAGAAGCAAAAAAACCTCTGAGGTACAGTTTTGTATTGTTAGCTAAGGATCTGGGTATTAGCCTGGTCACTCTCTCTCTTTCTCGCTATTTCTCTGAACCACCATTTCTACCAGAATTGTATAGTGTTTATTTTAGGTAGTTGATATTCAGTTACAAGTTTGATGGGACCTGATCCCTGATCCTAAAATTGTGCCCCCTGCCATGCCACGTATGTATGGCAAGAGGTGCAATTTTGGGATCAGGGATGAGGTCCCGGTTCTACCTTACTTGCCACTGTTATGATCCCAGGCTCCCCCTAAACCAAGAAAATGAAAGCTTGGTGCCCAAAAATCAGTGGATTGTTGGCTGGCTCCAGGACTGGACCATGCCTGATTGGAGACCTTGGCGTGGTCCTAACCCTACCGCATGAACCATTTAAGACAGGATAGAAAACAATCACAAAAATGTTATGCAATTTTTGTGGATGGTTTTCCCTTTTGTGACACCATTAATTCCCAGAAAGTGTGGCTGGGTTATTATTCAAGATGCAATTAACAGACTAATTGTGCCTTAAGTGTAATGTTTGCCAGGGGCCTTATTCACAACTCAAGAGAACTCTTGGACCTAAGAATAAGGGCTCAGAAAGAGTTATCCTGGTGAAGGATTTGCTTTGCTTAGACTGCAATACCTCATAAGCATAAGAAAAATCTTTCAGCTGTATTTCACAGAGTATTTATACATTTCCTAGAAAATCAGAAATCTAGATATAGTAGCACTTAATGTTATTTTCCTTATAAAAGTAGGATCAGCAAGAGCAGTTAATCAATATAAAATGCTATAGTAAAACATCTCTTATATGATTTTGTGTGTGTTTGCAAATGTATGTGTACAGTCATCATTTGAGATGCTTTTCATCTGCCCCCTACCAAGTATGAGCTGTTTGTTTCTAATCCTTTTCCCATAGGATAGGTGAACTGTATTTTACTTACAAAAATAAAAATTCTAGTTAGCCACTGGTATTTTCTGAGTGAGACAAGGCACTGTTTTACAAGATGAGACACAAGACACTTTTCTCTGTGCATATAAGTTTGTGGTTTGTCTGTCTGTCCTCCATACTGTTTAAGTGATTGGTATCAACTAATTTGGAGGGCTTCTTGTTTTCACTATACTGTGTACCTACTCCAAGACATAATGAACTGTATGGGAATCGTTATATTGACTCTAATGGGTTTTGTCTCTGCTTTCAGGAGAGGATTTGGAAATTGAAAGAAGCTAGACATGTAGATATAGCAGAAGGGACCTAGTCAATTAGGAGTGTTCAGCAAAGGTCTAAAACCCTTTGCTGAGAGAGAAGAGGCATCTGCTTTCCTTTCCTTTTCGGCTTTACCAAGGCCTAAGCATTAACCTGTTCTAAACCAAGTTCTGTTTCTAGTGGTCCAATCCTAAAGTGATCTCTGAACTTGACTCATAAGCTTAATTGAATTTAAAAAACCTGAAGATGCTGTTTACTAATTGGGTTACACTGTTGTTTAAATATGTTGTGCAAATTATATACTTTGTGTTGGTTAAGTTTATAAAATCACAGCAATAAGCAATAAAGACTAATTGCTCCAGGACTGCATTTCTTACTTTGAGGTCAGTGGGCTATATTAGGTCCTTGGACTGATTCACCTGGGTTAGGAGCAGCATAGGGAAAATAAATGTGACCTGAAGGGCAAAACTTGAAGTGTTGACAAGACAAGAGGTCTGGCAGCAGGCAGAGCAGGTGAAAGCAAGTCAGGTAAATCTGTAAATTAGTGCTAAACAATAAATTCAGATTTATGCCAGGGCTGCTCTGACTCTGTGGAGTAATTGAGAATCTAGGAACAACAAAGGGCTCATGAAGCTACCTTCGTCTCTCACTTTTCTGCTGAGGTGTGACTCTTTTTAGATGTAACATGGTATTTGAACCAATTAGAATTTCAACACTGAATATAGTGAAGACAGAATTAAGCTCTGTGCCTTTCTCTATGTGCACTATCCAGGGATCCTGGTTTTCTCTGTTTAAAAATAGCATGTTCTCTGATAAAAAACCCCCTGCCACCTTCACTTGCCCTGACGCAGGTCCAGCAGCAGCTGTCCTGCCACTACTTTGTGGTGCTGAGCAACCCTGATCTGCCAGTGCCCTGCCCCTGTCCATGCCGTTGCCCCAGACTCTTGACCCACAGCCCCCTGGCCCTGTCGGTACCCCTCATTCCCAACCTACAGTGTTCCCCCCACTACTCCCAAGCCCTGCTGGTGCCCCAAACTCCTAACCCACAGTCCCTTATCCCCACTGGGGCCCCTCACTCCCAGGCTATAGCCCCCAGCCATGCCAATGCACCTCACTCCCAACCCACACTTCTTTAACCTGTTCTTAAAATTCTTTGGGAAAGGAGATTCCACAACCCTGATGGTTAGCCTTTTCCAGTACTTCACTATCCCTATAAAGTTTTTCAAAACAGCTAATATAAGTAGACTTTCCTGCAAATTGAGTTGATAATGTCTTAAATGTAAAAAATTGTTTTAACAAGGACAGTGATCAACTGTTCTCCATGTTCTCAAGGGGTTGGGAAAGAAATGCACATGTCCTCCCTTAGTCTTCTCTTTCTAGACTAAAAGACCCCAATTCCTTCCAACATTCTTTATGGCTCATGTTTTCCAAACTTCTTATGATTTTTGTTGTTCTCTGGATTCTCTCCAATTTGATAAGTGGAATTCTTAAAACCTACAGGTCTTACCACTGATGAGGGGAGAGGGGTCCCCTGGTTAAATGCAGCTTTCACTTTTTGTAGCATAAATCATAACCACGTTCAGTTCTAAGGACCTGATTAGCGTACTGTACACTTTAGACAGAAATTTTTCCCGTCTTCTGAATAAACTAGCTAAAATGATTCCTAAATCTTACATATGTAAAAAAAATGCCAATATATCCCAGAATGAGATTTCCCTTTTTTGTAGTAGCATCACATTGTTCATTCATTTAGGTTGTGGTCCATACTGATCTTCAGATTTTTGTTTAATGTGTTCATTTGGCTATTTTTTCCTTCACAAATTTAGTACTTTTCATTTGTCTATTGAATTTTATCCTATCAATTTCAGAGCACAGTATAAAGATAATTTTTAAGTTCTAATCCTGTCCTTCAGAGGGCTTTCAGCTCTTTCCAGTTAAGTATTGGCCACAGATTTAATAAATGTACTCCTTATTCCATCAGGAAAATAATTTAAATAAAAATATTTGAACAGCTCACTGCAGAACCCCACTTGAAATGTCTGTATAGTGCACCACTGAGCCTCTGATAATCAATTACTCTTTGAGTACTTATTCTTTCCCCCAGCCATTTTTATACACAGTTGATGGTGATTTAATCCAGCTCATATTTCCTAGCTTGGCTATGAGGGTGACATGTCAGATGGTATCAAAAACCTTCCTAAAGTCAAAATATATCACATCTACTACTTCTTCCTTATCCACTAGGACATTTACTGTACCAAAGAAGAAAATTAGACTAGTTTGACAAAATAAAATCTTGACAATCTTTGTGAGTTGTTTCTTACTTTCTAATTATCCTTCAGTTGCTTATAACCTATTTTTGTAATAATTTATTCTAGTATCTTCTGTCTCTAGTGGGTTATGGAATAGAGAAAATCCCACACAACTTACTGATTTGTTTGATGCACTGGCTGGGGAAATTTTTAGCTACTTGCACGATTTCACAATGATTACACTCTTAATTCATACAACATAATTTTATTTTAAAATTCTTTGCTACGCATACAACACTGCTTAGCTTTAAGAAATACCACAAACATTAAGAACACAATAACTACATATATCAGAAACAGTGCTCCAAATGCACTTCTTTAAAACAATTACAGTTGCAACTAAAAGTTAAATTTGAATCAATACTATTATTTTTCATAATATACTTACAATCCTAGAATTCTGAGAAGCCAAACACCTAAATATGGTTTCATTCCTCAGTAGTACAATTTAATGGGTTGGCCTCAGTAGTACGGTTCAATGGGCTTGCCTCAGCAATACGATTCAATGGGCTGGCCTCAATACTGATAGGACTAAGTCCCCTTCCTTTAGTCCCTTTCTGGTGCTCCGCAGCTTCAGCGTGAACTAAGAGATTCGTGTTCACGGAGAGGGTGGTTCAGGTGATCAGTCTGATCTGGCCTACACTTGCAATTCTTCCTTTGTTGTTCTGCAAGTGAGGTTACCTCCAAATTGGAACAGTAGGTTACAGTTTTTATTGAGTGAGTTGCCGTCTTGGGCCCCTCCTACCCAAACCTGTCACTACTCCCAAACTTGGGCTCAGATCTTACTTAACAGATTCTTTTGCTTGGTAATTAGTTTCTTTTGTTGATCATTTTAATTACTTTGAGGAATTTCCTTTCTTTCCAATCTTTTAAAAGGCTCCTAGGGTTTGATTTCTCGGAATGTGGGATGTTTGCATAAGGGTCATTTTTAGGTTAACTTTGTTAAAGGCCTCTAAAGATAAAATTCAAAAGTTAAGACTTTGAGGAAAGTCAGGACCTTCCGCACATTGACCAAAACAATGGCCTAGATAAGAAGATGAATCTTGTCTTCTTCCTGAACTGGCTAATGGGCAACTATTACAAACATTCGAACTATTTCATTCAATATGACATCTTCCTAGGTATCAGAAGCTGGACTATAATCCTTGCATCCTCCTTTCCCTCTTCCTGCCCTCTCCCCCCACTTCTTTCTGTGTTTGCCCTTATCCCGTCCCTGTCTTCTGCAGATTCTCAGAGATAATTGCTAATGGCTTAGGGATCATTTCAGCTAGTTTATTCAGGACTCAAGGGTGATTTTTATCGGGCCTTGCTCTCTTGTGTACATCTAGTTTATGTAAATATTCTTTAATTTGTTCTTTCCCTATTGTGTCCTGATCTTATCCCCTGTAGTTTAAGTATCTAGTCTAGGGGTGCACCGATAGAAATTTTTGTGGCCAATATGGCTCCTTAAAAATCGGTTGTTGGCTGATACCGACCTGATTTCTGATACCAGCCCGGCAGCATGGAGTTGCCTTCAGCTGGTAAGCCTGTTGTGGTAGAAGGGATATGGAAGGGCAGATCAAGGCCCCCACAGTGAGGGGGACAGGGGCTGGGGCAAATGCTGCCCAGCCAGGGCGAGGAGGGTGCGGCTGGCTGCGGGGGCAGCTCCCGCCACTGCATGCCATTGGTCCGGCAGCTTGTCCGGCGCTTGCCTGCGCATCTGGCATCTCCCACCACTGCTCCCGCCACTCATCTGAGAGGGCATGGGGGTGGGGAGGGGCATGTGCCCCTGGATCTGCATGGGGCGGGGTGGGCTGGGGCCAGGGCTGCACCAAGCTATTGGTGGGGTGGGGCTGCACTGGGAAGGGGATTACAGGGGGAGCTGCAGCCACAAATTTGCCATAGCCCCCTCTCAATGCAGCCCCGCCCTGCCAGGAAGAGCTTGGTGCAGCCCTGGCCCCAATGTGCCTTGCGCATTTCTGGGGGCACATGCCTCCCCACACTGTGCACCCCCCCCCCCCCCCGGCTGAGTGACGGGAGCAGTGGTGGGAGCCACTGGACACGTAGGCAAGTGCCAGATGAGCCACTGGCACACAGCAGCTAAAGTCACCCCCCCTCCCCCCCCCCCCCCCCAGACAAGCCTCAGCTCCATGCCGCACCCACTTCTCCCTGGCTGGGCTGCGCTTGCCCAAGCCCCTGCCCCACGCCTCCCTCACCATGGGGGCCTTGATCTGCCCCCCCACCCCATGCCCTTCTCTCCCCCCTCCCCTTCCACCACAACAGACTTACCAGCTGGAGGCAGCTCTCCAAGCTGCCGGGCTGTGCTCCTCGCTTCCTGTGCTGCACTGCAGCTGCATGCATGCATGGACCATTTATTGGCCACATTATTGGCCTGATATGGCTGATTTCTGATATAGTAAATTTTCTTTATATCGGTGCCAGTTTGGTATTGGACTGATGTATTGGTGCACCTCTAATCTAGTCACAATTAAACTCTTTCTTTGAATACTGAAGTAAAATGCATTTTCTGTCAGTGTTCTTTGTCATCTCTTATTTGCTCTCCTTCCCTGTTAAGTTGTGGACACAAACTTTCCTGAGTCATCTTTTGTACATGTATATGTAGAATGTGTTCTTATGGTCTTTTTGGTACCTTTCCAGTTGTAAGTCATTTTGTGCTTTTTTGATTCTACAGCTTGTGTTGTTCCTTTATACTCATCTTTAGTTTCCATTTTATGCTTGATTCAAGATTCAGCCATGTGGATCCCTTTCTATATTTCTTATCTCCTGCATTGGTATAGCTTGCTGTTGTGCTTTTTTAAAGCAGTCTTTCTTAGAAAACACCAGCTCTTCTGAGCTTCTTTATTCCTTTGGAATTTTTTTCCAAGGGTCTTTGAATACCTGTTCTTTGAGTTTACTGAAGATTGATTTGTCTGAAGTACATAGTCTTCATTCTGCTGAGGTTGTTCCTTCCTGTCCTTAGAATCACAAAATTTATAATTTTACAAGCATGTTGAAACAAATGACATAAAACACAAAAAATCAAGACTATAACTAGAGTATGTGTCCTTAGTTTATCAAATTCCTTTTGCATTTTTATTTCAATATGACCAGTTCACTTTGCAAACTTCTTCCTTCTGAAAATCCATGGGGACAAATGTTGCTTAAAAGAAGGGGTTCAATTCCTTCCATTTTCAGTGATCTCAGTGCAATTATATCTGCTACAGCAAAAGGCAAGTTTGGCACCTGACTTGTATGTTTTGCCTGTTTGTAAATCATAGCAATGTCCTGTTCTTGGGTATTAATTACCCCAAATAATTTAGAGATACTTTGTCCTGGTACAGTTTTTGCAATACATTGAGCCAGTGCCTGCAGGCAGGTACACTTTGCTAAAAATGCCATTACTGTCCACAAGAATGGTGTGCCTAGGCAAGATCTGGCCTACTTGGTTTGAGGGAAAGTCATGTTTTTAGTAAAACAGTGTCTTATTCTTTATCTGTGATAAGCAGACCAATATTCCATACTGCTAGGTGAACTAAAAGGAGAGAGCTTGTAGTTTTTAGGGGTGTGCAAAGCAGGCTGTATTTGATTTGGATTCAGCTTGATTCAGGGGACAGTGATTCTATTTGCTGATTTGGATCACTGTCCTTGATTCAATTCGGCCGAATCTGAATCTGAAGATTTGATTCTGATTTGGAGAATCAGTGATTTGGCCATAGACACAGCTTTATATGTTTTTTCTACATACCTTGAGGTACCAGGCACGGCTCATGAACTCTGTGATAGTGGGATGGATGGCTGCACCTGAGCCCTGCTACTGTGCAGTCAGGCCCCACGCTTGAGCCGCAACACTGTGGTTCACTAAGCCAGCCCTGCTTCAGCTACCAGATCTCTGCCACATCTCACCAGCTGCAACCTCACAAGATCACCTTGCTGCAGCTTCCAGGTCTCTGCCACGCATCTTGCCAGCCTCAGTCTTTCATGATATGTCCTGCTGCACCTCTTAGGATCAGCTCCACTGCAGTTCCTGGGTTTCTGCTATGCATCTCACCAGCTGCAGCTGCTGCCGCTTCCACACACATTATGCACTCTCTCCTGATTGTTGATCCACACGTGCAAACCCCAGCTTCCCCCTGGGTCCCTTCCTGTGGCAGGGCACTGGGTGTGCCTGCCACTTGAAGAGGTCAGGCAGCTTGTTGAGCAACTGGCAGGTGAGGGTCAGGGCTAATTGCTGAGTCAGCTGACCCAGGGGGCTGGCTAATGTGGCTTGGCCTGATCAGAGGAGTCACCTGAGTAAAGGGAGTCTCCTGATTAGAGGAAGGCTGTGTTTAGACATGGTACAAGCCCAGAGAGTAGGGCAGTAACATCTTGGGAGCCGTGGAAGAAAGATTACCTACCAGGAAGGCTACCATTCCTGAATGCCAGCAAGGAGAATGACATCCAGAGGAACTAAGGGACTGGAGGAGGTTCCTCGGGACCCGGTGTGGGCTCCAGAGCCTTGAGAAAGGGGCTTGAGTGCCTGGAGCCTGTTGAGAGGAAGGCTGAAGACAAGCCCAGAGAGGAACTGTGTGCACAGGGGCTTTATGAGGGGCCATGAGGGGCTTAGATGAGCCCAGAGAAGGAAGGGGCTGCAGTAAGGAAGTCCTATGGAGGGCTCCAAACCCACAGAGAGAGAGACCCATGGAGAGGCCTGAGTGGGTGGACCCACAGTGAGGAGAGGGCTGGTAGTTGGAGGACAGATCCTGGGAACTTGGACTGGCCAATGCTGGGGCAAGGGCCCAGGAGGGGCCGAAGTGTGAGAGAGACCACCACGAGAGATGGCCAGAGCTGGGAGAGCCTGGAGTCTGGACTGGCCTGGAGGCAAGGCCAGGGTCTAGGAGAGGCCCAAAAGTCCTTGTGGGGACACAGCCAAGAGGGAGGGGTGAGGAAGCATGCCGCCCAGGATGACAAGGGGTGGTAGCATGCCGAGAGTGAGCTAGGGGCCAGAGATAGAGGATTTGGATGCAAGATGGAGCCAGGGTCAGGGGCCCATTGGTTAGTAGCCCAGGAGGGGTATAGGGCATCTAGGGTAGAGCCCAGAGAGGTAGAAGGCTAGGAAGGTTTGAAGACCAGCCCTGGCTAAGACCTAAAACTTCACCCTACCAATTGGAGTTGTTTGTTGTGTTGGGACTGCCTGTGGCAGGGTAGCCTCCATGAAATGCCATGCATGGGCCACTCCAGGGAAAGGCAAGGACGGGGCACTGGAAAGCCTCAGCTCCCACTGTCTTATGGGTGACCCTTTGGAGGGGAAAGGCTAGGAGAGCACACCCCAACAGAAAAGTACTTGCCAGAGGAAGAACAGGACCGTGCGGGTCCAGAGGCCCAGCGAGGGGCCTGAGGCCCAGTGGGTGTGCTGGGACCAGAAGGGTTCAACCCAAATTACAGCATGTAATCACTAAGCCACCTGCGAGGTATCCTCTTCCTCTGTGGCCTGCCTTCAAACTCGGGATTGGGAGCTTCCCTCAGCTTAAGGTAATATTGGGTACCTTTACATGTATTCATCCCTGGTCTCACCTCCTGTATTTGTCCAGCCTCACTTGTCTCATCCTTGTTGGGCTGTGGGCTCCACTCTACACCCTTGGGTTTACAGACACCCTCTGGCAGCACTCTCTCAGGCCTATTTGGCACTGAAATGGCAGCATTAGCTTGAGCAGTTCCTGGGAACGTCTGGGTGGTAGACAGGTAGGCTTCTCCAGTTCCCATGTTGGGCTAGCGTCTCTGTTTCTTTGCCACATACAGTTTCATCCTGTTGTAATGTACTACAGATGTCTGTCTGTTGGGCCCGCTCACCAGCTCATATAATACTTCCTATAACTTTTTGACAACAGTATAGGGGGCCACTTAATCTTTTGCAAAGTTTTTGGCACTGCCCCTCTTTCTTGTTCTGGCTCTATACCCACAACAATTCCCCTGGTTCATAAATCTGTCCAGTGACCCTGAGGTCATAGTGCTGTTTCTGCTTTTGAGTGACTGCAGCCTGAAGTTTTTTGACAGCTTAACTGAACTGAGTTATCCACCAATAAAAACAAAGATTTTCCGAGCCCGTTCAAGCTGGGCTGAATTTGTAAGTCCGCCACACCAACATCACTCATGTTGGTATTCAGCAAAGGTAACTGAGGCTCAGGGTATGCTAGGATGGCCGGGTGACATTAACCACCACTTTAGCTCAAGGAAGGCATCCTGACATTCCTGAGTCCAGGCGAAACTTGCCTTATCAGAGAGCTTATGCAGGGGGCCTGTGATGGTGGAAAAACCGGCCACCTCAGACAGCAAACATTGAGGATGAGATCCAGCACAGGATCTGGTGTGCAAGTGCTTCCTTCAGGAAATTGCTTTGGTGTATCTTTATTGATTGCAATATCTGGAAAGACATCAAGATCCAGGTCTACAATGCAGTCGTTATCCTCACTCTCTGTGGATGTGAAACTAGGTGACCTACTGTTGTCATCTCAGGAGCCTGGAAAGGTATCGCCAATAATACAAAAATTCTCCACATCAAATGGGAAGATCATGGCACAAACTCCCATGCCCTTGTTGAAGCCAGTATTACCAGTATTGAGTCACTGATTCTAAACCACCAACTTTGCTGGACCAGACATTAGGGATATGTGAAACGGGCCCTATTCGATTTAGATTCGGCCGAAATCAGGGACAGTGATTCGATTTGTTGATTCAGATCACTGTTCCCAATTTGATTCAGCTGAATCCGAAGATTTGATGCTGATTTAGACAATCTGGAAGTGGACTAGAAGTACTTCTGGGTCCGCCAGGGAGCATGCTGGGGAAAGTGCTTCTGGTCCACTTCCGGGTCTGCTGCTAAGCACACTGGAGAGCCCCCCCATGTTTCCGTGGGACACTCCATGCACCCCAACATTGCAGCATTCATGAGCCATCAACTATGTAGAAAAAACATTTAAAGCTGTGTCTATGTCCAAATCTCCGAATCTTTTTGAATCTCTCCAAATCGATTTGGAGGGTTCTGATTCATTTCAAAGAGATTAAAGGGTCTCCTGATTCAATTCGCATTTGGAGATTCGGCCACCAAATCGGGCCGAATTTCCACCAAAACGAATCAGCGACTGAATCTTTGCACAGCCCTACCCGATACTGTGTGCAGATGCCTGACTTTCAGCTTCCAAAATAAATGTTCTACTCCCAACTTAGTTGTGGCCTGAGATTTTTGCAATGGCCAAAGGAAACACTGCAATGACACATTGAAGGCATACCTCAAGAAAATAGATGCTGACATCAAGAGCTAAGAGGACCAGACTGATAACCAACGCAATGGCACTGCAACCTCAACCAAATGGCAGCCTGCTTTAGGGTAAAGTGTCTTGCTTTCAAAGCATAGAAGAGAGAGTGGAGGAAGGACAAGGAGAGAGATCCTGTGCTATGACCTACTCTTTCCTGTGGAAAGACTTGTAACGTCTGCAGAGACAGATCTGTTGCTCAAATATTGGACTTTTAAGTAACCTCAAGACCCATCAGTGCCTTGTGGTAGAGATCAACCTCAAATCAAAGGATTTCAGATGATGGCTGAGTACTCTTAACTCTTATTGGTTGCTGATGCAAAAATGAGCATGCAACATCTTTAGAAAATTCAGTTAAAAACTCAGCATCATTCAAAAAATCAGAAGCATATCTGAGAATAGAAGTATGAAATCCTGATTCACCATACCTTACTGTGAGCACTGCAGTACTGTGATCTCCTGGGGACTACTACTTCCTAGACCAGTTATTCTCAACCAGGGAAGGGGACACATTCAAAGGAGCAAACAGCAGTTAAGGGCCTAACTCTGACTTATATTCACCCAATTCCCATTATATCTTTGAAATATTGTTTTCTGCATCTTCAAAGTGAAATATGTAATTAACCAGCTCCAAAACAATGTACTGATATTATCTGACTTTATTTCCTGCACCCTACAGAATATATGTCAAGTAACTGTTAAAAACAAGCAATCCTGTCCATCTGATCACTAGGGCTGCTTGTACATGCCATGGGGGTTTACTTCGGTTTAATTCTCCCTAAATTGAAGCGGTGGGGTTTTTAAAAACCCCGCTTCAATTTAAACTGAAGTAAACTCCTATGACATGTACACAAGAGTTGGGCCTGATCCGTACCTGCCTCTCCATTGGTGGTAAGGGGGGAGGGCGAGCTGCCAGTGGGCCGAGCAGTCCCTCAGCTGCAGAGTGGGGCAGTGCTTCCCCTCCGTGGCAGTGGCGGTACCTCCCAGTGGCACCCGCCTGCAGGCATCTGGCCCAGGTGGTCCCAGGGGGCACCGCAACTGTGGAGGGAAGTACTGGCCCCCTGTGCAGCTCCGGCAGGCAGGCAGGCAGGCTCCAGGGAGGGGGGCGGAAAAAAAAAAGATCAGGCTCGTCGCTTTGTTTGTTTTTTCTTCAGTGGATCGTACCTGCATGGGCTACCTGCACAGCCTGTAAGCTGCATGAGGCCTGGTGCTTCCCTCTGCAACTACTAAAGTAGCAAACTAAAACACTTCAGTCATGTTTTATTTTGCTACGGCCCAAAGTCACTTAACACACAATATGCTGCCAACAGTGTAAACAGCAGTGCCATTAACGTGCCATTTAAATCGCCAACAATGTAAACAGCAACACCATTAAAGCAGTGCAGAAGGGCATTTAAGCTGCTTTAAAGGCTAGTATTGTGGCGTATACAGAGGCCCCAAAATACAGAATCAACCAGTTGGCTGAATGGTTTAGTAGTCACTCTGGGATTTTCAAAAGTACTTGGTGTTGGCTTCCCTCTGTCCTTGTTAAAATCAGTTTGCAAGCATTTTTGAAAATCTCACCCTTATGTTTGCCTCATACTTTAAAAAAAGTTACTCTCAGGGATTGCATTTTGTGTTTTTTTTTCTTTGCTTTGTTTCATTTCTGAGTCACAGCAAGCCCAGAATCTGGGATTTTACTGTTCTCTCAGTGATTCTCCTGCCTTGTTGTGTTTTTGGTTAGTGATCAGATTATGAAAATGTTGTTGTTCTTTTGTGATGATAGTGGGCTTCCTGCTCTCCCTTATTCTGTGGTAGGTACTTTGTAGAACCACATCTGCTGTCTACAAACACTGCCACTTCAGGTTCCACTTGCACTTCACTTAAGATTATTTCTACTAGCTTTTATTCTTCTTTCTCTGCCAAAAATTTAGCTGAGATGATAATGTATCTGTTGATGAGAGAATGAACAACCTCTGATCATTTAGGACTGTAGATATTCTGGATCAATTTGTTGGAAGTGTTAAGTTGCTCAAACTTTAGGAGAAATATTCAACCATCTAATTTTATGTACCCCATATACTAATGTTATATTTTCTTTAATTAAAGGCATTCATCAGCAGAAATAAGGAAGCAATTTACCGGTACCATAGTGCCAAGCTTTGGACAGTTCTGTAAACGAAGTATAAGTACTCCTGGCTTTTCTTCTCTCCAGCTAGTAAGTATTGAGTTTAGTCTTTTATTTATTGGTTTTACATTTATACTGCTTTATGTTTTTAGACTGAATTAACTGAACCCTTTTAAGGGACTGGTCTTGCTTTTTGCTGCCCTCTGCATAAGGCCGTCATAAAACTACTCCAATGTGAATTGAGGCAATTGTAGATCTGAAATTATTGTCAAGGGTGCCCAGAGCCTGAGACAGGCACTCTCTTTGCAAGCTGGTATAAATCAAAGTAAATAAATAAATGACTGTGCGTATTATGGCCTTGTGCTGGGATTGTTTTCGGCCCTGCCCTGTAGGTATGTATATGCATAGAAGTAGGCACTTTGTGTGCTGGCTGATGATGATCTTCAAAGATGGGTAGGTGGCCAGGAAGAAATGTTGCTGGGGCATAATCTTACCCAAGAACATGATTCTCATTTAACATAAATGTATGCTATCCGTTGCTAGGTAGAGGAGGACAGGGAAGCAATAGAAGGCTAAGCCCTTTTCCAGGGGTATGTGGTAGGGTTTGGTATGCACACTTTGAAGGTCACTGGCATAGCTTTGCTTGGATTAGGTGTTGCATAGCCCCTCAACCTTTTCTCCAACCATTCAGATATCATAGAAAGGAGGCCAGCCCTTGTTTACTGGAACAACGGGAAGTAAATTTTTTTAAGTTCTTTTAAAAAGCCTGTTACCAGCTGAAGACACTTGTGAATACATCTGTTTGACTCTTTTTAGTAGTATGAAAAGGCAAAGTCTTTGTGCAGTGGTAATTGTGAAAAGTGGAAACACTGTATGTAAGCGATCGCTTCCTGTGTGTCAGGGCTTACAACTAGCACTCGCTTCCTCAATCTGAAATTGTTCGGTGTTCAACTTGTTCCTTGTGGTTATTCATCACGAGAAGGCAGGGTTTTCTTTTCTTTACTCACAGAAAACTGCTTCTGCTGTTACAAAACTTGGTAAGATTACATTTCCTGTAGTCGCCATTTTGTGTGCTGTCACAATTTACATGCTTCTAACCCATCATCCAAAAGGTATGTTTGTAATAGTAATTTATGGCTATTTCTGTAGGGTGATTCATTTGATCTGTAAGTGTGCTACATGAAAAAGTATAGTGGGTTATCATCAATGATTTCCTTTCCTTCTAAAAATCTGCCTCTACTACGATAGTTCATTACAATCCATCTTTATTTACCTTTTGCCTTTTCATTTATTTTTATTCTTTATAATTTTGCAAACTACAAAATGTAGAAGCATGTAATTCAATTGATAAAGATTTATTTGTGATGCCTAAACTAAAAGTTAGAAGCTAAATTAAAATGTGATTGATTTGGCTGCTCAAAATGGGCAACTGTGATATGTGATGTCTAATAGGCATCGTTTTGTTTACAAGATACTACATGTTATCAGGAAACAATTGTATACTTTTCAAATTTATTTAATTTGTTTTTAATTTTCTGTAAATTAATGTTGTTAGCCATGATGCCTTAGTACTTAATGCTTTACTTACTGATTGAACTATAGATAGATGTAAAGAATACTTTTTGAAGTTTATAGTGTTCAGTTAGGGAAGTGTGAGATTTAGTCCAATATTTTACCAAATATCAGCAATGTGTTTGTCATTGATTCATATGCAAAGTACAGTTAGTTCATGTCCTGAAAGTCCGTAGTCTTTCAAGGACTATTTGACAGTAAGGATGATTAGGCAATCCCTGTCAATTTTAGGCTTTCCCATTTAGAGGGCACTGAGAGAGATTTTCCCAAAAGTTATTTCAGAGAAGTAAAATGCCTCGTATAAAAAAAATTCCCATTCTTTTCCATCTTATAGAAAAAAAGTCTGAGTAGTTCTAAAATTGTACGGGACCTTCTGGTTTTATTTCTGAAGAAAAGTGTGGGTTTTAAGAGATGGATTTATTAACCTCTGCTGTAGCATTTCCTCATAATATCCTGTTCTTTTAATTTGTTTTTTTAATATATCTATATTTCACCTTAATGTTCTAAAAAGCAAACAACAGGGTATTTCTGACTTTTTTTTTGGCTTATTAGCTGCCTAGCTGTGGTTTCATTGCTCTCAGCGTACTCCATTTCCAGTATTTAACCCATGTTTTCATTCTCTCAAATAACCACATTTTATGGATGCAGTGCCATATTAAGTGCAAAATGGGTTAGGCCAGAGATTTGATGAACTTTTTGACTGCTGAGCATCATTGCATCATACATAGAATGCAAAATTTCCCCGTTTTCCTAAGCCTTGGACCTAATGATGTTGGATATCACAGATGTAGAGGTTTGTGGTGAAATCTTGGATCCAGTAAAGTTTGTATAATTTAGTGAAGCCAAGCTTTCACCTACTGTATCAGGGGATTGTCAAAATTAATTTATGTTTTACCTTTTCCGATTAGAGAACTGGATTGGCCCAACAGGTTGTTATGGGAGAGTTACTTGGAAGGACTGGAAAGCCCAAGGATACTGATACAAGGGACAAACTCAAGTCTATATTGGTCTTCTTGTAGTAATTCAGCATCACTTAGCTTTTTTAAAAGCAGTTTCATTTCATTAGATACCTTGCTGGGATATTCTATCTGCACCAGTGGAATGCCCAAGTAAACATCCTGTTATTGCATAGGATTCATGCTCAGTAGGTATACTTGTTCACATACACAAAGTGCAATCAGAGTAATACTGTCAACATTTTATGGTCAGAATATTGGGAAAGTTCATTTGCAGTACTGTAAATCATACAACTGGGCATGAAGCATCCTGGTACCATTATTATAGAGAAAGAAATGCATGATAACAAAAATACCCTAAAATTCTTAAAAGTGGAACATGCCTGATATAGAAAAGGGAAGGATAAATTAGTGCCTAACAAGATGCAAACAAGACAGGGTAAGAATTTATAAATAATCCACTCACTGAAATGTAAAATAACTGTAACCAGATGCTTGATAAAGGGGGGAAAGGGAACCTTCTTATAAGGCTAAATTCAAAGGTGTTTTTTCTTTCTATTTAAGATGGCCATAGTTTTTATTTGTATGGAAAAACACTAAAATGTAAACTGCCTGACTCCAGGTTAAATTTCTGAAACAGTTGTAGCTGCAATATTAAATGTAAAGGTTGTATTTGTATCTGAGACATTGATTTCACATTTTCTTTAACTACTGAATATTCTTCATCATCTCCATCTATAGAACAGCATATGTAGGGTATGGTGTTTTTACTTGGTAGGGGTGTGGCAGAGCACCTTTGGGGTGCTCGCCACGTGGCAGGGGCTGCAGTAGGCTGGGGCAGAGCCCAGCAGGGAAGGCAGCCAAATGAAGCCCCCCAGATCTCGTTCTAAGGAGGGAGGTGTGTGGCGGAGCACCTTTGGGGATACTTGCCACTTGAGGGCTCTCACAAGCTCTGAGGGGAGCCTGCTTTGAAGGAGTAGCAGGGGAAACCCCCAAGGTACCATTTTAAGGGGGAAGGTGTGGCAGGGCACTGTTGGTGCCTGCCATTTTAAGACTGGGGCCAAGCAGCCAGCAGGTACTTAATTGTGGCAGCCTTTTTAGAGCTCTGGCTGCCCATTTAAACAGGGTAGTCCGCTTCTGGCAGCTGAGGCAGCAACATCACCTGGCTGCAAGGCTTCATGTATCATTCTTGGAGGTAAGGAAGGAGCTATAGGGGATGGCTAGGAGGCTTCTGGTCCTGGGCAAGACCTAAAACTGCACCCTGCAGGGAGTGGGTGGCCTGGTGGGGCTCTCAGTGGCGCAGGAGTCCCCAGGAAATGCCAGGTCAGTTATCACCCTGATGAAAAGCGGGTAGGGGCACCTTAACTGTAGCCCTTGCCTTCGGGTGGGTTTGCGTAACACTGGAGGCAGTTGGGGCCAGACACGGCTCCGGCCACCTGAGTCCTGTGGGGTGCAAGACGCCAAGGAGAGAGAGTGAGGGCTAGGCATGGCTATGGCCACCTGAGCCCACCAGGTAATGAAGCCCCTTGGCCCTGAGTGAGGGGGGCAGAGATGAGGAACCCCGAGTGAGGGGGGAGGAAAACCAGAGGGCTGAGAGCCCAGTATGTTTATATAGAGAGATCACAATGACCTGCTGCTCCAGGGAGAGAGGGAGAGTCCTCATGAGACCCTGGAACACCAATTGTGGCGTGAGTCACCCTAGCTTCCACAACCAGGTGGGTAAACCCTAGTAGGGGCCAGAAGGCGGACCCAAGAGAGTGAGGGGGCTTGTGGCAGAGGCCTGATGTAGAATACCCTTGACTGGTCAATGCTGGAGCCAGGACCAGAACAGTCAAAAGAGCCAGGGGCCCACTGCGAGAGACGCCCAGAGCTGAGGCCCTGGGGTTCCAACTGGCCTTGGAGGCAAGGCCAGGGTCTGTGTGGGGGATCACACCCGAGAGGGGAAATAGTTTCAGGGAGTTAGGCAGCCCAAATGAGGGGTCCTGATTGGAGGATTTTGGGGCCCAGTGTGGGGCTGGTGAGATTAACATCAGTGGATGTCCTCTGTGAGGCATGGGCTGTGGTGTAGGGGAGGTACAGAGCTGCAGATAGCACCCCCTGGCATTGGGGCAAGAATGGGCAGCCTCCCGCCTTAATTAACATTATAAATAAGTACAAGGCGTGGCAGACGAGTCTCGTGGGTGGCGTGCCCAAAGGCAAGTGGGGAACCTAGCACTGTGGCTAGGCGGGGAGCCCCACTTTGCCACTAGGGATCATTTATTGTTAGGTACTTTCAGAAGCATTCTTCTAAAGTATTTGGGCTACTATTGCAAGAGAGGCTTTACAGTCTTTCTTTACAGTCAAGGACCATTTAATAGGTTGATTTGATAGCTACTTCAGTGGCACCATTCCCACTGATGCACTAATTACAGCAAAAGCTATGTTAACCAGCACCTTACAAGCTGGCATGCTGTGTTAACTAGCATGCTGGCTTGTAAGGTCTTGTAAGGGAAAAGTGAAACCGGAAGTGCCCACTGTGGCACTTCTGGTTTCGCGGAGCCCCCACAGCTTGGGGAAAAGCAGCCTGCACTGCCAAGCCCCCACGGCCCAGGGCATAGCAGCCTGCACGGATCCCTGCTCCCTGTCCCTCGGGGCCCGTGGGAGGGGTGGTGATGTGGCGGGAGGGGCGGCAATACCCCAGACACGGCGGGACTGGCAGCGGCCTGAACAGGCAGACACCTGTTCGGGCCGCTCAGTTATCCAGCATATTTTGTTATCTGGCACCTTCCATTCCCCATGGATGCTGGATAACAAAGCTTTTACTGTATTCTAACATTATAATTATCTTCTCTTAGACCCTGACTACGTGCAGCACCCAATGACTAGGGAGACGACGATCCAATTGCCCATTGATCCTGTTACTCATTAGCCAGAGCAAGCAGGGAACAAACACCAGCCCACATTGCTCACAGCAGCTTTATTCAGAATGGAGACAGCTTTGTGCGCGCTCCCTCACAGACGCACAGCCCGTGAAACCAGGGGAGCAGCAGTGAACATTAGTTCTTTTCACATTTTATAAACCTTGGTTCATACTCATTAACATTCACTCCACCTATGTCCCTCCTTGGGTTCCACCCATACCTCCTCCTATCTCAAGCTCTGCCACTGTTTACTTCATTAGCATGGGATTGCCTATGCATTTCATTCATTTACATGACTCTGCTAAGAGTGCATGCACAAGACTTTGACCTCCGCTTCTTTTGGTCACTTGCTGGTTCTTTCTGGTTTCTTGCTGACTCCTTCATCTCCAAGGTCTTGCTTCTGCTTTATCTCCTGACGATAGCTGGTGGGCTGCATCTTGTTTTCCTTACACAAGGAATCATGTATCCTGCACGCTATCCCATTGTTAAAAGACTACTTGCCTAAGCATCTGCAAGGTTATTTTAATACATCATTCTGCCTTGTGGCCAGCAGCTTTTGCTGAGACACAGATTAAAGCCTTGCTCCAGCTGCAGATCCAGTGCTCTCCAAAAATCCAAATATTATCACCCTAACACCTTCCATGGATCACGTTATACACAGATTTTCATGGATTTATCTACATGTAACAGAAAAGGATAGATCATCTAAAGCTGTGGCTTTTATGTAATTTCATTATTTGTGAAGAAATCTTCTGGTATAGTATAACAGTTTTTGTAACAGACTGGAGACCAATTTCATTCCGGCTAGAGACAGAAATTACATATAGATTGGTATAAGTAGTTGGAAACTGGTTCAAATCCTGTAACACAACAGAAGTTCAGTGCATGTACCCCTCTTTCAAAGTGGCAAAAAACAGTTTAAAATAAACCTGGATGGATGTAGTATCAGAGCACACATATACATGAACGTGGTGGCTGCTCCAACATGCTGGAATTCCAGCACATCAGAGAGACTCAATTAATCGATTCTGCTGGAGTGTGGCAATTACTACGCTCCAGCAGCTTCCTCTGTCTTGTATATCAGTGTTCCTGTCCTTAAAAATGGCAGTGGGGGCGCTTGAACTAAAGCTTGTCAAACATGCTTTAGTTCAAGCACCCCTGCCACCATTTTTAAGTGCAGGGACAGTGATTCATGAGATGCAGCAGAGCTTTATTTAGAGCAGCTCTTGGAGCCACTCTTAATTAAAGTGCTACCCCTTCCACCTGCACTTGACTTAACTGCTTTAGGTTAAATTGGTTTATTGAACTTCTGTCCCCAGTCCCCTCCAGATTTGTGTTAACTCACAGTTCCCCAGCATGCCAGGATGCTTTGCACCTTCTCTGCAAATCCCCCCTCTCAGGGTTGGCAGGCTAGCGTTGGCCCAAGCTGCCTGCTCCAGCCAAGCAGGGAGGCATGCTCTAGTGCTCCCCAGCGTCTGGCCCAGGGGTGGGCAAAATGCGGCCCGGGGGCTGGTTGCGGCCCACCAGGCCATTATATCCATCCTGCGGGGCCTCTAAGAAATTTAGAAAATTAATATTAATCTGCCCAGGGCTGCCTGTCATGTGGCCTCGATGGCTTGCCGAAACTCAGTAAGCAGCCCTCTGCCCAAAATAATTGCTCGCCCCTGTTCTGCCCTGAGTCACTGCAGGCACGTGGCTGCATTTCTGAAATAAAAAGTGAGTGTCTCTTCACTTGCTTATTGGTTCAATCTGCACAGTTTAAATTAACCTGTGAAGATTTAATAGATTCAGCTTTGGACTTTTTATCTGTCTGTACTTAGACTGTATATCTGAAAGGCTATTTTTACTAGTTAATGCAATTTATTTTTGCTTGCTATGTACCTTTTATATATGTAATAACTTATACACTTAATATATAAGGAGATCATAGAAATGTTTTGTTTATAAGCGCATTCGGTCTTGTAGTGAAGATCTTTTTCCATTCTGCAAGAGGAAATTCTGTCACTGTTGTTCAGACTATGCAAGTAAAAAGAACCAAACAACATTATAGTGCATGCCATTGGATGAATTCACATCTGTTGAACTTTGTTCTGAACTTGATGTACTGTATAATTATGCCTTCCTTAAATATCCTTTGGCTTGCTTAAGCTGAAGCATAATATACTGTAGAAATGATGTGTATAGGTTTGTTATAGTAATAACATAGTAATTAGCTATATTCTAGCAATTTACTACCGTAACATTTGGAAAATAAAACTCTGCTGTCCTAGACAGGGCTATTTTCTCTAGATGGCAGTCTTATTTGGGGCTAGGTACAGACGGTAACAAAAAAACAAGGCAGAATCGATCAAAATTGTGCAGCTTTCTGTAAGTGGCATAGTTTAGATTGGTAGTGAACAGAACACACATTCATCCTTTACGGGGTGGGGCAGATCTTAGTCTAGTTTCTGCCATTTTTAAACCAGTCTGTGGGCGCTTGTACATGTGACAGGGGTTTAGTCCTCAGGGTTTTATTCTATGCCCCCTAAATTGAAATCCAACTCTTTCCTGAGCCTGCCCCCTAAATTGAAATCCAACTCATTCCTGAGCCCACCTGGGGAGCAGTGCCCAGCAGGCTTTCAGCAGGCAGGCTCAGGGAAGAGTTGGATCAGGCCAGGTGTTGCCTCTGAGCTGGGGCAGCATCCGACCTGCTAGCAGCCTGCCCAGCCAGCCCCAGGGGATGCCGCTACTGCAGAGGGAAGGACCAGGGTCCCCCACAGGTTAGGGGCCACTCGGCCTACTGGCAGCTCATCCCCTGGCTGCAAACAGGTTCTGGCTCCAACCAAAAAACCCCCCCAAAAGCTTAGGCCCCTTGCCACTTCTGCCTTTAGCAGGTTGTTGTGGTTAGCAGGACAGCTGGGGCTGCCTGGGAACGGACTGGCTTGCCCCTGGGGAAGTGCAGGAAGGGCAGCTGGGTTTGCTGGCAGCTGGAGAAGGTGGTGGAGACAGGACTCTAGAGGCCTGGGCAGGCTTGGGGAAGCATTGGATCAGGTGCCTCTGAATGGGGGCAGCACCCAGCTACCTAGCAGCATACCTTGGCTTCCAGTGCCCTGTGTGCCATCCCTGCTACCTTCTCCCACTGCCAGTAAACCCAGCCACCCTCCTGCCACCTTCCTGCACTGCCTCAGGGGCAAGCCATCCCATTCCTAGGCGACCCCAGGTGTCCTGCTAGCTGCAGGAGCCTGATGAAGGTAGAAGTGGTGAGTGGCCCACCCAATTCTTTTTTTCCTGCAGAGTCTGCTCCCTCTCCCATAGCTGGGGGGTGAAGTGACAGCTGCAGTGCTGCAATTTGCAACATTGCATACTAAAGTACATCAGGATGTAGTTTAGTTTTCAACGATGAAAACTCATTTTAAACCCCCAAAACTCTTGCACGGGTACAGTGTGATGCCATTAAGCCACACAAAGTGACATTTTTGTCGTGTGTACATGATAATTGTGTCATGTGTACAAGCAGCCTGTGTGTGCCAAAGTTCTGTTCTAGTACAGGTATGTGTTGGTTTCTGATCATTTAGACTAGTAAAAGTGTAATGTCTGTATCTGGCCTGGGAGTACCAGATCTTTATTTATACTTGTGACTACTTAGTATATATGACAGTTGCACCCAAATTATTTCAGCCAAGGTGCCCCAAACCTCAGGCATTTGGACGATTCTTACTTTGTTACTTGTGTTTGTTTTTTCAGTACCTGCTTCTGTGTTACTTGGTGGACTCAGTTTGCATGGTCTGGATTTCTGCTGCCTTATGCTGAAGATGTTTCAGTGCCCTTTCACAGTTGCCTGCATGCTGTCTACCTCCTTGCTTCTGGATCACCTCATCTGCTCTTGCCACTCCTTCTGTTATCTGTCCCGGCTATAGGTTGGGTTAGACTGAATGACTCCATGAAATAGAGTCCAGCTGAATTGGTCTCTAGGGGACCCTGAATTGCTTGGACCAGCCTTGATTTTGTTGATATCAGTGAAAGTTCTGTGCAGAGACAAGTGGAAAATGGGACCTAAATTTAGCATGTTCTGCTTTTTTTTCTCCTTAATTTAAAAAAAAAATTATTCCTTTTCTCTTTCATTCCTAACTAGATGTTTCACTGGCTCTCTTCTGGTTTGTTTTGTTTTTGTTTCACTGCAGTGCATAAAGTGATATAAAATATGTTTTCTAGTTTGTGTAACAGATGAGGCAACAAGAACTGATTAAATGGCCTTAAGATTTTTATTCCTTTCTTTCTAAAAACAAGCCCCCGCCACATTGCTATAAACCATCTGTCTAATTCTTTATCTGCTCCCAGCCTCAGTTTTATGACGCCGTGGATCCAGTGGATTTTGAAGGTTTCCTGATGACACAGCTGAACCACTTAGACTCCGATCTTGTGCACGAACTTGGTGACTTTCCTGAAGATGATTTGGAAACTGTCTTTACTCCAAAAGAATGCAGGACTTTGCAGCCATCCTTGCCAGAGGAAGGGTGAGGAGAGTTTATCAAATATATATTTTTGTGCTTTAAACCATATTTCAAAGGGATGTATGTGTAATTTCATAAACCTCATTATGCCCTTGATTCAGTAAGCCACTGTTGCACATGACTAACTTTTGAGCATGTGAATCATTTCATTAGGTATGTAGCTTTGCTGAATGTGAACTATATGAAAAAGTCTTGATTATAAAACCTAGGATGAAGGTTATGCCCAAAAGGGCAGAAGTCTGTGCTTCTGAGCTTCTACACATTTCCCTGATAAATGCATACAATAGGACTACAAGGTCTCTTGATCCTCCAGCTCTGCATCCTAATTCACAAACTGTAAAAAACAAAAACAAAAAACACTATCTTTTTCTTATTCACACTTGTATGTGAATAAGTTTTTCAATGTTGGCTTTAATTGAAACTTACAGTTGAAAGTGCACTTCCGTACAGACGTTAATGCTCTTTGCTTATCTGCCAGGGTCATGGGTGGAATGTCTGCACAGTGCGGAACATGCTTTCGAGAGATACAGTGGGCTTGCTCTGGAACTGAGAGCAGTGTAGCCACACGAGTACTAATGAGTTGGACTATAATAAGCTCTTGAATGCATGCAGCACTGTGGTAACCCAAGTATACTGCTTCTGGAGACAGGGTGCAGAAAGCGTAGGTCATATCTCTGCACAGTGCTGTTTTAAGCCTATTGCCTTACACCTATCCTAGAGGAATCTGTTTAAATATGAAAGTTACTTTCAGTCCAGATTTGTTCCTCTGTGTTTCCTCCCTCTTCCTTTGGTCTTCCCTACATGCCTGTTCTCCATTGCTTCCCCATCTGCAAGCAGTGGTGGTAGGAGAAAATATTATTTGGGGGGCTGGGGGCAGTGCAGGGCCACCCTTCCCTCCCGCGGGGCTCTTGCAGTACACTGAGCGAGATGCTGTGGTGGTGGGGTGTGGTGGTGGCGCTGAAACAGTGGAGCCACATTTTGGTGGGGGCTAAGCCCTGTTAGCTCCAGCCTTCCACCGCCTGTGCCCCAAGACATGGCAGTCAGCTTGTAAGTCTATTCCATAACCCACTGAAACCAGTGGGAATTTTTCCATTGTCTTCAGTAGACTTGAGATCAGGGCCCAACATTTGCTAAGTATTGCCGAGTTTGTAACCTGAAACTCTGCTATATCTCTGCTGCTGCCACCAGCACCCATAGGTGCTTTCATCAAGCACTGTGTGTTGACAGCAATAAAAATAAATGGTAGTTTACTTTAGCAATGCTTTTAAGCTGTTTAGAGAGGCACTGCTCTAGTCTAAATTCTGAGAGGACTTAGGGCCTGTTCTGGAGCTCTAATGTATGCATTACTTTCTTTGAGCCTAATGGAGGTAACATGTATGTAAAGACTGGTTTGTTTATAGAAGAGAGCACACAATGTATCTCACATTTTAGTGACAAAAGCATTTAAACAAAGAAGTAACCTAGATCTGAATTTTAGCAGAGAATATTGGTGTTTAAACAATCAAACTGGGTTTTTTAATTTCTTACTCTGCCACTGCCTTTACTGCCTTGGGCAAGTCTAATAAACCCTGATTTAACAATTTCCTTATCTGTAAAACGAAGGTGATGACACTGCTTAACTATCTCCCGGGGGTTTTATAAAAAGTAATCTGGAAATTGCTTTAAATCTGTAAAGTAATAGGTTCCTGATCTGATTATAAAATTGTTAGGCATATTCCCTTTGATTTTAATAGGATTTGAATGGGACCCTTAATAAGTACAGTTACTGGTGTTCATGAAGTTTTAATATATTTATTTAGATTTGTATGCATTTCCTGGATATCTTTGAAAAATAGAGTTTGTTGGAGAGGAAAAAAAAGATGCCATTGAGAACTTTCTAACAAGTGTTTAGCAATTTGTGCTATCTCATTGTGAATTGAAATTGGGCTGTTTCTTAGAAAAACAGTAGAATACAGGGTTGTTTTGAATGTTAGGACATGTGTGATGTACAGAAGGGTCTATATAGCTATCGTCTGGTATAAAGCAGTCATTTAGATATATTTGAAGTCAGCAACATTCTGGCAAAGATTTCCTCGGTCTTTAAAAGAGAACTAAACCATGCACAATTCATGCAGTATTTTTTTGTGCCTGAGTGAAAAGCATGGGCTTTGAGTTATGGCAGATATTCTGTCCTTCCCTCAATCCAGTCTGTTCAATAAATGACATTTATGGACCATATTCTTGGCTGTGCTGAACTTCAGTGCTGCAGCAATTTCAGAACTGTAGTTATAGCTCCTTGATTCTCAGGGTGGATCTCTATCACCCCAAGCTCTTAAAAGAGGTGAGAACACCCTGAGATACGGTCTAATATGTGCCTTCTAACTTGTGCAACTCCACTGAAACAAATGGGAAAATAAATGGGGGAGGGGGTGGGGGCAGAGATGTCCTTAGGAACAGAACATGTCCTGATACATGTAAATCTGCTGCAGTAGCACCTGTAAAAATGGACCTATGTAGGCACATTAAGGATGGGTTTTCAGCCTTAACCATAGATTTTGTATGATTGCCTTGTATTCTACACTGCAGTGGCGACGCATGGGGGTGCATGTGCACCCCCTGAGAGCTCCGGTGCACCCCCTGACCGGCCGCACTTGCTGCTTAGGCGATGGGAAGTGGGGGCAGGCAGGAGCACCGGTGTCCCTCCCCCGCAAGCACTGCAGCCACTCCCAGAAGGAGCCATAGCCACTCCCAGAAGCGGCTGCAGTGATCGGCCATCACAGGATTGGCCATGGGGGTCTCCCTGGGCAGCGAGATCGGCTGTGGGGGGACCCCCCTGGTTGGCAGGACTAGTTGTAGGGGGGGCATGTGTCCCCCCATCCCCCCCCACTAAGGTGGCACCAGTCGCCCATGCTACACCGAGCTTGTGACATGTGCTGTCTTTAATTTGTATGCATAAGAAACATTTGTTTTAACTGTTTCCAGCAACTCTTTGCATAAGGCAGCAGTATTTGAACATTTTATATCTCCCATGTTAGTATTAGTTCTTTATAAGAAAAGTCTGGGCTGCTGTGCCATGGTGCCTTAGTCTGATGGACCTATATCCCAGAAGAGCAGAAGGGGTGTTCACTCTGGTATCCTGCTGCCCAGGGATCAAGGAGCATAAGTCATCAGCCAAGCTAATAAGAGGGATACCTATATACTGTGTAACCATACAAAAAAAAAACAAACCTTGTGCTGAACCAAATACAGGAAATTGAGCATGAGGTTTGTTAGGCTTCTTGCAAGGAGAACCCACAGCTGCTATAGTTACCAAACAGGAATGGATCACGTGAACCCAAACCAATTTTAGCACCAACTTTGTCTGTAACTGATTACAGATTTGGTTAAGAGGTTGGGTTTCATTGCTTTTTGTTTTTGTTGGGCAGTTACTACCAAAAATTAGTGCTTTCCAAACCTGATTGTGGGTTCTTGTGTAGATTTATCCTCGGGACAAACATTACACATACACCAATTTAAGTGATAAGAAACCGGTTTAAACCTGTAACAGAGCATAAGTTCAGTGCACATAAACCGGCTTCAAAATGGCCGAAATTGGTTTAAGATTGTGGCAGTGCACTTGCAGTGCCTGCCACTTTAAGGACTGAGTTAGGCAGCCAGCAGGTCCTTAATTATGGCAGCCATTTTAGAACACTGGCTGCCTATATAAACATGGCAGTTTGCTGCTGCCTGCCCAGGAAGAAACATTGCCTGGCTAAGCTGCATGGAACATTTAGCAGGTAGGAGCTGGAGGCTCTTGGTCCTGGGCATGACCTAAAACTGCACCCTGCTGGGAATGGGCGACCTGGTGGGCCTCCTGGTGGTGCGGGAGTCCCCAGTTACCTCCCCAGTGAAAGGCGAGGAGGGGCACCTTAACCCCAGCCCCCATCTTTGGGTGGGCTTTGGAGGCAGTTGTGGGAGTAGTGGGGCCAGGCATGGCAAGCAGAGTGCCACCTGAGCCTAGCAGAGATGTAAGATCCTGGAGACCTCAGAGGGGGTAGTACGAGGAGCATAGAGTGTGGCCTTGCACAGAGTAAGGCGGAACAGGAGTAGGCCTGAAGGGCTGTGCGTGAGGGCACTGAACGAGGAGTAGACATGAAGGGTAGTCCCGGGGGTGCATTGAGTAGAGCCAAACAGGGAGTAAGCCTGAAGGGCAGCGCAAAGGTCAGACCTGAGAGCAGTTCATCATGAAGATGAGAAGGCCCTAGCGTGGGGTGTGATATAGAGGCCCTAAAGGGAGCATAGTAGGAACCTCATTCTTGGGAAAGATGCCAAGGCATGGTTGTGGATGCCTGAGGCTGTAGTTTGGGCCAGAGGCTGAGTAGGGGGCTCAGCCAGAAAGTTAGGGGCGAGTCCTGACCCCAGTAAGTCCTCTGCTGCAAGGAGGCTGTGTGTAGAATGAAAGTAAGACCAGTAGTTGAGCATAATGACCTGCTACTCCAGGGAGGGAATGAGAATCCTTGTGAGACCTGGAAGCACCAGTTGTGGTGTGGGTTAAAAACATGATGTAGATGCCATCTGCAAGGCATGGGCTGCGGTGTAGGGCAGGTTGGAGCTGCAGATAGTGCCCCGTGGCATTGGGGCATGTAATGGGCAGTCTCCCACATTTACCATCCATGTATGGGAACAGCAAAGTCGTGACAGATGAGACAGGGCAGATTGCCACATAGAGACTGGTGGGCAGGCTGGCATGGGATCAGGCCCCTAGTGTGCCCCCATCACAAAGATAAACATGGTTGAATGTAGTATCAGACTTAACTGATTTGGGTCAAACCAGTTTATGCAGTGTCTGTCTGAGACCCCTTCCTGGTTTAAATTAAACCCCCCCGGCATCCCAGATGCCTTGCAGCCCTGGGCAGGGCTGTCTTCTCCAGAGAGTAGCCCTGGCCCTGCCCTCTGCTCCCTAACTGGAGCTCCAGCAGAAACTGCAGGCACAGCAGGGTCTGTCTTGTTTCCTCCTGGTCCCCCCCCAGCCCCTCCTGCAGGGCATTCCTCTGAAAAGGAATGTGGTATGCTAGCTAATGCTGAGAGGTGTCTGTGTGTCTCCAATTTCACTGGGCCAGCCAGACAGAACAGTGTCCACTTAGGGCTTTTTGGAGCTAATCATCAGGTTCCTCTCGTCCTTCCTTGGAAAAAGCTATTTAAGAAGAGCTTCAACTAATGAGAGAGGCTTTTGTTTTGTTAAACAGCCCCATGCTGGCTCCTTTGCTGATTAGGTTTGCAGATGGTATGAAGAAGCAGGAAGAGGGAGATTGAAAAGCTCAGTATCATCAACAGATGCATGCACTTCACCCCTTCCACCTTTGCCTCAGAGTGCTAGCTGGGGGTTGGGATCTGGCAAAACTCCCGTCCCTTGAGCAATGAGCAGAGAAAAAGCCTGGGATAGTGCAGGCAGGGTGGGGTTTACACCCCTCCCTAATCAAAGTGTCCTGCCAGGGCCTAGCTATGTCCACCATGTCCTCAGCTTAGCAGTGTGGAAGAGAAGGGAGGGGTGCCTTAGTGTCCCATGGCTTCAAGCCTGAGCCACTGCAGGCATGAGCCCGCATTTCCTCAGTCCAGAGGGAATGTCTGTGCTGATACAAACCAATTCAACTTAGGCAGGTTAAACTATCCTGCAAAGATTGAATCAATTCAGGCTCAGGCTTTTTGAATGTCTGTCCCTAGCCCTGTTGACATCCCAGAGGGGCTTAATAAAAAGGAACAGGCTTGAGTCAGGAAGGAAGGATTAAGCCTTCTTCAGTGTGTTTTGTGAACACTTCTGATGATACATTTTTAACAACAGCTGCAAGAATGATCTAAGTCATCTCATAAAAATAAATATCTGTTAGTTTTCCAGATTAGAAGAATTAAAAGTACACCAAAAGGATTAGAGTCACAGAATTTAAGGTGGTATATTCAGTACTGTGAACCCCACACCTTAAAAAATAGGGAGTTAGATCCCCAAATCCTGAGATTGCAGCAAGACCTGGATAGGTTGCAGGGGTAGGCTAACAAAAACAGGATGCGTTTCAATACTGACAAGTGCAGGGTGCTACACTTAGGCAGTAGTAACCGGCAGCACACTTATAAGACGGGGAAACTCCCTTCTTGAGAGCACGGAGGCAGAAAGGGATCTTGGAGTCATTATTGACTCCAAGATGAACGTGGGCTGACAATGCAAGGTCACGGCCGGGAGGGCTAACCAGACCTTATCGTGCATCCACAGGTGTATCTCAAGTAGGTCCAAGGAGGTGATCCTCCCCCTCTACGCGACACTGGTCAGGCCACAGCTGGAGTACTGTGTCCAGTTCTGGCCACCCCACTTCAAGAGGGATGTGGACAACATTGAGAGGGTCCAGAGGAGGGCCACCAGCATGATCCTGGGACAGCAGGGCAGACCCTACAGTGAGAGGCTACAGGACCTGAACCTGTTCAGCCTTCACAAGAGAAGGCTGAGGGGGGACCTTGTGACCATCTATAAACAAACTAGGGGGGACCAGAAGGGTTTGGGGGAGACCTTGTTTCCCCTAGCGCCCCCCGGGATAACAAGGAATAACGGCCACAAGTTGTTGGAGAGTAGGTTTAGATTAGACATCCATAAGAACTACTTCACAGTTAGCAGCTAGGATCTGGAACCAACTTCCTAGGGAAGTGGTGCTGGCTCCTACCCTGGGGGTCTTTAAGAAGCGGCTTGATACCTACCAGACGGGTCATTTGAGCCCAGTTTTCCTCCTGCCCAGGCAGGGGGTCAGACTTGAAGATCTACAAGGTCCCTTCTGACCCTACTTCTATGATTTAAAGATCTTGAGATCTTATTTCTGAGTTTTTAGGGAGGACTCGGTCTTGTCTTTCAGTTTTTCTCTACCAGTGAGAGAACTAGAAACTTGCATTTAAAAAAAAACAAAAACTCAACCCTGATTGGCCATTTGGTTTTATAGACTCATGAATTTAGAAGCTGGGTCTTTTAGAAAAAAAAAATCAAATGGCTATAAAACTGATGGATACCTGCACAGTCCTTTTGTCTTGAGGTGTTTTATGGCAACATTAATCCCATGTTCATGAAAGAATTGGAGTGGTAAATAGTTAATTCAGTAGTTTAAAAAAAACCAGCAACAGAATCCTGACAATGTAACCTGTGCAGTACTTCTGTAAACCTCAGGGAATATTTTAGAAGTCATTAACAAAACAGTAGAGAAGTTTTAACCTAAGTGTCTTCTGCTGTACAGCAGGGGTGTTCAACCTAATAATAGAATACACCATAAGACGTCGAGTGGGTAAGGTAACTAGTAGGGTGAAAGTGCTAGACTTTAGGAAAGCTGATTTCAATGAACTCAGGCGATTAGTCAAGGACACACTGCAGAGTAGATTTGAAGAAATGGAAGCCCAAGAAGGGTGGCTGTGCCTTAAGGAAACGATCCTTCGGGCACAAAGCAAGACGATCCCCGAGCGAGGCAAAAGAGGGAAAGGGGCCAGGAGGCTTCCCTGGCTGACCAGAGAAATCCAGGGCAGCCTAAGGGCCAAAAGGGGAGCACATAAAAAGTGGAAACAGGGAGAGATCACCAAAGATGAATATACCTCCTCTGCTCGTGCTTGCAGGGAGGCAGTTAGACAGGCCAAAGCTACCATGGAGCTGAGGATGGCAACCCAAGTAAAAGACAACAAGAAATTGTTTTTTAGATATATAGGGAGTAAAAGGAAGGCCCAGGGAGGAATAGGACTACTGCTAAATGGGCAGAAACAATTGGTGACGGACAGGGGGGACAAGGCTGAAATCCTCAACGAGTTCTTTGCCTCAGTGTTCCTAAGTGAGGGGCACGACAAGTCTCTCACTGGGGTTGTAGAGAGGCAGCAGCAAGGCACCAGACTTCCATGCGTAGACCCTGAGACGGTGCAGAGTCACTTGGAAAAACTGGATGCCTTTAAGTCGGCAGGCCCGGATGAGCTCCATCCGAGGGTGCTGAAGGCACTGGCCGACATCATTGCAGAGCCACTGGCGGGAATATTTGAACGCTGATGGCGCACGGGCCAAGTCCCGGAGGACTGGAAAAGGGCCAACGTGGTCCCCATTTTCAAAAAGGGGAGGAAGGAGGACCCGGGCAACTATAGGCCAGTCAGTCTCACCTCCATCCTAGGCAAAGTCTTTGAAAAAATTATCAAGGCTCACATTTGCGAGAGCCCAGCAGGGCAAATTATGCTGAGGGGAAACCAGCACGGGTTCGTGGCAGGCAGATCATGCCTGACCAGCCTAGTCTCTTTTTATGACCAGGTTACGAAACACCTGGACACAGGAGGAAGGGTGGATGTCGTATACTTAGACTTCAGGAAGACCTTCGATACGGTATCCCACCCCATATTGGTGAACAAGTTAAGAGGCTGTGACTTGGATGACTACACAGTCCGGTGGGTGGCGAATTGGCTGGAGGGTAGCAACCAGAGAGTCGTGGTGGGTGGGTCGGTTTTGACCTGGAAGGGTGTGGGCAGTGGGGTCCCGCAGCATTCGGTCCTTGGACCGATACTCTTTAATGTCTTCATCAGTGACTTGGACGAGGGAGTGAAATGTACTCTGTCCAAGTTTGCAGATGACACAAAGCTATGGGGAGATGTAGACACGCCAGAGGGCAGGGAACAGCTGCAAGCAGATCTGGACAGGTTGGACAAGTGGGCAGAAAACAACAGAATGAAGTTCAACAAGGAGAAATGCAAAGTGCTGCACCTAGGGAGGAAAAATGTCCAGCACACCTACAGCCTAGGGAATGACCTGCTGGGTGGCACGGAAGTGGAAAGGGATCTTGGAGTCCTAGTGGACTCCAAGATGAACATGAGTCGGCAGTGTGACGAAGCCATCAAAAAAGCCAATGGCACTTTATCGTGCATTAGCAGATGCATGACAAATAGGTCCAAGGAGGTGATACTTCCCCTCTATCGGGCGCTGGTCAGACCGCAGTTGGAGTACTGCGTGCAATTCTGGGCGCCGCAATTCAAGAGGGATGCGGATAACCTGGAGAGGGTCCAGAGAAGGGCCACTCATATGGTTAAGGGCCTGCAGACCAAGCCCTACGAGGAGAGACTAGAGAAACTGGACCTTTTCAGCCTCCGCAAGAGAAGGTTGAGAGGCAACCTTGTGGCCGCCTATAAGTTCATCACGGGGGCACAGAAGGGAATTGGTGAGTATTTATTCACCAAGACGCCCCCAGGGGTTGCAAGAAATAATGGCCACAAGCTAGCAGAGAGCAGATTTAGATTGGATATTAGGAAGAACTTCTTCACAGTTCGAGTGGCCAGGGTCTGGAATGGGCTCCCAAGGGAGGTGGTGCTCTCTCCTACCCTGGGGGTCTTCAAGAGGAGGTTAGATGAGCACCTAGCTGGGGTCATCTAGACCCAGCATTCTTTCCTGCTTATGCAGGGGGTCGGCCTCGATGATCTATTGAGGTCCCTTCTGATCCTAACATCTATGAATCTATGAAACCCCCTAGTGCATCGGCCAAATTGAACCCCCAACACTGGGTGATCCAGCCCATGGTGCTTCCTATGGGTCCAAAAATTTGGTGGCAGGGTATGCATTTATTCCCTGCTTCCAATATTCTGAATGTGTGGGGAACACCATAGGCTAGAGGGCATGCACATGAGGGTAGTGTGGGGGCCCAGGCCCACTACTTGTGAGTTGGATCTGATTCTGGCATGCGGGGCTGGGTGGGGGTGGTACAGAGCCCTGGGACCCTATCCTGACACATAGGGAAAATATGGGGACTTGAGGCCCAATCCTGGTGCTTAGTGGTGGTGTGGGGCCCCAATCCCTCAATCCCAGTGTGCAGGTTAGGGTATGGGAATGTGGGCCCCAGGGCTCAATTCCAGCATGTAGGGGCCAATCCTGGTACATTGAGCATGTTCTGATCTACACTGTGTTTAGATAAACCTTATAGAGATGACCCATGGTGTTTATAAAGTATTAACAGCGTGTTATTTCTTTCATTTTCTTTCCCAGAGTTGAATTGGATCCTCATGTCCGGGATTGCATTCAGACATATATTCGGGAGTGGCTGGTTGTTAATCGAAAGTAAGTTACATGCTTGTAAACTAGGAAATAGCATGCTTTCTTTTATTTAGCATAGTGACAATGTATGTTGTTAGAACTAGTCCAAAGGAACAGTAATTTAATTTGCTGAAGAAAGTATTTGTATTTCCAGTAGAATTTGTTAACCTTTTTGTTTTTGTTTGGACAGTTGTACTGTAATCAAAAAAAAAAATTCTTGCTACTGTTTGTTAGTTATTTTAGAACCTTGACAGAATAAATTTAAGAGGGAAGCAGCTCATGTTGACTATATATGATGGATGATTTCTGTGAAATCCGAACACCATACTGTCCATGTTTACACATTGTTTAAGAATCATAAGCATTGTCTTTGGGATGAGATATGGAACTGACCACTTGTGATCATTAATGTTTCCATGTCACTGCTTGCAAAATCCTGACCAAAATCTAGCCTGCCTAATAATTAATCACTCTTAACTTAAATTGCTCTGGCACTTGCTGTGCAGGAACATAGGACTGAAAGGAACGTTCTGGGTTACACAGTTCAGGCCTCTGTTAGCATAGGAAACCATGTCGGAAAAACTCTTTCATATGTAACCCTGGGCACGACACTATATGCGCCCTCACCTGAATAGTGGGATCCTGGAATACCCAGTAGCCAGTAGCCCTGCCCAGCCCCCCTGGGAAGCTGCTGCAGTGCCCCGAGTGGAGAGCCTCCTGTTACAATCAAGCACCCTCACAGACAATTCTCAAACTATTTACAAGATTTAATTATTTACACATAACAAATAATCATTAAATAAGCACATAGATATACCGACTAATAAACCCTCAAGAACTTATTTACACAGTCTCTCACTTGCACACGGTGTACTGGGGATCCCATGTGCACTGCCCCGGCGGGGTATCTCAGAGAGCGGGACTGTCTGTGTCCCTGCACGTGGTCTGTGGACGTTCCCTGGCACTGGTGTTCACCTCCGTGCTCCTGGAGTCTCTGGGCAGAAAGCTGCAGCTCCTCTTCTGCAGTTCCTGCAAGATAGCCTTCCCCTGCTTTCGACCCCCTTCCCCAGCTCTGCTGTGAACAGTGTCTGGGCTGCAGGCTGTAGCAACCCTCCTGTCCCACACAGCCTCACAGCCCCGGTAAATGCAGCCTCTCCCTGGGCTTTGCCTGTCCCTGTGGCCCCTCACTCATCAGGGAAACTAGGGCAGACTCCGGCAGTCGTGTACACCCCCCCCCCCCGGCTCTGCTGTGCTCACCCAGCCACACTGGCTGCAGTCGGGTCTCTCCAGGCTTGGAGTCTTCACACAAGCAGTCCCTGCCTGATCCTGCCACAGCAGCCTCCCCGCAGGAGAGAAGAACTGGATACTGTATCACACTGGATACTGTGTCACTGTGGCAGCTTCTGCTGCTGCTTTCACAGGGCTCTCTCAGGGGCTGTCCAAGGGACCACTATGTTGAGACTCTGAATTTGGTCTCCAGCCTGTCCCTCAGCCCCTCTCTCTCTCTCTTGTTCCCTCCTGGGGGAAATCTGCTACCCCTTTTATCCAAGCCTCTCAGCCAATCCCAGCTAAGGGCCCTTCCCGGGCTTTTGCTAACGGCTCTATTTCAAAACTTTGCTGGGGTTACATCACCCCTACCACTTCCAACAGGGCTGCTTCCAAAACAGCTTCACTTGCCCTCAGAGCGTACAGTGTTCCCTCTGGGACAAACTGTCTCTCTGCCAGGCAGCCCTTCCCATTCTGTTCAGGTGGGTCCATTTTTTCAAGGCTGCTACACATAAAATGATTAAGCTCCATCTTAAAAAATAGTTTGTTTTCCCCTGGTCCTATTGGGAAGTTGTCCTACAACCTTATTTCTTTGATGGTTAGAAATTCTCTTCCAGCCTAAACTTATTCATGGCCAGTTTATTGCCGTTTGTTATTGTGCCAACCTTGTGCATTAGCCTAAACAGTTCTTTCCCTCCTTGGTGTCTTACCCCACTCCCTTTGGATACATTTATAGAAAGCAATTATATTCTCTCAGTATACATTATACTAAGCTAAACAAGGAAACCTTTTTTTTAATTATTCTTCTTCTCTCATGAGAGAGGTTCTTCATTCCCTTGATCATCTTAGAAGCCCTTTTCTAATTTAAATAGACATAACCAATTGTTGTCTACTTTAAGTTTTATTACCTGTTTCATAGAGTCATAGATGCTAAGGTCGGAAGGGACCTCAACAGATCATTGAGTCCAACCCCCTGCCTAGGCAGGAAAGAGTGCTGGGGTCAGATGACCCCAGCCAGATGCCTCTCTAGCATCTTAAAGACCCACAAGGTAGAGGAGAGCACCACCTCCCTTGGAAGCCCATTCCAAATTTTGGCCACCCTTACCGTGAAGAAGTTTTTCCTGATATCTAGGATATATAGACTGTTGTTAAAGTCTTATATTAATTCCCATCTTCTCTAGCTTAATTAATCATTTCCCATTTGGCCTTATATCAAAAAACTATATGAAAATCCAGACACATTAGATCTACTGCATTTGTCTTGTATGGAAAATTGGTTATCTAACTGGCATGATGTGTGATTTCACATGCCAGTTTTTTCCTAGTTCTGGGATAGGAATGATCTGGTCCTGATAACTTGAGCATGTTGAACTTTTTTTGTTTTGTTTCACCCTTGAATATTGTAATTTCCATTTTTATATTCACATTCCAGCCAACTACATTCCCATTGCCATATTAAAAATCATTTTCCTTGAAAACTGAGGTGAACTTATTCTTTTCTTAGGCTGTATATAGATTATCTTAATTATGATCCTATCTTCACTTTTAAGTAGCATTACTGTTTTTTATTAGGCTGTGAATGGAAAGATCCTTGTGGGTAATTTTAAGCTTGTGAATTACTCTGATGCCTGTCAGGATAAAGTTGCCCAAGGAAACGTAATTTATGCCACTTATCATTCTAAAATGGGATAAGAAAGCATGATGTGTGTTGTCATTCAGTTCAAATGTATATATGCAAGCTTGAATGTTCTTTTATGACAATGGTTACTTAGTTTTAAAGGCTGTGTTCAGTAGGGCGTGTTGGAGTCTGTATTTTTAAGTATTTTAAAATGTTCGATCCTGTGTGTAAAACTTTTGAGGAAGCTGGAGAAAGAATTAGAATTATTTCTATCCATTGGTTTATGTGTGAGGCTGTAGCAGGGGCTGGGATGCACCCCTACTAGACCCCTGAAGGAGGGGCTGTGTCAGGGGGGAAACTTACCCAGCAGGGCCCAAATGAGCCATGCCTTCCTGGCACACTGGCAACAAGCCCTGGGGAAATACTTACCCGGTGGGGTCCGGGCGAGCCATGCTTCCCCAATGATGCAGGGTGTAACTTCTCATGCCTTTCTCCCGAGCGTCGTGCATCTGGACTCTTAAGAATCTCGCCATGGCTTCTTGGGCTGCACAGCCAGGCTAGTGGGAGTGGCCTCAGGTCAAATCCCCAGGGGTCTCTCCTGCCATGTCTTTGATGATAAAGGGTTTTAAATCAGGAGGACAATGTCTAGTCCTGTACCCCTGGTTCTTTCCCTTGGCCTTCCTCATGACGGCCTCTTCTTGGAGCTCCACCTCCCCTACACCCCGCCTAATGCCAACCGTGATGTTGCTTGTCAGGGCCGATGTTCAGGCCCTTCCCGGCGCTCGGTCCCTTTGGGGTGCAGTTGTTGACCACCAGTGTAGCTAGTGCCGAGCTCTCCCTGCAGCCCCTCTCTGCTGTCTGGTCTATGTGGAGCTGGATTCTACCCAGACTGCCACCTCCTTTGACGCGTCACTGATTCCCTGCTGCTGGTTGTTCGGTTCAGGGTCCCGTCCTGGCTGCGTCTGTCGCCTTCCCAGTCACTGGGGCTACTGGCTCTGGCCCACGACAGGTCCGCCGGCGGCTCCTTGAGCCCATGCTGGCCCGGTATTCCCTCCATGCTCCCTTCCTGAGGGAGCCACCAAGCCTTCTCCTTCTCTGCACCATCTGGCTGTTCTGACCCTTCTGGGCCAGCTGGGGATGCTCCTTCTGGTCCCCCCAGCTCCTTTCCAGGTGAGCCTTTTCTGCCGGCTCCAGCTGCCCGCCCAGCCAATTGCCCTTGGCACGCTTTTATAAAGTGTGCCCAGGTGGACGCGGGAGCCATTCCCGGCTCCTCCTAGCTCCTCCGCGGGTTTTTTTCTTTGATCTTCAGAGCTGCTGCAGTTTCACTTTCACCGCAAACAGCTGCGGGCGCGGCGTCCCGCCTTATCTCCCCTTCTCCCAGTAAGTTTTCCTTACACAGGGACAAACTCCAGAAAGGGAACTCACCCAGCAGGTTAAGACAAGCTATGTTGCTTGGCATGGCAGGGAAGAATGCCGGGGGGGAGGGAAACCCACCCAGCAGGGTCGGAATGGGTTGCACTTCCTCAGTATGCTAAAAGGAGCTCTGGGGGAAGAAGTGGGGAACTGAAGCAACACACCAGGTCCAGGGAATATGTGCCTCGGGAGTTGGTGCTGATGGCTCAGAGGAAGCTCAGGAACTTTAAAAGGAGAACACCAAAAGAGGTTCAGCATTTAATATCCAGGGGAAAAAAGATTGTGTGGCAGGACTGGGAGGACTCCGTTGCAACAGAGACCCAGCCAGCCAAATCTTTGTGGTACGCTGGGATACTGCAACCCCAAGTGAGTGACCAATCTGACCCCAGAACAAGATAAGTAATGCCAGATGGCGAGGTACTTGTGGGTTGACCCACCAGTTGGATGGATGGGGACACCAGAAGAGAGTGCTCAGTGAAAGGTTGTCAAGCCCAACAGGAGAGAGGTGCCATAGATGGTGTTAGCCTCGTGGGACCCTAGATAGCCCAGCCAAAGGAGAGATTTGCCTGGAGGGACTGAATAAACAGTCACCAGGTGTAAATCAGCTACAGGGAGCTGAGATGGACCTCCAAACCCGGGTTCTGAGTTGTTTTTTTTCCCTTGAGGAACTAATATAAACAAGGGGATGAGAGTCTGTTTTCCTTTTATTTTATTTTCAGTACTCCCAGGCAAGGGAGAGATATCAGGAGAAAGTAAGATCCCCTGAGCACCTGAGTTAGAGTTAATTTAAGTCATAGGATGTACACCTGGGATCTGGTGAGTTACCTGATTAAGAATCTAGGAGAGTGGTGGGTAGAGATCTTATCACCCAGGATCCACCAGACTGCCTTAAGTTAGGCTGGAACATTCAAGTGAGAGATCTGTCTAGATAGGATGGCCACCAACCCTTTGTGGAGTCGGACACCGAATCGCTCCGGGGAGAAACCGAGACCCAGTGACTTGCACTCATTGTCAGCAGAGATGGACGACTTATCACCCAAGAGGAAAGGGGCAGGGTATAGGAGTGTTGGAGCCCTCCAAAAGACCAAAACTCATCGTACAACCATCACTCTAGGCACTACCCATACTCCCAAAGAATAGCATAATATCAAGACAAGGCACCCACTCGCTCAGAGAGGCCCTACACACTGCTGCTGACAACAGAACTAGAGTTTCAAAGCCTATTTTAACACTTCTTATTAAATGACAAGGGATCCAGATAATTTTCTGGGCAGAAGCCAAAAATAACATGTAGAGGTTGACTTCCACTGATGTTAGAACATGCCTGTGCATTGGAAAGAGTTTTATATGGAATGTCAAATGATCTCCAAAATAGCCCAGGTGCAGTTTGTGCAGCTGTCTTCAACAAGTTCATTTGCTTGACTTACCTCATCTGTCAATGGAGCGGTTAGTGATCTGTCTTAGTTTGATAAAATAGCAGTTGGTTAAAGTCTAAAAGGAAGATAAAGCATGGATTAAAGTTGTACTCTGAGTCACTTCTGTATCATCTACAATAAACTGATTTCTAGTGGATACTTAAAAGAAATACAATAGCAATATTGTAAGCATGGTATCTGATAGGGGTGTGCAAAATGGGCCGTATTCGATTCGGATTTGGCCCGAATCGGGGACAGTGATTTGATTAATTGATTTGGATCACTGTCCCCAATTTGATTCGGCTGAATCTGAATCTGAAGATTCAATGCTTATTCGGAGAATCAGCGATTCGGCCGTAGACACAGCTTTAAGTGTTTTTTTTTCTATATACCTCAAGGTACCAGGTGCGGCTCATGAACGCTGCGATGATGGGGCGAATGGAGAGACCCACAGGAGTGTGAGGGGGCTGGTGCCTTCTGGGTCTGGGGGGGCACCTGGGGTCCCCCTGTGGCTGACCGCTGAGCTGGGGGGTGGGGGGCCCCCCAGCATGCTTGGCAGAGGACCCGGAAGTGGACCAGAAGTACAAAAGATTGTAATTGTTTAGCTGAGAGAGAAATTAAAAGACATAAAAATATATCAAATGGAGAATAATAGAATGCGATTAACCGTAAAACTCATAAAAGGAAATAAATTGTGCAATTTATAGTTATAGAACTCAAACTTATGACAATATGTTTGCCTTGGCCATGAACATATAGCTCACATGACTGGAGTGCTGTCATGGATGTGTATAAACTGTTCAAGAAGGACAGGCAGGGGAGAAGAGGAGGAGGAGTTGCACTTCATGTAAAGGAGCTGAATGATTGCTTAGAGCTCAAGTGTGAAACTGGAGATAGGCCTGTTGAAAGTGTCTGAGTTCAGGTGAGAGAGGAGATCAACGAGGGTGATGTTGTGGTGGATGCCTGCTATAGACCACCAGGCCAGGTGGATGAGAGGGATAAGGCTTTCCTTAAATAGCTAGTGCAAGTTTCCAGATCACAGGCCCTGGTTCTCATGGGGAGACTTCAGTCACCCTGACATCTGCTGCAACACAGCAGTGCACAGACAATCCATGAAGTTTTTGGAGAGTGCTGGGGACAACTTCCTGGTGCAAGTGTTGGAGAGGCCAACTAGGGGCTGTGCTCTTCTTGACCTGCTGCTCACAAACAGGGAAGAATTGGTGGGGAATGTAGCAGTGGAGGGCAACTTGGGCAGCAGCAACCATGAGATGATTGAGTTCAGGATCCTGAGGAAAGGAAGGAAGGAGAGCAGCAAGTAACTACCCTGGACTTCAGAAAAGTAGACTTTGGCTCACTCAGGGAAATGATGGGCAAGATCCCCTGGGAAGTCAAACTGAGGGGGAAAGGAATCTAGGAGAGCTGGTTGTACTTTAAAGAAACCTTACTGAGGGTGCAGGAATGAAGCATCCCAATGTGCAGGAAGAGTAGCAAGTATGGCAGAAGACCAACTTGGCTTATCAGAGAACTCTTCAGTGAGCTAAAGCAGGAAAAGGAAGCTTACACTTGTAAGTGGAAACATGGACAGACAACTAGGAAGGAGTATAAGAGTATTACTCCGGCATGCAGGGATAAAATGAGGAAGGCCAAAGCACAGTTGGACTTGTAGCTAGCAAGGAGTGAAGAAGGGTTTCTACAAGCACGTGAGCAACAAGAGAAAAATCAGGGATAGTGTGGGTCTCTAAATTGGGGAGGCAATGTAGTAACAGATGATGTGGAAAAGGCTGACGTACCCGGTGCCTTTTTCACCTTCATCTTCACGGGTAAAGGTAGCTCCCAGACTAGAACCTGGCAGCACAGTTTTAGAAGGAGGTGAGCAGCCAACAGTGGCAAAAGAGCAAGTTAGGGCCTGTTTAAAAAAGCTAGACATGTACAAGTCCATGGGGCCAAATAGGATGCACCCAAGGGTGCTGAGGGAGTTGGCTGATGTAATTGCGGAGACATTGGCCATTATTTTTTAAAACTTGTGGCAATTGGGAGTTGTCCCAGATGATTGGAAAAGGGAAAATTTAATGCCCATCTTTAAGAGAAGAAGGAGCACTTGAAGGAGAAAAAGGTGATTTAGGAACAGTTGGCATTGATTCACCTAGGCCACTTCATGCCTGACCAGCCTTGACTTCAAAAAAGCCTTTGACCTGGTTTCCCAAAATCACCTCTTAGAGAAACTGGCCAATTGTCACCTTGGGTCCTCCATGATCCACTGGCTGGAAAACTGGCTCCGGGGTCGGACCCAGAGGGTAGTAATTGATGGAAGTCACTCATCGTGGTGTCCTGTGATCAGTGGGGTCCCCCAAGGCTCTGTCCTTGGACCCATACTGTTCAACATCTTCATTAATGATGTGGACACTGGAGTCAGAAGCGAACCGGCCAAGTTTGCTGATGACACCAAACTTTAGGGAAAAGCATCCACACCAGAAGACAGGCGGATGATCCAGGCTGACCTGGACAGGATCAGCAAGTGGGCGGACGAGAATCTGATGGTGTTCAGTGCCAATAAATGCAAGGTTCTCCACCTTGGGAAGAAAAACCCGCAGCATCCTTATAGGCTCAGCAGTGCTATGTTGGCTAGCACTATGCAAGAAAGAGACTTGGGGGTCATCATTGACCACAAGATGAACATGAGCCTGCAGTGCGATGCTGCAGCTAGTAAAGCGACCAAAACGCTGGCTTGCATCCATAGATGCTTCTCAAGCAAATCCCGGGACGTCATTCTCCCCTTGTACTCGGCCTTAGTGAGGCCGCAGCTGGAGTACTGCATCCAGTTTTGGGCTCCACAATTCAAAAAGGATGTGGAGAAGCTTGAGAGAGTCCAGAGAAGAGCCATGTGCATGATCAGAGGTCAGGGAAGCAGACCCTACAATGACAGGCTGAGAGCCCTGGGGCTCTTTAGCCTGGAAAAGCGCAGGCTCAGGGGTGATCTGATGGCCACCTACAAGTTTATCAGGGGTGACCACCAGTATCTGGGGGAACGTTTGTTCACCAGAGCGCCCCAAGGGATGACGACTAGGTCGAATGGTCACAAACTACTACAAGACCGTTTCAGGCTGGACATAAGGAAGAATTTCTTTACTGTCCGAGCCCCCAAGGTCTGGAACAGCCTGCCACTGGAGGTGGTTCAAGCGCCTACATTGAACACCTTCAAGAGCAAACTGGATGCTCATCTTGCTGGGATCCTATGACCCCAGCTGACTTCCTGCCCTTTGGGCAGGGGGCTGGACTTGATGATCTTCCGAGGTCCCTTCCAGCCCTAATGTCTGTGAAACCTGATTGCCTTCTGTGATGAGGTGATTGGTTCTGTGGATGCGGGATGAGTAGTGGATGTGATATAACTTGATTTTAGCAAGGCTTTTAATATGCTCTCCCACAACATTCTTGAAACCAAGCTAAAGAAGTACTGGTTGGTTGAATGGACTGTAGGGTGGATAGAAAACTGGCTGGATCATTTTGCTCAGAGGGTAGATCATTGGGCTTAGACATGGCTCAATGTCTAGTTGGCAGCTGATCTCAAGTGGAGTGTCCTAGAGCCAGTTGTTCAATATTTTCATCAATGACCTGGAACACGGAATGGAGTGCACCCTCAGCACATTTGCAGATGATGCAAAGCTGGGGGTGTAGTAGATACACTGGAGGGTATGGCTAGGATTCGGAGAGACCTAGAGAAATTGGACGATTGGACCAAGATAAATCTCATGAGGTTCAATAAGGACAAGTGCAAAGTTCTGCACGTACGATGGAACAATCCTATGAAGCAGTACAGGCCGAGGACTGACTGGCTAAGCAGCAGCTCTGCAGAAAAGGACCTGGGGTTTACAGTGGACAATAACTGAATATGAGCCAAGAGTGTGCCCTTGTTTTGAAGATGGCTAATGGCATACTGGGCTGCCTTAGTAGGAGTGTTGCCAACAGATTGAGGGAAATGATTCTTCCCCTTTATTTGGCACTGGTGAGGCCACATCTGGAGTACTGTGTCCTGTTTTGGACCCCCACTACAGAAAGGATGTGGACAAATTGGAGGCAGTCCAGTGGAGGGCAATGAAAATGGTGAGGGGACTGGGAAACATGACTTATGAGGACAGGTTGGGCTGCTTTAGTCTGGAAAAGAGAAGACTGAGAGGATTTAATAGCAGCCTTCAACTACCTGAAGGGTGGTTGCAAAGAGGATGAAGCTAGACTGTTCTCAGTGGCGGCAGATGACAGAACAGGGAGCAATGGTCCTAGGTTGCAGCAAGGGAAGTTTAGGTTGGATATTAGGAAAAACTTTCCTATTAGGAGAATACAAAAGCACTGGAACAGGTTATGTAGAAAAGTTAATGGAATCTCCATCCTTTGGAGGTTTTACGCCCAGTTAGACAAAGCCTTGGGTGGGATGATTTATTTGGGGATGATTTATTTGGGTTCTGCTTTGAGCAGTGGTTGGACTAGATGATCTCCTGAGGTCCCTGCCAACCCTAATTTTCTATGATTCTATGATATTGGAATTGTAATGATATCACATACTAAAGGTTCCAGTATATGGCTTTATTTTTTTGTTATGAACATCATCCGTCATTCTTCAGGACACAAGATAGCTGATTTCTGGAGCTAGGCTTGGGACTTGCTCATTGCAAGTAATTCCATAATTTTTCACTTCCAGTTTTCTTGCATACTGTTCTGAACCGTGGAAAAACTGGCCAGTATCAGAGGTCTTAAATATCGTGCCTTGTGTTTGATTTTGCATTGCAATTGTTCATATTCCTAAAATGTAACTGACAGTCAAGAGAATTTGCAACAGTAACATATGATGTTGCTCAAAATCACAACTCTGATTAAACCAAACTGTCTCTGAAAAGAACCTTTAGTGATAAAGGAAATAACTGCCTCTGATTGTTACAATGTAAGATAATGCACTAAGAAGGAGCTACTGCAAAGACTGGTATTTGCCAACTTGAAAAATAGGTAGATTTCTTGGGACAAGATTTGTGTAGTCTGAATGATGATAATACTCAAGATCAGAACTCCATAGTAAAATGCTTTTCGGAGACTTGATTATATATGTAGTCCACTGATATTGTTGGATGGTGGGTAGGAAAGCATATAGAAAGAACAGAATGACTGAAGTTTGGTAGTTGGGATGAAGAGGCAGGAATCAGTTAACCAAAAGCACAGTGAGAGGTTATGGTGTTAGTGCTGGGATAGGGGTAGGGCACAGGTAGGGAATCAATGACTGGTATGACACACTGCTGTATGATAGCCATGGAGATTTCTTCTGTCCTGAAGCTGTTGTAAGTAGCAGTTAGGCAGTGGCTGATTCTGCACCATTGAGTGAATCTATTCTTCATGGAGTTCAGCTGTGTTCTCTAATAAGTTAGACCAGAGGTTCTCAAACTGTGGTCTGTCAACCACCACTGGTCCACAAGCTCCATTCAGGTGGTCCGCAGAAAGGTGACCTAAGGCTAAAGCTGACAAACATTACACTTGATTTCCCAGAACGTTGCAAAAAAAAACAACCAAAAACCAGGCACATCCATCACATTAGAAAGGTAAGACTACTGATATTAAAATATGAGTTATGTGCTTTAATTTTTAGAACAAAAAAAAGTTTATTAAGTGGTCCACCAAGACCCTCAGCAATTTTCAAGCGGTCCGTGAAAAAAAGTTTGAGAACCACTGAGCTAGACCATTTGCTAAAATCAAATTTTGCACCTTTTTGAATTTTAAGTGCCAGCATATTGTTGTATGAAAAAAACCTTTTTTTTTTTTTTTGAAAAGGGCAAGGAGAAGTAGTTTCTGGTATGGCTTACAGATTTAAATATAGCATTTATATTAAAAGAAAGCCTCCAAGTAATTAAATGGCTTTGCTTGCTGTTGGTGGTAATGAAAGAAACAATAAAGCAACTCTTATGTGTTAAGGGCTCTAAAACAGCTTAAAGTACCTGTCTTTAATCCTGGATGATTAAGGCTATTCTATAACAAGGTCATATTCAAGGAGATCAGGGATGTCACTGAATGATTCCTTCTCTTTTATGACTTCATTTTTCATTGCCACTGAAGTGATAAACAATTAAAATTCAAACAATTAAAATGTAAACACACCAGAGCATATCATTCAGTTACTCCCAACATGTAATAAAAAAGTGTCTCCCTAATCAATAATTGCTTATTATGACTTACAGTAATTATACAAAACATTAAGATGCTTAGCTATTGCTTTGGAAGAACTGTGGAAAGGAAGCTGAAAATCAGGATACTGTAACTGAGAGGGGGATCCTGGCTACAAAATGTTATTATGAAACTTATCAAAATGTTTATGTTCTTAACATGTCACTAAAGGCATCACTTAAATATTTCATAAATATTGTGTAGAAAAAATTACTATAAAAATCAGTAGAGCACTAAACTTATTTATTTACCTTTTATGTTGGCATTTTCCCCATGATATCTACTTCCTTACTCCTTATTTCCAAGTTCTGCAAAGCTTTATAAATGAAGCTGAGACAGCTGCAACTTCAGGCAGAGTTGGTAGCAGCAGGAGTAGGAAGGAACAGCATACTTCCCTAAATATTGTGGCACTTGTTATACCCTCAGTAGTATGAGTTAGTATTCAGGTTTTCTGTGGCTTTCCCATTCTGGCGTGTGGCATTTCATCAGCTTATGCTTTGCTTGCTTTCCTTTTTTCTCCCAGCCTACTTCATTGTAATGAACTTTACCCAAAACTCATCCTTGTCAAGAGTGTGATGCATAAGCTGGAAAATAAATTTGGAGTAGCAATGTAATGTCCTGCTGCCATTTCAGAGCATTTGCCTGCAGGGTGGTAACACTATCATTGTTGGAACATCTCTTGAGCCTTCTGTTTTTCAATGCCAAATGCCACCACATTGAGAAGTTGAGGGTAGATAAAATTTGTATCTTTGTATCTCTGCCTTTTACTATTACAAATACAGAATATAATGGATACAGCAATATAAAAAGGAGCCTCTACTTGACCTGAGGGGAGGAAAAGAAATCTTGTTTTAGGGACTACACTTCTGTTATTTCTAGTTCAAAAGATCCCTCTGGAACTATAGGGGAAGAGGAGCAGGTTTTAGGGAGGACCTTAAATGTCAAAGTTCCCAAGCCTAGATAACCCATTGGGCTAATATGATTAAGGCAGGCTGGTTGCTGGAGCCAACAGTACATGAGAGAGCACTATGACTATGTACCAAGTTACTGCTGGTATCAGTACATGAAAGAGCAGAATGTCCAAGTATCAAATATTGCTGGGTTGTGTGAGGGTGATCTTTAATACTAGTTCCAAGCAAGGCTTGAATTTATGTTTCTGCACTACTTTCATGTAATTCCAGGAGGTCAGGAATAGGAAGCATTCTGTAGTCTTCTTTAATAATAGTCTACAACATGACAGTGTTATTAAAGTAAGCTGTGGCATTTTGTGACCTTTCATTTTAGAATATTAATCTTTTTTCATAAGTTTGTTTTTTTTTTTTACTTAAGTCTTATTGCTCTCTTATGCTGTAACATATATTATATCAGCATATGCTGTATTCTGAGATCTGCTTAGTCTTTCTTGTTGTGTTTCTTGTTTAAAACCCGCTATATACAGGAGACATTACAACATGTTCGTTAATAAGTTTCTTTATTTTATATCTTCTGTATTTGGCCTTTGTTGTTGTTAAAATCATATTTTAGTGATAACATTTTCAAATGGGCTTTCTTAAATGGTATATTTCTGTACACATACTGTATAATGTATTTCTTACACAGTATATTTCTGTCTGTAAGCTGTATAATGTATTTATTTCTTGTACATCCAGTTATTATAGATTTTAATATTAAATAATTAACTCATTGAATTATTTCTTTACCTGCACATTTCTGCCCATGTTATACATGCAGTACATGCTTTGTTTCTTTTTCTCTGCCTTTACCTGGCTTTTCAACAGTTGGTTGGTTCTGTTTTCTGTCCTATTTAATGGACAGTTTATTTTTTGAAGTAGAACCCATTATTAGCACTCTTTGGTCTATATTTACTGTTATTGATTGTGCTTGACAAATTTACTGTTTTGAAAAGGCTCAATAGCATTGGTCATTTGTGCTGGGTTGCCAACTTAAATGTGCATTATGAGACAGTGAATCAACGCTGAAATAACAGCAGTTCAGAACAGACCAATTTCTGGTGTGTTACCTGTATGTCTGCAGAGGACCAGCCAGAAGATAAATGTTCCAAATTTTAATGCCCAAAGCCTGCTGACCAGGGCATCCAGAAGCAGAGACCACTTACGTTTTGGGGATGCATCAGGTCCTTTTGTCAATAGTTGAGTTGCACCTGTCTTGTCTTTGCAAATGATGATGAACACTTAATGCTCTTTTAAAAAACATTATTATAGAATGCCTATATAAGCACAGCGGTATCACAAATAAACATTCAGTTATTTTACACGCATGATATCAAACCTGCATAGCAAGGTTTTGGTTATGCAATAATACTATAGCCTGACTCTTCTATTTTTGTTTTTCATGAATGCTTACTGAATATTGACTTGATTGGGTTTGATTTATAAAAGAAACCAAGGAAATTCAGATACTTCCAGCTTTATAAGTAAGAGATCCCTAACGGATTTTCATAAGACTCTTCAAAAACAAACATTTCAGTCAGAAACACTGGACAACAATGATGCACACTATCAGGTATTTTTCTTTTCAGCTGGATTTATTGAATATTATATATTTCCTTAAAGCTTGCTTTGTTTAAAACCAATGTTGTTATGTTTTTTTTCAATATAAATCAAATGGCTGCACTGTGTGGATGCTGCCTTAAGAGAAGCTCTGTAGCCAGTATTTCCAGAGGTCATGTATATTAAGGCAAATTTAGAGCACAGATCAGTGTGAAAAACACCCCAAAAGCCTCTGCTCAGCTATTTCTCAAGGGCTTGTCACTTTGCCAGGGCAGCCTCTTGAATATGTGCATGTATGCACTTGCAGCTTTGTAGCTTGGCCTCAGGATCAAAGTCAGAGGCAGTTTTACCATTGTCTTTTGCTAAAAGCAGAATCAAGCCTTTACTTCTGAGATCTTGTGATAAAGGATAGTGCAGATATAGTTTCCTCCTGGCTATGCTCACTGCCAGCCAGCCAGCACCTTCACATTTTACTCCAGGCTGGCTCATTGTGGCATCCTTATGGAGGGAAGTGTTCAGTTACTTGAGCCTCTAGCACCTCTCTTTTGGGAATCTTTATTTTAGAAGAATAGTACCCAGCAAAGTCTGTGCGAGTAGAAGCTGGCCTAGACCTTGGGGTATATCTGGTCTGGTGGTGTTAAAGTAACTGAATACAGAAATATAGTACAGTTCATGGTACAGTGCTCCCATTGCTCTTTTGTAGTAATGAGAGATGTCTGTATACACTGCCTGGTTTCTTTGCTATTATCCTAGCTCTTAATAAAGAAAACCCAGCTCACAACCAGACTTCTTAAATTGGATTCCTTTGAACAGAAATCCAGTTAAATCCCTGAAAAATAGAGTTGGAGCACATCTGGAAGAAGACATCTCAGTGGGTCATTAATCCAACCCACTACTCTAACCCATCCCAGCTAAGCCTTGCCCAAGCATGAGTGACAATTTAATTTTTCTCAGTACAGTTCCAGCTTCATTCTACAACTACTAGCCATAGAGCAAAGAAAGCTAAATGGTACAGAGGGGTCTTATAATAGATTGATTTGACATCGGAACTGTTATATTGTTTTATTTATATTGTAGTAGGACCTAGAAACCCCAGTCAGGAATTGGGAGTCCCAATGTGCTAGAGTAGTGTACATGCTCATAACAAAAAAGATTATCTATTCCCATCAGGGTTTACATTCTGAGTGTATTGTGAGAGGCAGCAAACACAGATGGGTAGAGAGAGAAGAATGTGAGAAACAAATTGTATAATTATCAGTGGTCATAACACCAGCTACCTTGTCATAGTCTGGTGCTTTGTAGGCCTCACAGAAGAGATGAGTGAGGAAATACTTTTAACAAGGCTAATTCTGATTAATGACAAGTTCTAGATTACTCCAGTTTCCAACTTGCTCTTTCTTTGTAAGAGGTTTCACTTAGTCCCTCTCCTACAGGCAAGCCTTGGACACTTAAGTGGACTCTGTGATATCTCATCAAGAAGCACTCTCACTTCATCTGAGTTCGATCTACGAAGCCTGCAGCCTGACCGTCGACTCGAAAATCTGCTAAAACATGTTAGTGCAGAGGACTTTGAAAGGCAGAATGAAGAAGCCCGGAGAACCAACAGACATCCAGAGCTCTTTGCCCTCTATCCAACAGTGGACGAGGTAAACTCATACTTCTGAAACTCTCCTTAGCTGGTTTGCAAGTCAAAGGGAAGAGCACTTTCAGACAGTCTCAGTTAGATGAACTCCATTCCAGTAAATATTCTTTCTTCCTTAAAAAATGAAATGCTTGCCAATTGGGGCAATGCATTATGGTCTTGTCTAGTTACAGATTTAAGGTTCCATATAGAATTAATAACTGCTTAATAATGTGATTAATAATAGGAAGATGCTGTAGCTATACGGCCAGTTCCAGACTGCCCAAAGGAACATCTGGGAAATAGGATCTTGGTGAAGTTGCAGACTCTGAAGTAAGTATCTTCCTATGCCTTGTGGTTTCACCAGCCTTCATGACAAACTTCATGTCACTTTTACATGCTAATTGTCTCGTAACATACAGTATATTTACATCATTTAGAGTAGATTTCTCAGCACCCATTATAATGCAGACTTAATGTTGCAGTTCTGTTTGGATTCTTCACTTTTTTCTTTCTTTGTCTTGTTTTCTATGACTACACATTGAAAGATTTTCTCAGAGATAAACTATCCAAGAAAAACAGGTCCATAACTGAACATTTTTAGGAACCAATTCATATGCTCATTGTGTGGTGTTTGCTTCTTTTTAAATATGGAAGCAATCTATAACTAGAATAGGATGACAAAGTTCCTTGAAACATGGGAAAGTCCATCTAAACAGCTAACTTCTCCCTTGTGCTTCTTAGAACCACTTACTTATGTACCCATGTTACAAAATTGTTTAGGAGGTTATCAGAAAATATGAGGACAAATTCTTTGCTACATCTAATAATAAGTCTTGGATGTATATGATAAGGAAGGCAACGCTTAGGGGAAAAAAGACCTGTTTCAAGCTCCTCAGTGCTGTGGGTGGTTTCCTGCTGGCCGACTCTAGTCGTAGCCTCAGCATTACTGTAAACTGTGCCAAAGGCCTCAGAATCATAAGGGTACTGAATTACCTTGACTATGCCTTTTGGTTTGTTTATGACCACATTCCTCATGCTGAAATTTTGATTCCTATGGTATCCATGTAAGACTGGAGAAATCACCCATGCTGGGGGAATCTTCCAACAGGATAAACCTCCCCCTACCCCCTCCCCTCCCCTCCCCTCCCTTAGCTTTGGGAGAATTGAGATCTCTCAGATTATGCCAATCTCTACTTATTTCATAAAGGAAATGCCAGATACAGCCTCTATTTTTGATTATAGAAGGTCACAAGAGTGATATGTTAATCAAATACTCTGTCTCTCTCTCCTTTACAGGTTTGATATAGAAATAGAACCATTGTTTGCATGCATAGCTCTCTATGATATAAAGGAAAGGAAAAAGGTAAGAATGCAACAGAGCAGAACAAAGAGCAATAACAAAGCATAAATATTGTATTGGTTAATAACTGCTTTTTTCAGGTGAATTTCATTACAGTCTGAAAATACTAGAATTCTTGGCCCCATATCTTATATTTTGTGACATTTTTGTCTTTTGAAGGATTAATTTATATTATGTTGCCAAAAATAAAAAATGTATTTATATGTATTGGAAATATGCTAAAATTCTGCTGCCATCCTTATACAACAACAGTTGCATGTTTTGGATGCTTAGAGCAGATCCTAAGCTTGTTTATAACATGTCAGTCCAGCATGTGTTCTCTGATTATTTTTGGTCCCTCCTTTTCAGAATGTAGTCATGAGGTAGTCACACCAAATGATCACATACTACAATGCCATGAGACACTGTGTGATGCAAGGTGGCATCAACTTCATTGGGGATCAGGCTGTAACGATGTAATCCGATATACATATAATGTTGCGTGTTTGCAAACTTTAATTCCTTGTTGGTGGGGGAGGCTATTTTTGTTCTTTGGTGGGGGGAAGCTTGCATTACTAGCTATTGTTTTTAGACTTTAAAAGTACCCTTTCATATAATTTAACTTTTCAATGAATAATAAATTCATGGAAATGTTGTTGTTTTAAAGATCTCTGAAAATTTTCATTGTGACCTGAACTCAGAACAGTTCAAAGGATTCTTGCGATCTCACACACCCACTGTTGAGCTATCTAGTCAAGCAAGATCTGCAGTATTTTCTGTTACTTATCCTTCTTCTGATATCTACTTAGTAGTAAAGGTACGTATCAATGCCACTTCTGTTTTTTGCTGGTTTCTAGCCCACAGTTTCTGACCATAGTCATAGTTTGGGTTTATAAAATTTTCAAGCAAAAATGTTGTGCTGCCTAGACTTTTTGATATCCACGATAGTGTTGGTGTAAGAATCTACAGAAGTATCTCACTGCCCAGCATTGTAGTTCTGCCAAACTTTTATGGTTCCCAGTGTGACTATTCAAAAGAAACTTAAAAGCAAAATCAAGTAAACCATTTCTAATTTTGAATAAGAGTCATTGTTTCTGAAGTTGTCACCTGATATGTTTTATGGGACTATTTCTTTTTAAACCTCAAAATGATGTTGGTGAGCTTCTCTTTTCATTTGGCACTAGATTTCCCTCGATTCTAACCCAAATACAGTAACACCAGTTTGGTTGTTCTGCTGAATACTAGGTTTTTTTTCAATCAGTAAGCACTGATTGAAAGCTAGGGGAATTGTGATGATGGATTGTTCCTAGAAAAAAAATCACAGACAATTTATATTATTTAATATATTAATAGTCTTAGTAATGGGTTAATCTTATGACTATAGTCCAGTTCTTTTATTATGGCAGACAGGAAAATACTTTCTTTCTTTCATGTATGGTTTTTTAATTCGTGGTTGTCTGGTTTTGTTTTTTGGGTGTTATTTTCTTTTGGTAGATTGAAAAAGTCCTTCAGCAAGGAGAAATTGGAGAGTGTGCAGAACCCTACATGGTACTAAAAGAAAGTGAGGGAGGAAAGGTACGTATGATGATATCATGGATGTTAAATGAAAACAAGCAAGCAAAGAGGAAAATAGTAAAAAGAGCATCTACTCCTATTAAAATCTGCAAAGTAGTGAATGGAAATAAGTCTTTTGTTACATATATAGAAAATCCTGGCTCAGGTGATTGACTGAAAACAGGTTATAGGTGAAGTCAATACTTTTTATTTACTTCTCCAGAAATCAGTGCCTAGGACGTTTTAAGCAGTGCCAAACAACAGATGACCACATTTTCCAAGGGTAATGTCCACACATGGTACAAATATTTGCGCGCACATGGCATTGATTTGGGTGTGTAAACCACCTCCTTGCATGTGTATATAGCCAGTTAAACACTATCACTTCAAATATTTCTGTTGGTTCAGTTAACCATTATTTATCTCTTGAGAGGGGGATAGTAGTGTTTCTGGAACTTTGAAATGTATTACCATGTCAGAGTTCAGAAGAACAGTTATATTACTGTTGATCATGAAATCTCTTGATTTTTTTATGATGAATATCAAGGTTGTCACTCTGGGTGCAAGGTCAGTAAATAATGATGTTCATGAAAACCAGGTAAATATCTGCCTGTCCCTTATTTACATATAAAAACTTCACAAGCCTTTGAAAGAGTCAGCAGAGAGAAGTTTTTAACTCCGAATGATGCAACAAATCTCATCTGCTGCATATGAACTGAGTTGCTTGCACCACACCAGTTCCTACATGATAGTGATAAATGCTTCAGAAATGGAGGATGAAATTTACCCCAGTGTCAGTACAAGGCTTTTACAATTCTGAAGCTCCTTCTTAAAGGTGGACCTGTGCTTAAGTGGTGCCTATGCCTTGCACTGGTGTTTCTCAGCGTGGCTAATCTCACCCAGACAGAGAGAGAGAGAGAGAGGGACCATCATTACCACTCTGTATGCTGAAAGTAGCCTTGCACAATATATACTTCATATGAGAAGGACTCTCACTCTAGTACCATTTGCTTTAGATAAATAATTTAGAAAAGGTTAAGAATGCACACTGAAAATAGTTTTTTGCTGCTTTGTTTTGAAGTTAAATTTTAGGGCTTTTTCATGTATTGATTTTGTGTGTGTATGTGTGCATTTTTCTTTTAGAGCAAAGAAAAAATTGAAAAACTGAAAACCCAAGCTGAGTCCTTTTGCCAACGTTTGGGGAAATACCGGATGCCTTTTGCCTGGGTTCCCATAAGCTTAGCCAATTTCTTTAACATTTCAACACTTGAAAGAGAAATACCTGAGGCAGAAAATGTAAATGGTAATAATTTAAATATTGTTTTTAATGCAAAACAAATCTTTACTAATGGAAATATTAGTAAGCAATCTGTCAGTGGATCAGAGTATTGTCATCAGCAGGGATCCTGGTTTTCTCTGATTTAAAAACTGCAAATTCTCTGACAAAAAACCCCAAATCCATGATAAAAATTAAAGGCCCCCCACAGTCCCTCCCAATGCTGCTGGTGCCCCGCACTCCCCCCACAGTCTCAACAGCCCTCCTGATGCCCCTTGCAACAGACCCCCAGATATGCAGACACAGACACTGACACCCACCCCAGCAGGTAAGCATGTGTCGGGGGAAAGGGAAGGTGCTGGGGGAGTAGATCAAGAAGGGGGAGGAGTGTGCCCCTGTGCCCACTCCCAGGATCAGGGCCAGAGGGTGAGGGCAGGGGTGCCACTCTATGGGCCACACACATGTTGGCTGGCCTGATAGGAGGTTCGCACATGGAGGCCGCCACCGCAGAGCCATGCCCTTCGCCCCTACATCCTAGAGGTAAGTGGGGCTGTGCTCTGGCCGCATGCTAGCCTCCCTCTCCCCCTCCCCTGGACAGCCGGCCAGGCGGCATGTGTGCGGCCCGCACATGGCGGGCACCACCACACTGTGCCCCGTATCGCTTGCCTGCAAATCCCCCCGCAGAGGGGCACTCCTGCCCTCACCCCCTGGCCCTGCTCCCAGCTGCAATGTGCTGTCTGGGGCCAGCAGCACCACAAGCTCCCTCGGCCCCCAAACCATCTTCCCCAGCCCTGCCCCACAGCCCCACTTACCTCCATGCTCCAGTGGCGAAGGGCGAGTGTGAGCCTGAGCCCGACCTTGGCTGCTTCAGAGGCTCAGGCTTGGCCCTCCCCCCTCTCCCTCCCCTTCCGGGCAGGGCTGGGGGTTTCCCGCCCTTTTTGCAGTTGGCTTTTGCAGGCTGGAGCTGTGTCAGCCTACAAGAGCTCTTTGCAAAAGCGGAGAATCCATGGATTTCTTTGCTAAAAAGAGAAATCCGCGTTTTCTCCAATTAAAAACAGGGAATCCATGGTTTTCTCTGTTTTTCTGTGGGAAACGGAAAACCCAGATCCCTGGTCATCAGTTTCAGAATTATAGTTGCTCAGTTTCCCATTTCTGTCTCTAAATAGCCATAAATTAACATGCTTAGCTGGAAAACCTCCTAAATGTATTCTTGTGTATATTCTGTGGATTCTCACCATACCTGTTCTATGCCTGATTCTGATTCCTCACTAGTTCTAGCATCTAAAACTTCTACGCTAGTTCTAGAATAGAAGAACTTCATTAACAACAGTGATGTTCATCTAGATTTAGGCTGCTGTGAGATCACAATAAAGCCCTCCAAATCACCCACAATATGCATATGATGCTCAGTCAGGGTACTTACAAAAAACCCCCAACAGGACGAATTGGCTCATCTCCCATCATGTCGTTGGCCGAAGCAATTTATAGTGGTATGCTCAATAGCACCAGTGAGGTCCACTTCAGAAGTCATTTTGTACTTACATTTTCCATCAACTCGATTTAAGAGTAAATGTAGGTAATGTCTTTTGATGTTTCCTACCCAATACTGCAGGGCGCTTGCAATCTCTTCTTACTAAGTTTTAATGAATCTGTTTTGCTTTAAGATGGACCTTATATTGAAACAAAATAAGATTAATTTTAAAAAAATAATAATTTACACTTGCAGGGAAAAGCTCCATTAGTGACAGAAGAACAATGGTGCAACACACCAGAAAGCTTTCTGAGAGAAGCCTTACCTTAGAGGACAGTTGCACAGCATCAAACTTCAAAACAACCACCATGACAATCAACACCTTTTTCAAACAGGTACTGCATGACCTTTATTTTAGAGTATGTATAGCATTACATTGTGTTGATAAATCTAGACACAAAAGAGAACAGAATTGGAAAAAATACTGTTGTAACAAGCAAATGGGACTTATCATTTTGTTCCCCCCATGAAGCAAGCAGTTACCTATTGCTGTCTTTAGATATATGCAGTTCACAAAAGTAGATAATACTATGACTGACCCTATTGATTTATATCTGTTATCTTGTATCAAATAACTTTATGAAGTTTATTAATTTATCTTTACCCTGACAGGAAGGAGATCGACTTAGTGATGAAGATCTATTCAAATTTTTAGCTGATTATAAAAGATCTTCCTCCTTGCAGAGAAGAGTTAAGTCTATACCAGGTAAAAATCTTTAGGGTGTGTAAGGTGGGTATCTACCTTTCTTAAATGTCTGTGAAAATCCCAGCCTTAATGTGCAGTAATAGCAATAAGTTGGCAAACGTTAAGTGTTAAGCCTATAGTCTGGAGTGTTAGACCATGTTTTAATGACTAGACTAAGCCAACTATTAATTTGATTTGCTTACTCGCGCTTCTCAGTAGATACAAATCTTTAGTTTTTAGGCGCTGAAATTTGTTCGCTTGTATCAATAATTTACAGCAAATTGATTCGAGGTTTTTGTCTTAATCAGTTTTTGAGGAGAAAAGGATTAAAGCAAGCTCTTCATCAAGCCTTGCTGTTTATCTAAAAACATTTTGAATGGATCAGATTAACAACTTTGACTTGCTCTTCCTGTTAGTTGACTCAGTGACCATTAATTAAGATAGGCAAAGGTTAAGTTTGGTCACTCACACTGGTGTGACCAGCAAGCACTTTTAAATAGACTAGGTTTTCAGCCCTTTTGGGTTGCTAAAGATGACCTCTAAAAGGTGAACTCAGTGTAACTGATGTAAAAGTGACCACTGTGCTTTTCAGACAGCAGCTCTGGGCTGTGGTGAACTGCTTACAGTCGGTGCATAAGTCTAAAGCCTAATTATGACCCTTCAAATGTTAACATTACTAACTCATTCTCTTTTGATCCCCAATGGTGGGAGGGAGAGATGGATACCTCCTTTTGTGAAGATCTTCAAAATATGATTATCTCCTTTTAGTATCAGAGATAGTTAGTACTGCTTTTATTTTCAGTTTCTCTCTTTCAAAAATGTTCTGCCTTTAGCATGCAACAGATGATAAAGTTAACTCAGCATGTCAAGTTCCTTAATCCCTGTCAACTTGAATTTGCAGAGTAGATCAGTGAAAATAGTGCTTTTTATCTTACTAAATAGAGATATCTACAAGTTACTTCCTGTGTTTCCAGATAACAAATACTTTTTCCAACCAAGTTTTGTTTCTCTTGAAGTCTTCAAACTATAAATAATTAATACTTCTGATTGCAACTTTTGATATTTTGGACAAGCATTTGGTTTGGTATTTATTCTTTTGGTTTGTTTTCTGTATTATATTGCTTTATTTGGTGGTGTTCTAAATTCCTTCTTACTGATGAAGTGCTGAGCTTTCACTGAATTTTTTTCAGGACTGCTTAAATTGGAGATCTCTCCAGCTTCAGAAGTCCTCAACTGTTGTCTCACCCCTGAGTTACTACCAGTGAAACCATTTCCTGAAAACCGTAACCGTCCTCAGAAAGAGATTCTGGAATTCCCCATTCGAGAAGTCTATGTTCCACACACCATCTATAGGTAACGATGAAGACATTTTCAAAAGCACTTAAGCATAAATCCCATTATCTTTTTGTGTACTTAAATGGCAGTTTTCTGCAGCATGGCAGCTTGCCTGTCCCCTCACCCTCCTTATAGCTCCGGACCAGCCCAGAGCAGTGAAGGTAGAGGTTGGGGCAGGGGGGTATTCTTCTGTAGCAGTAAGTCTGGAGCATCAGCCACTGTGGGAATCCATTGCAGTAAGGTCCCATGCAGGAGGAAGGCTTTTCTTCCAACACAAATATATTGCCTGTTTGTGGCCTAAGCCAGAGCTGTCTAACTGGTGGTCCACGGGCCACATGTGGCCCCCAAAGGGTTAGCATGCAGCCCACAGGCTTCCGTTTGGCAGCCCCAATGTTGCTTCTTCTGAGACAGCCAGGTTCTTCAGGCCCTCCTGCCATCCTCTAGCCTCTGCTTCCTGCCCCCACTCCTGGGGAGTGGGACAGCACAGTGGAAGGAGTCTGGAGTGCCCATGCTGCTTGTGCAGTGAGGGCTCAGGAACAAGCTGCTCACAGTGCACTCAAGAAAGACAGAAGCCTGGCTGCCTGCACTGCAGGTGGACATGGAGCTGGCAGGGGCAAGAGTGGGGAGGGGTGGTACTGCCTATGCTGCATGTGTCACGGGGTAGGTGCTGGGCTGCCTGCGTGGTGGGGGAAAATGTACAGGGAGAGGGGATTGCTGATATGGTGAGTGACCCTCTGTCTGTGGCCTGCACCTTGTGCATACCATGGCCCCAGCTTCCCAGAAGTTGAACAGCCCTGGCTTAAGCTAAAGCAGATCTAGGGAGTCAGTGCTTTGATGAAGAAAATGCAACATTTCTGCTAAGAGTTTTTTGAGAAAAACTAACCTGTTTTTTGTTATAGGCTACCTATTATTTTCAGGTTTATTTTACCCTCTTGTACTTGAAAGACAATCAGTACCTAGGCTTAGAACTTGCTATTTGCAGTGATGTTTCTGTTTCTGTCCATAACTAGTCAGGGAAAGAGAAGTCAATTCTTTTATAAAGGTTACCGTTATGCACTAATTATTTAGTCTTTTAACTGTTGGAGATAAAAAAAAAATTCACTGACTATCTGCTTTCTTCCTGCTCATACTGCTTATTAGGCCTGTACGAGTAGACAACTATTTGATCCAGCTTCGGATCCAGCTGTTTCAGATGCCAGGGATCCGATCCGGAGAAAGTTGTGCCTTCATAGTAACCACTTTTTGTGGCAGTGATCCAAAGCTTTTGCTGATTGTAAAATCACAGAAAAATAGGGCTGGAAGGGACTTCAGGAGTTTAGCTACTCCAATCCCCTGTTCAGCACAGGAACCTATCCATCTGAACCATCGCAGACAAACATTTGTTTAACCTGCAATTAAAAAACCTCCAAGGATAAAGATTCCACAACTTTTCTTTTTGGATTTCTTAACCATGCATAGTGTTAGAACGTTCTTTTTATTTTTGCAAATGCAGAATAAATAATGCCCGGGTCCATGCCAGTGAGCCAGGCTTCTTACACATCTAGGCTAGGGACAGAAATTATACATAAACTGGTATAATTGATCAGAAACTGGTTCAAATCTGTAATACAATAGAAGTGCAGTCCACATAAACTGCTTTCAAAGTGGCTGAAACTGGTTTAATATAAACCTGGGTCGATGTAGTATCAGATGGAACTGATTTAGGTTGAATTGGTTTACTGAACTTCTGTCCCAGATCCCCTCCAGGTTCAAGTTAACTCACAGTCCCCCAGCAACCTAGGATGCTTCGCACCTCCCCTGCAAGCCCTTCTCGAAGGGTGGGAGGGCTAGCCTTGGCCCAAGCTGTCTGCTCCTGCCGAGCAGGGAGGCCTGCTTTAGTTCCCCCAGGCTTCTGGCTTGAGCCAATACAGGCATTTCCAGAATCAGAAGTGAATGTCTGTTTACTTCCTTATTGCTTCAGTCTAAAAGGCTTAGACTAACTTGCAAAGAATGAATTGATTCAGCCTCCGGTTTTTTGACCGTCTGCACTGAGCCCTAAAATTTGAAAATAAGTTGAGATCATTTCAGTTCTAATCATTTGCTCTACCAAATAAACCTGCTGATCATTGCCATCCATTTTCAGGGCTAGTTAATTTAATATTCTTGAGCAGATTCCAGGTTTTTGTCTATATCAATTGGTACCTTTCTGGGGTCTGAGTGCTGGCATCAGGTGCCTTCACTCAGGATCTGGTTCACCACACACTGCACCAGTTCTGCTTATATAAAGTAACCCACAAGACACACATGTTTCTTACCTTGTGTAGATTAGATTTTCATGTGTTGTGGCCCCAATCCGTTGCCACGTCAGGGGCATTTCTCTGACACTACATTTATTGTTAGTATGTTGAGAAAGAGGTTACTAGCACACATCCTCTAACTTTTGTAATGCTGTTGGTACAAGGTATCTCACCATATTTGTCAGCTTGCCATTGTCTCTCTGGTGAGAGATTTCCCTCTCTTTCCTTCCTTTATGGATCAGCTCTAGGGATTCTCTCGCTATATAGAATGATAGAGAAATATGTCTGGAAGGTATCTCAGAATAGTCCAACACTGCATTGTTTATTCTTGTTTTATTTGCCAAGATCCTAAACCTCTAAATTTCATCCCAGAATGCGGGTCCTGCTCATGTACTATGGTCAGGGTTCTGTCATTGGAGCCCCCATCATGTTTCTCCCTCTCCTGTTGCCTCCCTGCTTCTTTAAAAGATCTCAGGAGAAGGTAGTTTTTAAAGTACTGCTGTTGGAAGAGGGGATGTAACAACATTTCACTTCATTCCACAGCCACAGATAGCTGTCAGGGTACAGCATGACTCTGCTTCTGTTCAGTGTATGCATGACATGTGACTGTGTCCATGCATATGGTTTTCTGAAGTTATTCCACTTTCTAAAATAAAAGCTAACACATTGTGTAATATTTTGTGGCATTTGATACAAGCCAAGAAAGAACAACATTTCAAAGAATAGCAGTCAGGTGACACAAGACTCTCTCCCTATACAACTTATTACAGTGCTTCCAGTTGAGTCGCCATGCCTGACATCCCATAACAAAATGAATTATGTAATATAGAAGTAGTGAAAAATTATGCCACAATGGCATGTAGATTACTGTGTAGTCACTGAGATGAGACACTGAATAAAACACACATTTCCTTAAACTTCCTTAAAGCACAGACTTGTGCAAAAGCATTAAAAAAAATTAAAATGCAAATGTTATGGTCAGAGATCTAGCATGCAGTTACTGCACCCCGGGCAGCAGTAGTGGCCAACATTTGTGCCCTCTCAATATCAGTGCCAGTGGGGCTGATGTCCTGGTCACCAACCCCTAGTTATGCTACCGGTTTTACCTCAGATACTTTCAGTTTCTTAAAATATTTGGGGGTAACTACAGTTAGTATTATGAAGAGAACCTCTTTTATTAGTGGGTTAGCAGATTTCTATCATTCAACATACATACAACAACATTTTTGCAAACCATCCCAAGAACTTGGCTATACAGGTTGTTTAAAGGAGAAAAATGATTGACAAAGACATCAACTAGGTCGCTAAACTTGCATGCTAAACTTCAAAAACAAAGCAGAGACCTGATAGTATCATGTCTGCCTTTACACCTCATGAGTCACCTGTAAAATGTTTCAATCTTGGAGTTTCCTCTTTTGATTCTGATAGTGCTGTTTTCTGCCTTTCAGAAAAATCTGATCTTTTCTTCTTGATCTTTGTAGTTCTTCAGATGCCTTGTTAGCTTGCTTTTTGGCCTACAGTATGTAGCAGCAGAACAACATCAATAACAGTGCGATGTTATTAATAATAAAAAAGAAAATTCCTAGAGAAACAGGGTGCATCTATGCATGCAATTAATTCAACTGAATAAACTCCAGCACAGTTCACACTGGAGTTTTATTGCTCCTGGGCACCGTGTTTACATGTGTGCCTGGGACCACTGCAAGTTGAACCAACTCAGAGCAGCCCTGGTTGGCAGGAGGTCCAGGGGGTCAGCCTGCCAGCCTGGGGCTGCTCTGACCTAGTTCAACATGCTGTGGAGGGGCTGACTGGGACACAAGGGTGCTCCCATGTGGGACTAGACAGCAGGAAGCCCCCACACTGTAGCACTCTTATGCCCCAGCCAGCCCTGTCAGTATTTACAAGTACATTGTAATGCACTAAATAATACTGCCACAGGATAGTACTTGTGTTTACAAGTAATAACCTATGGTGTTTATTAGTTTACTGAGGTCTAATAGGGCCACACATGTAGACACTGAGACTTTACTGCAGAGCTAATTAAGCAACTCCACAGTAAACATCTCATCTAGATGCATCCATAGAATATGAAAGTTGCTCATAAAGCAAAGAGTGAAATTACAGGAGACTTTCCATAGAAAAGTGAGCATGAATCTACAGAAGGCATTTCATTCCATGAAACCAGCATGTTTGCATCTCAGGGTTTTAGAGCTGCCCTCTGTTTCTAATTAGAATTCTTTCAGTACTCCATCTGCAAAATACCCTACCTGTAAAAGGGTATCTGAAATACTCTCACTGAAGCCTTACAGGGCTTTTTTCTAATTAAGTGCCCTCCTTTAATTGTAGGTGTTCAATAAATTTAACTTTACAGTTCTTGAATAATTGTAATTGGAAAGCAGCATATGTTTACCCTGCGCCACATATTGAACAAAAATAAAGATGCTGCCTGGCCTAAAATGCTGAGCGGTAGCCACAGACATCTCATGTGAGGAATAAAATGCAGAACAAAACAGACCAATCCATTCTCAGATGATGCAATTTCTAGATTCCTGTTTTAAAAAACAAAAATTATATGTATATCAAAAGCAGAATAAATGAGAATGGAGGCTATTTAAAATCTTCAGCACTTACCATAATGCTAGTCAGATTTACTGAAATATTTCCATTTGTCATGTAGTTTAAGCTATTCTCCATCTTCTTCTTTAAACACTCCAGCTTGGTGTTGAAAGTTGCTCTGTAGCTCATCTCTTCAGCAAACTGTTTCTCAAGCTCGCACAGAACCTCATTCCGAGTTTCAAGTTGCTACACTTTCTCCCTTTAGGCTAAACTGCTCCAGTAATTCTATCAGAGTTGTTGCAGATATTGAGCTGTTAAAACGTATGAGCCCTTTGCCCTTTGAAATCAACCTGTTCTTTTAGTCCAGTTCCAAGCTGCAGGATACCTTGTGACAGGATGTCAGTTTTCTGCCTGGACTAAGGAAAGTGGGCACCTTGCACTTCTTTCTGGCCTGATGCATAGTTCCCTTTGGTTGCACTATTTAGAGAATAGATGTTGCTCAAAAGGACTAAAATAGATATTATGAACATTGCTGCTTTATAAACTAGGCTTCTGGGCTCCTATAGGTTTGCTAATATGGTCTAAAAACAGTTTCTAAGGTCTCAGCACAGAAGAGAAAAATGTGAATGTAATCAACATTTAGAAAAGAGTATTTCCAAGTATCACAAGTTATCCCCTGATTTCCTGTTGTGGTACAAGTGCAGCCATTTAAAGTACTGGGTGTTGTAGGGTCTATGACTGACTTTTTAAAATAGTGAGACCTGAATTATAAATTTAAAGTACCCTAATAAGGAGATAATATAGTAGCCTGAGCCATTATATTGCATCATATGATACATGTGACTGCACAGAAGCATATTATCATTATTGCTCTATTCTGATAAATGTCCTGCACCTTCAGGGATAGTTTGATATCCCAGCAGCAGATCCCTCAACTTTAATTACTGTTACATACCCTGTGGTTTATTTTATTGAGAGAGACTGATTTTGCTTTTATTTGTATCTTTATTTCATAGAATGGTTTCTGTGGAATTGTATAGACATTGCTTTGTTCTTTTGACATCAAACTGTTTTCCTTATTCCTGTATTCCTTTTTACTGACTTATGCATAAATGGCTCTGTCATTTTTTACCTAAGAAATTAATGTCTAGATACCTATCATAAAGAGGTCCAAGTTTAAAAATCACAATAAAAACAGTGCGAGTAGATTTGCTGATACATACACATAATACATGATACCTCCCAACTGCAAGTAAAAATAGATACGATTGTAGCTGAACACATTTCAGAAATGCTTCATCCTAGAGGTGACAAATGCAAAACTGAAGGTATCCAGCTCATTCAGCCCTGTGGGCTGAACTCAAAACTATAAGGCTTTTTGCAGGTTGGATGACTTGCCTCTGGCAAAGGGAAAGCAGCTTGTCGGTGTGGCTGCTAGAGTCACTACACTAGCGCAGCTCAAGAATCCAGGAGGTGAACGCCGCTCCCACTTGCCTTCTTCCAACCTTTCTTTGATGCCTATTTTAATCACCAATCCTAGTAAAAAAAACAAACCAAATCAGCAGTGGGCAAAGAGATGTTGAAATGGGGAGAGAGCAGCATTCTCCCCTGGGTTTGGAGCTGGGTCAGTGCAGCAGTTCTGGCAGCCACACTGAGAAGCCCCCCAAGCTGTACTTTTACCAGTTGTGGGCTGTGTGTGCCTTGACTTGCATCAGAGGCCAGACTGGCCCTAATTATTCTGAAAATTAGGGAGAACCAAAGGTGAGAATCAGTCAACCACATTTATACCCACATTTATGCCCTAAGTGATGGGGAAGGATCAGGATTGTACTCTGTTTGTCCTTCACCTTGCTATTCTTTACAAGTTAGAAATTTGTGATGCTTTGATCTTTTTACTCTGAACGACCTACTGCAATCCTGGTGTCAGCACTTTAAAGTGGGTTTGGTTTTATTTGTTTGATGTAATCTTGGTCCTATTGAAAGTAATAGGAGTTTTTGCTATTTACTCTAGTGGGCTTGGATTCCACCCAGTGTGCCTCTTTTGAAGCTGGTGGGAGTTGAGCACAGGGATCCAAGGGCAGACTATGGCATTAAAACAGAAATCTGCGTAGCATTTGCATTTGGCACAGCTTCTGAGACATGTTGTTCATGTATCAAGACCTTTCAGATAAAGAGTACAAACCAGGGCTGAAATGGGTACAGCTGTTCTTTGGCCAGTAGGACCTCAGCAGGTGGAGTATCCATTTAGTGCTTAATTCTGAACTGCGATCTTACCCTATGTGCGTACCCTATGTAGAACACCATGTGTGGTAAGGAGAGCTAGAGAAAGACTCTAATAGAAAGACTGACCCTTGATCCAGAATACCCTTGCTTGCCTACTAGTGTTGTGCTCATCAAGGAGTGTAAGCTCCCTGTAATGGAGCAGGGCATGGTTGTTTGGTTACTGGATGATTGAAATGATTGTGGCTATTGGACATGGATGAGAAACCATCTATTGGGCATAAGCAAGAGTCACCAGTCCTCAGAGAGACGCTTCCTCAAATCTGGAGAATTATGCCTTCTGTGCCATGATTCAGGAGACTATATCACTTCCTTCCTTCTATGGTTGTTCAGCTATAATGGCAGCTCTGCTGGGGAGGTCTGTGCCCTTGTCCCTCCCCTCCACCCCCCGCAGAGTTGCTTGTGCTCTGAGTGTACTTGGAAAAGAAAAATACTTGTATTCAGGTGATCACTCAGTCTGCTGGTTTGGTCTTATCCTGGGACAGTAGGAGAAGGCTCCTTTTGACCACATCCACTAACCTTGCTCAGATTCACAAGGGTAAGCCACAGGTCTGGCAGGATATTTAGCCTGATCCTGCATTTTCCTTTCCCTAGTTTCACAGGTATAAATGAGACTGAGGAGCTGCTTGAGTATAAATGGGAGCAGAATGTCGCCTGTAAGCACATATACTTGCTGGGGTAACTCTCCTGCTGAGATATGTAGTTGGTAGAGAGCTCTCTGTTTACATGTAATTTTACATATCTTTCACCTTAAATCATATCTAAATGTAAAACCTGGCACTCAGGGACATTGTGGATTTGTGATGCCCTTTGTAGAGCTGTGGATCCATAAAGCAATGGATGGATTGTAAAGTCTCCCCTATATGTGTTTTTTCATCTCTGACAGGTGTGATATTGATAATATTTTTCATTTAATAAGTCATTCTACCAAGCATAATTCAGTTGAAGTTACCAATATATTTTTTTTCACTTTGCTTAGCTCTTTTACAACATCATGCTGGAGAGAACTTAGCTGAATGGGACTTGTATATAGAAATGTAAGTAGGAGATTGCATTAGTTTGTGAGGCTGGGCACACCAGTGTTAGCAAAATGAAAGGCAAGTCACACATGTGTTTGTCTAGTAAGATGTGCTACTGTGCCTACAGTACGTCTCGGATGACAAACCTGCTTAGGCTATGGGTATGGGCCCATAAATGTGTTGTCATGGAACAGCTTGTTAGCTACTCCATGATAATAGCCCCTTGGCATGTTCTTACCCAACAGTGAATGGGAGGGTAGCTTACGCCTTTCTATAAGTATGCACATGGGCATTTAGAGTAGATTTGCTGATATGCTGTAAATTCAAAGCTCAATTTTTTTTTAAACCATAACCTATGCTCTTAACCTAATTCCACGATAAAGCATGCAATAGCTCTCAGTATTGCAATCCAAGCTGCAAAATATTACAGTACATGGTGATAATTACAGGGATCCGGGTACCCATTTGCCACAGAAAAACGTGATAAAACCTGGATTTGCTCCTTTTTAAAGAGAAAAACCCAGATTTTGTCTTTTTAAGGAGAAAAACACAGGAAACGGTGGGTTTCCCCTTGCAGGCTGGCCGAGTTCCAGCCTGCAAGCGGCTGGGGGGAGAGGGAGGAGGGCAATCAGCAGGGTCACCATGTGCATGTACACATGCACATAGCCACCAGGCAGCCTGGAGAGCAGCTCCCACAGCTCTCTGCAGATAAGTTTGGGCTGGGGGGGGAATGGAGGCCCCCATAATGGGTTGGGCAGGGCGGGGGCTCCTTCCCAGCTTAGGTGGTGTGTGGGGATTACACAGCTGCAGCGCCTAGGTAGTGAGTGGGACAGGGTCACGGGTGGCTTGTCTGGGGGGTAGGAGGGGCTGGCTCACTACTGCTTCATGCTTTCCAACGAGGGCATGGGGAGCATGTGTCTCCCAGATTTGTGCACGAGGTGGGGTGGCTTGCCCTCTGTGGGCTTGGGCTCGCTGCCATCCTCCCTGGGCCTCCGGGGCCCAGCAGGTGGGACCTGGAGCAACAGATTCGGGTGGAGAAGCTAGGTACCACCGCCCCAAGTCCTGCTTTGCCCTGGTGAGGCACCTCCTGTCTGCCCCGCAACAGTGGGGGTGAGGGTGGCAGTGCAGAGTCATGCCCCTTGCTGCTGTTAGGGGGAGTGGAGCTCCCAGCAGTGGCACCAAGCTTCTCTGCCCTGCCACGCTCTGCCTTGCTATGACGGGTCCCATCCACTGGGCTACAGAAGGCCCCAAGGGGAGGGCAGCAGGGTGGGGACCTCAAGCCTGCAGCAGGCAGCCTGCATTTGCCCCCTTCCCCCCAGGCTCCACTCCGGCTGTGCTGCCTGTGGGAAGGGGGAGCCGGGCTCTATGCTCTGCTCTGCCACAGCAGTCCCCACCTTCTGTGGGAGGTAGCTGGGGTTCAGGTGCTGCTGGGGGGGTCAGGGGGCTGCAGAGCCAGGTCCCTGGCCCTGTAGCCCTGGCAGCTGGGGGCCCCCTCTATCAGGGCTGTGGGGGTAGGAGGCTGTGGGTGGGGAGTAAGGGACAGCAGCAGGGCCAGGGGGCTGTGGATGGGGTCTCAGGGAGGGGCAGTGGCATGGACAGGGCACCAGAATATCAGGGCTGCTTAGCGCCACAAAACAGTGGAGGTGGGAGACAGCCTCAGGTGGACCTGCATCCTGGTGAGCGAAGCGGGCAGGGGGAGCTCTGATTTTTCCATGATAAAAAATCCACAATCAATGCCAGAATTTATAGGTATTTAGAATTTATTTTATTATAGTGACTTGAGGCACTGGTAGGCTTCCAAACTGATTTAAAGTGGTGAATATATCAATAAAATATTGTGTTCAACTGATAGCTATGTATATAGTGGCATTTCATTTTAATCATGGAAGAACATGGGGTTTGGGGGTTTTAATCAGATAATTTGCATATTTTTTTTCATCAGAGATTGTGCATTTATTCAACAGAGAAAACCAAGATCCCTGGTAATAAATAGAAGGCAGCTTTTATTTTGTTTCAGTTTTTTGAGTCAGCATAAGGAATGAGTATTGCCTGAAAAGTTTTTTGTTTTGTTTTTTTAGTCAGCTGTGTTCATATGGAGAACTGTATACAGAGATATTTTTATATGCAGTTTATGATTGAAACAGACGCAAACAGAATGTGAGAAATGGTAGGGAGGTCAGCTGGTATAGGCATTATACTGTATTTCCTACTCATAGTTTCCCGAAACTCTTCATAAGCAGTTTCTATCCAAAGGCCAGTCTTATTTGTTATGCTAGTACAGAAGTAATTAGGAAATGCATCCTAACTGTTCAGTATGGATTGGGAAACATAACAGGTATGATTATGCCTCTAGAATATGTTTGGTTAGTATCTTTGCCCAGCTGAAGTTGCTGAGAATTTTGCCATTGGAGCCAGGTTTTACCCTTATATTTTGAATCATCTGTGTATATTCTTGGGCCTTCATCTTGTAAACTTTCCCATGCTGATAGTGATTGACAGACACTAGAAATTAGTGAGCTCTGGGGAGATGCTGCAGTCCACCTATGAACAGCTACTTGCAAGTTTTGGGGGTTTAACTACAAGTAAAGGGTAGTGCATTTTCATAGGGGGAAAAATGACTATAAAACATTAATAAAAATTGGCACCGTGCCCAGACACTAAATTCTACAGTTTAAAAAACTATTAAAAATATCAATATTAATCCAGTAACATCGAGATGTTGTCAAGATGTGGTTGCTACGACCTCGGGAAACATGGAACTGAAGTGTTTGGTTTATTTGCTGAATATCTTCTTTTTTTTTCCTTTAAGCATATCTTTTCTCGTTTGAAGTCCATTTCTTTATTGCAGCCTGTCCAGCAATGCTTCCTACATGTTTTGTGATATTAAGAGAGGTTTTAGAAGCTTTGTGTTTGCTCTTGAAGATTTACAGAAAACCACAGGCCAGCTTTCCTGAACAGGGAACTTTTTGTTTGTCATTACATAAAGCCATAATTGTTCATTTATTTATATCCTGGAGATTATGGAATCAGTACCTTTTTACTGCATGAAAATGGTCTTCATCTGTTCCTGTATGAAATTGCCTCATAATAAACCACATCACTAGGATCTAGAATGCCACGGGATTGAAGGATTAGCAGAGAATTGGTGTGCCTTGAGCTTTCCCTTGCTTGGCAAAAGGAAAGGTAGCTTAAAATGCTACATCTGAATTGTTATAAGATTTATTGTTATAAGATTTATTTTCTAGCAGCTACAAAGCAATATGACAGCTATCTAATAAAAGAATAAACTTTGGCTAAAAAAAAAAAATTAGTATGAATGGCACATCCAGACTCTAGATTTTATATATACAACTATTATGTAGATTATACTGCATTTGATTTGTTGGAAAACAAATACTAAAAGCCAAGGATGATTATATTGACAGAAATCATGACCTTCTCTCAACTCCCCTTTTCCAAGCTCCCTTACACTAAGATGCAACAGGTGTGAAACGTCCCTGTTCTTCAGCAGCCAGATGGAAGGTGTACAGTATTTGCTAGTGGAAGCTTTGCTTCCCCTGGCATCTTTAGTGTCATCCCTCTAGTGTTGACCCATACAAGCGACTGCTTAGTGCTCTAGGCTTAGGAAAACTGTTTCTTACACAAGATTGGATATCTCCTGCTTATCCTTCAGGCTCAGAGTTAAAGGGCTGGAATAATAGAATAACTGGAACACTGAGGGACTGCCAAGTTGTCTTGTCAAAAACGTAGTTTGCCTCTAGGGGTACCTGAAAACATGAGTTCTCCATTGTGCATCAGCAAGGTCTTACTCTTTCTGGCATACTATTTCTACTGGTAAAGAAGTCTTTTCAAAGTTTTCATTTTCTAGGTATAATTGTAACATTAGTCAGAGGGCAAATGCTAGGTTAAGTACTTTTTTTCCCTACAAAACCTGCAGATAATAATTGCTTATTCATTTTTTTTCTTCCTTTCTTTTTCTTCCAGAAATCTCCTATATGTTTATCCACAGCGGTTGAATTTTGCTAACCGAGTGGCCTCTGCAAGAAACATTGCCATTAAGATTCAGTTCATGTCTGGGGAAGATCCTGCCTGTTCAATGCCGGTAACTCAGAATAATCTAATGTTAACAGGGGTGTGTTTGTAGCCCCATTCCCCCATTTGGCAATTCCACATATGCAGAGCCACTGCTTTCACACAGCTCTGGAGCCCAGGGGGTGAGCTCTGCTGCTGCTGCCACTGTCACTGCCACTGTTGTTAATCCTCTCCTATGCCCTGCTATTAAATTCAGTGGCAAGGGTGAGGGTGAACATCAGCAGCATTCATGCCCCCCTGCACCCTTCGGGGTCCAGAGTCATGCAAAAGCAGTGCTTCAGCCAGTGATTTGAGAGTTTATCACTGAGCAGAGCTCTGGCAGAGGTTGGCACTGACCCAGCAATGAATTTAAAGCTTGCTCAAAGTTTGCAGCACAGCCAAAAAAGGCTCTTGCCCCATTTCTATATCTGCTACTGAACAAAAATGCTCTGTGCAGTGCTGTGTGGAGAATGCTCAGCTGCAGAACTGATAAAGCATGTGAATGATGAACTCAGGGTCTTGTACATTTAAGGGGTTTTTAGCAGGCTTTGCATCAAACTAGAATTGTTTCAACTGGAGAGCTCATGTAGCTTGCCCGTTATTTCAGCAAGCAGGCTAACTGCCTGAAGAATAATAGATTATATTAGAGCCTGCAGTTAGCTTAAAGCAGGAACATACTGCACTGTATTTTGTAATTCTTTTATTTTACAAAGAATAATATTGTATTATATCTCTGCCACCTTAAAAACTCTATCAGCAGATCCATAGGTATTCTCTCTCTCACTGTATTAATCCTGGGGGCTATGAAAATGCAAATATCAGGGGCACTTTTGTCCAGCCTTGGAACTTGGGTCATTGCAACAGAAACAGTTGTACAATGAGGCAGAATGAATAAAACCTTTTCAGTGTGGACAGTGGTGGCCTTAGGGTTGTTGGGGCCCTGGTCAAGAGAGTCATGTGGGGCCCCTTTAGAGGCTTAATTTTGATAGCCTATAAGCAAGTTGGACACCTGTTGCAAATTTTTTTGGCCCCTTAAAGTATGGGGCAGTTGCCTGATTCCCCCCTCCCCCCAAAAAAGGCCATCACTGGTGTGGGCAACATCCAATATTACCAGAGTGTGATTTTTTTTTTTTTTATAAGCAAAGCAGGTATTGCTGTCTGTATTTAAGGTTGCTCAAGACTTCTTATTACAAAAGCTTCTTTTCTGTTTTTAGTAACTTTGAAAAATCTTAACTTCTTGAACTAAAATTTATTATGCAACGTACTTTACCCTAGTGATTTTAAATTTCAGCAAAAAAATGGGTTCCCAGACTGACATTAGGGAAAAATACATTGTTTTGTCCATGTTAAAAAAAAAAATCAGACTATTGGATTAAGAAGTGTTAGCTCTGGAAGAAGGACTTAGTTTGGCAGCCTTTTATATCAAGTATGTGCCCCTCTCTCTTGCATGAAAATGTGCCCAAATTTGGCCAGGTTATTATAAGACTTAGAAAAAAAATGTTAATTCACACATGCTTGGTACAGATTTTTTTGAAAACTGATTTCTCTACACTGAATGATCAGGAGTTTCATCAAAAATACTCTGTGTGTGAGATAATATAGTTCAAGTCTGTAACATAATGCATGATATTGCCGTGTAAAACATCTAATATAAGGTGTCTTCATAAATTGATTATAAATGGTAAAGTTTCGTAGCTGTATATCTCATCACTATTATTTTTATTTCTTAATGCAGATCATTTTTGGGAAGTCTTCAGGCCCAGAATTTGTGCAAGAGATGTGCACAGCTGTCACATATCATAACAAGTAAGTGTATTTATTGTGATGCAGCAAATACCAATCATTTATTCAGGACTACTTTAAATATATGGCATCATCAGATACTACTCAGCCTCCATAGTTTATTTTGGAAAATTTGCACTTAAGTGGAAAAATAGTTTTCCAAAAATGTACTGCAATGAGGATTTGTCACAATTTGAAGTTAGGTAATCCTATTTGTTTAGATCCTGGACAGAGGTTTTTATTGTGTATTTTTTATTCATTCGTTTGATTTTTTTGAAAGTGAATGCAAGACTACTATTTTTGAAAGTTAAGAAATATGTTTAGAAGTATAAAATATGGTTGGGGATTTATTATAATCCTCAATTGGATGAATGAGTGATTCCTACAAAGCTAAAAAGACACTTCAGGTGATTTCGGTCTCCAGCTTGAAGCGTTTGCAAAACCTTAGCAGAAGGCAGTTCTGAAAGAGTGGGGAAGAAGGATACCAGAGGCTTCCCAGTTGCTAGCACTGTGTTCTTTTCAGGTCAGCAGAGTAGCTAAGTCAGAGATGTATGTTTATTTGCTTAATGGAGCTAATTACACAATTTGAGGGGGCTGTCTACCTAATTAGCATCCAAGAAGAGCTTAAAAGAAAATGTAGTCTTTCTCTCCGTATTTCTAGTTGTGTAGGTCTTTGCCTTTTTTTTATTTACAGGTCTCCTGACTTTTATGAAGAAGTGAAAATTAAACTGCCAGCTAAACTCACAGAAAAACACCACCTACTGTTCACATTCTATCATATCAGTTGTCAGCCAAAGCAAGGATCCTCTGTGGAGAACCTTTTGGGATACTCAGTAAGTTGGCTGTGAATCATACTTCAGCTTCCCATGCAAACAGTGTTTTAATAGAAATAGCTAACTAATTTTCTCATATCTTCTCTTGCAAGTGGTAAAATCACTCTAGCCAGTTACAACAGTTTCCAGAAAATGATAAATGATTTTAATTTTGGTGTTGCATTCAAATATTTTTGCCTGCATCAAAAGAGTTAATAAGTGCAGATGCAAATCACTGAGCACATCAAATCACTGAGCACATCAAGTGCTGTATAAGGCCCCTAACCTATAAGGACTTAAGGAAGTGATTAAATTAAATACCGTGATTTGTCCTAATTAAGTCAGTGTGCCTACTTACAGTATGTAAAGTTAGATGCACATATAAACCTTTGCAAAATTATACAATATATAGTATATTGCATAGTACATAAATCCAGTGGATTTTTTTGGATTTGTTATTATTATACTGTATTCTAATATGCTGTTGCTTATAATTGATATCATGATTAAAGCACTATTTTAAAATTTAATTTTAAGTAGTATCTGTATCTTATATCATGTTCTGACCCTTTCCTAAATTAAAAACAAAACAAAAAAATATAAAAAAAACAGAAGCTAAGAACATGCAGTAATGTTATAATATCCAAAGAGCCTTGTCTGCAATAATGCATATATTTCATCCCTCATTATAGAATTAAAGAATTTTAACTTAAGTGGTTTGCTTATTGTATTATTTGTTCTAATTTTTTGTTTGTTTTTAACATTTTTAAAAGTTTAAAAAAGACAACCATGATGATAGTATATTTTCCAAAAGATCCCATAGTTCTTGATAATATTATGATCTGCAAACAAACAGCAGGATCTTGTAAAGTTTGTCTCTTGTGTGTTACCAAAACATTCATCTACTGTTGTCTGCATATAGAACTACCAAATACCTTCATCCCTGAAAACGACGGGATCTATAAACGCTCTGTACAAGAGTACATATCAGGATACTTCTGTCCTCAAAAATTCCTTAGCATCTTTGATGTCCAGAAAATACATACAGAACTTTACCTTTAAAGGAAGATCTCCAGACACAAAAATGCTAGGGACTAAAATTACCTAAAATTATTAGAAGGATGGAAGTGAGATTCAACCTTGAATTTCAACAAAATAAAAATATACAAGAAAAAACTGCACATTAGGTGTGAAGTTTGAATTATTGTTGTTGGCTCCAATCTTTCAAATTTACATAAGTTCCCTCACTTTCATGTGCATGAATAGTTCCACTGAAGCCAATAAAATTATGCATCTTGCCAACAACTCGGTTTTAGAACTGAATATCTCTTATACTGAATTAAAGAATTTATTCCAGCCCATGTAGCTTGAATGTGCACCCTCTTTCACCTCTGACAGTAAAATGAATCCAGTCATCAAGCTATGGTTTGAAGGACCTTAATAGGGGTGCCTAGATGGTTCAGTTCATCCCTGGTTAAACTTTATTGAAATCAATGGAATTACTCCAGACCATGATATGTGCTATTCTGAATTAGAAACATTAAGTGTTTGTACACACAGACTCTATGCTTCTGATACAATTTACCAGGGTAAGGTATGCTGGTCACAAAGAGCTGTATGTACCTGTTCTTCAGAAGAGAGGAATTTTAAGTCATAGAAAGTCTGGCTGTGATGGTGTTTCTATGATGGCAATCACAGAATTAAAAAATACAAAGATTTGGCAGAAAATACTATGTGGAGAACACTTTTGGTCATTATCTAATCATTGTTCTGGTATGTAGGATTATCACTTAAAAGGTAAATAGCCATGATCATATGAAGAAATAAATATTATGTTTTTGCCTCCTCTGTTTCAGTGGCTGCCAATTCTGTTAAATGATCGTCTGCAAACTGGACACTATTGTCTTCCTGTTGCCTTAGATAAACTGCCTTTAAACTATTCAATGCACTCTCCAGAGGTAACAAACAAAATTGCTAAATGGTAATATTTTTTCCAAATGAAAGCTGTGTCATTAATGTTTTGAACTTTAATATTTGATGACAGACCCTTCCCTGTGCTTAAAAAAAATAACTTTACAAAATACCCCACATGTTTTTTGGAGCAATCCAAATAAACCCCAGCAGAAGCATCTGTTTGGCAGATTCCATGATAGGGCAGGCCATGGAGATCTCCTATGTTACCCCAAGCTAGGGGCTTGATTTGTATGACCACTTCTCTGCTCTTGATGGCTAAGAGCCACCCAAATGTCCCACAATGCCTGGGGGAGGGGTGTTGCAGAAGCTGTGTTTGGGGTCCTCTGAGAAGACTGGTATGGGAGGGAGAGGGAGTGCTTTAATACAACATAGCTAATGGAAGTCAGACCAAACAGATCCAAACTGCACCGCTGCCCTTGGTGGCTTGGCAGACTGGACCAGTGTAGAATAAATAGTTAAAAGAGCTGTGGAAAAGAATGGGGATACTTGGAGAACTTCTTATCTTTTACCTTAAAGAAAAGCACCCCCAAAGTTGTGGTTGTTTAGGGTTTGCTGTTTCCCTACTGATAAGGAGATATGCTAGGTTGAGGATCCTATTTTATCTTCAATGCAGAAAGTTCCACCACAGTCACCGCCAATTAAATGGGCTGAAGGACACAAGGGAGTGTTTAATGTTGAAGTGCAGGCTGTTTCTTCTGTTCACACCCAGGTAAGGCATGATCTTTTACTTGCATCAGAAGTTTCATTGAAAAGAGGCTACTAGGGTCTTGGATGACTTGGGGGGGGGGGGGGGGGGGGGGCAGGCTGGTGCATAGGATGCAGAGCTCTTCATCTCTAGGTTGCCAGTTCTAGTCTAGGCAAGTAGTTTTGGGCTAAATGAGGACTTCATGACTGATAATTTCAGTGTCCAGGGAACTTAGGACTTTACCATGCTCCTAAATGCACTGCCTCAATTTCCTTCTTACCCTCTTTTTTACCATCCTGGCCATCCTTCCTGAAAGCACTTGGAATGGGAAAAGACCTGGAGTCCAGTGGAGGACAGTTACCCCTGTGCAACAGGCACTTACCTGGATGTGGTATCTACTTGGGCAGGCACCTGTCTTAGGAAAGAGACTGTCATCCACAATAGCTCCTACCCACGAACCAGTGCAGTAATGTAAAGGAATAAATAATGGAGACATTGTAGAGAAGAGCTAACATTTTTGCTTGTTTGTTTTTAAATAATGTGACTTAGTGAGAGTGTGTACCAGATGAACTGAATGAAATAAATGTTGTAGTAGCTCCTTTGAAACATACTTCCTAAAGCTGCTCAGCTTTCTCAAAATTGTGAAAAAATTTTGGAAACCCTTCTGGTGACTTTTTTCCTTTCTTATTAGCACACTCTGTCTATCTCTGACTAGCTTTTGGTAGCAACTGTGTAGAAAGCCATAACTGTCTAGTGTCATGTGGAAAATACTTCATTGTATTGACAGGACAACCACCTAGAGAAATTCTTCACTCTGTGTCATTCCCTGGAAAGCCAAGTCACCTTCCCAATTCGAGTGATGGAGCAGAAGATCACAGAGGCTACACTGGAACATGAGTTGAAACTCAGCATTATCTGCTTGAATTCTTCTCGCCTTGAGCCCCTCATCTTGTTTTTACACTTGATCCTGGACAAACTCTTCCAGCTGGCTGTACAACCTATGGTCATAGCTGGCCAGGCAGGTACTTATTGAAGCTTGGGCTTTGACCACGAGAACAGCATTGATGTCAGAGTTGAGATGCAAGCAAACCAGGAGATATGGCTGCAAGATGTTTTACACAAGTGGCTAGCTTAAAGTTGATATCTTGCTCAAATTTACCTTCTGGAAGATATTTATAAGACTTTAAGGATATGTGTTTTCTGGATAGTAAGTTGGGGGGGTGTTTATGAGTTTTTCGCCCAAGCTGTCCAACCAGACACAGAAAAACCCTTAGACCCACATTTGGAGGTACTTTACACCTGGGCTATCTTATCAGGTTAAGGGATAGGTTAGAAACTGGGTTCTGGTTTAACTCTGATTGGAACTCACCCACTTTGCAATGAGGACGTAAGCAAAATCACTTGAGTGCAGATAGAAAAAATAAACAGCATTTTAAGTCAGTAATATTGTCTCTGTATTCCTAATAGCCAAAGTACTTTTTTTGAGACATCTTGTGTAGTGTTATAATTAAAATCAACAGAAATGTTGGAGGAATACAAATCTCATGCTCTTGGCTTATAGGCTAATGTCTTCCCGTTAGATGTCAATACATTAGACAGCATCTGATGAAGTGAGCTTGGGCTCACAACAGTTAATGCATTACTGATTTAGTTAGTTTGTAAGGTGCATCTTTCCTCTGCTTTCTCTGACTTCAGACTAACATGGCTAACTACCTCTCACCATTAGAGAGCAGAGCAAGACCTGTATAAGGGGATGCTATTCATCCCACATTTGCCAACTGTAGGGTTGCTAACCCTGCCTCTGAAATACCTGGCACTCGCTGCTGGAGACAGGATACTGGGACAGATGGATCTCAGAGTTGGTCCAATCTTTAGTTCCTGTCCTCAGTTTTGAATTTGTGAGAGACCAGATTAAATAAGGAATTGCAGTTGTCAATACAAAGAATGTCTTGGCTTGGTCAAATTATACTCTTTCATGTTGAGACTGTTTGTTTCTTTCTCATTTCACAGCCAACTTCTCCCAGTTTGCCTTTGAGTCGGTGGTTGCAATAGTAAGCAGTCTTCACAACAGTAAAGACCTTAGCAAGGATCAGCATGGGAGGAACTGTCTCCTGGCATCCTATGTCTACTATGTGTTTCGTCTTCCAGAGCCTCAGAGAGATGTAGTCAAACTAGGTAACTGCAAAGGCAATTTTCTCTCTGACCTGACCCCTCAGAGTGTAGGCGGCAGAGATGCCTGGTTCTAAACATTCTGCATCATCAGTTTGAAGACAGAGCAGGATCTAAAAAATACTCCCATTTACCAAGTATGAAGGATATAAGCAGAGAAGAAAACAGTGCAGTGGATTGGCACAATTAAATAAATAAATTGGTGGAGCAGGTGTCTGTAGATATAGCCCTGAGCAAAGGGAGAGGGGTCCATATACCACAATGACCCAGAAACACAGAATCCTTATAGATTCACCTAAGAATTTCAGTTCCTAACATTCTGCCTCTGGGCTCCTGGGGAATAGTTGCGTTTTCTGCCATGACCCAAATATGGGACAAAGTGTCAGCCTTACCAAGACACCAAAGAAAAGATATATATGCACATTGTTCAAGTGAAAAAACTTACAATATGCTGAGCTCCCACCTTTAATGTACTTGGATCTCTCTGTAACCTTTGTTTTGTAAATCTTTATTCAAGATGTACATTTCCAGCTGTAAAGCAAGGGACCCCAGACTTCTTTGGAACGTTGTGACTTTGGAACTAAGCTGAGTGACATTCCTCAAAATGAGGGATAGTGGAGAGAGATGGGTGGTAACTCACTTCAGACCTATACAGGAGTACATAACTTCCTTCCTAGTACCTTATGCTGACTCAGCCCAACTGAAGGGCCAGGGCGGGGTAGGAGGATGAAGCCAAAAATTAAAAGATGAATAGGTCCTCTTATTCATATATATACAGATTAAAGCTTTGAGGAGGGAGATGAGAAGGGTTCTTACTCCCTTGCACAAGTATTTAGTCTGAGCTCAAATATAGTCCTGAATGGTATATGGTAAGTCTCAGGGCTCATCTACAGTTAGAATTTATGGATAAGGGTGACAACATAGAGTTCAAACCCAAAATCTTTTCCAGAACAAGCTGCTTTGATAGATTTCCATGTGTAAACAAGCTCTTTGTTTCTAATGGCTACATCAAAGATAATACTAAAATTTTAGAATCCTAAAAGACCACTGGGCCTTTGAGTCCAGACATGTGTCTCTGAAATGAAGGGGAAAAGGAAGGAAAAAAGCTGTTGCTCTGAGCTTCTTCTGGTAATATATGGCTGGTTGCTGTGCTGAACAGCTCACTGCCCTTTCTCTGGGATGCAGGTGCTCTTCATTACCATACAGTTGGTCATGTTGGTGGAAAGTTTCAGAAACCGTATGCCGATTGCCCTATATTTTGGTTTAGGAACACAGGGTAAAATGTTGCATTATGTATGTTGCATTAATATAATAGTTCTAGTAAAAGTCTTTTTTCCATGGCCAGGTACAGGAGGCAGTGCCAATATGCCAGAGTCTCGTTATTACACATTTGGACGCACCAGTGCTATGTCTGTTGGGTCCAGGCTTATGCAGAGCCGGGTAATGAGCTGCAGCAATCCAGATATTGCTGGTACCCCAACAGCTACTGATGAAGAAGTCAAACACATCATGTCTTCAAAGGTAAGAGAAGAAGAGAGTGTTAGAGTAGCAAAAAGTGGGATGAGAATCTTGATTTTAAGGGTTGGGCTCATTCCTGCTAATAAATTCTTCATGTACCACCAGGAGGTCTTAACCAGCCTGTACCAGCCAGATGACCAACATGTAGTGCCAGAGATATCGCAAACTCTTTCTTGATATCCCAATTAAGTCAACAAGATTTTTCCCTGAGTAAGACCTGAGTAAGGACCTCAGGATTCTGCCTTTATAGGTGGGAGATTCCACTGCAGGATTTGTATTTTTCAGGTTTCTGATAATCCTTTTTTTCTGAGGTAGAGGGTCTATTCATACCTAAAATGCTCAGGAGGGACTTGATCCTGTTTCTGAAAGAAAAAACTGACCTTGACTCCCCAAGAGAATGGATCATTCTCTAACTGGGGCTGAATAGATATTGGTAAAGAACTGCTTTCCTAATTGCCAGCAGGAATATATTTTGTTTCTCCTTTGCCCTTTTTTTATAGTAGCATAAGAATGATGTTATAAGATGATGGTCCAGAAATTATGCAAGAGGCTGGCAAGGATTTCTTAAGGTGATATCTTTTATTGTGTCATCTGTGTAGTTGGGATAGAGTTAGACAAGTTTTCAAATGCAAGGCATGGAGAAGAATGTCTTGCATTCAAAAGCTTGTCTAACTCTATCATAACTACATAGTTGGTCCAATAAAAGACACCACCCAAAATGTTGGTAATGGATTTTTTTTTTACCAAGCATGAATTTCCAACACAAAATGAGCATAAGACAAAATCATCTGTTTCTTCCTTGTTCAGCATTCCATAGATTTCATACCATTTTATAACATCAAGAGTGCTTAGATGTCAGGTTGTTTTTAGGCTTCATTCTAAAACACTGCTGGAAAAAAACATCTCTAATAATGAGGAGTCATATGTCTGGAGGGAAATAAAGCAGAACAGCTAGGAGAAATTACAGATGTGTGCCAGATTTCTTTGTATGGATATATCTGTTCATGCATATCCATTTTTAAGCTTGCAGCCTTAATATTTGATAACTTTACTCCTGTGTACTGGTTCCTAAAACATGGCACAATACAGGGTAATTTTATATCTACCCAAATTAATACAAAATTAAGATGCAGAGTATAACTATATTATATTGATAATTCAGCCATTTATAATGCTTTGATGACTGCTTCCATTTCATCTTCTTTTAAACTGACATTATTTTAGTGGAAAACACTCCCAGGTCCCTTTTGAATTGGTGGTTCTAAATCTGAAATTTACTTTAAAGGTCAACTCTTGTTGAAGAGAGAAATTGGGAGAGCTTTAAAGTTGTAAATGCAATGTTAGGATAATCCACATGGTGGCACTGTTATCATAAATGTTCTTCATCCTTTAGCTCCCAGTTTCTGACTCAAGTTTTTCATCTATTGTGGCAGGGAGCATGCTGTGCGCACACACATGCGTGTATGTGGGGGGGGGGGAGAGGGGGGAGAGGGTATGGAACAGGAGGTTTCTCTGTGTGTGTGTGTGTGTGTGTGTGTGTGTGTGTGTGTATATATATATATATATATATATATATATATATATATATATATATATATATATATAGTGTGTGTGTGTTTATTTATTTACAACTAGCAACTGATTCTTCTATGTTAATTTTTCCTTTTTGGTCTGGCTGATTTGCTCCAGGTTGTGGATCGCAGCAGCAGTCGGATGTCCTACTATATTGAACCGACTGCTGATATACCAAATACCTGCACAAGCCCAAGACCATCCAGTAAAAAGGTAGACTGCCACATGGTCAGGGTGATCATTAATGAAACTGGGAGAGACGTTAGCAGACAGCTATTAAAATGCACAGTGCCAGTAACTTTGTGGTGAGGTGCAAAAAGGAGGTTCAAATAATTAATTAGTGGTTTTGTCAAATGAAACTGTCGGAAAACAGTGGTAGATTGATAGATAAATGATCTTTTGTATCATTTACCCCACCTCTTGATCCTAGGCTGTTAACATTTTTCTTTCCCAAATAGTTCTGGCAAATACCAATATGTTTTATGGACCAGGATATTGGAGGCTTTCTATTACAGCTTATAATGATCAGAGTGGATCAGTTTTTCCCAACGTTGGGGAATAGAACTGAAAGGGCAAGCTGAGCTTTACATTCATCAAACTGTAGCCACATTTTAAATGCCTACCTGCAGGCTGCCAATCTGTGTTTGTCTTTGATTCTTTTTTTTAGTACTGTGTTAAGTTATTGGGTTCTGAGTCACTTTGTACAGAGATAATCTACATTGGTTTTTAAATGTTGCAATAAACTCTTTTAAGAATCTATTTGCTATCTCCATCCTCCCTTCTTTCTATGAGGAGTTGGCAGTCTGCTTAGTTTTTTCCCTGCTGGCAGGCTATACAACCATGGTACACTTTCTCTCTAACCTAATACAAGTTGCCAAGCTAGCTTATTAGGATCCTAGGAACTGACACCAGATCAGATGAGCACACTTCATCCAGCATCCTATCTCTGGCAGTGGCCAGCACTAGCCGATTCAGAAGAAGGTGTAATAAACCCGGCAGCAGGCAGTTAAGCAATAAGTTGCCTGAAGGGCAAGTTCCTTGCTGCCCTTTGCTACATTTTGATTTATGCCCTTAAATATAAAGTTTTATATCTGTTTCTGTCTCACAAGGGGTTCCTTTATCCTATATAATGAAACTGTGGATGTTCTTATTAACTGTGGAAATGTTAAAGATTTCTGTTTGTTTACTTCAAAAAAAGAGAGAGAGAGAGAAGAGAATGGACCTTTTAGAGACTATGAATTTGAGCTTTCTAAAAGTTGGGGGTAGTTGAACCTGATGTTTGGGATCAGACACATCCACAAATTTATGTTATTCTCCTCAAGTATGTTCCAGTGCAAAAGTCCTGTTTTGAGCATTTCTTTCTTTCTTGTTCTTTAGTAGTCACAGTCCACCCTGAACAGCACCCTCAAAAATTATATAAGTTTTATACAGAAGTGCTCACAACCAGGTGAAACCACCCCTCACATCCCGTTCACAAAGCTCATGCACTCTGGGTTTGGGTAATGGCTGCCTCCCATCTGGACCTTGATTTGGTGCTTTCTTGGTCCTAACTCTCCATAAAAGTAGATAGTGGTTCTTCACCTCACTTGCCCACAGTACTCCTTTAATACCACTATGCTGAAATCCACCTTACCACCATGGGCGGGATACAGAGATGTCCCTCTCTGCTCAGTTGTTCCTCTCCAAAAAAAGGACACCACAGCATGGGGAGCCTTCTACATGACCCTGGCAATAGTGACTGAATTTCACCCCTCCTGAGTTTTACTGGGGGTTCAGCATTGAGAAGTGAGTTGAATTTGAAGTCAAATCTCAACATACTCTGTTCTGTTATCTAGCATTTTCATGAAGAGTTAGCACTGCAGATGGTGGTCAGCACTGGCATGGTGAGGGAGTCTGTCTTCAAGTATGCCTGGTTCTTCTTTGAGCTCCTGGTAAGATTTAAGAGCAGTATATAACAATAAGGAAAGTAAATTGAGTTTATGCCTAAGCTGTAGATGCACATTTGTCATTGTTCCCCCCAGGGCATCACAATTCACAATACTTGAGCACACCCATTCCTTGTGTGGGAGAGGGGAGGTGAAGGGTCTGTCCAGCCAACCTCCCCTATAGAGGAATAAACTTGAAGCACAAAATGTGGGTTCTCTTTTAGGTATGACCTTCCTCAAAGTGGTGTGGAAGGGGTGATGGAGAAGGTGTTGTATGGAGGGTGGTGGAGAAGGGGTAGTATAGTGAGTTTTGGGTCAGATCCAACTCTGTCAGCCCCTGCTGTCCAGCAGAAGAAACAACTTTCCAAAAATCCTGACAAAGTGAGGAAAGACAGAAGGCAAGCTGGAACCTTTCCTTCATTCCAGCTGTCATTTTCTCCACTCTGTCTATAGCATGGGCTACAGTGACAGGGCTCCACACACAGGTGTTTTTACTCAGAGGACTGAGGTGATTGATGTTGCTGAAAAATATTCTGACTTATTGGTTTACACTGACAGCCTATAAAGCTTCCACCAGCCAGCCTAGAAGTAGGAACTCATTCAAAAAAATGACACCCCATGCCTGACATCAGGGCAGGGTGAGAACTACTACACCCAGCAGCCCATTGTTTTCACCAGACCTCCCATCCTACATTCTCTGTGCATCCAGAACTCCTCACTGTCTGATCACCATTCTTCTTTGTTGTGTTACTGAAGAGATGACTTCATTGGGAGTTTGGGATGCAGCAGGAATGTAGGGTAGAAAACAAATAGGAATGGGAATAAAAGAGCCATGTTTTTCTTCCCCCCCCCATTTAACCCTTTAGGTGCTGGATTCTGGTAAGACTTTGGTGCGGAATTTCCTTTCTAAGCTTCAGTTTTCTGTTGAAATAGCAACACTTTGGTGGTAATACAGCAGCAGTGATATTGTCCCATATAGCTTTGTCACACACAACTGGTTGAGAGTCAGCATCCACCATCCAGAACCTGGGTAGAGGAGAGATCTGGTATCTGTTGTAGTTTCAGAAATAAAAAATGAATGTAGAGAGCTGGAATCCATTTTTTTCTTTCTTAAATTTATGTAGCACCCTCAACCTAAGATCTGTGCATGATGCCTAAGGCAGTCTTCCTCTCCTTGTACACTGAATAACTGTCCTGTCTTCATTCAGACCTCTCATGAAATATTTTCCCTTTCTTATGAAGCTTTTCACAGATATGCCACCATAAAAATTGTTTTAAAATATTATTGCCTTTTATTTTAAAACTTCATCTGGGTAATAGTGATATTGTCACTCTGGTCCTGATGATGAAAAGACTTGTACCTTCCTCTCTGTAGGATGCAAAGTAATGTGGACAGTCAACAAATAATGAATAGTAAAAGCTTACTCTTTGTACAAAAGAGGTGCAGCAAAAACAGCAGCATTACAAACCTCTCTATCATGTGTTTCAATACCTATCTAGAGGGGTCAGCTCAGAGAATTCAGGATATAATAGTTGTCTCCATTCCCATTCAGTCCTTGGGCCACAGGTAGGTAGCTTATGATTATGCTATTATGCAGTCATAATAGACTATGTCAAGAGGAAGGTTGTGTAGAATTAGGCTGCAGTGCCAACTTTAAAGCAGTAGTGTGGCAGCAGTACTTTCTATTTTTCAGGTAAAGAGTATGGCTCAGTATGTTCACAATATAGAGAAACAAGACATTCCACGAAGAAGTCGATTCTCAGATCGTTTCAAAGATGACATCACCACTATAGTTAATGTGGTCACTTCAGAGATTGCAGCACTTCTAGTTAAACCACAGAAGGTAAGTACAAACAAAATAAATACAGCGGTTCCTTTCTGTTGTATCTCATGGGAAATATTCATAGAAACATTGAGCCTGATTTACTAACATCATTGGAGTTCTACCAGACATGAATTTTACCAGTATTTCCATTTTATTTCTCATGTACCCATCCTTATGTGGCAGATTCTGATACCCTCATTCATGTTGTATAGAAACAGTTCCATGACTGGTTCCACTGGTTTCAGTGGGATTAATCAGGAAGTTGAATAACTTGCACTCTGAGGATGCAAAATCCACCCTCAAATTTTCTAATCATAGTCTCCTTCAAAGAGATGCCATTAATGACTCAGAGCAAAAATAAATCCCCAACCTCAGTACTCCTTATTCCTTTGATACATTTTAAATAGGTTACATTAACATGTTAGATTCTAGTATTAAAAATGTAAAGGCCTAACTTTGCCTTTCCTGTTTTATGGTATTTGTTTACTTCATGAATTTATACTCCCCTTTGAACGGTATATTTTCTCACATACAACACATGCCCTTCCCCCCCCCCCCCCCCAAAAAAAAAAAAAAGAGCAGATAGAAATTGGAGTGTTCATTATACGAGAGGAAATAAGATAAGAGCAGCTGCTGTCACTTACCAGGCAAAAAGAAAAGTTAAGTCTGCACTCAGTCCACAGCGAGAAGAAAAATGAGCAGGTTCAGCTCACTAGCTGCTGTTTCTCAGTTACTGACTTGTGAGGAAAGATCTTTTTTTCTTCATTCTGTCTTTCAAAAACAAGGTGTGCATCATATTTCAAGGCATGTTGTATGCAAGAAAATGCATTAAGTCACTTAGCCCATAGACAGACATGCATTTGTAGCATTGCAATGGCCGTAGCACTTTGAAGTCCTACCAAAATGTTATCATCATCGGCAATCCCTTGATTCAAGAATGATCTCTACCACAGCTCACTGATGGGTCTTCAGGTGACTTAAGAGTCCAATCCTTGAGCCACAGGCCCATCCACAGAAGTTGCAGGTCTTTTTCCACAAGGAGAAGAGTAGGCTGTAGACAAGGCTTTCTCTCCTTTTCCTTCCTCTGCTCTCTCGTCTCTGGTTTGAGGACAAGATGCTTTACCTCAAAACAAACCATACTGTGATCTCCGGAAAGTAGGACCTTGGGAAGTTGATATGTAGGTGTATTTTGTTGCCTGGAAAAAAAAATGTGCATGTCATGTTTGTCAGTATAGAGCTGGATCTCTTTAGCTTTATTTGGCCACCATTGATTTTTGACTTCCCAGATTCTTCAGTTTTAAAGTTCTGACACGCCTCCTTCTTTTGCTGAGATGAGGTGTCATCTTGCCAAGCAGAATGAGCCCTTCTCAACTGGTTGAGGAGGGCTTGGATCTTGGTGTCAGTCTCATCAAACCAGTCTTGGTGTTGAGTAGTGGTACAGCCAGTGGATTCAGCAAAGACCATCTGAATGGCTGTTTTAAACCCCTTCCAGAGTTCTTCAGTGTTGCCTTATTTTGTGGACAGGGCAGAGAGCTTTCCATGGAGATGCTGTTGGAGATCCTTACAGAGCTTCAGGTCTTGATTTGGTATTGAGAGTCTTTCTATTGCTTTTAGTTGTTTTTGGTGTTTTGGAGCAAGACAGATGTTCATAATGGATCTGACAAGACTGTGATCTGTCCGGCAGTCATCGGTTCCTGGCATGGCTCATGTGATATGGACATCCATTCAATCATGGTTTCTGACAATTTTTAACAATAGTTTCTAACCATAGTCAAAAAGGTGCCAGTGCTTAGATTAAGGGTGTCTCCACGAGCTTTTGATGTTGTTACTCCTGTCTGAAAATTTAAGTGTGTGATGACAAGACTGTTCTCTGTGTCTTTGCTCAGGAGGAGGATGCTGTTGGAATTGGATTTTCCTTCTCCTTCCTGCTCAGTGGTGCCACTCCAGAGTTCCAGGTCACATCCAACCCTGGCATTGAAGTCACTGAGGAGAATGAATTTGTCCTCCTTGCTAGTATTAGAATGTGGTCAAGGTTGGAGTGGAACTGTTCTTTGACATCATTGTCAGCATCAAGCATTGGGGTATATGTGCAGATGATGGTGGCATATTAGTTGTTACTGAGCTTAGGATGAAGGCTCATAAGACATTTGTTAATGCCCACAGGGGGCTCTGTACCATGAGCTAGTTCTTGATGGCAAAGCCAATGTTCTGGGCCAGTTTCCCCTTCCAAAAGAAAGTGTAGCCTCCATCATCTTCCCTTAGCTAACCCTCATCTGGTCATCTGTTCTCACTCAGAGCTGCACTGTCAATGCTGTATCTTACTAGTTCCCTGGAGATAATGGCAGGAGCAGATAAGACAGTCTAGATTTAGGGCACCTTTTGTAGCCCCTTCCCCATGTGGGGTGAGCAGAGAAAATCCTGAATAGGACTGCTCATTCATGGTAGCAGCTGCTGAATTGCAACCCTGTCTCAACCTAGGTGCAAGATGATTATCAGCTACCACTGTTTGCATGTGGACTTGTGGCTAGAGACTGCCAGATTCACTAGTCTTGCCTCCATCACCACTGGTCTATTGCCATAGGGCCTTTGGAGGTTAGTACAGGAGAATGAGTTGTTTCCTGTGGTAGAAGTCTTTGTATGACTTTGTTTAACATGAGGAAGCTTCTGCGCAGAAACAGGAACCACATAATCTTGAAAAGGTAGAGATCTAAACCCAGTGGCAAGGGAGAATCCTAGATTACAGGAGACCTCAATCTTGCTGCAGCCATTGAGATCCTCGCATCTTCTTCCACCTGATCCACTGTTGAGGATTTGGGGTTGGACCATGATTTGTCTGGAACCTTCCCTCAGAACTCTTCACCATGAGTGACCCTGCCAGGGGTATGAGACTCTGGGTGATATAGCTCTGAGGGTCATTGGGACACACAAGCTTCCCTACCACTATAAGGTCTCAGTCCGTGGAGAGGTACAAAAATATATTGTTATGAAGAATGTTCACACGTGTAGCACCCCCAGCAAGAGTGTTACGAAGTCACTGCAAAGGTATGTTCTCCAGAGAAGGGATGATAAAGGATTGCTTCTCTTCTCTTCTTGTTCCTCCTTTCCTATGCCCCCTGAGAAGCTCATCAGTGAGCACAATCACTGACAGCCTGCCCACTCCCTTGACAGAGAGCCCATTCACTGGGCAGGCTGTCAGTGATCAGCAAGCACTGGTGCCTGCCACTTCTGGCACTGTGGCAGCAAGTGTCCATGCCCCAAAGCAAGCAGAATTCCCACTTTTATAAGGCTGAGACAACAGCAGGCTGTGTGACAGAAGGGCAACAAGGAGAGCCCACTGCTCCACTGCTGCCTAGGGATCATGCTGTCTGACAGATTGCTGAAGTGAGCAGAGCTGAAGTCCCTGTTCCTGGCTCAGCTGCAGTTCTGCATCCCCGCAGTTGCCTGCTGCTGTCTCTCCCTCCCTTCCTCTTTGGAGGGGTGGGAGGAGAGCAAAGCACTGTGGGATGCTGCAGGGCTATGGACAGACATTCAAAAAGCCTGAACCTGAATTGATTCAATCTTTGCAGGTTAGTCTAATGTGGCTAGCCTAAATCAGTTTTGTAACCAGACAGACACCCCAGAAACGTGGGCACATGCCTGCAGTGGGTCAGGCTTGAAGCTGGTGGGGGCGCTAGAGCAGCCCTCCCTTCCCTTGCACAGCATTGAGATGAAGGGGGACGTGGCCAGGCTATGGCAGGATGCTCTGATTAGCCCAGCAGGGAATTGATAACTGTATTTGTCACCTCTAACTCTGTGTTTATCACCCCATTAAGAAAACAACTGAGGGACATTACCAGCTACCTGTTAATGCTACCTGTTGATTCAACATGGACCATAGCCAGCATGTGGTCTGCTAGCTAATATACAGACATCTCTCCACAAGGCAGAGGGGAGGGGGGAATTACTGATTAGCAGAGAGTGGTGAGGGGGAGGGAGGTGAGCAGCCTGCTCTCCCTGCTAAAGCTGCAGCCAGGGAGCAGAAGGGAGGGGCCAGCCCTTCTGTGGAGCAGAGAGCCCCACCCAGCCCAAAGAGCATGCTAGGATGCTGGGGAGTCTGATTTATCTTAAACCAGCAAGGGGTCTGGGACAGACACTGCATAAATCAGTTTGAGCCAAATCTGATACTACAGGTAGTCTGATACTACATTCAACCAGGCTTATCTTATACCAGTTTCAGCCATTTTCACACTGGCTTATGTGCACTGAACATCTGTTCAGTAACAGGTTTAAACCACTTAAACTGGTTTATGTGTAATGTCTGTCTGTAGCCCAGGGATCCTCTGTAGCACTGCATGTAATGGTACAGAAGTTAAATGCAGCACTACAAAAGGTAGAACTACAGAGAAGTTCCTGATTCAAACGGAAATATTTTTGTAGTGCTGCAGCCATTTTTGTAGTGCTACAGGTGGAGTGCATATAATACTACAGATATAATGCCTGTGGCCTTTGTTTCACTTTCTGGTCCTTATGTGTGAGTTAAATGTTTGAAGCAGAGCAATGTTTAAATAAATATCTGGGTCACTGAAATCTTTCAAAGCATTTGGTTTGGAGGGAGGAGAGGAATTGATTCATATTATGTAAAAAATGTTCTAAAAACATAACATTTTTGCTCTGAAGAAGCTGGACACATTTTCTTTCCAATATTTTAATGGTTTCTTCACAGAAAAGACATAAATAGTCTGTAGAGAAAATACTGTCAACTAGATCCTTTTTCAATAGGGCAAAGACCAGGGAATGGCAGGAGTTAACAGTGAAAGATTGCCATGTATGAAAATTCTTCTAAAATTACCTGGAATGTTTACAGAATTGGGACCATGTATTAGTCTTGCTTAGCAACAATGGATGACATTTAAGTGATTTTTACAGATTTTTACCACATGCAATAGCAACCTGCTTGTTTCATTTACCAAATTTTTGGATATACCTTTTTCCCTAAAATCAGCCCCCCAAAATTAGAGTATATTTATTAATCAGGGAAGCTGATTTTTTGCACCCTGCTTCAGTTCCTGCTCCATAGTGCAGCAGCTCTGGTATTACTCTTCAGATAGCTAAGGGAGTCAATGGGCTATTAATGGACCATTGAGTTAATGGCTCAGGGTTCTTCAATTTACAGGTATTCAAATAACATTTGTAACAGTCTTGAGGTTCCACTAAAGAATCTAACCTTTTCTAGGGGAATTTTGCTGCTTACTAGGTCTCTTGGTCTCCCCTTCTATTTTGCAGCTCTTTAGCTCTTTTCCAGATCAGAGATCTACTGGTGGAGACCAGTCTTCAGGAGCAGCTAGGGCTTTAGTTAAGTAGGAAAGGGAAGGTGAGTCAGCTGAAGATTAGCCTCTGCTCTTGCTCTCTGCAGTCATAACTGTAGGGTAGAGGGGGAGAAATCTTTATAATGCCTTGCAAAAACAAGGTGCGTGTTATATGTGAGGAAATATGGTATTCTTTTAAATAACTCATTTCGCATTCTGCAGTAATATCCCTGATTTGCTTTTCTGTAGCTGGCAAGCTGCCTAATAAGGATTACAGGAAAATATTTTATAGCATCAATTAAAGGTCACAGGAAATGGACTGCTACATGTGAACAAAAAAGTATAAATATGGAAAAGTGAATCAGAGAGCTTCTGTTTAATCTTGTATCCTGCAACTCCTTTTGCAGTCATGAATGAGCTATATTTGGACCTGAATACTAGCTAATCAATTTTTCTGTTTTTTGTTTTTTTTTGGTGTTTTAATGTTGTTTAAACTTAGGATAACTTTGGTTAGACAAAGCTTGTGAAAGACGATACTAAAATATATTTTAAGAGGTTTGTGCTACATTTCCCACATAGGTAATAATTTTTATTCTATCTTGCTGGGATAGTCATCTCCATAAACATTTGAAATTATTATATAGGAACAATACTATATATTTTTATAAAACCCATATACATTAGAAGTGAAAAGAGACTTGCCTAGTCTTTTTCCTGGTGTTTCCCTGGATAGTACTGTACCCAGTCTGTTTTTAAATAATGGTAGTAATACAGCTTCTGCCACTGTATTTTCTTATGTATTGTAACTGCATTTATTTCTTTAAAGGAAACCGAGCAAGCAGAAAAGATCAACATTAGTCTTGCGTTTTTCTTGTATGATCTTCTTTCCCTAATGGACCGTGGGTTCGTGTTTAACCTCATCAAACATTACTGTAATCAGGTAGGCACCGTTTGGAACAGTCCTTGCGTTAAATTTGGTATTATGTTCTGCCCTGTTTGTGACTCCTTTTCTGAACAAGAGGCTGAGATTAGTAGTGCTGCAGAAAGGGTAGGATAGATTCCCTGCTTCTGGGAGCCTGGTAATAGGCACTGAATCAGCCATAGGGCACCTACCTAAAATAGGAGCTGCTTTTAACCTCTGCAGCGTTTGGGGGCTGTTTCTCCCACTATGGGATTCACTGTACAGAGTGGAAATGACAGCGAGTATTTGGACCTTAGTCCTAGTTGAAAAGATTTAGCTCAAGTATTAACCATCTGAGTTATTTATAAAAGTCTCTGCTTGAAAATCCACCTTGAAGAACCCACTATAAACATGTATAAAGTTTCCATTACTAAAACTTTTAGATGTTTCTATGGTTTTTCTTCTAAGCATTTTGATCTTGTGATCCATATAACAGCCTTCATATCTGACCAAAAGGAGGTCATCAGACATGTGTATACTATGCCCACTGAAGTCAACAAGTGTTTCTCCATAGTTTCTGCTGTGGTTTTGCCACTGTGAATGGTGATAACAGCACTGTTGATGTTGTGTTGCACAAAGGTGGGGCACGTTCCTGCATTTAGTTTGCCATAGACACAACAGGGGTTGTTATTTTTAAAGTCAATTTTAATATTACAGAAAAGGCAAACTTATCAGATGCAAATCACTTTCCATGCAAAAGTGAGAGTCACTGTATTTTTTTTTTCTGGGAGGAAATAACTATTGATACTTTCTTGGGAGTTTGCCCAAGTGACAACCAGCATCACCATTAAGGAAAGAGAAGCTAATGGATGGAAGAATTCAGAACATTTCTGCATCTGTTTTGCTTCTCAATTATTTTTATTATATTGACTGATTCTGTTTCAGGAGACAGGATATTTTTCTATGTATAATTGTAAATTGCATACCTCTGTCACACATTATTCTTGTTTTTCTAGCTGTCAAACAAGTTGAATACACTCTCCACCCTAATTTCCATGAGGTTGGAGTTTCTGCGAGTTCTCTGCAGCCATGAACATTACCTCAATCTGAATCTCTTCTTCATGACTTCAGTATCTACTCCAACATCTCCCTCACCCTCATTATCATCACAGGTAGGCATCACTCAGTACAGTGCCACACATCCATCTCCCTCATGTGAAGTACACATAGGGAGGAGGAGAATGTGTTCAGTTTGTATTGTACAGCTTTTTAGGTCTAAATTAATCCACCGTTCTGGGACTATCAAGAATGATTAACTGCCTTGCAGAAAGGGCAAAGATGTATGTTTTGTTGTGATTTTTTCAGTAGGTGTGGTGAAAAATACCATAATGGGGGGTTGGAGAACCCATGGTTTCACTATGTATAGCAAAAGTATGTTTGTGAGGATAAAGGGCTTTTTTTTTTTCATACCAGTGGCAACATCTGTTTACAGTGCATTATAATTTATGGAAATATGCAGCAAAATGTGAGTCCTTAGATGAAGGACACAAACTCTGGCCCCTGGTAGACATTATGCTTAAAACAAGGTTAGTAGGTTAATCCTGTCTTAAATAGTAACTTGGCCACACATTTGAGGAATTTAATGGCTCCACAAAAAGAGAAACCAGTCACAAAAATATATAATATTTTTTTGTGTGTGGCTTCCATCATGCCTTAAACTGAATGTGCGACAGGGTTAGGACCTCACCAGGACTTGAACCAGTCCTGCTACAACAGATGATCAGCTGACTGTTGCCTGAGGGCTCAAACTGCCCCCCACCATACAACTCCTGAATCAGCCCTGCTATAGCAGATGAGCAGCTAATTGTCAGCTGGCTCCAGGGACCGCGCTGGGGCCAGTTCGAGCCCTGAAGTAGACTTAGAGCCAGCCAAAAATCAGCTGATTGTCTGGCACCTGGCTTTCAATTTGCTGGCCTCCTCTCACATCTTGTAGATGGTGCCTGTGTGCTCAGGTATTGACTGAAACGTGGATTTCTGCTGATAGAGAGAAAATGCTTCTGAAAGCAAAGTATTAGCTTGCTTTTCATTTCCCGTAGCGACTGACTTTGCTTTTCTAGAGTTTCACAGTGAAGCTTTGATTTTGTTATGCCTCTTTCTATTTGCACTTCCTGGTTTTTTGTATAGGGTCATTTATGTTGTAGGTAGAACTCTGCAAAATAGTCATAAATCTGCCTCAGGCCATTGTCTTGTTCTTCCCATGAGTAACATCCTAGGAACACACACAATTTGCAGATCTAGATTAATATTTGCATAGCCCTGGATGTTCTCCCTACAACTATGTATCCTTGCCTGCTATCCTTCTTTCCCTGAACTCCTAACCATATTCTGAGAGGTCCACAGCTGGCACCCCAAACTCGTTTTCTTCCTGGGCTTTGTCCTCTCTTACCCTAAATTCTTCGGGTGGTACCTAGCTTGCAAGTTGTTGCAGGTCATTAAGCAGGGGTGTACAAGGAGCTTCTGGCACAAAAGAGCCCCATAATCCCTAAATAGGTGATTCCCTAACGACTTTACTGGGCTGTGTAGTGCCTGCTCAGCTTAAAAGGGAAATGTTTCCCATTGCCATTTCCCTAGGTTAGCGCTGGAGCCTCCTGCCCCAGGAAGAACCTAACTGTTTAGAGAGGCTATGTCTCTTAGCTATAAAAGAAAAGCACCCGTTATCTCTGAAGAGTCTTCAAATAGAAATATGTTTGCTTAGTCCCAAAAATGAGTGGTATGAATCAAAAGAAAAAATAATTAAAGTTATAGCCTATGGCTTCTTCCCATGACCCTGGAAAGAAAGGTAGGAGGTGACTAGAGATACACAGGAGCACTGAGAAGCTGGGAGGTTCATTTTGAAAGTTCAAGTTCATGTATTCTTTCTAAGGGGTATTACCAAAAAATTGATGATATCCAGCATCTGTAAAGGTAGTACTTAAAACTTCCCAAACCCATATCTTAAGTATACAAATAGGTCACTACTCATTAAAAAAAAAAAAAAAAAAGGATGCATGTTTTGTGCTCCTTTCTGGTCATTCATATAAAGCTTGAGGTTTTGAGGATCAAGATTTCTTCTTGAGGCTACCTCTTGACACAAAAGATCTGGAAATGGGATTCTTCTTTTTTCTTTTTTTTAAAGGAAGAAAGAAAGAAAATGGCAATTGTGCACAGCTATTGAAATAGATTTTATGGGTCAAACCTGGGCAGAAACCAATTAGGATCAGTCTTTTCCTCAGGAAACATCATAAACTCTTCTTCTTTAGGAGTAACCTACAAAATGCAATCCATGCAAATCAATAGGGCTTTTTCGCTGCTCTTGCATGATTTAATCTGGTAACTAGTCAGCAGTTTAGTAATTCTGCTCTGTGTACAGGAGAGCTGTCAGCTAGACTTAGATTTTTCAATAAGGTGGCATTGGGGATAAATCTTGTACAATTATTGTGAAGAGCCCATGTAGAAAATTTGCACGCCAAGGCATAGAACATCCAGTTGTTACTCCAAACAGACAAAACTGAACTGTTATGGTGCTCTCATGTCTCTGGGTCTTAATTCAGATTTTCACTGCCCTAAAGTTTGGGAGTCTTCAGCTGTGGGGTCTTGATTCAGCCCATTTTACACATAGGTGGCAGCCAGAGTGTTGCAATCTGTTTTGCAGCACTGTTCTCACTTTATTGGAAGAAATATTCAAGTGAATGCTAAAGAATATAAATGAAAAGCAAATTGTGAACTTTGTAAACTTTTTTTTTGGACTGGAAAAAGACTCTAGAAGTTATGCTTGTCCGGTCAGGGAACAAAACCCGCCAAGTGACCTATCGACCTAGCATCATGATTGCAGCTAAGGAGTTCAAAATACAAACTCAGCAGCAACTTCCCATTCTTTGGCTGGCCATATATCAGACCACAGCTATAAGTTACAGGAGTTTGAAGGCTGCTCTAAATTATACCAGCTGCCAACAACCCAAGCCAAAGATTGTCAAGCTTCAGGGAAACACTGTTTAAACTTCCATCCTGCTTGGCCACACTTTTATACCAGGTGTCAGGAGGAGGTGGCAAAGAAGTCCCTATGCAGTGCCTTTGCTGTTGGAGCTTCCTCTTGCACATATTGTGGAGTAGCTAATAGGCTGCAATTTCACATACTAAGTTACCTTTCGGTGACTTGTTCATGTGTCCATTCCCTTAAGCCAGTTTATAACTACTTTAAGCTGGCAGAGTGCAATAAAAAACACCTGAACCCAGGGGAAATTCTGGCTTTGTCCCCCATCCATGCTAGCAAATATAGTTTGGACTTTGCACATCAAATACTTGCAGCAAGTTGCTTGTGCACAATTAATAAAATGAGGGCTATTCATAGAAACCACTTGCTGATATGATAATTCCTTAAAACAAATTTGAGCATTATAAGATAGCAAACAGCAAGCGGGAAGAGAGGCTGATTTCACTGAATAAACTGTTGTGCACTACTTACCCACACTCAGCATTCACTATGAGTAGTTTAGGCTTGCTCTAAATATTCATGGAAACATTTTGCTTCCTAGGGATTTTATTCAATTTGATTGTAAAGCTTTACATTCTTCTGACATCATGGTCCATCCTTTCAATAGAGTGACCTATTAGATGTATTTTCCATGAGCTGTCACTGTAGTTTGTTTAATGAGTTGTTTTTTCTTTGATAATCCATTAAAACACCTAATATACTTTTCCAGAATTCAAGCTCCTGCTCTAGTTTCCAGGATCAGAAAATTGCCAGCATGTTTGACCTTTCAGCAGACTATCGTCAACAGCACTTTCTGACTGGACTGCTCTTCACTGAATTGGCAGCTGCCCTGGACACAGAGACAGAGGGGTAGGTTTCTAATTTTTTAGAGGATTATCCTGATGGCCCTATGATTGTACACATTGTTTATCACCCGATAGACCTGGATTTGATTTCATGTCCAGCCTCTTGTTTTCCACATGGAAAGTGTATAGTGGTAAGTGTCACAATGTCGCAAGAAAGGCCTCTACCTATATTTCCCTCTGTATTGGAGTAGAATGGATAGACTCTAGAGTTTAATGGACTTTGTCTACATTCAAGAATATTGGTGGATTATCCTTCAAGCCCACCCCTTAGCATATGGGTAACAAACCACGCATCTATTGCAGTAATGCTCCCAATAATACATGTGCAATCAAGCCACCATCTGCAATAGACCTGGACTGAGCCAGGAGAACCATCAAGTTTGTTGTCTAAGATGGCAACTGGGATGAGACAAAGCCGGGGTAGAGAAAAAAGAGATAATCTATGCTAGTTGCATGGAAAGGAAATATATGCTGCTCAAAAAGATAATCTCTGGTAAAGATGAAAGAGCTCTTTAACTTTTAACATAGACTTTAGTGATAATTAGACCTAGCACATCCTGGCATAAGCCAAGATCATATACCTCTTAATGCTCTTGCCATAGTAAAACAGATAGAACCTTCACCAACCTGAGGGGTAGTTACATACGAGTCATTTTGTAACATAACAATAATCATTTTAGGTGCAAAACATTTGCCTCAATGAATGCATATGCTACCTAAATATGCAGGAAAATGTCATGCTTTTACATCACAGCTCACAACTTTCAACTGTTCTTGGCAAAGCAAAGGTCTTGAAAACATTGCTGTCTCTATGTTGAAGGGCTTGGGTAAATGCATAGCTGTGGTTATCTCAGAATGGTCTTCATTTCTCCACAGAGTTGAATTTGCCTGGAATTAATGAATTACTTGGAGGCCCTTTTGCCAAATATTTTCTACTCATTTGCAGGTCTTCTGGGAATGCACACTGAAATGTTGTTTTGTGATTATAGCAAAACATGTTATCCTATAATTACTGAGTGGTTGATTTCTGCCTTCTTTCCCCCCACCAATCATCTCTTATTGCTTCTGGTCTGCACAACTTGCATGTGTCAATAACAAAACTAGTTCCTGTTTTTATGCCAACAGAATTGGTAAGGTGCAGAAGAAAGCTATCAGTGCTATCCATAGCTTGCTGAGTTCCCATGATCTAGACCTGCGCTGCTCCAAAAAAGAGGTGAAGGTCAAAATCGCTGCTCTTTACCTTCCTTTGGTTGGGATCATTTTGGATGCACTCCCACAGCTCTATGACTTCACAGGTATGGCTTTCTTTTTTTAATTTGTCTTCACTGAGTAATTTAAGTGACCTGAATCTCAAAATATAAAGGAGATAGTTTTAGCTGCATAATTATTACTATAATCCTAGGTAGCATATACACATGGCCCCAGCCCTGAATGGCTTAAAATGTGCATTAGGATGGAGAACAAAAGTAATACTGTCATGCTATTACATAATTTTTCAAATTCCCAACCAGATGAATTGGATGCAGTTAATTTCAGGGGTGAACATTATGTATTCGTCTTTCTATTACTACTTAATGTTGTTAGCACTGTGGTACTGTAGTTACAAGAAGCATTTTACACAAATGTAACCAACGTGCTCAAGGTTAGAGAAGATAATTTTTATCTTACTGTCACTATAAATGGTGCTCAAAATCTTGTAATCCTGGAGGTATTTTGGGTGGGGTGGAAGAGGTTGTTTAGTTTTTTAGTTTTGTTTTTAAATAGTTCTCTAGCTCTTTTACTCCGTTATATTTTCCTGTAGTAGATTCGTATGAATTTGCCCCAAGTAGCTGCTTTGGGTTTTTTCCATGAAAGTAGCTGATATTCTTTTAAAACGCAGTGCTCTGCTTTGCTACGTGCAAAAGTACCTGTCATTTACATGAAAAACTTGTGGTAATGAAAAAAGGAAGCCCTTTTTTTTTTTTTTTTTTTTTTTGGAGAACCTAAGTTTTTTTTCACCAATTATGCAAGAGTCCCTGGAATAAAACAGTCACATCATAAATAAATATTATTTCTTACCATCCAAAAATGTAAAAGTGCTTGCATAGTTAAATGTTACTATACCCTTTTGATAGGTTTTATCTTTATGTCATATAGGAGAAAACAGGCATAGTTATGAAAGTCCTAAATGTTCCAAAGTGGGGTGTCCTTTCTTTTTTTCTTTTTTTTGGTGTCTAAGATGAGATGCCATGGGGCTTGTTTTTGGAGATTTTAACAGGATGTCTGGCTTGAATGCTGCAGCCCAGCTGCAGGTGGTAGAAAGAAGTTTGCCTGCCTGCCTGCCTACAAGGGATTGGGTTAACTGATGGGGATGATTGGATGGCCCAGAGGAAATTAAAACTCCCAGAGAAGGGAGCTGAGGGAGAGAGGGAAGGTGGAGGTGCTGTGCAGAGCTGGGGTTACTGTGTCAGGATCTGGGAATGGACCACAGGGTTTGGTTTAATCATTTATTGTTTTGTGCTTGCTTGTTTTATACTTTATGTTGTTTCCTATGGGTGCAAGTTTGTCCTAAGGAAAACAAAACCTATATTGTGAAAGTAACAACCCACTACAGAGATATTGAGCACATCGAGTGAGGTCACTTGGCGCCTCTGAAAACCAGGCTTAAATGCCTTAAATTGGACACTCATTCTTAGAAAATGTATTTCCTATTCAGTTTTTCTATAGACTTCATCAGATTAGTTAAACTAAACACTTAAAAAGCTCTTCTATCAACAGCTGCTAGATTTGTACCTATGTACATATTTCTGTAACAGTCCCACACCCACATACACAGTTTTGGTGGAGATACTTAGCCAGGTAATGCCAATTAAACATGGCACAAAGTGACGTAGTCTAAGCCTTGTAAAATCCTCAGGTCCCCTGATGGTTTTCCCTTTGAAACAATTTTTTTCAAAACAGCAGGAGAGGGTTTGAACAGATCCTTCTGTCCATATGCTTTTTTGACTAACTTGAGTCTTTGGGCATGTCTACATGTGCATTTACGCGTGCCTAAACTTAAAGTGCCTTTCCTTAAGGCACATTAAGATGATTTAGGTGCACATCTATGCGTGGACACATTAATGCACATTAAGGCACATTAAGTTTAAGTGCGAGTCACATTAGCACATGTGGAAACATGCTAATGCTCATTAACACAGTGTATATCCACTGATGCATACCACATTAATGCACATCATTAATGCATCTACACATGTGCTAATGCAACTTGGCTATTCCCACCTAAATTTGATACCGTCTTTATGCAGATATCAAATTTAGGCTTACATAGCTTTAAATTGCCATTTTTAAGGCACATTAAGGGTGCATATGTGTCGACCTGCGCCCTTAATGCATCTTAAAAGTGGAGATTTTAGGCTAAGCCCACTTAAGAGGAATGTGTTGGTGCTCCCTTGGTGCACAATGTCCTGGTAATCTTATTCTTCTTCTCTCCTTTTCCTCCATTACTATTTCACCTTAACAAGCCATGACTAAGAGGAATACCAGTTGGTTTGTTCCATCCAACAGGGGTGGATATGCGACAATGCCATCACATGATACTTAGAAAACCAAAGCTACATTTAATTGTACCATGCAGTGTCAATGAGATGCTTCAAATCTAGTTTCAGATGCCCGTGGTGGGAAAGGTCGTTCAGGGAATCCAGATGAAGATCAAGAATCTACAATCAATCAGTCTGTTGCCTTGGCCATTGCTGGGAATCAGTTCAACCTCCTTAGGACTTCCGGTGTATCTCTGTCTTCATTGGTATGTGTGCAGTGTTTTGCTAGCCTACCCTCATTCCTTCCTTCCTTTCTCCTACTGTTTTCTTTCAATATTTTCTTTCTTCCTTTTCCCGTGGTTCCTGGAAATCTTCAGCTCAGCAGGGGCTTGGGTTATCAAGGGAGACACTCACTCCAGCAGGATTTGAAACCTGTATGAGCTAAATCTATGCCACCTGCTGGTTTGTCTTTGCCAAAGTGAGCCAGACTCCCACAGCCATCTGGTTTTTGTACCACTACTTCTTCAGTCACTGCCAGGCACTGCATTGTCCCTACTCCTTCCTCCACAGGACCCTGCCCCACTACCACCAGTCATAAGCATCCCTCAACATGCTCCATAAAGCAGCCAGGCAATATATTTAAGTATCATTACCTGCAGAATTGGGAGCACTTGGGCAGGACTCTTTTTTTTTGATGCTGATGTTAGGATTGTTGCTGGGAACATATAGAAATACTGTGAGGAGCTACTCTTCCTCTTTTTACACCCACACCCTAGTACTAATTCCAGAACCTTAGGTGTGCCTTTTGGAAAATATAATGGGTATATCATAAATTGGGAATCTGGAATAGATGGAGCACTCGTGATGCTAGACTCCACTAGTTATTTAAATAACACAACTTTCTCCTTTTTCTCCTCTCATCAAATATGTTTGTTTTTATCAACTGCTAGCCTTACAAACAGTACAGCATGTTGAGTCCTGATGCCACTCGCAACCTTCTGATCTGTTTCCTCTGGATCATGAAGAATGCTGATCAGAACCTCATTCAGAAATGGATTACTGACCTTCCATCCATGCAGCTGAACAGGATTTTAGATCTCCTCTTCATTTGTGTCTCATGCTTTGAATACAAGGTAAATGGAACGTGACCCGGTTGGGTTGCTGATTTGTCCCTATATTTTCTTTGCTTCTAAAGCAGTCCTTAATACCAGAATTCTGTGACTGAAGGGTGTAAAATAGCCCGCTTGCCATCTGAGTTTCATCTTGATTAGAGATGGACAAATTGATTCAAGTGAAATAACTGGTCCAAATCTATGATGAGAACTCAAGCGCTTTGTTTATGAGGTTCTACAAAACTGGTTTAAAATTTTTCTTACTTTTTCCTTTTCATGGAGCTCTGAGTATCTTATTTCAGACAGGAAGTCAAGCTGATGCGTCTTTTCTGCCAACGTTTTCCTCCTTGAGAGGTTCAGCTAAATATCTACGAATCAAATTTCCCAAGCTGTGACACTCTATTCACTATTACATTTTGCACATTTCTACAACCAAATTTCTTTACTATTTTCCTTGTATAAAGAAGATGCCTGTGAAAATAGGGGTTAGGGTAGATTCTTTCAGCCCAGAGCTGCACTGTTTCTTATCAAGTCCTGGGTGGAGAAGTGGTACTGCTAAGGTTTGTGCTTGAAGTCAGAACTCTCATCTCTGCTGCTATGTACCTCTCCCGGGCCAAGTAATTTCGCCCTGTGCCTACATTTCTTCATTGTAAAATTAGAATAATAATACCTACTGCTCAATGGGACTGTGAGGTTAAGTGCAATGTTGTACCAGAGCCTCTACAAGAGCAAACTATTATCATTAAATAGTTTGAAATATTGGAGTATTTATCTCTCAAATGTCACCTTTCTCTTTACTTCCAGATATATCTGTGTATTTGCTAACAGTACACATACCAGCTCTTTGATAGTATACACACTGCTTTTGTAAATTGATAATGGTGTTCATTGGCCTCCACCTGTTTTGAATTGTGTCCAAAAGGGATATCAGAAGTCCCAGCAGTACACTTTGGATTAACAGTGTGTGTGTATTTTTAACATAGGTGCTCTGAAGTGAAGAAAATGACTTTGCTTTCTTACATATGTCCAGGGCAAACAAAGCTCAGATAAAGTTAGCACTCAAGTGCTCCAGAAATCGAAAGATGCAAAAGCCCGGCTAGAAGAGGCTTTACTGAGAGGAGAAGGGGCCAGAGGTGAAATGATGAAACGCTGCAGGACACCAGCTGGTACTTTTTATTTTTTCCCCTTTATCTTTAATCAGAAAACTTCAAATGAGCTGGCGATCCAAATCTCTTTCCCTTTTGGGGTTTAAAGGACAGCAACAACTCTCCAAATCTTCAGTTAGCAGCAGGGATGTCAAGCTCTTCACCCCACAGGCTGGATCCACACTGCATGGCACCCTTGTGATCTGGATCTGGACTGCAGGGCATCTTGTGGGTCAGATTCGGACCATGGGCTTCCCATGGGCTGGACCTAAACCACAGAGCTTCTAGCTACAGTTGCTAGTGCTGCTGTGATGGTGCTAGCAGCTGAGCAGTTAACTGCGGTGGCTACTAGAGCAGTGTTAGCATGGCCACCAGCCAGGGGATGAATACTGCTGATTTTTAGTCACCAGTGGCAACAAAAAACTAATTTCTGCAGTGGCATTCACCCACTAGGTGCTGGTGCTGGCAGCCATGGCTTTGGGGATTGAGCAGTGGTAGTGTTATCACTTTGGCTGCTGGCAACTACAACAAGAAGCCCCATGGGCCTGATGACCCATATCTGTGGGACAGATCTATCCCACAGGCCATATGTTTGACATCATTTACTATAGTAATTGACCCTTATATCTGTTCCAGGATTTTTTTTTTTGGGTGCTTTTCTATGTATAAAATTGTCAAAGGCTTTTATAGTTTAGGGCTCAAATCTGTTACAAATATATAGCCAACTTACACACGTGAATTTTTGGAGGTAATGTTTCTTTGACTCTATTCTAAGCACTGCATATTGAAATAATGAAGTCTGAGACACTGACAGTTACTATGGGCTCCATAATGTAGGGCATCCTCTATATTTTAGGACTGGGTAGTGGTATAGTGGTCATGACTGCCATGAGATCAGTACCTTTCCTGGTCTAGGGGACACATTCCCTGCCTGCTCTGTCTGGGGCAAATTCTGTCCTCTGTGATATGAGGGGCATGAGTTGATATTAGCAATGTTTCTTGTCCATTATGTACCTTTTAAATGGCCCTTTTAAAATTAGAAATGAAAACAGATGCGTCTCAGACCACATGGGGGAACAGGTTTGCAAGGTTGTTCCCTTCAAATAATCACTTTTCTGACCCTATCTTAGCTGCAAGAACAGAAGGAAAAACTGTATGCATTGAACATTTTCAGTGTGTCATGATATGGTTTCTATGATATCCCTCATACATGGCCACAGTTTCAAAAATATTAAAAATAAAGCAAGTTGCCTCTACAGTGAAAAGTCAGCTCATTAAAAAAAAAAAGTGTTACAAATGTCTTGGGGAAACTTTTAAAAATTGCAAATTAAATTTAAAAGCCCCAGAGTTTCAGAAATGATTGACACTGCCCTTGTAGCAGGATCCCCAGGGCTGAAAGCTGAGGGATTTGAGCACCAAATGACTGTTACAGAAATGTAGATCACCCTGTATGATTAGATATCACAATGCAGGTGTTCTCTTTCCGCTTTAATCTTACTGACGTATGTTGCACTCTTAGGGAATGACAGATTGGCAGGGCTAAATGAAAACCTGCGATGGAGAAAAGAGCAGACTCACTGGCGGCAGGCAAACGAAAAGCAAGATAAGTAAGTCATTTAATAAATTTATATCTCTTTTACCTAAACCAGGCTGGGTTTGGTTGTGGTTTTTTTTCCCAGAATGCTTTTATTACAAAATCAGCAGTTTCATTCCAGCCTCATTCTTCAAAAAGGAAAAGAAATAAAAAATAATTCCTTTGGGGGTTGGCTGTTGCTGGGACATACCAGTGAGATTCTAAAGACCTGAGGGACTTAATCTGTGAACTATGCATCTTTTTCTTTCTGATTTAACTGTATATGAGACACATACATATGATACCCCAGGTACCACAAGACAGGGCTTATTTGACTTTTAGGGTGCTACAGTTGCATTGTTGAATGTATGCAGCATGGCAATATGTGCTTTGTCTCGCTAAATTTGCCAGATGTAACCCATTGGTGAATTATTTACCAGAGGAGGGGGAAAAAAGATTCTTCTCTTATGATGTTTTTGTTACAAGTTTCAGCTTGCCATTTGTGAATACAACAGTTTTTTACTATCTGAAGTATGAGGATAAAAATAGAGCAGGTGACTTCTTCACTAGAAGAGACATAATTTTTTTCCCTATACCTAATTGCATAAATGTAATCATCTTAAATAGATGCCATTTTTTTAAAAAGGGGTAGTATCTTCTCTATATTAAAGTTGTACTGAATTTCCAGAGCCCTTTTTAGTTGCTTTGGCTGGGAAAAGGGGTATTGGTTTTAGTTTTTTGTCCATTGGAGTTGTAAAGATTCTGCAATAAGCAGGTAAACTGTTGTTCAGCTATCTTTTTGAGCAAAGATTTTCAGTTTTTGAATTCACTGCAGTTTAAAAGAAAGAGCAAGAAAATGCCTCTATGCTTTGTCTGTGAAAAATATGCCTATCCTTTCATCACTGAAGACATTTTGCTGCAGTATTTTTATTTATTCAAGAGTTGACTAATATAGCCGAGGAGTACTGGACTAAATTATGTGGCACAGTTGTAACTAGGTAATAGAATGCTGAGTTAGCATGATTACTAGTGTTCTCTTTCTGAAAACAGAAGCTGAAATGTTAGGACCAAATTTTGTGGACCTTTTTGTTCTCCTTCATGTAAAATTTCAATAAAAGTCCAAATGAATTTGGTCCGTGCCAAGGAAGTATAAATTGGTCCTTAATTATCAAGCTTCATGCTGAACAGGAGAAATAGGGGAAATGCTGACAAATCAGGCACTAGGGGTGTGTGAAATGGGCTCTATTGGATTTGGATTCAGATTTGCCCCAAATCAGGGACAGTGATTCAATGTGTTGATCACTATCCCTGATTCGATTTGGCCAAATACGAATCTGAAGATTCAATCCTGATTCAGAGAATCAGCGATTCAGCTGTAAACACAGAGTTAAGTGTTTTTATTTCGTCCCTCAAGGTACCAGGGGGCTTGTGAATGCTGCAATGCTGGGGCAGATGGAACGTCCCACAGGAGCACGGGGAGACCCCCTTCATGCTTGGCAGTGAACACGGAAGTGAACCAGAAGTACTTCTGGTCCACTTCTGGGTCTGCTGGGAAGTAAGCAGCCTCCATGTCCTCTGGTTCAGCGATTGGCCACAGGGGGGACCCCGGGTGTCCCCCCAGACCCAGGAGGCACCAGTCGCCAAGGTGGGGGGAGGAGGGGCACAGGGTGGCCCCCTGCATGCTCACTGGTGGACCTGGAAGTGAACTGGAAGTGCTTCTGGTCCACTTCCAGGTCTGCTGTTGAGTGCACTGGGGGGACACCCCCCCCCCCCCATGCTCCTGTGGGACACTCCATGCGCCCTAGCATTGCAGCATTCACAAGCCCCCTGGTACCTTGAGGTATGTAGAAAAAACAAAGCTGTGTCTATGTCTGAATCGCCGAATCTCTCCGAATGGATTTGGAGGGTTCCAATTTGATTCGGAGAGATTAAAGGATCTCCTGATTCGATTTGGATTTGGAGATTCAGCCACTGAATTGGGCTGAATCTCCACTAGATCGAATCAGCAACCAAAGCTTCGCACAGCCCTACTAGGTACTACTCTTGGTGTGGGCCACATTGGTTCAGTTTAATCAATTGCTCCTTTAGCTAAGAGTGCAAGTCTGCATATTGAGAGGATCCATATGTCTCTGTGCTCTCTGAATGTCTTGTTGTCCTTTTGAGCAGATACCCTGAACCAAGGGGGAGCCAAGTCTGAATGCATTTCCTATTGAAAAAGTTAGTGTTGGGGTTTTTTTTCATTCTCCAGCACTTACTGGGGAGTCAGTTGGTGGCCCCCATTTTGAGCACCTATCCTGATTCTATCTCTTTTTTCCCCATGGGTCCCATTTTGTATTCACTATGAAAAGTTATTTCTACTTCAAAGCAAATGGAATATAAAGAGAGGAGTCAGTCATTTTTTTAAGGTTACTGGCCCTTTAAAAGGCTTGTACAAAATAACCATATTGGTTGGAGAGCACTGGTTTTGAGCAGCTGATTGGGAGTGAAGGTTCCAAGCAGTTGTATGTTAGAGTTGGCTCCCATTATGTCCCTCTCCTTCAGTTTGTTTATTAATAAAGTCAGTCTGTTCCTAAACGTTGACTAAGACTCTTCTACTGAACACACAAACAAGATAAATCAAAATGGTTAACATACAGGGCCTGAATCGTATTGTGGTTGCGGGAACCAGTTCAAAGGATTGTGTTGTTGCTTATTTAAATTGTGCCAGTCTTGCTCATATTTATGCTTCGATTATTGCAATGGTCTTCTGGCAGGGCCTCCCAATTTTTCATTGCTCTGGGTAATTGTGATCAATCAAGTTATGCCTTCTCTTCACTACCTGGCAGTCTATAAAAGTGCTGAGCTGACTCTGATGACCCTGCTGGTCTTCATTATCCATGACCTCCAGTTTCATGCAGATAAAAAATTATAGGGAAAAAAATATGGAATATTCACAGAAAGCAAATCCTGAATCCATATGAAAAGTCTACAGTAAGAACTGTTCATCCAGCCCTGGACAGAAAATCGCCTGCGAGAACTGAGTTCAGCCAAAACAGCTCCAGTTTCACATGCTGAATACTTACAAGTGACAGTTTGCACATATGTAGGAACCCAGGAATTATCTGCAAATGCTTTTTTTCCCCCCCTTTTGTAGTTGAATTTTGCATCATTAATATATTTAAGCAAATGATGGTGTATTCATGAGTTGTACAGAATCAGCAAATAGATGATGAACTTTATTGAATAAATTTCTTGTTACAAATCATGTATCAAGCTCAATATCATGCATCACCTCTACTGAGAGGTGCAGAAGGCCTCTATTCCAGGCTTCTTCCTTAAGCCTGGTCTTGATACAGGTTTGGGTTTTAGAAAAGCCGCTATTCCTTCTCGCATCAAATGGTCATTGTGTCTTGGCTGCACCGGATCCATAGCTCTGGAATTTGCTGCCCCTTTTTCACCTATTTCAGTCTGTCCTAAATTCTGCTTTTATGCAGCAAAAAATATTCTGGGATCAGCAATATTTTCCCCCTTCCTTATGGCTGTCTTCTCTATTCTTTTCTTACAGAGTTTTATAAGGGATTACTTTTATCATAACTCTATTCTGGGTGTATCACTGCAGTGTATGCTTTCAGATGTTTATTGTACAGCTCCTTGAGCAGCTTTGTCACACTGGGTCATGGGCATCCAAGTCTGGAGCCACTTGGGGATCAAGATGCCAACCTGGGTTGGGAGGAACAAGCAGATTTTAGGGGCAAGCCAAGTCAGGAAGCCAGGAGATCAGTCTGAGAATAGGGTCTAGGAAGAGGCTGAGTCAAGAAGCTGGGGGATCAGGAAGAGGGTGGAGTCAGAGATCAAAGCAGGTCAAAAGACAAAATCAGGCCAAGAGTGGAGTCAGAATACAAGCCTGAGGGAACAGCGAGGCAGTCTGGGATTAGATTAAGTCCTGTTACCTAGACAAATCATATTCTGGGTCAAACATTTATATGAGGGAAGTGGAGGTTCAGCTGACTCTGGCCAGCCACTCCAGTGCCAGTGAGTGGGTGGAGGGCTAAACTCTCCTCAAGGCTTCAGGACAGCCTCGACTGACATGGGTGGCTGGCTGTTAGGTAGCAGGCCAGGATGAGAGGCTGTGCTAGTTGGACCAAGGTCCCTGGTTTGAGGCTGTAGCATGTCACTTTGTGGGCATGTTGAGGCATAGGTGTCACTTTATAAATATTGTTCATTATTATTATGCCAATGGTAACGGCAATCGGCTATTAACAATATGTAGAAGCCCACCTGTAGTACATTTCCTGAGGATTAAGATCTAGTGCAGGGCTGCTCAACTGCCAGCCCATGGAGCCAGGGCATCCAACCCACAGGTCTCCCCATGGGTCAGAAGATTTAGAAGTGGGGAAGCAGTGGCAGTTAATACTGCCACCTCTCCCCACAGCCAAATTCCCAAGTCATGCAGAGCTAGATGCGAGCTGGAGCATGCCCCCTTCCCTCCGCATAGCCGGTTTGGGACTGGGCCACACTGCATCTCCCTGTGGGACCAGGCCATGCCACCTCTACCCCATGCGGCTGCATTGGGCCCAGGCCAGGCTAGGCCTCCTTCCCTCTATACAGCTTGCACTGGTGCTGGGCCATGCCCCTTTGCCCTGCAAAATTGGGCCACGACGCTTCCCCCCACTACAGGGCTGGGTAAGAGCTGGATCAAGCCCCCTTCCTCCCATGGGGCTGGGCCTCCCTGGGTGCTGGATCAGGACCACCAGCTGGTTCTGTCCCACAGATGGACTGGGCACAGCCCATCCAATCCAGCCTGCTGGGCAAAACAGTTGGGCACCACTCATCTAGTATATCAGCTCCTCCCAGTAAATCTAATGGTCCTTGGGAAATGCCCTTGAATGAGATTGCTATTACCCATCCCTGTGGGAACATTCAGGATTCAGTCATTTTTAACTCTGCCTTTAGTTGATACAACTGGTTGTCATCCAAATAATGAGGAGTGCTTCTTTTCACAGAACAAAAGCTGAGCTCGATCAAGAAGCTCTGATCAGTGGAAATCTGGCTACAGAGGCTAATTTGATCATCTTAGATATGCAAGAGAACATCATCCAGGTGAGAACTCCACAGCTGGCTCTGCATCAACCTCTCTAAAAGGGAAAAAGATGCATTTTTCTGCTTCTTAAGCAGTACATATTTTAACTAAAAAAAAAAAGGAATCTTAACATTCACAATTAATAAAAAGGATCCTTAATGATCTCTGTTTTTAAAAAGAGAAAAGGACAAATATGCCATTTTATTACACAGTTGTTGTAAGCCCCTTTCACTCATTGAGCTTTCACCAGTGTAACAGAGAAGAGAATTTGGCCCCATTTCTACATAACTGTACTTGAAATCCAATCTCAGTTAACTTCTCAGGATACAGGGGGTTGTCAGTCCTGTTTTGAGGCTGGAAGGGGAAAGGACAGTATTGATTTGTATTGGGTAACAAAATGGGACTGGCCTGCTGCTCTTGTGGAAATGTTCTGCATTGTCATGTAAGACATTTGAATTTAGAGTTTAACCCTACACACCACTCTGGTCCATGGTACCCCTCTACCTACATGAGGGCATATTGGCAAAAACACCTGCTTGCGGGGAGAAACTTGCAGAACCTGTTTTACCTCCCAGGGTAAAGTCAAAGGTCAGTCAAAGTTAGTGGATCTGTGACAGTTAATATCAGCTGAAGATCGGCCCCCTGGTTCTGAGGTTTTTATTTATGTGGTAGGCTATGACCTCACTGCCAACACAGAGAGTAACTTATACTGCTCTTTAACTCTTGACAGTAGAAAAGCGATGTACTGAAGGCTCCTGTATAGACCTTTAAAGAAGCATAAAGACCCAAACAGAAGGAAGATCTAAAAAATATGGTCCTCTGAGGATAGGTACAGGAATAAACTAAATTAAAAATAAATTGCAGGGATTCAAGGCACATGAAGGGTTTCCTGCTGAGCCACTAACCCATAAGAAGTGACTCCAATAGAAATCTTTCCAATGTTGTGGTAACATGAGAGTAAGCACACACTCAAGAATGAGGAAAAACCGTGAGATTTCAAATGTCACTTTGTTTGCAGCCTAGAAGGGTCTTCTTGATGAAAGGAGTAAAATCTCCATACTTATGCGCAAGTTTATTATGGGATTCCTCTGTTCAATTTATTACTCTTTTCTGTTTGTAGGCAAGTTCTGCTGTGGACTGTAGAGAGAACCTTTTGGGAGGAGTACTGAAGGTCCTGGTAAACTCTCTTGGCTGTGATCAGAGCACCACTTACCTAACACATTGCTTCGCTACACTCAGAGCACTCATTGCCAAGGTAAAGTCTTGACAGGCTTACGTTTTCATATTTCTAGTTAAGACATTAGGCAATTTTTAGAGCAGATCTCTAAGTGCAATAAGTATTTACATTTGCATCCATCAAAACAGGTTTCATGCACAGACACACCGGTACATGTGTATTAGTTCATTACTGCGTGAAAATCATTTCATCCATGGTTTAAAAATATCAACTCCTTTTAAGACATTGGGATTCTTCCAGATTTAAACTGTTATACTGTAAATGAGATGTGATGTTAGTCTCTTAATGTGAGAGGCAAGGATTTCTTAGGATGATATCTTTTATTGGATGAACTATATAGTTGGGATAGACAAGTTTTTGAATGCAAGACATTCTTCAGAACATGGAGGGTTTCTATTAATTAAATTTATATTAGTACTTTCATTCTGTCTAAATGCTAGGCCAAATTATCCATTTGTTTTTCACCAGCATATTTCCATTGACATTGATAGATTTGATAGATTTCCAGGCAGCATTTAGCCAATATCTTAATAATATAAGTCATAGCAGATCTGTTTTCAACTTTTAATATAGGGGTTTGGGGGAGAGGCCTCATTAGGAAATTGTTTAGCATTTCATAGTGTGTGGATCTTTATTTGAAGGAGTGTTTCCACTCCAAATGCAGAAGTGAAAAATCCTTGAAAATATCCAAAAACGCACACAAAAAGGACAGGAGTATCCTGTTCATTATGGCCATTTCCCATTAAGTGTAGATTACCTGACAAACTAAATTATTGGGTTGTTCTGCAAATAGTTATGAAGTATATAAGTAAAGTCTCATTGTACATTATTTTTTAAAGCTAACTTCCAATCAAAATAATTTATAATAATGAATGCTTTGTAAAATCATTTGAATCTGTCTTCCAATTAAAGGGAGTTGGTACTATATTTTATGAAACAACTGTTCAAATAATTTGTATTGTACCACAGGGAGGTGTATGCTGTTCTATAAATGAGTAAAAATGATGGGACTTTGTAAACCAGTGTGCAGTGTAAACAGCAAGATGACACTGAAGAAAGGACTGAGGTTGAGAACTGGTTATACAAGGTTTTACAATAAGAGATAATGGCATGTGTTTGTTGGATGTACATCTTGGTTTTTATCTATGCACGTACAATATATGTGACTCCATCGGCATTCTGTTTAAAAGTTCCTTGGAACATAGGTGTTGATAGGCTTGGACTGAAGCCATAATAATTTGTATCTCTAAAATTAAAACTTGCATAAAACTAAAATTTGGAATAGGATCAGGAATGAAAGCTGGATGGGAGGTCAGCAATGGAAATGTTTTAGGACAATTAAATAGTGTAGCTCATTGTGGTAGAAAGAACATTTCCAGGGGACAGGAGTTAAAGGGAAAATCTTGAAAATGTGAACCATGAAGGTTTAGAAAGCAGAACTCTTATCAAAAGAGCCAAAAATGTCTTATCATTTTTAATCTACTCTCACAAGTACAATCAATGCCTGAATGCTTGGGATTGGCAATAATACTAGTGTCTTCTCTGCCTCCCTTAGTTTGGAGATTTCCTGTTTGAAGAGGAAGTGGAACAATGTGCTGACCTGTGCCAACGACTTCTACATCACTGCAGCAGCAGCATAGAGGTCACTCGTACTCAAGCCTGTGCAACACTTTACCTCTTGATGAGATACAGTTTCAGCTCTGCTAATGTAAGATTTTATTTAGAACAAAGGTACCTGTAGATATGTGGGGTGTCTGCTCTGACACACTGTAGTTACAGCGCATCAGAGCAGACCCACTTTATAGTTTCCATATTTTCATTTAAAATCAGTATGGAAACTGACAATGAATTGAAAACATGCAGATATCAACAGCCAAGTGTTGTGGTGTTATGTGAATTTTTAACTAGAGAAGGAAAGTGGCAGGGGGAAAGCAGGTTGTGGCAAGGAGTTTGAAATAGTTAGTTACTCCTGTTTCATTTGAGAAAATACTACATATCAGTAATGAACTGGCTTAAATAAAAGATGTCTACATTTTAGAAGATCTCTTGCACAAATGAACCAAAAAAAACCCCATAAACAACATTGTTACTTCACTATCTTTTCTTAAGTGCTCTTAACCCAGTGTAAGAATTATTGCAGCTTCTACACAGACTGGGCCCCCAATTCTCCTCTCAGTCTCACTGATGTAAATATGAAATAATGTCCTGGGCTGGAATGAAACTCATGCAGATTGGTATTGGTATGACAGTACAGTTTGGCCCTTGGCCCCATAAAATGTCAATACACAGTATAAAACTAGATGTTTATTTGGTCAGCACTTATGAATAAGCATACCATATGTGAGAGGCAAGTATTTTCTGTGATATCTTTACTGGACCAACTGTATAGTTGGGAGAGCTGTTTGATAAGCTTCTGAGCATCAAGTGCTGTTCCTCAGGCCAATACTTCCTTTTGGATCCCCTTATATCCTGCAGGGATTTAAAATCCAAGATGCAGCCTTCCCTAAGCCATTCATTTACAAATTAATTACTGGGCCACATTGACACCTGGCATAAACAGGTACAACTGTGTTGACTTTAGAGCGATGGCCACTGGTCCCAGGGGTGACTTTGGCCTTCTTTGTTTAAGCAAAGAGGAAAAAAGTTGATTTACATCCTGCAAGCACCTAAGTAAACAGAAACCTATGGAAAACAAATATGTTTGAATTCATAAACCCTTCTTCTTTGGTGTTTTTCCTTCTATAAAGAACTTTGCAAGAGTAAAGATGCAAGTGACCATGTCTCTGGCTTCTCTGGTTGGTAAGTCATCTGACTTCAATGAGGAATATCTCAGGAGATCCTTACGAACCATCCTGGCATACGCAGAGGAAGATGCAGACATGCAGTCAACTCTATTTCCAGCCCAGGTTAGTACTTTTGTGATTTCTGATGCTAGCTTCAGGACCTTTCATATGGGAGTGGGGACAAGCCAGACTGTAGAGCTGAGCATTCCTAAGTGTTGAAAATAAAGAGATGAATAATTGGGCTTACTTCTATTTTAATACCAAGTTATGCATATGAAATTCTTGTAATATCTAGGACGTCTGTATCACGGTCCACCAGGATATACAGCCCAGTGGGTACAGAATTACAGGGGTAGCAGTCAGAAGCTGAGAGTCAGGAACCAAATGCCAAGCCAGGGTCAGGATGTGAGAATCAGAGGCCTAGTTACCAGATCTGAGGGACAATCCACAGGGCGAGGTCCAAGAACAGAGTGAAATCCAGGTCAGGAAGCAGATCTGCATGGAAATCCAGTGCTAAAATCCAGGAGCAAGCCAAATGCAGGGTCAGGATCCAAGAAAGCTAGAGAAGTTGCCAGGACAGGAACTAGTCAGGGATGGGAGACCAAGAAGTTGTGCAGTCAGGCTCAGGTACTGGAAGAGTTCTTTAGAAGCATCCCCAGAATCAATTGGAGGGAAAGGGCTCAGGTCAGCTGGCCTTCATTAGTTTATAAGTGAGGCTTACACACTTATAAGGGAAGCTGGGCCTTACATCGCTGACCTTGTTACTCAGGCTGCAAGGCAGGGGCCTTACAATCTGGGGCTGAAGCTGAGCACACATGCCTACAGAATAAGCATTATATGAGCACCTGTATGTAGGTGTTCCATATGTCTGTGGGAAAATAAAATGGCATAGGATGATTTTCTTAACCATGTGCAAATAATTTTACTTGAATCTACTATGAGCTGCATGTATGGGTAATGTAGGGCTAGCATTTGGCTCATGATGTTTTCAAATCAGCAGTACCATGATAGCATAACTCCTTTCTTCCCCTCCTCCCTGTACTCCAAAAACAAAGCTGATAAGGTTTCACATGCCTGCACATGCACAGATACCTATACCCAACACGCGCGCACGCACACACACACACACACACACGCGCACGCACACACACACACGTACCTTGTTTTTAAAAGCAATGCTGTAAGAAGTATGTGATGAGGATAGTTACATTTTGTGCAGCCGTGAGTCGCAGACAATGCTTGCCACTGCCCAAAAAAATCTTATTAAAAATATCAAAGTCCTTTTATATAGAAAGTAAAGGTGGCATTTCTCACTGTTTCTGGTCACTTGGGCTGGCATATATACCCTCACAGTTTGGCACATTTGGGATGTCTTTACACATGCTCTTGAGATAGGCAGGTGCTTTACTTAGAACAGCTCTTGGGAACCACTGTAATTAAAGCACCCACAGCGTCTCATGTATTCAACATGCTGCACTTCAGAATTGTGGCAGGGGTGCTTTAACTAAAGCTTATTTGATTAACTTTAGTTAAAGCGCCCCTGCCACCATTTTGAAGTACGGGGATGCTGAATGCACAAGACACCAAGGCTGCTGGAGCATGCTAATTAGCACACTCCAGCAGACTCAATTAAATGAGTCTGCTCTGATGTGCTGTAACTACAGTGTGTCAGAGCAGGCACCCCACATATCTACAGGCACCTTTGTTGGTTAATTTAATTCATCTTGTCATTCCATCTTATAAAGCAAGATGATTTCCTAAGCATCATGAGAAACTGGTACTTTGTCACATTCTCTGTTATCAAAACAAGATTTTAAAATGCTTCCCCTCCCACTATTCCTTTTCATTTCATAAAGAGACCGCATCCATGACACCAAAACCATGTTTGACAGTGAAGGATTTAGCTGGGTTACCCATTGGGCAATATCTGGTACTGAAGAATCGCTGGCACATCTGCTTAACAGGTTTTTCTGAACCAGAAGTTGGACTCCAATGTGGATCTAAACATTTTTAAATCAATGAACAAAAAAACCTGGGTTTCTCTGAGTTCATCAATCTTGTTTTGTGACTGGTCCCTTTATCAATTGCTTAAATATGATTTAAAATCACAGAAAATATTTGTGGAAAGGGCTTCATAAAGTCATTTAGTCCAACCCCTCCCCTGCTCAAGGGTGGACCCTCTGCCCTTAACCTGCTCTTAAAAATTTCTAGGGATAGAGATTCCACAACCTCTCTAAGTTAGCGTGGAAGCACGTGCATTGTGATAATTATGACTCTTCCGTATTGTAAATAAATGCTACAGCAAGTAATGGGTCTGTCAGTCTTGTAAATCATGTGCTGACATTTTTTTAATGGAAGTAAAAAAAAACAAACAAAAAAATCCAAGACCGGAAAAATGAGTGTCAACATTTATTTTTATTCAGGTAGAGGAGCTGCTATGTAATTTGAACAGCATCTTATCGGATACAGTGAAAATGAGGGAGTTCCAGGAAGACCCAGAAATGCTCATGGATCTCATGTACAGGTGAACCCTCTTAATACTGTTGCTGAACCATTTCAAAAGGAAGCAAACACAAAGGCCTTTGAGTCTCTGCCGAACATGTCTTTACTGAAAAGCTCTCCAGGTGCCCAGTACAATACCTATTTATTATCTAACATACAAATTGCAGGAGTCATTTGGGTATGATTTTTATAAACAAGGGTTTTAATTTCACTGTTTATGCATAAGGCAATTTGTAAGCAATTATGGAGGATGTTAGGTTTAGGAGTAGGGGCTCTCCCCTTTTCAAATGTCTCCTCAAATCTATTCTAAACCTGTTTTTGTTAGAATTGCTAAAGGGTATCAGACTTCCCCTGATTTGAGATTGACCTGGCTACAGAACATGGCAGAAAAACACACCAAGAAGAAGTGCTACACAGAGGCTGCTATGTGCCTGGTCCACGCTGCAGCTCTGGTTGCCGAATACCTGAGCATGCTGGAGGATCGCAAGTACCTGCCAGTGGGTAGTGTCAGCTTTCAGGTAGGATATAATTCATAGCTGTGCAGACTTATTTTATGTTTTTCTCCAAGTGATTGGTTACTGTATGTTATATAGCACCAGGTCAAGGCCCTGTGGGCCTCCAAGATATATATCTGTTTGATGAACATTCCTTATCTTATAATTTTATTCTAAGGCCTGTAAGTTAGTGTTTGATCAATTTAGTATGTGCTATATTAGCTTTATATCATTTTAGTTCATTAATATAAATAGTATTGCAATATTGAGTCAAATACCTCACAGAAACCTAATTATATTACATTATATTATTATTGTGTGTTTGTTTATTTTCTTATTTTTATCAATCAAATTTGCAATATTCTAACATATGATTTTATATTCTAAAAATAACTTAATGGGACCATTTTTCCATACATCTGAATCAGTCAAAATTAATTGTATTATCTTTCATTAATTGAAGTCTTATATCAGCTGTTCCATTTTTTTGGTCTGGAATTATAGCCGATAGCTGACAAGCATATAGTATGCAAAGTCATTTTGTGTACCTTTTTAAAGATATTGCCACTGTAGTATACTTTTTCAAGTCCTCTGATAATCAGCATTAACTGATGTTGTCTCCTTGATCGGCTCTTTTAAAACTCGTGACGCAAATTATTTCAATCGGCTGATTTAAAAATGTCTAACTTCAGTATCTTCTATTTTACATTCTCCTTAAATATTGGTGAAATGAATAGTTTCATTGGCCTCGTGTATAAATACATCATCCATTCCCCCCCTTCCCCCATATCCAAAACAGAAATATTTATTGAATGCTTTTGCCTTTCTGCATTTTTAAGAATTCTGCATGGTCCATCTGGTACTGTATCAATTGTAATCAGCAGTCCCTCAATATGAAGATAACAGTACTGTATCAATGGCACTACTAGAACTCAATTTTTTTCCTATTCTACGTAAATACCTCTTTTACTGTCTTTTTATTGGCTCCTTCTGACCTTCTGATTCCCTTATTTCTAACTTATATTCATTGCCTTCAATTTTTCCTGTTTTTCCATTTCGTATATGTATGTTAGCTTTAATAGTGTTGTCACTATTTTTTAAACCATGCTGTTTGGGTTAGCCTAGATGCTCACAATCTGGCACACTCCATAGCTAATCAAATTTCTCCTATGAATTCATTTTCTCTCATGCCATTCCCAATTCCTAGAGTCATCTGTATCTCCAGGTGTCACAGTGGACGTAGTCTTTCTGGACTTTAGGAAGGCCTTCAGCACTGTCTCTCACCCCATTCTCATTAAAAAATTAGGCGACTGTGGCATCAATGCCTACACAGTCCGATTGGTCGCAAACTGGCTTGAGGGCTGCACCCAGAGAGTGGTGGTGGATGGGTCATTTTTTGACCTGGAAGGATGTGGGCAGTGGGGTCCCCCAGGGCTCAGTCCTCCAGCCCGCACTGTTTAACATCTTCATCAGCGACTTGGACAAGGGGGTGAAAAGCACCCTGTTCAAATTCGCAGATGACACTAAGATGTGGGGGGGATGTGGGCACGCTAGAAGGGAGAGGCAGGCTGCAGCTACATCTAGACAGGTTACAGGGGTGGGCAGATGAGAACAGGATGGGTTTCAACACTGACAAGTGCAAGGTGCTGCACCTGGCAAGGAAGAACCAGCAGCATACCTACAGCCTGGGGAACTCCCTTCTTGCCAGCACAGAGGCAGAAAAGGATCTTGGAGTCATTATCGATTCTAAAATGAACATGGGCCAACAGTGTGAGGACGTGGTCAGTAAGGCTAACCACACCTTGTCATGCATCCACAGATGCATCACGAGCAGGTCCAAGGAGGTGATCCTCCCTCTGTATGCGACATTGGTCAGGCCACAGTTGGAGTACTGCATCCAGTTCTGGGCGCTGCACTTCAGGAGGGATGAGGCCAGCATCGAGAGGGTCCAGAGGAGGGCCACCCGCATGATCAGGGGGCAGCAGGGCAGGCCCTACGAGGAGAAGCTACAGGACCTGAACCTGTTCAGCCTCCACAAGAGAAGGCTGAGAGGGGATCTGGTGGCTGTCTATAAACTTACCATGGGGGGACCTGCGAGGAACGGGACAGTCCCTGTTCCTCCAAGCACTACCAGGAGTAACTAGGAATAACAGCCACAAGTTGATTGAGAGTAGGTTCAGGCTAGATATCAAGAGGTGCAACTTCACAGTCAGGGTGGCTAGGATCTGGAACCAACTTCCAAGAGAAGTGGTGCTTGCTCCAACCTTGGAGGTCTTCAAAAGGAGGAGGCTAGACAATCACCTAGCCGGGGTCGTTTGACCCCAGCATTCTTTCCTGCCCGTGGCAGGGGGTCGGACTTGATGATCTGCTCAGGTCCCTTCCGACCCTACCAACTATGAAACTATGAATGTTTTATGTAGTTCTTATGTATTGGTATTATTCTAGTTACTTTGGGCAACTGAAGGTTCAGCTACATGGCACTAGTCCAAACCAATTAACCTAGATTATTTGGAGGTAATGATTTAGGCCATATAGCTTCACTTCCTGCACTGCTTACTGTAGTTTGTGGGTACATCTATACACATGCAGTTAATGCGACTGAATATACTCCAGCTCAGTTTGAGCCAGAGTAAACTAATCCTGACATCTCCATCTACCTATGCGTTTAAGCGCAGTAATTTACTGCAGTGCTGGATACCACTTGTATTTGGTGGGACTATCTGGTAGCACAGTAAATTAGTCTATTGCACCCTAATTGTACGCTTGTGTAAATGGTGATGCTTTTCTGTGCAGCAGATTAGTTTGCTACACCATAAAGTGTCTCATGTAGACACACCCAGTTAGCAACTAAATGCTGTGTTCTAGGCTAGAAGGAAGTATGTTTACTTCCAATATATATCTAATTTTTAAATTAAATTTGGGATGCTTCAGAATAAAAGTTAATAATATTGCTGAATGAATAGTTCCAATCTGAGATATATTATCTCTCTTATATATAAAACTTTTAGCTGAATGATTATAGCAGCAACAAAACATGGCAGGCAAATCACCTTGCCCACTTGCAGCTCATGTTTATGAATTGACTGAAGCGTATAGAAAATAATCCAAACGTAAAGAACTCTTCTCCTATTGATGTTTGCTCTCCCTAACATATAACTTGATTTCATTTTTTTGAATAATCTGCCTACCTCTTCTGTGTGCTAGAAGAAGACAGTCCAGTCTAGGATTTCTACCATTGTCTAGGAAAATTGATCCCTTATCTTGGTATGGATGCCTGTGTGGGTGCAGTCATTTGGTATGAAATCATGTCTCATTTACTGGGGTAGAATTAATTAGGCTTATCAAATCTAAATAATGTCGACAAGCATCCCAGTTGAATCTGCCTGTCTTGTCAAAAGATTTGCATGTATACACATTGCTCTGTAGAAGAAAGATTATGACAAACTTTAGCCTCTTTCCCTTCTCCACCCTCATAAAAAAAACCCTCTCTATTACATAGCTATTTACCTGAGAATATAACCGGGACTTCAGCTTGTTCAGTAATAATAATTAACTACAGTAATACTTTGTGCTTTTACAAAACCTTTCATACAAGGCTCAAGTGTTTTACAAATGTTACTCAAGATTTGCAACACCACTGATGTAAGGTTAAGATAATCTTGTGAGTAAGAAACTAAACTGGTCTGTCTGTCTGGGTTTTGTGTGACCCTGAGCAAGTCAGTCCCTGAACTTCTCAGAGGACATCTCCTTTTCTCCTTTTCAATTGTAAAATTGATCAGATAATACTTCTCTGCTCCAGGGCTTTATTTAATGAATGTTTATTTGTGCTTTGAACTGTTGGATGGAAGGGTCTATAAAAAGGTAACAGCATATAAATATTTATGTAGGAAAGTGATTCCATTATCCTCATTTTAAAGATGGGAGATTATACTAATGAGAGGTTATATGATTTAACTCAGATCTTCTACAAAATTACCAGTTTTATTCTCAGCCTAAATAATTATTAGGGTCCTGTGATCTCAGGAAGGATCTCTGGGATTCTGTAGTTTATATTCCAACTATGGAACTGGATACAGTTACCCAAACTTCTGCCTCCATGATAATATATTTGGAAAAATCTGAAATTCCTAGATACAGCAGGTGGGGAAGATGCACAAAATTCTTTCAGACCAAAGCAAAAGCTATAGACCTAGGTAAATGGGATGTGTCCTACAGGGATTTAGCAAAAGACAACACAAACCTGAGAAATATATAGTAAAGTTAGGACTCAGATGCTGCAGTTCTTAGACAGTTGAAACCAGGAAGGGGGATATTTTTTTTTTCTTTCTGGAAAGTTATTGAAAATTTAGAGCCAAAGAACAGATAAATTGGTGTCTGCCGTTTCCTTGGCTTCCTCTTCCAGATAAATCACTGCTCAGAATTGTCTTACCTTTGTCACAAAAAGAGCTCATAAAAGGCAGCAAAACTCCCAGTTCTAACCATCGTGTGGAAATGCTTAGGTTCCTGGGATGAAAACCACAGTGCAGCTGTTAGCTAAATTGTAACCTCTTTGGAGCAAAGATTATCTTTCTGCTGTTCTCTGAGGCTGTGAATCCAGTTATGAACCCTGGTTATTATAGCTTCTAAAAGCTACAATATTTCATATAAATAAATGTGTAGTACAGAATGGAATTCAGCACAGTCTATAGGCTAGACCACACTGACATTTATCTCTTCTCTGCTATTGGTACCCAAACTAGCTAAATAGCTAGCTAGCAAGGATATGTCTATGTGTACAGCAGTTATGCTGACCGTACTATAGACCTATTCCCAAATCCCATATAAGCTATTCTGTTCCTCCCCTTTAACTTTTAGGTGAAGCTGAAGTGATAACTAGGCCTAGTCCTGGTACCTAACACTGAATGAATTTAACCCACTAAGTGATAAAATTGACTCCAGAAAGCTGTAGAATGTAAAATGTATCCCAGAATATGGAAATTCCACACAGCTTCTGATGTGAGATGATGGCTCTTTTTTCAAAGTTTGTAGTGGTACTCAATGTCTCCACCATTTTAGAAATAACATCTTTCAGAAATCAAATTGTCAGCCTGCTGGCATTTATCTGCAGCTGAGATGGATTTTACTTGCTACTTCACGATAACAATGAGACCCCAAGTTAGGTAATTTTTATTGACAGATTTTAAAACTTGCTATTGAAAATTACTGGAGTGTCTTCAGATGCATTTTTGCGTGGGCACTTACATATAGGTTGCCGACAGACATGAAAAAAGCACACATTTTACCAGAAGAAGTGGCACATTAGTTTGACCCAGCTCTATAGTGTCTAGATAGAGTGGGTGCTTCAGCATGGCTTTTTGGCGCTTTTACCTAATGTGCGGGCCGCGCCCTGATCCCACCTTTGTCGCCATGTGCGGCGGCGATTCCGATCTCATTCCATCGCCATGTGCGAGCCGGGGGCGAGCCAGGCCCGTCTTCGTTGCACACGGGCTGTGGCCGGCAGCCCAGGCACACGGGGCTGGAGAGAACCACGGGGCGGTTTAGCGCACGCGAGTTAGAATTAGTTACGGAGGCGTAATGGTTGATTGAAAAGATTGTTTACTTACACCCAAAGATGGTATTGGTGTAGGCTGGACAGGTTTCCAGGCACAGCTCTCGCTAGAGGAACACGACAAATCGATTGCTGCCACGGAGTTGTTCAGGCTCCGCGGGTCCGGTTCGGTTAGGTTCGAAAAGTTTCCCCAGAGTTACTTAGGCTCCGCGGGTCCGAAGTTACAGGAAAGGGATACGTCTAGGATTGCGCTCGGCAACAGGGAGAGGCTAGAAGCGAAAGCTCCGTAGGCTCGGTTCCATTGCCTCTCTTGCCTGCTTAGGGGAGGCGCGTCGGGTCCGCGAGGGTCCGCAGCGCTTGGAGATCTTCACACAGAATCTCTCTCGTCCTCCCTCCTCCGGATGTTCGTGGAGTCCTCCAACTTGGGCGGAAACCACACAAGCGTTTTGTACGGCTAGCAAGCCAATCGCTAGCCGCCACGTGTGCCTACATTAGGAATTGGCCAATAATGTGGTGGCGAATCCTAATACAAATGGCGGGAACTCCTTTGCAGCGTGTATCACTATGATGCACAAGAAATGCACCCTGCAAAGAAGCTGTAATTTGGCGGGAAATCCCTGTTGCACCAGAGTTCTCTCTTGCAGCAGAGAACTCTACCGTGCAAATAAAGCGACAAATTGCGGGAAAATAATTTAGTGGTGCCGAAGCGCGCACACAAACAAAAAATCACACCTTTGGGTTGTGACATCCCCCCTTGCTGAGAGCATAGCTAAATTATGCCATACTCTTCTGAGCAATCTAGAAGTTTGTCGTGATCATCAAATGAGTCAACAAGCCAACAAACAAATACACAAACATAAAATTTGCTGTCCTGGGATCAAGTTACATAACAATCAAGAAATAATAATCAACATAAACACATAATCTGATTTATAACAAAATTGCATGATCAGGGCTTCAGTGGGCGTCGTGGCGAGGTCACACGTCTCCTCACTCTCCTCAGTGATGTCATCTCTCTTAAGGCTCCTCCTTGCCATACGCTCTGAATTCCGGATCTGTAAACAGAAAACTCTCAAAACAAATTAATGACCTATTTTAACGAACTTAAACAATTTTTAAATGATTTTCATGGCTTAATTAGATGAAATCGTCGAAGATTCATCATCTGGTTCGTCCAAATACCGGAAACCTGACTCATAAGCTAACTGCCATTGGCCTGCGTCCCCTAAAATCCGAAACTGCCGCTTGTTAAGTCCGGAACGCTGTAGGAGAAATCCAAACATGTATCGCTCCTCTAGGGTTCTCGGTGGCAGTGGTGGGAGATCGGATCCACGTCGTCTGGTGCCTTGAGGCCTGGTTGGGTGTTGACAGTCCCGATCATAAGACAATCTTGGCTCCATCAGGATACGCAGTCTTGGCAATTGACAAAGAAGATTACTCACGGGTTGATTTTACCACTGGACTGAGCAGAATTCGAAGAACGACGATGTTCTTTTGTCCGTAGATCTCGAGGCAACTGTCTAGACTATGAGAGGTTAGTGGAACGGTTCCAGGATCTCGCAAGTGACGGTGAGGCCATGGTCTTATTCGCTGGAGTGATGTTAATCCCAGCGCACAGGCTCTCGGGTTCCAAGCACAATACGAGACACCAATCATTGCCAGCATAAGATGCTCTGCGCCGGTATATTCGGGCCGTCCTGTATGCCACACGTGGGCTTTTTGACTAATCAGTCCTGCAACAAGCGCTGGCAGTGGAATAGGCCAGTGAGTATTACATGTTATCATGTCGATGTCAGTGACATGTCCTCTACTCCACAAAGCTTGTCTAACTAAGAAGTTTGCTGCTTCTTGGTTCAGCAGGTCGGATCCAAGTTCTATGACTAAACGTCCTAACCATACAGCTAGAGTCTCTTCAGGTTGAATTTTTGATGCTCTACACAAATCCTGCAACTCAGTTCTGGTGCAAGCATAATAAGTAGTAGCAACTCCGTTAGTTGTTGTAGAACAAGCTGCTCCTTCGGGAGATGATGCTGTCATAGGCTGAACTGCTGCCGCGGGGGTTACTGCTGCTGTCGTTGCTTCAGGCAGGAGGGGCGGATGCTCTCCTCCGCTTGACTCTCTCCTTCGTCGGCAGGAAGGCGTGGTCAGCCGAGACGCTGCTGTGTCGCTAGGCGGGGTTGCCAGCGACGACGCTGCGTTGATGGGCGGAGTCGCTGACCGAACTCTCGCAGGTTCGTTAGAAGCTCCACCCTTCTTTTCCGGTTCTTCCACGCAGTCTTCCTCCTGCTCGGCGCCATCTTGGACTGGCGTTTCAGGCTCCCTTTTCTCATACGCTTCTTGGACCGATCGGATCGCCATCTGCAGCTGGGTTTTCAAACTTAAATTTTTCTGCATTAGATTCATTATAGTACGAATGGTTGCACTACCTTCTCCCCCCTTGTTGTACCGCAAGGCCACTCTTTCATCCGCGGGGCGTTCCTCCATCTCCAGATCTTCGCGGAGCTCGGATGGAAGCTCGCGACCCCGTAATCTAGACATTATTATCCCCGGGGGGAACGGGCCGATGGGCTCCGGTTCTTCACTCTCCCGAGCATATCGTAGGCATCAGGCACACTCCCGGGTGAAAGTCGGGTTCGTTTCGACCGCCGGGTTGGGTTCGGCGAGGGACACAGTATCGAGGGGCCTAAACAGGACCCGCTCATCTCTCATTATACACCCGAACGCCGCAGGGAGCAAGTACACTTCCCTCTCTCTCGGGGCTCCGTCTTTGGAGATTCCCTCTTCTCCCTTTAGCGACAGACGGCCGCTTACAAATCTTTCACCTGTTCCGCCCGCCTGGTGGTAAGCGATATGTATCTCTAATTCTTCAAAGCTTTTCACTTGGCGTTGGTTATCGCGCCAAGGGCAGTTCCTAACCAATTCTAACTCTAGTGTATTCTCTCTTAATCCCGTCTGGGTTGCTACATGCGCATTCTCTCCCGATCCCATCCTCGTCGCCACGTGCGGGCCGCACCCCGATCCCACCTTTGTTGCCATGTACGGCGGCGATTCTGATCTCATTCCCGTTGCCATGTGTGAGCCGGGGGTGAGCCGGGCCCGTCTTCGTTGCACACGGGCTGTGGCCGGCAGCCGGGGCACACGGGGCTGGAGAGAACCGCGGGGCAGTTTAGCGCATGCGAGTTAGAATTAGTTACGGAGGCGTAATGGTTGATTGAAAAAATTGTTTACTTACACGCAAAGATGGTATTGGTGTAGGCTGGACAGGTTTCCAGGCACAGCTCCCGCTTGGATCCTCGCTAGAGGAACACGACAAATCGATTGCCCCCACGGAGTTGTTCAGGCTCCGCGGGTCCGGTTCAGTTAGGTTCGAAAAGTTTCCCCGGAGTTACTTAGGCTCCGCGAGTCTGAAGTTACAGGAAAGGGATATGTCTAGGATTGCGCTCGGCAACGGGGAGAGGCTAGAAGCGAAAGCTCCGTAGGCTCGGTTCCATTGCCTCTATTGCCTGCTTAGGGGAGGCACGTCGGGTCCGCGAGGGTCTGCAGCGCTTGGAGATCTTCACACAGAATCTCTCTCATCCTCCCTCCTCCGGATGTTCGTGGAGTCCTCCAACTTGGGCGGAAACCACACAAGCATTTTGTACGGCTAGCAAGCCAATCGCTAGCCGCCACATGTGCCTACATTAGGAATTGGCCAATAATGTGGCGCGAATCCTAATACAAATGGCGGGAACTCCTTTGCAGCGTGTATCACTATGATGCAAAAGAAATGCATCCTGCAAAGAAGCTGTAATCTGGCGGGAAATCCCTGTTGCACCAGAGTTCTCTCTTGCAGCAGAGAACTCTACCGTGCAAAGAAAGCGACAAATTGCGGGAAAATAATTTAGCGGTGCCGAAGCACACACACAAACAAAAAATCACACCTTTGGGTTGTGACACCTAATAGCTGATTCACTCAGTTACTGTGATTGTCTCCACTGGTTGTGATTTATGATATTATGAAAGCTTCTTGAATCCTCTAGCTGCACTCCAGTGTTATCTTTGTTGTGCTTAACATGCTGAATCGGTCCCTGACTGAACCTTCGTGATAGCCCGGTGGCTTTCTGCTCTTATTTATTTCAGAATATTTCCTCCAATGTGCTGGAGGAGTCTGCCATTTCAGATGATATTTTGTCCCCCGATGAAGATGGGATATGCTCTGGGAGGTATTTCTCAGAGAGTGGCTTAGTGGGACTATTAGAACAAGCTGCAGAGCTCTTTAGCACGGTGAGTGAATGGGGAGGTCGGGCCAAAGAAACACTTTTAGAACTGCATTGAAGAGCAAGAAGTTATACCAGGGAAGATTTTGACTATTGAGCTAGACTCACTCCTACCTCACATTCTTGTGAGAGGCTCCAGAGGGTGGGATAGATGCATAGCAAGGAAAAGAGAGCCAATGCTCAGCCAGGGCTCCATAGGACCCTTCCCAGGGTGGGCTGTTGACCTGGCTCTGCTTGTCCAAGGTTTGCTGTGTCCCCTTCTTATGCTAGCTCTAGTTGTATCTGTGCCCACTTTTAGAAGGTAGGTTGCAGGCAGCTGGTGTTGCTGCTTCCCCACTACAAGCACACTCCCCACTGGTATGGGCTTGTAATTTCATGTGCAGCAGGAGTAAACCAAGCTGTCTGAGCACTGTCTTGATGTAAACTTGAGAAAGACCTTTGGATTTGTGCATAAACTGTTGGCCCTAGAAACCATGTAGGTATTGCTCATAGGTTATGAATAGGGGACATCTGAACTTCAACATCACAGTTTATTTTAAGAGGAGTCACACAGTCAAAAATCCATGCAAGTCAGCCATTATGCAGCAGTAAGAGTATTAAGGCTCAGTGCTAAATTATGTTATGAGTTTTAGCTCCAATTGCCCCTAGATTCAGATGCTATAAGCTCCTAATGACCTTTATTATTTTTGAGAAACTTAAAACAGGCATCGGATCAGATAGAAATGAGCTTATAAAAAAAAATCCTGTCCTACAATACCTGCAGTTGAAGATTCAATCTCTCATGGTGATGAGAACTCACATTTCTTTCTTTATTCCCTCTCAACAAGGGGGGATTGTATGAAACCGTGAATGAGGTCTACAAAATTGTCATCCCCATCTTGGAAGCACATCGAGACTTCAGGAAGCTCACCTCTACTCACAGCAAGCTACAGAGAGCCTTTGACAGTATTATAAACAAGGTACCTGTGGGTGCTGCTTCTCATCCAGCAAGTCATGTTGCTTGGCTTTAGTATTTGTTTATGAGCAATAAAGCCAGACATAGCAAATAGGTCTATTTCCTTCTTCTAATCCGAACCTCCATCTGTTTCTGATTACATGCGATGTGTTCTACAATTAAAAGACACATAATAAACCAGAAAAAATATGGAGACATGGAAGGGAATTCTATATCACCTGTATAGAAAGAAAGTTTTTTAAAAACTGTTGAACTAGAGACAGTTAGGTTAAATAAAAATCGCAAATCAAATTTAGGCCAAATGATTGTATGCAGCTTTCCATTCAGTCACATATGTTTAAAACAAATCACCCCGCTTCCCTGCTCCTCCATATTACTACCATCTCAGGGTTTGGTTTTATTTTTATGGAAGAATTATAGGAATTGATCCAAATTTGACCTAATAGGCCAGGCCCAGACAAGCAAGGACATTTGATTCCCCGCAGTCAGCTAGCAGCAGCGCACCTTGTGCTACTGCTAGTTGTCCCTGGGGAACGCTTGCATCCACGTGCACTCTGGCGTGTGGCTAGGGGGTGACTGGGACCAGCACTGGGCTGGCCCCAGCAGCCTTACCTGGGGTCCTGGGGACCTCCTTGGTCTGTAGCAGTGGTGATCCTGACACTGTGAGCTTGGCTGGCAGCTGCACTACAGCTCCAGCCAGCCAGGCTCTGGTTCTGAACAATGGTTGTTGTCCACACATGTGCCGCTTTGCCTTTTTTTTTTTTTTTTTTTTTTGCACAGGTTTTTTGACCGCTGGATATCCAGGGGTCACAAAAAACCCTGGGCTGCTCCCATGCAGTGCAAAGAACAGCTGAATGTGCAGTATGTGGCACCTCAGATGTCTGCAGCACCACAGATTGCATGGCGGCACTCGTCTGGACATAGCCATAGTGTCTTTTAAATATATATCTTCATAAATTCACAGTTCTAATAAGAGACCATCTTAGGCTATTTCAAATACTATGATGATATATAAGACCAAATTCTGCTCTGAAATCTGGGTGAGCAGGAAGTCAGTGCCATTTCTCAAATCTAAATTAGAGTTAAATAAGACATCAAAATGGGATTATATTTATGAGAAGAAAAACTTTAATTTCTTTCTTTTTATCTTTATCAATCAGGGCCAAAAGCGAATGTTTGGAACTTACTTCCGCGTTGGTTTCTATGGATCCAAATTTGGGGACTTGGATGAACAGGAATTTGTTTATAAGGAGCCTGCAATTACCAAACTTCCTGAGATTTCTCACAGACTGGAGGTAAAAAAGATCCTATTTCATAAAATTCCCTGCTTTGTGTCATGCTAAGAAAACTTTGCAATGAATAAAAAAGCCACAGCACAGCAGCTATAGGAAGTACTAATATGTAGAAGTCTATTATAAATTGATTTATGTCAGAGATTATTCTCTCTTTATGACTATTAGTTTGGAACACAGCTCCCTTTTACAGGAGGATGAGATGATGTCACTTTTCATTACCCTGATGCCGTGTCACTTACATTGGGTAGAGTCTCTGTATGTATAAGGTATTCAATAATTCAAGTGTCTGAGTGTACCTAAATGGTGGGTTGAACTTCTTTGAACTTCTGCTTGAGGCAACAATAACAAATTCTTCTTTTTGCTCTTAGCTGGAGCTCTGCCTTTTTCTTAGTCATTCACATGGGGAGGCATCTATAAGATGTATTAGGCTCTGCCAGTCTTAATCTTTAGCGCAATGTATCTTTTTTTCCGAGAAGCAGAGCTGATTTGCATTGCATTTAAAAAAAAGTAAACACACCCCTGAATAGTTCTGTTTCCTTTTCAGGGATTTTATGGTCAGTGCTTTGGGGAGGATGCGGTGGAAGTGATTAAAGACTCCGCTCCTGTAGACAAAAGGAAGCTGGATCCCAATAAGGTATGGAATATATTAACCACAGCTGTATTAGGATAACTGAACAGAGCAACTGAAGAAAAGGAGTCAGTGGAGACCTTTGTGTGAGAATTTTACATTAGGCCATGCGAATAAATGAGAAAAAGTGAGATACACAGGCCTGTACTTAAGAACACAAGATAGGATCGGACTTCCTAGTCTTGGAGAATAGTCCTCTACCATCATATAAACTCTTTCATAAACTGAATAAGCTCTATCTAAAAAGTAGTTGGGATTAAGCCACTACTACTCTGTGGGAAGCTCTTCTACGACCTCACTCCCTGGTAGTAGAAACCTTTTAATTTTCAGTTTATGTTTATTCTTGGCCAATTTATACCCCTTTGTTCTTAAGCCAACGTTGTCCTTTAACCTAAATATTTTTCCTCCTTTGTATTTACGCACCTGCTATCACTAGGTATTTATGGACAACACTCATATACTCTTGCAGCCTTTGATTTGTTAAACAAGTCAAGCTCTTATATTTTCCTTTCGTATGATAGGCTGTCCGTTCCCCATATCCTCGTAGACCTCCTCTGTACTTGTTTCAATTTTAGTTCATCTTTCTTGAACATAAGTAAGCAAAACCCTATTCCAGATAGTGTCTCACCGAAGCATTACGGTAGCATTAATTCTTCCATTTCTACTGGCAATACTTCCTTATACCTCCTGAAATTGCATGTGCTTCTCTTTCATGGCTTCACCATGCTTGTGCTTCATACTCCCATGAATAACTAGGATAGGGGTGGGCAATTATTTTGGGTAGAGGGCCACTTAAGTTTTGGTGAGCTTTCCAGGGCCACATGGTAGCCCCACCCCTGGACAGTTGCCCAGCCCCCCAGTTGCCATATTGGGACTGGAAGTCCTGCTTCAGCCCCTGACCTTTGCCAACGGAAGTCCCTCCCCTTGCCCCCTGAAAATACTCCTTTTGGGAGGAGGGGTTGCCATCTTGGAGCCAGAAAAAAAACAAATCATACACTAAAAGTCAAACACCTACCATAACTTATTTAATTGTATTAGAAAAAATATTTGTCATGATTTGTTTGCATACTATAGGTAGAGGTGATTGCATAATAACTCAAAAATAAAGTCTTACTCTTTTTTATATTGGGTGTGGGGTGTGTATGGTGGGGCGTGGGGGGTGTGGTGGACTGAGGAGGGGTTGTAAGTGGGTGTTGCTGTGTGGGGGGGGCATAGTGTGTTGGGATGTGTGTATGTGTGTGGGGTTGTGAGGGACAGGGTGTGGGTATGTGAGGTTTGTGGGGTGTGAGAGAAGGTTGGGGGTGTGGGGACCCTACCACATACTCCCCCACATGGTATGCAGCAGAAGGTGGCAGGAGCACTCAGGGAGCTTGTGCCTGGTGCAGGTGCTGGCGCCCAGTGGCATGCGGCTCCAGCCAGTGCTGCACGTGAGTGCAAGGAGTGTAGCCTGCCCAGCCCACCTCTATCGTGGGGGCTCTACATGGCACACCTGCAACTCCCGTACTCATGCACCACCAGGGAAAGCCCTATGCTGGACCCAGCTTCATTCCCCACCCCGTGCCACAGAAGTCATGGGACTCTGTAGGAAAGAAGAAGGCAGGGCTCCCCTCCACTTCTGGCGGGGTCCCAGGAGCTGCACAGCAGGGAGGAAGAAGGCAGCTGGCTTTAGCATGGGGCTTCCCTTGGTGGCGCCTGAGTGCGGGAGCTTCAGGCATGCTGTGCAGAGCCCCTGCACTAGAGGTGGGCCAGGCAGGCTGCGTTTCTCCACCCCCATGTGTAGTGTTAGCACCAGCACCTGTGCCAGGCACCAGCACCCTGAGTGCTCCTGCTAGCTGCTGCTGCTGGTGGTAGCAGGGGCTGCACACCATACTGGGGGGGAGGCAGTCCCCACCCTCTCTCCACCCTCCCTCACACCCACAACCTGCCCAACTGAGCTCCACACTCCCACTGACCCCCTGGGAGTAGGGTCTGCACTGTTGCCAGCTGCAGCCCCCCACATGCCCTGCCCCAGCCCAGCTGCAGCTCGCCCCAGCCCAGCTGCAGCTCGCCCCCACCCTTGCCACTTCCCTACCTGCTGCCTAAAGTGAGCAGGACACTGGGGAAGCCGAGCAGGTCCCCACAGTGGCTGCAGCAGCAGCAGTGCTGCCCAGAAGCTGCTGCTGGCTGGGCTGGGCCCTTCTGCCCATGAGGGTGGGAGCAATGTGCCATAGGGTATGTTGGGGAGGAGGGTGTATATGTGAGCACCTCACTCCTACCATTGTGGGTGGAAGGGCAGGGCAGGGTATAGTTCATTGGTGGGCACCCACAGGCCAGATGACAGTGCCTGGTGGGCCATATGTGGCCCACGGGCTGTATTTTGCCCACCCCTGAACTAGGATGTCCAGGCCAGGGGTAGATCCAGAGAGGATGTGACAATGCAGTTGCTCCCCACCTCACCTTTCACTGCTGCTACTGTGCTGATAAGGGCACAGAGGGAGCCCCAGAGCCACTCCTGCCCTGCTCCAGCCACAGGCTGCAGCTATAAGGAGTGCTAGGCTTAGCTGGGGACAGCAGTATGCAGATTCCTCCTTCCCAGCCAGTGGGGAGACACCAGAGTGTGGAGTTAACTGGGAATAAGTGGGGAAGGAGCAGCTCTGCCCGCCTTGCCCCCAGGTCAGCTGGGGCAACAGCAATGGATGGTGGGGTGCGAGTCATCCCTTGGTGTGCCTGCTCCTTGCCCTTTACTAAACCCTGGATCTGCCCGTTGTCCAGGCCTGTCTGTTTCTCTGTCCTTTACAAATGATGAGCTCTCAAGTTATAGCAAAAGTTTTTGCTGTCAGTCCCCCGGATCCATGACCTTGTGTTTTGAACTATTGAATTTCATTCCAACTTTATTACTCTAGTTCACAAGACCATTCAGTTTCCTCAGTCTGATAATCCAATTCTTCTGGTGTTGATGATGCCTCCTAGCTTTGTGCCAATTTTGGCACATTCCTAGCCTTTGTGTCAAAGTCCTTAATGAAAGTATCATATGGCCATCCTTGAGGAACTCCATCAGTAATTTTCCTATAGCCTGCTGCTTCCTCTTTCAACAGTAACTTTTTTTCCATCGCTCCCTCAGCGAGTTCCCTACTACCTCAGTGGTGGTGTACTAGTTCCTATTGGTACTGCTGGCACTGTATCATATGCTTTACTGTTCCAGGCTATCTTATGCTGAACATACTAGGAAGGTAGTACTGGTTCAAAGCCTGAGGCAAAGGACTGAGAATCAAAAGCCCTCATCTCTTCCTTGATTTGCCACTGGTCTGCCAGCTCTGCTCCCCATAAGTAAAAGCATTAGCCCTTTGAGATCTAGGATGGAAGGTATCATGTAAAAGCTAACTGTGGGTGGGGAAGCAGAAGGGACTAATTAGACACCTTTAAAAAGCAGTGAGATGGATAGGATTTGTTTACCTGCTGTGATGATTTCAAAGTCCATTACAGCAGGTCCTATCACTGCAGCACTAGGCTGGGACTTGGGAGCTCTGGGTTCATGCCCCTGATCTGTAACAGACTTCCTGTATGACCTTGGGCAAAGTCAGTTACCATCTCTGTGCCTTAAATCCCTGCCTGTAAAATGGAGATAGTCACGCTTCCCTACACTGCAGAGGTATTCTGTAGACAGATACATTAAAGCTTGTGATGATCCCAGATACTGTGGTGAACTGGGCATCAGAGTATTGAGGATAGAGAACAAGTGGTAGTCTCTGGGACAGCCAGACCACTAACAATTTAGGACTAGTTAGATGAGGACCATTGTAGTCATCTGGAACAGGGCCTGCAGTGTATGATAGTGACAGAATACTGTAAGGGAGCAGGACTGATGCAGCGTTGGAAAAGGAGAGGTGGAAGGTGAAGCTTCTGGGTGAGGAGGTTCTTATAAATGTTAAGTCTTTGCAGCTGTGGTGGGGTCAGAGCAGCCCAACTACACGTGAGAGCAAAACAACAACATTGCTTTCTTACTCTTTTAACTTGGTCTGAGCTCTGTGATTCATACATTCCATGCATTTCACAGCCATTTGCCTTGCATTAAAACAATGATTCTTCTTCCTCCTCCCAGGCCTACGTACAAATCACATTTGTGGAGCCCTATTTTGATGAGTATGAGATGAAAGACAGGATAACCTACTTTGAGAAGAACTTCAACCTCCGGCGGTTCATGTACACCACACCTTTCACCCCAGATGGCCGCCCCCGTGGTGACCTGAGCGAGCAGTTCAAGAGGAATACCATCCTGACCACAATGCATGCTTTCCCCTACATTAAAACGAGGATCAATGTCATTCAAAAGGAAGAGGTAATGGACATCTTGAAGAAGGAGTGTGAGTTTGACCCGGTATCCCTGACTGGCAGGTTTTGAAAGCACTGTCGGAAGGCAAAGCTTTCAGATTCCGTGCTATGTGTTAGGAGGTCTTCATCTATAGAAATTCTGTAGATGGAGAGAATGTACCTCTTTGGCTGGTTGTTGGTAAAGTATGTAACCTGCCTACATGCTTACAATTGTGATGTTATCTACAAGAGGTATTACAAGTAGCAGAAAAGAATCCTCCTTTTGTACAGGTATACCTCCCCACTGCTAAAGAGCAGTCATTTTACTAAACCTGATTTAGAATTGGAATGAGGGAACTATTCAGCAAGAAATCATGTATATAAAAAAATAGGGATTACTATGACAATTTCAGCTGTGAAGACACTAGAGAGGCAGATATGGGCCTTACTCAAAGCCCACTGAGTACTGCACTGGGCTCAGAATTGGAGATCAAATTTGGTTGGACTGACTGATATTTCAGGGTGTAATCCCTCCTGGTTCTGAGACAGCATCCAAACCACTGCTTCCAGCTGCCATTGTTGCAACAGCTGTACTCTATACATTACTCAGAGAATAATGCATTTGTCTTTATATTTTATTAGTTTATTTTAACCCCAATTGAAGTTGCTATTGAAGACATGCAGAAGAAAACACTGGAACTAGCTGTTGCAACCAACCAGGAGCCACCAGATGCTAAAATGCTGCAGATGGTGCTGCAGGGTTCTGTTGGAGCCACTGTCAATCAGGTAAAGGAGATAGTTACACAATGTCACTTCTGCAGAACCCTCTGCCTATTCTTCCTGGTGTGCTTTCATTTAACAGTTCTGATCTTGTTACTTATACTTCCAGTCAGACTGGGCATCCTCAGATCCTTTTAAACTTTGCGCATCAGAGCTAACTAGCCACTCATCATGAGCAACTAAGACCTCCACCCAAGCTTCTTTTGAATTTTCAGATATACAAAAACATGGATGTTTTACCCTCGGGGGGGGGGGGGGGGGGGGGGGTCCTGCATTTCCTAGTTCTGAGCAGGAATGCTAAACAGTAGGTGATGGGCTATTTCCATGTTTTTGTCCCATCAGAGAACAAGAAACCCTGTGTCTTTCATACAAGCCTGTTCCCATTAGATTCCCAGCTCGGTCTTGCACATACAGTAGATTCAGATAGGTCATCAAAGGTGCAGATATACATTTAAGTTTCTAGAAGATTATCCATAGCAATCTTAGCATGTCTAAAGAATTTTTCCTTTGATAATGTACTAATCCCATCGACTTTAGTCACCAAGGATTATGCTAAAGGAATAATAGAACTTTGCTATAAGGTCATCAGAAGACCAAAGCTCTTTGTATAAAATACATAAACTAGGAGAATACAACCACTCCCTCAGATACAGCTAAAGTTTACTATTATAATATGCATACCCTTTCACAAAAATCTACAACGTGAAGACAAAATAAGGCACTAGCCTTGCCTCAGTAGTTTGTTTCCCCTAACTATGTCAGGTTTTTTCATTTTTTTTCAAGATATTTTCTCAATCAAAACATCCAAATTGAGTTCTTTATAGTAATACACTGCTCGCACCATGGAGAGTGCATTCTATACTTGCTCTGCCCTTATTTAACTATCTTTGGGTTTTTGTACTGTCACCCATCACTAAGTAGCTGTTCATCTCTCATGCAAAATAGCTTTGTAAAAGGCAAGTTCCAGCTCCTTTATCTGATATAATATATTCACTCTGCAATGAACAGGAGAGTTACTGGCAATTGGAGTGGGAGATAAGACCAGAACAAAAAAATATTGGCCTAAACTTTTGATTGCCAAAGAATAGAGGGGAGAGGAAAATTTACCAGGATTAATGCAGCATAATCATAGTAAAGTCTTACAAGACTAGTATCCTACCATATTGCCAATATGTGCTGTTGGGTTTTTGCATTTTTCTGTTTCTATTTTATGTGAAGTTAAACACACAACCTACCAAATCAAATCAGGTGTGTGCTTCCTTTTCTGTTAAAGCAGGAAATGTGCTTATGTAATATTTTATTGTGTTGTTCTTATAAGGGACCACTAGAGGTAGCTCAAGTGTTCCTGGCTGAAATACCAGCAGACCCAAAACTTTATCGACATCACAACAAGCTGAGGTTGTGCTTCAAAGAATTTATAAGGAGGTCAGTAAAAAGGACATCTTATTGGGGGTCTGTTAAACCAGGGTTGTTGAATTGTACCAATGTTAATAAAATTAATAATGAAAGTCAGTAAAGTTACTTTTTGGAGAGAAATATATTGGCCAAATTTATCACTCGTGCAGGGAGGGGAAACCTGACTGAGATCTGTTTACATAAGGTATGAATATAATTCATTATCACTACTAGAATTTTTTCTTTATTATTTCTCTCATGTTTGCTTCATGTCTGAATGAATGGTAAACTCAATTCATGTGGGCAGAAAGATCAGATATTTCTCACTTGTTTTCAACATCTCTGACTGGTGATTTATTGGAGATATACGTGGGTTTGGCAACAAACAAAGCCTAATTTCAGCCTGTCAGGTTATTTAATGCAGATTTTTAAAAATTGTCAGAATTAACCAGTGTGGTTTTATCGTTGTTTTGTGAACAGATGTGGTGAAGCAGTGGAGAAAAACAGACGCCTTATTACAGCAGACCAGCGAGAGTACCAGCAAGAACTCAAAAAGAATTATAACAAGCTGAAAGAGAACCTTAGGCCAATGATTGAGAGGAAAATCCCAGAGCTGTATAAACCTATAGTGAAAGTCCACAGTACAACAAGGTATGACTCGGGCAATGGGTACTGGTGTGTTTATCATGCAGAAATAATGCCTCTAATTATTAAACACTAAAAGACATTTTTCCACTGCTTCCACCAAAAAATTGGACAGTGTTAGTTATGCAGCACAAGGTGGTATTCCACAAGGTAGTTTCATCAATGTTACTTTTATAAGTCAATAAAAGTGGAATCTCTCATCCCAAAATAAACCTCAGTTTAGAACCGGGTTACTGAATAACATGCCATCTCTTTGTTATCTGAAGCCAGAGTTAAATTAGAAAATGTGTTTCTAAGTGTCAACGTGCAGTATTGTCCATCATGAAATAAGTGTGATCATATCAGGACTGCATGATCCAGATATTAAAAACTCTCACGCCTTGTACTTTTGAATGTGTGGTTTCCCCCAAGCCACCTACTTGTGTCAAGGACACTAAGTCAAATATACTTTTCAGATATTTAAAATAAGCTACTGTTTGGCTAATAATTTTTCTAGTTATTGTTTGTTTGTTTACACCCAATAATTTCATTTCCAAGTTTTATTCATGATCTTTTTTTGTTTGTTTCTTTGTTTGTTTTCATTTCAGGAACTCTTTTCATAACTCTAGCTTTAGGAAATATGAAACTTCCCCTTCACAGAACAGCTGAGGACTGTCAGCTTCAGAAGAGGGAGTTCCAGGTTGCACAGAACCTGGAGGCTATTCAACTGCTATGCAAACCTGGAAGTTCTTCTCATAGTACAGCATGCACACAATCTGGGCAGACTACACTCAAAGCTAAGAAACTAGATATTCAGGATAAAAAGGAGCGCAACTCATAGCACATACCTCTGTCTCCTATGGGAGTGGGAGGAAGAGGAGCTGGACTTTGACTGTTTCTGTATTTAATGTTTCTGTATTTAAGTGTTCAGGGAATTGAGATGCCATTGAATAATGGACTTGTATGTACAGAAGGTGATAATCACTTTTAAGAGACTCAGAACTTTTTATCGTTGTAACTGTTATTTTATAAGAACCAGCCCAATATACCTGACAGAAACTGAAGAATGTTACACATACATACCCCTATTCAGGATACCACTTCAGCATGGCTTCAGGGGGCTGGAGTATATTCTAGCAGTTATGCACATGTTCATATAAAGAAAAACTTAAGCATGTGCACAAGTGCTTTACAGAACTAGAACCCTAGGAAAGACCTGTAAACTTTAAAGCAAGCTTTCCTTGCTTGTGTTCCTCATTCACAGCAAACTATGAAAATGCTAAAACAGGGGCTGCTTCCCTTTCGAGTCTTCCTAGCTGAAACTTTAAAAGGCAGAAAATAACAATCAGGAATTTCTGCCTAATTCACCTACCTACAGAAATAACTATTTAAAATTTATTTTTGTGAAATGTACATTAGACTTCTCTGTGAACCCTAGGACTTGTTATTTTTAGTGTCATGTTTTAGCAAAATTAACAGATACCTGTTTAAAAGGATAGAGCTAAAATGATTAATGCTTTCTTAAGAGAACAGACCTTCCTGTAAAGAGAGATCCCTCTAAAGAGATTAGCCATAGGAGTGTACAGGGAGGATTTCCTAGGATGTACTTTATCTGAGGTTTTAATGCACAATCACTGTAATCAGTTTCTGTATATTTATAAATACTTAATGCTTTTCATATTCATATGCCTGAGGAAACCTTAACTAATTTGGTCCTCACAACATTTCTCTGAAGAAAGCAAGTACAGTAAAAGCTGTGTTAACCAGCATTCTACTAGCTGGAATAATCTATTAACTGGAATTGCTGGCTGGCTGGACATGGGGTGGGGGGAAGAAAACTTGTGCATGGTGGCTACTGCCACCACCCAACACCCTGTGCTGCCACTGCTCTGCATGCAGCCACCGCCATCCCCACACCCCCCCCCCCCCCCCCCCCACTCTGCAAGAGTTTTCAAAAAGGTTGAAAACCCCTGCCTCAGAACTGGAATTTTTAGATACCCAGCACCCCCATTCACCACTCTAACACAGCTTTTACTGTAATAGTGTTGCTATTTTACAGCTGGGGAAACAGAGAGACATGAAAGTTGCAGACAGAAGTGACAATTTTCACCCTATCTGGCCACAGAAAGCAGTTTATAGCTGTGACCAAACACGAGTGCACAGCTGCAGACAGCTTCAAAAATGACCGATTGGGTGAAAATCTAACCCCTCCTTGCATGAAGTGTCAAATAAGGACATTTCAAAATGTAGAGTCTTTTGTAACTTGCGTCTGCAGAGCTTTTAGCCTGTCACTGTTTTCAAAATGACGGGGGGAAGGGAGCAGGAGTTCAGTTTGGGTTTTTTCAGCCCCCCTGGAGGATGGAATAGGGCCATTGGAGCCCTCCCTTCAGCACTGGCTGAGAAGCTCCAAGAACAAGCTCCTCCCACTGCCTTTCTCCCCTCCCAAACCTGGCTTCAAGCTCCCAGCCCCAGCTAAATTCCCCCCCCCACCTTGGAACCAACAGTGAACTCTTGTTTGGTCTGGGGTAATGTTATAACCCAGAGCACTTTGCAGAAATTTTTCTGAGTTACAGCTAGGAACTGCACATCTGTCTGCACCTGAAAAGAAGTGACTTATCCAAAGCCATGTGGTAAGTCAGTGCCAGAAGCATGATTTTGAATACAGGCTCCTCCTGTTAACAGCAGAGCACTCAAAAGTTGGAAGAGAGCTTCCACGGTTATATGCAAAAGATCCCCACACACAATCAAAGAGCTGAGACATACACTGGGATAAGAAAAATGGTTTAAAAATGCTATCTCTGTACCAATGTGCATAAATGCAAACTGTTCTAGTGTAAGTATTTTTTTCTCTCTCTACTCACAGTCCCTGCTACATTCAATATTCAAGAGTCAGAACTCTGGGCATTTTGAAACAAAAGCATCTGAAGTATATAAGCAAACAGTGTGTCAAATTGAAAGCCAACAGATGTCTCCTCAGAGTGACTGTCCTTTAATAAGGTTGCTTTGAAAATACTTACAAACTAAACAGAGCAGTCAATTTTCCACAGTCTAGTCTCTTCAGTCTTGGCGTGCCACAACATTGTCCTTTATTTATTCTTTTAACACTTTGTTCTGAAAGATGTTCACAGTGTCTTTGAGATTGACCCCACTTGGCCAAAATTCAGTTTCATTGTCCTCACGCTGCTTCATTCACAGCTACCCAACAAAAACTTCAGGTAAACAAAAAAGTTACACATTTGCTGCATACTGGTTCAATTATATGTGCTGTGTTTGCACTCTTGAAGTGTTTCATGCTGTATAGTACAATTTGTCCTTGCTGTAGAAATACTTTGGATTAATGCAGGCTAAACTGCAAATCCCTTACTTGATGTGGTGAGCAGGTAATTCCCCAGGTAAACTCTTGGCTCACCTGTGTTAAGGAAGGGGTGCCGGTCTGGCCCTTGGTTTACACATCATCCCTTTCACAAATAAAAGTGGTTTGTACATTTCTTTTAAAAAGCCGAACTGTGTAAAATGTAAAATTATTCAAAGTTTTGATGCTCCATTTTGCAATAAAGTAAACGCTTCAAATAAAAACTAAGAGATTCCATTGGATTGAAGTGTTTTATATCTTAACATCATCCAGCTGAAACAAAGCTTGAATAATGACCAACTTTAGTGTTGTCTTTCATTAAGGATTTTTACCTTTAGACTGAAATCCAGGCTCCATGGAAGTCAATGGGAGTTTTCTGTACCTTAGAGCAGGTCTGTCAAGCTCACCTGTGCCAGATCTGGACCATGGGACTCCTGCCAGGTTGGGGTGGAGGTGGCAGTGTGATAGCAGGCCTCAGTCCTCATTCACTCTCCTGCCACCAATAGCCCAGGGTCTCCAAATTCAGTGGTAGGCCATGCTATGGCCTGGATTTGGCCTGCAGAGCTGTAGGTTTGGTACCCCGAGAGGAGGAAGTCACTTGCTTGCCTGCTGGCTTTCTTTTTAAATGGTACATTAGTTTAATGCCTATGAAAATTGCCACCCCTTGAGACTGTGACTCCTTCTCCACTGAACACATGGGACACAGCAAAACCCATCAGGTGTGGCTCAGCAGGTTTGCAAATTAGCTCCAGGGTGGAAAATAAAGTCCAGCTTCCATGTTCACTGAGTTCATTGGCTAACATATTGGAACAAGCAACAAAAGCACCAAATAGTGAAGTATGGAGCTATAGTCCTTTGAGCTGGAAACCCTTTCAGAAACCTAGCTTAAACCATTACATGGCAATAGGTTTAAGATGCTCAGTGTTGAATTGAAAATTTAAATAACAAGGGTGCTTCAGTGTGGGGCTAGCCAGCAGACAGCCCCACTGAAGCACCCTTGTGCCCCAACCAGTTGGGCAGTGTCTACATGTGTGCTGTTGCACACAAAAAAGTCCTCTGCAGGTTTATTAGTTTTATGTGCCCTAGTAGGGGTGCACATGTAGATGCGGAGAAGTTTACTGCGGATCCAGTTTGGCAGCTTTGCAGTAAACGTCTTGTATAGATGCACCCAGTAACATGAATATGGTAATGAATGTTTTCAACCACTTTTGTGCTTGTCTAGTGTGAAGATTGTGGGCCCATATTTTAGCAGCTATCCTCCATAAGAACATCTGTGAGCTGAACTGACTCAGGCTAGGTTTTTGACATATTCAAACATACTGAAGACAAACATTTTGGCATTCTTTTTTTTTCTTTGCCAGTTTCAAGGACAAGGGGCTCAACTGTTTCAGAAAGAGTGGATTATAATCTTCAAATAAAGCCTAGGACAAAGGTTCTTAGTTGGCTCAAAGATGTTGCAGTCTTTCAAAGTAATGCTCGGAATGAAAATAAAGGCATTCACTATAGGCATCTGCATTTGCTTTGCAACACAGAAGAGCTTTCATCTGATAAACCAAGAACACTTGAAAGAGGAACTTTGGTACCACTCAAGCATATTCACGTAATCGATGCTGACTTTAGTGGTTCTGAGTCCAACTAACTATTTTAACACCTGTCTAAGTCTACTTGACACAGAGGTTAAAAAGAAAGTCAGCAGGTGCTGGTAGATGTGTGATAGAACTCACTGGTTTGACTTATGTCCTGAGTAAGGTAGAAGTCCCACAGATAAAAATAACATGTGATCATTTCAATAAATACTGTAAGAAAGTGTAACTACATAACAAAGCTGAATAGAGATTGCATAAGGTGCAAGAATATCTGGTATTTCTTAACTTTTGAATGCATGATTTTGCACCCTTAATACTTTTCATGTCGTTATTTTTGTGTGCAATAAATGGAACTGGTTGAATTTTATCTTTGCATTCAAAGAGTGACTTTCTTACATTGCCAAAACATTCATTTTTTTCACAAAAAGTATTCTTTCTATATTGTTGCAAATATTGTTTTATTAACTGAAAAAGTTACTGTTGCTAAAAAACAGAAAAATGCACAGCTAATTTTTAAAAAATGAAATTTGTTCATCTTTGTAAAAAGCTGGAAGGGGAAATGTGTTTTTTCATAGAATCTAGAATCATAGAAAATAAGGGTTAGAAGGGGCCTTGGAAGGTCATCTAGTCCAACCCCCTACTCATAGCAGAGCTATTCCCAACTAGATCATCCCAGCCAAGGTTTTGTCTAGCTGGGGTTTAAAACCTCCAAGGATGGAGATTCCACAACCTCTCTGGGTGACCTGTTCCAGTGCTTTACTACCTTCCTCATGAGAAAGATATTGGGAAAAACTAACCTAAACTTCCTTACTGCAAACTGAGACCATCGCTCCTTGTTCTGTTATCTGCCAACATTGAGAACACTCTAGCACCATCCTCTTTGGACTCACCCTTCAGGTAGCTGAAGGCTGCTATTAACTGGCCCCTCTACCCCAGTCTTCTCTTCTCTAGACAGAATAAACCTAGTTCCCTCAGCCTCTCCTAATATGTCATGTGCCCCAGCCCTCTAACCATTTTCATTGCCCCTTCTTTGCACTCTCTCCAACTTGTACATATCTTTTCTGTAATGGGGGGGTCTAAAACTGGACACAGTACTCCAGGTGCGGCCTCACCAGTGCCGAATGAAAGAAAAGAATCACTTCCCTTGGTCTGCTGGCAGTACTCCTACTAATACAGCCCAGTATGTCATTGGCCTTCTTTGCAACAAGGGTACACTGCTGGCTCATATTCAGCTTCCTGTCCACTGTAACCCCCAAGTCCTTTTCTGCAGAGCTGCTGCTTAGTTGGTCCCCAGCCTCTACCAGTGCATGGGATTTTTCCATTCCAAATGCAGAACTTTGCACTTCTGCTTATTGAACCTCATGAGATTTCTTTTAGTCCAATCCTCCAATTTCTTGAGGTATCTCTGAATCCTAGCTTACCCTCTGGCATATCTACTTCTCCCCCTGTTTGGTGTCATCTGCGAACTTGCTGGGGGTAAACTCCATCCCATCTTTCAGGTCCTTGATAAAGATATTGAACAACATTGGCCCCAGGACCACCCCACTTGATGCCAGCTGCCAACTAGACATTGAGCCATTGATTACTACCCTTTTAGCCCAACAATCCAGACAGTTTTCTATCCACCTCATAGTCCATTCATTCAACCTCCACTTCCTTAGCTTGCTTGCAAGAATGTTGTGGGAGACCATATCAAAAGCCTTGCTAAGGTCAAGGTATATCACATCCACTGGTCACCTCCCTGTATCCACAGAGCCAGTCACTTCATCATAGAAGGCAATCAGGTTGGTCAGACATGACTTGCCCTTGGTGAATCCATACTGACTGTTCTTAATCACCTTCTCCTCCAAAAGAGCGCTTAGAAATGGATTCTTTGAGGACCTGCTCCATGATTTTGCTAGGGACTGAGGTGAGGCTCCCCAGTCTCTAATTCCCTGGAGCCTCCTTCTTCCCTTTCTAAAAGATGGGCACTATATTTGCCCTTTTCCAATCATTTTGGACCTCCCCACAATTGCCAGGAGTTTTCAAAGATAAAGAGGCCAGTGACTCTCCAATCACATCTGCCAACTCCCTCAGCACCCTCAGGTATATTGTGTCTGGCCTCATGGACTTATATACATCCAACTTTTCTAAATAGTCCCTAACCTGTTCTACTTTCCCAGCATTGACTGCTCACCTCCTCCCCAAACTGTGCTCCCAGGTGGAGTAGTCTGGGAGCTGAGCTTGCCTGTGAAGACTGAGGTGAAAAAGGCATCAAGTACTTCAGTTTTTTCCACATCATCTGTCACAAGGTTGCCTCTCCCATTCAGTAAGGGATATACATTTTCTTTGATCTTCCTCTTGTTGCTGACATAATTATAGAAACCTGTGAAAGTCTCAAGCTTGCTGGCAACGGATCAGCTGCTATCCCACTTTTCCTTGGGTAGTCTCTCTCTGTGGTCACCTATCACGACTTTGATGTTTGAAGATGCACAAAAAAGGAGGAGAAAAACAAAGGGAGGTGAGATATTCAGTTATCCATGCTGTTAGGGACAGCAGCAGTGATTTTCTTCACAGGGCTCCGCCACCCCCATACCCTGTCTTCACCACACCAATACAGGCACAGGCCTGTGACTTTATTGGCCTCGCCTTTACAGCAAGTAAAGATATGGTGACTGGTAACAGACTAGTTATTCCAATCTCTTACAGGCAGAAGGGTGACCACTAATGGCCCCTCTCATGTGGTCCACAACATCCTTAGGGCTTTATTCCCTTTCTCAGGACATCAATTGCCAGTGGATCTCTTTATAACGACTCCTATTACTCCCATTGTCCCCTCTCTCCAGGTACAGTCTCCCTGGCATTAGTCTCCTTCTTTCACCCTTGGTCAAGTTAATTCAGGCTCAACTTGGTCCTCCCTCGGGGCCTACTAATTAGTCGGTCATATGCATTTATTCATTCCCACTTACAGTCCATTTTTCTTGAGACATAACAGTATGATTCCTATTATGTCCATTAACAAGTCTCTTGACCCCTAGTCAATCCCTCAGCTTTCCTTTTACTCTTTCTTGGCATCTTGTTTAATAACTTACCTCCTTTTTCTGGGGTTTCTAGTCCAATAACCCCACTTCTCTTTCCCTTAGGGAGAACCCCGAGGTACACTTGACTTATTGGTGGCAGCAGCTCCTTTGCCTCCAGCTGAGGATTCCCAGATATCTGCCCCTGGCTCCCAGATATCTTAGCAGTTCCTCTGGTTAATGCCTGTACCTCCGTGCAGCACACACGAGCTACAGCTCACTCGTGCTTCCCCTATCCGGGGAAGTTGTCTCGGCTGACCCAGCTTTAAAGTCTGGGGAGCCCTTCCTGGGCCAATGGGAGCGAGCATCACAGTCCCATGTGCTCCCCTCACCTTATGCCATGCACAGGCATCCAGACACCCAAGCCACTGCCACCATGTTCAACCCCAAGGTTTAATCGGCCTCATACAGGCAGATAAGTTCTCCTCCATGTTTGGGTTCTATGAAGCCCTCTGGGTTGTAACAGGGTCTGTGGTTGGTGTCCTGTTACAAACACTTTCATATCTATTGCTAGCTTCAACTCCAATTGCACCTTGGCCTTCCTGACTACATCCCTGCACACCCAAGCAATACTCTTATGCTCCTCCCTGGTTGTTTGTCTCACAGCCCACCAAAGCTGGAAGAGACTCCAGCTTCCTTTTTGTGTTTTAGCACACTGAACAATTCTATGCTAAGCCACGCTGCTCATCTGCCATACTTGATAGTCTTCCTGCACAATGGGATAATTCATTCCTGCACCCTTTATAAGGTTTCTTTGAAATACAACCAGCACTCCTGGACTCCTTTTCCCCTCAGATTGACCTCCAAGGGGATCCTGCCCATCAGTTCCTTGAGTGTGTTGTGGTTTGTTTTTCTGAAGTCCAGGATCTTTACTCTGCTGCTCTCTTTCCTTCCTTTCCTCAGGATCCTGAACTCAATCATCTCATGATCACTGCTGCCCAATTTTCCATTCACTTCTATGTTCCCCACCAATTCTTCTCTATTTGTGAGCAGCAGGTCAAGAAGAGCATGGCCCCTAGTTGGCCTCTCCAACACTTGCACCGGGAAGTTTTCCCCAACACTGTCCAAAAACTTCCTGAATTTCCTGTGCACTGCTGTACTGCTCTCTCAGCAGATGTCAGGGTGCTTGAAGTCTCCCATGAGAACCAGGGCTTCTGATCGGGGAACTTGTGCTAACTGTTTGAAGAAAGCCTCATCTATCTCATCCTCCTAGTCTGGTGGTCTATAGCAGGTATCCACCATGACATCACACTTGTTGCTCTCCCTTCTGACCCAAACCCAGAGAATTTCAGCAGGCCCATCTCCAGTTTCATACCGGAGCTCTGAACAATTATATTGCTCTTTTATGTAAAGCTTCCTTCTCTTCCCTTCCCTATCGTTCCTGAACAGTTTACATCCATGCATGACCATACTGCAATCATGCGAGCTGTCCCACCAAGTCTCTGCTGTTATAATCATATCAGTTCTGTGACTGTACAGTGACTTCCAAGTCTTCTTGCTTGTTTCCCAGGCTCTGTGTATTCACGTACAGGCACCTGAGGTAACTATCCCATTTGCCTGCTTTCTCAGAAAGAATGAGAAGACCTCCACTGTTGCCTCCTCTGGCTTGTGCTTCCTCCAGGTCATCCACATCCCTACTTACCTCAGGGCTTTGGCCTCCATCCCCTGGAAAACCTAGGGGTTCCTGGCCTGGCCTCTTCCACCAATGGCACATGGTTCTCTTCCCATGTTGCTAGCTTCTATATCTGTTCTCTAGGCAAACTGCTGCAAGTGGAGACAAAGACTTCTGTTTGCTACCAGAGTCATAAGCTTCCAACTTTTAGCTTCTTGGAAGTCCACATCCTCTTCCTTCTCTAGCACTACCTCTGACAGTCCTTTGTGGTCCTAGAAGTTTCCTCCAGCACTGAATGGATGAACTTCTAGTGGTAAAGGATGCTTCGGAGCCTTGCCATCTCTTCCTGTAGCTCTTGCCTGCTCCCTGAGCGATGCCACCATGAGGAACTGCTCACGTTGCAGGCACTCCCCCACCTGGGTGTCACTGGAAGAAACCTACAAGCCACAGCAGGGGCAACACGTAGGGGGTGCATGCGGGTGCATGTGCACCCCCTGAGCGTAGCAGTGCACCCCCTGCAAAAAGGTGCCACTGACACTGCCAGCAGCATCCGTGGGCGGTCCACGATCCCTGCCAGCGCTGGTTGTGGGTGGTTTCTTACCCTTGGCGCTCACCACCCCCTGCCACTGATAGTGCTGGCAGCATCTGTGGGAGTTCCTCAACTTACCACCATTACCGCTGTGCTCCCACCACTGCTGTGCCCCTCCCCCAGCTGCCAGGGGCACACACTGTTCATGAACCACAGTCTCCACAGAGCCAAACCAGGATTTGGGTGGAAGCCTTGACAATGAGCAGTCCTGCCTGGACAGACCCCTCACAGGTGCAAGCAGAGGAAGACTTGGTAGTGGTAGTGGCTCTGGCATTGCAACATCCTTTAGCCATTTCTCTACGTATCTTAATCCACTGCCTCCTTTCCTGCTCCTCTTTCCAAGGAGACCTTTCCTAGCAAACTCCCCATGTAAGCTGGCCTGTTCACTGGTCCTTAGTCTCAAAGGGTTCCCTTTTCCCTGCTAATCTGCTTCCTCTCACCAAGCTTACAGTGAAAGAAGGTAAGAGTTTCAGGCAAACTCCCTAGAGAACTCCCCCTTGCTCTAGATTCTAGTTAAACAAGGGGTTTAAGTATTTGTTTAACTGCTGAGTTTTAGATATTTACACTAAATATATGTAGGTTAATTAATGTTAATTAAAGAAAAAACTTACCTTAAAAGCTCCCCATTAAAGTATGGGGCAGCAAACTGACTTACAAACTGCCCTGTTCATTCATTCCCTCGTCACTCAGGGACCGTGTCCAGAAGAGTGTGGACATTTGGTTCCCCAGGGACAACTAGCAGCACTGCACCTTGTGCCACCGCTAGTTGTCCCCAGAGAACCCATGCCATGCGCATTCCGGTGCACGGCAGGTTACCGCAGGTGGGGTAGGGGAGGCAGGGGCCAGCACTGGGCTGGCCTCAGCAGCCTTACCTGGAGTCCTCGGGAAGCAGCAGCTGTGGCAATCCTGCTGTTGGGAGCTTGGCCAGCAGCCGGGGCATGACTCTGGCCCACCAAGCTCCGGTTTTGGGCAGAGCATGCTGCCCCCACGTGCACCGCTCTGCTTTTTATTTGCATGGGCTTTTTTGACCCCTGGATATTCAGGGGTCAAAAAAAATCTCTCATGCTGCTCCAGCAATGGTGAGAACAGTTGAACGTGCAGTATGTGACACTGCAAACACATCTGCAGCACCACATACCACATGGCCATGCTCATCTGGACACGTCTGGAGAGTCTCCTTTTATATCCTCCTGGCCCTAGATGGGCTCTGCCCATTTGTCAGACACAGGCAGCAATCACTCAGCTAACAGCACTCCCAGCTGCTCAGAGCACACACCCAGCCCACCAAACAAACACTCCAGCAAGCCAAACACACATGCAGCCCTGGCTCACTTACCTTCCCAGAGCAGGATTTGATGCTTCATGCCTAGTGATTGGCTCATTTTCCCTGTCCTCTTCCCCTTCCTCCTCTTGCTCCCAGTGAACTGCCCTGTTTGCTGTCTCTGTTCACTCACTCCTTTCGAACTTTTTCAAGTAAAAAGAGACCTGAGTTTTTAATATTCTGTTAAACTGGTTTTAATTTTTTGACCAGAAATAATAAAAAAATGTATGCATAATATCTAGCATTGGTAAGTATTGCACTAAATTAATATACTTCTGATTTATAACATGGCATGAATGGTAAATTACTGTGTGTACCTTCTGAATAGATTACTGTTTACATTGAAATAATGAGTAGCATATTTGTTTAAAGGTCGTATTCCTAGAACAAGAAATTCTGTCCTTGTTATTTATTTCTTGCAAAATTTAAAATTATTTTGTAGAGAGCCAGGGGTTAGCTTGCTTTTATTGTTGTTGTTGTTGTTTTGTTTTGTTTTGTTTTTTTAACATAAAAAATTTAGACCTGGTCTTATGCTGTGTTCTGGAAGATGAATGAATGGCTGGAGAACTAGTAGAATCATGACAATTCTATTTACTAAGGAGTACAAATTAAAACACTGCAAATAGAAAGGATTTTAGACAAAATGTGGGAGTACTTTGGTTTTTTTCATGTATTTAATTCAAATATCTGACAAACAGGGGAGGAAAGACCTCTTAATTAAAGGTCTGATATATTCTACTCTTTCAGTGAACTCCCACCAGTCCCTTGATCCTTTAAGGAGACCTCCAAGAAAAGAGCAGGGAAATCAAGACAAAATCTTCCTGCTATTTCTAAGATTCAACCCTTCCTCCTGAGAATACTACTAAAAAAACCCAAGAAAACTTATCTTTCAGGCAGGCCTGCTTCAAATAGGGTGAAGAGAAACAGAGAATTCACAAAATCAATTTTCCCTTTCTTCGCAGGTCACCTTTAACAGAATTGAAGAACCCATTTTCACGTATCAAGACTCTGAAAAGGGTATATTGCTTCTTGGTTCAAAACACAAAATCTTCCACCTGAAACTAAATGAAAGGGGTGGAATTTTTCCCAGCTGACAGCACAAAAAAATTAGAGGAACTGGCAAGAAGAATAGCTTTACAGTAATTAAACTAACATTGCCTGCTTCAGCAGTTGGAGATCTCTCAGTAGTCTGGAGCTCTGCCATCCCTGCTCTAACTTTATACTGCTGGCTTTTAATGTTTTAAGACTAATATTAAGCCAACACGGTCTAACAGATTTCAAAGAGCTTATGTAATAGTCTCCAACAACTGAATAAGTTAGTAAGAACAAAATTGTTGTAATCCATTGCAGCTCGAGGAGAAGCAAACCAGTCTTCATTAGCTTTTTTAATTGACTGTTCAGCTGAGGTTGTAGAGAAATCGTGTTGCCCTAAAGGTCTGCAACAATTTTTAAGAAAAGCTGAAGCTGGGTGAAAGAAATCCCTCCAGAGGGAAATAAATAAGTGATCAGAGAATGAGAGATTATAAACCCAACACACTAATGGGAACAAAAACTGCAGCACAATGGAAGCTGAGTTCAAACCAGCTTCATGTACTGAACAAAGCCTATCTACCCAGCTGTATGGAGCATTAGCACCAAAAGAAGTGTTAACTTTCATAGACATGGCAAAGCAGAATAAACAGATGAACAAGAGCCTCACAGCACATTGCCCTTTATGATGTGGGAAGAAAGTCTCAAAGGAGTAGTACAGTAGGCTGATAAGAAGAGCTGTAGCTTTCCTACTGCTTCATTGACAGAAGAGAGGATGCTGCACCTATAGTTCCCAATCTCTGTTTTCTTACCTGGCAGGGGGAAGTACTGTGACCACTTAGGCAGTTTTCCTAGTCGCTGGGGATAACCATTTTTCTGGCACGGGTAGTACCCATGGAGGTAATGTATAGTTAACCTCCCACTTTCATTTCCAGTGGGAAGATCTTGGAAGATCCCACTTATGGAAATGGGAGACTCCACCTTATCTTGCTCCTGGCAGCTGAATGGCTGAGGGCAAGTGAAACTCAGGGGGCATCTGAACCTCAAGTTTCTGGTCTTGGGCCTGCATGTAGGACACCTACCAAATGATTTGGAAACATATGAAGCCCCAGTGGGTGGTGGAGGATGTTTGCTGGTAGTAGGGCCACATATGGTTCTTGAATGACTCATGGATTTGGAATCGATTTGGCTGATTTGGCTTGGAACACGAACAATTTTCCTTTAAAAAAAAAAATCTCTGCTTTCTCACCCTCACAGTGTGAAGTTAGTGGCAGTACAGAGTAGAATGGCTCTAACATTTCACCTTGAGGTTGTTGGTAAAAGGGATATGCTAGAAGGGTGGCCAGGTAAGGGGGCCAAGGACAGATTGTTGGTTCTTGGCTGGGGAAACAACCCCATCAAAGTGCCCCAACCTACAAAAGGTGCCAGATAGGCATGCAGTGGATGCATCTACATGCACACTTTACTGCGGAGTTAACTAATTAGCTCCACAGTAAAGTGCCACTGTCTACATGTCCACCGGTACTAGGGTGCAGTAAATAACTCTCTGACAGTACTATCTTATGGCAAAGTATTTAACTCTACCAAGGAATCAGAACTCATGGTAGAGGTGATATCTTTTATTAGACCAACTAGATAGACCCAGGTCTGGGTGGCGTGCTGAAGGAGTTCGGTGCCCAGGTGGTTTTCTCTTCCATCCTACCAGTGACCGGACGAGGAAGACGGCAGGAGAACTGCATCAGAGAGACCAACTGGCGGCTTCGGCAGTGGTGTCTCGAGGCAGGCTTCGGCTTCCTGGACAATGACCCGCACATCACGACGAGGGACATGCTCAGCTGGGATGGGCTTCACCTGTCCCCCAAAGGTAAGCGTGTGTTTTCTTCTAGGTTGGCGGATCTCCTCCGGTGGGCTTTAAACTAGGCTCGTCGGGGGGAGGGGAGTACGAGGGCAGGGGAAGCTGTGGACCACCAAACCATGTGGCACCCACAAGGACAGCCCAGCCTGAAGAAGGAGAACACTGGGAACCTGAAAGCCATGGGGAGGCCAGCACTACAGAACAGGTCAGGAACAAGAAGGTAAGAAACAATGGGCCCCATGGGACTTGGAGCGGGGGGGCAGCAAAGGCACCAGTCGCAGGGCTCAAGTGCCTATATACTAATGCTAGGAGCATGGGGAACAAGCAGGATGAACTAGCGCTCCTGCTTGCACTAAACACCTATGACTTAGTGGGGCTAACAGAGACCTGGTGGGATTCATCCCATGACTGAGCGGTACATATTGAGGGCTATAGATTGTATAGAAAGGACAGGTCGGGGAAGAAAGGGGGGGGGTTGCACTTTATGTCAGTGAGCAATACACATCAACCCTCATCAAGACAGAATCCAAGGTTGAGGAAGTAGAAGGATTGTGGGTTAGGCTACATGGGGGGCAAGGAGAAAGGGATTTGGTGGTAGGGGTCTGTTACAGACCCCCACACCAAGGGGAAGAAATAGATGCGGGGCTCCTGAGGCAACTCTCGGAGACCATAAAAGCTAAAGAAGCGGTAGTCATGGGGGACCTAAACTACCCGGACATCTGCTGGAAGACGCAGACAGCAAGGTCCCATCGCTCACGCAGGTTTCTAACTTGTGTACAGGACCTCCACCTGACACAGGAGGTGCATGATCCCACTAGGGGGAATGCCATACTGGATCTGGTATTGGCAACGGGAGATGACATGATAGGGGACCTCCAGATCGGTAGCTATCTGGGAGACAGTGATCACCTTATAATAGAATTCAACATAAGACGGCGAGTGGGTAAGGTAACTAGTAGGGTGAAAGTGCTAGACTTTAGGAAAGCTGATCTCAATGCACTCAGGCGATTAGTCAAGGAAGCACTGCAGAGTAGGAGTTTTGATGGGATGGGTGCCCAAGAAGGGTGGCTGTGCCTAAAGGAAACGATCCTTCGGGCACAAAGCAAGACGATCCCCGAGCGAGGCAAAAGAGGGAAAGGGGCCAGGAGGCTTCCATGGCTGACCAGAGAAATCCAGGCAGCCTAAGGGCCAAAAGGGGAGCACATAAAAAGTGGAAACAGGGTGAGATCACTAAAGATGAATATACTTCCTCTGCTCGTGCTTGTAGGGAGGCAGTTAGGTGGGCCAAAGCTACCATGGAGCTGAGGATGGCAACCCAAGTAAAGGACAACAAGAAATTGTTTTTTAGATACATAGGGAGTAAAAGGAAGACCCAGGGAGGAATAGGACCGCTGCTAAATGGGCAGAAACAATTGGTGACAGATAGGGGGGACAAGGCTGAACTCCTCAACGAGTTCTTTGCCTCAGTGTTCCTAAGTGAGGGGCACGACAAGTCTCTCACTGGGGTTGTAGAGAGGCAGCAGCAAGGCGCCAGACTTCCATACGTAGATCCTGAGGTGGTGCAGAGTCACTTGGAAGAACTGGATGCCTTTAAGTCGGCAGGCCCGGATGGGCTCCATCCGAGGGTGCTGAAGGCACTGGCCGACATCATTGCAGAGCCACTGGCGGGAATATTCGAATGCTCGTGGCGCATGGGCCAAGTCCCGGAGGACTGGAAAAGGGCTAATGTGGTCCCCAATTTCAAAAAGGGGAGGAAGGAGGACCCGGGCAACTATAGGCCGGTCAGTCTCACCTCCATCCTTGGTAAAGTATTTGAAAAAATTATCAAGGCTCACATTTGTGAGACCCCGGCAGGGCAAATTATGCTGACGGGAAACCAGCATGGGTTTGTGGTGGGCAGATTGTCCCTGACCAACCTAGTCTCTTTCTATGACCAGGTTACGAAACGCCTGGACACAGGAGGAGGGGTGGATGTCGTATACTTAGACTTCAGGAAGGCCTTCGATACGGTATCCCACCCCATACTGGTGAACAAGTTAAGAGGCTGTGATGTGGATGACTGCACGGTCCGGTGGGTGGCGAATTGGCTAGAGGGTCGGACCCAAAGAGTCGTGGTAGATGAGTCGGTCTCGACCTGGAAGGGTGTGGGCAGTGGGGTCCCGCAGGTTCGGTCCTTGGACCGATACTCTTTAATGTCTTCATCAGCGACTTGGACGTGGGAGTGAAATGTACTCTGTCCAAGTTTGCAGATGACAAAGCTATGGGGAGAAGTGGACACGCTGGAGGGCAGGGAACAGCTGCAGGCAGACCTGGATAGGTTGGACAAGTGGGCAGAAAACAACAGGATGCAGTTCAACAAGGAGAAATGCAAAGTGCTGCACCTAGGGAGGAAAAATGTCCAGCACACCTACAGCCTAGGGAATGACCTGCTGGGTGGCACGGAGGTGGAAAGGGATCTTGGAGTCCTAGTGGACTCCAAGATGAACATGAGCCGGCAGTGTGACGAAGCCATCAGAAAAGCCAATGGCACTTTATCGTGCATCAGCAGATGCATGACAAATAGGTCCAGGGAGGTGATACTTCCCCTCTATAGGGCGTTGGTCAGACTGCAGTTGGAGTACTGCGTGCAATTCTGGGCGCCACACTTCAAGAGGGATGCGGATAACCTGGAGAGGGTACAGCGAAGGGCAACTCGTATGGTCAAGGGCCTGCAGACCAAGCCCTACGAGGAGAGACTAGAGAAACTGGACCTTTTCAGCCTCCGCAAGAGAAGGTTGAGAGGCGACCTTGCAGCTGCCTGTAAGTTCATCATGGGGGCACAGAAGGGAATTGGTGAGGATTTATTCACCAAGGTGCCCCCGGGGGTTACAAGAAACAATGGCCACAAGCTAGTAGAGAGCAGATTTAGACTGGACATAAGGAAGAACTTCTTCACAGTTCGAGTGGCCAAGGTCTGGAACGGGCTCCCAAGGGAGGTGGTGCTCTCCCCTACCCTGGGGGTCTTCAAGAGGAGGTTAGACGAGTATCTAGCTGGGGTCATCTAGACCCAGCACTCTTTCCTGCTTATGCAGGGGGTCGGACTTGATGATCTATTGAGGTCCCTTCCAACCCTAACATCTATGAATCATCTATGAATCTAGACTTTTGTAAAAAAAATTCTTTAATTGTAAGTTTTCAGGCACAAACTAGAAGGATTTGTGCTTGCAATTAAGAAGTTTGTGCTTGCAATTAAAGATTTTTTTTTGCAAAAATCTAGTTGGTTCAATAGAAGATATCACCTCTACTATGAGTTCTGATTTCCTTTTGCCTCTAGACCAATACGGCTACAACCTGGATACCTAACCACCAAAACAGGTCTAGATGGTGACAGAGGATGGATGGGGCATGAGAATGCTGAAGTATGGGGGCTGCCTGCTGCCTAGGCCTGCATTTTAGTAGCCTCATGCCCCAGCCAGCTGCTCCACTGACTGATGCTGCTACCCAGAGCCTGGGGATGACTCCCTGCCAGTCCAGGGCTACTCCATCCCCAGCTCAAACTGCTGCAGTCCCAGTCACATGTGTAGATGCTACACCCAGGAGCAGCTGACTCCAGTGCAATCTATGCCAGAATTTATCACATCACCCTGATGGCACATGTAGATATATTATCCAGTGAGTGAAAAACAGAGAAGTGTGAAGGTGACCTCAAGCCATCATTGCATCCTTTTCCCTGTGTGGAATGGAGATCACGTGGAATGAAGAACTTAAATAATCTTTTTACTCACATACCATACATACCTTTTGCTCAAAAAGCAGTTTTCCAATTTGAAAGTGCCTGTGAAAGGGTTAACATTGGACTGGGACTCTCTCGCTTACTGGCAGGGAGAGAGAAGCCATTTTGAAACACAGTGTGTTTATGAAAAGGCTAGCTCTTTTTTCTACATTTTGTCTTCCAAAAAAACAAAGTGCAAGTTTTATCTGGGAATGCATGGTATGTGAGAAAATATGGTATTAATGCTCAAAGTCAGTCTGTCTCTCACTACTTCACTTACTCTCCATTTTCAATTAAGGTGTAGGGAAGCTATAGCTCCAGGTGTGAGTTTATAATAGGGACCTCATAAGGTAATCTAGTCCAGCCCCCTGCTCAAGGCAGTATCATTCCTGACTAAACCATCCCAGCCAAGTATCTGGGTATTTTTGCTTTTGGAAACTTCCAGGGACTGTTATTCCACAATCACTCCAGGTAGCCCTAGTCAGAAAGCTCCTCCTACTCTTCAACCTAAATTTTCTCTGATGAAGCTTGAGGCCATTGCTCCTAGTCCTTTCCCCTATGGCCATTGAGAATAGTCTGTGTCCACCCTCTCTGTGATTGCTCTTCAGGTATTTGATAACTGTTATCAAATCCCCGCTCTGTCTTCTCTTGTCCAGGTTAAATAACCCTAATTCTTTCAGCCTTTCCTCATAAGTCATGCTTCCCAAGCCTCTAATCAATTTTGTCACTCTTCACTAGACTCTTTTCCACATCCACATTCACATTCCACATCCACATTCCACATCCACCTTGAAATGTGAAGCAGAAAACTGGACACAGGTTTGTACTGTGTGGTCACTCTCCAGTACCAGTTCTCAGGTCATCAAAGGAAGTTGTCACAACCCAAGGGTGTGATTTTGTGTGTGTGCGCTTCGGCACGGCTAAATTATTTCCCTCCACTCGAAGCTTTCTTTGCAGGGTGCATTTCTTAGTTGCAAAGAGAAATGCACGGTGCAAAGGAGTTCCCGTCACCCGCATGCAAATTTGTGTCCCACTATTGGCCAGTTCTAAATTATTCCTACGTGGCGGCTAGTGATTGGCTTGCTAGCCGTATAAGAGGCTTGAGTGGTTTCCGCCCAAGTTGGAGGACTCCACAACTATCAGGAGGAGGAGAACTTCACGTCTTGTGAAGATCTCTAAGCGCTGTGGAGCCTATCGGACCCAGCGTGTACCTTGAGAAGGCTATAAGGGTCTGATCAACCTCTGGCCTCTCCCCGTTGCCGAACAATCCCTCGACGAACCCCTTCCCTGCGCGGAAGTTCCACAGAGCCTAGCAAACTTCGTGTGAGTGTATCCATAGATTTCATAGATTTCATAGACATTAGGGCTGGAAGGGACCTCAGAAGATCATCGAGTCCAGCCCCCCGCCCAAAGGGCAGGAAGTCAGCTGGGGTCATAGGATCCCAGCAAGATAAGCATCCAGTTTCATCTTGAAGGTGTTCAATGAAGGCGCTTGAACAACCTCCGGTGGCAGGCTGTTCCAGACCTTGGGGGCTCGGACAGTAAAGAAATTCTTCCTTATGTCCAGCCTGAAATGATCTTGTAGTAGTTTGTGACCATTCGACCTCGTCATCCCTTGGGGCACTCTGGTGAACAAACGTTCCCCCAGATACTGGTGGTCACCCCGATAAACTTGTAGGTGGCCATCAGATCACCCCTGAGCCTGCGCTTTTCCAGGCTAAAGAGCCCCAGGGCTCTCAGCCTGTCATCGTAGGGTCTGCTTCCCTGACCTCTGATCATGCGCGTGGCTCTTCTCTGGACTCTCTCAAGCTTCTCCACATCCTTTTTGAATTGTGGAGCCCAAAACTGGACGCAGTACTCCAGCTGCAGCCTCACTAAGGCCGAGTACAGGGGGAGAATGACGTCCTGGGATTTGCTTGAGAAGCATCTATGGATGCAAGCCAGCGTTTTGGTCACTTTACTAGCCGCAGCATCGCATTGCAGGCTCATGTTCATCTTGTGGTCAATGATGACCCCCAAGTCTCTTTCTTGCATAGTGCTAGCCAACATAGCACTGCCGAGCCTATAAGGATGCTGCAGGTTTTTTTTCCCCAGGTGGAGAACCTTGCATTTATCGGCGTTGAACACCATCAGATTCTCGTCCGCCCACTTGCTGATCCTGTCCAGGTCAGCCTGGATCATCCGCCTGTCTTCTCGTGTGGATGCTTTGCCCCAAAGTTTGGTGTCATCTGCGAACTTGGCCGGTCCGCTTCTGACTCCAGTGTCCACATCATTAATGAAGATGTTGAACAGTATGGGTTCAAGGACAGAGCCCTGGGGGACCCCACTGGTCACAGGACACCACGATGAGTGACTTCCATCAATTACTACCCTCTGGGTCCGACCCCGGAGCAAATTTTCCAGCCAGTGGATCGTGGAGGACCCAAGGCGACAATTGGCCAGTTTCTCCAAGAGACGATCATGGGACACCAGATCGAAGGCTTTTTTGAAGTCAAGATATATGACATCAATCTCATCTCCCTTGTCCAGGTGATAGGTCACCTGGTCATAGAAGGAAATGAGATTGGTCAAGCAAGACCTACCCGCAACAAACCCGTGCTGGCTGTCCCTTAAGATGTTGGCGTCGGCCAGTCCATTAAGGATGGCCTCTTTAATAAACTTTTCTAAGATCTTCCCCGGGATAGAAGTCAGGCTGAGCTCTTTCTCCGAGTTGTTTTCTTCAGTTGACACGACGGGCTTGCGTGTTTAGAGCCTTCAACTGGATTGGGCTAGAGGTTCGCGTGGAAGGAACTTTTGTCTGCTTCTCTTCTTTTCTGTCTGTAACTGCAACTCAAGCAAATTTTCCTGCCTGCACCGCGACCATCTTCGGTGTAAGTAAAATAATCTTTAATCAACCGCTAAGTGTCCGTGCCTAATTCTAGTCTGCCAGCCTGCATTCCCCAACCCGCATGCCAGGGCTGCTGGCCACAGCCTGCCGCGCACCCCCGAGAACCTGGGACTGCTCCCGGCCTGCTCAGAAGTCTCCACCAAAATCAGGGAAGACAAAAGCTGACATTCCTGTTCTTTCTACTTTTTGTTTACTCTCAATACTTTTTTTCCTCTGCAAACTCCTCCTGATTCTTGCTGCTGTGCTACTACTGGCACAGAATGCAACCACTTGTGGTGTTGTGGTTACCCAAATTCTTATCACTCTGTTATACCATCAGTAATCCAATGGCTAGGAGCATTTCACAGAGGGAAAAACCTTTTTAGCAAGGTTAGATTATCTTTGTTTCATTAGCGACTGTCCCCCACAGCCCAGTGAACAGGAGCACTGGCATTATTGTGGTGTTGTGAGTATTATTTGGAATTTTCCTGGTTATAAAATTGACTTAGCAAACTCCTCAATTTAGCCTTGCAGTTCACTTTTATATTACAAAGCTCTAAGTTTCTACTTACAAACACTGTGTTTCCTGCCTACAATACACAATCAGCACCCTGATATAGTCACACAGCTTCAACACGTTTACCCTCTGGCTGCTCCGACCCTGCTCTGGCCCCCAGAAGGAGCTGGGGGGAGCTCCAGGCTACCTGGGGTGCTATCTTGAAAACTGACAGGGAGCACAGGGTTGGTCCCCATGCATATGGGTCCAGAAGAGCTCTGCTGGCTGCAGTGGCAGCTGTCTCCTTGCCCTGTACACATCAGGAGGTCCTAATGTGCAGGGGGCTGGGAGACAGCTGCCGCTGCAGGGCTCTCCAAGCTCCAGGCACATGAAGACAAGCTCCGTGCCCAAAGGCGCTTCTTTGAGCAGCTAGAGTTAGGCCGGGAGCTGTCCCACTCCTGGGGCAGCTCCCAGGCAGCCCCAGGCTGGGCAGGCATTTCCCCAGACCGCCAGGGGCTGGCAAGGTCCAGCCAGCCCTGGGTTGAGCAGGGACTTCCCCAAGCAGTTGGGAGCTGGCCAGGAGCTGTCCTGATGCTCAGAGAGCTACCTCATCCCGGCGCAGTGGGGCAGTGCCTGGCCAGCCCTCAGCTATGTGGGGAAGCAGAGAGTTCATAGATTCATAGATGCTAGGGTTGGAAGGGACCTCAATAGATCATCGAGTCCGACCCCCTGCATAGGCAGAAAAGAGTGCTGGGTTCAGATGACCCCAGTTAGATGCTTATCTAACCTCCTCTTGAAGACCCCCAGGGTAGGGGAGAGCACCACCTCCCTTGGGAGCCCATTCCAGACCTTGGCCACTCTAACTGTGAAGAAGTTCTTTCTAATGTCTAGTCTAAATCTGCTCTCTGCTAGCTTGTGGCCATTATTTCTTGTAACCCCCGGGGGCGCCTTGGTGAATAAATCCTCACCAATTCCCTTCTGTGCTCCTGTGATGAACTTATAGGCAGCCACAAGGTCACCTCTCAACCTTTTCTTGCGGAGGCTGAAGAGGTCCAGGTGCCCCAGTCTCTCCTCATAGGGCTTGGCCTGCAAGCCCTTAACCATATGAGTGGTCCTTCTCTGGACCCTCTCCAGGTTATCCACATCCCTCTTGAAGTGCGGTGCCCAGAATTGCACGCAGTACTCCAACTGCGGTCTGACCAGCGCCCGATAGAGGGGAAGTATCACCTCCTTGGATCTGTTTGTCATGCATCTGCTCACGCATGATAAAGTGCCATTAGCTTTTCTGATGGCTTCGTCACACTGCCGACTCATGTTCATCTTGGAGTCCACTAGGACACCAAGATCCCTTTCCGCTTCTGTTCCACGAAGCAGGTCATTTCCTAGGCAGTAGGTATGCTGGACATTTTTCCTCCCTAGCTGCAGCATTTTGCATTTCTCCTTGTTGAATTGCATTCTGTTGTTTTCTGCCCATATGTCCAACCTGTCCAGGTCTGCTTGCAGCTTTTCCCTGCCCTCCGGTGTGTCCACTTCTCCCCACAGTTTTGTGTCATCTGCAAACTTGGACAGAGTACACTTCACTCCCTCGTCCAAATCGCTGATGAAGATATTGAAGAGTATTGGTCCAAGGACCAAGCCCTGCGGGACCCCGCTGCCCACATCCTTCCAGGTTGATACCAACCCATCCACTACGAGTCTCTGGGTCCGACCCTCTAGCCAATTCGCCACCCACTGGACTGTGTAGTCATCTAAGTCACAGCCTCTTAACTTGTTTACCAGTATGGTGTGGGATACCGTATCGAAGGCCTTCCTGAAGTCTAAGTATACAACATCAACCTCTACTCCTGCATCCAGGCGTTTTTGTAACCTGGTCATAAAAAGAGACTAGATTAGTCAGGCATGATCTACCTGCTACGAACCCGTGCTGGTTTCCCCTCAGCATAATTTTTCCTGCCAGGCTCTCGCAAATGTGAGCCTTGATAATTTTTTTGAAGACTTTGCCTAGGATGGAGGTGAGACTGACTGGCCTATAGTTGCCTGGGTCCTCCTTCCTCCCCTTCTTGAAAATGGGGACCACATTGGCCTTTTTCCAGTCCTCTGGGACCTGGCCCGTGTGCCACGAGTGTTCAAATATTACCACCAGTGGCTCTGCAATGACGTCGGCCAGTGCCTTCAGAACCTTCAGTTCCCCAACCCTGGTACTGCTTGGCTCCCAGTTCCTTTATGGAGCTGGGAGCTGGGCAGTGCTGGGACAGCAGGGGGCAGAAAGCGAACCTATCCCAGTCCTACTTGGCTCCTGGAAAGAGCTGAGCAGCACCAGGACCAGAAGAGTTCCCCATCCCCTGTTGACCCCTAGTGTTGGGGCTGACTGGGAGCAAATTTGCTCCCGGTCAGCATCTATACATGTGTTACTGTGCAGGGTCTACTGCACAGTTAGTTTACTAAACAGTAAAGTGTCTCAGTAGACACACCCTCTAACATATTGTATAGCTATGGTGAAGTAGAAATAAAACAAATCTGGAGACAGGATCTTCAAGAAAAGATCATACACATTCAGAGAGGTCTTAAATTCAGGAGAGACAGGTCCTTGAAGATAAAGGGTTAGATGAAAAGTTTGCTTTCATTCACGCCCTTTTCTTGAAGTTTTGATGGTGGGAATCATCTTTCAGTTCTACTAGGAAACTTAAAGGCATGGAAAATTAGAATCTGTTTTCTTCTTTGGACTCTGATCAGAGGTTAGAGAGGAATGTTCAGACCTGGATACTAAATAACCAGTTGTGGGTTCCTTATTTATCAAGTTTATAGTGGAGATCATTTATTAGAAAGAAAAATGAACAGATGGACTTAACCTTCACAAGTGAAGTCCCCAAATACATGATGCTTTTCACCTGCTGTTTCCTCAGCACAGACCCTTCATACCCAATCACATTTAAAAACAAATGTTATAGTGTAGTAAAATCAAAGTCCTCTTGTGAATCTAAAGCTTGGATAAAGTCTGGAGAACCCTATTCTAGGACTATGCATGACAGTAGTTTAATAAAATTGTTCTTGACAAGTTTTCAGGCACAAAACACCTTGCAAAAAACAATTTTTTTCCAACTATTTAGCTGGTCTAATAAAAGATATTACATTTACTCAAAGAACCTTGTCAGCCTGTGTCCTTAGATCAACACAGCTACAAGCAACAGCCCTGGTAGTTTAATAAGTATGTTGGGTTGATCCCCATAATCAAAGTCAAATTATAAATTATACAACATGAATTAACACGTGTGTGTATAACAAACATCTCTGTCAATCTGGGGTCTGGTTTCATTTGACAGTTCTAAAATATAACTATTGATAAAGATCCAGAAAGGTAGAAAATATATCAAAGTGACAAGAGTTCTCTCACATTTTAATCATGGAAATAAATGGACAGTGCAAAGATGGAAATCCTAACCTAGATTTATAGAAAATACAGATTTCCTTTAACAATTCCGATCTTTGTTACAGAGTTAATCCTTACAATGATAACTCCTTATGCATTTGAAGAAAGCACATTTTTTTCAAACATTATAAACAAACTAAAATAAAGTAGTGGAAAAGAACATGGAGCTGCCTTAATTTCAAAAGTCTTACCTCCCTTGCATGAAATATGCACAACTTTAGGGCCTACTGTATAATCTAATTCTATAAAAGTCACAACTTTAGTTTTAGCATGAGCCCTTAATACAGTTCTAGAACAAGGCACACTACAAACAAAAAATACAAGAATGCAGATGCTGTCATTGTTAGATAACTGACAGCTCCTGAATGTAAGCTGAACTTTTTACAAGGACTGAATCTGACAATACAGCTTTAGGAAATATTAAATTTTAAAACTAGTCTTCAAGGGGTTTTTATCCCTTTAGTCTCCTTAAGGGTTAAAATAAAGGACATGGAGTTCTTGAGAATAAAGGTTGTGAATAGTTCAACATGAGTTGTAGATTAAATGTAGATAAAAATCTGGAATTCCTTTCTCCATCCTTTATAATAGGCCATACTTCAGGAAGCCTAAAATCTTGACAGTATTCCTTTAAAGATAGGAAGAAAGACAGGAACTACATTCTACCTAGTAAATAATTTCTGGAGTTGCATTCCTGCGCACTCATGCATAAACCAAGAACCCATGAATGTGCATGGAGCTAATGGTGAGGTTTGAGATGAGATCTGAAAACCAGCAGAGTTTCCCCTCCAGCAGTGAAAAACCCAAATGCTAGAAACCCAGCCACATGCTACACAATTTCACATTATTTTGGATCAAATGACAAGCAGACACGTGTTTCTATTTCAAAACAGCTACAGATGCGAACTCTTGAGACAGTAGCGAGGGAATAGCCCACCCTCTGTTGTGCTTGTGCATCTGTCCTACTTAGATTTACATTCAGAAACAAACTCTTCAAGGTACAGTAGTTTACCAGCTATGTACTGATGCTAGAAGAAAAAAAGGATTATATGTACCTTCTGAAATCACTGCCTCTCTAAAAAGGCAGTAAGAACAACAGGTGAACAAAAGAACAAAGCTGACTTTTAAAACTTGCTTGAAGAATCAGTACTGTTAATTTTTGGCATGATCCTGTTCTTAAGGTTCTTGCAGAAGGCATGGTAGATTGGTACCTTTACAGACTAACTAAATTGGAGAAATATAGCATAAGATTTCATAAGCAGAGAGCTTACTTCATCAGATGCTGCAAAGGGACTAAACCTGCATTTCCCTGCCTCTACGAATGTCATTTATACACCATCACCTGCTTACAGTGCCCCTCAGCTGTCTACATGGGACTGATGGGAATGAATGAATGAACATTGATCGGATACCAATATCATAAAGATTCATGAGAGCGTAGCAGAATACTTTGCCTCCCTTGACATTCCATCACTGACTTCAGAGGGGTTGTTCTTAGATAATAAAATCTTAAAAACAAATTGTGAAACAAGAAATAATCCACAGACTGGATTGTGTTAAGTATAGTCTAAACCCAAGTTTATCCCATTACCTGGATTAGCTTCTATAAACCCTACATCTCTCAGTGAGTTAACTGCTTTGTTTTTCTTTCTCCTGACCACCATGCCTTTCTTGGCAGTGCTCCCTCCTTTTCCTTCCCCCTTTCCCTACCTTTTGTATTCTAAACAGAATTGGCTTTCTATTCAGCAACTCTGCTTCCTGCAGGCCCTTCACAACATCTGATGAAATAAATCCTCTGGTTATGAAAGCCTATTTTATATATCTCTGAATTAGTTAGTCTATAAAGTACAAATCTATCTTGTCTTCTGCCTAACTCCAGGCTAACATTGCTAACTACCTACCTCTGTTAAGGTTCTCCACTGCCTTACACGTGACACTGTCACTTCCACCTGTGCAAAGGGAATTCAAAATGTTACACCCACATCTGGGTGCAAATGCCCAGACAACATGCAGGGCATTGAAGAACCAACTCCTTTAGCTGCTCTAAATCACTGTAAAACAGACATTAGGTCAACTCTTCGGTGGGTGGAACAGGATACTGCTGACTTCAGCGGAACTATGTTTATCACCACTAGTTGAAAATCTGTACCCTGTCAGGTGCACGTCCCTCAAAGTAACACATGAAAAAGAGAAAAAAAGAAAGAAAAAAAAAGATTCTTCCATAGAGATCAAAATATACATGGTTTATCTAACAGTCTCTCTGCTTTCTAAGCTGAACAATACGTATGTTTAGCCTTTATGTATTTTATGTAACTTCAAAACCAAGAAAAAACTGTGCCAAAGCATGCATAATATTCACCTGGATCTGATCCATTTGATGAAAAAATATAATTTATTCTCTCTTCTGTTTTTTTTAAGCCTTACATTTATTTACTTCTGTAAATTAAGTAGTCTGACAGCCCAGACACCAGACCCTGAGCTTATTGGGTTTGCTCATGGAAGTGATCCCCTTGATTCATGTAAGGGAGGTGAGCAGATTTTGGCCAAGTGGAGCACTTGATCTGCAAACCGTAATACATGAACAAGTACTTCTTTCTGTGAGTGATCATGGTACGGCTTTACAAGATTGTTTTTAAGGAGTAATTTGGAAGGGGGGGGTGGTTTTCACATGCAGAATATTAATAATGTTGTCTACTACTCAAAATGCATCCTAGGCTGCGGGGAATCATCCCCTGGAGCATAAATACAGGGAAACAGGGAATCTAAAGCTGTGTTCTTGCAAAGAAGCATGCTCCGGGAGAATAAGGAAGGTTGGGAGGAAAGCAGAATGCTCTACAGCAAATGGCTAGGTGGGAGAATAGTCTTCATCTCCCAATTGCCCATTTGCTGTTGTCCCAAATCCCAACTTTTCCCTGTGTATACTGTCTGTACCTTACGCTGTCTCTGGACACACACCCCATCACCAGCCTGTCCACTCTGATTCACTGTTTCTCTCTGCAAACCCAGCATATCCCCTTATCTCAGAAGCTCTCAAGCCCCATCACCTCCTTCCAAGCCCCACATCTGTCAACTTGGAGATCCTTTCACAGTGACAAGAACCTTCTTTTTTTCTCCAGCTCTTCCCCAAAACATAGAACCCCCCTCAGACTTCAACGATGGGCCCCACTCCCATGGTTAGAAACTCTCCACCCCTCCCCTCTGCTTTTCTTCTCAGTGGCTAGGGACAGAATTTACACATACTGTTTAAGTGTTCAGAAAATGGTTTAAACCTGTAATAGAACAGAAGTTCAGCGCACATAAACCAGTTTCAAAGTGGCCAAACCTGATTTAAGATAAACCTGGTTGAATGTATATATCAGACTTAACTGATGTGGGTCAAACTGTTTAGTGCAAGTTGTATCCTAGACACCTTCCTCGTTTAAGTTAAACCAGAGTCCCCCAGCATCCCAGATGCTTTGCAGCCCTGGGCTGTGCTGTCTGCAGAACTGGCCCTGCCCTCTGCTCCCTAGCAGAAGCAGGGGCAGAACATGGCCAGACACTGGCTGGCATGCCCCACCCTCCAAGGCAAAGGGAGCAGGGAGAAGTCTTATTTTCCCTTCCTTCCCCTCTCCCACCAGCAGACCGCAGCCAGGGTTTGCTTGGCTAGGGTGTAGCAGCCCCTGTCAGCAGCCCCTGAAGTAACAGAGAAATGGAAGGTGATTTAATCTCCCCCTCTCCATCCCCTGTCCCTCTGGCAACCCAGGTCCACCTGACCAGGGTGAAACAGCCCCTGTCAGCCATTTCACGCCTCCCCACTCCAGTGGCAGGGGAGGGAGCATGGCCAGAGCCAGCCAGCTTGGCTCCACCATCTGTCTGTCTAATCAGCTTCTGGGGCTGGGGCTGTGGGGCTGAGCTGGGCCAGCCTGCGAGTGTTGCTGAGCAGATGCAGAGGGGCCAGCCCAGGCTGGGCCATGGGGGCCGGGCTCTTCCCAGCAGACTGCGACTCAGGTTGAGGCTGAGAAGGCTGTGTGACTGGATTGCTCCCAGCTCCCCACACCCAGGTCAGATGGGGCTGTCATGAAGCTGCAGGCAGCTGGGAAAGGCACAGCCAGCACCAGTGCCAGGGAAGATTCCTGCTGACGCTGGTCCCAGGCAGCAGCGGCAGCCTCCTCTTATCCGGTGCACAGGTCTGGGGGTTTGTACCCCTGGGAGGCATCCAGCATGGCCCCACAGCCCTCCCAGAGGTGCAGGGCCCTGGATCTGCATGCCAGATGAGAGGAGGCTGCTGCTGCCACCATGGACTAGCACTGAAGCTAGGCTTCAAAACTTAAAATGTTTCAAAACTTTTGAAACATTTTGAGTGCCCTTGTTTCGTTTCAAAGCTGTTTCGAAGCCTTTTGTTTTGTTTCAGTTTCATTGTTTTGAGCTCGAAATGCATGGAAATAGCTTCAAAATTAAACACCCGGTGAAATTTCATGTAGCCCTACTGTTCTGCCCCGCTTGCCTCCAGCGGACAATGCCATAGCTGCTGCTGCTGCCACCCCTGCTGCGCCACCGCGCCACTCTGGGTGGACAGGCAGGAATGTTCAGCCTGGTGCCTTCTGCCCAGGGCATGGAGATCCGGCTCCAGCTCCAGCTGCCTTCTACCCACTGTGCCTGCCTGGTGCGATGGGCAGGTGTTGTGGGTGGGCGGAATGGGTGGAAGGCAGCTGGTGCTCTATGTACTGGGCTGAAGTCGCTGTGCTGAAGTCCCCCCTGCCCCCTTCCCCCACTGCCCAGAGTGGCACAGCAGGGGCAGGAGTTGGAAGGGTAGTAGATGCTGGAGGTAAGGGGAAGCTGGCATTGCCTGGCAGGGCTGTTCTGCTCCCCTTATCTCCAGATGCGGCTTCTGCTGCTGCTGCTCCACATGGCACCGCTCGGGTCGTGAGGAGCTTCATCCCTGTGGCTTCTGCCCAGCTCATGAAGCTCTGGCTCCAGCTCCAGCTGCCTTCCATCCCCTCTGCCTGCCTAGCATGATGATCAGCTTCTGTAGGTCCAGCAGGGAGCACACTGGGGGACTCCTCCATGCCCCCCCTGCTCAGTGATTGGCTGTGGGGGGACCCTGGGCACCCCCATGGAACCAGGAGGCACCAGTTGCCAAGCCAGGGGGGTGGGGAGCACCCCCTGTGTGCTCCTGGCAGACCTGGAAGTGGACCGGAAGTGCTTCTGGTCCACTACTGGGTCTGCTGCTGAGCGTGCTGGAGAGCCCCCCATGCTCCTGTGGGATGCTCCATGAGCCCCAGCATCATAGCATTCCCAAGCGCCCTGGTACCTTGAGGGATGAAGAAAAACCATTTAAAGCTGTGTCTATGTCCAAATCGCCAAATCTCTCTGAATCAATTTGGAGGTTTCTGAATCAATTTGTAGAGATTAAATAGTCTCCTGATTTGATTTGGATTCGGAGATTCAGCCACTTGGATCGGGTCAAATTTCCACCGAATCAAATCAAGGACTGAAGCTTCGCACAACTCTAATAAGTACACATGTGCATGTGCACACAATCCAGGCCATAGAGACTCTTGCAAATTATTTATATAAATGTAATTAATCATTTCTAGTATTGCTATCTCCTAATTGCCTGGAAAAGCTGGGGAAGAGGCCGGCATCCAGGTACTCTGAAACGGTCCCAGAGAAATTTATATGCTCTACTCTGCCTCAGTGCAGTTTTCCTTGCACATGTTAAGGACCCTGCTAGCCCTCAAATGTATTGCAGCCTCTGGGGGATGGAGCAAATCCAACCCTTCCAGAAGTCTCCCTCACATCTTACCAGTTGGTATCGTGTCATAGTTCTGCATCAGGTTGCAGGTTTTGTCACTGGTACGGCTTAGCTTTGTAAGTCACTAATGAGCAGGTTCCTATGGGATCTGTAAAAGATTTAAGAAGACATATTGTCCCTAATATTCATATTCAGCTCAAATTTGCTTGATGCAGGACATTGGAGGTGGCTGTGATGCCCCAGTGTCCAGAAGACAGTTCGATCCCTGACATAAATTAGATCCAACTCAGAGCTGCCCTGTGCCTGCTCCATACTCGTAAGAGCTTGCCTGCAAGCAGTTTGTTCTGACCACATACCTCTGCTCAAGTCGCTCACATGCTCTCTATACCCACAAGGCTAGGATAGATGGAACAGAGCCAGCTCTGCTATACTGGTGCTTCCCCAGACAGGGATTACCTCCATACTAGGGAAATCCTTGGTTTCCTGTTTCATGCAATTTACAAGTCATTTCAACTACTGGTATGTCACAAAGGAGTACTGGGATAGGCCAAAATCTGTTCCATTAGATTTAAATACACAAATAAAACAGCATGAATGTGTAAGATCTCTTTCTGAAGCTCTTCTGCAGGCAACACTCCAATGAACTAATTTGTTTTAAGTCTGCTCATTTAAATTGTCAAGAGTTGGCAATTCCTGAAAAGAAGGATTAAGCAGAAGCAGCGGTTGTCTCATCCACTCACTGTTTCTTACTATAACTTTTAAGAATGTAAGCTGTTTGGAGCAGGGAACATCTTTTCATATGTATCTGTACTCTCCTTAGCAAAATAGAGTCTTAGCCAAGTATGCCAATGTATGTTAAGGAGGGGGGTCTACTGCTCTGAATATGTTTTCCTATTAGCTGTTTATTACAACCATGATCGCACTGTACTACGTCAGCATTGTTTTTGTATTAACCCCAGGTTTTTCAGGGGCTGACAAATCATCCGTAAAACATGGGCTCTGGGCAGAAACTTGCACAGCAAGGACAAAAAACTACTCATGGACTTAAGAACTGTAGGATCTAGTCGAAGTCTCAACCTTGGGAGTGTTTCTAAAAATAGATGCTGTAGAATTCAAATGTATAAATGTATATGAATAGATTTTTCTTTAACAGAAACATGTTTTAAGAGCTGCCTTGTACTTCTAGAATTTTACAGTAGTGCTACTTGCGAACTAAAAATGCTAAATATAATTTACTCTCAAAAGTACTCCAATAGTTTTTGGCAGTTTGCAAAAAAATACTGGAAATAACTTACAATAGAAATAGTTTTAATCATGTTAGGTTCTGTAACCCTCTTTTTTATAAAGCAACCAACCAACCTATATTAGATTTCCTCATTTAGATTAAGTTTAGAGTTTAAAAACCTGTGGGATTGTAAACCTCCTCAGATATTCTTCCTGCTAAATTCTGGAATAAATAGTGATTGAAACAATCCAGATGTTTTCTATTCCATGGCTCTGTCAATTTTCAGGCATTGGTGGGTACAAAAGCAGCTGAAAATTTCCAGTGTTTTGGAAAATTGCCCTAGAGGAAAGAAGAAAGAAAACAGAGGAAGAAAGAGAGAAAGAAACTACAAAGGAAGGTCATGAGGTGCCAGAGATTGACAGAGCTGCAGAGAGAAAACCAGGAAGATTGTAAGTGTAACAGTTGCGTCTTTGTGTGCCGTGAAATAACTTGCCCTAGCTGATCAACGAGCAACATTATGCATCCAAATCTGGAAAGAAAGACCAAGTGTCCTCATACTATTGGTGTTTGTCGAGTCTATTGTGTGCTGCTTGTTACAGGCCTGTGAATTCACTTGTTAACCACTCCTTAATTCGAAGGAAATGTAGAATCAGAGCTGTAAAATCACTCTCTCAGCCATCACAAAAGGCTCTCTAAAGCTATTGCTTCTGAGGATCTGAGTTCACCGGGCAATCACCACTGCAACCAAGATAAGTACAGGAAGAGTGAAAGGACCATGGCATCTACCCACACTGACTATTTCAGTTGTTGACCAGAACCTTGAGCCTCAGAGAATGAGTGAACATGTTGTACCTGATTTGATGAAGGGCTTTAAACGTTTTGGCCTGAGCTTTGTCAGGCAGCAAAACAGTTTAAGAAACAGATTATAGGCTGGGATTTTCAAAGCAGTGCAGGATTTGCTTTACACTGTCTCAGCTAAAGGCATAATATACTCCTCATTTATAAGGCCATGCCAAATGCTGGAGTCAGCCGCCAGCAGTAGCTGTCAGCAGAGAGGGAGGGCATTGCCTTTCTGATTTGTGATATGGAAAGTGCACTTTACATTGCAGACCCCATTGAGGAATCATATCCTATCTGACTAACATCCCTTGACACTAAGCACACCCTGTGCCAGTCTTGTCAGATTGAAAATCTGATCCCAAACTCCCTGAAGCCTCTTAATTTCAGTGGGCTTTGGATCAAACCTGTAGCCCTTAGTGGGAGATTTCCTCAATTAGATTAAGTGGTAGGCAGTAGTTTAAGAACAGCATAGTTCTTATAAAGAATAATTCAAGCAGTCCTTTCCACCCAGGCTTTAATTTTTATATCCAAATAATCACTACATCCAGTGAATAAAACAGAATGGCATTAAGTCAGACTGGCTGAGAAGCAAAATCTCTGTTTTGCAGGAGGCGAGCAAATTCTGCTGGGCACGTTAATTCCATAACAGCTCTGTTTCATTAATATGGTTTCAATTCAATTTCCTCTGCAGCACTCATGTTCTAAATCTGCCATAGCACAGTTTGCAACAAAATGCAAAACCCCATCCTACCTCTTAAAATCATCTGAGAAAAAGAAAAGGATCTGTTAAAAAAACTGGTTCACTGATCAGAAAAGTGGCCAGCCCTGTTAGCTTGAAGTCCAGACCTTTCATGGAATCTGACCAAGTAGTTTGTTGCCTACAAAAGCTCATGGCTCTGAACTAGTTAGCCTCTAAGGGCATTTGTACATGACACGGGGGTTTAATTCTCCCTAAGTTGAAGTGGTGGTTTCAACACTGCTTCAATTTAGGGCAAAGTAAACCCCTATGTCATGTACACCTGTGTCGAGCCTGATCCTTACCTGCCTCTCCAGTGGTGGGGAGGGGAGAGCGAGCTGCTGGTGGGCAGGGTGGTCCCTGAGCTGGTGTTTCCCTCCGTGGCAGTGCCCACAGGCACCCGGCTTTGGCAGTCTTGGGGGGCATTGCATCCATGGAGGGAAGCACCAGGCCTCTGCACAGCTCAGGCAGGCTTGCGGCGGGGGGAAGAGATCAGGCTTGCTGCTTTTTTTTTTTTTCCTTCTGCGGAGCCTGCCTTCCCAGGCTGCTGCCAGGCTGCATGCACAGTCTGTCTGCAGAGCCCCTGAGCCACATGGGGCCCGGTGCTTTCCCCCACAGCTGTAGGGTAGGAAACTAAAACTCCTTGGAGGTATTTTACTTTGCAGTGCCCCAAAGTCATTTAAAGTGCATTATGCTGCTGAATGTGCTACAGTGGCTGGAATTAATGCGCAATACATGGCTGAATGTGCAAACAGCAATGCCATTAAAGCAGTGCAAAAGGCTTTTAACCCGCTTTAAAGTGTGGTCTACAAATGCCCTAAGTCCCTGCCCTACTTTCTACTCATCAGTGTACATGAGAAGCAAGTGTATCAGCTCTGGATGGGAAATACCTTTTGCAAAGTAATGTTTGGTTTTTTGACTGACAGAATCCATCACTAAAAATGAAACTTACTCTGCATACTGTTGATAACAGGTCTGAACAATTCTTTGCACGTCCAGTTGTATTTCATGCAGGGACCTCAAAGCACCTCACAGACAACTGACCTAAATCTCACAGAGTAGGTCAGCCTGTGCAGCATGTGATATGAAATCACATCATTTTTTGATGCACAATTCAAATTATGAAAAGAAAAACCATCCCTTGAGCACAAAGGCACGGCTACATGTATTGAAACAGAGGCACACAATAAAGCAGTTCCTTTCTGAAGCAGCAGCTCCTAATAAGTGTATTACTGCTGCATTACCCCCGAGGCAGTGGGTCTCAACCTTTCTAAGAAGTGAGGCACTCCTCAGAAAATGTCAGCTCTTAGGTTTCACTCTGACAACAGAAAAAGAATAGAGCCATTCTTCTGATGGAAGGAGCTCAGGAAGGCCACGCCAGATTGGGATGCCTTCCAACGCGGGGATTTGTCTTTGAAATCTCCGGGTTTACTCTTGCGAATCATGTTTGGGCACCGAAGGGTGCTAACACTGCTGCTCCCTGAATGTCAAGGCATCCCAGGGAGCCGGGAGCCCTTGGTTGCGAATCGCTGGCCCAGGGAGCTGGAGGCACTGAGCAAACAGGCTTCTCCCCATTTCACAGATGAAGAGAGTGAGGACCAGAGGGCGCTGGGGCTAAGGGCTGTGTTAGGTGGCGTTTAGAGAAGAGTTGTGTAGGATGGCTTGAGGAGGGATGGCCCTGTCTCGGACAGGGGGGCGGAGGGGATGCCCTGTGGCAGCGGGACTGCCCAAGCCTTGAGATAGGGCCCCTCTTGCCGCAGAGCTTCCCGTATGCCCACGACAGGAGCCAAGAACGACACCCCTGCCTGCCTGCCTGCCTGCCCCACACGCGAAGCCCGCACCAGCGCCACGCAAGCCTGGGCGGCATTGTTGGTCTGGGGCAGCGCGCAGCCGCAGTGCGGCCCGCGCGGCGCTGCTACAAAGAGCGGCGAGCCGGCGGCGGGGCAGGAGCTTCAGTCCGCGTTTGTTGCGCTTCGTGGGCTCCGACGGCGGCTCCGCGCAGCGCGGGAGGGAGGTGAGCGCTGCCGCGTGAGGGGACTTTGCATGGATGCTGCTGCTGCTGCTGCTGCAGCTTTGCTTCCCCCCGTCCAGCAAGGGATGGATCTGCAGCTTCCCCTTCCCCGGGCTCTGCGCCCCTCTTCCCCCCCCCTGCTGCTGCTTTCCCCCACGGAGAGCTCCAGGAGAGCCCCCGGTTGTGGGGGGAGCACTCTGCTGTTAGAGCCAGCCTTGCTAGGCAGAGTTAGCAGCTGGATCTGCTGCTGCGGGGTGGTTGGTTGTAGCCGTGTTTGTTTAAGGACAGAGGCAGACGAGGCTTTTTGGGTAAACGTAGTCTCTTAGTAGAGTAGCTTAGCAGTTGGGGGAAAATGGTCTTTGCAAGCCTTGGAACATAAACAGCCTTCTTCAGGCACAGGGAGGATCTGAAAAAGGGTGTTTGTGCCTGAAAGCTTGCAGAGAACATTTCCCCTCCCCCCAACTCCCCAGCTCTTGAGTTGATCTAATAAAAGAGATCCCATTTACCCAGAGCACCTTGTCTGGTCTGGTCTGATCTGCTGGGGATTTTGGTAGCACTGGCCTCTGGGAGTCTGTGGGGAAGGGGAAAGGCTTCAGTTGCTCCAGCTCTCAATGGCTTGAAATATAAGCCTGAAGTGCCCAGTAGCCCTTGCCCAGCTGGCACAGCAGGTTCTGAGGTGCCCCTTGCCTTGGCCTGATGTGCTGAGGGGGGACTGGGTGGTGTGTGTATTCATCAGCACAGACAATCTGTGGAGGAGCCCAAAGTGACCCCTCTGGGTCTGGGGGTTGGGCTGCCTCTCTGCTTTACTCTTCCCTTCCCACGCCTCTCACATTTCCAACCATATATTTCCCTGCTGCCAAGGGCTAGTGGAGACAGGCCGCTGATGTGTACCTGCATATGGCAGGACAGGCCAAAGGTTTTTTGGTTTTTTTTTCTCCAAAGAGCTTGAGCTTTTGTTCAGGGGTGATGCTTTTTTATCAGGTGATACCCCTGATATCACGGGGGTGGGGAATACTTTCTTTTTCAGACGTGCTTGGCTCCACTTGTGAAACTTCTGGCCAGACTTTGAAAAGAGAGTAGCAGAGCCTGTTAAAACTTGGCAGTTTATTTGAGTGCCTCAGTAAGAAGTGAGCTGTTTGGAGCAATCTTGCTTGGATGCCTAATAGAGATGCGCTGAGCCTGGATAAATTACGTAGAGCCTGGTCTATTATTACTGCTGCTATTATTGAATTGCAGTTATGCTAGAGGGTGTAGGGGCATGTTCTGCCATCTACTGTACAATCTTAAAATACTGTGTCTCAGTATTGTTGTTGTTGATTCAGCTCCTATAATAGGACGCCTTAGGGGACAAATGACCAACGTACAGTGGCCTATGTTCATTGAAAGCCATTGCTTCCCAAAACAAAGGCTTTAAAGTTGTCTCTGTCAAGCATGTTTCAAAGATGGGTGCTGCTAAATACAGTTTATAACACCAATCAACCTCTTTAATGGGGGGGGGTGTGTGTGTGTGTGTGTGTGTGTGTGTGTGTGTGTGTGTGTGTGTGTGTGTGTGTGTGTGTGTGTGTGTGTGTGTGTGTGTTAAACATGGATTTTGTCTGGCTAGGTCTAGCCTAGACTGTTGTTCCCATAATAGAAACAATTAAACTTATTATAAGAGGTGTGCCCATAATGTGTTTTATGGCTAAGGACAGAGATTACACACAAACTGGTATAAGTGATCGGAAACTGGTTCAAATCTGTAACGCAGCAGAAGTTCAGTGCGTGTAAACGGCTTTCAAAATAGCCATACCCAGTTTAAGATAAACCTGGATGGATGTAGTATCAGACTTAAGTGATTTTAACCTAAATCAGTCAATCAGGCTCTGCACAAGGTAGGCAGGTTACCCTTGGCCTAAACTGTCTACTCCCTCTGAGCAGGGAGGCGAGCTCTAGTGCCCCTCTGGCTTCAGGTCTGGGCCACTGCAGGCATGTGGTTGCATTTCTGGAATCAAGAGTAAATGTCTGTTCACTTGCTTCTTGGTTCAATCTATGCAGTTTAGACTAACCTGAGAAGATTGAATCAATTCAGCCTCAGACTTTTTAACTATGTGTACTTGGCCTGTTGTGCTTTGATTATAGCAGACATGTAGTCCCTGTCCTGAGCAATAGGGAGTAAGATGCATGCCATTCAAATGGTGGAGAAAATGCCAAAGTATAAAAATGAAAATGGATATTTAAATGTGGAATCTCTGTAGTCTGCAACTTGGCCAATACTATTTGACCTCCCATAGATCTCATGGCAGATGTGAATCTCAAGGAAGGGAAAGATATCATGGATATCTTCATGGGTGCTAGTCTATGCATTTGTGACGGTAGGGAAGATGGTGTAAGGAATGTGGGCAGGTGGGGTCTTGGCCCCATGCACAGTGGCTGATGTGTTGTTTGTGTTTGTTTGTTTCTTGTGGTTTTTTTCCGGTACGGTTACGCAGAAACATTGTTTTTGAACATAGTAAGCTTGCTGCTCTTGTTAGCAAATGTGACTGCTAATTTTGGCTTTTCCAGTTTTCTGGGTGCCCACCTTGAGAGAACTCAGACAAGCTTGATTCCTTTTAGAGGGTAGTGCTTTCTAAAATGTGGGCCCTTTCAGGAATCAAAATTCAGGCTCCCAAAATAACCTTTCACTTTTGGAACGTGTAGAACGCTGCATACCTGTGGCTGCAGTGCTAAAACTGTTTGAAGAGTGGTTCAAACATGACTTCAGGTCACAGTGTATATACAGGGCCTCTACTGTGACTTGAATGACTTCTCTTAGCTGCTTTGGCTTGAGGTAAAACCTAACTGTTTAGTGTTCCTCTGGTGAAGCTAAGGTCTGCTATTTGTGCTTTTTATAAAATGAAACTCTTAAAAATTTGATTAAGAGAATTGCTTGTCTGGCAACTCTTGATCTTCTTCATCAAAACCTTAGGTCTTGTCTGGCTATAAAGTGGCCTGTCAATTTGCATATTAAAAAGTAAATCTGGATTATTATTATTATGGTACATCTTAGTTCATCCTTTGTCTAACAGAGGGTGATGGGAGAGATTTAAGGGTTTGGAAGATGAATATCTTCAAAGAAAAGGAATAGGTATGGACTTAGAGGAAAAGGTGATATAGGGCAGTGTTTCTCAGTTGGGGGTCCATGGCCCCTGGGGTGCTGCGAGCAGATTTGAGGGGGGGGGGGGGCTGTGAATCTGGTGTAATCATCTCCGAAGCCAGCTGGGGCAGCTCATGCCTGGGCTGAGCCCACTGCTGGTACCAGGTTCACGGAACGTCACAGATTCTCCTCTTTAAAGGAGAAACCTGCAATTTCCCACATTTTCTCCTTGCAGGCTGGCAGCATTCCAGCCTGCAATGGGCTGTTTGGTGCTGGGTAGGAGAGTGGGAGGAGGCTACTACAGCGGATGGTGCCACATACATGTGTGCACATGCAAGTGGCAGCCAGACAGCGATAAAGAACACCACCTCCCTGCTGGTAAATTTCTGAAGCCCTGTGCCGGGTGTTGATGCAGCCTGGCTGGACCAGCCAGCTGGACCCAGTGTAGGAGGGTGGAGCAGGGTGGTGAGGTTTATTGCTGCCTCAGCCTCCAGGACCCCCATGCCAGCCATGCTGCCACCAGCAGGAAGAGTAATGGCCTGGGAGGAGAGGGGCATAGGTGATATGTAGGGGGGCCTTGGGGGGGGGTGGCCCCCTGAGATTGACGGTCACCACTGGCTTCTGTGGGCTGTTGCTGCTTGCCTCCCACCCTAGCTGCTGATGGCGTCTGTGGGTGGTCCCCATGTGTCCTCACCCCTCCCACTGATTCTGGATGCTGTGAGTGCTTCCCCCTTGCTGTTTGCCCCCATGGTGCCCTGCCAGTCTTGGGAGTCCCCAGTTGTTCAAGGCGGGGCATGTTGCCATTGCTTCTTCCTGCTGCTGGAGGCGCAGTCAGACCATGCCCTGTTCTGGCCTCCCACCCCACGTGGGTTGGGAGTGCAGGGCACCGTCGAGGCCAGGGGACTGCAGGTCAGGAGCGAGGAGGGCCTTGAGTCCAAAAAGGTTGAGAACCACTGATACAGGCAGACAACTTTCTTTGGGCAGATGTGATTTTTATTAAACCAACCTTCGGTGGTATAGGGCAGCATTTCCCAGTCTGTTCCAGCCCTAGGCACATTTGCATTAATAAAACTTTTCCACGGCACATCTGTTAAGGCATTCCTCATCCTCATACCTATTGTAGCTCATTGTCATGGCAAAATTCTGCAGCACGCTTGTTCATTTCTGACGGCACACTTTTGTGCCATGGCACACTGGTTGGAAAACGGTAATTATAGGGTAATTTAAAGTTGGGCTGTTGTAACCAGGCTTGTGGCAAAGATGTACAAAGAAAGCCCTACCTTCTGTTAGTGTCAGAGTGGGGGGGAGGGAGGGGTAGGTTGAAAGTCCAGTGGCGAGTTGAAAGTCTTTACAGGCCCACTAAGCATCAGGATCAGTCATCTAGTTCGTCCCCTGCATCAAAGTAAGATGTGCTAAGCCCCCCCCCCCCCCCCCCCCCCCCCTTTGCTTTGTAAATTCAACAGTGGCTAAAATAGGTTACTTTCACCAGATAGTATGTGGAAGCATTATTGCATTAACCTTTTTAATTTTAAAAAACCTGAGGGGAAGGGGAAGACGGGGTTACCAGTAACTTGATGAAGATTCCTTCCATTTTAGGAAGTTGGAAGCAGTCTGAGCCTATGAAGTAAGATCAGGAGCTCTGTTTTCTTCTATTCTATTACACTCGGAGCTTCCACTGACTTCAGCGAAATAGCTCTGCTGGTGTTATTGAGGTTGGAAATTGGACTAGGGTCTCCCAGATGTCACCTAAGTAAGTGTGGCCTGGTGGAAGATTAAAGAAGATTTTCCATTTTATGGAAATGGAAAGTACTATAATTTTAATCTGCTCTGAATGAGAAGTCCATTACTGGTTCCTTAACTCTCTCCCCTTTCAGGCATCTAAACTCCAATACCTCTTTTTGTGTCTATTTCTGCAGTGCATTGTATATCTAAATAATAGATGCAGAGTGCAATGAAAGCTGGAATGAAGAATCTGTTTTGTAACAGATGCAGAGTTCTCTGTAGCCTAAATAGAACTGTCAAAAATGGGCAGTAGCTCTTGCTTTTAGTTACAAAAGCACAATGTGTTAATTGTGAACAGTTGCAAATTTCTCCTCATGTCAGCACCTACTGTAATGGAGGAGCAGAGATGATGAGGGTTTTATTTAAGTCATTTAGTTAATGGAATTGAGTAATGGGGCTTAGTGAAAGTTTCAAGCACTAGTGTGTTCTAATCTGATCTATTTGGCTTGCAAATATCAATGAAGCTTGTGGTGCAGTGTGTGTGTGTGGCACCAATTGGTACAGGTTGTATTAAAGTAGCAAGATGCAGAATAACCAAACTAGTTACTGTTTTTCATTTGTCCTAATGTTTACAGTACTGTACTGCTGGTTATGATTCCTTGTGTGAAGTTGGGAACAGCAAAACATATGTGGAAAGCTTTGACCTTTTTTAAAATTTTGCTTATAATCCATTAAATGTTTTTATGTAATGCAACACATGCAATGTCTGGACTTTAAAGTTTAGCGAGATGCATATATATACTTTAGCCGAAAATGTTTTTTTATTTTGAAGTAAGCCCTTTAAAACTATGACTAACAATATAATTCTTTTTTAAACTTCCTTGCAGCATTTGAAACTAAAATTTTCTCTTAACTTGTAATTTAGATTTGTGACAACTTATAACGTACTTGACTTGAGTCATTTTGCGTAAGTATCTTTAATAGTACCTATTTTTGTGACTGAGTAATTGGCAGTGCTATTTAAAAAACAAAACAAAACAAAAAATACCCCCAAACCACTTACATGTGTCACCTTTTTGAAGCTCTGCAGTTCTTTCTCACTTGCACTATAGATGCTGTATATTGAGGTGTAATAATAACATGCAAATAACATAGCTGGTTACAGCTGTCAGAAGACCAGTGACTGAACTGGAGGATAATGGTACATGTCAAGACTGAACAAGTAGCAGAATGCATTAGTTTATGCAAGTGATGTATGTATATGCAGATTACCTCAAAAATGTTGCTTTGCTGTTGCCCATGTGAATTGTATCTGAACTTCCAACTGCGTTTCTAGCAAAATTAATTGTAACACCGAGTGTTATGCAAATATGCTCTTCCATTAGAGGAACTCTGCTTGGAATTATGTCAATAGTGTTGACTAGAAACGAGTAGAAAAGCCCCCCAAATAGGTTTGTGTTTCATTTATACGTTATATGGGAATACTAACAATTCTGTGCAAGAGGGGTAATGGTTGTAGTTTTTTATATTTCTAACATCAAACCTTTTTAAAAGCAGGATTGTACTAATGCATTGGACTACTTTCATTTAGTGACTCTAGTGTTTCAGTATAAACTGAATGAATTCTTTCTAAGCTTTGATAGTCTTTCATAGATTCTGGACCTGTATGAGCACAAGGGACTAGAGATCATGTAGTCTGACCTCCTATTTCAGAGCCCATAGAATTTTGCCTAGCTCTCCATCATTGAGCCTAGTGACTTGCATTTCACTAAAGCTGGCCCTCTGGAAAGGCATCCAGTTCTGATGTTTAATCAGTTTTGGTGTTCAAGAACTTTTATTTAACGTTTAATTTGAGATGGGTGATTCTTTATGCCTCTCTGCTAGATATAAATTCATGACCTGTATTTAACATTTGAGGCCTTTTAATCAGGCTTTGGTTTTGAACTTCTCATTCTGTAACTTCTGGGTGTGGGTGAATGTGCCAAATAATAGCTTTCAGCATTTTGCTTTTTCTGTTGGGACAGTGTACTCCTCAAACTCTTTGTACAGATTACATACCTTTTTTCGGTAAATTGATGGAATTGACAACTATTGCAGTTGCAGGTACTCTGACACTTGGCCAGTAGATTTTATTTATTTATTTTTTTTAAACAGCATCATCATATGAAAAGACAGGAACACAGGTCCAGCACTTTTTTTTTTTTTTTTAATTGTGATTACAGTTTTGTTTTCCTCCTCTAACGATAATAAATATGGGAGAGGGAATTGGGTGATATCAGGGCCATGTGCGGGGTAAATGGTGCTCTCTTCAAATACTTGGTACTTAGTGCTAATCTGGAAAACTGGTTCTTATGCATATGTGAATTTCTTTGGGCCAGATTGACCATTTAAACTATCTCGATTCTGACATTACACGCCTGCCTGAGAGCTATTCCAGAAGCAGGCTCTCTGTTGGGCGAGAGACGGGTTATCAGTATTCTTTATGATTTGAAGCCACAGTAAGGCCATTTCTCCAGTTAACATGAGGCTTTTCTTCATGAAGTATCCTTGTGAAAATGAATTATAACAGCTGGATACAATGAATACCACTGCAGTCAGTGTTTGCTGCTTCTTTGGTAAAGATGGCAGCATCCAGAGGTGTTAGCATTTCCCTCCCAAATTTAAATGGAGATTGGGAGGGAGAAGCTGTCCATGATTGCAACACTGAAAGGAGTTTTGTATGGGAAATAGTGCTGGATTGAATAACCAAATGAGAAAAATGAAAACCTGTAACAACAAATGCCTTCCCAGAGCTGGGATTATTCCTTTGGGGGTACCAAACCCTGAGAAATAAGTCTTCTGGCTTCACTGGGTTGTTTTGCTGCCTTAGGATTTATTTCGGTATTACATGTGCAAGTTCTGACTTCCTATGACTACTGCGACCACTTTCCCTTCTGCAGTCTATAACAATCTCGGAGGGGTGTTGCAATTTTGGACCTTCCTAGGATTCACTTGGTATGGCTTGCTGTCAGAAATGGGTATCAAACTGAGTTGCTGCTTGGATCTGGCATAATAGTTTATATGTCCCTTTTAGCTACTGCACAGATGTCTGAGGATTTTCTATATTGGATTATATCGTTCTTTGATATCCATGGGTGGAAGCTGCTGAAAGTAGTGCACAAGTAATATTGGTTCTGATCTATTCAAGCCCTGCTATCCAGGCCACTTTTGTTTACAGGAATCTTAGTGCTTTTGACCCCGACACAACACATTCTCCTTTGTCTACTTTCTCTCCTAGTTTTCCTCCCTAGTCCCTAATGTGATGAACACCAGTCACTGGAGATATTACCTCTCTCAAGGGCTCTTGAAATAGTGTAAAAGCAGAAGCGGAATGCTCCAAAGGTGCTGAGTTCGGAAGTGGTTTGATATTACATTCTCTGAAATGACTGTGCTGGAAACGGATCCACTACTTCCAGTGCTTTAGGTGATTAAAGTCCTTAACTCGTTCTCTTCTGTGTACTGAACATATTTTTGTCACAGGTGAAAAATTAAACTTAGTAGTCTTTGTACACAAATCACTTGTGCATGGCAACTGCTGTATAACTAAGTTTTGTTTGAGAGACCAGCACTGGGGAAGATGTTGAGAGAGCTGTGGCTAAGAGATTCCATAGCATAGATTCCAAATCTGGCTAGAGAATTAATCTTTTACATTTGCAAGAACACTAAGCCCTGTTTAAAAAATGTAGGTGGGGAAGGGGACAATGGGCAAAAGAAGCCAGATCTTAGTCTTTTAGGGACTCCTGGCACGTAGGCAGGGAAAACCCAGGGATGGCATGTGGATTTTGTTGTTGTACCTGGCTTTGGGCACTTTAACCATGCTACTGCATGTACTTTATACCTCCCCCCTCCCATCCAAAACCAGACAGAACCAATGGGTAAATCTCTACTATCTCCAAAGTCTCAAATATCTCCAGTTGGAAACAATGTGTCTACTGGCTCTTGGAGATGTTCTTGGGATGTTTTGCATGTGTTGTTCAGGGTAACGTAAGGCATGCCCAGCACTGTTCTGATGGTGACCCCACGCTTTTTTTTTCAACATGGATGCATGTGGTGTGGGAACAAGTAGTCGGGGCTTATTTCTTGATAGTGGTGAGCTTGGCCTTCATTCACAGACACAGTATAGATTTGCTTACAGGCAACTTCTATGCTTTCTTCCTAGTTGAGAGGAATTGGCAGAATGTCTCAGACCTGAGATCCACCTATGCCAGGATTCTGTTCCTGGGAGTGCCCAGGACCAGATACTTCAGTTTCACAGCAGGCCAGTGTGGGATAATTTCTCATCTTCATCTTGGGTTTCGTTTTGATCATTGAGACGGATACTTCATTTAAACCCTAAAGCATGAGGCTTATTCTTTTTAGCATTTTAGTTCCATGTAAATGTCTTTTTTTTTTTTTTTTTTTTTTTTTTTTTCAAATAAAGTGTTACATTCTCTACCTTTTAGTGACTTAATTTGGCAATAAGTATTATGGTGTACAGAGGAACAAAAAATGAGGAGAAACATCCAAAGGAATGTATTTCCTCTTGTTGGTTTAACTTCCACCTCCTGATTTCACTGGTCATCCTCTTTATTGAGTTATAAGGTAAGAAGAAAAGACTCATCTCCAGGGACTCGGATATCGACTGAGGAACAATCTGTCTACTAGCCCCTGGAGATGTTGTTGGGGTCTTTTCTACTTTTTCCGTCCTGATTTACTATATGTGCTCTTTTGTCTTGTTCATAATCTTTTCATTCTCTGTGTATGCAAGAGTTTCCAAGCGCTTGACTACTCTCTGAATCCCCTTCTAGTTCTGCGTGGCCCTCATAGAAAGGCTGACTGTTGCTGTACATGTTATTCCAAATGAGGGCACACGAGTGACTTGTGTAATGGCATTGTGATTGACCCCATGTTGTTCTTTGTACCCTTATATTGTGCATCGTTTTTGACTGCAGTTGCACACTGTTCAGATGCTTTCTCCAATGATCTCCCTTCCCCTTGAGTTGTTGGGAGTCCGGCCTTGCTGGTCCCAAGTTCTGATCCAGTAGTGACAGACAAGTTTCTTTGGGTAAATCTGTCTTTTATTAGACCAACTCAAATAGCTGGAAAACTATCCAGGTCCAGTAACAAAACATTCTAGAAGTACTGACCAATAGTACTGTTCTGTGGCTTTTTTTTTTTCGTTTCTGTGGGTTGTTTTTTTTTCCGAGAAATTATTTGTTTCAGGGATGTATTTGCTAACCATGTTGGTCTGAGACTAAAAGAAATGCAAAACTCTAGAACTCTTGGTTTAGAGAGGATACCTTTATATTAGACTGACGGAAAAAGATTTTTTTTGTGATTTTTTTTTTTTTTTTTTTTCTTAGTTCGTCTAATAAAAGGTATGTTCTCTAAGCCAAGAGTTCTAGAGTTTTGCATTTCTTTATGTAGTTATGAAGAGCAAAGTTTGACTGACTTAAGATGGATGTCCCCTAAGCTGAAGCTTCTTGTTAAATTCCAAAGTTTGGAGTGTGTGGGAGTGAGCTTAAAAATTGGCTTTCATGCTGTATGTTGACTCTCCCTCTTTTTAAACAGCAACTGTTAGGTTAAACTACTGGCTGGGAATCTTCACAACTACCCCTAGAATGGTGTGGCATCTGCAACTGAATGTGTTTGCTTAGGTGCATAAACATGGCTGCGTAGAATCCAACTTCTGTATGAGTTCTCTACCTTTTGTTTCATGAACTGTTAAATAGGAAAGGGAGGTGTCACATGCAACAGTTTTGGGTAGCTGTGTCAAAAGCAGACAAAAATTAGCTTTCTCTTAAATATTGGCTTTCCTTCCCAGACCAGACCCCCCCCCTGCCCTGGTCAGCATATGGCAATCCAGAGACTCTTTAGAAGTAAACCCAACCTATTCTCCCTTGAAGGGAGGAAGACCTGCTGACTGCATTTGCTGTCCTGGGTGGGGGAGTTCTTGGCATCTGTCAGTGTTTTGAGGGTGGGGATGGCACAAATACTGCAATTTCATAGCTACAGCATTTTTGTTTTAAACTTGTAGGTGAGGAAAATAGTAATTTCTCAATTATAATGTGAGAGTAATAAATGACAACAGACTTACATTTTTGACAAGGACCTAAAATCGTGCACAAACACTTTATTTTTACATATACATTTACTTCCTAGGGGGGGAAAAAAATTAGTTCTGAAAGTTTACTTGTCTCTGTGACTTCCAGGTCAATACACCCCCCCCCCCCCCCCCCCCCCCATGGAATAAAATAGTTTGGTAGCTCTCTCTCCTGTTTTCTACAACCCAGCTAAATTTCATGCCATGTCTTTTCTAGTCGGTGGCTTTTTTTTTTTCAGTCCTGGCATTCTGCCTGATGACAAACTCTACCCAGTGTTTTGCCTCATTCATTTCAATGTCCCTGTAAGGGAAACATCAGTTGACTGGTAAACTAGGGCTCAATTTAACCTTTAACTCTCCATAGCTTCACTGGGGCTGTGGAGCCAAACTGAAACAGAGATTTGGTCTTCATCAAGTAGGTGACAGGGCAGACCCAGCCAAAAGATTTCTGGAGAAAGAAGTGTTTTGTTCTCTTTTTTGATATCACTTCATAGGAAACTGGATGTTTGAAGTAAATTCTACCATGATGTTTGTGTGGGGTGGTTAATTTGTTAATGAATAATTTGTTGGAATTTGCTTTTTTTTTTTAAATTCAGGTTACCCAGTTGCCTATTACTTGTTACGTTCTGAATGGATAACTTACGGAGTTTTTACTTTTTTGGTTTGATATCTGAAGCCTGAAATTTGAGCTGTTGCTTAGTTGCCCTTTTTCTGGGGGGAGGGAGCAGAGGTATCACTGGCCTTCTGGAGGATGTTTACTTTGTAACTGGATTTCTGCTGAGAACATTCCAAGGAAGCGAATGTAATTTCACAGGCTAAAACTTCTGTTTAGAAGGTGCTGTCTAACTCGATTGTATAAATGTGTATGGGAAGGAAAAACAAATGCAAAACCTTTTCATCCCCCACTCCCATATTGGTCCAGCTCTAATTTCTCTAGATGTTGACTTGTGAACAAAATTTAACTTTCAGATATACCCCCTTACTGCTTCCACAAAAACACCACCCCACCCTTGCATTTTCCAGCTTCTGGTCTTTCTGCTGAGTAGTATTTCTGTTTCTACAGAAATCTGTTGGCAAACTGGACAGCTGTTGAAGTAGAAAGCCACTGGGGGATGCCTAAATGATTCCGTTATGGAGGTATTCAACAGTAATTGGTATTTGTGAGTTTTTCAGAAACTCCTAAATTGAACATAATTCCTAGACAGCAAAGTGTAATTTTGAACTCCATGACTTTTAGAGTTGCTAATAACTTAGCTACTAGAAATTTTCAGAAAAACTGAATTTTTATGGGAAATACTGGAAACCTGCCGCAGTAGACATTCAAAAGCACAACATACACGAAGATAGAGTTGATGACATTTTGCAAATAAATCAAACCATATGAAGCAAGTGGTAGGAGAATTTTAGGTGGTTGAGCATTTTTGAAAATCCATCTATGTTCACTAAAAGTCGTTTTAAGAAAAAAATGTTTTAACTTGGGCTTTGTGTATATGCATGTACACATCTTTCATGCATAATATGTAAAATAAGCTCCTTCTGTACCTCACTTCTCACTTGTCTACTCTTCCCAAATAAAAGGTGTAGAACTGATTCGTACTATGAAAAATACCATAATTGTGCTTAATCTGCAATGCTTGCCATAAACTAAAAGAGAATAACTCTCTTCACGATTAGGATTGTCCTATTTCCAAAAGAAATCGGCCTAAATGCTGCTGAATGACTCATGGGGCCTTGCATACACATGCAGTTAAACAGTGCTAAGCGTTGGTTCATCTGTGTCATTGCTATCTGGTAGGAATGCACTGATAGAGATTTTGGGGGCCAAGACTGATAGCCGATTTTAAGGAAGCATATCGGCCGATACCAATCTGAATTTTGATACAGCTGCATGCAGCTGTTAAGGCTGTTGCAGTGAAAGGAGAGGTGGGGGAGCAGATCAACACCCCCCCCCCCTCCCCGGGTAAAGGAGGGAGTAGAGCTGGGGTAGGCACTGCCCAGCCGGGGTAGGCACTGCCCAGCCAGGGCAGGGTGTGTGCGTGATGGAGCTGTGGCTCATCCAGAGGGGTGCTCCCGCTGCTGCTCCTGCCGCTTGTCTGGGAGGGCCCCCGGGTGGGTGGCATGTGCCCCCATATCTGTGCTGGTTGGGGTGGGCAGCAGTAGTGCCTCTGGGAAGGGGACTCTTGGGGGGGCTGCAGCCACCACAAACTTCGCCATAGCCCCTGGCCCCAGCCCACAACCCACACGGCCTGCTCCACCCAGATCTGGGGGCACTCCCCACCCCATGTCATTTTGGATGAGCCACGGGAGCAGCAATGGGAGCCTCTCCCCCGCACCCTAGGACAGCCACAGCTCTGTCCCATGCCTGTCCTGCCCTGGCTGGGCAGCACCTACCACAGTCCCATGCCCCTTCCCTCCCCTTTCACCACAACAGACTTACCAGCTGCACACAGGTCTTCAAGCTGTCGAGCTATGCTCCTTGCTGCCTGCATGCTGTGCTGTGCCTGCTCTCACACAGGCATTTATCAGGCTGATTTCCAGTTATAGTCAGTCTTCTTTATTGGTGCTGCTCCAGTATCGGACCGAAGTAGAGGTGCACCGATACAATCTGGTATTTTTTTTTTTTTTCCATAGTCTAAATGAAGTTTAGAACTGCCTGAAGTTAGACCATGGTATCCTCTCAAACAAGAGGCGATACCGAAGTTGTAGTGTTTTGTAACCGAGTAGCTGGCTATCTTAAAACACAGCAATGTCTGGTTCCTTGTTATACTATATTCCAGATAATGATGAGTGGCTATCCTTTCTGACCACTGATTGATTGATTGGACCTGTCATACATCAATCTTAATGAAAACTTTCTCAGCCTGAAACGGAAGACTGTCAGAATCTTTCTTTTACCATCTTTTTCTGTGCCTGGTTTGCTTATCTTGAACCAATAGCAGGAAGATGACCATTTATTTTCTGCACCACTACACTGAGTTATGGGTGCACTACCATACCCAGTGTAGTGGAACAGGAGATGAGACTTGAAACCTTGGGGGAGCTACTTGAAGTTTTGTCTAATCTAGTGAGATCTTGGAAACCAAACCTGTTCATATGTGCATGTTGTCATTGTCATGGTCTTGTGGTAAATAGATGTTGTCATTGACCAAGACAATCCATGTCCCATAGAAGAGCAATTATCTGCATTGAGTGACTGGAAGTGACACCCAGGTCAGGAGACAGTAGTGTTCACTCCCTTGCTGACAGATGTTATTCTGATCCTTTTCAGGGAAATGAAAAAATGCCCCTTGACTTGGATGCAAGCCTCCTAAGTCTACCTTGTCATGAGTGAAATGAGTTCCTTTCAAGAATTATGCCCCTCTCTTTTGAGAAGCAGGTTACAAATAAAAGTAGTGAGTGACTGAACAAAGACTATTTAATGTAAAGAATCCTCTTGGATTCCTTGCATCAAAAAGCAGGAGAACTTAGTCAACTTCAAGTGCACAAACTACCCTGTTTTGTGTTAACTTGGGAGGAGGACAGAAAGGGCTTTGTGTCTGAACAGCAAAAAACTAGCTTGGGAAACTGGATAGAGCTATGTACCACCCTTGGTACTGTTACTCTTTGGTCCAAAGTAAATTGGACCAATAAATTGGGGATTTATTCTAGTTAGGAGACATTTAATAATGGAAATAAAAATCTTTTTGTTTCCAAAAGCTCTGAAATAGTAGGAACAGGAGGGATCTTAAACGAAAGATTTTTGTCCCGACCCCCCCCCCCCCCTTCCCACACAAAAAAAAAAAAAAAAAGCTGGCAGTTAACTCCAAAAACCCCTCCTATAAATTGTCCAGCATAGCCTTCTCTGTCTCTCCTTTTTCTTTTTTTCTTCTTTGGTGTTTCTGGTCATTCTCTCCTACCCCGCACACCCACCCCTACTCCAATACATAGCAAAGTCTCTCTGCCCACATAGTTCAAATTCCTGAGAGATGCCTTTTGTTTTAGGCCTGTTCTGATTTGGAGACTGCTGTTGTTGCTTCACAGGAAGGTGGTGTATTTTTACAGTTCTCTCTGTCTTTTTATTTAAGATTAAAATTTGTCAGATTCAGTCATGTTCTGGCCTAGTTCTCAACCCTCTTTCCTTACAAAAGAAGTCAGTAAAATGACAGAGACTGCTTCAAACATGCTGGGTCCTTGGAAGGGGGGGCAGGGGGCTTGGCAGCTGTTGCTCTTGTCGTAAGGGAGCTAGAGGCTCTGGGGAGGGGTAGTCTGAAGGAGAGGACAATACTGAGCTATATATTATAAAAGAAATAATGGAGGAGGCTCAGCATTATTTGCACTGAGCGTTAGTGTCTACCAACTGCAGGCTAAAATGTGTGAATGTAACTTGAGCGAAGAAGGAATTTTTTTTTCATTCTCTAAAATGACTTGTTAATTTTCATCATAAAATGGTTCAGAGTTAGTGGCTTATTAAGTTTCACATGATGATAAAATCATTGTCTGGATAAGATGCGACTATTGCGGGAGTAGTTTTATCTGTACTAGTACTAACTTCTGTATTAACACTAGGCAATATTACTGGTATACAACACCAAACAATATTACTTGTTTTCTTTAGCGCTAACAAAAAGAGTTCAAATGGAGCTAAAAGGATGACTGTGCAGATAGTGCCATTCTAGCTGTCTGTTACAGAAGACTTTAGCCTTGCGCTTTGGAACTGAATGTCTGTGAAGATACGCTCTAAAGAAATTATGCCTCACAAATTGCTGTTAAGTATCTTTTAAACTTAAGAATCTATTCAATGCTGCTGTAGTCAAGGATGATAAAAAGCATCTTGGAGGTGGGTGAACCCATGTTTCTCACTTTCATGTTTTTCCCATTTTATAATCTTAAATTACTAGAAGTGATGTACTTCTTTTACTCTTCATTTTCTAACTATTAGAGCGTCAGATCCTCATAGAAGATTGAAGTCTCGTGCTTGTAATATGTATATCTATACCGAGGCACTCAACCTCCAGCCCTTAAGCCAAAAGCAGTCTGAGCCATGGTATCCAGTGGCCCAAGGGGCTCGCCACAATTTGGGAACCTTCATGTTGTTGGGGGAGGAGTAGCAATGCAATGCTGCCAAATTCTCAAACCCCAAACTAAGCCCTGTGCAATGGGTTGGGGCTGGGTTTGGGTCCCACTCCCTACTCCTTCGCCCTTGTGTGCCCTCCCCTCCCCCCCCTTGCACTTCCCCTGCATAGCTGGGTGGGATCTGCTGTGATTGCCTGAAGTGCCAGATTTGGACCACTGGCTAAATCTGGCTCATGGATGGACCAGGCATTACCCATCTGGGCTGCTGGCCAAAAAGAGATCAGTGATGCTCAAACTACTGGTAGCTTCGTATAGAGATCCTTTCTGAGACCAGCACACAATTGGTAAGCAAAATGATAATGATGTATTTGCAACCAACTGCACCTTCTGGCAAACTGAATTTTCTCAACTCGCAAGTGAAAAACTTGTAGGATGTACTACCCTATCAAGGTTCTGAAGTTAGTGGGACTCGTACAAAGTCCTGAAGTCACATAGGCGCTTCTAAATTCTCATACATATACACTTGTTCTTGAAACTTGAACTCTTCCCCCCCCCCCCCGAAAGCTTTAGACAAAGTGTGAGATGAATGGGGTTTTTGTTTATTTGTTTTTGGGGGTGATGGGGTGGGTTTTTCTTTTGGGGGGGTTCCCCCCCTCTTGTCTAAAAGGATTGAAACTTGTAGACTAGAGACTTGTTATACAGTTTGGGAAAGGGACTATAGTTGGTGGTAGAAGTTTTTATTCCAGTAAGACTTGCATTTGTATGTCTAGTTACAAATGCCATGGTTTTGGTTGTAGCCATGTTGGTACAAGGACGTAGGCAGGGAAGGTTCATTGGCTAGATGTGGTATCTTTTTATTAGAACTGTGTAGTTGGAAAAGCTCTTTGCAAGCTTTTGGGTGCAATCACAAGGATGTAGCTACAAGGATGTAGCTTTCCTCCTCTGACAGTCTTACCAAAAACACTGGGGAAGCTTTTATGCTTGCAAACTGAAACCTTTCTTCCACTTTAACTTAAACCCCCACACCCCTCCCTTCAATTTTGATTGATGCTCAAAACTTCTGTTGTCTCAACTTTTTGCAAAAGCCTGACACTCTTTTCAGCTGGAGTTAGGGTATGGCCCAAATAAAGCTTAACACATGACCAGCCACTTCTCTAATTCTACTGCTGCTTTTAAGGATTCTGTTTTTCACTAGGAGAATTTCAGTTTGTAAAGCAACTACTAAACCATGCTAAACTACCAAAGACATGGATTCACTTGAAAATAATTTAGAGCAGCAGCAATAGAACGGTAGTTATCAATACGAGGATCTAAAAGCATATTTTGCCTCCCTTTTTTCCCTAAGAAGAGAAATTTGAAGTATTAACAGGAAGATTCAGGTGTATTTCTTATTTTCTTATGGGTGGAAGCTTTTTTTGTTTTGTTTAAACAACAACAAAAAGAGAGCGAATTGGTGAGGGGATAGTGCTTCACCTTGTTCCGAGTTCTGCCTGGCTCCTGTAAATCTACCGCCTCCTCAGTAAGTTAATGAGTTTACCTTTTTATCTGTTAAATTGCCCTAGTTTTGGTTTCAGTTGGTTGTTGTGAACATTGCCTTTGCTGAAAGGCTTGGAGCTGTTTTGAATGACACAGAATACCTTGATTACAAATATTGGTCATTGATGTTAGGTAGGTTTTAAGCAAAAATTTTGAAAAAATTATTGCAAAAATATAAGGGTGCGTTTGGGGGCATTGGAAGTATGATGGTCTTTTTTCATTTCTCTTGTGAAAGATCTTGGTTTTCCATGCTAGGTGCGCCAGTCAGAAAGCAAGTAGGAATGTTTTCACTTGAGCGGGGAGTGGAACTTCTCAATTTTCTCATGGAAAAGAAACACCACTACCTCTCCCTGCTGCAGATCAGCTTCTTCTAAAACCCTTCAAATTCCTTAATTGCTGTCCACCTAAAATGGGACAGCTCACGTGCCTTTGCACAATACAGCTTCAGCATCTGTGCTATGAACCTCATTACATACTGTCTATCATACATGCTGTCTACTTGGTTGGAAACTGGCTTCCCATTGTGTGATTTTTATTTATTTTTTGGTAGGACAGGTAGAGGTTGGCAGATAAAACAGGGACTCAGTCCTTTGTCTAGGAGTTTCTCTGTCATGCCCAAGAGAACACAGTAGTTCAGTTGACCATTACATTCACCTGCTTCCTTATCTGTTGATGGAAGAAAAGAGAGAATTTTTCCTAACATCTCATACGACTTACTCTTGCAGTACTAGGCTCTTTTGTGGGACAAAAGGGGAAGGTGCTGTATGTGGAGAGTGTTCTTTTCTTGCCTAATACTGCAAATTATACAGGAGGCAGGGTAGATTTGGACCTTAAATCAGAGATGTATAGACTTTCGTAAGCAGCATCTTGCTTCATCATGCTAAGGGACTGCAGGGAGGAGAGCTTACTTGCTCAGACACTGTTTTCTATTTAGAAGCTCTGTTCCTGTAGTCTTTTCTTAGCATCTAATGAGATAAGGGGCTGTTTATGAAAGCTTATGCATATCCAATTTAATTAGTCTATAAGGGGCAAATCTACCCTGCCTCCTTCAGATATTATTCTGATCCTTTTTCGGGAAATGAAAAAATGCCCCTTGACTTGGATGCAAGCCTTCTCCTTCTCCAGGTAGTAGCATGGCTAACTACCTGTCTCTGCAAATTTATACAGGTTCTAAACCTGTTTACTTCGGCCTTTTGGCTAAGATCAAGCGTAGTAGTATCAACAAAACTTGAGCTCCTTGTAGCTTTTGACTTCTCATGTGTCACAGCTGCATTGATAATTTTGGATGCAGCTTAGATGCTTTTTTTCTGCTGCTGATACTTTTTCTGGGGAAAAGTTTGACTGATGAGGTCATTGATTGAACCAGCATGACATCGGTCAAACCTCAGCTTCACTGCATGTTAACCCAGGAATAAATAATCACATGCTTGTCGGTACATGGTAGCTTACCCCATTACAGCATGACCACATTGTTGATATCAGCATGCAGCTGTCATGTCCCACACTTGCACTGCACATGGCTATGATGAACTGTAGAGCCATCTGGGCATAAATCCTAAAACTCATTATGTGCTGAGTTTACAGAAGCTGGGTGTTGTAGGACAACTTGTTTGCCCCGTCTCTAGTCAGTGATGGGTAACAGTGTAGTGTTGGGCAAACTTTGCTGTCCTAACTCAGTTTGAATTGTCTTTTTGTTATCTGCTGAGTTCTCTGCCTAATTCCCAAGACTGAGAGCTGCTGCTTTTTTTTTTTCGTGTGGAAGCTGAGGTGATGGTTTTTGCCTTGTTTCTTTTTTATTTTATTTTTTTTTTTAGTGTTGTTCTGCCCCCCTCCCTCCCCCCCTCTCTTTTTTTCTTTCATGCTGCCAGGAGACATGGGTAGGAGTTTCAGAGGCTGTTCTGTAGCTGGAGGAGGCAAGAGCAGTGGCTTACTGTTGGGAATAGCGGAACAGTGGCTGGAGAGAACCACGTGTACATGCAGTTGTGGAGGGAATGAATGCTGTTGTTAATGTGGCTAGCTCTTACCTCCACCTCCCGTTGCAGCTTCTGAGCTGGGAACAGAGGCTGAAGGACCAACCATACTGCAAAAGGAATATGGGCTGACTGTCGGGGGGACCAAGATTTTGGGGTGAGGGGAAAAAGTTTCTGGAGCTATGAAGATCTTTCTGTGGAATGTAAGTGACAGAGCATCCACAAGAGACAAACTAATAAGAATGTAAACAGATGTCTGTCCTGGTGGTCCTGACTTTCTCCAGGTAAAAAAACCCAGGAGAAAATGGGAGCAGTACATGCAAAGGCCTTCCAAGCATTGCTGTTCTTCTGCCAGTAAGTGCTCAGCGAGAGCTGACAGCCTGCTGGGATTGACCTGCAATATCCTTACAGATGCACACCATGATGTTGCAAGCATTAACATGTTTTTACTCTGTATACCTCACAGATACCTGAAGCAGGACAGCAGATTCCTATGTTTTTTGCCAAGAGGGTAAGCAATGGATTTGTATAGGATGGTTTGGATATGGATGATCCTGCCTCAGGATAGACTAATTAAAGTAGATGGCCTCTTGAGGTTTCTTCCAGCCTTACATCTCTAAGAGTCTATGATCTGTAAGATCCTGGGACAAAGGGCTTTCTCCTGGGACAGATGCCATATCTGTTTACAGCCTAACAATAGAGCAGAGGGTTGCTGTTGACCAGTGCAGTCTGGCAGCCTTGCATTGTCCCAGATCTGTCTGCAATTGGTTTGGGACTGGTGAATCTACAGCTGATGTGGTCTGAAGTGTGCAAAGCAGTTAACTATGTGCTGTCCTCCCGGCTTTTCAAAACTGGAAATATTCATTAAATTATGTTGGGGTATGAATGAGCAGGTTTCAGAAGTGCAAATCCGGTTGACAGAATGCGTGTACCCATCCTGTCTTTACCGTTTCAAGAAAGGGAACGTTAGCAGGAATCAAGGTAGTTTCTTTCTTCAGGCTCTAGTGCATCACTGTAGCTTGTTTGTAACAGCTATCCTGCTGCCTGACTGCACTCTCTTAGGAGATGGGTGGCCAGGCCTGGGGACTGATTGAAGATCAAGGTTTCAGAGTCGGAGAGCTAGGACAGTGGAGCTGAAGCTGAGGTCAGGGATTGGCAAGCAGAATCCAGGAGTTGGCTGGGTCAAGGTGCAAGTGATGCACAGGGGCATAATCGATATTAGAAAGAGCCTTTGGGGTGCCTGTTCCTTCTCCCCTATTGAAGGGCAGGAAGCTTCTGGTCCAGTTTTACTGGTCAGCCACCTGGGTGGCAGGGAAAGGGCAGAGTTGTGTATGCCAATATGAGGCTTGCACAGGTCCTGTCCATCTACTAGAAACTTCAGTGGGGGGTGGCAGGCTTGGGTAAGCTGCTGGTCTGGGGATACTGTGGTCCTGAGTTCAAGACTGTGGTCCCAACTGATCCATGATGGCAGCTGTCTCAGAAGTCTTGCCTGTGTTCAGTGTGGGCATGCTGACTTATTCTACTCTAATGAATAGCCCCTAACAAATGTGATCTGGGTGACCCCATGCTGCCCCGATGAAGGCTTTTCCTAGTGTCTGCCAGTGGTGTAAAAGGTGGCTTGGTTGCATGTGGATCAAGTGCAGACTGGCACTGGAGTGTGACTTGGCCATTTTGCTTTTAGTTGGCTGATGTTTGTTTACTGACTCATTCTTACTGTAGCCCCTTTAATGCCATGCATCTGACTGGAGTGTGCTGTGAGCTTCTTCATGATTCAGGGACAACTTGGGGATGGCCTAGGCTCTAGTAATTGACTTAAAATGCACATAGACAACCAACAAATAAATCTCTCACTACCATAGTGACTGCTACTGTGAAGGTAGTAAGAGTTGCCATTTTCAGTTTGTATTTTGGAGTTAAATATGGCACTTGCATGGTGCCCTGGGGGTATTGCCTTATAGTCCAGTTGAGGTGCTTATGCATGCATTAAAGAAACAGATTCCAGTCCCTTCATCTTTATTGAAATTCACTGATGTTTGTGGCTTCTTGATTGAGCATGTTGGGTACCCTGACTTGGTGAAAATCTGTGCATGTGTACAATAAAATACTTTTTGTTTTGGGGCCTGTATTCTTTTGAACTGATCAGGCACACTAATGGTGCACTAAATTGGATGGAAAGTAGTGGCCCTTGGATCACAGAGTTGCTTTTCCACCAATTATTTAGCATCTCTTGTAGTACAAGGTATGATGGACATGACTTTGTTAGATGCCTGATAGTTTGCTCCTGTGGCTTATGATCTTGAATAGACCATGTCTCAAACTCTGCAGCTGTTTTGCTCCCACATCTTCTGATCTTAAGAGTCATTCTGAAAGCAGCTGCTGCTTGTCTCTCTGCTTCCTGTCCAACTCCAATATCTTTTTATGATTGTGTAGAGCTTCCCTTATGTCCCCCTCCCCACCATGATCAGATAATTTCTGCTCTGCCTCTGCTTTGCCCCCAATTTTGGAATCCTGTTACTTGATGAGTGTAGGAATATTTCATTCCTGTTGCACAAAGAAAATAAATTTGTGTGTATACAATTTCATAAATGAAACTTGTATAAATAAAGTTGCTAATAAAAAGAAAATAATAATTTTTCCCTCAAGAACATAATTTTTCTTTGTATTTTCATTCTTGTACCACACTTTTCTATGAATCTTCTCCCTTGTTAGTCTCCCTTTTCCACCCACATGAGGGATTTAAGAGAGTAACAGCCAATTACCTTTCCCTTTCCCTTATCAAAAATATTTGGGCGGGGGGAGTTGGCTGGTGGGTGGGTGTAGCATCCTTTATAAATCAGAAATGTCCTGCTTCAGATTTGGGAATGGAAGAAAGATTGGGTATTCTGTGTTCCAGGGCACAGACTCTCCATTTACCACAAGGAAATCTGTACCTTGTGTCTGAGCAAGTGATACCTGTGGGTTGGAGTTTTGCCCAGCCTAGGAATCTGAGCTTTCCTGCAATGTCAACTTTTGTTAAGAAATTCCATTTTCCCTGCACCCCCTCCCCCAGAACATACTAAAATCAAACTGATAGTAAACTGTTATTGCATTAATGAGAAGTTCATATAGCTTTCAAGTGGTTTGGGAAAGTAACAAGTGCTTGCAGGCATAGCTTTATGGCTACTTCTGCATTTTAGTCAGAATCTGTGGTCACAGACATCTTACCTTTTTGCTTTTAAAAGAAAAGTGACTGCATTCAACTGCTGAAAATTACTGGGTTGCTTCTCCCTTTCTCCTTCCTTCTTATATACCATCATGAGCTGCTTGATCCAGACCAGGGGGAAGAAAAGAGCTGGGAAAGTAATGGGTGTTGATAGAATGACATTGTATCTGCCCTTGAGTTGAAGCAGAAGCTAGGCTAAAAATCTGTCCAACTACATTGTAGTAGTCTTGAGGCTTCCCTTTGTTATACAAGACCCTACTGACCTGTGATAATGAGTCTGCTTTGGCTGCTTATGGTGGAGGTCTTCCTTGTACCTACCATATACTTTCTGGGTCACAGGAGACAACTGGTCTATTCAGTTGTGGGGAAACTAAGTTTAAGGCTAGGATTACTTCTTGCCCTCTCCCTCTTCCTAGGTGGTTGTGGTGGCCTGGGCCATGCCCCTGCAGACATCTGGGTTCTGAACTCTCTGCCAGTCTAGGCTCTACAGATGAGCCTATGCTGAAATAATGGGTACTGTTTTCCAGGAGGGTGATCCAAGCACAGTCTGGTTCATTGCAGAATTGCCAGTCTGAGAAGCAACTACCTCACCTCCTATTTTTCTCCCTGGCATTATAGTAGCCCCTTTAATTTTCCCTGTATTTCTGTCCAGACAGCTTGGTCAGCAGCTGCCAAGATGTACCTTTTGCATTGTTTGAGCTTCTATTTTTTTTTTTTTTTTTTTAGTATGGTTAGAATTTGGGGTTCTGCTCACTTCTGGGCCAAAAGGTGCCCTATTGTTATGCTGTCTCTTGGCTGTAGGAATGGACTGTCTTTACTGGGGTCCTTGTTCCAAACTCCAGAAACAGAGAAACCAACAACAGGGTTGCTCTCTAGCCTCTCTGTAGTCATGGGCTAGGTACAGACTGTCAAAAAGCCTGTGGTTGAATCGATTCAAACTAGGCAGTGTCCTCTAAGCTGCGTAATTGAACCAATTTTAATCAATGGAATGGACATTCAGCTTTCAATTGGGGAAAGGTAGGGGGAGGCCTGTACTGACCCAGGCCAGTAGGTTGGGGCTGCTAGACAGCCTGATGATCATTGCCAGCCCAACCAAGTGCCCTGAAACCACTGCTGGCCCCCCACAAGAGGTTAAGGAGCTCCCTATCCTGGTGCTGGCCCACCTTGGGAAAACTTTTAAGAGGTTTCCCCAGCCTGTGGCCCCCAACCCAGGCAGCCTTGGGGAGCTAAGAGGGATTCCTACCACCCTTCTTCTCAGCTGCTGACTTTTTGCTTCGGGGGTTGTCACAGGAAGGAGGGAGAAGTCTTCTGGGCCCAGTGCCTTCCCATACAGCCCAGCATGGGGGCACTGAGGAGCCCCCATCTTGAGGGGATTCCCCCAACCCCAGCCCAGTGTCCCCCAGCCCTGGGCAGCCCCAAGGAGCTGAAGGGAATTCTTCCCCTCCCCAACCCACTGCATTAGCTGCTGCAAGTCTCAGAGAGAGCCCAGGGAGAGGAGGGAAATTCCTTTGCATGTAGTTTTGCCTTAAACTTTGCAGCTGGTTTTGCCTTAGCTGCAGTTTCCCTCTGCTCCCTGAAGCTGCCTGAGGCTTGCAGGGCCTAAGACAAGCAGCTCTGCAGTTTGGGATGGAGAGAATTCCCCTCAACTCCCTGGGGCTTGGGGATGCTGGGCTGGGGAGGGGGGCAAGCTTGCCCTCACCCCTCCCCCTCCTCCTGGCAGGAGCTCCCTGGTGCCCCCATGCTGGGCTGCATGGGGTGGCACCTTGCCTGGAGGTTGTCTTTGCCCTCCTATGGCAGCCACTGAAGTGATCCGCAGTGGGGGAGGGGAGAAGACTGCCAGGGTCTGAAAAGCCCCCACTACAGGGGCTTTCTCTTATTTCCATTCTCCCCATGCCTTCCCCCATGCTGTGTAGACCCCAGTTAGGGGGACTGGGGGTCTGTTCCTCTGCCTCCTGTCCCTATGGGTTGATGGACATAGGCAGGAAGCAGGCAGAGGGGCAAGGTAGAACCTGCTCCACTGGAGCAGACAGCACAGCCCAGGACTGCAAAGGACCCTGGGGTGCTGAGGTACTCTGATTTAACTTAAACTGGTTGGATGTAGTATCAGACTGAACTGATTTGGGTCAAATTGGTTTATGGAACTTCTGTCCCAGACCCCTTCCCGGTTCAAGTTAAACTAGTTTTGGTCACTTTGAAAGCAGCTTATGTGCACTGAACTTTATGTTCTGTTACAGGATTAAACCAGTTTCTGCTCACTTAAACTAGTTTGTGTGTAACTTCTGTCCCTAGCCATGATGTTTGACCCATTTTCAGGTGGGGAAAAGAACATGCATTGCAGTTTTGTAAAAGTGAAGATGCCCAGTAGGCTTTATGGGAAGAGATTGTAAAACTTTTATTGTGGGTATTCAAAGCTGCATGACTTGATGTAGTAATTATCTCTGTGAAGGTTGCTTGCTTCATGATCAGCGCTGCAATTTTGGATGTGTGTTCACACATCTGTGTGATGTTCTGTTAGGGTGGTAACCGGGGTGATTTAGAAGGTTATCATGCAGTGCAAATAAGGCTGATGTCTGACTTGCTATGGAGAACAGCAACTGGGTGAGGATGCTGCTGAGAGTATATAAGCGGCCTAAGTTGTTTGCATCTATACCTTCTAATGTTTGCTTCATGTTTTGGTTTTAAAGTGTAATATTAAACTTCCACATCCTATCATTTTATGTGTGAGACATATAAATGACTTAATTACTTAACTCCAGCCTAAAGGCTTTTGATGAAAACAGCATACAGTTTCAAGGCATGCAGCCCCATGAGAGATTCCAAAAAATATTAGGAACCCTGTCTCATTCTGAACTCTTCGCTGCACTTTTTTTGGTGTTGCTTTATTTTAAGACCATTGATCCCGTTGGCCCTTGGCAGGTTGGGAGGCATAGCTGAACAGAAATAGCTCCAACTTTCAGATATCTACCAAGGCACACTTCAGTTAGCAATAACAGCAGAGTAACAAGTGCATAGCCAGTAGGAGTAAAAGGCATTTTAACTCCTTACAGCCCATATTGGGAGAAATTCAAGGCCATCCAGAGGATAAAACTTCACTGCTTCTTGGAAACCCACACTTACCTTCATAATATCTTATTAATACAAAGTATGGGGGACCCCCAGACTGACCTTGCAGAAACAGACCACAGCCATGACTTCTGAGTAAGTTTTGCCTTTTGATTTCTCCTAGGCTATCTAGATTGTTAAGAGCTATGCTAGTGAACCTCAGAACTTGCTACAATGGTATAAGACTATATTGAGAATACAGTAATTACAGATGGTAGTTTAGTGTGCATGGTGAAATAGGTATGCTTTTATCAGACTTAAGTAGAACTGGGGCTGAACAAGCACAAACCCATTGAATTTAAACCAGAGGGTGAGAAATTTGGTAATAGCTTCCAAAGTTTAAGAGTTGTAGACGAGAACAATTTAAGCCTGGTACACATGATCATATTGTTCTACTAGTTTTTAGGGAGATGCAAGTTCTCCCAGGTACTAGAGACCCTAGTGTAGTGAATCCTAACCCTTTGATAGACTCAAGGCACCATATGGAGACTGTTGGCTCTTGGTGTTTTTGACTACAGAAATATGATAGCGATTTTTTTTCTATTACAGACAATTTAGAGCACAGTAGGTCAGAATTATTTGACACTATGGATTCCTCCTTGAAATCTCTCGGTTGACTTGTGAATCGTGTTTCTGCTAACAAGGTGTGGTACTTTGTGGCAGGCACCCCAGGTTGCTATGCACGTTGGTTGAGAATTGCTGCTGTAGTAACCGATTGTCAAATTATTCACAGTTGGTTTGTATAGCATCCATTAGAGTTAATTTGTTTAATATTTTATCAGCTATACATTTTTGGTTGGTTTCTCATGTTTTGCTAGCTGGGGTTCTCAAGGTGCAGCAGCATATGGAAGTCAAAGCTTTTGTCATGTTTTGGAATCTTCAAGTGCAGCTTCAAGATTGTGAAGGACAACCAGATAAACTATTTTTTTTGTCTTGCAACTGCTTTCCTGTTTTCATGAAACTTGATTTCCACTCATTCCTGCAATATCTATTAAAGTAGTGTTGAGAACAAAACTCCTAGAAAAACTTTCCTATCTTTTCACATGCCACAGACGCAGACTGGCGATCTTCTTTCCCCCATTCCCTCAAGAGTTTTTAAGCCTGTATAGAATTAAATGCTAATTCCCAATGTGACTGTGGCAGCTGGCTGGTATATAGAGTCCTTACATGTTGCTTAAACTTGTATCGGGAAATGATTTGTTGGAAGATCAAAGCGCTAGTAAGGTGAAAGAAATTCCTTTTGCCAAACCACAGGTTTGGTCTGAATGTAAATATTGCCTGATATTTATGAGGACTGTCAGTGTTCTTGACATGAGTGATTTCTGGGTTTCACTCAGATTAGTCTAGTTGACATGACTAATTTCATGCAAGCTTTGATATTTCAAATACAGTGGTCTGAATGGACTAAGACTAAGAGGATAGTGTCGTTTAATTTCATCACCTGAGAGAGTACAGACTCCAGCTAAGCTTTTCTTGTGTTGGCCATGTTGTCTCTTTAGGTCTATGGACTTGAGGGACTTACACTCCTTCAGGAGTGGGGGAGCCTTGTTAGCGTGCATAACTTAGCTTATCGTTGCTTGCAAGCTTTTTGTGATTCTCACTTTATGTGGGGAGGGCGTGGGATGGGAAAGTGTCTTTTGATAGATAGGAACATCGGGGGCAAACTTGTGTACCCACATACTGGTGAGCACTTATTCCACGATGCAGGTGACTAACAAGATTCTTGCACTTGCAGAGAGACTATGCAAGGGAGCTGCACTGTCAGCAGAGCTAGAACTAGTTGATTTCTAAGATGGTGATTCTCAGCTAGTGTGCTGCAGTACCATGGGGTGTTGTGAGATCCTTTTTAAGGGTGCTACAGTGTGCTGCACAATATTAGCGCTTTTAAGTATGCAAACAAGCCTCCAAAGAAAACCAAAAGATTTCAAATGGGAATCAAGTGTGTCAAAAACATTCTGACCTCCTATGGCATCTTGGAGCTCTTTGTTACAGAAGAATTGTTCTATTTTTCTGTAATGGCACTTTGAGAGGTGCCTTGAGTCTGGAAGGACTGAGAACCATTGCTCTAAGGTGCCTTTCAGGGTGGATAAAAATAGATGATTAAAAATTTAATAAATAAAAACTGGATTTTGTCATTTTTAAATTAGATTTTAAAAAGTGTTCTTATCTAACACAAAGCAAGACGATCCCCGAGCGAGGCAAAAGAGGGAAAGGGGCCAGGAGGCTTCCATGGCTGACCAGAGAAATCCAGGGCAGCCTAAGGGCCAAAAGGGGAGCACATAAAAAGTGGAAACAGGGTGAGATCACTAAAGATGAATATACCTCCTCTGCTCGTGCTTGTAGGGAGGCAGTTAGGCGGGCCAAAGCTACCATGGAGCTGAGGATGGCAACCCAAGTAAAGGACAACAAGAAATTGTTTTTTAGATATATTGGGAGTAAAAGGAAGGCCCAGGGAGGAATAGGACCCCTGCTAAATGGGCAGAAGCAATTGGTGACAGATAGAGGGGACAAGGCTGAACTCCTCAACGAGTTCTTTGCCTCAGTGTTCCTAAGCGAGGGGCACGACAAGTCTCTCACTGGGGTTGTAGAGAGGCAGCAGCAAGGCGCCAGACTTCCATGCGTAGATCCTGAGGTGGTGCAGAGTCATTTGGAAGAACTGGATGCCTTTAAGTCGGCAGGCCCAGATGGGCTCCATCCGAGGGTGCTGAAGGCACTGGCCGACGTCATTGCAGAGCCACTGGCGGGAATATTCGAATGCTCGTGGCGCACGGGCCAAGTCCCGGAGGACTGGAAAAGGGCTAACGTGGTCCCCATTTTCAAAAAGGGGAGGAAGGAGGACCCGGGCAACTATAGGCCGGTCAGTCTCACCTCCATCCTTGGTAAAGTATTTGAAAAAATTATCAAGGCTCACATTTGTGAGAGCCCGGCAGGACAAATTATGCTGAGGGGAAACCAGCATGGGTTTGTGGCGGGCAGATCGTGCCTGACCAACCTAGTCTCTTTCTATGACCAGGTTACGAAACGCCTGGACACAGGAGGAGGGGTGGATGTCGTATACCTGGACTTCAGGAAGGCCTTCGATACGGTATCCCACCCCATACTGGTAAACAAATTAAGAGGTTGTGATGTGGATGACTGCACAGTTCGGTGGGTGGCGAATTGGCTAGAGGGTCGCACCCAAAGAGTCGTGGTAGATGGGTCGGTCTCGACCTGGAAGGGTGTGGGCAGTGGGGTCCCGCAGGGTTCGGTCCTTGGACCGATACTCTTTAATGTCTTCATCAGCGACTTGGACGTGGGAGTGAAATGTACTCTGTCCAAGTTTGCAGATGACACAAAGCTATGGGGAGAAGTGGACACACCGGAGGGCAGGGAACAGCTGCAGGCAGACCTGGATAGGCTGGACAAGTGGGCAGAAAACAACAGGATGCAGTTCAACAAGGAGAAATGCAAAGTGCTGCACCTAGGGAGGAAAAATGTCCAGCACACCTACAGCCTAGGGAATGACCTGCTGGGTGGCACGGAGGTGGAAAGGGATCTTGGAGTCCTAGTGGACTCCAAGATGAACATGAGTCGGCAGTGTGACGAAGCCATCAGAAAAGCCAATGGCACTTTATCGTGCATCAGCAGATGCATGACGAATAGGTCCAGGGAGGTGATACTTCCCCTCTATAGGGCGTTGGTCAGACTGCAGTTGGAGTACTGCGTGCAATTCTGGGCGCCACACTTCAAGAAGGATGCGGATAACCTGGAGAGGGTACAGCGAAGGGCAACTCGTATGGTCAAGGGCCTGCAGACCAAGCCCTACGAGGAGAGACTAGAGAAACTGGACCTTTTCAGCCTCCGCAAGAGAAGGTTGAGAGGCGACCTTGTGGCTGCCTATAAGTTCATCACGGGGGCACAGAAGGGAATTGGTGAGGATTTATTCACCAAGGCGCCCCCGGGGGTTACAAGAAACAATGGCCACAAGCTAGCAGAGAGCAGATTTAGACTGGACATTAGGAAGAACTTCTTCACAGGTCGAGTGGCCAAGGTCTGGAACAGGCTCCCAAGGGAGGTGGTGCTCTCCCCTACCCTGGGGGTCTTCAAGAGGAGGTTAGACGAGTATCTAGCTGGGGTCATTTAGACCCAGCACTCTTTCCTGCTTATGCAGGGGGTCGGACTTGATGATTTATTGAGGTCCCTTCCGACCCTAACATCTATGAATCTATGAAATTGTAATCAGTTTTCCTTGTATTTATAAATAAACCAGCTTAAAATGAAATTTGAAGTTAATACAGCATAAGCCAAGGTATAAATTTAGTATACTCTGTTAAAATAACTCAACATATTTTATTTAAATTTAAATAGCCTCTACCAAAAACTCTGGAGTTAAAGGCTGATTTTCTTCTAGATAAGAAGGGGGGGTGGGGGAGGGGGGGAAGGTCTGACCTTTTGAGGGCAAACTTCAAAAAGATGGCATAATATTTCATGTATTAGGGACTTCACTCTGCTAATCCTTTGCATCCACCAGGATAGAGCCTGCATGCCTTGCAAAGTCATAATTTGGATTCTGATTCCAGGACAGACCATTATGTGTACTCTGTGATCAGGATTATCCACTGAGCCCACTCAAACTCCTGTTTTATTCTCTCTACCTGAGCTCTGGTTAGATCAGCTCTCAAATTAGGAATACTTGATTCTGCACCCATAATGACGGCTTCGTCTCTAGTTATTTCAGATCACCCCAGGGAAAAATTTTTTTTAAACAACTTACATAAAAAAATTGTTTAATTTTAAAAGAATTGGGCATGTAGGAATGCAAGTTCAAATGATTTTCATTTATTAATTTTGATTTTTGTTTCCCCTAAGGTAATCTGAAAATTTAATTCACTAACTGCAGTTCCTACACTTAACATTATAACAGTTAATACTATTGTTTAATAAATTAGTTAGTTGTAAAAGTGCACCCTGTTTTGATTTACCCTTTTAAAAAGGTTTCTGTATCCAAAATATCAAATTTATAAAGCAAAACTTTTAAGTGGTTTTGTGAATTTAATTAAATTCAAGTTGCTATCTTTTTAATGCAGCTTGATACAAATCTGAGCTAAAAATGTAATCCTCCAGTGAATAAGAAAAATATATTTCACCATTTTATAGCATCCTGAATATAGGATGTCTACCAATTTGCATATGTTAAACTATATATATATATATATATATATATATATATATATATATATATATATATATATATATATATATATATATATATATATATATATAATAATTTTTTTTTTTTTTTTTTTTTTTTTTTAGAGTGGAATTCCAGGATATCAGAGCAGACTGACTAATCGAGTCTGCTGGAGCTCCAGCACATGCAGAATGCTTATTGAATGAGCTTTAGTTCAAATGCCCCTGCCACAATTTTTAAGCATGATACATGAGATGTGGCAATGTTTTAGGGTGCAGACAGAAGTGACAATTTTCACCCAGTCTGGCCACAGAAAGCGTCTTATACCTTGGACCAAATACAAGTGCACAGCTTCAGACAGCTTCAAAAAAGGCCAATTTGGGCAAAAATCTGACCCCTCATCTGCTTTTAATTATTTTTTTTTAAGACTCTATACTGCTTAAGCTTCTTTAGGGAGTTTAGCCAACCAAGGAGTGCAGATATAGGTGGTGCTTGCTCACTTCAGCTGATGTCTGAATTTATTACCACAGAGTTTTAGTTCTAGGGATTCTTCTTAACTCACCTCCTAGTTTCTTCACCCAGTGACTCCTCCAGCCAAGTTTTGAAGCCTGGAAAATCTGTGGGACGCCACAGGCTCTAGCTGCAAGACAGTCCAGGTTACATTGGGCAGTGAGATCTGTGGCCTTTTTTAATAAAGCAAGAGATTTCCTAGCTTGCTGTAAACTACATAACATCACCATGAGATGGTGAGTTAGTTGTCTAATATTAGAGAGTAAATTCAGATTAGGCTGGCATGGGGAAAGGGGAAGACATGGAGATGACTTCTTCCTGCTTTTAAGAAGAAATGGATGGAAAGATGAAGGGAGGCTTACAGCGATGCTTGCTAATCAGTAATAAAAGGAATGGTCTTGCAACTATTAGTAATGCAAAATAGGGCCATATGCATTATAATAGGAGGGAATTAACAGAAAATGTGCAGAGGAATCCAAGTGGGGAAAGAAATAACCCTGGTGCACTTAAAAAGAGAGAGGGACTGGTTTTATTGTTCCCTGAAGGAGCAGCAGATAGGACAATTGGGGGTGGGGGACATGAAAGGAATGAGGGGGTCTCCAGCTAGGTCTGACTCGTTTCTCTTCCCTTCTTCAGATCTCATTCTTTTCAGAGTGAAACGCTTGGCAACCTCTTCCTTCTGTGTAACCATGAGGTTCCTGTGTAACCCGACCTTGTTGTGGCTGCCAGTATGCTAGAGATCAGCCTGCATCTGTAAATGGTATGTTTTCTAATTCTTGTTTTCAAAAGGATGGGTATGGGCCACCTGGACCTCAGAGTAGCTCGCACGTAGAAGCAGAGTAGTTGAAAGGAGAACATTCCTGTAGGTTGGTCATGTGTTTCTTGCTAGAGTAGGAGCAGCGGCCCTGTGGGCAGTAGTGGGTGGGAGAATGGGAGGGAAAGGGAGGTGCCACTGGGCATGGAGGGAATGCAAGAAGAGGTGGGGTGGGGTCTCTACCTGCTTCAGGGATTAAAAATCCTTGGCTGCTGCTCCCACTGTGTGGTCTGTCTGCTCTGCTGGTGATGGCAGGGGGTGCAGAATTTTAATTTTATTGTCTCGATGAGATGCCCCGTGTTTCTGTGTACAGGTTTCCCTCGCTTTATGCTGTACATGTGTTCCTGGAAAACCCCGTAACTTAAATTTGCGTAAAGGGAGCCCACTTTACAAATGTAACCAATAGGGATATGTTCCAGACCCATTTCTACCACTTCTACAAGACAGTTTTGGTACTTGCCAATAGCAGACAGCACACAAGCACGGGGCACTATCATAATGGGGATGGTAACTACAGGAACATGTGTTGCAGACAATGAGCGAGGAGCACAGATCCACACAGGAGACTATATTTTGGTGCGCAGCACTCCCACAATGCACCACACGAAGCAGCTGACTGCAGGCTTCCACCACCCTGATCGCATAAGAGTGAATTTGCCTCTCATGAGACACATTTTTGGTATAAAAAATGGTAATCGCATAAGAGTGAATACACACATACAGAACCCACATAAAGTGAGGGAAACCTGTAGTTTATTTAAGGACAAAGTTTTGTTTGTTTTTTTGAGAGAAACAGCTTGTGCATGCATGAGTTTTCCCTGCCTAAAGGAAGCTGGTCAGAAGTATGTATACCTCTGAACAGGCTGAAATTTAACTTATAACTACGTGCAGCAAAAGTATGGGCGTGTGGAACTAAAAGTAATCTTAAACCTAAATAGATTTTGTGGTGTGTGTGCTCTAAAGAAACCAAAGACAAACAGTTACTACTTTGTTTCATGCCGTTGGAAAGAAAATGGCTCCCACCAGATTAGGTTAAAGTCTTTTAATGCCATTTTCCAGTATTTAGACAGAGGACAAACTTATCTGTGTTTGTTTGCTAGCTTTCAGTGTAGTGGTGCTGGGTTGGGGGAGGAGGAAACATGGAGGAATTAATTAGCAGTCCTCTTGCTAGCGGGTGTCTTCTTTCAGATTTCTCAAATTGCAGTGTGGGGGAGTGATTAGGAAACATTCATCTGATAATCCTGTAGTTTTCATGGCCTGGTGTTGGCCATCTTGAAACTATTTGTACCAGTGCATCATGTAGTGTTGGTAGAGCTTTCATATGTAAGGGTCTTTAAAACCCTAACACTTTGCCAACAATTTCCTCCACTGAAAGGAATCTACAATATCTCATCTTCACTCTGTCCTGAGGAAACTGCCTGCCCTTCTCCTTTCTCACAGGGTTTTGTATCCTTCTCTGCACCGAAAGGTAATGGCTGTTTCTTGATCCTTTGTACTTGAACCGAGCTATAAAAATAGCTTTGTGTGGACATAACGCTAGGTCTTGCTAATCAGATTTTGTTAGGAGTTGTGGGTGAATGAAAGGAGTTATGTGGGTCCACACAGCAGTTACTAAGGTGCTCACTTTTTACTGAGCAAGAAGTGACCCCTGCTCTGGCTTAGTCCTTCAAAGACTCGTCCCACATCTTCAGTTTGGAAGCAGTTTTCTTCTGATTTGTTCTGGTCAGTTTTTACTAGATACTGATATAATTCTTTTTGATGCAAGGATTTCAGATCCTAAATCCAAATGGGGTGGGGAGTGATGAGGGCAGGGGGAGAGAGATAGTTATACTCTGTTCTTAAAATCAAGGGACTAGCATCTCAATTCCTACCTGCCACATCCATGTCCATATACTTTCTGACAAGTTTTTTAGTTCCACATTCTTGTAGCATCTTTCTGGATGCGCAGGTGCATTGTGATTTAGGTAATTGGCATCAGATAAACTCCTGTGTACAGACAGTTTTCTAAGAGTGTACGTGGCAAATAAGTCTGAATTCCCTTGGAGATTGGTCTTTTGATGAACACAGCTAATTTAGCCCCATCAGTGTACACTTAGTAATATAACTGGAGCAGACAAGACAACTGGCAGATGAAAGCTTTGCCTCACTTGAAGGCTTTTGTTTTCTTTTGCAAGTATTCAGTCATTGGCATTTTAATGCTGTGAGCAAAATAGAAAAATGCCAGGAATGAGGGAAGGAAAACTTATTCTACAAACTTTACTGATGTTGTAACCTGGAATGACAAGCTACTTTTTTTTTTTTTTTCAGTTTATATTTAAATTCACATTTTTAATTGAGGGTTTTTTGGTTTTCCTTTTTCTTTAAAGAGCTTAACCTTTCTGTGGCAGCCTAGGATTTGGAGAAGAGTAGTGACAGAAGTTCTGAATCTTACAAGATGTTTTGGAAAGCATCTTGGAGATTATAGACCAGAGATGCAGTAAACCATATAGTGTAGAAGTTGTTACACTCAGGTCTTGGCATAAAATGAAATCATCCTCTAGAGACTTTGAATTTCTGTGTTTTAATCGGAAGTAAGGGTATATCTATAGCTTCAACCCCTCTTCCCCAACTGCCCCCCCCAACCAAAAAACCTTTAAAATCTTACCTTGAAGCATTGAGTTCTGAAAGAGTGTTTCTTTTATGCTTTTTAAAATATGAGTTGCCTCTATTTTAAACCTTATAATTACCAGAACCTTGAATAAAGCAAATTATAACTTATCAAGTGGCTTTCTGCTTCTTTCCTTGATAACACTGCATGCTTTAAATAGCTTGCAAAACACTGTGGTTGGAGATTTAGCATTTCCTTGACTACTTTGTGTGTGCATATGCTTGTATGTGCAAGCAACTGCTCTTGTGAGAAGAGAAGCTCTCTATTTTAGTTTGCACTCTCTACCCAATGTCCAATATGCATACAATGTGGCAGCCTAAACATGAGTTAATGAATTTCTTTGAGCTTGTTTGCAAACAAGCTTCAAAGCTGTACCTGGAGTAAAGATGCCTGTATTGCTATATAAAGCTTTCAGGAGAGCTGGGTGTGCCAGTGAGTCTTTTGCTCGCGTTAGCTGCCTCCTTTTTCCACTCAGTTAACACAGTGGCCGCGTCCAGACAAGGGCAGCCATGCTGTATGTGGCACCACAGGTGCATCTTTGGCACCACACTCTACACATTCAGGTGTTCTCTGTGCTACAAGGTGGTAGTGTGGGGGGGGGGGGGGGGGGGGAGTTGATCCTGAGAGATCCCAGGGTCAAAAAAATCCCATGGGTAATGCGTGGTGTGGTGTGGCTTACATGGGGGCAGCATGCACTGCCTAAAACCAGACCCTTTAGGGCCAGGACCACACTCTGGCTCAGGGTCCGAGCAGCAGGATCACCCAGCTATTCCTTCCTGAGGACCCCAGATAAGGCTGCAGGGGGCCAACCCAGTTCTGGCCCCAGCTTCCCCTACACCACTCAAGGTAACTTCCCACTTGCCAGTGGATACGTGGCACAGGCATTCCCTGGCTTGGGGGCAGCTAGCAGTGGCACAAGGTGATGCATTGCTTTTTGTCCCTGAGGAAACAAATGTCCATGCTTGTGTGGATGCGGCCAGCAGGGTTAACTCTTGGCTCTGTTACAGCTGCATCATTTTTGGGAAGTTTGTGAAGAAAATATTTGAATCCAGAGTCGTCTTGCAAGCAGAACACTTGACGTGTGGGGGGGAGGTTTTGTTCGTTGGTTTATTTTTATTTTATTTTTTTGTGGTACTTGCAGTTTTTATTTTGCCCTGCCCTCCACGGATATGGTTTAATCTTTTACCATTATTTTAAATCTCTTTTTCAGGGAACTGCCAGCCATAAGCACTTCCAAATGAGTATGACCTGGTAGGATAAAGACTAGTAAAAAGATGGCTGATTGTCATGTCTCTCAAAAATATGTACTATACAGCCTGTGAAACCATTGCTTATAATGAAGTAGGGCATTTCCCTGTCCAAAGATTAAGCACACATAACCAAAAGGGAAGGGATGTGGGGAAATAATTCATGTGCCTTAATCTGCAAGAAGGGAATTTTCCCCCTGAAGTGTCATCCTGAATCTTCCAAGCCACGCTGAAATATTTCAGTATAGGTTTCCCAACCACAGTTCTGAGTATCCGCACTTAATATTTTATCTACTGTCTTGGCTACCACAGTATATAGTTTTGAGTAACCGTGGTTTTCCATGGTTGCACATCAGCCTGCCACTTTTCACCGTAAGTCTTTTGTCTTGCCAACCATGGGAACTTTCAGGAACCTAACCTCAGCGGTTGGTGAGGGAAACCTGTACTTTAATATGTCAGTTTGCCTAGATGGACACCTAATAGTTTGGTAGAACACAACACTGGTGTGAGAGCCTGCTGCATTCAGAACTTGTTTTCAAGGCCACTGGTTCTCAACCTTTTTAGACTCCAGGTATCCCTGGGAAAAGGTCAGCTCTAAGCTACTGTACTGTATTTTTTACTATAAAAAAAATAATAGAACAATTCTTCTGTTGTGAAATGCTCCTATTTGAAATCTCTGGATTTATTTTGTGAATTGTATAGGTGTTTACACACCTAGCAATGCTAATATTGTGCGACTCCCTGAAAAGGATCTCCTGGCAGCCCAGGGTGCTGTGGCGTTCTGGTTCACGCAAACCGTGGAAGATCTAATAGGGTAGAGTTGTTCAGCATGTTGCATTTGTAGTAGGAATTCCAGATGTTTATACAATGTGTCTAAGCTTGCCCTGGAATACAAAATATTTGCAGAAAGCCCTGAGGTCTGCCCACAGGTAAGCTGTTCACACAGGTTCTCCAAACAAAATGGGCAAGAAATTCATTGACAAGCCAAAAAGTAGTGCAGTGTTATTATATCCCCTTAGAAACCTTCCCCTGGGAATTTTTGAATCAAACAGTTGTTATACTGGAATCCAAAACACAGCAATAACTCAAATGGGGGGAACCCTCACTTGATATGCAGCTGCAGAAAATGTAAATTAAACCCTGCTTTTCTTATAAAACTGCAATTGAATGTTTACAGTCAGGGTTTGGCCATAACTTGACAGCCATCCTTATGACAACGTCTTGTTTGCAAATATGCATGTTCTAAAGAAATAACACGTCTCTTTAAATATTTGCAGAAGCTTCAAAGGTGTTTTTTGTTTTGTTTTTAATTTTAAAGGAAATTTTTAGACAAGATTTAAATGTGCTGGCTTGTCAACCTTGACAGATTGTGAAGCGTGACGAGTGACTTTCTGAAGTAAGGCTGTACAGGTTTAAATGATATGCAGAAAGGTATGTAGGGTGCCTTGTCCCTTATGAAAATATACTACTTCCAAAATGGATCTAGAAAATTTTTTATGCTGCTCATAACATGTTATTAACTGGTACTGGCCAGTTTGCACATACTGACTTTTTGGGTGTATACTAAAATGATTCACTTAAAGCAACCACACAGATTCAAACCAAAGCCTTTTAACTGCATCTCATGGAGCCAGACGTGCTTGCTCTGCTTCAAGAGGAGGCACTGATTAAAGGATCTAGAAAGTTTTCAACTAGTCTAGCAAGATTTCCATAAAAGATGGTCTCTGATACTAGCCCACTCTGGGTACCAAACATTTGACTGCTGAGTAGCTGATTCCAGAACCCACCCACTTTTCAGGGAGTTCTTGTACACAAAATGGAGTAATTTATGCTGGAATAACAATTGCATGGTGAATTACATTACAGAATAAGGCGATTCCACTGTAACTTTGTCCACCCAATTTTTCTTTCATATGACTGATGCAGATACAGAACAAACTATAATTTTACGTTTAGCTGGTTGAGGCACAATTGCATCAGGAGCAGCAGAGTGTATTACTGAATGTATACCTCCTTTATATTTGTAGTTTGGGCATTGAGTTGCATCTTCCATGGTCTGTTAGGTGATCAGTTGCACACTGGAGAGCTTTTAATTTTCCATTTGTGCATTGGGTATCCACATCTCCCAAGACTTGTGCAGATACGGCTTAGTTACCCATGAGCAGTGTGGGAGATCAAAGCCAGGGACATGCTGCTTTGGATCTATCAAGATGTTTATTTGGAACTTCCTATGAGCTCTATTTGGTTTTCCAAGCCTCACCAGGGTGGAAGCCACATTGTTGAAAGTTTTAAATGTGTAAATCCACAGGGGCTTGTGCAACTTTACGTGATGGTGGGGGGCTTTTTTGAGGTCTTGGTGGATGGGGAGACATTTGTTTTCCTTAATTCACTGGGCTTCCTGTAGAGTTGCTGCCTTGCGACAAATAGGTGAAGGAGCAATGTGCAATGGCACAGGAAAACAAGGTGTTGGGGCCATGAATGACGCATGCCCCCAGAGGCTGGGGGAGCATGGTGACCGCTTGCAGGTGATGGTGGGGGCATGGCAGCAGCAAGCAGGGAGCTCCTGCAGGTGGCCGCAGTGGCCGGCAGCTGCTGGTAATGGTGGTTCGTTCTTCTGTTGGGGTGCATCGCCAATCTTGGGGAGTGCACCTGTGTGCTCCCCCTACGCATTGCCAGTGGTTGGGGCTAACATGAGGACCTCAAGTCCACCCAATGAAACTGGCTAACAGGACTAGATTCAGGACTGAGGTTTGTTGGTTACACAAGATCAGGTCACTTAAGTGCTGCTGTTTAAATAAACTTGAGATGATCTTTGGGGCTTCTGCAACTGTAAAGGTTCCTACGTGCACAGGAACTCTGTAGATTTTTGTATCGGATTAGCAGGAGAGCTTGTTAATGCAGAGTGAAAGACTCTAGTTAGGTATTTTTACCCACTTTTTTTTCCCCCTGGCTTCTCTAGGCCAGTAGTTGCACTGAGGAAATTGATTTAGACCATCACTACAGGGAGTTTTCAGATTTGATTCTTTTGCTTCCAATTGCACATCATGGGCACTTCCCATCAGATAGGCTTTGACTTCATTTATGTTTTCATCTGCTGTGCTAGTGCACATCCCTCATTGCTAGTAAGTTGCTTTTTGTTTTTTGGTTTTTTTTGGGGGGGAGGGGTGTTTTGTTCAAAACACTTCCTTACCAGGAATGGAAATCCTAATATAAATGTCACTGGACTAATTCCTAAAAGCCTTGGAGCTAGGTTCAGCATGAACTGGATGTTACCAGAAGTTGAAGCAATCTTTCTTTGATCTGGTTGTGATAATTCAAAGAGAATCCCAGGAAGTGGAGTTTGCTAGAGCAGGGCTGCTTGGCAGAAGGGCAGGAAAAGAAAGGTGACAGATTGAGACCCAGAAAAATGGCTGGAGGATGCTGCAATGCCAGAGCCACTGCTATTTACAGGTGCCAGCAGAGGAAGAGCTGTCAAGTCTGTCCAGGCAGGGCTGTTCATTGTTGAGGCTTCCACCTAGGTCCTGGCTTGCCACTGTGGAGACTGCACCTTGCAGGTTCTTTCAAGTGACAGCCAGGTGAGGGAGTGCCTGTGATATGAGCAGTTCCTCCTTGTGGTATCCTTTGGGGATCAGGTAAGAGCTATAGGAGGATGTGGCAAGGCTCTGAAGTATCCTCTGCTATGTGGACTTCATTTGATTCAATATTGGAGGAGACTTCTAAGACTGGAGGAAGGACTGCCAGAGGCAGCGCTAGACAAGGAAGAAGACCTAGAATCTTAGGAAGGTGGAAGCTGGACACTTGTGACCACTGGTGGCAAGCAGAAATCTTCATCTCCACCTGCAGAAGTTTGCCTGGAGAACAGGAATGGAGCTGTAGCAACAGAGAAGGAGCAAGTTCTGTTGGTGGAAGAGGCCAGGCCAGGCATTGCCACGGTTGGAAGGATCAAGACCACTGCTACCAAGAAGTGATGAGTGATGGTTGTCGGAGACACTCTTCCGTGGGGGACGGGCATCCATCTGCTGCCCTGACTCGTTGTCTCAGGAGATCTGCCGCTTGCTTGGAGCCTGGATCTGAGATGTCACAGAAGGATTACTGTGACTCATTCAGCCCTCTGACTTCTATCCCATGCTGCTCATCCACATCAGCACCAATGAGACTGCCAGGGATGACCCTGAGCAGATCAAAAGTGACTACAGGGTTTGGTGGAAGGGGACAAGGGCCACGTGGTGTTCTTCTCAATTCTTCCAGTTGAGGGGAAGGGCCCAGGCAGGAGTGGACACATCATCTGTGCAGCCATGCATTCATCTGCAGGGTGTCAACAGCAGGGCTTTGGCTTCTTTGACCATGGGATGTTGTTCCAAGAAGAATGATTGCTAGGGAGAGAGGGATTCACCTGACAAAGAGAGGGAAGAGCATCTTCCTAGATGGGCTCACTAACCTAATGAGGATGGCTTTAAACCAGGTTTTCTGGGGGATGCAAACCAAAGCCCTGGGGGAAGTGGGTGACCTGGAGGAAAAGCGAGGAGGCGGCGGCAACAGGAGAAGCCTTTTTCTTCCTGAGAAAGTTGGCAGTTGGCTAGCTACCATAAGTGTCTACATGAATACAGGGAGCCTGGGAAATGAGTAGGAAGAATTGGAAGTCCTCGCATAGTCATGGAACAGGCTCAGCAGTGCTATGCTAACTAGCACTGTGTTTGAAAGAGACTTGGGAGTCACGATTGGCTCATGATATGAACATAAGCCACCAATATGGTGCCACAGCCTGCAAAGCAAACAACTCTGGCCTGCATCTTCAGACGCATATCAAAACCCGGGAAGTCATCCTCCCACTTTACTCGGCTTTGGCGAGACCACAGCTGGAATACCATATCCAGTTCTGGGCTCTGCAGTTCAGAAAGGATGTGGAGAAGCTCAAGAGTCCAGAGGAGAGCCACGCTAACTATTAGAGGACAAGAGTAGGCCTTATGAGGAGAGGCTGAGATACATGGGACGTTTCAGCCTGGAAAAGGGTAGGCCCAGGGGTGACGTGGTGGCAGCCTGTAAGTATGTATAAGGAGTGTGCACTAGGAACTGGGTGAACATCTGTTCACCAGGACACCCTATGGGAAGACTAGGTCCAATGGTCATAAACTCTTGTAAGACCATTTTAGGTTGGACATAAGGGAAAAACTTGTTTACTGTCTGAGTCCCCAGGGCCTCGAATAGACTCCCCCCAGAGGTGGTTCAGGCACCTACTCTGGATTCCTTTTAAGAAAAGCTTGGATGCATATCTTGCTGGGATTATTTGACCCCTGCTGACTGCCTGTCCTTTGGGCAGGGGGCTAGACCTGATGATCTTGCTAGGTCCCCTCCAGCCCTAATGTCTATGAACTGTGACATGATTGGAATAACAGAGACCTGGTTGGATAGCTTGCATGACTGGAGTACTGTCATGGATGGGTACAAACTGTTCAGGAAGAACAGGTAGGGAAGAAGAGGAGGAGTTGTGTTTTATTTAAAAGATCTGTAAAATTGCTCAGAGTTGAAATTGCAGATAGGCCTTTCGAAAGTTTCTGGCTTAGGTCCAGAGGGGAGAGCAGTAAGGGTCAGATCATGTTTGGTGTCTTCTGTAGAGCACCAGACCAAGAAGTTGAGGTGGATAAGGCTTTCTTCAAACAGCTAGCACAAGCTTCCTGATCACAGGCCCTGGTTCTCATGGGGGACTTCAGTCACCCTGACATCTGGGACTGCAATATAGCAGTGTACAAGTATTGGGGACAACTTCCTGGTGCAAATGTTGGAGAGGCCAACTAGGGGCTCTTCTTAACCTGCTGCTTACAAACAGGGAAGAATTGATGGGGAATGTAGTGGTGGATGGGAATGTGGGCAGCAATGACCACAAGATGATTAAATTCAGGGTCCTGAGGAAAGGATGGAAGAAGAACAGCAGAGTATGGATCCTGGACTTCAGAAAGTCAGACTTTGACTCGCTTTAAACCAATGGGTAGAAGCTCCTGGGAGGCCAGTCTGAGGGGTGGGAAAGGAGTCCAGGAGAACTGGCTGTACTTTAAAGAAACCTTATTGATGGTGCAGGAAGGAATCTTAAACAAAAAAAAAAAAAAAAGGAAGCTTATAAGACATAGAAACTTGGAGAAACAACTAGGGAGGAGCATAAGAGTATTGCTTAGGCAGGTGGGCATGAAATTGGGAAGGCCAAAGCACAACAGGAGTTTCAGCTAGCAAGGAATATGAAGGGTTTCTACAAGTATGTGAGCAACAAGAGTAAGAGTGGGGAAAGTGTGGATCCCTTAGTAAAAAGGGGAGGCAACCTAATGACAGAATGTGTAATAGGCTGAAGTACTCAATGCCTTTTCCACCTCAGTATTCACAGGCAAGGTTGGCTCCCAAACTACTGCATCTGGCCTCACAATTTGGGGAGGAGGTGAGCAGCCAACAGTGGCAAAAGAACAGTTTATGGACTCGTTTAGAAAAGCTGGACGTGTACAAGTTCATGGGGCTGGACGAGAGGAATCGAAGGGTGTTGAGGAAGTTGGACAATGCAATTGTAGAGCCACTGGCCATCATCTTTGAAAACTCATGGTGATTTAGAAGAGGTCCCAGATGATTGGAAAAGGACAAATATAGTGCCCATCTTTAAGAAAAGGATGAAGGAGGATCCAGGGTACTATAGATTGGGCAGCCTCCCCTTGGTCCCTGGAAAAATCATGGAGCAGGTTCTTTAGGAATCCAATTTCTAAGTACTTGAAAGAGGAGAAGGTGATTAGGATAAGTTGGCATGGATCCATCAAGGGGAAGTTGTGGCTGACCAACATGATTGCCTTCTGCAATGAGGTGACTGGCTCTGTGGATATGGGGAGAGCAGTGGATGTGATACGCATTAACTTTAGCAAAGCTTTTGATATAGTTTCCCACAACGTTCTCTCAAACAAGCTAAGGAAATATGGGTTGGATAGAAAACTGGCTGGGTCATTGGGCTTGGAGGGTAGTAGTTAACGGCTCAATGTCTAGTTGGCAGCTGGCATCAAGTTAAGTGCCCCAGGGGTTGGTCCTGGGGCCAGTTTTTTGTTCAGTGTCTTTATTAGTGAGCTGCAAGAGGGATGGAGCGCACCCTCGGCATGTTTGCAGATGACACCAAGCTGTGGGGAGTAGTGGATATGCTGGAGGGTAGGGCTAGGATTCAGAGTAACATTGACAAATTGTGGAATCGGGCCAAAAGGAATTTTATGAGGTTCAGTAAGGACAAGTGCAAAGTCTTGCATTTAGGATGGAATAATCCAATGCACCTGTACAGACTGGGGACTGACCGACTAAGCAGCAGCTCTGCAGAGAAGGACTTTGGAGTTACAGTGGACAATAACTGAATGAGCCAACGGTGTAACCTTGTTGCAAAGAAGGCTAATGGCATACTAGTCTGCTTTAGCAGGAGCATTGCCAGCAGATCAAGGGAAGTGATTCTTCCCCTTGATTTTTGGCACTGGTGAGGCCACATCTGGAGTACTGTCCAGTTTTGGGCCTCTAACTACAGAAAGAATGGGGACAAATTGGAGAGAATCCAGTGGAGAGCAGCGAAAATGATTAGGGGCCTGAGGCACATGACTTCTGAGGAGAGGCTGTGGGGACTAGGCTTATAGTTTGGAGAAGAGAAGATGGAGGGAGGACTTCAATAGTAACTTTCAATGACCTGAAGGGTGGTTCCAGAGAGGATGGAGCCAGCTGGACTGTTCTCATTGGTGGCAGATGACAGGACAAGGAGCAGTGGTCTCGGGTTGAAGCAAGGGAAGCTTAGGTTGGTTATTGGGAAGAACTTTCTTACTAGGAGGCTAGTAAAACACCAGAACAGAGAACCCAGAGAAGTTGTGAAGCCTCCATTCTTGGAGGCTTTTAAGACCTGACTAGATAAAGCCTCGAGTGGATTGATATAGTTGAGAACAGTCTTGCTTTGAGCAGGGTTTTGGACTAGATGACCTCTTGAGGTCCCTTCCAACCCTAATTTTCTATGATTCTATGAAATCGGAAAAATTAAATGTGCCTATCTTGGGTGTGAGAGAAGAGCCCCAGGAGTGGGAAAGGTGTGGTGATGGTGATGGAAACGAGCACTGGCAGGTGTCCTTTGCATTGCTGCATGAATAGGTGCAGAAGTGTTGTTTGGTCTTAGCAGGACAGAGTGACTACATAAAGATTTTTCTTTTTTCTTTTTTGGTCATGGAAGGAAGGGCTGAAAATTCCTCTAGCACAATGCTGGCTCTGTTTTGAGCTGACAACATTTACAGTGGAGAGCTGAAATATGAAAGTTCAGTGGAACCCTTGTGAAGGTATAAGACACTTTGTTTCATATTGAGTCTCATAAAATTCCTCTTAACTGATAGTTTGGACGTAATCTGAGTGTCAAAGTGACTTTTTCATTCATTCCATACTTGGCTTATGGATCAAAGAGTCTGGCAAATAGCCAAACTAATTACTCATGAACTTTCTAATGTTTCAACTTGTATGACACCACCCACCTTCTCAGAGAGGTCATGTTACTTTTTCAAGCATTACAGTTAAATTAGTGTGCTACAGAGTTGCTGTGAATTCACAGCTTTGTAAATTTTAGCTTTTTTACTTTTTTGTTACTCAATAACAAATTCTTTAAAAAATTAAAATATACCTTCCAAGATCTCTATTTATACCCACTGAAGAAAAAGTTTGTTGATATATGGTGGGGTTTTTTTGGGGGGGTTTTTTGTGTTTGTTTTTTCAGTGGTAGGGGTATTTGTTGTAGCCGTGTTGGTCTAAGGACATAGGCAGACAATGTTCTTTGGGAAAATCTGATATCTTTTATTTTAGTTGGTCTAATAAAAGATATCGGATTTACCCAAAGAGCCTTGTTTGCCTTTTCAGTGGCAGTGTTTTTTAACCATAGAGTTGGTGTAGTTATACATGCATTTCCCCATGGACGTAGGAAGCTCATACAAGTAGAAACTGCTTAGCAAGTCCTGCCCAAGTCAGGCTGTATTAGATGGAAGCTGTGGTATGACAATAACTAAGTTAGAGACTTTTCATTTGCAATGTCCCTAGACGTCCTTAAGTACTCTGAATCACATTAGTGCGATTTTTTTTTTAAAGCATAGTTGCAAAGCTTTCCAGTGGGATTCCTGTGCTGCTTCCTTTACGGTAGTTGCACTTGCAATTGGAACAGATCAGTCCTCAGTCAGGAATTGACTCATGTTGCCTCATTCTATGACCTGCCTATTTTATATGTACAGACTACAAAGCTACAGGAGCTTCTCTATTTGCTTGGTTCTTTTGAGATGTTTTTGAAGAAAAATATGCTTAATAGGCCATACAGTTCTGAGTCTTTAAATTTTTGTCTGTTTGTGGGGGAGTACATGTTGATCTAAGGCTGCTAATTTTCATTGTGGATAGGTTCTGAAAACGCTTTGTCCTACCATTGTAGTCCAATAGTTGTTTCTAAATTTACCCCTTCCTCTAAACTTATTTGTGCAGTTGTGGTGGTGGCGGTAATGTAGGCAAAATATTGATAATCACCAGCGTTGTAGACCGTGACTTCGTTGGGTTTTTTTTTTTGTTTTGTTTTGTTTTTTTTAAGCCTAGTCCTGAAGGAAGGCAGTGGCTGGCCCCCCATGATTGTTGAACTATAACATCCCTGCAGGACAAATGACTTTTTAAAGCTCTGGGCTTTGATACTATGTGGAGATTGGAATAATTCAGGATATGACTATGTCCTTGGCACTATTCTACTGTAATTAAATCAAGTGTGTAGAAAACACTTCTTTATTGTTTGATAATGTACACACACCACAAGGATGGTGACGTGCAAGGTTTGTTTAGCAAGCTTGGTCCTAATGTGACCTCAGAAGTCTGGGGTTGTCAAAGGAATCGAAGATATCAATGTACTCAAATCCCTTAATTTCTAACTTCTTGAATGCACTCTAGGAAAGCTGCTTAGGGCAGCTAAGCTATCTTCTGGGTTCTGTGTACTTCTTTGGGTAATTCCACTGACTTCACTGGATTTATACAAGCGGTGAGTCCTAGTGCACAGCTGATTTTCATCTGCACAGGCTTCTTGTCTCCTCCTAGTTTGAAGCTTCAGTAATTTTTAAAAATGTTTAGAATTGTGGAAAGAGTGGGAAGGGGCCTCCTAGTACAGGCACCTGCTCAAGGCAGGATCATCTTTGATTTAAACCATCCTAGCTAGTATGTTTTATCCTTGTCAGGTCTGTCAGTCTCGAAGTTATACATTCTGTATTATTCAGTTAATTATGAAGGCTGTTAATTATTGAACTAGCTGGTTGCTGCTGCCTCCTCTCTTCTGGTCTAGAGGCTCTTGTGTTGCTGTCTGCAGTCCGATTGAAGCATGCCTACTGATGGGCAGCAATTGCTACTCAAAGCAGTAGATTCATAGATGTTGGGGTCAGAAGGGACCTCAATAGATCATTGAGTCCGACCCCCTGCATAGGCAGGAAAGAGTGCTGGGTCTAGATGACCCCAGCTAGATGCCTATCTAACCTCCTCTTGAAGACCCCCAGGGTAGGGGAGAGCATCACCTCCCTTGGGAGCCCATTCCAGACCTTGGCCACTGTAACTGTGAAGAAGTTTTTCCAAATGTCCAGTCTAAATCTGCTCTCTGCTAGCTTGTGGCCATTATTTCTTGTAACCCCCAGGGGCGCCTTGGTGAGTAAAGCCTCACCAATTCCCTTCTGTGCCCCCGTGATGAACTTATAGGCAGCCACAAGGTCGCCTCTCAACCTTCTCTTGTGGAGGCTGAAGAGGTCCAGGTGCCCTAGTCTCTCCTCATAGGGCTTGGCCTGCAAGCCCTTAACCATACGAGTGGCCCTTCTCTGGACCCTCTCCGGGTTATCCGCATCCCTCTTGAAGTGTGGTGCCCAAAATTGCACGCAGTATTCCAACTGCGGTCTGACCAGCGCCCAATAGAGGGGAAGTATCACCTCCTTGGTTTCGTTCGTCATGCATCTGCTGATGCACAATAAAGTGCCATTAGTTTTCCTGATGACTTTGTCACGCTGCTGACTCATGTTCATCTTGGAGTCCACTAGGACTCCAAGATCCCTTTCCACTTCCGTGCCTCCAAGCAGGTCATTTCCTAGGCAGTAAGTATGCTGGACATTTTTCCTCCCTAGATGCAGCATTTTGCATTTCTCCTTGTTGAATTGCATTCTGTTGTTTTCTGCCCATATGTCCAACCTGTCCAGGTCTGCTTGTAGTTGTTCCCTGCCCTCCGGTGTGTCCACTTCTCCCCACAGTTTTGTGTCATCCGCAAACTTGGACAGAGTACATTTCACTCCCTCGTCCAAGTCGCTGATGAAGACATTAAAGAGTATCGGTCCCAGGGCCAAGCCCTGCGGGACCCCGCTGCCCACACCCTTCCAGGTTGATACCGACCCATCCACTATGACTCCCTGGGTACAACCCTCTAGCCAATTCACTTAAATTTAGGGAGAACAGAGTTCCTCTCTCTGCCCAAACCCTATGTGATTCTTTTTTTTCTTTAAATAGGCAACTAAATGATCTTCACACTCAGTGTGATCCTTAGTCTTATTGTTAGTGAGCAAAAGATACCAGTGAGACATTGTACCCCGTGGTCTACATTACAGTGGTGCCCAACCTTTTTGCCCTGTGGGCCAAATGGGTAATATCAGGTCCTTATGTAGGCTGGATGTGGCTGATGAGCCTGATCTGCCTATGGGGAGGTGGTGGGGGTGGGATTGCTCAGTTTGACCCTGATCTATCACCCAGGGTGGGGGTGGGGCAGCACCAGTCTGGAAATGCAGGGGAAGGGGGAGCAGCCTTGTCCTGCCTTGAATATGTGGGGGGAGGGTGCAGAGCAGCCCTGATTCCAACACATGTTGGGAATAGACCAAAGTGTTTTGGGGAGCAACTCAATCTATTCTGGATATGGGGGGGGATGGGCCCAGCCCCGATCCTGCTGCACAGACAGTTGCCCAGGAGAAGATAGGTCTGACTGCAGAGCTTCCTTCCCCACAGCTTCCACCCTTCCCCACTGCCAAGTTTTCCTATCTGTGGGGGAGCCCTGTAGGCTGGATGTCATGGCTCCTCAGGCTGGACTTGAAGGTTGAGCATCCCTGGTCTACTAGGTGGGATGAGCAGTGGTACATGGGATGTATCTAGGAGAAAAACAATCCAGAACTGTGGGTTCTTCCATTGCTTTTTCTCTTTGGGAAGAGGGCTATTTTAATTTTTCTATGGGACTGTCCTTAGTGTATGAAATGAAGCATCTGTGCAAGTCCTGTGGGTAACAATTTTTTATAGACTTTTTTTTTTCTGTGTTCTCTTCTCCTAGTTGTTTTGTAATTGATTGCTTCTTCATGGTCTGAATTGGACTTCTACAAAACTAGACAGCATCCAGAATTATTATAGAATTTGTGTCTTGTTTCTTTTACATTGGGGAAGTGTTCTTATAACCTCTCTAACATACAGAGGTGTTTCCTGATAAACTTTCACTAAGGCATGGAGGATGGGTATCTCTTATTAATGGAATTTTCTAATTTTAAATAGTCTGCTCATTTAGGAAAAGGAATAGATTAGCTAGATCTGGCTGGGAAAATGGAAATGGGGAGGGGAACCCATGGTGTGCAGCTTGGCACTGATGTCCTGTTATTCCCTTTAGCAGCTGGATCTGCTGCCCTTTAGGAGCTTAGTGTGTGGGAGCGACACTTCATAGCTAACACTGCTTGAGTGTAGATTGAACTTTATTAGCAGCTTGATGTTAGTGTCTTAGCAGCAGTATTGAGATATTGGATGTTCTGGAAAGGTGACTTTTTGGGATGGAATTCCTTTTTAATATGTATCACCAAGCACAAGTGTAGTGGTGTTAGCATGGTAACTGCTGTAAAGGGTCTACCTTGGGCTTCTGTCTGTACATCTAATAGGAGTCGAGCATTTTGCATCTTCTTTTTAAGGCAGCAAAACTCCAGGATTTTGAATGCCTGTGGCTTCTGTCCTTTTAATAAGTTTAATTGACATGTTGGGTAAATTTGCCTGATAACTGTAGATGCAAACTCCTTGGCATTTTTGAACCAGAGATTAGATGTTTGTGTGACATAATGAACAACAACAAAACTTTGAGTTAGTCTAGGATTCTCAGCTAGAGTGCTGCAAGATCCTTGTAAGTATGTCATGGGGTGCCACTCGTTGGCACTTTTTAGGCTTGCAAACACCTACAGATAATTCTCATGAATAACCCATAGGGCATGTCCAGATGAGTGCAGTATGTGGCGCTGCAGACCTGTTGCAGTGCCAGACACTGCACATGCAGGCATTCCCTGCTCTGCTACTTTGTGGTGCAGGGTGGGGAGGGAGGTTTGACCCTGGGAGATCCTGGGGTCAAAAAAACTCATGCCAAACAAAAAGCAGGGCAGTGCACATAGCAGCAGTATGTGCCACCCCAAACTGGAGCCTGGTTGACCAGAACCATGGTCTGACCGTCAGCCAGGCTCTCTGTTGCAGAAGCACTGTGACTGCAGCACTTGGAAGCCCCCAGAACCCCAGGTAAGGCTACTGGGGCCAGCACCAGCCTCCTCTACTCCCCTGTGTGTGCTGCTACATGTTCCTGGATAAATGCATGTTCCTGTTCATAGGGATTTGCCCAGAAATTTCAAATAGTACCCCGGAGTATCCAAAACATTGTGACCTGTTATGAGTAATTTGGTTTTGGCTGAGTCTTTGTGACAGAAGAATTGCTCTATTTTGTTTTTTGGGGGGTTTTCCCCACATAATCAAGAAATGAGTGAAAGCTAAGAGCTGGCATTTTTCAAGGTGTGCCTTGCATTGAAACCTGCTGAGAGCCCCTGGTCTAACTAAAGCATTATGTCTTTGAGTAGAAAACTAATCAAGGTGGTGTCTACATGCCTGTCTTTCTTTAACATTTATGTGTATGTATTGACTTCAGTATTTGTCCTTGTTCATTTAAAGGCTTTTGCTTCTGTCACTCCCTCCTGTATTCTATGAACCAATCCTTTTAATCATCTGAATTTTAGGCTAAGTATTTATTTTAACAGTAAATCATGCATTTACTAAAAGATCTCATGTGTGTCTATATACACATATTAAAAAAGCAAGGAACCAGTGCATTTTAATGGCAAATTCGGTTTATCAACATTAACACATCAATATTTTTGCTTTCAGCTGTATAGTTCTAAGTGGGTCCTTTTTTGTGTTGTTTACTCCCCTTCTCCCCCTACCACCACAAAAAAAGGTGTGGGGCAGGGCTAAGATGGGTAATAATGTTGCCTAAAAGTGGTGGTTGCTCCTTTAAATACAGGTAGTGTTGCTGCCTAGACTAATAATGTAATTTTAAGTGCATATATGTTACAAGGTGAAAAAGGTACTTGTTGAAACCAGTTATTATGTGTGGCAGGAAGGTAGCTGATTGTTTCTGTGTTCCAGTGCTAACCCTGAACAAGGTGAAATTGTCCTTTCTCTCTCTGAAACTTGAGAACACAGCCTTGTACCCAAGGTCCTATTTGAGTTTGTGTAATCCATTCACCAGCTATATTAGTCTTTGTTGCTAACGTAACTCATGCATTAATTCATGTAGCTGAGCTTTGCAGAAGATTTTCAGCTATGCAGCCTTGTGAGAGACCATAATTAAAGTCATGAAGTAATAGGATCCTCTCCGTAAAAATGTTGTTGTCCCAATTTTAAAGGGGGTGGGGTGGGATTCGGAAGAGAGAAATCATGTTAGCTGTTACCATCCCTAGCAACAAAATAATATCTCCCATACAGCCAGTGGATGCCAAGAATCAAACTGCATGTTCACTAACTGTATAGTCATTCCTACTTCCTGTTAAATGGGTAAAAGCATATAATTGTGATTTTTTATTTTTGGTAGCCTTTTTCCATCCACTTTTCAGTGGTGTAACTGACTTTTTTTTTTTTACATTCATTTCTGCTCTGTTTTAATAGGCTCTCCTGGGCTTGGTTACAAGGTGTAATAAATATTTAGTGAAATGACTCTTTCCCTCCCTCCCATCCTCTCCTCCCCCCCCCCCCCCCTTGTTGTTTGCTGTTGTCAGCACGTTCTTTCTAATAATAAGCAGTCTAGGGGGGGCATAAACCATGCACTGCCACGGGCCCTCTTTGCCTGGCTCTGGTGGGCTGCAGTTTGCTGGTCTGCGGTCACTTCCACTCTGGCAGCTGACCGTGCTGCAGACTGGCAGCCGACCCCGGGCCATGGCCCGGGCATTGAGAACCCCTGCCTTAGAGTCTGTAGCTTCTGTGGAGGATGCTATGCAACTGGCACTTACTTAGATAGCTGGCAATAGTTACCTGGCTACAGCAGGACAATGGTTAGTATATTCTTTGAATGCTTTCAAAGCCCAGCAACACCTCAAAGGAAAGACTTTCCATATGTGGGTGACAGTAGAGCAGGGGTGTGCAAAATGTGGCCTGGGCTTGCCAGGCCATTCTATCTGGGCCGCGGGGCCCCTAAAAAATTTAGAAAACTAATGTTTATCTGCCCTGGCTGCCTGTCATGTGGCCCTCAGTGGTTTACCGAAACTCAGTAAGTGGTCCTCCGCCGGAAATAATTGCCCACCCCTGCTGTAAACCTTGCCATCTGTTATAAATTCCTTCTTCTCTTCTGGGAATTCCTTCAGGGCCATTCCTCCAGTACAATTAACTTACTCCCTGAGCAATAAGTAGATCTTATGCCATTAAAGCAAAACATATTTTTAATATTCCTTGTAGTTTGTTAATCACTTTTGTTTAAAAATATGTCTGCTATTCAGCGGTTGTGCCAAAAGTGGGTACCTTCAGATGTACTTTTCCACTTCTGTTGTGGGGTGGGGGCAAGAGATTTAACAACTTTCCAAGTTGCACATTATCTTCAGTTGTTGAACTGTTTGATGCCTGTTTCAGATGCTGTGCCAGTATGGGTGCAGACAGAAGATACTTTTTTTTGCATGATCGGCACCTGAAAGTGCAGCGACACACGTGCATGCCTGCAGAGTGCTTTTAAAGTGGCCGATCACACGAATAATTAACCCTCCTCAAATGTGGATGAAGGTGCACTACTTTAGAGAGCCTTAGGGAACTTTTGTTCCTTGGAGTTTATTTTTTGCACAATTAGGGCTGTGCTGATGCAGCCTAGTCCCACCCACAGGGCTGTCATCCTCAAGGAGGGAGGGGCAAGCCAGCAGCAGTGAGCTGTTCCTTTTCAAGAGCTGCTGGCTTGCTTGGCCTGAGCTGGGGGGTGGGGATTGGGGGGCCCTCCATATTTTGCTCCCCCTTGATGGGATCCTGGGGGGAGCTGGGCCAGGCCCACGAAGTGGGGTGGGGAGCTCTGACTTCCTCCCCTCCTTGTTCAGCTTGGGCCACGTCAACTTGCCCCAATGCCTAATGAGTAACTTCTGTGCACAGATCTTGTGAGTTTGTGGGTCTTTTCTGATGGGAAACATTCTTTTTTGTTTTGGAGGAGGCAAAGTTGAAGCAAGCCTTGTAGTGTTTGTCATGCTTCTTGATTCTTGTGGGATTTCATCTTGGTCCAGTCCTCAGAAAGCTCCATCTTCTGCACAGATTATGTCTGTATCCATATGATAGGAAGTTGCTTTGTGCCAGCAGAGTTGTCAACTACATTCCTCATCCTAGAGAAGGAGAAAGGCATTGAACTGGAACATATGGGTGCTTACAGATGTGGGGGGAAAAAAACAAAATGGCACTTTACTTTCAGCTCTGCATGCCCCTGCAGCAAGTGCCCAGTAGAGGAATTGTATCAGTTTGACCCAGCTTGACCAGCATCTGTCTAACTTTTCTGCAGTTCAGCAGGGCTTTTTGGTGCTTTTCAATAATAGTTGATTGAATCAGCTATTAGACAGAAGTGCCAAAAAGCCCTGCTGAAGTGTGTGAGTTATACAGACACTTAGAGAGCCAGGTCAAACTGATCAATTCCTCTTCAGGTAAAATGCTGCAGGGTTTTCTTGGTTTTGTTTGGTTTTTGCTTTTGGCTTTTGTTTTCCATATCTGTCAGCTCCCTATTTTGTGGGGAGAGCCACAGTAGGGAGCAAAGGACTAGAAACTGATGGAGCTAGAGCCTTGTACTGCATGTTTTCTATTTGGCTGCAGAATGTAACTGCCCTTATCACAGTAACAATAGCAACAACCTTTCTAACTGTATTTAGCTTGACTTTTTTTGAGGCTTTTTGACAAACTTTTAAAAATGCATGGCTTGCTTTTTTTATTTACACCAATAAATACTTGAAAACACCTTTTTGAAGAATAAGCTAACCATATGCTGACAGAAAACCAACAAACACTACAGAAAACTGTAAACACTTCTTGTTGATGTGCTTAGAAAAATAAATACCTGGATTACCTTTTGAGCTGAATGCCTTTGATTTGGGATACACATTTTAATTTCTCCATACAACCATGATGTTGAAAACGGAGCTCTTAATCTAATACCTCATGTAAACTGCTGCTCTTGGATAACTGCTTTTGAAGACTGCTTAGATTGCTTCTTGTCCTCTTACAGAGGATATTTATAAATAGTATATATGTAATGTAAAAGTACTTTTCCTGTATAGTAAGGAAATTATTTTATCAAACCTAGTAGACTGGGGGAGGGAGGGTAGGATTTTTCAATTTATTCCACAGTTCTGGAACTTGCTTAAATGTGAGCAGAGGCACTCCAGTAAAAAGAGTGCACTCTGGCTGGTGGGAGGAGGGGGGTCAAGGTCAGTTTTGGTTTTTGTTTTGTTTGTATTTTTTTTTTTTTTTTTTTTTTACTGGTGGTGGTGCATGAATCAAGAGAGTCCCTCCTACTTTATCTTTTACTTTTTCCTAAAATTTACAGTAAACTTTGTTCTAAGACTTGAAAGGGTGACTCTTGTCGTACATTTTTAAATTCTTCTGAGAAGAATGAAGGCTTGAGGGATTTTTTTAATTAGTTTAGGATTAAAGCAATTATAGGGCTGGTAACAAAGGGACAGTGCATAGGTATCAGGACACTGACACCTGAGTGCTCGTAACTTGTTAAGAACTTTTATTGTGCTTGGACTAACCTTCCTTGCAAGTCTTTAAGACCTGGCTAGACAAAGCCTTGGCTGGGATGATCTAGTTGGGGATGCTCCTGCTTTGAGTAGAGGGTTGAACTAAATCAGGGGTGGGCAAAATGCAGTCCACCAGGCAATTCTATCTGGCCCACAGGGCCCCTAAAAAATTTAGAAAATTAATACTAATCTGCCCTGGGCTGCCTGTCATGTGGCCCTTGATCGTTTGCCAAAACTCAGTAAGTGGCCCTCTGCCCAAAATAATTGCCCGCACCTGAATTAAATGATCTCCTGAGGTCCTTTCCAATCCTCCTTTTCTATGATTCTAATGCCTATATACTCCACTAAAGCTGAATCTCATGGTTTTAGTAGACTCCCTAATAAATTGGTTCATCATCTTTCCAGATTAAAATATAATTTGTGTAGTTTCTAATGATAAAGCCTTGAGAATTTTACAAGCAGAATTCAAACAGCTTTTATTTTTTTTCCTTCAAAATTGCTTTGCATGGCTTTTGGCTATACCACTCTCCTCTCTTTTTTTCCCTGTTTCTCCTCCCCATGCACACGGGTTAAGTGCTCCAGCTGCAATTTGAACAGATTTTGCCTGTGTGTAGTTTGTTCCCAGCAGAAGCCCCAGGATGAAATTGGTTAGGATGGGCACATAGCACTGCCTTCCCCTCTAGGGCTGTGTCAAATTGCAAGAGAACGTGTTGGAAAACATTTAGGTCCCTTCAACTTACCAATACCAGTCTAAACTCAGCCCTGTTTGTTCTGTGTAAAGGCTGTAAACCTGGAATCTTAACCTGGCTCTTGGTTACTTATTTCCAGAAGCAAAATTTAAGGGGGGAAGGGGAAAGGGAGAATTGATTTGTGCAAGGATTTTTAACTAGTATGTGGTGAAATGCAGTCTTCTGAGGACTCCCCTTTCCCTTCAAAAGGATGTGTAAGTGAATTAAAAATATCCCAAGCTAAGTGATGTATCTTTGGATCTTCCTATAGAGAAAGAGGAGTTGTACTACACACACTAACGTTCCGGTACTCCAGAGATTTAGGTATGAGGTTTTACATTTTGAGTAGCTCTTGATTTCTATGGGAGTGTTTCTAGTGGGTAAAAAGAAGCATGTGTGCAAGTCCTGTATGATCAAAGTAGAAGCAAGCAGTTGCTGCAGTGCTGAGGCAAACAGAAAAAATCCCTCCAGTCTTAGTAAGTCTTCATTGCTGCATTCTGTACAATGCTTCCCTGTGCTTTTCACAAACACACAGATTTTGTTAAGGCTGAGCAGTAACACCTCTTTAAGTTGATGCTTCTAAGGTTTTAAACAAGATGGGCTCAGTGCTAATTTACTACTCACAGCACCTATGTTTTAGTGTGTGTGTTTTCTAGTGTATTTTTCTCCCTTGCGGCATTGGTTGATAGTTGATATGTAGGAAATTCTTGTTGTTTTGGGCACATGCTTAGAGCTCTCTGTTTTTATATGTAGTTGAAGGGACCTATATTTTTTTTTTTTTATTTGTGTATATATTAAAAATGTTATAGTTATGGTTTTAGCTAAGAAGCTAAACTAGTAAAGCATTGTAGGTATTGAGTATCTAATTGTACAGGTAGTCACTTATTTTTCTAAAAAGCCTGTTAGGAAAATATCTTTTGTTTTCACTGGTTTCACTTGCAATTAATTTACATGGTTCTGGTACTCTAAGGGGTAGAAAAGGACTTTTTTAGCTTGTCTTGAGTGGGTTTTTTAAGATTTTTAGGACGCATTTAACACTTTTTGCTATATAAATGTTTGTTATTTCCAGACTCTTGTAGCTCACTAATGGATGTTTCTCTCTCTTGGGTCTTTCTTCCTTGCAGAATGACGTTTACTTTCAAGGATCTGGATGCACTGTTGAATGCTGATGTGTTGAATTAACTGAATCCTATGCTTTATTTCTTACTTTAAAAATGCCTGAAGAAAAGTAGAGGATTGAGAATTTTAAGTTACAGATCTTTGAGGTAAGATGTCTTTCTATATCAAGAACACTAGCCTTTGCCTTGCAACAAACTAACATAAAATCCATATTGCTTGTCAGACAAGACCATCAATACATGTCACTTAAGCTGTGGAAAAAGGAACACATTGTAGCCACTAAAATCGCATGGGGACTTCCTGATCAGATCAGTTATCACAGGGTCCAAACAATTTTTCTGTCTCCTAGGTGGAGACTGAACTGGGGAAGCTATCATATTTACTCAAATCTAAGATGACCCTGGACTTTAAATCAACCCCCCCGCCAATAACTAGATTCTATGCATGGGAAAATTCTATAAATTTTGTTAGAATTTTTCCATCTATATAATTGAATTATTGAAGGGTCATCTGTATTTAATTCATTCCTCTCACTGCTGCAGTGGGGAGTCAGGTTGTCTGGACAGATCAAACAGTTTGCCCCCTTCCTGTCTCCTACCTGCCACCCTCTTGCCTCTGCTCCCTCCCCTCCTTTCTACCCCCACCCCCCATTACACTTGCTCTGTGCTGGCAGGCTTGATTCCCTGCCTGGGGCACAGAACATGGCCCCAACCCAGTCTCCATAGCAACTGTGTGGTGTACGTGCTGCTGCTAAAGGGCCAGGCTGGGTCTGTGCTCAGTGTCCCAGGCTGCATCATGCATGGCATGGAGCAAGGGTGAGGGGTGGGCAGGGGAGCAGAGGTTGCATGTTGAGGGATGAGGAGGGGAGGGAGGAAGCAGCAGCTGCAGCTATGGCCCTTACCCTGGACCCTGGGTAGGTGCTGGAGCTTAAGCCATAGCAGCTGCCTGCCTCCTGCTCCACTACCCTCATGCTCCATTCTAGGTCAAGGGGCTTCTTCCTCCTCCACCCCCCCCCATTTTAAATGTGGGGGAACTTTGTCCTTGATTCTAGTAAATACAGTAACTAACTGGCTGAAAGACTTATTGCATCTCAGCAACTCTAAATGTCTGAAGCTTAAATTTTAAAATATATATATAATTAGATTTATATAAAGCGCATCCACATTTCATTCTTCCAAAACAAGATTAGCTAAATGTACCTTGGTTTGTGTTTTTTTTAAGGAAAAGCAAAGTCAAATCTGGGCTAACATCTGCAAACAATCATGGTGTTGGTACAGCCCCCCACTTCCTCCCTCCTCACATTCCCCAAAACATTAGGGAGGTATGGATAATGAACCCCTAAAAGCAGGACTTTTTGGCTGTATATGCTATAATAAATTTGAATCCAGAACTGTAGTTCAAATCTGACCTCTTAAGAGCCAGTCTATGGACAGTTTCCATTTAAATTAAAATAGTTGTGTATTGACCTGGAATTTTAGGTTGAAAACGATATGGTGGGCCTTGGGCAAAATTTATCTATGGTTCAGTGAATGGTGGTGGTTGTTGTTGTTGTAGCATTTATTTATTTAAGTCCATTTAATACTTTTGGTCACTGTTTTTGTTTAGTTTTTCCTGTGAGATTATTTTTAAATAAGGGCAATAGCAGTGCAAAGACTATATGGAATTATGATCTTTTTTTGGAAGGGGCAGGGAAGGAGTCTGTTTTCTAAAACTCAGCCTGGAATATGGGGTCAGGTTATAATCAGAATAATATAGTGAGTAGAACAGGAGCATGTAGCGGTAATTTTAGAGCTGTGAAATGACTTGAAATGCAGAGATTGAGCTTTGGTTGGTAGCTTCATATGTTGGTTGGTGTCCTTGTTGGCCTTTTTAAGGGCATGTCTACACACGCAGGCATGTGTACTTGCAGCAGGTCAAGTAGCAGCAGCACAAATCTGCACTGGAGACGTTTTTTTTTTTCCTTGACACGCGTACCTGTACATGAACTTTGGTTTGGGGCAAATTGTGCCACCTGGGGCAAACTGACCCTGCCCAGCTCCTCCTGGATCTTCAGCCAGGGGGAGCTAGAGGCTGGGGTTATCACCTGTGTTGGCCCCAGCAGGATAAAAAGCTGCCCTGGCAAGCAGGTCAGGGCTACTTGCCCTCAGAAGCTTCTGAGGCCGGGCCAGTTGATATTTGGGGACCTTAGCCCATTGTGGCAGCTGGACTGCCGAAGCAGCCCTAACCTAGAGTGGCTGCTGCACTTTCTACTGACTGCAGCAGTCTGGCAATAGGGGCTGCTGCCTGGCTGTGACCTGCTGCCACCTGCAACAGCATCCACCGCCTGTGACAGTATCTGCCCAGTTGGACTTCTGACCCCATGGCAGCATGGCTGCCTGGACTGTGGCATGGGCACTCTGGGCCACCTGTCAGTAGGCCATGGCTACACAGTTGGCCTTTGTGCAGGACTGCTGTCTTGTCTTCTGGTGCTGTTGCTCTGCCACCTGGGCAGCTGTTGCTCGGAAGATGTGCTCATTGCAGTGGCCTGCCTTGAACTGTTGAAGCATGTCCTCCTGGTGCCCAAATGGTCAGGTCAGCCACCTTGTCTGCCCTCCAGCTGGGTTCCTGGTGCTAGCTGTGGGCAGGCTCCTTTGCTTGGGTCCCGCCACTTACCTCAACAGCAGGGATCCTAGTGTTCCCCATTTAAAAATTGCAAATTCTCAATTTAAAACAAACAAACAAAATTCCTCCAAATTCTCTCTCATTGAAATACCCAAAATCTATGTTCTTCTGTGATTAAAATGCAACACTGCTATATAGAGAGAGATCAGTTGGGCAGTGTTTTATTGATATATTTACAAGTTCTTAAAGCAGTTTGGAAGCCTACCAGTGCCTTTGTCATTATAATAATACATTCTAAATATCTATATGCTTTAGTGTTTGCTTTTGGGTTTTTTTTTTGTTTTTTTTTTTAATCGTAGAAAAATCAGAGCTCTCCCTGCCCCTTCACTCGCCAAGATGTGGGAACAGCTGCAGCTGCTTTCTAGCATTGAATAGCACTGATATGCCCTACCCCTGCACATGCCCTTGCCCCTCACTTGCAACCTACAGGCCTGCCAATGCCTCTCACTCCTTTCCCACAGCCCCTGCCTGCTCCCACTTTCTCCCTCCCAGCACCAGGAAATGGGTCCAGCTGCAGCTGTCTCACCTGCTGCTTTGGCTCTGAGCAGTGCCAGGCCTTACTGTTTTGCTTCCCGTGCCTGTGTCCAGGCCCCAGTGATCCCCATACAGTTCCTGGAAAGTCCTTGACTGGGGCTCAGGGACTGCCCCTTGCCTTCCAGGCTGGCTTCCCTCTGCACAAGCTTCTCTAGGGGGGCAGGGGAGCATCAAGCCTGGCTCTGGTAGCCGCTTGTACCCAGAGCGCTCCCCCATACCCCTCTCCTCTCTCTCCTCCCCCCCCAGCCCATCACATATCACACACACACACACACAACCCCTGCTGCCACCTCCAATCCCCCCTGCAAATTGCCTACCCGCACTGCTACCTCTACTCCCCCTCCCCCCCCCCCCCCCCCAGCCTATCACATCCTCCAAATGGTTGCTGGGACCAGGAGCGCTGCCGCCCCCCCCTCCCCCAGCTGTGGCACCCACCAGCAGGGCCTGTCCTGTCTGGCGGCTGGACATCCAGGGTGTGAGATTTAGGGGGGGAGGAGGGGGTTTGTGAGGAGGGTATGGGGCTTTTTGGGAAGATATGTGGGTGGGTATGGGAGGCTTGTGGTTGTGGGGTTTGCGGGAGATGTGGAAGGGTGTGTGGGGCTTGTGGCAGGGAACATGCAACACACTTGCACTCCTGCCTCCCCTCTCTGCCCTGCCCCCCCCCCCCCCCCCATGCACAGCCCCCATTGCTGGCAGTGGCAGCAGCAGCCAGCCACAGGTCCTTGGGGTGCTCGGGGCCTGCTGCAGGCAGAGCCCCTCTGCAGTGCATGGTGCTGCACAAGTTCTGGGGGCTACATGCGGTGCACAGAGCTAGCATGGTTCACTGGTGCATGCCTTCAGGCAGGAACAGGCCAGCTTCTGCTTCCACATGGGGGTTTCCAGCACTGCCATCAAGTCAGGCTGGCTCCTGCCTCCATGTGGTGGCCACATGGAAGCAGGAGCTGGTGTGGCTCAATGGTGTGCTGTTCCTGCTTGAAGTGTTGGGAGCTCCAAGTGGCTGCATGGAGCCAGCTCAGTCCTGCCTGAAGGTGCGGGCCAGGCTGGTTCCCTGTGCTGCACATAGTCCCTGGGACTCTGGTGGGACTGCATATCACTAGGGGGCTCTGCCTGGGGTGTTTATAGCCTCCTCTAAAGGCCTGTTGCTGGCTGTGCAGCTGCTGCTGGTAGCAGGAACTGTGTGCCGTGAGGGCCCCCCCTGCACACAGTCCCCACACATGCCATTGGGCTGGGTGGGCTCTGTGGCTGCTCCTGCCTTAGTTTCCCACCCATTTCCAAGTAGCTCTTGCAGGCTGGAACTATGCCAGCCTGCAGTGGGCTGTTTGCAAACAGAGTAACCCATGTTTTCCTCTTTAAAAGGGAAAATTTGAGTTTTGTTGTTTTTGGGGTTTTTTTCCCATGGAGGTGGGTAGAAAGAAAACCCAGGTCCTCCTGACTCTGGCTGGCTTGGAGCTGCGAATGGGGTGCCACTGTCTTCAGGACACAGGTACATCTGGCCCCTGTGCATGACTGCAAGGCAGCCTGCCTGGGCCCACGGCAGACCCTGGGTGCTCAGCAGGCTCTGGAGCAACCTTGGACAGAACCTGGGTCCAAGCCACTGCTGCCATCTATGCCCTGCTTCTGAAGCAGCATGCTGGAGCAGCAGGGGCACACGGTAGGCATAGAGACCCTCTGGCCAAGTGATAGAGCATTTCCTTGGAGGTCCTAGCCTCCACTTGCTTCTGGGCATACTCTAGAAGCGCACCCCAAGACACTTTTCTCTAGCATATTTTCTTTTGATACTGGGATTCTCTGGTATCAAACTTAGCACCCATGCTGCAATTCTGTAGCACCAGGAACATTTTTTAGTTTGTGGCTTGCCTTCTGCAGTGTCTCAAACTGCTTTAAGATGCTGCAACAGACATATGCTATTTTGTGTGGATGCATCCTAAGGGTGCAGACAGGAGTGACAATTTTTGCCTGATCTGGCCCTGGAAAGTGCTGTATAGCTGCAACCTAACACAAGTGCATGGCTACAGAGTGCTTTAAAAGGGCCTGATCCCACGACAATCTGAACCCTCATTATATTCAAAATGGAGCACCTACATTAACTTGTGTCTGTGCATGTCAGGAGCAGGTCTGGGCTGATGCAGCCCAACCCTGCTTCCAGTGCAGTTTTCAGAATGGGAGAGGGAGAAGGGAGCTGAGGGAGCTCATTCTGGGGGTTGCCCAGCTGACAAGTGTGTGTGGCAAGACTTCAGTCCACCCCCTTCTTACTCCAGTGCAGGCTGGGGAAACCCCAGAATGGTCCTTCCTCCCCTGTCTTCTTTCTCTCCCATCCTGGGATAGCACTGGGGGGCCCAGAAAGTGGGTGGGGGTAGGGCTAGGGGAAGAGGCTGCAGAGACTCAACCTCTCTTCCTGGATTATCTCCAAATTGGAGCTTGATTTTCCTCCTCCCCCCCCCCCCCTTCCTGACCCAAAAGCTAACATTTGTTGGGTTGGGAGGATCTGTCTAACTCATGGCGCTTTCTGGGAAGCACCATCCGTTAGACCCTAGAGCTGTACTTCTGTCTGCACCCTGAGAGTAGGGGTATGGGTTAAAAGGCTAGAGCCATTGCTCTTTCTGTGCTATAGACACCTCCTTGGGTGGTGACAATACCTGTTTGAAGGCACAACCAGTCTCTGGCAACTTGCTGTCTACCGTCCCCAAGATGCTGAAAGAAGACCGGTAATTGGGATAAGTTGTACATGCCTCGAACTAAAGCATCTCAAAGATTTTGGTCTCTTGCAAGTCCTGACAATGAGACTGCTTAACACATTTTAAAGCGACTAAAAGTAGTAGAGACATTTAAACTGAAATTAATGCAGTGTGGATGGATGTGTTTGGGTCTTTGGGTTTGGAGTAAAATTTGTGGCCTCTGTGTTGCCATGAACAGTCCAGCTACAGTGAGTGTTGTGGGGATAGGCAGGGGTCATTGAGTCTAGTGTATCCAAAGAGTACCCTCAGGAGTAGTAACTGCATTTCCTACCCTGGAAACAGAAGGGTGACTGTAGGGGAGGGGCTCTGTTGCACCCTTGAGTCCTACCATGTGAGTGGGGGACAGGCACCAATCCCATTAACCTTGTGCCTTTGGAATTTTTGCACTGAGCTCAGCTCATACTTGGTGTAGAGAGCCATGGTGATTGAGAGAGTGTTTGCCTCCATTTCCCATCTGTATATGGGTTTTTGTTTTTTGTGTTTTCCTGCCTAACCAATGGGCTTGAAATTTGTAGTCTGTGCAATTGATAATCCAGTGTGTGCCTGGTTTGGAGCTTGATGCCTAGTGTGTTGGTTCTGCTTATTGGAGTTAAGGCTTTTAATGGCAAAGAAAAACTTTGGGGCCTGGAAAGTCAGCAGGGAGGCTGGTTCCTCCTTTGCTTCTAGTAAAGGCTATCTTGTGTGTGACTGGGGGGAGAGAGGAGGCTTTCCTTAAGGATCAAAAGCAGGACTGAGGTTCCTGTTGTCCTCCTCAGGAAAAAGGAACAGAGGGTAGAAGTAAACAAGGCTCTTGCTGTGTCTAGGAAAGAATGGGGTAGAGGGAGGGGAAAGAGATGAGAGCATTGAAGCAAGAGAGATTTGGAACAGAAGGGATATGTTTGAAGGGATGCTTTTGAGCAGGAGACTTCAGACAATCGATGAATGCAGCTTGGGATGAACTAAATTTATGGATGAGGAAGTCTGAGATGGTTGGTACTACTCTGGTCCTTATGTTGGGTAACGTCTTCCCTCCTTCCAGGCTTCTCAGGTATAGCAAACAGTTCTCTTCTGCATCTGAATGGTGGCAGTGTTGCAGATTTAACCCCTCCTTCCCTTCCCACCCCCTGAAAAAGCTTGCTATTACTCCTGTGCCTGTAAAAGACCTGCTTTGAATTAAAATGTGATAGAGTAGGGTTGGCAAATATTACTTTTACAAAGTAAGCTGGTTTCCTCTAATAAGAAAAGGGTTGTCTAGAGTACAGCATGGCGATTTAATCTGCATTATTCTCACATGAATACATTCTTTTTATTGTTTTAAAAAAAGGCTTCACTTAAATTTGTACATATACTAAATAGAGTGCACCAGTATACTAGTGGCATATCGGATCAGCACCAATTAAAAAGAAATTAACATTATTGGCAATCAACGTTTTTGGCTGGTGTAGCCAATTTAATGTCACTGATTAAATGCTGTGTGCATGAGTGCAGTCACAGCATGCACGTGACCGAGAATGCAACCTGGAAGTGTGGAGAGCAGCCTCCTGTTGGTAAGTCGGGGAGGGGGGGGAGACTCAGCCCACAGGGTGAGGGAGCGAGTGGGACATGGGTAGACACTGCCCAGCTAGGGCAGTGAATGTGACCCTGGGAGTGGGGCAGAGCCACAGGTGACTTGTCTGGGGGGTGAGGAGTGGGGGTGGCTCCCCACCACTGCACGCATCCCTGGAGAAGGCATGAGAGGCATATACCCCTTTCTCTCTCTCTCTTCCCCCCCCCCCCCCCGATTTGTTTGTGGGGTGAAGCTGGGCTGCAGGCTCAGGGTCAGGGGCTGTGCCAGCCTCTTCCTGGCGGTGGGGCTGGGCTCTGAGTGGTTGGGGGCAGGGTGGGCAGCAGTGGCACTGGGGGGGGTCGCTATGGGGTGGACATAGAAATATGGGGGGGCACATGCCTCCCCTGGAGTTGTGCACAAAAGTGGGGACCCTCCCCCAGATGAGCTGCCTATGGCTCTTCCCTGTGCCCCACCCTGGGGTTGCATTTCATCAACCTGGCTGGGCAGCCCCTGTCTCACTCACTCCCCACAGATTTACTGACTGGATGCTGCTCTCCAAGCTGCCTGGCTGCATTCTTGTAAATTGGCTATCCGATCAGTATTGGCCAATATGGCTGGTTAATAATTGGCCATCAGTATTAGCCAAGAAAATTTGTATTGGTGCACCCCTAATGTTAAATTGGGCAGTTTTTTTATATAAAATGGTAAAGCCATACAAGTTGTGGCTCTTAAATCTAAGAACAGAAGCATTGTTGGTGACTTCACTCAATCCAGTGGAATTAACTCGGGAAGGCAGCTATCCCACCTGTGGTAGTTTGGTAAATTCCAATGTACTATTGCCTGCTCCCATACTACAGCTGTAGGCTTGTTCCCAGCATAATTTATATCAGTAAGCAAACCTGTTTTAAATTGCATCAAAACATATTAACATTGGTCCATGATCTCAGTACTCAAATAGGCATTGTGTAGCATTTAAAGGCAACCTGAATGCTCTAGCAGCATTCTCTACCCATGCAGCTCAAGCAAGTTACACGATTCTCTTTTATGTTAGTAGAGATACAGCTTTAATGAGCTGTACATCCCATTTAAGAACAAATGAAATGCTTTCTAACTTACAAAGCAAGCTTCATGGGTGCTAGACAATAGGCTGCTTATAACAGTCTTCTTTCTTTTTTTTCTTTTTTGTTTCTTCAAATCAAAGCAGCTTGAATGGTTCACTATTCAAAGCTCTATCCTTCAGCTTTGATATATTTGAGTGCATTATTCCAGTATTATCAAACTCCAAATGAACAGCTGCATAGCTTATCACAGGGACTTTTGGATCTATTAAGTTTTTCTCTTCTTGTAGTTCAGCAATTCAGAATCCAAGCATTTGGTAATTGCCCTTTTAAAATTCTTATTACCTAAGTATTGGACAGTATTAATGGAAACTAAAAGGAAGTAAAGATTGTGGCTGAATTGTATCTTGGGTATCTTTTGCTGCTGTGATAGTGGAGAGAGTAAGATGTTAATCTTGGCCCCAGTTTACAACTTGACCACTTAACAGTGGTGGAGCAGGCTATAGTGTTTTGGTTTATATATATATTTTTTTTTTCTTTGACATAGTGGAATGAATTGGATTTGTCACTGCTTTTTACTTTTAGTAAAGCATAAGCCTCCTGGAGCACAGTAGCTTTTTAGGAAGCTTTGCCCATTCAAAAAAGAACTGAGGCCTAAATCCAGACCCTATATATAAACTTCTGTTGAGATTAACTGATAGGTGGGTGCCTGCATACCTCGTCTGGATCCAACTTTTAATGATAACCCCCAGGGAATAGGATACACAGGGCCATTCTGCACTCCTAATAGTATAACTTGGGAAGAATTCAACTGAAGTTGACCCTTAATGCATCCACACTTGATTTCAGCAAAGCCAGGTCTGCCATGTCTATTTATTTATTTATTACCTCAAAGCAGGTAGTCTAAGGCAATTGACAGAGGTTCAAATAATGGGACATGATCCCTGATCTCAACAATCCCACCTTTGCCATGCCACATGTGCATGGCAGGACACACATTTCTGGGGATTGGGGACTGAACCCAGTTGTAGCATTGTTTGAACAGGAACCTTCCAGACCACCTGGGTTGAAAAAGTTCCCAGAGGGGGGAGCTGATGGACTTCCCAAGACCAGGCTTTATCCGTCTTGCCCCGGCACTTTTGAAGTGCTAGGTCGTGAGGAGCTCTGGGGACCCTCTGTGATGGTTTGGACTGTCTTGTTCCCCCACAGCATTTTAAAATGCCCTACTCCACAGCTCCAGGTGGGGCTGCAGGGCAAGACAGCAAAGGCTGCCAGGTCCAGGGGTTGAAGGTTCCCAGTCAGGGGAGCTGCCAAGCTTCCCTGTGGGGGGACCACTGGCTTACCTGCTGCCCACTTTCAACCTCAGGACTGGGGCTGTCCTGGTCCTGATGTTGGCAATTGGCTGATTGTCAGGTTGGGAGCATGCCACATATTCCATTTATGGCCTTATATGAACCAACAACAAGCATGTTGCCCGTATGTGGAATATCTTTGTGGCTGGCTTGCCACTTTTTAGTGCCATAAATTGGCTGACTGTGTGGCACTGTTACTATTTATGGCACAGTTTAAAAAAAAATAAATAAATAAAAAAATTGTGCCATAAATGTAGTGTGCCAGGGGCCTAAGTCTTTACCCCTCTGGCAATGTCTGCACCACACAATCATGCCTCCTAACTAGTTCAGAGATATTTGCATTCTATCAGGTTACAGATATGGTTTAAATTCTGTCTGCCTCAATTGTGGTTTACAGAAGCAGATGACTTGGCACTGCCTAGCTGTTATATCATGTTTCCTTTATTGAATGGGAAAAATCTAGGTAGTTGTTCCATATTGCTAATTTGGGGCTAGTGAACCTAGTGGCCATGCACAGAGTGGCAACAGTAGCTTGTGAAGGTGAAGGAGATGTACCTTAGAATGGCTTACTTGATAGCTGAGAGAGACAGATCGGGTATACTGATGGGCTTGGAGGCTCCTGGTTGTTTGCCATGCTAAGCTAGTGGTTGGAAGGCAAATGTTGCAAACAAGGGTTTCAGTGAAATGTCACTACCCTTTTTTTTTTTTTTTTTTTGTAAAGGAGGACTGGACAGCAGTAACAGTAAAATAATAGCCACAAAGGGTTTACGAATATGGTATAGTTGCTGCTTCCCTGAAACTGCAGCAGGATATCAAAGGCTATCAAAGGCTGTGACTGATTGAAAGTGACTTGTAGGGTAGTATGGCTGGCTTGTCACCATGAGTCAACTAAGCTTGCAGATTGATGTCACCTCTGATATTATTGTTGGTTTTGTAAAATGCTAGTAGGGGATTGCAGTACAGTAACTAGTTTTGATATGTTTTGAAACTCATGACTTTCAAAGATGCTTTCAAGTATCTATTTAGTTCCACTGATTTGATAAACTGTAAAAGCCAGTTTGATGCTTAACATAGTTTTATTTCCAAGTTCGTTTGATGTTAAGCGTGACTACTTTTGCATTTACTGAAGAGTGTTTTCTGAGATCTGAATGATTTAGTTTCTAATGTAGTAAAAACATTCTTATTTTCCTACTTGGATTTAAATATTAAAATTGGAGTTTGTACACAAAGTAACAACAAAGGAAGAACTTTTTATTTCCCTCTTGCTGATCATCTTTAGAAACAGGTGTTCAAATTTTTGTTCAGTTTAATTTATTCCTTTTATTTTAAGAGAAAAGAAATATATGGTCCATTGGGAGTTGCATGGACCAATATGCTAATAAAACTCATAAAAGGCTTTTTAAAACGTTTATTCAGAGTGGCATGTCTGGCTTTACAGTAGCTGTGTGGGTGGACTGTCCTTGAATTTTGTAGACTTAATTTAGTACTACACAATACCCAGTGATGGAAAACAGCTATAAATTGTCTGTGCGCAGCCATGCATTATTGATAAAGGGTTGTCTAAACTCCACAATTTCTTTATTTGATGTTGTCAGCACAACAGCTGGTTGATTTGTTTAGTGTTTCCTATTTGCCAGGAAGTGTCCCTTTTGTTTGTCAACTCTTAGATTTGGCCCAAAGTCGTTTTTTCTTCTTGTGAAGACAGGTTTCTACCATGAACATAATAGAAGTGTTTCCACAAGAAAGTTCCACTAAAAATACTGTATTTTTTTTAAGCAAACATTTACTTATGTTTTATGTTTCAAATCCAAATATTGCAGAACTAAAGCAAACAGTGAGTTGCACTATAAACAGAAGTCGGCTTCTTTGTTTAATATCAGAAATGAAAAAACAAATATAGCATAAAGTAATATGTTAACTGGATTTAAAAATTCTTTTTTCCTTTAAATTGTTTTGAAGTATAATTTTAAATAAACTCCTTTATAATAACAAACACACTTCTTAATTTTGGCATTCTTCCAAATTTCCAATAAAGTAAAATACCCGATTTTTAAATTTTATCTAGCAGTTACCCCCCTCCCCTGAATACTCTGGGTTAAGATTCCACTAAATAAACTTGCATATAAAACCACTTTTAAAACAAATCTTTGCTTGTTGAATGGCTTCTTGTATCCTCATTCAGAATGGAAATGTATAAAATAAAGCAAGTATATAAAAAAAAAAAAAAAAAAAATAGCAAAGCATCTAAAATAAAAATGATACAAGTGCTCAGTATTCACAATATACATTCAGCCAACAAGATTCTCCTTATGCTAAAATTTCTGAGACGATTAGCTTCCCTTCCAGGTTACTATTCTGACAGTGGGGGGAAAATCTGCAGTTTGCAGTAAACAAAAACTGTCTCCCTCTCTCCAAATATAAGATTTTGTCTGTGCCTGTAATCTCATTTTATCCCTCCTATATATTAAACTATAAATTATTCTTAATAAGAATTTAGGGGTTTTGGAAGTTGTTACCCTTAAAATTTGAGAAGAGAAATGAATGGTAAAATGAAAATCTGTTTATGATGCATAATGCACTGTGCATGTTTATTTAAAAACATGTCTATAGCAGTTTTTTACTCCTTAAAGGCACTGCTGAGCACTAACTCAGTATTTTTGCTTTTCAAATATTTTTTCTTCCTGATAAGAAGTCACAAAACAATTAAAACTGATTCTGTAGCTTCAGTAAGAAGTCAGGAAAAGCAAACCAGGGAAAAGACTAACATGATTGACAGAGGCTTGCTGGAGATTTACATTGAGAATTAACTCATTCTTCAAAACTTTTTTTTTCATTTTCTGATGGGAATTGTGGGGTAAATCAAACACAGTGGTTATGAATGATTAAAATGCAGAAGTTATGAATTCTTATTGACTTTGTAAATCTCTAACTCCTTCCCCTTTAATATAAAATCACTTCTCAAAGGGGTTTTGGGCTTTATTAAACCCTCAGTGTACTGAAGTAAACTATTTTAGCAGCACAGATCATTAATTTCTGTGGCAATAACTAAAGGAAACAAAGCTGGGATTGCAGATAAGCAAACATGGAAAGTTTCCTAATGGTTCTCAAATACCTGATAGCTAATGTCTGGGTATATAATGTATTATAGAACTAGTTACATCTTACATGTAGTTGCCCAATGTTGGCAACTACAGTTTCTGCATTAATAGAAGCAGAGGGATTTTAATGAACCAAGAAACATAAGTATTTGCATATTAATATGTCTATAATAGTTTTGGTCCTTGTCCCAGCAAATATGAAACTGCCTATTTTGCTTAATAAAGCAAAAAAGATTTTGGCTGCCATAATCTCTGTTGAATCTTTTGACTCAATGGAAACTGCCTAAGGGGGGAAAAAAACTAAATAGACACACCAATTTATTTCAGATTGGTCTTCTGTTTCTTAAGAGATAGACAGTCTAACTTGAAAATAGGATTTGCTCTTATTTTTATAATAGATTTTTTTTTTTTTCTTTTGAGCATATCTCTGGCTTAAGTTAGTCTTCTTACAATGAGGCTCCCACACAGATTTTAAACAAGGGACTGGAGCAATAAAAGTATAATGGGGATGCTTCTCATTTACTAATGTATCCATGGACTTCAGTGGAATTGCTTTGAATTTTCACTGTTGTAATTGAAAGGAGCTACTCAAGGCTAGTTTGCCTTCCTAAAAGGGCTTTTCAAACAGCTTATTTCTTGTGTTTAAAAAAAAAAAATAAAAATTTCCTTCCAAGTCCAAGTGGGCCAGTGGTTTTCAAAAAGACTATTTATAAACTCGGTTACAAAGCAAGCAGAATTTTAGGTCAGAAATATTATAAATCTCTTCTGTGTGGGAGAAAAGCCATACTGTGTATCAGAGTGAGGTTATATGCGTCTTTTAGATAGTCTCATCAAACTTGTCTCCAAATCTGTTTTGTAAATTTTTTTTTCTAAATCTGGAGGGAAACTTTAAAAAAATAATGTACAATACTTTTTTTCCCTGTGATTCAATGATCTCCATATTCTTTCTCAGTTTTACAAGAGGTTTTATTTAAGTTTCCACCATCTGTTTAAGTGATTTGGTCACATGACTTAATTGGATCCTTCTAATGATTACCATGAAATCTGTAGACTATCCTGAATATATACTCATTTGACTGCAACTCATGAACACTCATTTGTAGCAACACCTGGTAAGAGCAGTTCCCTGGGAACATATTAAATAGCATGTAATCAGATGACGCTCCATATAATAGCAGCATCCTCGTGGAAAAGGTATGGGGCTCGAACATATTACTACTAGCAGATATAACTTATACTACATGCTCTGTAAAAATGTGACATGGAGCTATTTTAAGTCTTAAGCTCTTCTACCCACAAAGGTTTTCTGGATTATTTTTTTTTTTAACTGTTTTTTGAAGGTTGTTGATACAAGGGCATCAGAAATGGAATGTTACCAATTTTAAAGAGAAAAAAGTTGCCATATTTACTCAAAACATCTAAGATTAGCTGATTGGGGTGGGGAAAAAACCTCAAGCTGGAGCTGCGCTGCTACCTACCCCAAGCCAGGATGGCTCGTTTAGCAGGGGAGGAGGCACACAGCCAGAGGGAACTCAGGGAAGACAACGGGGTGGGGACGACCTGCAGTCTGCCCCCTGCCCTGTGCCTGCCCCCACCTTCCCACCCAGTTGTCTCCTCTCCTGCTTACCTTGAGCTCTGGCTCTGGTACCTCCGGTCCCCCACCCAACCCAGCTAAGAGATGCTACTGCTGTTTTCCTGGGCTGGGCTAAGGCAGGGCCCTCGGTCACTGTTGCTGCTGAGTGCCCTAGAGGAGCAGAACTGCAGCAGAAGGTAAAGAGGGAGGGGTGAACAGGGATTGGGGGGGGGCAAATGAGTGGAAGGGTAAGGCTGCAGGCGGTGGGCAGGCATGGGGAGGGCAGGCATGGGGGGGGACAAGGGGCAGGGGTCTGGCCCTTTGCCCCCTGCTGCTGCTTTTCTACCACAGCATGGCAGGGGAGACAGGGGAGGGGAAATGATGAATTTAATACAACCCCAATAATTGGATTCATAGTGGTTGTCGATTTGGGTAAATATGAATTTTGTTTGTTTTTGTTTTTTAAGTTTTGGATCTTGTGGGCTGGATTGGGCCCAAGGCAGACTCCATTTCCCAGCAGCCCCTGACTGCCTTGCTATAGCTGGTTTCCATCAAGACCCCAGCTCCAGTAGGGCCATGACAGCACAGGGCCCAGGTTTTAATGGAGACCAGCCCCAGCAGCTCTGGCACACAGCTGGCCTGGGATCTTGCAGCAGTGACAGTGTGGTCCAGGGCCAGGGTAGAGCTGTGATCCGCTGCCCACATACCCCAAGCAGGGGCATGCAAGGAGCAGATTGTGGCCCTCTGCCCTGGATCCAGACCATGCTGTCAGCACTGCAAGATCCCAGCCCTGGCCCCAGAGCAGCTCCCTGCACAGCTGCTCACCCTGCCAGCGCTGCTGGGGTTGGTCTGCATGGAAACCCTGGCCCTGTGCTGTCATGGCGCTGCTGCTGTTGGGGTCTCCATGAAAACTAGCTGCAGCAACATATGCAGGGGCTGATGGGAACTGGCTGGATCCACCATTTTTCCTATGCCTGTTCTAGAGGGATAACGAATGTGTTTGATTTCTGGGAAATCCTCCCTTTCCATTCCCTTGCCTAATTCAAAAAAAGTTGCAAGATCCTGCATCTTAAGCTTGCCTATTTGGGAAGGATAGATGGTGCTTATCTTGGTCCAATTAAAATTTATGGGGGAAATAAGGTAGCAGTTGAAGTGAAGACATTCAACTCTTCATTTTGTGTGGCTTTGTTGCTATCCAAAACTTGTTGCTCTGTCAGTTTTCTTAAGTTTTCTGTTTCTCCTGAAATAATGCAGAATGGTATCCAACGGGTTGTGGAATATCACCAGATAAAACACTGCAAATGCAGGGAAGCATGGAGAAAATCCTAACACCACAATATGCTGTAGAAGAATTGGTACAGGGGTCTACCACTGTTTCACAGTGTGGCTTTGAAGAAAACAGTTCACTTATTGTTTGGTTCATTGTTTCAATTCCTGCTCCCAATAGAGAAGATCTGTTAAACTAACCTCACCAGGCAAACCGTCTGTAGAGCACTTCTAAGCATGTAAGTTGCCTTAGTAAACATGTAAATATTAAGTATTTTACAAATGTGTATATCTTAATTTGAGAGGCAAAAATTCTTGTATTGCACAGGTTATAGAGTTGGGAGAGCTGCTGGTGGACAAACTTTTGGGAATCGGGTGCCCTTTCTCAGGTCACTTTGCAATGTACTAAATAATAAAAAAAAATCCTCTCAGGATGAAGTTCTTTTGCAGTTTAAAGAGGCTTTCAAAAATTGGCTCTCTTGTTAGCTCTTCTTTTCATTTTATCATTTAAACCCAGTGCTCTAGTTTTTGACATTACTTGTCTAAAGGGTTTTTAGACTGTAATGATAGTTTTGCACACTTTGTGTACAGTTGGAAAGGCCAGAACATAGTTGGGAGCACTCAGTATGCCAAGAACTTTATTCTTGATGTACTTTAATTTCCAAGTCCATACAGTTTTGAGAACCACAGAGTGAACTAGTTCATATATCATCTGGCTTTCAGTACTACATGTAGATCTTGGAATAGACCTGCATCCTACACATGACCAGTGTGTGGGGTGATGAGTTTAATGCCCCTGTAGTACACCATACACATGTACTTTTTAAAGAGGCATAATGCATAAGGCAGATGCATAATGAAGCATAACAGACCTTTAAGATGTCAGATCAACCTATAATTTATGATTATTGAAATACAAGATTATTGGAGGGAAGAAGGTAGTGTATTGAACATTTGTCTGAAAAATGACTTAAAATGCCAAGAGCAGAGGCTAGGTTGAGCACAAGCTGAACAGATTAGTGCAACTGGAGGCTGAAAGCTTAAGCTTTTCTTTTAAAGATGAGAAAAATGAAAACTGTCTACCTGAAACCCAGTTACTTGGCAGGGGGAAAGCACAAGTCTCAAAAGTAATCTCTGATTTATTACAGGAATCATTTGCAACCAAAATGCCTACCTCCCCAAGATATTTCTGGCAGTTCTTATGGCTTTTTGCAATTGCAGCTTACATACTTCAAAACTCCCTGTGTGCCCTGCCCCCCAATTCCTATGTAGAGGTTCTGCATGAACACAATGGGCAAAGTGACCTGAATGGCTGAGGAAATTGAAAATGGACAACTGGAAAAAATGGGGATTTATCTGATGCTGATTAATTCGACTTATGACTTGAGTTACTAAAAATAAGTTAAAACAGTATCAGAAAGCAACTAAGGTGACTGTGTGCCTCTTCAGATGGGAGTTACTTTTTGTATCAACAGATCAAAAGTAATAGACTTTAGTAAAAGTTTAATTGCCTTAAGAGATTCAATTTAATAAAAACTTGCCGTCTGTCTGAATGCTAGTTTTAGTTTAAAATAATGGCAACAGCCCATGTCTTTCTGTTCATGTCTTCGGTGAAAAACAGGGAGATAAATAACTTGGTTTGATTAGTCACTTGTTTCTAAATCCAAACTTAAGTGTTTTGTAGTCTTTGAGTCTTTCATAGTGATGTTATGAAAGATAGTCATTCTCTAATGCATTTGTTTGCTTCCTTAGACTCCTGACTAATCCAGGCATGTTTAGCCTGGGGATATTATTTTGGGTGTGAACCTTAGTAAGAGTTGCATGCTAAATCATATAGGTGTCAATAAATTTGAGAATGCGCAAAAAAAAAAAAATAAATAAATAAATGAGGGCATCTATTTTACTGTACAGCCTGAACACTTGTTTTGAAATAGATATGTAGCCTTAACCTAAACTTTCTTGGTAGGGGTAAAAAAATATGAAGATTGTCAAAATATTTTAGACTTGTATCATCTCCACTGTGGGTGCTTCAGTAAGGTCTTCTGACTGAATACCTGCATTGTATTATGGTCTTACTGTAGAGTTGACACACCATACTTTGGCAATGTTTCTTTTTTGGAACAGTTGGAAGCAGTGATCCTAAAGCAGATTAACAAATAAGTAGCAAGATTGGATGTTTATAAAACAGTGTCAGTACATCCCACATCATACAGTAATGCAGAAAAACTTAGAAATTATATTTGTATTTGTGATGGTGAAAAATCTTGGGGTTTTATAAACCCTCCTTCCCCTTGCTAGTTTATTTCAGCTGAGACCACCTCAGTCACCTGTGAGCTGTCATGGTCACGACCATAAGGAAAATACTGGCCACTCTTAGTTTTACATTTCTCAGTGGTTGGTTGGGTGAGTAATTTTCAGTGGATGTAGTTCAACAAATAGATTTTTTTTTTAAAAGTATACTTGTCATGAATATGGACTTCAGACTTATTCTTAATGAGCAAATATCAGAGAAGCAGGACAACTTTGATTTGAGTGGTAATAATGTAGTTTTGTTTTTGTTATACAATAAGTTTTAGTCACTGGAGTGACTAAACCGTCCCCCCTCCTTTTTTTTCCTGTTATTTTTGGCTGCAGGTAAGGGAAGAGGGGAAGCAAGTGCCACTAACTCTTTGGGTTCTGGGGCCTCTCTGGAGCACTTCTGGAAGCCACTAAGATTAATGCCACTGTCACAGGGGCTTTGGCACTTGCTGCAGTGAATCCTGTGGGCTAAATCTGGCACATGGAGGTGGGTAGTGAGAAGCCCCAGGAGCCAGATGACCTGCCTCCACAAGTTGGATCCAGCCCACAGGCCATTTGTTTGCTACCCCTGATTTTTATAACACATGCCTTTCAAAATAAATTGAATTGACAGATCGAGATGGGATTGTTTGAAGGGAATGTCAAAAAACAATTTGTGATTTAATGGAAAAGTAGGGGAGCATCTGGCCTCTACACTTCCTTGGGCATTTCTCTAAGGCATGTGTATTGAGAAGCACAGCCCTATCTCATTTTGACTTCCAATTAGTTAATGATTACAAGTATTAATGGCACTTGTGCCTAATACAATCCAGGCAGTAAAACCTCATTAAAGATAGGTCAACTGAAGGACCCTAGGGCGGAGAAGGGGGAGAAATATGTGACTAGGGCTGCATCTACATGTATGCTTTAATTTGCATTAAAGCGTCACTATAAAGCCATGCTATTTAATTACTGCACATTAAAATAGGCTAGCACATATTAAGCATCACTGAAAAAACTGTGCTCTTTAGTTAATGCACATTAAGACAGGAAAACGTGTGTTTTCCTAGTACATCACAGAGGAGGTACTAGAATTTTAATGTGCATTAACTAAAGTGTGTTAGTGCACATATAGACGCATCCTAGGAGATTGCAGACTACCAGAATTGGCAGTGTAGCTCCTAGCTGTTGTTCAGCAGGACTCCAGAACCCAGGGAGTCTGGATTTAGCCCACATAGTCTAAGGAGTTTGACAACACTTTCTAAAGCATAGGTTTGTATAGTCATCTCATCTTGTAACAGGATTTGGTTCTGTGCAGACACAAATTGAACCAAACTTTGTAATAGCAAAGGTAATCTGTGCACATGTTGAGTAGTAATGATGCAATGTAAGTTTGGTGGGTGGGCCTGGGTTTGGTTTTAAGTTTTTTACAGGGGTTGGGAGTCAACAACAAGGTCCAAGCTGCTGCTGCTGCTTTTCCTTGTGCTGGCACAGTGAAAGCACCTGCTGCCATTTTTCCCTGCTTCTTCATGGAGAGTGTCCACAGCTGACACTCATCCTGACGATGGCAGGGGAAAACAACTGCTGTGGAAGCCCTCTCCTGTTCCAGGGAGAGTTACTGGCTACAGATGCTTCCTTGTGTGACTGCAGAAAAATGGTGGCAGTGGGTGTCTTTCCATTGCTGCCACTAGGAAAAGCAACAGTGGCAGCTGGGCTCTCTCCCACCTGCTTCTGACCTGGAACTGAATCAATCTGGTGGCTGAACCCCCACATCCATGGGCTAGATGAAATGGCCCTGCAGGCTGGTTATGGCTATGGTCTGTAGGCTGCTGACCCCTGGTGTAGATTCAGTCTTTGTCAGTCAAAGCAAAGTACTATCCAGAGGACAGAGGTTTAGGGAAAAGCCCTCAAGTTACTTGATCAGATAATACAGCTGTCTTGGAATAGTAGTTAGACTATCCTGTAATCTTAGGAGAAGGCCCAGAGTTTCTGTTTAGGTAGTGGTGGCTTCATTTTCTAGCAGCTGAATCTGCTTTTCTTAGTTGCTGTTTCAATTTGACTCCATAAGATTTTTTTGGTATATAGCCAGGCAGAAAGGAGACTCGCACAAAATATAAAATTAAAAAAGGAATGATAAGAGTTTGGTTTTTTGCATCTTTGTATATGCCTCTCTGACACTATGGTGTACACTAGAAGTGACCTGGAATGCTTTAAACCTTGCCTTGACTGTGTTGCGAGTGCTTTATATTGTGTGTTATTTGCTTAGTGTTTGAAGGAACCAAGTCCAAAAAGCCGAACAAACTTCAGAAAATGCGGTAAGCTGGATTTCGGGGAAGACTTGCAAGATATGAAGCAGAGTGCTTGGATCCAGGCTAGGTGGTGAACTTTTAAAATTAGCCTAACTTGATTTCTAGGAAGCATTAGGAATTTAAAGTTAAACAAACATTTGGTAGGGGAAACCCCATTTTAACAGAATGGTCAAACTTTCCTTTTTTCTGAAAGTCTGCAATTCAGGAAGATGGCTACTTCCAGTACTATCAGGCATGTCAGGTACCTCTGTCTCTTCTGTGCACCTATGTTTTATTTTAAAATTGCAGAAAGTTCCTGCAGATTTTGAAAATTTCTCTGATGTTGATGATTATTTCAGGGCAATAGCTGGGAATCACATTTTATTGTAACAAAATCTAATGCTATATCTTAGCTCTGTCTGTTGGTTTTGTAAAGCATGCATAAGCTTGAAAAGCAAACCGTTGCTTCTGTTGTACATTGCTGATTTGCTTTCTTTCATTCAGTTAAACTGCATCTGTCACTTCAGTAAACACTAAATAGTAGTCTGGTAACCCTGGAATTTAATAGAAGACTGAAGTATAAGGAAACTCGTGATTCTGTCATGAGCCTCGCAACAATTCCCTGAAAGAAGATAATTATTTTATAAGCTATTGTGTAGGTTTTTAGCAAAGGCTATCTTTTCCCCCCTCTCAAGTGACAATCTTAGCTCCAATATGCTTACATTTACCTGTATTGTCCATTAGGTGGCTCAGCACCTTGGAGTTGAGCATCCTTTTGTAATGCATGAATGTGAAGGTGTATTTTTTTTAAAAGGCATCAGCTTTGTTTGTGACTACTTAGGTTTTAGTAACAAAATAGGTTGGGTGAGATGGAAAGGCTGAACCTAATTGGACCAGATCTTCAAAAGATCTTTAATTTAAAAGCTCTTAATGGAAATTTTTGAATACTAATAAGCACTTATAAATATCTAGCCTCAAATCTCAGGTTAGCTTAAATTTATTTCCTGTCACTGAGAATGTGAATTGCAGTATTATTGTGTATAGTGCAACTAGTGATGCTAGGAAGAGCTGCCATAATAAATGTAGCATGGAGTAGGGTAGTGGGACTAGTCATTTGGCCAGTGTGCCACCCTAATCCCCTTCCTCTGCCTGATCTCCTGCTCTTCGTTTTGCTTCCTGTCCAATTTGTCACTGTTCTGTCTCTTCCCTTCCTGATCTGCTGCGTGCCCTACACAGGTTGCTTTTGTCATACGTTGGCCAACACTGGATAAGGGCTTCCTTTGTGAAGTTAACAGAGATGTCTGTCATTGCAAAACTGTCTCTCCTTAAATAAATTCTCCCGCTCAGTATGCCTATTTGAAACCTGAATGGAGGCACTGCTGCCTTCCTTGAATGTGTAGGCAGATGGACCAGCTGTTCTGGGTAAAGTAAATGATTGCAATTCAATTCAACAGGGAATGAATGTGGGAGCATAACAACAGCTCAAGTCAATATAAACTATTTTACTTTTCATCCTGAGGTTTTATCCAATGTTGCTGGGTTCATCTGAAAAGATTCTCCCTAAGGAATGTTTTAAAACTTGGAGGCAAATAAAAATGACCCTCTAGAATTAACTAAATTGGGGTCATCAGCATCCCCTGCAATACTCCTTGTAAGGGGAGAATAAGCATAACAGATGTGTATTGTCCTCTCCTCGATACTGGGAGATAAGGTTCAACCTGAAGCTTAAACTTTCCAGTGGCAGTCCCCTTTCAAACTGTTCAGCATGAGCCACTAACTGCAGAAATCCTGGAGATGTTGCTTTTAGCACAAAACTTCGAAAGATTGGAGGGTCTTGCTGCAAATACAGAAGTTTGGGGGGGGGGACACTAAAGGTTCTGAAATGTCCCTAGGGTCTGGAAAAGGAATGGGGAGCTAGAGAGGTGAATAAGCAATTTCAAAGTAGTGTTGCAGCAAAACAGTTTAGTGTATTGTTGTACTCCAGAGATTCAAAAGATTCTACAGTATCTATCTACCATGTAAAATTTCACATGAGCATTCATGTGAAATTTCCACAGCATTAGCTATATACTGTCACAACCTTTATATGATGCTGTTTAAAATAACTGAATGATTCTAGACAACTTGTGTAGTCTTGGTTATGGCTTGTGTGTGAGAGGAAGAATGTGAGTATATTTGGTTACCTAACTTAATTCATCATGACTGTTTTTGCAATTCATTTCACTGAATATAATGTTAGCTCACTGATGCTCTTGAAAGCATTTTCATGCAACTTTCCTGATGATAGGAGCTTAAACTGGAGACTTAAAACATAACCTAAAAATGGAAAACTTTGGGGCTGACAGTCTAGAGGGACTGGTGGGAAGTCCAAACATGAAGAAGACTTTAACTCTTTTTGTGTGAGATGTGATCGTCTCTTCAAAAAAAAAAAAAAAAAATCTTATGCTTGCCACAGAATTAGTGAAGACAGGTATCTGATATCATAGTTTGCCCAAAAAGTAAAGTGATTGAGCTTAGCAAATCCTTGTGCTGTCCATGTACAGGATAAGTGTGTGTGTGTGTGTGTGCTTGCTAACATTTTGCTATATGCAAGTTCTGGTGCATACTTTGCAAGTCTGAATGGAGCAGAAGTAGAACTCAGTATTTTAATAGGTCCCCATCCTGCCTGCTGGATCCCTTTGCTTCTGTTTCCTTTTTTTCCTTCTGGTTCTACATTTTGTATTTATGCACCAGAGGACATCTGGCCATCAGAATGCTAAAGCATGTAAGACTTGGCTGCAGGATTTCAGGACCCTGGCTTGTTTTAGGCTCTTCATAATAAAATTCCAAAAGGCAGTAGGAGGAGAAGCATTTGCTGGGAAGGTTTCTTGAGTCTATTGCATCACCATTGTTAGAAAGATTTTCTTTACAAGAAAAGGGAGTGGATAGCCCCTGGAACTTATTTAGCAATCAGTCAAGAGTAAACTTTTTAGCCTAGGGCTAACATTTGGGGACTGTCCAGACTAGCCTTCGCAAATATGTTGATGACTTTGGGTTAACTGGCAGTTTTTTTCAGCTATAGCTTTTCATTGGAAACAGCCTAATTTAGAGGCACTTTGATTCTGAAGGGTGTGTGCACTAGAATGAGGAGGAACATGTGTGTATTTGATTACTTAACTTCCTTTGTCATGAATAGGATCAAGTTGTGATGTATATTTAATCTATAGTAGTATTACATCAAAGCAGGCATCATTCTTTAGAATAATTCTTTACTTCTTTCTAACACCCATTCTTCAAATTCTATTATGCATCTTTGAGGAAGATAATTTTCAACACTAATTTGAAATGGAACTAATAAGCAACCAGAATTTTTGGTCAAAGATCTTTCCTTAATAAACATGTCAAGCAGATGTAACAATGTTCAATGCTACCTTTACTGTAACATTTTGTTTCTTTCAACATGTTCTGCTCAGGAGCAGGTAACCCCAGCACTCTTTCCTGCCCAAAGCAAGGGGTTGGACTCGATCTAATAAGTCTCTTCCGACCCTAGAAATCTAAATCTATGTCTTTCTCCACTGGCAAGATCAGTCTGTCCATGTGACAAGATTATGGAAGCCTCTTTTGAATAATTTATGTTGGTATGTGTGTGTTACCTGCTGTAAAGTACCAGATATGGTCATATTGCTTGTGCTGACAGGTCATCAAATAAACAACCTTGTCTTCTGTTGTCTCACATTTTTGCACATAATTGGATTGTTATGTATGCTGCTCCACTCGGCAAGATTCATTAATGCATTTCCCCTTGAGGTGTTCAATACACTCCTTAATTTTCATGTCATACTTTTTATCCAAGAGCCTCTAAGCAATGTGTAATCTGTTGGGTGGGGTGTCACCTGGTCATAAAGCCTGAACAGTTTCTGTTCTGAACAAATCTAAGGAAAAAATTTATTGCTTTTATGTATCAAACAATTTACTTTTCTAGCATTTGCCTCCCAGACTGTACACAGGACTAGCAGTTTTGGCCTAAATGGAAGTGGGTTACTTGCAATTCATAGTCTAACAATCTTGTACTAGATTGAAACAAAAATAATAATCACTAGCAATATTTGACAAATCCTTTTGTGACTGTTAAATGCAAATAGATTAATTTTAAATAAATTATTATAAATAGTTTAGGGATTCTATATGAATTGGATAGAATCACTTTAAATTTCAGTGCCCCCTAGTGGGCTTTCTGAGCTATTAATGCAGAAGCCACAAGAACATAATTTGTGTGTGTAGCCAGGCTTTGTCTGTTTGTATGTCATAAATAAAAAGTATGTGCGTACATGCAGATGTCGGAACAGAGGATACAGCCAAGTTTGAATTGAGAATGGGAATTCTGCATTGTTTCTATCTGTGCAAAACAGCCCTCTGAGGCTGATCTGAATTGTAACTCTGCAACTGTCCACCAACAGAGTGGTGGAAAAAATAGCTACACACTATGCCAATGTATACCTTCTGTAGAAAAGGTGAAATTTGCAGTCCTGATGAGATTGTGCTGAGTTCAGTGGTACCATTTTTTTGCATCTGCTAGAGCAGTGGCTCTTGACCAGCAGGCTGTGGAGCTCCCATGGGTAGGGCATAAAGTGGGGGTGGACTTGCTTAATGCCACTCCTGTGTCCCACAGTGCCAGTCAGTGTCTTGTTGAGATTCTGTCTTCTGCCTCTCTAATGGGAAACAGAGCTTGCCAGTATGGCTTTGTAGGTCGCCTAATTAGCCCAAGTGCAGCACTGTAGGGCTGCAGCTATCCAGCTTTTTGTTTCAGAGCTAGTGCATGAACTGCTAGCTTCTTGTTTCTGCAGTACTCCTGGCAAGAGGGCCACAAGAAGTAAGCTGTGGGGCTGGTATTAGGTTAGAGGGGAAAGGTGCTCTGTGAACGTAAGAGGGAAGCGGGCTACTGGGCTATGCAGGTTTTGGAAATAGATACCGAGGAGTGAATACTGTGATGTCTAGACCAGGATGTTCAGCCACTGGCCTTCAGGCCATATTTGCCCATGGAGCCATTTCATCTGGTCTGCTGGGTTCTCCATGGGTCAGAAGATTCGGCAATGGGAGAGCCAGTGGCAGCATTCATTGCAGCTCCCTTGCTAAACTTCTAGAATTGTGGGGATCGCAGGGGCCAGATAGCATGGCCCTGCGCACTAGACTAGTGGTGCTGGGCCTGATCTGAGTGCTGACTGCCCCGCAAGGCATATAGCCTGCAGGTTGGCTCCATGTCACTAATTTGGCTCACAGGGCTGAAAGTTTGAGCACCACTTACCTAAGTTAAAAAAACAGGAAAACTGCAATTTCCTAATTTGCCTACTAATCCAAGTGGGGTATCACTAATCAGGTGGGAAGAGTGGAAAGGAAGGTATACAGGTGACACACAGATCATATCCCTGTTGATTTTTTTGTAGGATTCATTCACTTGCCTCTCTAAAGTATCTCTGAACTGTTTAAGTCTTTAAGAGGCCACCCTGTCTGGCCTTTTGCTCCATTTAAGACAACTAGCTACCTTTCTTTAACTCATTCATTAATGTGCATATAGATACGTGGTGGTTTAATTTTGTAACTGGGCAAAAAAATGGATTCGCATTATCTGGGGCTATTTTCTATAAAATTGCCCTAAACTTCCATCCCTCTCTTCCCTTCCCCTGCCCCTCCAGGTGAAGTACAGATGACAGCTATACAGGCCATGGGGAAAAAAGGAGATATTATACAGAACAACTGTTATCAAGCCTTGCAATGTTAAATGAACAAGTGACGTTATGAATAAGCAGACCAGTAACTCTCAACTTCAAAGTCTACTGAGAGCCCCCAACCTGACAGGAGGCACTAGCAAGGGTATGGTGATATGTTAATCAGTGTTTACTTTACTTTTCTCTTTTTTTAAAAGCAGTTTAGGATTAAGATATTGACTGTGTCCTTCTTTATCAGAATGTGAGTGCCCTTGGAAATGTTCTCCTTCACCCCTTCAGCAGGGAAACTTCATTTGCAGATGCTGTTTGTGACTCTGCTATGTGTATAAATATACTATTTAAATAAGCAAGCCCATTTGCAGTGCTAGCTATATATATATATAAAATAAATAAATAAATAAAATTGCATCCTTCTCTAGTCCATGCTGATAGTGCAAAAAGCAATATGGCTTCATAGGTTGCTGAATCTTCAGACTTGTTTGGGTTTTCTCAAGGTGTGTGGCTTAGTGTGGGCACTTTGCCACAGGGTGCCTTGCCTAGATATTGAAGCGCATTATCTACAAACAAGTCCTGTCCTGGGGTTCTCCCACGCAGCCCAGCAGAGCTGGCAGAGCACTTCCATGCTTTGATATTTAGGCAGCAGTTGTGGATAAGTTTGGACATGTATCTGTGGAGGTGGGGTAGATAGCTTGTATGTACTATGATCTGAAACGCCTCTCCAAGTAATTGGGCAACCCTGAGCAAGGACAGAGTATGACAGGGCTTTCATAGAATCATAGTAAGTTAGGGTTGAAAGGGACCTCAAGAAGTCATCTAGTCCAACCCCCTGCTCAAAGCAGGACCATCCCCAACTAGTTCATCCCAGCCAAAGCTTTGTTCATCTGGGTTTTGAAAACCTCCAAGGATGGAGCTTCTACCACCTCTCTGGGCAACCTGTTCCAGTGTTTCACTACCCTCCTAGTGAGATGATTCTTTCTAATATCTAACCTATACTTCCCTTGCTACAACTTGAGACCATTGCTCCTTGTTTTGTCATCTGCAACCACTGAGAACAGCCTAGCTCCATTCTCTTTCAAACTGCCCCCCCTTTCACATAGCTGAATGCTGCTGTCAAGTCCCCTCTGTTTCTTCATCTCTAGACTAAATTCTAGTTCCCTTAGTCTTTCCTCAAGTCATGTTCCCCAGCCCCCTCACCATTTTTGTTGGCTCCTGCTGGACTCTCCAACTTGTCTACATCCTTTTTATAGTGGGGGGGGGCCCCAAAACCGAACACGGTACTCCAGTGCTGAATAGAGGGGAATAATTGCTTCCCTTGACCTACTGGCAACACACCTACTAATACGGCTGCTCATACCATTACATTGCTAGCTTCCTGATGAGAGTGGAGGCTAGTGCTTCCTGAACTTGCGTTGATGTTGCTTGTTACTAACATTCAGTTGTGCCACCAGCAGTGTTTAAAAGATTTGGTCAAAGTGTCTCCCCATTTGCTACCCAACTGCTTAGCTTTCAGCCTCTGAGCTTCTATATCACAACATCACTGTTCTGCCATCACCACAACCTTTTACAAAACATTAGATAAATTTTTAACTTGCGGTGCAGGAAAAAAATGGCTTAAAGGACCTTTAAAAGGCCCGAGTCCAATACTAGTATATCCCTCTTTTCCTTTGCAGGTCACCTTTTTAAGTATAAATTTGGCAGCATGCAGTTTCAGATAAGTATTCCTTGATACAAAAGGTACCTTTTAAGTACCAACTGCCTGTTTCTGCAAGCTGTGATCAAGTGGTTACTATTGTAAGCTGGCTCCAGTTTGCCTGAGACAGTGCAACAGAATGATTTTATAGATAAAAGGAGGGTCTGATAAATGCACAGATGGGTAACCTCTCATGACATTATGCAGGAGGCTGAAAAGATTTTTATTTATTTATTTATTTATTTATTTATTTAGTTTTGTCACAACTACTAGAGTGTAGTCAATAGTGACTCCTGTCAGGAGGCTAGCAGTATAATCTCAATAACCTTTCTCACTGGGAATGGCATCCTGTCAACCCAGCTTGCCTTTTAGTAGACTGGGGAGGGCTGGCAAGAGTGTGACTGTCAGTAACAGGCCCTCTCAGTTATACATGCAACAATTTTATTGCTAAAGAAAAAAGTAGTAATAAATATAAATGACTTCTGGCTTGCAAAGCTACAGTGCTACCTTTTTCACTTATGCCAAAGGTACGAGTGACAGTAAGTGACAACTTTGTGGTCTTGTTTACAATGTTTCTTGTAATAATTCCAACTGTCTTCAAAGTAAGCTCTCATTGCCAAATGGAAAAAGCCTTTCTTCCCCTCCTTCCCACCCCAGCCCCCTTTTTTAAAAATATTTTTGTATTTATTTTTCTTGAACCTGATAGGAAGTGGCAGAGACTGCCCATGGAATCTGCTGGGACATGCCCTCATGAACTTTTAAACAGAAACAAACACAAATTTTAGGTGACACCTGAAAGCATCAAACCACAGAATCGGGAGTGTGCACAACAACTATATATGGGGTTCTGTGACTTCTTTTCAAAAGCTTTGAAGCAGTTGGCACTCCAAAGCTAGCTGGAGTCTGATTTCCTCTCCTCCCACTTTTAGATTGTGCCATACAGCAAAAAATGTGGCGTTTTAAACAACTTGGCAATGCACAGGTTCCTGACCAAGCCATCCCTGTTGTCTTAATGCCTTCTCCTTTTCTACATCTTTAATAAATTAAACCTGCCTGTATGGTTAAACAAAATAACTCTCCGTACCATCCTGGTGCATTGGCAGAGGCTATTATAGCTTCCTGTTCTTGCAGTCTGTAGATCAGCATGTCTGTAAACTCCTAATAGAGGTTAACGTGGTTCTAAATTCATGTGAATTATTTTAAATGGGTAATTTCAGAGTCCTTCTGGATGAAAGGCACATGGGCAAGCATGCACACTTATCCACTCACTCCCATTAGTAGGAGAAACTACAAACAATACAGAGGGTACTTCAGCTATAGCTGAGAGAGAGGCACTTAGGTGAAATGCAAATGCTTGTTTAATAGTACAGCAAGCATATAAATATTTTTAAGAATAGAAAATGGTCACTTTAGATGACTGAAACTTAAGGGGTTTTAAGTAGGAAAAATATGGGGCACTTGTACATTTGCTTGCATAGCTCCAGGTGCTTTTAAAAGAGTCCAGTGCTGCGGTTCATACATTTATGTAAATTGCAAAATATGCATCAGTGTTGAGAAAATGGTAGCAGCGCTGTTTTGAACTAAAACACAAATTCAAAAGCACGCTGCCACCATTTTGTCAGTGCTGATGCGCGCTTTGCCATTTATATAAATGTTTGCACCACAGAGCCGGGGACATCACTTTGCATGCAGAGCAGACTCGGAGATCTGGCGGGTTGGAGCAGACGAATCTATGTGTATAAATGCCCATTGTCTGCCAAAATCAGGTCACAGACTCGATTAATTTGTATGGACCACAAATAGTCCAAAAATGTGTTTTTAATATCCTAATGTTGCACTGAAGATTCAGAACAGTGTGGACTAAAAAAGCTTGCTGTTATGGTCTGAATGACCAGCACAATTTCTTTGGCAACAGACTTTCCTTAGAGTCCAGAAACTGTCAGCCCTTGTTGTTTTTATCTGACAGCAATCACAGCCAGAAGTACTTTGGCTTCAGTCCCAACATAATGATTGATGTAATACATAAATAATAATTTTGTCTTAACATTTGCCACCCTTTTGGGGTGAGGTTGCATTTTTTTCCCTTGGGGCTGACACTTGCTGAATGGATTTCATTCTGTTCCCAGACACACCTTGTCAGTATAACTGGTATTATTAAAAGGAGAAAATTCTTGTTTCTACCGCCATAATTAAGTAAACAACTTTTTTTTTTCCCTTCTATTTTTGCTTTTCCTTCCACGGTTTTTCACTTCATCTTTCTGCAGAGGTATAAGAATGAGGTTTATGGATTATAGCTGCTCAGTAGAATTGTTGGAGATGTTTTGATTTTCCTTCCCCCTTATCTGGTGTCTTTTTTTTCTCCCTTTTTTTAAAGAATAACTTTTTCACTAGATGGCAGTATGGAGAGTTTACTCTGAGTAAACCAAGTTCTGGAACTCTACTGAGTGGCCTAATACCTCTTAGAATCATGAAAAAGAAGTCTTCTAGTCCAAATGTTTGTTTATGGCAGGATCATCCCTATCTAAATTAGGTTATTCTTAAAATGTAGAGGGGTAGATAGCTGTGCCAGTCTGAAGTCAGGCAAAACGTAGGGCAGGGTCACTCTTTAGACTGAATCAGAGAGGCATAAGATTTTGTAGGCAACAGCCTACAATGCCAGATGACAAAGTAGGTTGTCACAAAAGCTTATGCCTCTTTGAACCAGTTGATCTCTAAGGTGTGATCTTGCTCTGGCTTCTGCTTAGTACTAAAACTGCATGAACAACCCTCTCACATATGTACCAGGCACAATGCCCCAAAACACAATGCCAGGAACACCCTAACTTGCCACAGATAAAGCAGGGAGATGAGGGTACTGTCAGTGTCCTGTTGCTTCAAGGACAGAAAGTCATTTGGTAAAATAGACTTTAGAGGTCCAAGGAGGAGGATTATGCCCCTTCCTATAAAGGAAGGCAAACCACCCCCACCCCACCTCCAATGCCGTTCTGGGGCTGGTTGCTGCATTTCATGGCCACTGCTAGGAGGACTTTTTTTAAACACTTCAATGAAGGTCTCTAAAAAGCGATAAACTGAGGAAAGAGTTGGATTTCACGGCATTTATGTTTCTATTATGTAAGGGCAACTTTTAGAGTTCCCTGGCATGACTATGGAAGGCAAGATTTATGGACTTGGTCCAGAAATATTAGGACAAGCTAGGAACTTTTAGTGTAGCTCTTAGACCTACTATCATAACACGAAGTCCATTACTAGAGCCAACTGAAGAAACCTCAGTGGAGTTGTATTGTCAGAATACCATTCTGTTGATACTGTTCAGCTCCATTATAATAGGTTGCTTTGCTGGAATCAGTCTGAAAGGGAAAAAGGAATAAAGTTCTGACAATTTCGCAATAACCTACTTGGATATTTCGAGAGAGAATTTCAAAATTTTCAGAGAAGGCAGGCTTCTAAACACTTAATTTTGAACATGTATAGAAAGTCATTTTGATTTATTTTTCTATTATAGTAGACCAATTTAATTATTATAAATTTGAATAAAAAGTATTTTAAAATAAAAATCAAAGAAGTTTCAAATGATATAAATTCAGATTTCAATTTGAAATACTTTTCAAAGTGGATTCTTTTCACTAGTATTTGCTGTTAGACCTAGTTGGGAAACAGACTGAAGTCTCAACATTTCTCATTTATATGGATAACTCAACTTATCTCCTCCTTTTTTTTTTTTTTTTTTTTTCCTTTTGGTTCTGAATTCAGATAAAGACACAAATCTCAAATTAGTTTACAAAAAAGTTTCAAAAACTTCAGGTCATAGAGTTAAAATGTTTTGTTTTCATTTGATTCCAGGCCATAATCTTTTTTTAAAGTGGTACGTTTAAAAATGAAAAGTTGAAAAAAAAAAAAAAAAACCTATTTATTTTGACGCTGAAGTGCCATAACAGAATGATACGATTATCAGAATTTCAACTTTTTTTTTGACAGTGAAACTTCATCAATCAATAGTTCTTGAAAAAATGATTTAGTTCCCCCTTTGGAAATAGTTGTAGCTGGCCAGAGTCTCTGAAATACTTAATCAAGAAGAACTATTGCAACAAAAACTTATTTGTGTAGCTCTGTCCACTTTTTTTTTTTTTTTAACTGTAAGGTGATTTCCCTCCCCACCCACAAACTAGAATGGAACCTAGGTTGTTTTTTTTTTCCCCCTCACAGCAATATCTTGTATAAAGCAGGACTGCTCAACCCCTAGCCATAACATCTGGCCTGCAGGGCTTCCCACGGGTCAGGCAACTTGGTAGTGGGGGAACAGTGGCAACTAGTACTGCCACCCCTCCCCTGCTGCCAGATTCACAAGCCCCACCTGGCCAGATCAGGGCTATACCATGTCCCTTTTCCCAATGCAGCTGGTTTGGGGCTGGGCTGCCCCCTGCTGCACCCCATATTGGGTCTACTGACTGAATCCAGCTTGCAGATGGACTGGGCACTGTCCACCTGGCTTCTGGGATAAAAAGGTTGAGCACCACTGGTAGAAACTTTTTCTGTGTTGTACAGTTGGGGGCAAAGGCATGGTACACTTAATTTACTGTCTTGTGATCATGGCTAGCTTGCTCATTTTGTTTAAATTCTGTTTTGGGAATGGGCACCAAAGGATAGGAAGACGCTGACTATCAAGAACAAGTCTGTTCGATTAGTAACTACTGCTGCTACCTGCCATTCGGGGGGGAGGGGTGTTGCATGTCTACACATGCAATTTATGTGAAGCAATAAACTTGGTTTCCTCAGTTTATCAGCAGTTTGAGCTGGAGTAAACTACTCCTGGGCACAGCATCTGTGTGTGCTCCCAGAACAGCAGAAATTTGAGCTGGGGTGGAGCAGGCCTATGCTGGCAGAGGTATGGGGAGGTCGGCTCTGGGAGGTAATGTTGGGAGGTAGAGGGCCTGGTTGAGGCATGAGGGTGCTGAAAGTGCGGAGCCATGTGGCTAGGTGGCTTATGGGAATCTGGCTTCCAGCTGGTTGGGCCAACCAGGAACAATTTATGCCCACTGTCATGTGTGTTTTAATCACAGTAAATTACCCCAGTATAGGACAGTACTGTCCCTGTCATACTGTAGTATTAGTCTATTGTGGCCTAATACAGTCGCACATATAGGTGACACTACTCTGCAGCTAATTAACTGCAGTAAAGTGCATGTGTAGACGTGGCCAGGGATGCCTTATTATAACACATCAGGATTAGATAATAATATAATAAAGGTGAAGAAGACTAAGGGGAAACCATGGATCCATTGGGATCAGTGGAAACTTTGCTGCCATTTTCTGTGGGACACAAGTTTTATCTTTTAAGTGTAATTTCTTAATAGTAACCTTGTTTTGTTAATTTTAAATTCGCTATTGCTATTTTGCATGGAAAAGAATTGAATAGGAGACTGAATAGTGTTGGCACATTGAAGAAGAGAATCTGAAGTCCCTCTCCAAGTCAAGTCAACTTGAATCTACAAGACAAGGGGGTGGCAGTATGGGGAGACTGTCACTGGCTTTTTTCTATTCCAGAACAGCTTCTTAGTGTAGCTGTTTAAGTTGCATCATATACTTCCTGCCTGTCAGGGCTTGTACTCCTACAGAGAGAGAGACAAAGAGACAAGAGATTTTTCTCTTCAAAAGAAAGTAAGGCAGTGAACAGTAACACCACTTAGTTTTGTTTCAAGATGAAAAAACAAATTACTGTCAGATGTAACAAATTTGTTTCTAATTACTCACCTGACATAGCTTGAGTGGGGGGAAATCACTTGAGTTCTTAGACAAAAAAAAACCTTAACCTGTGCCTTGGGTAGCTGAAGCATAAATTTTAATATAAAAATGATGATATTTTGGAAACTTACTGGAGCAATACAATTCTAATTCCCAAGTAAAGGTCTTTGAAGGTCTAAGATTAAAAAAAAAAAAAAAAAATCTCCTATTTTTACCAGAAAGAATATGGCATATAAGAATCCACTGAAGTTCCCCCTTAGTTTGTAGTCAAAATATATTTCAAAGACAGTCTAGGATATTATTTAGCCTAAAAGAACTTTATTGTCTTCATTTTTAATGCATGTATAAGTTTTTCTGCAGCTCTTCTGTATTTATCAAAAGTAAATGAATTAGCAAATATTACCATTGTTTTTAATTTCTATTTGATTTTCACCTTCAATTTTCATACACTAGTACAACTTGGAATATTTGGACTTCAAACACTTGATAGGAAATATTTTATTTTGAAAACCAATTTCCTTGGGATTCTTTGGTGTTTTTTACACTGAAAATGCTGTCGTCTGTCTCAGGTCTTAATATTTAAAATAAAAAAAACTGAAGCCCAAAATGACTCTTTTTCCAAGCATACATTTTCAGTGAAGTGACTTGTTCTACCAGAGATAAATGAAAATACAAACCTTCTTCAATTATGAAAATTATAGCAGATTGAGTAATAAATAGTTGCATCTCTTTTTGCAACTACTGTATGGTTTTTGCAGTCACATGCTTTTATATAACCAAGAGAACGGAAGTTTGTGGATATTCCAAAACCTTACAATTTTTATATAAATATGCTGGACTATATTAATGATCCATGCATAAGTCAAATCCGGTTCATTTTTGTTTCTTGTATCTCAAAGAGTTCTGCTCATACTTTTTAGCTTAGAATTCAGTTCATATGTGTCACAACCCAAAGTTGTGATTTTTTGTTTTGTGTGTGCTTTGGCACTGCTAAATTATTTTCCCGCTAAATTGCAGCTTCTTTGCACGGTGGAGTTTTCTGCTGCAGAGGAGAACCCCGGTGCAACAGAGAATTCCCGCCAATTTGTAGCTTTCTTTGCATGGTGCATTTCTTTTTGCATCTAAGAAATGCTTGGTGCAAAGAGTTCCCGCCATTTGTATTCAAATTCGAACCACATTATTGGTTCATGTGAAATTAGGCATACGTGACGGCTAGCGATTTGGCTTGCTAGCCGTATAAAGAGCTTGGGTAGTTTCCGCCCAAGCTGGAGAGAAATTGGAGTTAAAGAGAGAGAAACCTTCGCCTTGTGTGAAGATCTCTAAGTGCTGCGGATCCTTACAGACCCAACGTATTTCTTAAAAGGCAATAGAGGCCTGAACAGCCTCTGGCCTCTCCCCATCGCCGATAGATTCCTAGACGTATCCCTTCCTGGAACAAAAGAAACGAACCCACGGAGCTTCAACAACTCCGTTGGAGAGAGCGAATTTGTCGTAATCCTCAAATGAGGATTTAAGCGGAGCTGTGCCTGGAAAACTGTCCAGCCTACACCACAACCATCTTTGGTGTAGGTAAACAATCTTTAAATCAACCACTACGCATCCGTGACTAATTCTAGCTCGCCCCTGGTCTTCTCCGACCCCGCGTGCCTGGGCTGCTGGCCGGGCGCCTTGTGCCCGGCCCGCACAATATGGTAAGACATCAACCATGTACCGTATTTAACATGTTAACTGAAAGATAATACTAATCTTATGGAACTGGCAGCCATATTGTTGAAAAGCAAGACTTGTGCTGTTAAGCCTGTATAGCTGTGTACATTATTCAACCTATAGCAGTAAGCAAGACTACATTGCTTTAATTGTTCTATTGCTTATATATTTTCCAAGCTAACAAAAGTACTAATAAAGAAATAAAAGCCTGATTCTTTAATAAAAAAAAAAGTTTTTAAATTCAAAGCTTTAGTAGATAGTTGCTTACCACCCTTGAAAAATCTTTCCTTCATATATTCAGCTGAACATGCTAAAAATAATGGATGTTTCTTTGACTCTGTTGACCTAAATGATGTGGCTAAGGTCATTAAATGTGTCATTAGTAGAGCCTGGATTAGAACACAAGTCTGTTTCCAACTCTCTAATCAGTCTGTTAGGCTTTCTGCCTAGAAATAAAACCAAGTTACTAATCTTCACACAACATTGTTAACTCTTAACTTTCCAGGGGAATACTAGGAGTGTTTATGAAAACTGACCTAACTCAATAATGATAAATCTTCATTGTAGTGAATGAATTAGGCTGAGGAAGGGTAGGTATTTATTTTTAAACTTCAGTAACGTGGTTACATTTTCAGATTACAATTACTTCTGTCTGGAAGGAGAAAAGACAAAGGGTAAAGTGTGTGTTTTTTCAAATATTGTGGTTACGATTTATTTATGCATCCAAGGAGAATGGGAGTCATGGAGATTAATCTGCTACAAATAGTTCAGCAGTAGAAACATTTTAGGAATTGGCCTCAAACTGAGAAACAGGCCCATATTAGGTAAGCCAAAACATTCACTCGAGTTCAGATCCAGTTGTGATATGTGCACAGCAACTGCACTGACCTATTGTGAATTTCCTGAAGCAGTTGCTTATCAGTTGCTGCGGGTCAAACTTGCACGTTTTCTCTTTCAGCGCACAGGAACTCTGGGTGTTCGTACATCCGGTACTCACATATTGTTAATTTTCCACACAGTGTTTCTGTAAGTGATAGCTGGGCAATAACATAATGGGGGTAGTAAAGCTGGCTCTTTGTTTCATCATATTTCTGACATTCACTGCACTAAATTGAAAAGAATGTAGCTGTACAAGCTGTCAGGAACTGTATATCTAATGATAATGTTCAAAATAAGGTGTATGAAGAACTCCACTTTATTTCAGTGAGACAAAAAATTTAAGAGGAGGGTAAATACTGAAAGAAACACAACAGGGAAAAATTACTTTATCTGTTTGTGTTTTTCTTCAGTTAACATTTTGTATTTTTCAGAGCCCCTTGTATACAGTTGTTTTGCTTTTGTGTGAGATTTAATCTCTTTTCTTCTCTACAGCTGTTTTAAACATCACAGTAATTATTATATGGAGAGTCTTTAGAGCAAAAGTTTTTTCTCCTAAAGTTTAGTTTTCAACAAAAGTTAAAAAGTACTAGGTTTTAGTCACCCCAAGATGCTTGTTTTGTAAGGCTTATTTGTTCCACTGGGAATTGCAGAGGGGGGTAGTAGCTCTTTCTATAATGGTTAGTGCTGGGCAACTTTCTGGGATTGTGTTTGCATGGGTGTAGGTGCACATTATGATTCAGTCTCAAATCTTATTAGCACAATTTTTCTACCTCCACAGCAGTGTTGTAAAGGTATGTACATCTAGGTCAGTGAGGCAGTTGAGCTTAAAAAGGACCTCTTAAATGAAGGTGTATTATCCTTCTACTACACAAAAAGACTTAGAGTTTTCCAAAGCGTGTTTAAAGACCATAAAATAGAAAAACAGGGTTGAAGGGAAAACAGAAATTTTCCAGCTACCTGTTCTTTGTATAAACTAGCCCAGACTAAATTTTACCCATCTTCCAGTGATGAAGACTCGCTAGGCAGTCTGGTCCAGTGCTTAACCACCCTCAAGAGCTAGGAAGATCTTCTTAATAACTAACCCAAATTTAGTTAGTTGCCATTTAGGCTTGTTGCTAATTTTTCTGTCCCCCAAAGTCAGATCTGACCTGAGTAGGGTGCAGGGCCTGAGGCAAGTCATCCCATATGGGGCCCGTCCCCAGCCCAATCCAGGCCCCAGACCTGAAGAAACTGCTGCTGCCAATGGCATTAGCAGTAGTGGGGGGGGCAGGGGTAGAGAGCAGGTGGAATGTGAGCTGCTGTTCCACCTGGCTCCGCACTGCTGCTATTCCACCCTGCTCTGTGGGGCCTGGGGCAGTCACCCCAATTCACCCCCCTAGGGATGGCCTTGCCTAGAGTGGACACACAACAACTGATCACCACCATTTTTAATAATTAGGGCTTGTGGACAGAAGTGAGAGTTTTGTTTTGTTAGAAAAACAAGATTTTTGCCCAAAAATAATTTTTTTTTTTTTTAAATTGCAAGCTTCCAGATACAAACCCCCTTCATCAGGTATCAGAGTAAAGATTATAAAAGTTGTCCTGGGTAGAAATGAAAGTTCATATTTCATAGGATTTCACAGAGGGGTCAATAAATGGAAAAACCCTTTGGGCAGCAGTTCTTAGCTGGTAAGGAGTCACAGCTCTGCTGTGAGGCTGTGATGATGCAGATTACCTTGGACAAAAGCAGGACCACGATCTCAAGCTTCAGGTAGTCACAGATGCTTCCTGCTTGGGGAAAATGAGGATTTCATTTAAAAAAACAGCTAAAACTCAATATCTTCCATGTGTCGGGTATCTAGGTTGCAGCTGTATTGGTATAGAGGAAAAAGCAATCAAGGCTCATGGACAGAGGTGATATCTTTTATTAGATTGTAGCAGGGTGGTGTCCCTAGGGGTGGCTGTGTTGCCCCTAGCCTCCTTAACCATGCCAGTCTTGCCCTACAAGCACCCTCTATCTCACTCACTACATCTTGTTGGTATGATTAATATAGGGAGGCTGCCCTCAATCTTTAGGTATGGACACAGTCTGGCTAGATCCTATTGAACCCTATTGTTCATAGACCCCTTGGCATCCTGCTTCACTGTAGACAGTTGCTGAGTCAGCCTTATGGGTTATATGCATGGCTCCAACCACCCCTTTTACCATGCCCCAAGCCTCACAGATGGCATCAACATCATCTTGTCTAGGCCTTGCTGTGATTTGGCTCCCTTGTCCTCCCTGGGCTCTCCGCAGCCCTGTCTTTGCACCTCAGTGGCGCTGGGGTCCCTACTCTGTAGTGGGCCCCCGATGAGGCCTCCTCCTTCCCCAAATAGCCTCACCCAAACCACTGGTGTTATCAGATGGCAAACAAACAACAGCAACCAAACATGAGCCCCTGGGCTATAATGTAACACAAAGTTCAAGGCATGCTCTGCCCCTTTAAAAGAATAAAATTTCTTCTCTAATACTAGGTGCCTAGTAGGCAAGGGTACCTTATGGGCTCCTGGTGCCCCATATGCCCTAAGGGTAGCATGTCTGATGGCTGTAGCATCTCTGGGCCCTTCCTTCCTGAAGGCTCCTTCCCCTTTGACTGCTGGCAGGGAACTGACCTGCCTGGTCCCAGCCCTAGGGTTTATATGGGCCTAGGGGCCTGCCTCTTCCAGCCAGCTAACCAGGTGCAGGTGCAGCCAATTCCCTCATTAGCAGGTTATGGCAACCTGCACCTGGGCTCTTATCTGGCTCTTCGTGTTCCCACCCTGGGCAATCTCTGCTCTAAGAGGAGCAGGCACCCTAGTGCCCTGCGACATAGACCAACAAGACTTTTTACCAAAAAAAAAAAAAAATCTTTAAATTGCAAGCTTTGGGGCACAAACACCCTTCATAAAGCATCAAAGAAAAGGTTGTAAAAGTTCTCCTGGGTCATTTTTAATAACCCTTTTGTATTTGAAGACTCGCCAAATTGTCCTCAGCTTTCTCTTCTCCACAGGGGAGCACCCCCTCCGCTCCCAACTTTTCCTGAGATATACAGTTCCTCACAGAGAAGTGCTTAGACAAATTAGTTGATGAACTTTTCCATAATTTCAAGAGACCAAGGAGGCTGGTGCCCTTGAAAATCCCCCTATCATCTAAAAATTTTTTGCTTAGTGAGTTGAAAGGTCCCAATTAGTTTGAATCTACTCAAGTAAGTGAAGCTAAAAATGTTATTACATTTTTCAATTAAGAGTCTTTGACAAGTTTATATTTAAAAGGCATGTCAGATTGGAACAAAGTTTCTAAGATTTGTTATAGCTGAATAAAGCACATAGTAAAACTTCAATGTCTTTTTTCCAAAGGTAAAGGAAAGCTGTTTATTTAGTTAGAGGTACATATCAAGATAATATAGAAGATCTTACTATGTCTCAGATAATTTCTGGCATACCTTATTTAAACTAATAAACCATTACAATAGAAATATTATTAAGTGATGCCTTTAGCCACAAAGCATTTGGTTTAAGTAGGGAATTTATAATTCTATTTAGTGTTGGTGTCTGCTACAGATAAATTTTGAAGACTGTCTCTAAGAAGGCAAGTCTGAGACTTGACACCGCTAGCAGTGGATAAAATAACATTTACATCAGCAGTAGGCAACCCATGGCATGGTTGCTAGAGCATGGCACACAAAGATGTTTTGCTTGGCATGTGTGCCTTGGGGCAGACAATGGGGAAGGGGCCGGTTGTGCTGCCACACCTAGGATCAGTCCTCCCCCGCCATCTGTCCCTGGCATGCCAACATCTTTAAAGATGGTTGCAGGTGTGTTTGGCACTTTGCCTAAAAATGCTGACAGCCCCTGGTTTACATTTTGTACTCGAAGAGAATCTATTTAAGGTGAAAAGGGAATGGGAACAAAAATATTGGTAATTAGCATGGGAGGAGTTAAAACACTAATTTAAATTAATATGTTTAAAAATTGACATTAGTACACATTGATGGGAAATAACTTAAAAACACGTTAGGTTAGATTAATCATTTTGGAAACATTCCCAGCAGTTGTTCTTCCAGCATTATAACCAGTGCAATCTTCCACTTACATAACTGTAGTTTGGTGCAGAAGGTACTGGCTTAATACTTTTCCGTATTCTTCAGTGAAAGGAGCAATGGATATTTCTTCCATTCTGTCCTGCTAAGTTGTCTCAAGTGTTCCTTTAGAATTGCTACTTCTATGGAGGTGTAGGTAGCTAGTTGTCAGATCCTTTGGACCTAATGTTAGGTTTTGAAATACTTAGAGGTGAATTTTATCACCAGTAATCAGTATTCAGGTACAGACGTGTACATGTGAAGAGCGCACTCTTGTCTGTTCCTCAAGTCCAGGTAATGGTCGTGTTAAATAATATATGTTCAAGATTTAAGAAATAGTGGGCTTTGAATTGAAATGGTAATTACAGCAACTTAACATGGGCACATGCTTTTGTTTGTGAAGAGAAGTAAACACTATATGTTTCAATGTTTTGTGATTTTTTTTTTCCACTATTCTCTAGTTCATGCAGATCTTCTCTTAGGCATGTAGAAAATTCATAGATTCATAGATGTTAGGGTCGGAAGGCACCTCAATAGATCATTGAGTCTGACCCCCTGCATAGGCAGGAAAGAGTGCTGGGTCTAGATGACCCCAGCTAGATGCATATCCAACCTCCTCTTGAAGACCCCCAGGGTAGGGGAGAGCACCACCTCCCTTGGGAGCCCACTCCAGACCCTGGCCACTCGAACTGTGAAGAAGTTCTTCCTAATGTCTAGTCTAAATCTGCTCTCTGCTAGCTCGTGGCCATTATTTCTTGTAACCCCTGGGGGCGCCTTGGTGAATAAAACCTCACCAATTCCCTTCTGTGCCCCCGTGATGAACTTATAGGCAGCCACAAGGTCGCCTCTCAACCTTCTCTTGCGAAGGCTGAAAAGGTCCAGGTTCTCTAGCCTCTCCTCGTAGGGCTTGGTCTGCAAGCCCTTAACCATACAAGTGGCCCTTCTCTGGACCCTCTCCAGGTTATCCGCATCCCTCTTGAATTGCGGCGCCCAGAATTGCACGCAGTACTCCAACTGCAGTCTGACCAGCGCCCAATAGAGGGGAAGTATCACCTCTTTGGATCTATTCGTCATGTATCTGCTGATGCATGATAAAGTGCCATCAGCTTTTCTGATGGCTTCGTCACACTGCCGACTCATGTTCATCTTGGAGTCCACTAGGACTCCAAGATCCCTTTCCGCTTCTGTTCCACGAAGCAGGTCATTTCCTAGGCAGTAGGTATGCTGGACACTTTTCCTCCCTAGGTGTAGCACTTTGCATTTCTCCTTGTTGAACTGCATTCTGTTGTTTTCTGCCCACTTGTCCAACCTGTCCAGGTCTGCTTGCAGCTGTTCCCTGCCCTCCGGCGTGTCCACTTCTCCACGTAGCTTTGTGTCATCCGCAAACTTGGACAGAGTACACTTCACTCCCTCGTCCAAGTCGCTGATGAAGACATTAAAGAGTATCGGTCCAAGGACCGAGCCCTGCGGGACCCCACTGCCCACACCCTTCCAGGTCGAAACCGACCCATCCACCACGACTGTCTGGGTGCGACCCTGTAGCCAATTCGCCACCCACTGGAGTGTGTGTAGTCATTCAAGTCACAGCCTCTTAACTTGTTCACCAGTATGGGGTGGGATACCGTATCGAAGGCCTTCCTGAAGTCTAAGTATACGACATCCACCCCTCCTCCTGTGTCCAGGCGTTTTGTAACCTGGTCATAAAAAGACTAGATTAGTCAGGCATGATCTGCCTGCTACGAACCCATGCTGGTTTCCCCTCAGCATAATTTGTCCTGCCGGGCTCTCGCAAATGCAAGCCTTAATAATCTTTTCTAAGACTTTGCCAAGGATGGAGGTGAGACTGACTGGCCTATAGTTGCCTGGGTCTTCCTTCCTCCCCTTCTTGAAAATGGGGACCACACTGGCCCTTTTCTAGTCCTCCGGGACTTTGCCTGTGCGCCACGAGTTTTCAAATATTCCTGCCAGTGGCTGTGCAGTGATGTCGGCCAGTGCCTTCAGCACCCTTGGATGGAGCTCATCCGGGCCTGCCGACGTAAAGGCATCCAGTTCTTCCAAGTGACTCTGCACCCTCTCAGGGTCTACGCATGGTAGTCTGGCGCCTTGCTGCTGCCTCTCTACAACCCCAGTGAGAGACTTGTCTTGCCCCTCTCTTAGGAACACTGAGGCAAAGAATAGATAGCAATATCTTGTTTTAGAACTGTGGATGTATTAATACTCAAAAATACCTAAAACTAACATGTAATACTACTTCTCATGGTTTTTAAGATGTGTTGCAGATAGCAGGCCTGTGCAGTTTATAGGGAAGTGATGATTATTTCTTTGAATCCTAAATGGAAATGAGTAATAATGGCACTCTTGCCTGGAAGTCTGTGTCTTTGTTGATAAGAATGGTGCTCCCGGATGCCAGAGACAGGAACTTATGAGAGTGGTGTTCTCAACCTAATGAACAAGATGAGCGTACTGGTTTGAGATGTTTTTATGTTGTGTTTCTCTCTGGATGATTAACTGATGACTTGAGAGCCCTTGTGAAGAATGTTCCAAATACATTCTGTGCTGCCTGTTGGGTCTGGTCCTTTTTTTTCTCTTTTTGTTCCTTGATGCTTCATTTCTGTTTCTTCAAATAACAATCAGACTTATGAGACTCATTGTTTGCATCTGGCCCATGAAGCCCAGATACTGGTGGTGGTTTAGGAGTTGTGGGGCATTTGTGGTGGTGAGGTTGGCAGGGGGAAGATTGCCCATGTAACAGCAGGCAGGTGGTGGAGACCAACGATGGTGCCAGCCTGCCACAGAGCAAACATCTTGTCACACTGCTGGCAGCTGATCTAGTCCAAACCCCTGCACTGAGGCAAGAAAAAATAATCCTAGAAAAGGGCTGGGCAATTTTTTGGGCTTGAGGGCTACATAGGGAGTTTTGATGATCTGTCACGGGCCAGGTCACCCTCCTCCCCCCAGCAACTCACCAAAACTCTCTATTGGGTTTTGGGCTGGTGGGGGAGCAGTGTTTGGAAGTGGGACAGGTATGATTGCCCCCTGCATGCCCTGTCCTGTGAGGGAAGGTGGCAAGGGGTGGATGTGGAGGGGGCATGTATGTGTTGTGGGGGTTGCCTGGGAGCCAGCTGCAGGAGAGGAGAGGTGTGTGGAGGGGTGTGTGCATTGGGAGGCTGCCTGGAAGCCAGCCGGGGGGAATGAGGGGGAGGGGGATGTGCAGCAGAGCTTGCCTGGTTGGTGGCTGCCCCTACAGTGCTCCACATGGGGCTGAGCCCCGCCTGGGGTAGCCAGTGCTATGCTCCTACCCAGACCCTTTAGCCCAAGCCCCAGCTCCAGCTTGGGCCCTGGCTAGCATGCAGCTTCTGGCGGTGCTGTTTCCAGCATGACTGCAGCTGTCCAGACTTGCATTGTCACTGGGAGGCAAGAGGAGCAAAGCAGCGCCTGACTAGCTGCACCAGAAGCTGCGCACTGGCCAGGGCTGGCAGGGCTGTTTTGCTCCCTTCATCTCCAGGTGCGGCAGCGGCTGGTGCTGCTCCTACTCCTGACCCTGCTGCGCCACTCTAGTTGGGCAGGTGGGAAGCTACATCAGGGAGGCTCCTGCCCAGTGCATGAAGCTCTGGCTCTAGCTCCTGGCTGCCTTCAACCCACCCTGCCTGCCTGGTGTGATGAGCAGCCCATGCAGGGAGGTGGAAGGTGGACAGAAGCTGGTGCCAGATCTCCATGCGCTGGGCAGGAGCCACCCAGCTGAAGCTCCCCCTCCACCCATCCACCCACCCAGAGCAGTGTGCTGCAGCAGGGGCAGGAGCTGCAGCTAGAAGTTGGAGGAGCAGGATATGCCACTGTGCCCTAGACAGCTTCCAGTAGGGCTGGTCCTCATGCAGCTGCAGTGTGGGGTGATGCTATGTTCCCCTTGCTTCCAGCAGCCACTCCTCCTCCCCCTGCTGCACCGTTCCGTGTGGAGTGGGGGAGGGGGGGTAGAGCTTCAGGCCGGCTGCTTCTGCTGCAGGTGAAGGAAGTAGAGGAACATCTGGCTGGCTGCAGCCGCATTGGGAACAGCCCTGCCAAAAGCTGAGCACTGGATGGAGCTGGGGCTGGCAGGAGTGTGGCACAGACTGCCTCAGTGGGAACAGGTGGGGCTCAGCCCCATGTGGAGCACTACAGGGGCAGCCAGTTGCCTGCCTCTGTCCTAGACTATCCCTGACAGATTTCACCTGTTGTTTAGAATTTGCCAGTGAAGGAAATTGTGGGATCTGCTTAAAAGAGCCTGTTCCCTTTTTTTTGCTCTTCCCTTGACTATTCAAGTTTTTCTTAGAAAATATACATTGGGAATTAATCTGTTGAAAATTTAAAATGATTTTATCCTTCCCCCTTCTGGCAGTGGAGTACAATTAATCATTGTCCTTTATAAACAACTTTTTTCTACCTCAAGGAGGATTGTTGTGTCCCCTCCTTCACCTTTTTTCTTTTCCAGGCTAGGTATAAATAAGTTCAGTTCCTTTTAACATTTTTTTCTTAAGTCATGTTTTGTAAACCTCTTTATTATTCTTGTTGCTGTTCTCTGGACAACTTCCAGTTATTCCATATCTGTCTTAGTGTGATGCCCAAAGTTAGACTCAGTATTTTCTACCGTGCCTTGGCAGTACAGAGTAAATTGGAATAAAAGTCTCCCTGGTTTATGTAAGATCTCTTTAATAATATACAATCCTGGAATGAGGTTTGTCTGTCTTGTAACAGTATCATGTTGTTGACTTGTATTTAGTTTGTGTTTCTTTGCTATCTTCCTGCCACCACCCTTGCCCCCCCAGTCTTCCTCTGCTGTATTGCTACTTTGCAAAATAGTCCTCACCTTGTATTTGTACATTTTTGTTTCTATTTCCTCAGTTATTGTTGGAATTCCAAGCATTTTATTCATGTAGCAAACAATTATAGAGTATATTTATTATGATCATGATTCTGAAGAATGCAAGAAATTAATGTTTAAAGCAAATTAGAATAGTATGACTGTCTGTCTGTCAGTCCCAAGCCAAATATATTCTGATGGTATTAGTCCTTGCAGAATTGTCTACTTGCTTTTAGTCAGTAAGACACCATGGAATTTCTTTAGTAGTGTTTTGATTAACTTTCCTTTTTCAGTAAGTAGCTGCTGCCACATCTGAGGACAAATTTTGCTTTTTACAAGTTTTATTTTTACACCAGTATAAATTGGTACCATTTTGCCTTTTTGTTCCTATGTCTACAAGCTATAAGGATGTAGGACCCAACTTCTAATCTCTCCAGTAGCAGAGCATCTGTGTTTGGTAGACTAGGGCTTATTGAAGTGTGCACTAAAATGCATGAAACCTGATCTCAAACTTTGCCCCAGAACGCCTGATAGAAGTCTCTTTGAAATCACCGATGAAGACAGACAGCTGGTCATGCAGGCTGGCTACCTACATCTCGGTGCTTGCAGATCTGTGGTGCAAGGAGTGCCCTCAAAGCTTAGTTATGTCAATGGGAGCTGATCATATGCAGCACTTTAAAGGATCTAGGTGGTAGAAAAGTCCACCAGAACTTGGCTCTAAGTCTGTAACTTTAAAGTGCAAATCTTTTTCTAAATCCTTCAGCTTTCACTTCAAAGAACTCTGTTCAGATAAACTTTCTGATAGCTTATATAATACAAGATGTTACATTTTACTACTTGGCATAAGGAGCCCTTGAGTTCTATATTTTGGTTGATGCAGCAGCAAGCCGCTTGTTTATTTTTGGAGGGGAGGGTGGCAGTGAACTCGAATCTCTGGATAGTGAGATCGGATTGTTATAGTTAACTGTGCTATCTAAATAAAGACAGCCGGGCTTCTGTTGTTCTTATAAGCTGTTTCAAGCACACATCCATGTATCTTGAAGATAGATATGGTGCCAAATACCCTTAAATGTTATCTAATCTCTTTTCTAAACATACTGGTGCCACTGTTAAGAAAACAGAATTTACCTGCAGTGTGATACTACATTTGTTTGAACTCTGCAATCCACAGATATAAACTGGTTTCTTGGATATCATCATGAGGCAACTCTGGCTGTGTGCAGAAGAAACTTTCTTCTAGTGGAAAAATAGTTTGGGGTCTAGACTATACAGACATTCTTCCAGCCCCATAGCTAGAAAGCTTCATAGTCAAGCTCTCCAGCCTGGGGGTGCTAGAGGGCTAGCCCTAGGTCACTCCCACCCTTAGGGGAGTCCATTAATTGACAGCCAGTCTTCTTGCCTGCCTGGGAAAGAGTCAGGCAGTAGGCAATTATTGCTTCCAATCCAGTCTATGGGATAGGGGGAAGCTGCTTCCGCACTCCCCTCTCGTGCCTCCTCTGGACTGGTGACCCTGGTCTTCAGAAAGCAAAGGAGCTTTTTCCCTAGCTCCACTCCTCCTGGTCCCTGGGAGAAGTAAAACCTGGGGAAAGCATGAGGATGTTCAGTGTCCTGGGAGAAACTCTCCCAAGAACAATTTAACCCTGGTTGTTCCTAAGTTGTTTTTCTCCTGGAGCAGCCATTTTGGCTACAAGAGAGAGAGCTTGAGCATTTTCACACTTTAGGCTTCTCCTGGTAGAAACCTGGAAGTTTGTACTTGGCCTCTGACTTGTAAAGGTGACTATTGTGCAGTACATAAAGTCAATAGGTCTTGAAAAACTGTTTTAATTTTACTGAAAACATTTTGTTGTTCTAGTAGTCATACAGCATTCAGCTACTATTATTCAGGAGGTATAATAGTGGTAGTATAAGATGAGATTCCATCCACACCACCCACCATGGAGAAAAGTCACTCATCTTAAATTTGCCTACAGGGAAACCTCATCAAAATACATTGTATATCCTTAAATTGCTGCCAAAACAGCATGTGCTCAAAACTAACTATGAAGCTGATTTTTAAATGCAGCTAACACTGAGCATGATTATAAAAAAAAAAAAAAACCACATAGCACATATTGGGCGAAAATAGGGACAGGTTAGTGTAGCCCATCTGAATAAGATGTGGTGTAATACCTATTGTGCTCAATCCCCCTCAGCACCAACTCTTTTCCAAGTCATGGTGAGCCACTACTTCATATATATTTTGACATCTTAATTCCTACAACTGAGCTGTTTCTCCTTTTTCTGTCCCATTTGTCAGTGATTTCTATTCCTTCACCAGGTTTAAATGTCTGGCAAATGTCACCAAATGTGACCTGTGACAAAAGGAGCCAACTCATGGGTGAGATGGGAGACTAGCCTGTTCCTTTTGTCCTTGAGCCAACCGCCTGCCTCTTTTTTCTACCACACCTTGGTGTCCTATTGTTTTGATCTTAATAGGTGGGAGGCTGTCCTTTGATCTGCCTAGATGTCAAGGGCCAAATGTACACACTCCAACCAACCCTACACATGTCCCAGGCCTCAGGTGTTTCCTCCAGCCAGGTAGCACTAGAACTCCAGCTCTAGAGTCTCATGTGGGACTCTCAATTACCACCAGAGCTCAAAGTCTCAGTACCATTGCAGATGTTTCTAGGCCTAGCACTTGGCCTCCCTGCTCGTGTACACACTGGGTCTTCCATATCTAGCCTAGCACTTGACCTCCAGTCAAGTGGCTCACACCAGGCCTTATCAACTGCCTCTTCTACCCTGGGGCCTCACCACTGTGCCCCACAACACTGTCCTACTACTCCAGGCTGCTTAACTGCCTCCTCATCTCTGGGGCCTCACAACTATGCCCCACAACTCAACTGGGCCTCGCTACTCTGCCCCCCCCCCAGGGCCTCGCTACTCTGCCCTACCATTCAGCACCCCCAACCCCCATAGGCTCAGGTGGCGCTCCGCTTGCCGTGCCTGGCCCACCACTCCACCCTCTCACTTGGGGCTCAGGGTAGAACACCTCTGCAGGCTCAGGTAGCACTCTCCTGCTGTGCCTGGCTCACCTCCAGTGTCTGCCACCCCACAGGGCTCAGGTGCAGCTACTGTGCAGGCCTGGCCCTGAGCTGCCTCCAAAGCCCTACCCCACAAAAAAAAAAAAGCGAGGCGGGGTTTAGGTGCCCCTACCCACCTTAAACTCCAGGTTCGAGGACCATCCTGGTGTAAGTGGCCCTTCCCTGCCAGAGGCAGGACCACCAGGCCTCCCCATCCCATCAGGGTACAGTTTCAGGTCATGTTAAGGATCAATGAGGCCGCCTCCTTCCCTATAGCCTCACCTTTACTGCCAAGGTGTTTAACTCAGCCTGCTGTTGCCTCTTTGGGCCCTCCACACACCGCCCTGCTCTTATACCAAAGCTCTCCCAAAATGGCTGCCCTTGTCAGACACCTGGTGGCTGGCTACTCCAGCCCTTAAAGTGACAACACTAAAGCTGTTCCATCACAGGACCCCAGACAGTTCACCCAGAATCCCTCCGCTGCCCCCTTCTTGCCCCCTCAGCCTGTCTCATGATTAGTGTAGCCCTGCACTCCATGAGGTGGAGCCAGACCAGGTTGCCCTGCGCTTCATCTGCATATAAATTTGGCAAAGATCCCAGTACTTGTAACAGGAACACCTAGTTCTAGGCATGCGTTGAGGGCCAATTACCACATAGATCCTTTGTGGTGGGTATCTGGAGTACACACGTACTGAGCAGTTCTGAGGTCTGGGATCACCATGGCCTGAAATGCTGTTAACTGCTGGGACCCAGCCCAGTGTACTGTATGGAAAAACATGAGCCTTTTGGCTTTGGCGTAATATCATCCTAGTGACCCTGGTGAACCACCGCAAGATACAGAAGGTAGTAAGGGAAAGAGACACCATATTGCCTGTAGACTTACTACAAAAAATTATCAAGGCTCACATTTGTGAGAGCCTGGCAGGACAAATTATGCCGAGGGGAAACCAACACGGGTTCGTGGCAGGCAGATCGTGCCTGACCAATCTAGTTTCTTTTTATGACCAGGTTACGAAACGCCTGGACACAGGAGGAGGGGTGGATGTCGTATACTTAGACTTCAGGAAGGCCTTTGATACGGTATCCCACCCCATACTGGTGAACAAGTTAAGAGGCTGTGACTTGGATGACTACACAGTCCGGTGGGTGGCGAATTGGCTGGAGGGTCGCACCCAGAGAGTCGTGGTGGATGGGTCGGTTTCGACCTGGAAGGGTGTGGGCAGTGGGGTCCCGCAGGGCTTGGTCCTTGGACCGATATTCTTTAATGTCTTCATCAGTGACTTGGACGAGGGAGTGAAATGTACTCTGTCCAAGTTTGCAGATGACACAAAGCTATGGGGAGAGGTGGACATGCCGGAGGGCAGGGAACAGCTGCAAGCAGATCTGGACAGGTTGTACAAGTGGGCAGAAAACAACAGGATGCAGTTCAACAAGGAGAAATGCAAAGTGCTGCACCTAGGGAGGAAAAATGTCCAGCACACCTACAGCCTAGGGAATGACCTGCTGGGTGGCACGGAAGTGGAAAGGGATCTTGGAGTCCTAGTGGACTCCAAGATGAACATGAGTCGGCAGTGTGACGAAGCCATCAAAAAAGCCAATGGCACTTTATCGTGCATCAGCAGATGCATGACAAATAGGTCCAAGGAGGTGATACTTCCCCTCTATCGGGCGCTGGTCAGACCGCAGTTGGAGTACTGCGTGCAATTCTGAGTGCCGCACTTCAAGAGGGATGTGGATAACCTGGAGAGGGTCCAGAGAAGGGCCACTCGTATGGTTAAGGGCCTACAGACCAAGCCCTGCGAGGAGAGACTAGAGAAACTGGATCTTTTCAGCCTCCGCAAGAGAAGGTTGAGAGGCGACCTTGTGGCCGCCTATAAGTTCATCACGGGGGCACAGAAGGGAATTGGTGAGGTTTTATTCACCAAGGCGCCCCCGGGGGTTACAAGAAACAATGGCCACAAGCTAGCAGAGAGCAGATTTAGACTAGACATTAGGAAGAACTTCTTCACAGTTCGAGTGGCCAAGGTCTGGAACGGGCTCCCAAGGGAGGTGGTGCTCTCCCCTACCCTGGGGGTCTTCACGAGGAGGTTAGATGAGCATCTAGCTGGAGTCATCTGAACCCAGCACTCTTTCCTGCTTATGCAGAGGTTCGCACTCGATGATCTATTGAGGTCCCTTCCGACCCTAACATCTATGAATCTACCTGGTGACAGCTGCCAGGCTGTGTGGAAGCAAATCTTCCAGAAGGATCACACCCTGTGCAGGTCTGGAGAAACAGCACAGGGCAGAGATGTACATTAAACTACCTAAGGCAAGCCTGCTGCTGGCAGGCAGAAACAGTCAACCACCTCTTCTGGGACTGCCCATACACCAGAAAGGTGTGGAAGAAAGTCCATGTGCTCCTCCTGGAGGTGGCAGGGTTTCAGAAACCTGACCAGGGAAGCAGTTCTCTACAGGTATCTGACCAGACAGCAAGGACCCTGACAGCTTGCTTCAACCAGTTCATATCCTGCTTCAAGGAATGCACTGTAGAAAGCCAGGAACCTGCTCATAAACAGACACTCAGACTCCACAGTCAAGGACCGTATTAAAATGGGACTAAGTGAAATGTACTGGTACTACAGGAAGATGAAACAGGATGACGGGAAAGAAATGGCAGACCTGATATGGTACAGAGGTGTCTGGTATAGGCTTTTTCAGGGGCAGGCCCTCTGAGGAGGGCAGCGGATGCGGGTACGGGTATGGAGATGGGTGCACAAGTTCGTTGATATGTGATTTGAACTGCGTGATGGGTTTGTAATAGTTTAACTGTCAAAGTGGGCTTTGATCTGCCAAGTGAACCACAGGGGCTGCTTGGTGAAGTGTTGGTGGTAAAGGGGTGTGTGTGGGGGTGGGGATGTGTGTGTCTGTGCGTGTGTTTGCAAAAAAAAAAAAGTTTGTACTATATGTAAGTAAGTGTCAAAGTACTACTTAAAAGTGCGTTTATGGAGTACCTGTGATAAAAACTTGCAGCAGTTTGAAGGGGAGCAAAAGGTAAAATGCATTAATTCTGGAGGAACTGACTCTATGGGTACCCACAGTAATGTGCACTATTAATATGCCTATATTAAAGTATGTTTATTTCATAGTGTTTTCAGATTTGCTCCTCACTTCTATGGGAAAGGGGCTGCAAGGGGAAAAGGGGGGCAGAGGACAAGGGAGCCGTTGCCTCCGCCCTCCCTTCCCCCCCATTTAGTTTCCTTGCTGTAGCAGTGAGAAGGCAACAAATTAAAGGCAAACGTCCAAAAATTAAATTCTATATCTGGAGAATTATAAAAAATTTATAAACTTTCTGTATATAGAATTTAATTACTGGGGGGTTGCCTTATACTCAGGGTTGTCTTATATTTGAGTAAATACGGTGACTAGTTTCCTTTTTACCACAGCTCTCCTGAATAGACTGTGTGAACAAACAAACCAAGGAAACAAGGAGGTGTGCCTGAGCTGTCACATTTTGCAGAGCAGGTGCAGTACTTGGTTAAGTGATTTGTTGTGGGCTGTACTTTTCATATAAATCTCTTGGTATTAAATTGTTGCAAAGTACATGCAACATAAAGCACTGTCAAATGCCTGTTCCCCCGTGTGTTTAGTAAGCAGCTTAGGTTTGTGTGCTTTGGTCGTTTCTGTATCTTCTTATTTTGGGGAAGGGAGCGGTAACATAAAGTAAAGAGCTTTTCCATAGGATTTTTATTTAATTTTATCTAAAAGTCCACTGCTCCTAAACTTGTCCTCTCTGAAGGCAATTGCTTTTACTTTGCAGCTACTCATGAAAATAGTACTTGCTTGTGTTTCCTTATAGGCCGTGCACTAGAGGTGGTCATCTGATGTTTTTTAGCTATACTTAGAAGGTGGCTAGCGCTGTCTTTTTAGTATTTAAGGACTGTATTTTGGTTTGTGACCCTGGTAGCCTCTTCTCTTCCCTGCAATTTCTCTATTTTTATACGTCACCATTCAGTATGATGGCAGCAGGTAAGAAACTCACTAAAATCTGCTCATGTCTGAATAACTTGTATCTTTGTTCTCAAAGTATTTTTACATTTCCCTTCTTCATCCTTCAGCTTCTGTAAAACATTATTAGTCCGCAGCCAAATTGAAACTGTGACCTGAGCTGTGGTCTTTATGATTATAGGTATAAAATATAATAATGTTTCTTATTTTCCAGTATTAGATCATAATTAAAAATATTAATACAGAAGCTGAATATTCTTTCCTTCTCTAAAACTCATCTTCATTTAGTGATCATTCTCTTTTTCTTTCTCTCTTTCTCACTGTTTATCTAGAACAAAGTAAAGACATTTTATTTATTTATTTATTTTTCACTATCAAAGTTTACTTTAGGGTTATCCTATTTACAGACCTGCTGTTAAAACATTGGCAATATATTGTAAATTAGGTGAGTTCATTCCATACCTCTGAATGACAGAAGAACATATAAGCCACTGTAAGAGATTAATAGCTTTTGTATGTTGCACTTTGAACACCGGATGAGCCAACATTGCTAGCATGTTTGGTGAGCTGTTTCTTTTGAAGAAGCAATTCATAGGAACTTTCAGCCGATAGCTATATTCCTAAGGTATAGAAGAAAGTCACTTTCTTGGTGGTAAAATGTGGAAAATAGTTAAATGTTGTTATATAATCTTGTTAGCTCTGTGGTACAGTTTTTAATAAGAGATGAAAGATGATTTGCATTATGTGCGACGGACCCTGTCTGATGGCATGGAGGTATAAGGTGCATAATGTAATATTTAAAATGTGGAAATGGAAGTGGAAACGACTTTAAGGGGCTTTTGTACATGCTGCATCTGAAGTTTGCACTCTTTACTACTGGTGAATTTTAACTAGTGGTTCTTTCATGTTGTATTCTTGAGAGATGCCCACGTACCACTAGTGCTTCAGGGTAGCCCCGAGTATTTCAGGAACAAAGTTGAGAATAAATAGAAGTTCAGTAAAAATGATTGAAAACATGATGGACTTACTTTGTAAAGGAAGAGAGTTATAACTTGTCTTTTTGCTTTTCTGTTTTGTTAAGGGGAAAAAAGAAAAAATGCAATTAATTACAGTTAATCCTTTCACTGTTGGAAGCTTTTACATTTTCAAAGCTATACAGCAATTAAAAGAAATAAAATATTGAAGAAAACTTCTAGGGCAGGAGGAAGAATGTCTTGCCCTAAAGTGGTTTTATTTATTTTGTTTAAATCCCATTGTCACAGTACTTTGCTACTTTTTTGGCTTTCTTCCTCCCCTCCCTTTTCCCTTCCCTCCCCACCTCAAAGCCCTTTAAAATTACTTGCCTTTAGCACTGGACTTATCATACTAAATAACTGGAGGAGGTGGACATTCGGACTGGATTTCAGTAAGGCATGCACTTCCTTGCTGATTAGAAACAGAAGTGAAAGTAACTAGTCTGACTAATAAGTGCAGTTACTCCCATGTCCTGGAACAATTGTACCACCTCTGTGGCAACACTCAGTGTAAGTCCCCTCTCTACCCCATAAGAAACCTTCGTTATACAGAAACAGAAGACTTGTTAAATGAGACAAAGCTAGGTAAAAATCTGAAAACTGAACACCAATATGGCAATGTAGAAACAGCTGCAGTACAAAATTATCCTGGGTTCCCTTTTTAACAGCAACCTTGGCTGGCAGGATTAACATCTAAACCTTTTCCCAAACTTTTTCCATTTAGAGTTGGACTGGATCAAAGAAGTTCCACTTGTCCCCAGATTGCTTTGTCAAGGACATAGAAAGGGAGCATTTTCCCAAAATGGTTCTTCCAAAAAATAGATGGAAAGCACTGCTGGTACCTTTGTGTTCATTTATTGATGGTACCTGGGACTTGCCATCGATTGGGTCTCCATAATTTTATTTTAATTGTATGTAGTTTGCAAATGTCTTAGCTTTTCAAGGAAATTCATGGCATAACACTGCAAGCCAGGTAGTCTTCTGCACAAGCATTGGCAATAAGGTCAGGAGAGTGCTTTAATATCTATGTAATGGCTTCATTTGTCCTGCAGGCCATGTAAGTGAACAGTGAAGCCATCCTATCCTGTTACTAATAACATCCTATTTTATTTTTAGTATTCTACGTGATACAAAGTTTCCTGCTTAGAAGGTAGCCCATCAGAGAGAAACCAGTAGATCCTATTACAGATTTTGTTGTTTTGTGGTTAACTAAAGCTCAGCGAGTATGAAGGAGAACTCTCACAGCAGGTTTTTGTTTTTTTCAGAATTCGTTTAGTGATGCATGCAAATTACTGGAAGTTTACATCCTTAGTGTTCATATTATGATTAGCACCGATGCACTTTGTTATTTTGTTGCCTTATTAATGTTCTTGTACATAAAGAGGAAAAAGTCAAAACAGATCAGTAAATTGGTTATATTGTGGATATTTATTGAAATGTAGGGGTTTGGCATCAGTTATCTGGATTGTGTTTGGTCCAGTATTTCAGTGCACTGGTATGTGACCTTTAGATCTTAACTTCAGTTAGGGAATAGGTGTCTGATTATAGCTTGGAATGTACAGCAAGATACACAGAGAGCTGTCTAGATAAAGTGTATTTGCTCATGTCAGGAGAGTGCTGTAGCCTTGACCTATAAACAGTTTTCATGAAAGCTTGGTTTATTGGAGCTTAATTGATTACTTGATTTTTTCCCCCCCCTCCCCCCTTTTTGAAGAAAAATCCAGTGCTGTAGAACTTGATCCTATACATGGCCCTGACACCACTTCCATGCATAAGATTAAACACTTGTGCATTTGCAAGAGCTGTTGAAGCTAGCTACCCATGTGTTTGTTTTCTGCCACCTATTCTGTTTTAAATAAAGGAATCGAGGTTATTGGAAATAATGAACACAATATTGGTGCATCTGCCCAGGGGAGCTAGGAACTGCCAGCTTCATATACCACGCAGTAGAATATTTCCCAGCAGTGACTGAGCCTCATGAGGCAGACCTAATACTGTTATAATTCAGGTGTCCTAGAAAACTGGAGCATTTCAAGCTTCTTGTAAAAATCAGTACTGTAATTTTTTTAAAGAATATAACTATCTACAATACTTCTTTTGAATATCATCAATCTTCCTTGGGCTGTGCCTATACCTGTCCACCTCATTTCCTGATGCAGATTATTTTTAAAAACAAGACACATATCACACTAAGGATTAGGAGACTGTAACTGTAGCTCAGGATTCTAATCTAGAGCTTTGACACAGGGGGAAAATAGTTCATTGATCCACTGTGCGTCTCAGTTGTTGAATGTCTGTATAGTTGTGTAGCAGAACTTGAAGGGCTGTAAAGGGATTTGTACCATTTTTTTCTCTTTGTCTCCAAATCACAGCAGGTGAAGACTGCATCTGTCCCTCTGTTGGTCCTGTATGAAACTCCTGGGACATGTAGAATGCTGTCAAGACTGTCAGCATCATGCTGCTATTTGCTGTAATATTAGTGGGGAAGAAGTATAAACGAAAGCTACAGCATGCACACAGTCGCACAGGAGGGATATTAAGGTTTTAGGCTAGTATAGAATGAGAAGATCTGCAGCCTGGCACTGAGCTTTAAATGTGCAGTTTTTTTCACAGCAAAATCCCTACATAGTTAAACAATATATTGCCTTGCCATCACTGAATCTGAGGCTTCTCCAAATCTGTCAGTACCAAAGAATTCTTAGAGTTGCATCTACTGAGAGGACGGGGAAAGAGGATGTGAACCCTGAAAAAATGTGTTCTAACCATTGGTAATATTTTGGTCTCTCAGGCACATCGGTGGAGATCATGGGCTAAGAGTGGCCTCCATCACTTGAATTAGAGAAATTCTGCAGCTGGCATTAGAAGCAAGTCCCTCTATCTTCACCTTAATCAGGCACAAGAGGAATACCACTCTTCAAAACGCAGCCAAGCGCACCATATCTTCCTGTAATCCACCTGACTTAGGGCAAGTTCTATTTGAACTTATAACAAGGCACTGTGATGTCACAAGGGATGTGCACAGCTGAGGCTGTTCAGCTTGTGGAAAGTTAGCAATTCCTTTACTGAGTAACATTAAAGAGAGCATTGAAAATGCAGGTGTAGCTCAGTTGTACTTAGGCTGTCTCCTTGTCACTCGTCAGCTCTAGGTCCACATGCTAGGTGAGGTATTGGAACTCATTGCCTGCTTATTAGTGAAGGGCCATCTTGGTGGCAGCTTACAAATGTATCAGGGGTGAGCATCAGGGGCTAGGCAAACAAATATTCACTAAAGCGCTCCAGGGCAAAACCAGGAGCAACTGTCAAACTCCTGAAGAAGGTTTCAAACTAGATATAAGGAAACACTTCCGCATGACTCGTGTGACCAGGCTCTGGAATACGCTCCCAGTGGGGATGGTGCAGGCACCTACCCTGAAGATCTTCAAATGGAGACTGGACGCACGCCTTGCTGGGGTTATTTGACTCCAGTGGTTTTTCCTGCCCAGAGCAGGGGGGCTGGACCCAATGATCTCACAAGGTCCCTTCCAGCCTTAAACTTCTGTGAACTTCTGTTTGCCAAAGGTGCTTTAATAAATCATGCACACTATTACAGACATACTTGCTGTATTTATTGATACGTTAAATTTAACCACCTTTGAAGCAAATGCATTCTATTTGACTAAGATCTTCACTTTCGAGTGCACAAATGTTAAAGTAACTGAATGTTTAATCACCTAAGTAAAAATGCTGCTGTACTTTTTCCTATCCCATGGAATTCAGAGCTCTGACTATCGTTGTCCGTTACATGCTGCATAAAAAGAAGCATGCAGAACATTAACAGCCTCTGTGCCAGGACTTTAGCGTTTGCAGGCCAAGGCCACTGCTGACTGACCTAAATACAAAATCCCTAAAAGGGCTAGTTTTCTTTTGTATGCTGTTTTGGAAGCCTTTCATTCTTTTGGGGCTGGATAGCTTCCATCACAGCATGCAAACTTTGTTACAGTGGCTGAAAACAGCTTAATTAACATCAACTTTTTTTTCTGTAAAATTATCAGTAGCTTAAAATTTCTTGATGGTTACATTTTCCAAGTCAAGTCACTATTGTTTCTGGCTTCCTTCCCCCACCGCCCCGCAATCTGTATGCAGCACGTGATTACATGGCAACCTTCTTCAGAAATGTTTCCTATTTCTGCAGGTAACTTGCACCGGAACTGGTGAAATTGAAATTAAGTAGGCGGTATTCTTTGACCAGGTTGCTGGAGGCTTAAGCAACAGGATATTAATAAGGATTGGAGGGGAGAATTTGTTGTAAATAGAGGAAATATTTTCTTTTGTTGCTGCAACTTTAATTTCTAATGTAAAAATTGTATTCTTTCAAACCAAGATGAGCAATTTCTTCTATGTTCATTTTATTAATCCTTAGTCTTAAAGTTCCTGGACCATTTCCAAAGCTACTGTCTGTGCTGCTTCAGTGTTGTAAATGCAGTCTGTAGTGTGACTTTTTAAAATTACAAACCTTAGTTTAGCTCAATGATGTATTACTCCTTGGGAATATTCAAAGCTGCCTTTCTTTTGGGCCTGACTACCTGCAACATCTGCATTTAATTTCACCCGATTTCTACCTACTACTTGCCTATCTGGGACATAATTCCTGCAGTAATTTTGCATGGCCTGTGGTTTCTGTAGCACTGGCTCCACACAACTGTGTGCCTCTTATGTCTTGTCTTGATATACAACATTTTCTTTTTAGAACCAAATTGACTCTCATTTGGGTTTCTTTTCAAACTTTTAATTACAACTCTGCTTTGAAGTTGCAAGATCAGTTTTCCTCTTCTTAAAGGTTGACTATACAGGTGTGTCGCATCTTACGTGCATTTAACTTGTGAAAATTCAACTATACGCAGGGTGGGAGGGAGGGCGGGGCTTGGGTTTGCACGCCGTGTTGCCGCTTACCTGGAGGCCCATTATGGTGGTGATGGCCACTGCTTCCAAAACCTCCTGCTGTTGCCATGGAGCTGTGCCCGGAGCTGTGTGGCCAGCCACCGGGTGGCAGCGGCAGCGTGGTGGTGGCCGGGCGGCACGCAGCCATCCCCACCACCACCACCCTGCTCTGCGCCACTGCCGCCGGCCGCACAGCACTAAGCACGGTGCAAACTCAAGCCCCACCGCACTCCCACCCCCTGTATAGTCGCCGATTTTCACCTTACGTGATTTTCACCTTACGCTCTGACTTCAAGCAAGCAAGCATCAGGCATGTGTATAGGTGCCCTTGAATTCTGGAAACTAAAGAGAAATCTATATAAAGACTTGCCTACATTTTCACTCTGAAGACCATTCTCCCTGCTTGTTGACTGTAAGTAATAACCCTGTAATCTAAATCTAACAGGATTAATGTGTGTGAAAGGAAATAAATGTTTGAACAATTTGGGGGTTGTTTTAAACTTTAGCCTTCTTTTGGGAAAGCTGCTTGTAGTGCAGATGAGATTTGGAGGATTTGACTCTAGTCTGAATAACTTCCCTCAAGTGAAAAATAAATCTTTATCTTCTTGTACCAGAGCTGGTTACTTAAGTGTGACTTAGCTATGCTGTGAAAAACACTTGACATGCATTGCTCTGTTTTCATAGGGCTTTTCTTGGCAGCTGGCCTGGTTTTAGTCAGGTGATGTTTGTAATGAAGGTGTTTCATATGGTAAGTAAGGGTGTGCCTTGGCAATTTTCTGAAACTCTCACCATTTTTTTTACACCAGTGCAGCTCCATCAGTAGCCAAGCAACTTCTGTAAAGCAGATGCTAGTACTTTTTTTTACCACTTGATCATTTGAACCTATTCAAAACAGAGTTAGGAAAAAAAATAGCATGGGGATGAGACACAACTGTAAAAATATAATCTAAGTATGTAATTATAATATCATGCACCTTAGAGGAAATGGGAGGTGAAAGAATGCAGACTCCTGGAGAAGACTTAGAAAGGCTCAACTTGTATGGGTTGTCTGACAGATAATGTCAGTATTTACTGTTCATGAAAATGGTGCAGTGAGCTCCAGTTCTAAGCTCCATATGTATGTGGCCTTGAGAAATGGAGCAAACTTTCAACATGATCATAAATTAGGGGTTTGGATGCGGGGAGAGGAAGTTAGTTTGTTTATATTGAATGCTGTTAATTGAAGGTTGCTTATTTTTTTTAAATAGTAAGATAAAGTAGGAATTCTTCCTTAAGGTTAATAGTGAATAGTCTCATGGATGTAATTGGTAAATCTGTTTTCAAATGAAAAGGGTGTTGTTCTAGATAGTATTTTCCTGTGCAAGGGCAAGGAATCTCAGAGTTGGAATTCAGGTTATCTGGTGGCTTTATTTTTATTTTTGGTTGGGGGGGGGGGTTCTTTCTGAATTTGAGGGTTTTAAAGGGAGGTGGGATGTGCTCTACCATGGAACTGCCTGACACTGCCTAGTCTTGCTGACTCTGAGATGGTAGAGGCTGCAGTACATCAGACTGGCATCCTGCTTCTTGTCAGTATACCCTGCCAGGACTGCTTGTACAGCTTCATTCAGGAGACAATATGATATGGCTATGAGCCACTTTAATTTACCTGCAGAAATTGAAAGGATTTCCAGCTTTTGAAACAAAGCTGTATTTGCTTCCCTCTTCCTACAAATCCTGTACCCAGAGCTGTGTTTCTGTAGGGCTTGTATAGCAGGGAAATATGCCACAGTGATGGGTAATTATTTCTGTAGTCCCTCAGCAGGTACCTTAAGGTAGTATGCATTAGGTTTTCATAGGAGACTGGAAATTATGGAATGGCATAGCTTCACCTATATGAGTGAAGCGGTATATGTCACAGTGGATCCCTGTGTGGAGCAGATTAGGGGAATACATTGCCTCTTCTGCAGTTTGGGTTTAGCTGGGCCACAAGCAACTTGGTGATAGCCTGACACCATGCCAAATCTTCCTGTCAGTGTGAAGCAGGGGAGTTCATGTGCATGCCATCTTTACCTCCAATATTGAGGAACTGAGCATTATTTAAGTGAACTGTGGAACTAGATGTGGATAATAAAAACATTTTCATAATACAACATAGGAATTAAAAATGGCAGAGGCGGCAAATGCTTTTAACACTAGACCACAAACTATTTAAATTTAGGAAAACGTTTTCTCTGTGGCCGTATTACTCCATAATTGTCCTTTTTCAATTTCTTGCACTTCTGAAATATCTAGTATTGGCTACTATTGAAGAATAGTAGGCTGGATTCAGGCCAATGGTCTATTTATTATGACAGTGTATAGCTATAATCATGTGGCTAGTAGGGCTTGTTAGATTGCTTTTAATGCCATGTGTTGTTCTCTTCTCCCTCAAAGGTCACCACATGCTGGCAGACTTTTCTCTTTCCCCTCCAGTACTTTTTAACTATTTGCTTTCCTTCCTCTCTTTCTCCCCCTGGCTTTCCATTGTCTGCACATCTGTCCTTTCAGTCAGTGGGAGATTCATTCTGACTGCTCATGCTTTGGCTACTAGTGGCTTCAGTCCCCATCCCTCCCTTTTCAGTTGCAACTGGCATGATTAGTTGATGACTTGAAATAGGTCACCAAAGTTGGGAATTATGTAACTGCCTTCCCTGGAGCAACATACCCTGTGGAGCAGGAAGAAAAGACGCCACTGCCTGTTCCCACCCTGCACCAGTTGTGCTGCTGGAGGAGTGTAGTTTATCTGTTCCACAGTGCCTTCCCAGGCAAACCAAACTGTATATATTTAAAGTATCGTACAATGAGATTCTGCTAACTACTGTATTAAAAGGAAATGGGTAATGTTTGCACAATTTAAGATGTAGATTACTTGAAGCTAGGGTTCTTGCATATATTTCAGAGGTATTGACCTGTAATAGAAATGCCTTGGTAACAAGTACTAGGCCCAGTATATAACAGTATGAAATAACTCATCCTGTTTAGATACATGTCTAACTATCTTAGGCCTGTTTCAACATTGCTTTAGACATAGCATAGTTCTCTGTCATGGCCACATGACAAGAGACTGATCCCCTTATCTGGTTTCTCTGTGGGGTATTTGGTCCATGCATATTCACATTCTTCAGGGTAGAATCTCATAACTTTTTAGACCAGGCCTTGACTGCAGTATCCCATGCATTGGCCATGCTTATGTCAATATAACTAGTTGAGTTGAGGTATGCATAGGTTTTTTTTTTTTAAAGCCAGGGACCAATGGCTAGTGCAATGACCTTTTAATCCTATCAGTAAGAGCAAAACTAAGAGGAAAACGTGTTTAAAATTGGAAAATGCACCATACACCTCTATTTTACCCTAAAGCAGAGGTATCAAACTCCTCTGGCCCCTTGCGCTAGATCCAGTGCACAGGGCCAGTCCAATGTGGGTGCTGCATGCAGCTCCTGCCTCAGATCAGCCCCATGTGTTGTATGTAGTATGTGGAGCTTGTCTGGCATGTGCTCCATGTGGCACATGGGGCTGGAGCAAGTGGGCACAGTACACACAGGGCATGGAGCTGGTGGTCCAGGGCAGTGTGTGGGGCTGGGCTAGTGCGTGCTGCACCTGGCGCGTGAGATCACTCCAAGACTCACAGACTGGATCATAGGGCTCTACAAGCAGGCTATATCTGACACGGCCACCCTCAAGCTCTGTCATTTTGAGCTAGAAAGGCTGCCTGCCTCAGGCTTCTGAGCATGTGTTTCTGTGTCGGGCTTTTCCATAAAAACTCCCAAACTGCTGTCACCTCTGGGTAGACAAAGCTGAACTGCTTTATGCTCTTTTGATCTCTTGATTCTCAGCATTGGCAAAAGGATCTGTGTAAGTTGGCTGCAAGCAAACTAATGGGATTCTTCCCTCTTAATAGATCATCTATTGTCCGTTAAACCTTAAAGCTGTGAGCCTTCTCTTTTTCCCTCCTTTTTTTTCTTTAGCCCATGAGAAGCTGTTGTGCTAATTTTCCCCCCAAGGCCTACTATTTAAACTAAGCTGAAATAGTTGTATGGTAAAATGTTCCTTGCAACTATTGGGTAAACACAGAACATGTTACATTAAAACATTCCAGAACCACCTCATCCTCCACAGCTGCTTCTATGCAAAGTGTATGCATTACGCTACGGCTAATGTAAGTCCCTGAGTAATTTTGATGAATCAGTGTTTGTGTAAAAGACCTGACAGGAGGAGGCAATGCAGTGCAGAGCGTCCCCCCCACCGCCCCCATTTCTTTTTTGACCAGCACAGGTTTTAGTATAATTCTTGCACAATTTGATGGAAAGGACCCCTCTTATGCAAACAGTATAAAGCAGCTGGTTCTGGTGGCAGCAATAGGTATGCTGAGGCTTATGAATCTTTTGCTTTAGGTTCCTGGCCTTTAACTTCAAAGCAAAGGAGATTATAAATATCTAATTTAAAATGCTTCAGAAACTGCTTCACGGAGCAACAGCTCTTTATATAGCTAGTCCCTGCTTGTATTGCATTTGCCCTCAAGTCTTTAAATCATGGTACTTACAGGCAGGCATGGGATAAACATGTATAAACATGGGTCTAGTAAGGGCAGTAAGATGAAGGGTCGGAAATAAAAAATATAAGGTGCTGCTTGTCTAATATTTTTTTGTTTGCTCTTAGTATTGGAGGGTGTATTATATTACATCAGGCTGGGCTTTCCTCTTTTTCCAGAGCTGCATGTTTCAGTTGAATTCTTCTCCTCATCCATTCTAGGAAAGTTTCTCTGTATTGACAGTAATGCAGCTGAAGATCTGCCAAGTGTAGTTTATTCTGGCCTGTACTTCCAAGTAATCTGTGTACAGTACCACTCCAGGAATGGTCAAAACCTGTCCTGCCACAGTTCTTGAAACTACTACCTGCTGAACACCATTAAGCATGGATTCAGCTGCATCTGACTGAGATACTGTGTGATTGAGTATGAACATGAAAACGAGATAGACTTTAGAATTGTTTTATATATAGCATGTGTCCATGTCAAGCCAGATTAGCTTTTTGCATTTTAGAATTGGCATTTAGCTGTAAAGATGTCAACTACCAGTGTGTTTCATTTAAAAGAAGTTAGAAGTCAGTTTTTTAACTATTTCTTACAGCAGAATGGTTAATGCCTTCTCCCTTCCCCCTCTCCACCAGTTCCGGCACCAAATGGCTGTAGTGATGCCTTTTTCTTTCTAGTCCTGGTTTGAACATAGAAGTTGAACCAGTACAATCATCACTGTATGTACATTGGAAAAGAGTGGGGAAGGGAGTGGTGAGGGAGAAAATGTTAAGGATTTTAGTTAATGTGCAGAAAGATGTCCAAAAATGGTATACATGGGTCCAACTAGATATGTTGAAATCACTGCAAATTGTGTATCAAAACGAGGCTAGAGGACTGGAGCAGTGAGGCAAAGCCCCATACCTGCTTCATTAACTGAAGTCCTCAGAATGGGCAGGGGGGCTGCCATGCTACTTGATCTGCTTGGCTCCTGGGCACCAGGAGCTAAGTAGAGGAACAGCTGTTCCTTGCTCCTTAGACCAGGATATCTGGTCTGGGGAGCAGGTGGGGAGGGGGAGGGCAGGGGTTGCCTACTGCTCCTTTGGGAGCAGAGTGGAGGAGCAGCTACTTTTTGGCTTCCCTCCCCACAACATGCACACTCTCCTGTTCTCCAGACAGGGTCCTGGTTTGGTGAAGGCACAGGGAATAGGGGAAATAGGGGTGGCTGCAGGCTGAACACCTGTATGCTCCCTCTCCCAGAAAGATTTCTACCAGCAAAAAATTCTCATAAATTCCTACCAGTAGAAATGAATGTCTGTTCATGGCTATTACCACATTCTGTCATGATACTGTCCTGGGTATGTTAAATATAGATTAATCCTGTATGAAAACTGAATATTGCTGTCTTTCTGGAAGAAAGTGATTAGTCTTTTAAATTAGACTCAGATTTTAAACATTGCCTCTAACTTCAAATTCAACGAGCTAGATATATTTTTGTTTATTTTCTGAACTTCATTATTTAAAAAATGCTATATCCTGTTACATCTGGAACATATCTGTATGACAGGCCACATTTGGGACCTAAGAAGCTATGCATATTTTCTTCACACATTATTTTGGATGCTTTCATCATTATTTTATGATCATAACCTATTGTTCATTTGGGCCATATATTGCCTTTGTTACTGACATGCTTGTTGTAGAGTTACTATAGCCCAGGCATTGTCAGCAGGTGGTATGCATACCCCCAGGGGTACATGAGAAGGCCATAGGGGGTACGTGCGGGCAGGCAGGCAGAGATAGAGCGCCACCACGCACCATCCCATGCAGGCACTGTCCACCCAGCCGGATGTGGCAGGTGGGGGAAGCTTGCACGTGGCGGCTATTGCTGTTCCATGTCCAGCTGCGCGCCACCCCCTCACCGCCTGCGGCCTCTGGGGGTACACTGCTCCATGTCTGGCCACCGCAGGTACACTTATCCAAAAAGGTTGAAAACCCCTACGGTAGCCCAGAATTCCTTCCAAGCTGGCAAATCCCAAATATGGTGGTGTCTGGTTTTTGTTGTTTTTCCTTTTTTCTTTGACGGGGGAGGGAGGGGGTGGGAAACTTGTACCAGAACTTCCAAATTTCTCAGAAAAGGGGTGGCTAGATTGTACTAAAAATTAATCCATTTCCTTCTAATTATAGGTATACAAAAAAAGGTAGAAAAATTATTTTGGTAAGGCTGTATATTTTTATGCAAGGGACAGTTTTCTAACAAAAAAAATGCATCTTTTACTTAATGTAAGCAAGTGCGAAATGACTGATTGTGTTTAACAGTTTCTAAAACCTCTGATTGTCTGATTTTTCTCATTCTAATTAGTGTGGTTAAGCTTTACTCAGATAACTAAATAGTTTATAGGGGAACTGCCAGCAGGAGTCTTATTGGGACTGGAGGGGGAAGGTGTGAAGAAGACAATCGGATTTTGCTCTAGGTAGACATTGAGTACAATTATGCATATGCTTCTCAGTTCTTCAAGCTCAGCTCAGCTCCCCATTGCTGGGGTTTCTGATGCATATGCCTGCTCTGCTAGCCCCCTCTATGGGTCTCAGATATCCTGTTATAGATCCCTTTGTCTTGGCTTATTCTCTGTTAGAGGGGAAAATAAATGGCAGTTCACTTCCCCAGGCTCACCTTCTTAAGGGGTTAAAGATGACCCTGGCATTCAGGGGTAACTGTAGATCTTGACGTAATCTTTCTCCTCTTTCCTTTTCTTACACACTTAGCCTATGAAAGCTCTTTGACATGCAGCAAGGCTGCTTCAGTGCGCTGTTTTCTGAGAATTTTTTACTGGTAATTATGGCGTGTCAGAGCAGACTCAATTCATCAAGTGTGCTGGAGTACAGAAATTAACGTGCTCCAGCAGCCTCCCAGATCATGTGCATCAGCATCCCCGTGCTGAAGAATGGCAGCAGGGCGCTTTAAACTGAAGCTCATTTGATGAGGTTTTGTTAAAAACACCTTGCCACCATTTTTCAGTGGGGGAACGCTGATATAGGTGATGCTCAGGTGCTTTTACTTAATGCGGCTTGCTAATTAGAGCACATGCCTCCCTGAGCACGTGTACAAATACCCTAAGATACTGTGCTGCTTGAAACGTAAGGGAGGACAGTGGCTGTGTTGTTGACCTTTTTTGTGCCACCCACATACTTCTACTTTCCCCGCCCTCCTATGCTAGTAGGATTCTTGAAGACATTATACCACCCAACTTGAGGCCATAGTTACCCTGAGAGATTTTTAGCAATTTTCGCACTGGTCTAGCATATGTGTATTTGTAGTAATGGGGGTATGCTAGTATGAAGGCTGTCATGGAAGTGTTTCTTGCCAATATGCCCTTAAGAGTAATGAAGAGTTCCAAATGGTTAAAATTGTATTTAAACCCCTGTATTCACACTTCAAAATGGTTCTATAAATAGCCTGAGTGCTTGTACCAGTGATTTCTTTAGCATATACCACTGGGTCACCCATTGTGATTTAAGCATCACCATGTCCCTAGGGTCTTAGGTGCAGGCAGGGCTCCTATTATAGGAAACACTCAAGTTAAATTACAACTTTGCAGTGAAGGCAAGCTCTGAAAGCTCAGAAACATCATTTGTTTATGTACGGAAAATGAAGCAGTTGAATAGTTTAAAATTTTAATTGCCTTTCTCTTGTTTCAGGTTGCATGTCTGGTTGGACTTGATGCATGAAATTTGCATGACTCCTAATACGGTCATATTTCTGGACTTGTCAGTGAGCAGACATGGCCTACACAGCGAATATTAATGGAAATAACTCAGGTAACTAACCTTTGATACTTTCCCCTTTCCAGTTTCTTTTTAATCCTGTTTCTGTAAATTTGTCCAAAAGCAATGTCAGAAAGCAAAATGCAAATAACTCTAAGCAAACATTCCAGACTAATTTCCTACTAGACTAATGTTTGTGTGGGGTCCTCCCCAGTTATTTTTGTTTCCTGTCCTGAGGTGTTTTCCAGATTACTCTTGTAATTTGAAAACATTAAACTATTGTCCTTAGGGTGGGGTTCTTAATCCAGTAAAAATTTGCCAAGGTGCACAGCAGTAAATGAATTGGCAGATTTACACCATACTGGAATCTGGCTCTTAGTTTCATTATAGAAAGACAAATGGATATAGAGGAACATTAACAGGCCTAATGAACAGGGATCCTGGTTTTCTTTGTTTAAAAATCCCAATTTCTCTGATCAAAACCCCCCAAACCTGCATTTTTCCACAATTAAAATGAAATGCCACTATACAGGTAAGTATCAGTTGAATACGATGTTTTAGTGATATATTTACAATTTCAAAGCAATTTGAAAGCTTAATAAATTCTAAATACTGATCTATTTTGGGGTTTGATTTTTTTTTTTTTTAAATCATGGAAAATCAGAGCTCCCCCTGTGCTTACCAGGACGTGGGTCCACCTGCAGCTGTGCCCCCTGGGGCTTCATGGTGCTGAGCTGCCCTGATTTTTATGCTGGTGCCTTGCTCATGCTGTTGCCCCTCACTCCCAAGTCACAGCTCCTGCCCCAGCCTTTCTGGTGTCCCTCACTCCCGACCTGCAGCCCTGCTGGAGAGGGCCCCCATCTGCTAGGGCTACAAAACATGGCGGCTTCATGTTGCCTGCTCCCAGCTCTGCAGATGCTGGCCGCAGCCATGGCCAGATCAGAGCACAGCCCTCCTTTTCCCTATCCCTCAACCTCCCAGCAGGTGGCATGGTCAGAGCAGAGCCCCTGGCAGGGGGAAGGATGCAAGCTGCCCACTGCAGAGCCTGGGGCTCCCTGCCCTTGCCGCAGGGGTCTCTGTGAGCTAGTGGGACACCTCCCCTGCTCCGCCCTCCTGTGTCAGGTCCTGCCAATTGGGCTGCAGAGGTGAGGGCAGCAGAGCAAGGAGCCCCCAGCCCCACAGCAGGCAGCTTGCATCCTCCACACACTCCTTGTCTGTGCATGCAGTGGGGCAGTGGCAGGGAGCCAGCCCCTGGGACAAGCCACCCATGGCCCCATCCTGTTCTCCCAGTTAGGACCCGCTCTCCACTGCTGCCTGGCTGCATTGTTGGCTACGTGCATTCATGGATGTGGTGCCTCCTGTGTCCCTCTGCCCCCAGCACCAAGCAGCCTCTTGCAGGCTGGAACCTTGCCAGCCTGCAAGGGGAAACTCAGTTTCTCACATTTTTCTCCTTTAAAAGAGAAAATCCATGTTTTTCTGTGGCAAATGGAAAATCCAGATCCCTGCTGATGAGCTGTAGCCCAGTTGCTAAACATCCAAGCGTCTGACTAGCTCTTGCTTTGGTTTTTACCAGGGCCAAAGAAGTAATTTTAAAACCAGCAGTGGGAACATGTGTAAATTTATTAATTTTTCCTCCTTTTCTTTGGGCTAGGAAGATCTTGGCATTTTATTTCTTCGGGTCTGGATTCTCTTTGTAAATTGAGTCCAAAGGGTGTTCAAGGATTACCGATAAAGTTTGATAGATCGGAAGAAGCTAGAGATCGTACAGCAATTGCTACAAGCACTGCAGCCCCATTCCTCTCTCTCCTGTGTCAATATTTTTTTTTGCTCTTGCACATTCTACAAACAACTTTAGCACAGTATAGCGAGCACTTCAACAGGACACTATCTGGAGTATTTGAGGTGCAAGAAAAACTTGTGCATGCTTCTTTTGGCAACAGTGCACTGTGTCTTCCTAACGTATGTATGCCTGGGGCATAGATTTGTAAAGAGAGTCTGGGGTGGTATCGAATATCACTGGAGGGAAAATTTTATATGAACATTAATTTACTTTTTCTTCATGAGTATAAAGTGAAAATCCAGCATTTTAAATTTAATACTTATGACTTACTGGATCATGCCCCTTTGTTGAGAAGTTGTCTACTAGGTAATATGTGCCACACAGTGTGTGTCAATTCAGTGCCATGACTTAATACTTTTGCTATAGCAATAATATGAAATCCTGAGTTACTTCCTTTTTGCTCTAGAACTTTTAATCAATGCAAAGTTCTGGAAGGACCTTCTTCCTGAAAAAATAGATGAAAGGAATGCAACTAGTTGTCATAAATTTTCTTGTCTCTGTAGTACCTGTGTTGTGATTCTAAAAGACGGGTACAATCCAGGTAGACAACATGCAGTTACTAGACATTTCTGAAAATGGATTATAACTGATATATTTAAGCCTTAAAATATTTGAGATTTTAGTATAAAAAAAAATTAGTGTTTGTTTGGTTTGTTTGTTTGTTTGTTTTTGTATTCTTTAAGTCAAGTCAGCGACCCTTGATTTCTTATTACACAATATGTGAAGGCTATGTAAAGCTATTGTATTTTAATTCAGAAAACAGTAGGGGCGGTTGTTTGTTTGTTTAAAAAAAAACTTTTTACATTCTGAATTGGACGCAAGTATTCAAGGTTAGCGCCCCGGCCCTATATGTTAATAAACATGCACTTTTGATTCAAGCCATGTAGAACTGTCCAGTCTGTTTAAAACTGACTGTAGCTAATTAGCTTGCTCACTTTTTCTTACTGTAAAATTATCTAGCAGTAGAGATTTTGACAACTAAGACATCAACCTATAAGATTCAATGTATTTTCACTAGGGCAATGTTTGTCCAAGAATCCTGAGCTTTGTTATGTAAATTGGCTTCAATATGGAGTAGAAATTGCTCCTTTATTCACAGAGGCCAGGTGCAGGCATTACACTTTTTACTAGTATAAGTGATCAGAAACCAGTCTTTACCCGTAACAAAACAGAAGTTTGGCACACAAACTCATTGTAAAATGGTGGAAACCAGCCTAAAATTTGCCACTCCTTTCCACCTCCCCCATTCCTGTGCGTGCCCCCCCGGGCAAATGTATGCTCTGTTCACTACCTATCTAAACTATGCTGCTTATAGAAAACCACGTAACTTAGTGAAATTCTGCCTTGGGCTTTTTGAATGTCTGTACCTAGCCAAAGTGTCCAAAGTTAGACTTTGCTTTTTTTTTTTTTTCTTGGGGACTGTCAGGACTTGTCTGTTTTAATAACCCTTAAAGCCACAATACTAACATGTGACACTTAGTGATGTGATGCATGCATCTCTGAACACTGGGTGTTTCATAATGGGTTAAGTGTTGGGCTCCAGGCTCTTATACTCTCTGATCCTGCTACGTTAAGGGAGGAAGGCTGCCTTCAGATGAGCAGGAGCTGATTTGGGCATTGAGGTATCGGAGCAAGTTTCTTAATTGTATGGTGCTTGCAGAGCTGAAAGAGGTGGTGGCTCACTGCATGCAGTAACCTCTGGATCAGTTGTCAATGGGGAAGAAAACTAGATAGACTTTCTCTGGCTTCAGTGCTGGATTTGTGCTACGTGAATAATCTGCCTGCATTGACAAGCTCAACTGCCTTCAGCTGCTAGTTGACTGACAGAACAGTGCTTTGCTTTGATTGTTATTTAAATAACGTGAGTACTTAGATTACTAAATGACTGTCTGTTGTCCCCTTTTGTTAGTTTTCTGAATATTTGAGCCTAATTTGAGAGATTGATTATGTGCAGCTTTAGAAAAAATCAGGAGGGAGCATTCCAGTTTAGAACTGGTTTGTAGGAAAGGTTCACACTGTTTAACATGTGTGTACGCATAGTTTTGAGACCTATTTTTGAAGAGTATGCATGAAAGGAGATTAATTTATTTTAACCAAAATGAAAATTAGTGTGTGCAAACAACAACTATACCATGAAAGGTAGGTAGAGAAGCTGTTGCTCCTACATTGTAATGGTCTTTGTATTTCACAAAAGGTGTATGCTTTTAAATGAGGCTAATAAATAATTGGGACAGTACCCTAACTTGCAGTTCAGTGCTATTTGTAAGTAGTTCAGTTTGGTGAATTCCTGAGTCAAGATTTATTTTATTTCCCTTTGCTTTTCATAGCACAGAAGTCTTAGAACTGAATTACAGCTCTTCATGGTGCAAACTAGAAACTGATGTTTCCTGATGTTTAAGGAAATCAGGTTTTAGCAGGGACTTGCTTCTTTTATTGGTGTGTGTCTCGCCAGAATTGTGCACAATGTAGTTTTGAATGTGCAGTCTGTTCAGAAGGCACGATAAGTTGCTGAAGCTGGCAGCGAGGTCAGTAGTTTTGTTATCTTGTTTGTTAGAAATGTTTTATATTTCTTTGCTGAGATTTGGATCTTGTGAAGGGCTACTCCCAGCTTTGGAGAATCTTGTCTTGGTTTTCGTGCTTGCTGAGCAGGTCTCCAAATTCAATGAGTTCAGGAAGTGCAGAGGAAGCACAGAGTGCATAATGCACTTATCCAGGCAGTTGCAGCAGGCACGTAGGAATGTCATGTGTCAGTGAGAAGCTGCTTGCAAGTTCTGGCTTTGTTTCAGAGCCAGTAAGCTAAGCAATGTCTCCACAAAAAAAATTCAAGCTAAAGGCTGAGGTGGAGTTGAAATAATTCATTCCTAAGGTTAGTTGTAGCCTTCACTATACTCAGGTTGGGTCTATACCAAATGTTGGTTGGTGTACATATCAGCCTTAATGGGCACAGAGCCTACATAGTAAGGCCCACACAGTGTTTGCAGTTACATTGATTTTAATGTTTCTGCTGTTAATCTGTAAGCAGATCACAACCGTGTCCAGACTGAGACTTGCTGTAAAAGTGCCTGCTTCCAGGTATTCCCATTTGCCTGTTCTTCTGTGCCTCTTCTTCCTCTCCTCCCTAGGTTTTTTGAATGCTAAAGTCTTGATCCCCTTGGCTACTTTCTAATCTATTTGATTTAAATTGTTTCAGCTGTGTACAGATTTTCCTCACCAACCATGGTTTTGAGTATCCAAGCTTAATATTCTATAAACCATTTTGGCTACCACGGTATAAGGTTTGAGTAACCACAGTTTTCTGTGGTCTTGCATCAACCCACCACCTGCCATTTTTCCCATAAGCCTTTTTTTTGTCAACCACTGTTTTGCCAACCACAGGAAATTTCAGGAACCTAACCCCAGCGGTTGGCGAGGAAGAACACCAAATCCTTGAAGGATTGTGTCACGCGCTTGGATTTAGGAAGGTCAGTGGGATGAAGGGAATCTTTCCTGCACACAATTTGAATGGAACTGTTAACAATTATAATAGCATCCCCTTGAGAAGGCTGCAGGAGTCAGTAAAATACTGCTGTCACTCAGGTTCAATTTTTTTTCTTAAATGCTATTTGTGTGGGATTTTGTTTCTTTCAAGGTTCTGTGATTTTTTTTTTCCTGCAGATTTTTTCCTGTAACAATTCTTTTTGAAAAATGTTTTTCCTCTAAACTGAAAAAAATGGGGATTCTTCCAAATTTGTCAGTCTTCTGTTTTACTTCCAAGACTGGTGCCGTTGTGTATATACTTATGACCCCACATTATCTTAGCACCTCAAAGTCTTTACTATGTCTATCCACCCAAAATTCCTGTGGAATAGAAAAGTGCCATAATTCCTTTTTAACGAGGCACACGGAGTGACAGGAAGGACATTCAAAGTCTGTGGTAGAGTACATTTCAACCCGTTTCCCAAGCCCCTGGTTAGAACAATTCTTTCTTTCTTTTCTTGTTTTCTTTCCTTCCTTTCTTTCACTTATGCTCTCATTTTCTACGTCTCATCTGGCTTCCAGCTTTCTGGCACTCAGGTGCTGTGTACAGTACTGTTTCGGGATAGTGTGTGGGCGCCATAATTAATTAGAGGGTGGTGCTCTCCAAATACAAGTAAGCTGAAAGCTATGGGAGCACAGATTTTGCAGAGAATCTTGTACATTTAGTGGGATTTAAAAAATGTCCGCAAGTTCTTAATAAAATTTCTCTGTACATAAAAGCTTGCAGTATTCCATGCCCCTTTGATATGGATGCATAACCTTTAAAAGGATTTGGATTCTGCTTCATTTGAACAACTCTACTTTTTATCTAGAGTATAGACTTCAAATTAACAGTCTAGTCTGATTCTCCTCACTTTTTTATGGCTTTCTTTAAGTACAGAAGGCTGCTATCCAGTTTCCCATGGTCAGTTAGCTAGCTCTTGAATATGTCTGGCAAAGTTCTCTGGTAGGAGGGTGCAGTAAAAACTGCCTGTCACTTTTTGGCAGAAAGTTCAGTCTGATATAAATCAACTTCCATTTGATTTTGGTAGGTCAAGAGTTTGGGAGACCTGATCCTGCATGAGACTACTAACATAAAATGGGCAAATGAGAAGATGCGTGTTCAACTCTGCTGAAATAAGTTGTGCTTCAGGATTGGGGGGAGGTTTGCCAGCTTTCCCATGAACACTTGCAAATAGGCCAGCAAGAGAAACTAGGATATATACTAGAACTTTTAGTATTTTTATAGGGTCTTTTATTTGGCGACTTTCTGTCTTTTTAAAGAAAAGTGACTGCCTTCTAATTAGGCTATAGATAACAACATTTGTCATGGCTATTTTGAGTTTAAGCTTTAATGTAAAGCTTATGATCCTCAAAAGAGGGTGCCAAAGCACTTAACAAACAGGTCAAGGTATTTGGCTCATGTAATAAAGCTGAAACCCGTGATCCATGTTTCACCGACCAGAATATCATGGACACCTAACCACAAGTAGATGAAAAGTGGCTAGAGATGGTCCCAGGAAGGAATAGGATCATTCAAAATGTAATTAAAATGCCACTGCCTGAGGTGGAGCGTACTGAGCTCGACTCCCTAAGTAGTTGCATAATTCAGCTGATACACAATTAATTGGGTTCAGGTGAGTTCGTGTGTTTTGTCAAACCAGTCAACCAGCTAGTGCTGGTTCATTGGGGACAGTGAGTGACTCAGAAATATTTAGCTGTGGATTTCCTCTCCTATAGCAATCGCAGTAGGATAGGTCTAGGCCTAGATCCTATTATAAGTGCAGTGAAAGAAGGGGCACTATGTATGCTTGCTGTTTTTTTTAGCTGTTGATGTGACACTTTTGTCTCTGGGTGGGAGAGCAGTGTAGAGTTGCTTTATCCTTGTCTGTGCTTCGTGAGTGGGGAGTAAAAAGCAGCACTTTCAAGAACCTGGCCAGTGCCTCACCCACAGAGATATGGTGAGTCACTTTGGTGATGCCCAGCATTTTAAAACAAACTAAGGTGGAGCCCTGGAAATCATGGGGTGGAGGAAGTGTGCACCTCGGGCAGTTTCAGTAGTTCAGGCAGTGTCATTACAACAGGTACCAGAATGCCTGCAAACCTGACAAAATGATTGTCCCTTTGACAAAATGATTCCACATCTGCCTTGCAGTCAGACATCTGACTCTTTTCTAAATAGGCATGTGTTTTAGTGGCCAATTATCAGTCTGCCTGGTGGTATGAATTCCTTCTCATATATTAGGCATCAAATAATTGATGTATGTCGCCTAAAGGACAACAAGACTAGTATATTACTGGAGCAGACAGTGTTGCATTAGCCAGACTTCGCTGATGCCTCTTCCTTAGATCCTAATGGGCTCTTGCCTAGGAACTGGGGTCTTAACATTCAGTCCTTGTGTGCCTACCTGCTTCTGCTCCTGACTGGTGTTTTTGTCTGTAAAACTACTGGAGAAGCTGGAGTTAAGCAGTGGAGTACAATGCCCCTGACTGCTCATGGGACTCGGCTGTTTCCTTGGGTATGGGTCTGTTCAAGATATCCTCCTGTTGGGAAGAAATTGGAACCAGAAAGAAAAACAGCTGGCATCTGATCAAGCCAGATAAGGTGGTGATGCTAACAGGAAGGACAAAGCACTGCAAGTAACTGTCAGGGCTAATAGCTCTGTTGTCTGTACTTCACAAAACTAATCCAAAGAGGTTGTATCTGTACCCCACTTGATTCCCTGCTGCTTCTGGACACCTAAATATTCATGCTGGATGGGAACTGTTTCCATTTTTGGCTAGTGGCAAGACTGCTCCTCTTCCTCATGGGTGCAGGTGAGGCCTTCCTCATTTCTAGTGTATCCTCCTACATTCATTTTGCCTGGGAATGGCTCTACGTAGAGACTGAAGCTTGGACTTTGTGTGAACTGCCCTTTTACCGGGATGAAATGGCTCCTTCTTTAATACTGTATGGAGTTAAAGCTGCTGTCCTTTACCTTTTTAAGACATGAGAGGTTTTGGGATCAAGGCATCTCCATGACCACCTCCCTCTGTGTATTCCCTGCTACAGCAGTCATGGTGATTGGAGACATGCAGGCTCACAGTTCTCCATACAGGCGAAGCCATATGGAAACGATAGGATTTTCGCTTTGGCATCACACAGTTGGCCAAATTCTAACCCTACCCAGAATATTGTAAATCCATAACAGCTCCACTAACATCAGTGTAGTGGCTTCAAACTGTCAGTGGTCTGGAGGCAGATCTTGGCGGTATGGTAACATGTCGGAGATACTCATCTAAGCGAAGGAGTTAAATGATCTTGAGCACCTGAGGCACATTAGCAGATGCGGTTTGGAGGGAGCACTTAACTGTTCCAGAGACCTGACAAATACAACCAGTTACAAGAGCATATCCCAAAACAGTGGTGAATGCAGAGAGAGTCAGCAGATCTTCCACTGCCCATCCACAAAGCTTACAGGTATTTCTCTGTCACTGTTTGATAGTATTCCTGGCTCTTTTCCTATAGTATTAGAGCAGTTGGGAGTTATTTGTGGGGCTATCATGAGCATAGACTCAATTTGTGTCTCTACAAGCATAGACTCAATGAAAGTAATTTAATTAGGCATGGTAATTGCACTCAGCATCCAGTGGCTGAGCATAGTAGTCTTGTTCCAAGGAATAATTTTGAAACAGAAATTGTTTAACAGAGAAATGTGTTTTTATTTTATTGTATTTTTTTCCTTTGGGCTGTCATAGTAATTTACTCACTCTGCCCCCTTTTGTGTAGTTTGCCAACCCTAACATTGGGTTAGGGGACCTCCCTTAAACTACCAGATATGGTTTGGATAGCTGGGTAGGGCTGGCAGCAGGTCTGATGCTACATGCTTCAGTATTACTGCTGTATCTTTTGTATTCCTTCTCCTGGAATTGCAGTTCCATAGTATTGCAGAGTTCAGGCTCCCAACAGGATCTCCATTTTTGCCTACCTCAGGACTTCAGGGGGGTGTAACATTTGCTTATGACTACCCTCACTGTACATCTTTCCTTTTTATTTCATTCAAATTCATAACCTGCCACTTTATTGAAAGATATAGCTGAACTAATTTGTGATATACATTGCAGTTTGCACAATACATCATGCTTGGAATGCAAATATAGGTCAAATTTGAATGCTCATTTGACTGCATAGACTCTTAGTTTTCCTGTTGTACTAAAATACTGTTAGTACCATTAGCTCCCTGTACTGGACTTCTTTCTGAGCAAGGTCACAGGAAGATACTCGTATAGATTTGGATGTCACCAGGTTTTATTTAGGTATTCCAAAATTAGGATTTAGAGTAGCAGGGAGGACTCTCTCTCCTAAGAACATTTTATGTCCTCTCAGTGTTTCTCTTTGTAATTACGCTTTACACCATAAGTAGACACTCTTATGCAGTCCTTTATTCTTTGCTGGACTCCTCTATTTTATTTACTTGGGTTTATGAGAGCAGCTTCTACTTCATTTTATGCTTTATTGCATTACTGTATGTCGGGGCCAAGGGGCTGTGGCCAGTAGCCCGGGCACGTGGGCCGGGGAACTTGGCATGGCAGACTAGAATTAGGCACTGACGCGTGGAGGCTGATTAAAGATTATTTTACTTACACTGTAGATGGTCGCGGTGCAGGCACGAAAACTTGCTTGAGTTGCAGTTACAGACAAACACAAGTGGAGTTTGCTAGGCTCCACCGAAGACACATGCACGGAGTTTGCTAGGCTCCGCAAAACAAACACAATGAGAGCTCTCTGAACCAATACAAGAGTCCGAGCTGTGACTCTCAATGAGCGTGCAGGGCAGGGGTACATCAAGGATCGTCCAGTGACGGGGAGAGATTCTTGATGGCTGATCAAACCATCATTCGGTCCGAGATATACGTAGAAATCCATGAGATAATCATGGACTCCTTACTGGAATTCTCTCGGATTTCTCCCGGAATTCTCGGAATAGGGGTTCTCAGGATCCTCCTGAGATTCTTGGAGATCTCCGACTTGGGCGGAAACTGCTCAAGCCTCTTATACGGCTAGCAAGCCAATCGCTAGCTGCCACGTGGGAATAATTTAGAAACAGCAAATAATGGGACACAAATTTGCATGCGAGTGGCGGGAACTCCTTTGCACCGGGATTTTTCTCTCTGCAGCTAAGAATTGCACCATGCAAAAAAAGCTCCATGTGGCGGGAAATAATTCTGCAGTGCTGAAGCACACACACAATCATTGGGTAATGACACTGTACAGCACTCCAGGTGCTGGGTTGGGTGTCCTTATACAGAATAAACATTTTAATATGGATTTTCCTTAAGTTTCTTTTTCCTTCTTATGTATTTTTGCCTGCTGTCATTAAATGAATAGGAACCTTTTGCAGCCAGTGATTGGATTAGCTCTCAGTACATACTTGAAAGCAATAGAAATAAAGGGTAGAAGCTGTTTTTAATAAAGTTTGGTTTTGAAGGTTTGATTAGATTACAAGAAGGATCAAATTAACCAATAATTTGAAGTAGATTGTGCTCTAGCTACAAAATAGGCTGAGGGAGTCTGGACTAGTCAGTGTCACTGAGGGGCGTTTGTTGATATACTACTTGTTCCTTCCACTTCTCCCTTTCACAAAACTCTGGGACTGATGCACGTTGCAGGAAGATCCAGGCTAGCTGTGGAGAGGAAAATGTGCTGTTTCACTGCTGTTACCAGAATTTCAGGTTAATATTGGGTTCTTCTAAGCTAGGGACAGATATTAAAAAAACCTGAGTCTGAATTGATTCAATCTTTGTAGGTTAGTCTAACTTAGCTAGGCTGAACTGGTTTGTAACCAGACAGACATTCTCTCTGGACTGAGGAAATTCAGGTGCATGCCTGCAGTGGCTCAGGCTAGAAGATGCGGGACACTAGAACAGCCTTCCCTTCCACTGCACTGAGCTGAGGTGGGGTGTGGCCAGGCCCTGACAGGACCTCTGATTAGGGAGGCCTGCCTACACCATCCCAGGCTTTTCCCCGCTTGCTGCTTAAGGGGCAGGAGTGTTGCCGGACCCCAGCACCCTTCTAGCACTCTGAGGCAAGGTGGGGTGTGCAGTGCTTGCATCTGTTGATGATACAGAGTTTTTTCAATCTCCCTCCCTGCTTCTTTTTACTGTCTGCAGCAACTGGCAGGCAGAGCAGGTCAGCAGGGAGCTGTTAACAGTGTTTATCATCCCATCAGCAAAACAATAGCCTTTCTGCATTAGATCAAACTCTTCTTAAACAGCTTACCAGCTGACCTGTTGATTTAGCTCCAAAAAGCCCTAAGCAGTCACTGTTCTGTCTGCCTGTCCCAGTGAAATTGGAGAGACACACACAGAGACATCTCTCAGCATTAGCTAGCATACAACATGCCTAGGGTCTATGAGGCTGGGGTTGGTGCTGTGGGAGATGTGTGTGGGGGATTCCTGCTTGAGCAGCAAGGAGGGAGGGGGGACTAGGGCAGGGGGAAGCCAGACATACCCTGCTGTACCTGCAGTCTCTGCTGGAGCTGCAGCCAGGGAGCAGAGGGGAGGGGCCAGCTCTGCTGTGGAACAGAGAGCCCCACCCAGCCCAGAGAGCATGCTGGGATGCTGGGAGAGTCTGATTTATCTTAAACCAGCAAGGGGTCTGGGACAGGTTTTGCATAAACTGGTTTGAGCTAAATCAGTTAAGTCTGATACTGCATTCAACTAGGTTTATCTCAAACCTGTTTCAGCCATTTTCAGACTGGTTTATGTACACTGAAAATGGTTAAAAAGGGAAAGTGTATGATATGAACACACAGAAAGGAGAGCTGACAAGTCCTAAGGAGGAGGATTTGGAGAATCAACAATTCTGTTCTGTCATGTGATAGAAACAAGCCAGGCAAACTTCCTGGAAATTTTGACCCCCAAATCCAGATGGACCCTTTTCTCCCTCATTTGCCAATATAAGAACCAAAGAACTGCCATTCTGGGTCAGCTCAATGGTCCATCTAGCCCAGTATCCCATCTCTAACAATGGCAGAAAAAAACAGTTGGCAAGCATTTATGGACATCATCTTCTCTTCTCCCATGTGTTTTGTTTTTTTTTCTCACCTGAGGACCAATGTTTTACTATCAGTCACAGTATGGCATCATTGATTTTTGCTGTATTCTACATCCATATTTTTAGTTTCTGCTCTGTTTTCCTTTCTGTGCTACCCGTTTGGTTTTTGAGGCAAAATTGGAAAAATTAGTTACCCTAAGAGCATGTTCTAGACTGCTGTGTAAGGCTCAGTCCCTTTACACTTGTCTAACCATTTGTTACTCCTCCCTCAACCCTAGGTGAGGCTTAGCTGGATTCTCCACAGCTGGATTTGGTAACTCAAGTTCTAAAGTAACTTGACTACTGCTGAAAATGCATGATCAACAGCCTTGGAGCTGAATTTCACCTCCATGACACTACAAATCTATAACCAACACCTACAAAGTTTACAGCATTTACTGTAAAGCTCTCTCTCAACTCAAGCAGTTTGTTGCCACCCTGTTTTTAGGTGGGCAACTCCTGAAAATGGGATTCTGAAAAACAAGATACAGTGATGAAAACACTTATTGTAGGTGGTAAAGAGTGAAGCTATGTCTCTAACTAGGCACACTGATTCCCTCCATTAAGGAGACTCACAGAACCCACTTTTCTGCAGACTTAAGCAAGCAGAGGGTGCACATAATACAGAATGTTAGTGAGATAGATGTGTAACTCTGGTCAGTGATGGCAAACCCATTTGTCACTACTTCTTCCTTATCCCTGTTTTCTATAATCTCTATGCTTTCTGGGGTCAGCGACTTAGCACCTTTTTGGTTTGGTAGAATTCCAGATATTATAAGATTCTGCATCCCCATTACTTCAATGAAGTCTCAGGCCAAGTAGAAAAGTAGACATGCACACACTTACACTTCAGGCTGCATTTCCCATCTGGCATGATTTTATATTTGGAACAGTGATTTTTTTTTTTTCTTCATTTCTCCCAAGCAAGTGAGCAGGTCCTAGCCACTGACAAAGACAGAATTCCTTCTTGATGAAATGGATCAGCTGTCTGATCCAACATGACGCTTCCTCTTTTTTAAGGGGCGTAGGTTGTAGCCGTGTTGGTCTAAGGACATAAGCAGACAAAATTCTTTGGGTGAATCTGATATCTTTTATTAGACCAACTTAAATAGTTGGAAAAAAACTTTAGCAAGCTTTAGAGCTTAAAAACCCTTTATCAGGCTGAGTAAGTCTCTGCAGCTGGTGTGTGCTCTTCCTGGATGAAATGAAAAGTAGAGAAGCCAGAGGCTGGGCTGGTCTGCATGCAAGACAGGCAGTCAGTGAAGATGTAAATTGAGGAGTCAGTGGATGAGAGACAGGCTGGGTATGGGGGGAGGAGAGGGATGAAATGTAGCAGTTTAACAGTGGAGAGGTTTTCCTCAAGGAATTCCTCAAGGACTGCACCATCAGAACCTTGATATACTTAAGATATATCGATGTTGTCTTCATCATTTGGACTGAAAACCTGCAATCTCTAATTGAGTTCTATCAGAAATTGAATAATCATCATCCGTGCATCCAACTATCTCTTGAATACTCCAGCACCAACATCTCCTTTTTAGACACAATGATCAGTATCCAGAATAGTAAAATATAGACCACATTAGACAAGAAACCCACAGACCAGCATACATATCTGCACAGAACCAGCAATTGCCCTAAACACACCAAGAAAGCTGTAATATAGAGCCAAGCCCTCGGATGCAACCGAATTTGCACTGAGAACACCCGGGATTGCCACCTTGCCAATCTTAAAAAGGCTTTCACTCAACAAGGATGCTTCTCCAGAGAGAGAGAGAGTGCATGTTTGAAAGAGCCACCTGGATACCATGTGAAGAATTGCTGCAGTACAGAAGAAAACCCCCCATAAATTGCACACCGCTGGTTATGACATATCACCCCTCCCTCGAACCCATACAGAAAATGCTCAAACAATTGCAAGCCATACTAGAAAGAGACCCTATTCTTAAAGAGATCTTCCCAGAACCACCCATCCTAGCCTTCAAACAAGCACTGAACCTCTCTAACCTCATCACCAGAACACACTGAATGGATCCAGACCATGCCATGATAAGAAATGCAAAACCTGCTAACATATCTGCACCACCCCCACAATTACTGCACCTCACAACAGAGCCATCAGCATCCCTGCATCTTACAACTGCACCTCCAGATATGTAATATAGCTCATCCAATGCACCAAATGCCCTGATGGAAAATACATAGGAGAGACCAAACAACAACTGCGCACCACAATGAATGCACACCGGAAATCTATCAAAGACGGGAATGCCCAGTTACCTGTTGGGGCACATTTCTCACAAGAAAACCACTCTCTCTCCAATCTCTCAGTCCTGATCCTCAAAGAGAATTTTACAAAACACTTCTCAGAGACGAGCCTATGGACTTCACTTCATCAACCTCCTGGATACAAAAAATCATGGACTAAATATAGACGTTGAATTTATGACGCATTATATCCTGCCTCACATCTGGCTCCCCAGGTACCTCTCCACTATTTAACTGCTACATTCATCCCCCTTCTCCCCCCCCACACAGCCTGTCTCTCACCCACTGACTCCTCAGTTTACATCTTCACTGACTGCCTGTCCTGCATGCATACCAGCCTCTGGCTTCTTTACTATTCATCCCATCCAGGAAGAGCACTCACCAACTGCAGACTTCCTCAGCCTGACGAAGGGTTTTAAAACCTGAACGCTTGCTAAAAAGTTGTTTTCCAACTATTCAAGTTGGTCTAATAAAACATATCAGATTCACCCAAAGTTTCTTTTTTAAGTGCTCCTGGGAACAATAGTTACCGATGGATGCATGCAGTTGTATTTCCAGTAGACGTGAGGAGGGTTTTTTTTATATCTTTCCCTGGAAGAGTGCTAATGAAAAACTAGTGCATGTATTTTCAAGGTTCGTCAGTTACATCCTTCCTCCCCACAACTGTGGGTGGTTTGGGCCATATTGGTGTTTAAATACATAGTTTAGTCTCCGTGCCTTTTCTTATAGCTTCAGACTAACCTCTAAAACTGGGAAGGCCAAAATTACTGTGTAAAGCTGTACTCACAGCAGGAGTCATGAGCGAAGACAACATGGTGTCTGAATCAAAACAGGATGAACTATGCCTGCCCTTCTTGAAGAAGGAGCCTCAACTGAATCTTATGGCTTGAGCAATTCTCTTATTTAAATTGACATCGCAACTCCTCCAACCAAGCTTTTCTCCCAGGATTTGTTTTAAGCAATTGCATTGAGCATGAGAGTGCGGAACTTGCCTGATGTCGCAACAATTCACTTTCTGGAAGAAACTTTTAAGAGTTTTCTGAACAAGGAAACCATTGGCATTATGTACAGAGGTACATTTTCCCCTTCCTAAATATATGCAGATAAGCAGGCATGCAGTGGATGGTTCTGGCTAGTTCCTATTCACTTTACATGTCTTAGTGGCACTTAGGTAGCCACATAACTGCATTTTTAATACTTATGCGCAGTTTGGATCACACACCGACAGTTATGTTCACCCTGCATTTCCCTGCTGGGTATGCTAAGTAGGCTGCACTTTGACCCCAGAGGCACTGGGAAGGGAATAGATTTGTCCTGGAAGACTCATAATGCCATGTAATCCATGACTAGCAGTGATGGAGGATGAGAGCCCTTATGCTTGGAGCTCTAACAAGTGGGAGAGTCTGTTTCAGACTGCCTTGCTCCTTTTTGCTTTGGAAATGAATGTGAAATAATCTGTTTTCAGATGACGGCCAATCTGTATATAGTTTAGATCTTTTGTTTACTGTATACAAATCTAGGCTCCTAGTCGCTAGAGACCTGTTCTTTGGCTTTGTTTTTGCTTCTACTGTAAGACAGTAGCTGAATGATTTTCTTTGGCACTATAATAGTCTGAAGGGCCAAGAGAGTAAAGAAATATGTAGACTCTGCCTTTGGGTTTTGCTATTCACTGGCCCGTGTATATGTTTGTATGTGCTAACAATTGATCTGTGGAAGAAATGCTGATTTATTTTCTGATACCTTGCTTATAACTTTTTTAGCCTGCTGAATTATTGGGAAAGCTTTTAAAGAAAGACCATTGAAAGTGCTTGGTTTCGGTTGGTACAGTTCTTTCTGATGTCAAGCATTTGAAACCACAGAGTAATGATAAACAGATGGAACATATGGGAAGAGCTGCAAAAATAGTCTTCTTCCCTTCCAGAATGTTTTGCTGGCCTTTTAAATATTTTACAAATCAGTTTTTCAAGGTAACTTTTGGCTTCTGTTTTTTAACATAACTTGCAATTTGGGGGTGACAGGTTGCACTCGCATATATATGTTCTGTTTTGGTAACTTTTTCTGTACACAACAAACTTCTGTTTTAAAAGAAGTTTTCTGGATTTTCTTTTGAAAAACCTGTTAACCAGACCAGAGACTTGTGCTAGTAGTTTAGAGGTTTGCTAGAAACAAGATATGCAAATGTAACCTAAGAAAAATATTAAAGTTCAAATTCTCCCCTGGTTGGGAATCCTATGTTGAATTCCTACCACTGAAAAGGGAAATAAATGCATAAATGTGTAATATAGAGGCTGGGCAATGTACTTCTCACCCCACAGGCCAGATGAGCAGTGTGGGGCCAGTTTTGTAGGCTGGATCCTGCATAGGGTTGGGCTCCACGCTCCCAAATTAAGCCCTACACCTCCCTGGCCCAGCCCAGCACACCTGATTTAGTGGGCGGAGCCACGCTATCTGGCCTGTGGGGGTCCTCTCACGGGTGCAAGAATCTGGTGTAGCAGGAGAGCAGCATTAACATGGCCTGGCTCCCCACCGCCAAATTTTCAGACCCGCAGGAATCACTGAAGGCCAGATGAAACCAGTTTTGTGGGCTGGGTCTGACCCACAGGCTGGAAGTTGAGTATACCCCTCTTAAACTATTCTAGAGAGAAAAACCTGAGCATGGTCCCCCTTATCTAGATGCATGCCAATTACTTACAGGCAAAGTTGTCACCTTCATATGACAATGAGAGGCCATGAGCACATGAACAAATTACCATAAATTTAAGCTAGGATGTGAATTTACAGAGTATCAGCTTCTGCAGTAACTGCCCATGTGCATCTCTTACTCCAAGGTTAATATGAGGTAGATTATCAAATCTTTATTTACTATAAGGAAAGAGTATGCGCATGGGCAGTAATGTGGACTAGCCAGCATCCTGCAGATAGCTTGGTATGGGCTGCACAAACCTGAGTTGTGCATTCATAAACACATCACCAACAATACAGTTATTTAGTCACCTTTGTAGGATTCACACATACACATATGATTCTGGGTTCCAGGACATTTACACTATCCCATATGCTTATTTTTACTTCCTCCACTTTCCTGGAAGCAATGTCAAACCAGCTGTGCATTCACCTGACAGCTGTGTCCCTTGGCAGAGTATATACTATAGTGTGTATACACTGACAACCTGTTCCTCAAGTGCATTTGTACAAAAATTCAGGATCAAGTTTATTTTTAAGAGATTGCCTGTCTCTAACACCATCCTCCCAAAATTGTGTTCCTGATACAGAGTTCTGCAGTTGTGATTTCATGCATGATCAGGGCCTGAGCATGCTCTTTTCAAATCTCACTATAGTATTATTGTATTTGGTTCCTTGCTAAAGACATGTTGGGGTTCCTAGAAATATTCAGGAAATACTGTATTGGCATCTTTGGCATTTTAGCCTACAAGACTGCAGGACTCCTCTTTCATGACCCACATTTGGAATCTCTTGTTAAGGTGTGCAACAACAAATTGGATTAGCTATTCTTCTTCTATTGATGGTCTGCATTTTAAGTGAGAAGAGTGGGTTAGCTGCAAGACTCAAGAATCTTGCTCTGATGTTGTGCATTAAAAATCTCTGGACCTGGATTTTCAGTTACCTTGATTTGAGTTCTGCTTAGCGCAGTGAGAAAACAAAGAATGCCAGTGGAAGGATGTCCTATCACTAAGAAACCACAAAAGCTTGTGTATTGTTCCAAAAGCACTTGTGTTGGTGTCAGAGAGACCTACAGTAGTCTGGTCATGTCCTTGCAGATGGAAGGGAGAACACTGCTGCCCTCCTAGTGTCCTATAATTTTAACAAAAAAGTTTTTATTTATATCCTTAAAATTATAAGCTGCATTACACAAGAGTAAACAAAAACAGATTGAACATGATACATAGAACCAAAACTAGTGCTGACAGTGGTAAGGTTGCAATCGAGAGAATTGTTCTGCCAAAATTAGATCAATGAACTTGCCTGGGTTTGCTGTGCGTGTGTAGGAGTGAGAAAAGATTGAAGGGGGAGTGATATAAGAAAAACCCTCTCAACTTTTTCATTTCTCTCTGGTTTGACTATATCAGAAGGATTTTAGGGGGCTTGGCTAAGCTTTTAGAATAGCATATATTTGCCATCCTGTTTGTTTTGTATTTAATTATTTCTGAGCAGATGCCCACAGGGTCAATTATCTCAAATGATGTAAAGAAAAACAGTTGAACTATGCTGGCTGCCTGGCAGACTTGAATTTTGTCAGGAAATTCCAAATGAGGTATAAATAAATTCTCTGTAGCAATCCTGGGCTCTTTGCCTGCTGATGTGTCAGGAGTACGCATTCCCTCTAAGGCGAAGGAAAGTGTGCTTCAGACTTAATTTCCTGAAAACAGAACAGTGTCGCACTCAACAGTTACCTCTTCATAGAACAGTAAGTAAGACCCTCAAATAGAGGGGAAGGGGAGAACCCCAATTCTAGCTTTTGTTTTAATGGTGAACAGTTTATAGTTTAAGTTGGCATAACTGAAAACATTGTTGTGGATGTGTGGGGTATTTCTTTTCTTTTCTTTTTCTTTTGACAAAGTTAGTAGTGTTCTCTCTGAACAGTACTTTGTTGTACTTTCAGTACTGAGGGAAGTTTCATGTCTATGGTTTTCTTCAGTTCTGGTAGGGGGTGTGTATGTTGCATATTGAATATTTCATGCACAGATGTATATTTTTCTCTTCCAAGATGTGCTTATGCCAGCTTTTATGTTTAAGTGCATAAAATGCTCTACAATTATTTGCCTCAAGGTTTCAGCAGCAGAGAGAGAGCAAAATTTCCTTTTTAAGTGCCACTTTGCAGTGCTATTGATGAACATTTCCATTTTAAGTTGTTGTTTTCAGCTACTTACTTCGTTTTGAAAATTACCTTTTATGGGTGACATTTGCCTCTGCTTCATCTGGCTTCCGCTGAAGTTTTGTTTTTTTATACTTTGAAGAAAATCAGTTCGGGAGTCTGAGCTATCCAAGTGTGCAGGAAAAAAAGTTGAGATGCTTTGTGCTCTGAACACAAACAGCTTTTGTTTTAAAACCTTGACTGCAACACACGCAAGCTCTACCAAGGAATCAGTGCTGAATTTTTTAAAGGAGTGCACTGTATTTGAAATTGTGTATCAAGTATATAGAGTTGAATCCGTTTTCCACGATGTTAACACATAGCAACCTGTGGTCTTCCAGTGCTCTATTTGTGGAATAGTTCACATAGAAAGGTTTTTTTCCAGTTAATTTTTACAGTTGCAGAGAAGGGATTGAAGGGTTCTATTATAGTACCATACAGTACATTTGCACCCCCCTCCCCTCCCCAAATTCCTCATGGTGATTTTCTGTAGTACAATCACTGTGTAACTGTTTCCAACTTCTCACGTATTCTGTGGCTTAAAGCATAAACATAATCTACTTATGTGAGTCCATGGCTGTGCCAGGGATTTAGAGGAGGAATGGGGAACAAATGCTTTAGATTCAGCTGGTGCCATTGTCTGAAGTGCTGGCTTGGAGGTCAAGGTTAGGGTGGAGGGGGGTAAGAGATGAGATAGAGATCTTCAAGCAAAGGCCTGACTTAAATCCATATCACTTCCTGGCTAGCAGTAGGGGGTAGAAATTGGAGCCTAAGGAGGACAAAACGCTTAATTCCCTTGAGGAAACACTAATTAGAGACTTGCGCATGGATCCATTTGAGTTATTAGGAATTAACACATTTTTCATTAGTTATCTTTTATATTATGTAATTCATGCATGAAAGCTGAAACCAACTGGCAAAGCACATAATAAAAAACGAATGAAATAAACTAAATCTAATAGGTGGTGGAGAGAGAACCTCAAGTAGATAAACTAATGATTTTTCCACCAGGGTGCCATAGGTACTATGCAGTTATTAGGTGTGCAAACACCTACCCCCGATTCACTAGTTAAACCCAGAGATTTCAAATAGGAATACACAGTGTCAAAACCATTCTAACCTCTTGTGGTCTTTTTAAGTTCTTTGCAACAGAATTGCGCTATTGTTTTTCCATAGTTTAGAAGCTAGTGAATGCTAAGCATGGACAGTTTATGAGCGGTGCTTTAAGTCTAATCAGGCCAACCTGGACAGGCTCGTGAAGTGGGCATACCTCACTCAACCTGATGTAATTTAATACAGAGAAATGCAGAGTGCTCCATCTGGGGAGAAATAACCCACAACACACTTACAGGCTCGGCAGTGCTCTGCTTGCCAGCACCACAACTGAACAAGACCTAGATATCAAGAATGACAACAAAATGAACATGAGCCACCAATGCGATGCCGTAGCTGGCAGAGCTAACCAAACACTGGCACACAACCACTAAGGCATCTTGAGCAAGGCAAAAGGATGTCATCCTCCGACTCTATTCAGCCTTGGTGAGACTGCAACTGGAGTACTGCATCCAGTTCTGGGTGCCGCACTTCAAGAAGGATGTGGAGAAGCTTCATAGAGTCCAAAGGAGGGCCGTACACATGAGGCCTGGAGACCAAGATGTATGAGGGGCTTGGGATTGTTCAGTCTGGAGAAGAGAAGACTCAGGGGGGAGTTGGTATAAGTATATCAGGGGTGTACATCAGGGTTTGGGGGAGCAGCTATTCACCATGGCCCCCCAGGAGAGGACGAGAAATAATGGGCACAAGCTAATTGAAGATCACTTCAGGCTAGACATAAGAAAAAACTTTTTACAAGGCAAGTATTAAGGGTTTCGAACAGGCTTCCCCCCCAGAAGTGGTACAGTCATCTACCCTGGCAATCTTCAAAAAACGTCTCGACACCCATCTGGGTGATCATCCTATCATTTGATCCCTGCAGTCTTTCTTGCCCATGTGCAGGGGGGCTGGACCTGATGATCTGTTGTAAGGTCCCTTTCAGCCCCTAACAACTATGAAACTAAGAAGGTGAAGAACCACTGAGTAACAATGAGAGACAAAGAATATACTGACCTGAGCTGAACATGCCTATTTTATATGTAGTTAAAAAGCCAGGTAAGCTGGGCTGAGCTCTTGTCACTCAGAAATCTCCAAATCCAAGAGAAGAGGAAATGGTGAATTTACTGTTTAGTTTAGTTCTTATGCATCAGCCCAATATTAGAGAAGGAGTAACTCTAAGCAAGCATTTCTGTGCTAATCCAGTAGGAGCCCTCTCTGAAAATGTCCTTCTCTTCTCCTGTGGTCTAACTTTTTAAACCTACCTGCTTTCCCCAGCGATAACCTGCTCTACTGGCTTCCTTTATGCAGGAGTGCTCCAGCAGTTGGGTGTTGGAGGTGTCAGTTGATGATGCCAAGTGACTTTGAGAAGGTTAGAGGGTAAGGCATTGAGCTAATGCTTCAGTAGCAACCAAAAAGACAGATGTAGGGTGGCACCTTATTAACAGCAGCCTCCAGCATTATATCCTGCTTTTTTTTTTTCCAGTGGTGATGGGGCAGTTTGGAATAAATTAGTATCTGTACTTCTTCCCCTATATTTCCAGCATGTAGCTACCCCAGTTCTCCTGAGGTCTCTGGGTCAAAGCTGGGGAAGGGAGTAAACAGAGCAGCCTCTTTTTGTTCTAGCTTCAGTGGCTAGTTGCCATGGTACATTTGGAAAGTGTCTGCCTTGCAGAATTGCCCAGACTTTTACTGTACCAAGAAAACTAGAGAAGTTTATAGGTAGATTTCAGCCTAGCTGTCCTAGGCCCCTCTTGAAGGGACTTCTCACTAAAAAATATGGATTTGTTTGAGCACAATAGGCCCCTGCACTCCATTGTGAACTGGGTATTTCTACAGTGTGCAGTTTTTGGTGGAATGGAGTTCTCAGCAATGAGTTTGATTTTTTTATTTGGTGTTAATTAGCTTGCATTAGTTTCTCAGTCTTGAGCTCATGGTCTAGATAAGTGTCAGCAGCCAGTAGTATTTATTCTTGCCAAGTTTCTAAGCCCTGCACGGTTGGGTCAGCCCTGGTCAGGCCAGCCCTATGTGGAGGGATCAGGTACTTTTCCCTCATGGCTGGATCAAGCCAGGGCCTGCCTGCTGCAGCCTCATGGCAGCAGGCCTCAACTGGGCCCTTCCTGTTTTTCTGCATCAGGCCCCCATTTGATATATGTTGACTTCATTGATGTGTCCTTAATTCACCACAGTATGCTTAAGCATTGCAAGTAGGTGAAATAGAAGTCTACGCATCATGTGAGTATACTTTTTTCCCCCCCATAATCTGGAATAATTGAATATACCAGGGATCAGCAACGATTTTGGGCAGTGGCAGAAATCTCTGCAACCTCAACTTGTAAGATGTTGGCGTGTCAGGGGTGGATGGTGGGGGAGCTGTGAGGGGCCCAATCCTTGTTGTGGCAGTGCAGCCCTGGCCTCTTCCCCACCATCTGCCCCGAGGCACACATGCCGAGCAAATTGCATTTGCATGCCACACTCTGGCACTCATGCTAGGGGTTGCCTACCCCTGTAATGTATAATCCTTTCACCTCCGCCTCCAAAATGGGATAGTATCATTCTCTTTTATCTCTGAAACAGAATATATATCTAGAAGACAGGGTAGACTTGCAAATTATAGACTAGCCAAAGTGTGTGTGTGTGTGCGCGCGCGCATATACACTCGCACAACTGGCCAGTGTTAACACTATTGTGGAAAGAACAAGTCATCAATAGCATATGAGCATGTATGTAACAGCTAAAATTAAAGAAAAGCCTATTACTGCAAGAATTTATATCATAGACCTTGGTATCTAGGTATTCTGCTTTTGTTGTGAAATAAATTTTAATTTTCCACTATCAAAGAAGTTGCTGTCCGAAAAGTTCGTAGATTTTTAAAATGTTTAATACTCATATGGTTTTGATTTTTAAGAAAAAAGTGTCCATGATTATGAATAGAACATAGGAGTATAATGTACATATAACTAATAAAAATGCAGTTCCAACATCTAACAGCTCATTTTACTGCTCCATGGTTCTTCATTTTATGTTGAATTTAAATATATGATGAAGCCTTTTAGACTGAAATAGATTTATTGCTCCAGTAAAACTTTACTATAAATGAAATTCTTTTTAATAACGAACTCAAAAAAACCCAAACAAACAAACCCCCCAAAAAACAAAACCAAACAAACCAACAAACAAAAGAAAACTCTCCTGTTCATTTCAGAAGTAATAATGTGGTATTTCTTTAACTCTCCTTATGTGTACTAGTAGTAGGTGATGGATGGGATGGATGGATCACAGGCTTTGGAAACTTACTAGGGAAATATTCATTGGCTTCTTTTAAAAGTTAAGGGTTCAAGTCCACTTGTTTGGTTCTCAGGAAAGATGAGACCTGTTATTCCTTAAACATTTAGTCTAAAAGAACAAGTAGGAAAAAGGGAAAATATTGCAGTTCCTTTCAGTTGATTACCTTTAAACTGGAGTTCAGCTCATTATTGTGGCTTCTGTCATTCCTCAGCAACATTCCTTCTATTTTTTTCTGGCTGATAACTCTGGAAAGAGAATGTATTATTCATAGTGTTATTTCAGTGGAGAGGATTGTTCTTGAATTGTGATCCATGATAAAATACCTCCGTGCACATACTGTGACCAGATGGAAAAAGAAGCCTTCAGATACAAGTTGTGTGAACCTTAAACTTAAGCTTTAAAAATATATATTAGATCACCTCTCTTCCTTTCTTTTCTGTGTCTTGACTCTCCCAGGTTTTTGACACAATCGTGGTTTGTTTCATTAATTAGCATTTTGAGCTGTAGCCCTACGTGTGTCTAAATTCTGGTTATTTTTCTCACAGGGTACGTCTGCGCATGAGCTTTACTGCAGTGTAGACTAATTTGCTCCACAGTAAAGCAACGCCATCTACATATCTGCTGCAATTAGGCCAAAGTGGACTAATTTACTCCGCCATCAGATAGTCCTGTCAGACACAAGGACTATCTGATGACAGAGTAAATTACTGTGCTTAAACATACATGTAGATGGTGATGCGGGCTCAAACTGCACCTGGTCAACCAAGCCAGCAGGGGTTCGTGGCCTAAGCTACACCACCTGGGCTCAATTTTCACCTGTCACTGGGCACACGTGTAGACACTGCGCCCAGATTAGTTTATTTCTGTGCAGTTTGCACCTGAATAAATTCACTCACATTTAATGGCACATGTAGACATGCCCACACTTGCTTATGTGCTACTTAGGGCTTTTAAAACTAATTGAAACACATCAGTTAAATTCTATATTCTTTGGCTCTCTAATTGAGAGAACAGAAGTGAGTACTGTAGGCTAGTCTAGGTCTGACTCAATGCTTTAGTATACTGAAGTTCTTGTGCAGGACATCAGATAGGATCTAATTTAATGGGAATTGGCAAGACCTGGAGTGTTTAGACAGAGCCAGTCACAGCAGCTTGCAGGAAGAGAGAACAGAACAGTGTGTTTGTTAAATGGTGTTTATGTCCAGTGCGTGATTATTATGCAGTAGAGGAGGGAAGTGCAATTTGTGCACACTTCTAGATAACTGAATTAATGATGACAATAAGACAATGAAGCCTCTACAAAAAAGCCAGAAAATCTTGCTTCACAGTTGTTCAAAATGTGTATGTATGGTATAATATCTTTCTTTTTCCTTTCAGAAAGTTTCATAAATGAAAAAACAGCGTGTATTAAATTCTGAAGCTAAGGACTAGAGAGAGAGAGATTTAAAGTTAAGGTTTGCAAATCTAATAACAATAGCTAAGAGGTTCATTGTGACCCAGTGACGTGATTTAAGACTGAGATGCTGAGAGGATCTGAGAATAATGTCTTTTATTTGCTGCACTGTCGATTTTGCCACTCATCTAGCCAAGGGTGAAGAAAGAGGCTTATGAGGAATCGATACTCTCCTGTGTCTGTTGCACTTTTGGGAGGGGAAGAGAAAAGTGGAATAAAATCTTTTGTTTATTCAAAGTCCCAAGATAATGAGACCTTTCCTTCTGGCTGAAAGGCAGCTAGACGCTTCTTTCTCTGAATTTAATCAGTACTGCTTTGTATAGCATGTGCTACTGAACGCCAGAGACTACAAGAGTAGGCACTTTCACAGTACACCCGGCACCTAAGCCTGCAAGAGGAAAGAGTAACATTCTTAACGTGTTTTATTTCACTTCCTTTTTAGTAAATGTTTTAAACAAGCAAAGTCATTTTCCACTCCCCAAAATACCCAGCCCACACTTAAACTTTTTTCTGTGCTTAGCAGGCACACTTATTCCAGCCCTTACTTTGACACTTCAAAATGTATAAAGTTTTGGCATGTGTCCAGTGTGCACTACCATACTTTTTTTTTTCTTGCCAGATTGTATATCTTTGCCTCATTTATGTGTAATTAATTATTAAGCGTTGTCTCAATTTGCTAATGGCACCGTAACTGTGTTGGTAGAGTTTGACTTGTGGCTTTTTAATGTGGAATAGTGTGCATTTTACTTTTTCAGTCATATGGCTTAAAAACAGTTGCCAAATACTTGTTATGGACTGGCAGATATCAAACTTCAGTGTCCATGATGTAGCCAGCTTACGTTGAACCGAAGGAAACTGTGTCACAGTATTAAATGCAAAAGATGCAAATTACATATAGGTACACCAAGAAGGCTGTAAAGTTGATATGGTTTTGGCGAAGTTTCAGCTGAGCAAAATCTAGGCTGATCATTTCAGGAGGAAAATATTGTACAGAGATTCCAGCCAAGGTCTCTTGTCTTGAGGATATGAGTAATTTTCCATTGAAGTCCTTAGGCTGAGACTGGACTAGGATTCTGGGGAAGGAGATTAATACTGGGTGCCAGTGGGAACAAAAATATGGGGTGGGAGAAAAAAGAGAAATTGGATTTGGGATGGGGGGAAATGCAGCTGGATAGATAAAGAAATGGTGGGCAGGGTGGGAAGTAGGGAATAATGTGATAGGAGACTGTGAAAGTGTGTGAAAAGATTTAGATTTGAACAAGGACAGGGGATTCTGGAGAGGAAGACTAGGGCTGACCGTGATGGAATGAGAAGCCCGAGGTATTGAGGTATGGAAATTGGGGATAAGTTAGGCAAGGAGAATGTGGGAGCAAGACAGGGCCAGAGAATGGGGCACCAGGGGTCAAGTCTCTGGAGGGTGACAGGCAGGGTTGCCAACTGTCTATAAATTCATCAGCAGTGATTAAAAATTCAGGCTAAAAATGCCTGTCCATAAAGTACATATATACATTTTAAGTCCTCCATAAAAATAATCATGCTGCTTTGTGAAGCTCCCTTTTGGAAAGAAGTTGGACAGCCAGAGCTTCACTAAAGTGCAGACAGAGCAGAGCAGCCCTACCTGGTGTCTGAGCGGGAATGCATAACTCAGTGGTTCATAGACTTGTCCCCTTCCTAGCCATGTGCTGCTGCTTCCCCTTCTGGAATACTGTTGGGTTACACTTAGGATTCTTACAGGATCTGTGCTGGAATAGGGGCAGTGGGGGTGGCAGAGGTAAGGATAGGGGAGTAGGGGCTGAGGGGAGAGGCAGCATGATGCAGGGTGCAGTCAGGGGTGTCAGGGTGTGGAGTGAGTATGGGATCTCTGTGGTGGAGGCAGCATGGTATAAAACCATTGCTGCAGTTGCACATAGCTGTCAACCCAAGTACATTTATTTATTTACGGCAGTAAGAACACGTCATTAAGAAAAAGTTTGTATATTCATGTTAGAGGACACTCATTACAATCCCCTGACTCCTTTCAGTTCCCTGTCTTATACAGTACATATCTCCCAATTCCAATAAGAAACGAGGAAGAAGTTATTAGAAACCAGTGTGCTTCGCTATGCAACCCTGATTTATCCCCGGTGGCAAAACATTATATTGGTCATATAATTACATACCATACCATATCACCAAGCATGCACACCAGAGGGATACATTAAGTGTACTCAGGCAAATTTAAGTCTGATATTTCCTAATTTCTAGTAACTTGATTTTGCAATCTTTGTAATGTCTTTTTTTTTAATGCATGTGAGCAATATATAGGTACCTAGATCTTCTGGTCATTTGCTGCTATTTAGAAAGCAGCTTGAGGGTAGACTTGTGGGAAGGAGCACCAGCACTCCAGTCTTGCAGTTGACAGCATATAGGCTATGTGTCTGAGTACAGAGAGGTCTATCCACAGTTTGTTTTGGGGGCTTTAATTTGTTCGGGTCCATTCTGATATGTGTTTTTTCCTCCAAGTTTTGCTGCTGCTGTTGCAGGTCATCTGTTTGCAGAGCCCATGTTAAAGAATGAGTATGAGGCACTTGCACTTCATCTATTGCTTGGTACCTCTTATTGCTCATCCATTGCTGCAGAGGCCAGGAAGTACAACTGATCATTAAGAAAGCACTGGTAGTGACTGTATAGAGGGCTTTTGTCAAACTCACCAGTTACACGGGAACACTAAAGATAATGGTCTCTAATGTATTTTCCTCACCACATTTATTGGGTCATTTTTCACAATAGTGGATGCAATATGGATCTCTTTAAAGACTGCCTGTGTTTACCTAAAAGAGCACCAATTTTAAAATCTTGTACTATTTACCAAATGAAATAAAGTTGTTTTCAGGTCCTGCGGCTGCCTACTGTGTGTGTCTGCTGCAGAAAAACTGGACGTGTAGCTAGTATAGCAGCCTATTGGAGTAGCTTGTAGAGCCAAGTACGAAACCAGCTGATGTATAAACAACATTGCCTGGAGACTGAACATCTATTTTTAAGGAGGAATTAAAATGTAGTGACCATATTAAGTAAAAAAAAAAAAAAAGAGAGAGAGAAAGTATATACAAATGACCTTTTTTGTGATTATTCACAATATGGGGAAGGTGGAATGGGTGGAGGATACTGCACCTTTAAAAGACTAACAGTTCATTTATTATGAAAAAATAGAGAGTGTTGAACAGCTGAGATCCTAAGCAGCAGGAAAAGGCAGTTTTCAGTCCTGTGTTGAAACAGAAGTCATAGGCTGAGCTCTCGCCAATGAAAATGTGTGGTCTGCTTGGCTAAGTTTACACTGATGCGGACTTTTTATTTCCTTATGGGGTGAAGAATGAGAAAGCCGAGAGGCTGGGCTGGAGTGAACAGAGAGCTGCTTTATGACACGTGAAGCTGGGACAGCAAGGAGAGGAATCAGAGGCCTAGGTTTACGTGGATGGGAAAACATACACTGTAAAGGATAGGAGATGTATAGTTAATTCAGGTAAAAGAAAAACTGATTTTGTGAGCCCTCCTGTTTAAACATCCCTGGCTCCTCTAGTCAGTCCCTTATTTTGCGGGGAGGTAGGAAGAGCAGGTTACGCAGTCAACTCTTACATAAATATCCTGGCTGAGGGAGCACAATGGATTTGGTGACGTTTTATTTAGAATGCTTTGGTGACATCCGAGCCCAATGTCTGCAGGGAGCTGAGCTATCCTGACATCTGAGCCGGCAGTTTCTCTTTTGGTTGTGGAATTTTAGACTGCGCTGGAAACAGGTCTGGTTGCATATTTTTAGTGTGGGGTCTTTTTGCAGGATTGAAATAAGAGACTGATGATCAGCTTCAAATTCAAGTATGCCCAAGGAAGAGAGCTTGTACCTCTGCTCACACTGAAGGCAACAGTTTTCCAAACAGAAATAATCTCTGATCAATTCTAAGGTCTAATGATAACAGTAAATTGAAGAGGAAATTTGTTGTTTTTAACACTGTTTTTTCAGCCTAAAGGAATCTGAGCCTTCAGATGGTTTGTTGGAGCATGTGGAACCAACCCCCTGAGTCTTTCATGACAGATGAGCACACATGAAAGTTAGTTGTGATGCGGTAGTATTGCAGGAATTCCTGAGAGAATGGTTTAATGCTGTCAGTAGTGCCTTTTCTGTGCCATCTTTGTACAGCTGTCAGAAAATACATGTAATATGTACTCATGCTTTCAGTGTTTAAAATCCTGACGACTAGTTTGAAACCTGAAGGCAAGTTTTGTACATATGTGATACTATTTTTAAAGTTAAATCAACAGAATATTAAGATGCATTTTTCAACGTGGATGTTCAGCCTCACAATCTGCTTTTCAGCTGTATAGTTTAAACAGAAGCTGTTTTTGTTTTTCAGCGTGCTGATTGTGTTTTTCTCTTACTTTACAGAAAAAGAGGAGAGTCATCTAAATGGAAAAGATGAAAAAGAACAGAAAGATCCCTATTTTGTGGAAACTCCTTACGGCTACCAGCTAGATTTAGATTTTCTCAAGTATGTGGATGATATACAAAAGGGAAACACCATAAAAAAATTAAACATTCAGAAGAAGAGGAAATTAGTTCCAACTTTTCCAGGTACCAAGAACTCAAGTGTCCAGTACAGTGGATGGACCTCAACTGAGTCCCTCTCTTCCTCGAACAGTGATGAAAATAAGCAGTCTTTCCTTGCAGCGAGGAGTCAAGTAGTGTCATCTGCCACTGCAAGGCCTTCTGTTTCTTTTGAAGCATCCCCTGCCTTCTTAACCATCCCTGAGAGTAAACAACTTCCTCCTCCTTCACCACAGCTTCCTAGGCATAACTTTCATGTAACAAAAACTCTCATGGAAACACGGAGAAGACTAGAACAGGAAAAGATAATGATGCAGGTGACTCCAGGGGATGTCCGCCGGCCCAGGCTTTCCAGCTTTGGAGGTCTGGGCTCAGCAAGCTCTCTTCCTTCCTTTGTAGGATCCAGCGGGCACAATCAGGTGTCTCAGCAGCTTCAAAATGGGTGTCAGGGCAATGGAGACTACAATGTCTATCTTGGGTCCTCCTTGAACAGCTCCATCCGTCATAGCCCAATGAGTTCTGGAATATCAACACCTGTGACTAATGTCAGTCCAGTGCATCTGCAGCATATCCGGGAACAAATGGCAGTTGCTCTCAAACGTCTCAAAGAACTCGAGGAACAAGTTAAAACCATTCCTGTGCTCCAGGTCAAGATTTCAGTATTACAGGAAGAGAAAAGACAGATGGTGGCAGAACTCAAAAGCCAAAGAAAGCCCAGTCAGAATGAAACATATGGCTTCAGAAAGCGATCATATAGTGCAGGGAATGCAGAGCAATGGGAACATCTGTCTCAGGTTAGAAGAGGTGGAGAATTGTACATAGACTGTGAGGAAGATGTGGAGCATGTAGAGCAGAGCTCACAGAGGATAGAGGAGTTTAGGCAGTTGACTGCTGAAATGCAGGCACTGGAGAAAAAAATCCAGGACAGCAACTATGAAATCCCCTCTAATCTTCGTATGAACAGGGATAGTCTAGCAAGAGAAAGCAGGTCTGTTGCTGTGGGGGCTGATGAAAATATGAACGATGTGGTCATATATAATAGATCTTCCAGACAATGCAGAGAGGTAGCTGTGGGAACAGAGAAACAAATGAGAGATTCTGGGGTTGGGGTGACCGAAGGCTTGCTTGGTGTGACAACAGAAGCAGAAAAAGAAATAGAGCTTCAGCAACAGACAATTGAAGCCCTTAAGGAGAAGATCTACAGACTTGAGGTTCAGTTAAAAGAAACAACTCATGATAGGGAAATGACCAAATTAAAGCAAGAGCTGCAGGCAGCTGGTTCAAGGAAAAAACTGGATAAAGCTGTGATGACTCAACCCCTTGTTTTCAGCAGAATGGTGGAAGCTGTTGTCCAAACAAGAGACCAAATGGTAGGCAATCATGTGGATGTTACGGATTCATCCGTGGGGACTTATCTACAAGTGAGCAGTGTTGGAACATCATGTAGACCTGTTGTGAGGAGTACAGCTGTGGGCCCCGAACTGCCAATGAATCGATGGCTTGTGAAGGAGAGACCAGAATTGTGTGACCAGTGTACTGGGAGGTCCATAGAGAAGCACGATAAGTGTGTGGGCATAGAAATGAGTGTTTGCGAAACTGGCATCAACACAGAGGAGTCTGTGGACAGTTTGAGCCTTTGTAAGACAGAACAGGAGATCAAAGAAGTACGATCAATAGGCTGTGGAGATTGTTCAGTGAATGTGATTGTTTGTCCCCCAAAGGAGTGCATGTCCCGTGACACGAACACAGAGGCGATATGTAAAGTAGAGGCTACAGTAATGGCAGTGCCTCACACTGCTACCCAGCAAACTGGTACAGTATTGGAGGTGGTAAACCAGTTCACCAGTACAGAAACAGTTTCTCTGATGGATTCCAGCACAAACACTGTTTGGAGTGCTTATGACAAACAGACTAACACTGTGAACGTGGAGACGAGGACTGTGGCAGTAGGAGATGGTAGGGTAAAGGATATCAATGCATCCGTTAAAACTCGTTCTGTAGGAGTGGGGACCTTGCTTTCTAGTTACTCTAGCTCTGAAAAGCCTTCTGTTGTAAAGACCAAAGACTGTGGAATAGGACAGATAAACATTAATGAGAACTATTTAGTTGGTCTTAAAATGAGAAATATTGCTTGTGGTCCCCCTCCACCATCGGTCGTGCCAGCCAGTACCAGAAGTGTTGGAGTTGGAGATGAACCTGTGTATCAGTCAGTGAGTGCTTTAGTGGAAAGTTCTCTCCCTCCACCTGAAATGAGGACGGGTATAGATCACTATATTGAGCGTGTACAGAAGCTGCTACAGGAACAGCAGATGCTGCTTGCTGAAAACTATAGTGAACTGGCAGAAGCTTTTGGAGAGCCTCACTCACAAATTGGTTCTCTCAACTCTCAGCTTATCAGCACCCTTTCGTCCATCAATTCTGTCATGAAATATGCAAGTACTGAGGAACTACGGAGTTTAGACTTAGCTAAACAACAGCGTATGGACAAAAGTGCTATAACAGGTATGCTGAATATGCAGAGAGGTGAATGGGGGGAGGCAAGGGAGAGGCAAAGAAACTGTTCCTCTTTTCACTAGCATGGTGTCTTTGTTGTCTGGAAATATTTCACTACCCCAAAATAACCATAGAATTATACCTGATGAAATGCAGTATATAAAATGATTGCTGTTGTGTTCTCTTTGCCTCTCCTCTGTCTCTTTATCAGTAGAAAAGCTGGCAAAGAATAAGGCTGTCATAGTACTGCAACTGTTAAAATATTGAGGATGATATAAATGTTTATATTGTTATGTGAAAAAAGAATTAGTGACTGGATGCTGGTAAACTTCTGTTACTTGAGAGATTTCCTCCTTTTTTTTTAATAATTGTTAAGATGATATAGTTTGACATCCATAGATGATGCTACTCTGTCTCTCTCTAATGGCAGAGTGCAGTTCTTTTTTAAAGAAAAAAATGTCAATATTGTGCCATAAATTGGATTTATTGTACAAAGCTAAGAACCTTCTTTATAGTAAACTTTACAGTGAAGCAGTAGGCAACATGTATTTTGGCATAATGAAAACGTATTATCTTCTCTGGATCTATGCAACATATGTTATATAATATGTTATCTTTCTGGCACACTTTTACATGTAAGGCTTACTAAAGGTAATGATACAATAATAATAATAGGACTATCCAGCAGGTAGTCACAGCGGATGCAGAAGGGACTGTTAAAATAAGTTAAAGCACTTAAACTAAACCAGAATTTTAACTAGCTGTTAATCTGCCATTCCATTCCTCACTTTTCCTATATCATGTCAGACATCTAGGAAGTATGTAGATACAGATGGAGAAGTATATCATCTTCTACTGAAAATATTTTTTCCTGGGCTTTATATTTCACATTCTTGTTGAAAATATTTGGGAATTATTTTGTTCTGTCTTGTAATGACATTATCTTTAGCACTGAGAGCAGAGAGTGAAGTCTGTGACTACGATTAGTCATTTTATTACTTCTGGTCAGAATAACATGCACCAGTTCTACATGGATTTTGAACTATAAACATGCGTCTCATTCCTTTGCATGTTGTTGGGGTAAGAAGACATCATAGATTTTAAACCTAGCCAGTTGTTCTTCTCTGAGATGTCAAAATAATTCGGTTCTACATTTGTCCCCAAGTTTACTTGCTGTTTCTGTAGGAAATTATAACTAAAAAAATGTTTCCACCTCTCTTGCAGAGTGAATTGTCAGCTTCAAAAATAGGACTCTGCAGAAGAGAGGGAAAAACTGCCAATACATAAAGTACTGATTACTGTGCAAAGTAAACTGAATAATTTTGAACTCTCAGAGAAGAAAAATAGATTTTTCTCCTCCCCACCACTAAATTCTTTCACTTATAATCTTAGGCTATATGTAACTAGAGGTTTAAAAAATCAAGAACAGTTATATTTCTAGGTTAACACTAGGTTCTTCTAATATTTTTATCTCAGGTGCTTCATCAGTGAGCTATTACAACAAGACCACGTAGGTAATATCTGCCTGACACGATGCTGGTTTATACAGAAGTACCTGGGCTGGCTCTGACCCAGACAGCTAGGGTACCAGAAGCAGGGTAGTTGCATTAAGTGCTAGCTAATTAGCCCTGCTGTGAAGCCAACATGGTGGCACTACTTTGAATACTTCAGCTAGGTCAGGTGTCTGTACATGACATTGTGCGGTACCATGTGAACGTAACAACCAGAGGTGTTTTTTTTTAATGTTAGTGTCCCTCTAAATGTGATAGAAAAGAGGCTCTGCTACAAGCAGTTGTCACCTTCTTGCAATAAATCTGGGTGGCCAAAAGGTATCAAGCCCTGATTGGGAATTAGTGAAGTATTAAAGCTTGTGCCTGCTCACATACTGAGTTGGAGGATAAATGTGTTACCTTACTGGTTCCCTAGGACACGGACTCCCAAACTGTGGTACACATACCCCTGGGGCAGTACACAAGACACCTCTGGGGGTATATGGGAGAAATTGTGTCATGGCGGATTTAATTTTCGTTATGGCATTTAAGGGTTTAAAATACAAAACATATGCTGGTAGGGGTATGCAGGCAGCTAGTAAATCTGGAAGGGGGTATGCAATAAGAAAAAGTTTGGGAACCTCTGTTCTAGCACAAAACTAGTAGGTGAGGCAAATAACTCCATGAGATGTTGTTTGCACACAGGATCTATTACTAGTTGGTACTTATCTTGGATGCAAAAATAATTTTTTTTTTTTTCTTCCTCATAGGAGTGTGATTCACCTGTACATATGCATTTCCTTTTACTAGTTTAGGCATTGCAGGCAAATCGCACCTTAATTATTTATTAAAGTCAATCTCCACTGGAAAGGACTTGCCAAATCATGTGCTTTTTGCTTGAGATCTTTTCCCTGTTTATATTCAATCATATCCTACCGACTCTAGTGACTGTTTCTGTCTTTAGTCCTAGAGAGCCAGCATAGCTAAGACAGCCAGCTGGATTCTATTCCTCTGACTGTTTTGGTAGAATTGTTTACTAAGTTTTAATCAGCTGTACCTTTGCAAAAGCACTGAGGGCTGTGGCTTTACACAGGCAACCAAGAGAGTCTAATCTGGCCAGTGGAACCTTTCTTTTTTGGGGGGTAATTCATAGAAAAATAAATCTAATTGGATGGACCTATTTTTCAGATCCCAAGTTGAGTTGACAGGATTATTTTTAAATACCAAACTAAAAAGAAATTAACTGAGCACGTTTGATCCTACAGAGCCACATTTATTGTGCATCAGTGAATTCTACCAGGCTAATTTTACAGTTACTTTTCAGAGGAATTCCCCTCTTTAAATCCTGAGGGTAACCTTTAATGTACAAGCTAAATTGTTGCAGTCGGGGACATAAAGAGACTAGGAGGGCATATTGTCTATGGATTTTCATATAATTTGAAGCATTCCATGCAACTTTGGTATACTTTCCCAGGAAACCTGAATTGCTATTTCTTGAAAAGACGTCCAAATTTCTAAACTACTCTCTTTTCTCTGTGTGAGTAAGTGGGAGGAGGAAAGTTAGAATAGCAGGATGAGGTGACAGTATATGATGCTTTAGGTTGTCCGTGACTTATTTGAACAATATGCACAAGGAATGAAAGTACTCTTGCTACCTTACCGCTCTGTACCATTCTTACAAACATGCTGGGCGAAGGACATATAATATTCAGTGAACTGATGTAGGTTTGTTTGGTTTGCCTGTTTTTTCCTTTTTAACCTTTAAAGAATTTATTGCAACTTGTATAGGATGGTTTAGATCAGGGTGATTCTACTTGGAGCAGGGGATTGGATTAGATGAGGTCCTTTCCAGCCCCACTTTTTATGATTCTAATATGAAAAGCAACAAAATACTTTGTTTCCTTAATCTAAAAATCTAGTGGTTCAGTGTTTTAGCTCAGCACCCAATTTCAAAAAATCAGCTGACAACAGGGTGCTGGGTTCTGAGCATTTATGAAAATCTGCCTTTAAGATTATGTGTTAATTTTTTAAAAAGTTTCCATTGTAAACTTATTTTTTCCCCTAAAATTGTGTACATACAGGCATAAATTTCATATGAAGTCTTTTCTTTAGAAGTATTTTGTAGTAGACTAGCTTGAGTAAATCCTGTAGTACCCCTCAGTACAACCTGGCACAAGTTTGATATTCAGGGCAAAGAACTTATTCAGAGGTTGTATCTCATAGTTCCAAGCATATTTATAAATATCTGATATGGGCAGATTCCCATTTTCCTAAAAGAATGTGGACCTCATGTTCAGCTACAGCAGGGGTTGGCAGCATTTGTGGACTGTGTGCCAAAACCCCCCGCAACGTTGACTTGAAAGAGGTCGGCATGCCAGAGGCTGGTGGCAGGGGAGCCAGAGAGGGCCCAATCCTTGTTGTGGCAATGCAGCCCCAACTCCTTCCCCGCTGTGCTTCCCAAGGTGCACATATAGCTGCCAGTGGCAACAAGCTGGGCTGGGGCTCCGGACCCCAGTGTAGCTGCTTGCAGCTTAGCAATTGCCTGCTGCAAGCAGCCTGGACTCTGGGTAGGCCCCTGCTACAGAGCCCAGGTTGCTTGTTGCAGGCAGCTACTTGCAGCTTCGTGTCTGCCTGTCACAACCAACCCAGGTTCTAGGTAGGCCCCTGTCATGGAGCCTGGGTTGCTTGCAGCAGGGCTTCCAGCCTCCCTGCTGCTTGCTCCGTGGCTCTATATATATATATATATATATATATATATATAGCGAGAGAGAGAGAATTCATAACCTTTTTTTGTGGATCTAAGTTCACAGCATCTGATTTAAATGAACTTAGATTCATAATAGATTGTGCTCATGTATGTCTTAGTCTATAAAGGTGCATATATACTCTGCCTCCTTTTATGTCAAGTGCAACATTGTGAGACACTTTCATTTGATGTTCATCAACCAAATTAACAGTGGTTTTGGTCTGACTTTATCCATGTTTTGGATGGAAAAGAAAACATAAGCTGGTCATCTGCTTTTCAGCACACTTACTTCTGTGTCTACCCTTTTTAGTCTTAAATCACCTAGGCTCTTTGTAATCCAGGATGAAGTTTTCTAAACGGGCTTTAAAAATTCCTGAATTGTCACTAGGGCTAAGGACAGAAATTACATACAAACCAATATAAGTGATCAGAAACTGGTTCAAATCTGTAACACAGCAGAAGTTCAATGCACATAAACTGCTTTCAAAATAACCGAAACCAGTGTATGATTAACCTGGATGGATGTAGAAGCAGACTTAACTGATTTCGATTAAATCAGTTTATTGAACTTCTGTGCCAGATCCCCACCAGATTCAAGTTAAGAGTCCTTCAGCATCCCAGGATGCTTTGCACCTTCCCTGCAAACTCTTCCCTTGCAGGGTGGGTGGGCTAGTTATGGTCTAAACTGTCTGCTCCAGCTGAGCAGGGAGGTGTGCTCTCGCAGTTGTGTGCCCCCCCCACCAGCCCCAGCGTCTGGCCTGGGCCACTGCAGGCATGTGGCTGCATTCCCAGTATCAGAAGTGAAAGTCTGGCCATTTGCTTATCAGTTCAATCTATGCATCTTGGACTAAACTGTGAAGATTGAATTGATTCAGCCTTGGGCTTTTTGTCTGTCTGTACTTAGCCTAGCAGTTACTTGATGTGATTAATTACTGGTCCCTAGCATTTGGAACCTCCTGTCAACTGTCACATGAGTTCCCAAAATAATAATCCACCCTCATCATAACAGTCAATATGTCAAATACATTTCGGTGCCAGCAGCTGAAAAAAAAAATACAGTTAGCATGCTCTTGTTTTGTGGTCCTCTGGCCAGTATAACACCAGTCACCATGAGGTGAACCTACCATTGGTGCAATGGAGACAGATTCATGGTGCATATTGCAATAAAGCACCTTATAGCCACTCTGTTTGGTTGACTACCTTAGGTAAAACAAGAGGTGGCAAGAATGAATTTGCCACTTCACTGAGCTCATGGAAGGACAGAAAAAATGTAGGCAGACAGAAACTTTCATTCAAGACAAGTTTAGCACAGCTTCTGTTTGGCCAGCAGGTCCATCTGTTTTGGTTCTTGATGGTAGTGCTGTTTCTGGACTGTGTGGATTATGTACATTGTCCATGGGCAACAATTATCAGGCCGTGGGAAGAAAGAGTATAATTTTGGTTAATTCCACTCTAATGTTTGGCCAGCATTTGGCAGAAACAACCTTTTCCTCAGTAGATTATTTTAACACTTGAGTCTTTTATTCATGGTTAGGGTTGAATAGTGCTACAAGGCCCTTAATCCAACATGTCAGTTACTGTAAGAGACACAGGCTTGTCAGAGCTTGTCTCTGAATATGACATATTGTAGACTGGCTTGTGAAGAGCAAGGGTTTGACAGGTGCTCTGGAGCAGTCTGGTGACAGATACTAAGTAACTATCTGCAGTTCTAGTGACATTGCTCACAGCTGCCTGTCCCTGGAAGCACTGGCATTGTCGTCTGATAAACAACATGAAAGTGATCAGTTCTACCAAGAGAAATTATTTACATGCATTTGTTCTGGGGACAAATCTGTCAATTTACCTGCATTTTGGGTGATTCTTGAAAGTGTTACCTGTTCACCCTTTGAACACTCATTAACCTCTCTAAGTTGAGGCTGCCCAGGAATCTCCTGTCTGATAACATCCTGAGCATACGGTAGTGATTCCCAACCAGTGAGGTGTGACTGCTTGTGGGTTATGAGAATGGTTTCATTTTCATTGGTGCCCATGGGTAGGGGCAGGGAGAGAGATCCTAGTAGGGGAGAGGAAGGATCACCTTGCTGTCATCTAAGTTTGTTTTTTGCAGCATCCACAGTCTTGCTGTAACAGTCCTATGAGCTCTTTTCAAGTACCAGCAAACAACAAACTACATGTGATTTCTTACTGAGCCATGTGTTCCAAAGTTAATTATAGTTGCAGATTGTTTCAGTGTAGGACTGTGGGCTACAGTGGATTGTGGAAAGACTTGCAGATTATGTACCCAAGTGCTTTCTTATTTAGTCGATTTAAGAGACCAAATTTCTCTACCGCTTCATACCAAACACCCTTATTTTTCCTGACCTTTTCTAGTCCTGCTGGTCAGGGGAGGGAGAAAACTATGTGCACCAAGGGTAGGCAACCTTTTCTGGTGGTGAGCCAGAATGACCCACCCTGAGTCAGGAGTGGGTGGACGGGTGCTAAAATACTGCTGCCACTGCCCCTCGGCTTCCCCAGCAGCACAGAGAGAGCATTTGCAGCCGACATCTCCAGCTTTTTGAAGCCTCATATCCATGGGCTGAATCCAAAGGTTCTGTAAGTTAGGGAAGGCTGTAGGTTACCGACCTCTGATATTCAGCTGAGATGCTACAGCAATTTCTCCTTCTCCTTAGTATCCCATCTTCTGTATATCATTGCAGGGAGGAGTAGAACCAGGGAACAGAGAGATGGAAGACACCAAAGGAGCAAATGGAAGCTGCATGCCATATATTGCACACCTTTTTGTAAAGGTAGCAGCACATTATGATCCAATGTGGTGCAGAGATTTCATCCTGATTATCTGCCCGCTCCAACCCTTGTACAAGCTCATTTCTATCACCACTCCTGTGGTGCGTTGTCAGTTCATGAATTCAGGTTCCCCAGGTAATAATAATAATAAAAATAATTTATGAAAATAACCTGACATACCTGAGTAATTAAAATTGGAAGCAGCCATCCTATTTGTTACATTTTAGTGAGAATTTTCAGAATACTTACCTTATTGAAGTGAGAATGAGATGTACAGACATACCTGTTTCAGTGCCTGGTTCTAATTTCACCAAGGCTGTGAAATGAAACTTTGGGTAAGGGCAGACTAGCTTGGGCTGGCTTGTTTTTAAAGATGATGGTTTCACATGATGCAACCAGAACATTTTTAAGGATTAATTCTCTGTCTTGTGCAACGAGGTGGTTTAAATCCTCCTTCCCACATTCCAGTTAGCTTGCACTGCTATTTCTGTCAGACTGGCATCTGCTATGTGCATATTCATTATTTGTTGATATTAATCAGGCCCTGAAAAAGTCCACTGACTCGGGGAGAGTATAGGAGGCTGTCACAGATGAGTAGCATTTAGCTTCTCTGCATGACCTGAATGTTTGCTAGAGAAGTAATTCCTGGTGTTTATGGTATCCAATGGCTTCCTTCGAGATAGAAACCCTGTGTCGCCTGATCTTGTGCTGTATTCCTTAACTCGGCAGACAGTTGCATTCTTGTCTAGTGCTTACAGCTTTGCTGAGGCGCAGTGGAGTGAGTGCTGGCTGGCTGTTTCGTTCATTGCTGCTGTTCCAAATTCTGTGGACAGCTTTGAAAATGTGACCAGTGTGAATTCAGTTTCGTTTTGCTGTAGCTTGGAAAAAAAGTTCTGTGTAGCCATGGAAGTTAACAGTAGAACTAGCTGCCAGAAAGGATGACTCAAAAATGGATGGCTGAGTGGGAGCGTGGGCAGAAAATGAAAATGAAAATTTTGCCATGAAGTGATGAGTGCTAGAAAATCAGTGCTGTTTGTTTATTGCTATTATAAGAAAGAAAAAGTAGTGGAATTATAAGAAAAGCAAGAGAGATGCCTGCTTTATTTTTAAAAACTGACTATTACTTTGATTAATTAGATTTTAATCATTTCTAAATAACTGCTATTGTTAAAGTCAATTGATAGTATGCTAAAGGCAGTAATGTAATGTTACAGGTACTGTTTAAATGCAGGGGTCGTGGCTATGTGAAGTTATGAAACTTGGGGGAGTGGAAAGACTGGAACCTTTACCCTGACTAATTCGTTAGTTGTTGAGCTAGTGAATGTCAGTTAATTTTGTTTTCAAACCATGACAATTACTTGACAGCAAAAATCCTTTATACTGAAGTAGAAACTGATTCAGGAGTTTTATGCCGAAGAGGTGGCAACATGGATTTTAGTCTTAAAAAAAGACTTAAATCCATGTCCTCCTTTGATCAGATTACTTAAATGGGGATGTACAGAATAAGTAGAGAACATGTTTCACAAGCAAAATATATTTTGATTGTTCAGGCTTTATCAAAGAAATGGCACAGTTAGTACTACCCTCCTAATCCCCCCCCCAAAAAATGAAGGCATGTCAGATCAATTAACAGGTCCAGAGAAAAATGTAACTACTGGATATATGGCACAATCTGAATTAACTGTGAGGACTAGTTCACCAGAGCATAAAATGCTATTTTTAATTGCATTGTCCAGAAAATGGCTGCAAAATAATTTGGCGAGGGTGGGGTGAAGGAATTTGGCTGCATTATCTTGATAACCAAGGCAAATAGAGAACTGTCAGAATTACTGAAATGCTAAGGATTCCAATTTTTTTTTTTTCTTGGAAAATGTCAGGTGTTTTCTATAATCACTTTCAGAGATGGGCTCCTTTTAATCCAGAAGGAATCTACAGGATCTTTTGATGTCTGATGCTGATTGCTCTTGGGAAGGGAGCAGCTACAGTAGTTACTATTAAATCTGTGCAAGCGGCTAGTATTCGCTTTGGATTCATCTGATTCTAGGAACAGTGATTCGATTTGGTGATTCGAATCGCTGTCCCAAATCGATTCAGCCGAATCTGATTTGGAGATTAGGCCACCGCTGAATCTCTGAATTGAACAGGCCTCATCCCCTGCCCACTCTCCCAGCCCCATCAATCACTGCCCCGCCTGGCTCCAGCATCCTGGCACTTAAAAAAAAAAAAAAAAGAGAGAGCCCAGCATTCACTGGCTCCTGCCAAATGGGGGGGCAATCCCCACTACCCTGCACTGCTTGGGGGGGCTCTGCCATGAGCCCCCAGAGGCCCCGACAGCTGCTGCAGCAGCTGGTGAGCGCGGGGCTTTTTTTTTTTTTAAGTGCCGGAAAGCTGGAGCTGGGCAGGGGGTGCTCAGGGCCTGGGGGAGCATGTGAAGCATGGATCCTGGTGGGGGTCCCCCCATGGTCCCCCTCCCCTTTCTTCTAGCTCCCTCCCTTGCCCCCCCCCCATCCCTTACTTACCGGCATGGAGCCCAAGTCCAGCTCCATGCAGCGGCAAGTGGGGACTGCCCGGATCTCCAAATCTTCTCCGAATCTTTTCCAAATCAATTCGGGGGATTCAAATTGATTCAGACCTTTTAATTGGTCTCCCAATTCAATTCGAATTCGGCTGCAGAATTGCGCCAAATCTCCAAATCGAATCAGCAACTGAAGCTTCGCAGAGCCCTAGTTCATAGATTCATAGATGTTAGGGTCGGAAGGGACCTCAATAGATCATTGAGTCCGTCCCCCTGCATAGGCAGGAAAGAGTGCTGGGTTCAGATGACCCCAGCTAGATGCTTATCTAACCTCCTCTTGAAGACCCCCAGGGTAGGGGAGAGCACCACCTCCCTTGGGAGCCCATTCCAGACCTTGGCCACTCTAACTGTAAAGAAGTTCTTCCTAATGTCCAGTCTAAATCTGCTGTCTGCTAGCTTGTGGTCATTATTTCTTGTAACCCCCGGGAGCGCCTTGGTGAATAAAACCTCACCAATTCCCTTCTGTGCCCCCATGATGAACTTATAGGCAGCCACAAGGTTGCCTCTCAACCTTCTCTTGCGGAGGCTGAAGAGGTCCAGGTGCCCCAGTCTCTCCTCATAGGGCTTGGCCTGCAAGCCCTTAACCATATGAGTGGCCCTTCTCTGGACCCTCTCCAGGTTATCCACATCCTTCTTGAAGTGTGGCGCCCAAAACTGCACACAGTATTCCAACTGCAGTCTGACCAGTGTCCGATAGATGGGAAGTATCACCTCCTTGGATCTGTTTGTCATGCATCTGCTGATGCACGGTAAAGTGCCATTAGCTTTTCTGATGGCTTCATCACACTGCCGACTCATGTTCATCTTGGAGTCCACTAGGATTCCAAGATCCCTTTCCGCTTCCATTCCACCAAGCAGGTCATTTCCTAGGCTGTAGGTATGCTGGACATTTTTCCTCCCTAGGTGCAGCACTTTGCATTTCTCCTTGTTGAACTGCATTCTGTTGTTTTCTGCCCATATGTCCAACCTGTCCAGGTCTGCTTGCAGCTGTTCCCTGCCCTACGGTGTGTCCACTTCTCCCCACAGTTTTGTGTCATCTGCAAACTTGGACAGAGTACACTTCACTCCCTCGTCCAAGTCGCTGATGAAGATATTGAAGAGTATCAGTCCAAGGACCGAGCCCTGCGGGACTCCACTGCCCACACCCTTCCAGGTCGATACCGACCCATCCACTACGACTCTCTGGGTGCGACCCTCCAGCCAATTCACCACCCACCGGACTGTGTAGTCATCTAAGTCACAGCCTCTTAACTTGTTTACCAGTATGGCGTGGGATACCGTATCGAAGGCCTTCCTGATGTCTAAGTATATGACATCAACCCCTACTCCTGCGTCCAGGCGTTTTGTAACCTGGTCAAAAAAGAGACTAGATTAGTCAGGCATGATCTACCTGCTACGAACCCGTGCTGGTTTCCCCTCGGCATAATTTGTCCTGCCGGGTTCTTACAAATGTGAGCCTTGATAATTTTTTTGAAGACTTTGCCTAGGATGGAGGTGAGACTAAATGGCCTATAGTTGCCTGGGTCCTCCTTCCTCCCCTTCTTGAAAATGGGGACCACACTGGCCCTTTTCCAGTCCTCCAGGACCTCACCCATGCGCCACGAGTGTTCAAATATTACCGCCAGTGGCTGTGCAATGACATCAGCCAGTGCCTTCAGTACCCTCAAATGGAGCTCATCTGGGCCTGCTGACTTAAAGGCATCCAGTTCCTCCAAGTGACTCTGCACCATCTCAGGGTCTACACATGGCAGTCTGGTGCCTGTGATTGTTATTATCACAGATTTGGCAGATGACAATAGTTAAGCTAAGAGAAATCCGGAGTTTATAGAAGTATAATGGTTTGAAACTCTCATCTGGATGAGGGCTCTCTACAGCCTCTATCTTACCTATATTCAGTCTTACTAGATCAGACTGGCTGATTTAGCCCTCTGAAAAGAATTAGACATACTTTTAAAATGGATTTATAACCAAATGATGTATCTTACTTAGTGAAAGTGTACTTTTTCGTATTGAATATTTGACTGGTATTATGCAGTAGATTTGGTTTGACTTCTAAGTATTAATAACAAATATATCCTCTTCACTGACAGATGCTCCTCTGGAGTACATCCCTCACGGTCAGCTTGCTAATAAATATTTGACTTCAAGCTCACAAACACTGAAATTTGAACAAGATGTTGGGACCGTCCATGAAGAGAAGATTACTGTGATAGACACAGGACTGGGAAGAAGATCCTCATCTTCTGAGGATGATGCAGTACCTCCATTTAATTTAACAGATGACCAGCTGGCCTCTGGCCTTTATGGTAATTATCTGTTCTGGCATACTATTGTTAGTGCTGATGGAATCTGAATAGGAAATATGGTTGAACAGTAAACCACTAGGGCTGTGCGAAATTTCGGCAGCCATTTCTTTTCAGAGGTATTTAGGGCTGTTTCTGCACCTTAAACACTGAATCCAAATTGAAACGGGAGACTCTGAAATAAAATGGAAGGCTCTGAAATGTTTCGGAGAATTTCGAATTTTCGGAGCCCACCCTCTGCCCCCTCCCTCCACTTAGTTTTTGTTTCCCTGCAAGCCCGGCTCTGAAACTCGTCACCCCGCACCCCTCCTACTTGGTACCTGTGCAGCAGCTGTCGCATCACATGGGTGCAGCACGGCTTGGCAGGGCACTGCACACTGTCTGAGAGCTGGGGCGGCTCCAGCAGTCACCTGAAGCCCAGCAGCACTCAGCCCTAGCAGCCCCAGCTCCCAGACAGCATGCAGCGCCCTGCCAAGCCACGCTGTACCTGCGTGATGCGAGGGGTGGGTGATCCCAAGGTGGGGGTGGGTGATCATGCTGCCCCGCGCTGCACGGGGGAGCTCTGCCATGAGCTTCCAGAGGCCCCAATTGCCGGTGCTGCTGCTGGTCAGAACAGGGCTTTTTTAAAGTCCCACACTCACCAGCTTCAGAGCATATAGATGAGAGTATGTCACCGCTGCTAGCTGGGGCCAGCACCAACACCCGAGTCTGCCCGGTGCAGCCCGCGCCAAGCACTGGCAAAAACCCAGTGTTGGCGCTGGTCCTAGTCTGCAGCTCCACCCTGACCCACTCCCTCCCTCACCGCAGGGGACTTGATCTGTCCCCTCGTGCCCCTTCCCTCCCCTTCCACAAAGCAGACTTACCAGCTGCATGCAGCTGTATTAGAAATTGGATTGGTATCAGCCAATATGCCTCCATAAAAATCAGCTACTGGTATCAGCCCCCAAAATCTCTATTGGTGCACCCCTAGAAATAAATTTTAGTGAAGGGAAATAATGTTTTTTTTTTCCTGATAAGCTTTTTCCTTCTCCATCAGTATTTAACCTTAAAATGTTTTCCTGAACAGGGACCAGGATATCCCACCTACCAGAGGTAGGGACAGTCTTGGGGATAGCTCTATCAAGCCTTCAGTCAGTGCAGATATAGTTAGGGATCTTCTGGAAGGGCTAAACATTTTTAAATCTGCAGGTCCAGATGCCCTACACCCAGGGGTGTTGAGGGAGCTGGCAGGGGTCATCGCGGAGCCCTTGACCCGGCTATATGAGCATTCGTGGTCATCTAGCCAGGTGCCGGGGGATTGGAAACTGGCTAATGTGGTCCCTGTTTTCAAGAAGGGGAGGAAGGAGGACCCAAATAATTATAGACCTGTAAGCCTCACCTCGGTGCTTGGGAAGATCTTAGAGAGAATCATCAAGGAGCACATCTGTGGGGGGCCTGCAGGGGAGATCATGCTCAGGGGCAATCAGCATGGGTCCATCAAAGGCAGGTCCTGCCTGACCAACCTGATTGCCTTTTATGAACAAGTAACTAAATCCTTGGATGATGGTGTCACCATGGACATAGTCTTTCTAGACTTTAAGAAGGCCTTTGACACTGTCTCTCACCCCATCCTCATCAATAAATTAAGCGACTGTGGCATTGATGCCTGCACAGTTGGACGGGTAAAAAATTGGCTGATGGGGCGCACCCAGAGAGTAGTGGTGGAGGGGTTGTACTCAACCTGGCAAGATGTGAGCAGTGGGGTCCCCCAGGCCTCAGTCCTTGGGCCTGCACTGTTTAACATCTTCATCAGCAACTTGGATGAGGGGGTGGAAAGCACACTGTCCAAGTTTGCTGATGACACTATGATGTGGGGCAAGGTGGACACACTTGAAGGGAGAGAGAGGCTGCAACTAGATTTAGACAGACTACAAAAGTGGGCAGATGAGAATAGGATGGGGTTCAACGTAGACAAATGCAGGGTGCTGCACCTTGGGAGAAGGAATCCACAGCATACATACAGGCTGGGGAGTTCCCTTCTTGAAAGCACAGAGGTGGAAAGGGATCTTGGAGTCATTATTGACTCCAAGATGAACATGAGCCGCCAATGCCAGACTGCAGCCAGCAAGGCCAGCCATACCTTGTCACGCATCCAAAGGTGCATCTCAAGCCGGTCCAGAGAGGTGATACTCCCCCTCTATGCGACTTTGGTCAGGCTGCAGTTGGAGTACTGCGTCCAGTACTGGGCGCCACACTTCAAAAGGGATGAGGTCAGCCTGGAGAGGGTTCAGAGGAGGGCCACCTGCTTGGTGAGAGGGCAGCAGGACAGGCCCTATGAGGAGAGACTGAGGGACCTGAACCTGTTCAGCCTCAGTAAGAGGAGGCTGAGGGGGGACCTGGTGGCTGCCTACAAACTCATCGTGGGAGATCAACAGCAAATAGGTAGAGCCCTTTTCTCCCCAGCACCACTTGAGGTGACAAGGAGCAATGGTAATAAGCTGATGGAGAATAGGTTTAGGTTAGAGATCAGAAGGCAATATTTTACAGTTAGGGTGGCCAAAATCTGGAACCAACTTCCCAGGGAAGTGGTCCTCACCCCTACCTTGGGCAAATTCAAGAGGAGGTTGGATGATCACCTGTCTGGGGTCTTGTGAACCCAGCATTCATTCCTGCCTGTGGCAGGGGGTCAGGCTAGATGATCTGTTCAGGTCCCTCCTGACCCTAGCTACTATGAAACTATATGGCAGGTTACTGTGTTATATGAAATAGTTAATTACTGTTTGTTAGTGGCTTAACAAACAAAATCTAATGAGATGATTGTAGCTTGTACATCACAACAAGCCATAAAACTTGTGTTTGGTGCATGCAGGGATCTTAATGTGTAAAGTGTTTAAGTCAGCAGGTTAGTTTAATACAGGAAACGTCTGCTATTTGTGGGTTTGGCATTCGTGGGTTTGAATATTAGCGGTGCTGCGCCAACCCATGCTCTCTCTCCGCTGGCAGTGCAATGACACCATTACAGCACCGGCAGCATCTGCGGGAGCTCCGCGCTTGCTGCCGGCAAGCTCCTGCCACTGCCAGTGCACCTATACCTACTCATCTGCTGGGGGCACGCTCTGTTCATGGCATATTCACAGATTTTGCCATTCACAGGGATCTCGAACGTATCCCCCGCGAATGGTGAGGGTCTCCTGCATTCATTGAAATAAACTTATAACATTTATTTCAGCCAATCTGCTAAATTAATATCTGTTAAGTGTGTTTTCTGCACATAGCAGTCGTGCTGTGCCAGCAAATGGGAATGTCAGTGCCAGCACAGCAAGAAATTAGGGTTTTCCTGATGGACTAAATTAACTAGCTGCATTGCTTAGAAAACCAAGACAAGCAAGAAAAGCATAATATCTGTCCTAGGTTGCCATCAAGCAAACTGGGGACAGATTTAGGAGCATTTTACAGCATTGCAAAAGGTGGGGAGCTTTACCTTATGTCACCTACTCCATGGGAACTGCTTCTGAGCATACTCTTACCTTGTGCTAAACAGTGAAATTGGTTCATGAAAGAGGGGTAGGCTAGGTTACCAGGGGTACCATTTACTATTAGGTAAGGGGATGCACATGAGCAGTTACTGTAAAGCAGCTTGTGTGCTATAAAATCCTACTTCTTTTATACCCTAAAATCGCCTCGGGATTACATATTCTATTTGTGGAACTGCTTTTCTAGGTAATTTTTTGTATTTCCAGTGCGTGCCCAACAGTAGTTTATTTGCAACTTACTTAATGTATCAGTGACTTTGTATATAGGAGGAACACATATTCACCTTAAGTCTACAAGTGAAAAAGGGCAGTTCTTTTTAATGTGAACTAATATGAGCAGCTATACCCAGATGTAATTAAAAAATTGTACTGATGCATGCATTTTAACACTCTCTTCAACAGTGTGTACAAACAGTGAAAGTACATTGAAATCCATCATGAAGAAAAGGGATGGGAAAAAAGATTCAAATGGCACAAAAAAGAACCTGCAATTTGTTGGTATAAATGGAGGGTAAGAGAAGCCTTATCTTGGAAAATATCTAATTATTGAAGTAATCAAAACCTTTCTTTCCCTTCCCCAGAACAAAGCCAAAATGGATTTTAGTTGGTATTAACAAGCCTCTGTGTGTGTCTGTGTCTGTGTGCTAATGAAAGTTTATTTCATTTGGTCTCAAACTAAAGTGAAGGATAGAAAGCTCTTTCCAAACTTAAACAAGCAAGCACTGGGAACATTTCTGAAGTCAATAGACTTTTTAAAAAGCAAATACAACTTTCAGAGAGCATTTGCAGTCAAAATATAGTAGCATTGTACTCAGCACCTGCAATCACAAAAATTAAATTGACCAGAAACTGATTTGTCTATTTTTAATGATCTAAAATAAGATAAACACTGAGTAAATACCTTAACTGTGAAAAACAAATTTCAGTTTTAAAGTAATTCCTCTGCCTTTAAATATTATTTTGGGTTTTTTTTTTCCAGAATGTTACCTCAAATTATGAATGAACAAAGAACCTTTAATGAGGTAGCCATTTCAGTCTTGTTGCTAATGGAAAAATTGTTTGTTTGGTTGGGGGCGGGGGGGGGGGGCGGTTAGTAGGCAGCCTCACTTTAAATTCTTTTCCCTATGTAATCAAGGCAAGCATTGAGCTTGAAGCATAAACAGTTTGCCTCACTGTCATGGCTAAGGCAGTATCTGAGGGGATAGGAACTCTTCAGCATCTTCTCAGTATTGAATATTTTTTTTCTTTTTTTCCCCTTGTGTTCTTGTTTCCTCACAAATTGTATTGCAGTGTAAATTGTGAGATTGTGTATGCAGTGGTCACATTATTACAGAGAGCACAAGAATGAAGTGAAGAATTAACTCTTAAGTACTCTACCATTTTTTTGATATTTGATGGGAGGGGAGAAAAAAATATTTCAAAGAGTTTATTGATTAGGTAAACTAACTGGCTGATCTATTCTGTCAAATTAAAAACTATTACCCAATAATCAGGTACAAAACTACTTATTACAGTTTGTATACTTTCAATTTTTCAGGTTACTGGGAATTCTGGCCAATTAAGACACCAAAATATGATTAAATATTGTTTGTGTGTTTACTTTTTATGGTAGGGCCTTGATTCCAAGGAAGCTATCTGTTCAGCCAGTCACATAAGCATGTTCTTAATGTTAAGCATGTACTGTGGATGTGTAAAATAGGAATGATTCTTACCCTTCAAAGTATTTTGCAAGTATTTTTCCATCTTCACTAGAAATGGAAAATAACCCCTAAGGGACCTCAAGAGATCTAGTCCAACCCCCTGCTGTAGCCAGTGTCATCCCCATCTAAGTAATTTCTGATAAATGTTTGCGCAACCTGCTCTCAGATGCTACAACCTCCAGATAATCTGTTCTAATGCTTAAGCACTCCTGTTAGAAGCATTACTGAATAAAATCTTTAATGGAACATTTTTACTCATTCTAATTGTCCTCTAGATATGAAACCACATCAAGTGATGAGTCTAGTTCAGAAGAGAGTTCTTCAGAATCTGATGATGAGTGTGAAGGCAATGAGTATTCCCACAAAGAGGAAGGATCCAGCCTACCTAATATGGAAGAAGGGCATTCTAAGATTAACATCGAAGATAGCTGTTCTGTCCAGGTGGAAGAGGAGTCTCAGAATGAGCCTGAAAAATTGGAAACCAGAGAGAGGTATCTTATTTCCTTATTGAATTGTTCTATATATTCTCCATGTAATCTATAGTAGGAAAATGAAAGTTGCATAGAGTGGTTCTTTTAATTCTCTTTTGCACACTTTGTTGTGTTTTAGAAAACACAAAAACAGACTTGTGTGTTATCCACTTCTGTCACTGAATCACTAGAGAATACCATTTATAAACTGTAATTTATACTTACTCAGTGTGTGCCTCATTGTGAAAGCTGATTATTCGCTGTTCTTCATTAAACTCTTTAAATACTGTACCCTGTTAGTTGGATCCCCATATATAAATGCTATACTTCTCCCAATTTATCTCCACACTCTTACTAAAATGTATTAAGCATGGTAATCTTCAGTGCCAGAAAAGAAGGAATGTTACAGTAAAATGGGCCTTTGTGAGCATTAGGAATATATTGGAGTGCTATAATTTCTAGCCACTTCTATTATTATACTAGCAAATTGCCCATCATGAATGACCAGGGTTGGGGGGTGAGGACAGAGCATCAGCACCCTATGGTGCTGCCACCTCCACCCCCCACCCCCATGTCCTCTTCCACCCCCAGCATCCAGCCCTGTAGGCCACCCCTCACTGCTCCTGGTGTAGCCCTGTGCACCACCCTCCCCCCTCCCCCACCCCACTGCTCCACCCTGCTCTGTCCCTGGATCCCAGGAATGGGTTAGGGGAGCTTGCATGGTTGCTGACACCCATTGGCATGCAACATGCCCCACCTCTCCTCCCTCCCTCCCCACTGCTTTCCCCTCTCTGCCAGCTATTGTCAGGGCCAGGCAGCAGCGGGGAGGGAGCTGCCACTAAACACTCCCCCCCCACCCCCTTGCCCTTCCTGCTCCCCTCTCTTCCTCCCCTCTTCCCGGCCACCTCCCCCTCCCTTACAGCTTTTGTTGGGGGGGGGGGGGAATGATGCAGCAGCTCCCTCACCCTGTCTGTAATACTCCGGGCCAACAGCATATGTGCTGCTGAGAGGGCATGCGTTGATTGGCTGCGAGGGCCCGGAGCATTACAGACAGACAGACTAAGGCTTTTATTTTATTACAATTTTTTTTAAATGACTGAATATAATGATCTCATAAACGTGCTGGCCCCATGAACCAATTTGAAACTGTCAGCTGACAAAAAGCATTTTATAACCAGCACACTCGTAAAATTAAAAACAATTCTTAATACAATTTTTTAATGTAATATCTTTATAATAGATCTGTATAAAATCTTTTAATAAGCAACACATCAGACAAAAGACTGAACAAACAGATGTAACTTGTACTATGCCCTGCAGGGCAACAAACTACTTTTGTTGGAATGAATGAGAATCAATACTGAATGTGTACCCTAGTCTTGAACTTTGGACTGACAGTGAAACCTCAGGCTCTTATGCTAGAGATAGTATGCTATATTGGGTGGGCCATGTTCCATACCATGTAAATTAAATTTCCCTCATGCATAATAAAGGATACTACTAACAAGTTGCTATCCTAAAAGGTGATGGAGGGCCAAAGGTAGCATTTTAAAGGCAATGCGTACCCTTTTTGTACATGGCACACCATGCTGTGGTGCATGTTTACTGATACATGTGTAGCAAATGCTCTGAGAGTAAGAAAGGATATAATTAGGATATAATTATGAACTGCAGCAAAATGTATATTGAATACACAGGGTTTACTATAATGTTAGCTAAGAGTGCACTAATTAAATTATATAGGTGCTTAATACTTATATATAAGTAAGGGAGAAAAGGTAAGAGTTATTCATCTGTGGGTAGGTCATTATCAGTTAAAATTTAATGATAAAATCTACATGCAGTTATCCATATCAAATAATTGTGATTCATCATTCGTAAATAATTAAGGGTTTATTAATATGCATTTGGGCACTTTTAAAATCTTCTCTTTTTTTATTTAGATTGCCTCACAGTTCAGCTAAACATTTTATAGATGGAACAAAAGTGACAGGAGTCTTCTCAAAAAAAAATTAGAATCAAATATAAACTTATGGCATCAAGGGCTGGTAAAATGTAAACAGGGCAGAAGGGATTACTATAGTGAAGTAGATGAGAGAAGCCTGTTATTACTGGGCTGGACTGTCTGGTTTGTGGATGCTATTCAGGTACAGGATGCAAATGGGTAACCAAAATGTATGTTGTTTTATAAATATATATAATCTGATTTCCCAAGAACCACTAATGCTACCAAAACTGCTGTCTTTGAAAAGCTGAGACTCCCATTGCAGTTATGACTCTTATCTTAGTGTCTGAAAGATTTTTTTCCTTTAAATGGACACAGATCTCTCAGACCAGCCAAAAATATAGGCTACTTGCCACACACTAGCATATGTTCTGCTTCCCCTGTAACAGAGGCCGTCTCAGACCAACACATTTTAAATACAAATTGAAATCCATGTTATTGAGATCTTTGGATTTCAATTTGTGTTTAAAATTTAGGGACAGTGTAAAAGGATGAGGAATGGAAGGGAAAGACTGAGAAAAGTTACAGGATTTTGGTGGAATGACATGGTGAGCAAGATGAGAGAGAGATTTCTGGCATATGGGGTACAATAAGACCTGGCTAGGAGCCACAGTTTATACCAGTTCTCACTCATTAGTTTCCTTTCCTTTAAGGAAGCCAATGATTTCCCTTTTTAAATTTCTGTGCCATAACAATTATAGTACAGACTGTAATTTAGGTGGTACAGACTGTTAATATTAACAGATGGTTAATAATAGTTTTACGCTGGTGGGCCTAGATCTCGCAAGTAAATTATTGCCCTATTTTAACACTACGTCTGGGGAAGCATATTTCTGTTCTCTGCTGCAGCCTGTTTTTGGGGTTTTTTGGTTCAAAATACAAGGAGTTTCATTAGCAGCTGCTGCCAGAACTTAGTAGTTGTGGCAGTGCAAGAGACATTTACTCCTCTATGAAAGTGCGAAAGGTAGAGCTGTTGCTATATTTTAACTAAAAGGAACTAATTTAAATATCCCTTATTTTGGTTTTGCTCTTCAGGTATGAATTGAGTGAAAAGATGTTGTCTGCATGTAATCTGCTCAAAAAGAACATAGATGACTCCAAGGCCATGGCCACCAAAGATATGGTAAGCCCAGACCAGTACCAAGAAAATGCTCCCTGACTGTTCTGGACTTATTTAACATCTTCTGGCTTGAGCAAGATACAAAAGGGTCATATTTTGTTTCTTGGGATTGTAACCAGAATAGTTGGTCAGGATGGTAGTCTTTCTGGTGTTTGCTTTGGAATATTATTTTTCAGACTCGCATCCAGAGACTTTTGTTAGCCAACCCACCCAAATGTCACTATTCTCAAAATATGCTTGCCTAGAAGACATGCACAGAAAATTGTAGTTTCATTGCATCTGTGTGTTCCCCTTATAGTTCAGTAAGTGGTGTGCTTTTAAATGTCTGGCAAGCTTGGATATGAGTATGTCTTGGGGTGGTGCACAAAGCTCGTATGGGAAAATATAAGGTGCTGGGAGTTTGCATTCCTGTTTATTACAGAAGTACAGAGTATACTTTCATGTGGAATGGGCTCTGCCTCTTTCCAAACATAGAAATGTGTGGTATTTCCATCTTGTTCATTGTGCAGATATTCATCATGTTATCCAAACCAGTAGTTGGAGGCTGCTTTGATAATATTGATTTAAAAAAACTACCTGTCAGAAACTGCACGCATTTTGTCTTCTCCAGGCATTTTGTGTGGACCTTCTGAAAGTAAATGAATGCAGATTAATGTATGTGTAACTCCTTGAAATGAAAGGAGATGCGAGTACAGTAATCAAAGGCCTTACTCCCAGTAATGGTGAGCTACAGCAGCTTCCTTTGATTTTCAGGAGCTCCATACGCCCACAGACTATAACTTAATCTATATTTAATTGTGATCTGGGCCAGATTTTCTCGTTAACATAGGTATGAGGTGTAGATTCTAGTCTTATATCAGTCCTACCCTCAAAGAGTATTTTCCCAATAATAAAACAAATGTTCAAGCTTCACAGAGCTAATTGTCAGAAATGTAATGATTGGGCACTTATTTTTGCCCAAGGTAATTTGAACTTGTAAAATGATGTACAAGCATAAATAGGCTTTTGTAGCTGGGAATTCCAGTCTGCTCGACTCCAGTTCTCTTTTTCTCTGAGGTGGAAATGGACCTTGACCAAAATTGTTTAAACATGATCACCTAAAGATAGTCATCTGTGTGAGAAACCCGATGTTTCTCCAGTAGCTTGTATTTGCATCAGTGGGAGCTGCTTTTAGTAAGATGCCTGAAAACAAACTTTTGTGTCTAAATATAGGCACCAACATATAAAATGCTTGGCTCCGATTCAAAATGATTTTGGTATTTTGTAAATAAAAATGTTGGTACATAATGCTTTCTCGCATCAAAATCTTTTGTAACTTTTTAAAAGGTATTCTGTGTTATGATTTGTTTCTCTCTGCCAGTACTTACAATGTGCCGGATGTTGTACTAACCACAAACAGGGCAGAGTTCCTGATGCAGCTAACACCCTGTTTTATTTCACGAGTGCTGACACTGTACTTCACGACATGAAGGAAAACATCCTTTCTCCTTTGAGAAATTTACAGTATCTGACCCTGATCCTGTAACAAGATCCCCTGACCCAGGCTTTTGCAGATTTGTAGCAGCCCCCTCTATGCAAGAGCAGCACATAAGGCCAGCAGGGTTTCATGCAGCATAAGGGCCTAAATGCATTTGGTAAATGTACTGCAGAATGCTCCTGGATTTCTTGATCAGAAAATGCCTCTGACTGGTATTAAAGGGAGCAGGGTGAATGAATACTGTGTTAGGATTTGAATGCAGCAGTTCAAGGAAGCCACTGTACCCCACCCCTGCAACCCAACCCAACTGGTACAACTAATAGTTTTCACTGCTGTCAGTGTAGGAATCTTAATTTAAAGAAAAAGTAACATGTAAATCTAATTAAATATGAAAGGAAAGCATTGCTATCCAAACTCTGCTTATGGCCACCAACACCTGACTGCCTGTGATGTCTGGTGCTAGCCCTATGGTAAATTTAGTGCTGTCACAGATCCACCAGCAAATTTCCTGAAAATTAGGTGAATTAGATAAAACTCAGAAACCTGGATTTTTAAAGGAGATCAGGAGGGCAAGATTACATGTTTTTCTTGGGTTTTTTAGTGAAATACTTTCTACCCATATCTGACTTAAAAATGGCTTGGTGTCCTGCCCTGTCAATTTGTGGGAGAAAAACCCTTTAAATAGAACATCCATCTGTAAATCTTTGTTTTGTTTTCGGCAGAGATTTTGTTTAAATACCATCCAACATGAATGGTTCCGTGTATCAAGTCAGAAGTTAGCTGTTCCTGAAATGGTTGGAGACTACATCGCTGCTTTTCGAGAGGTGTCTTCCACTGTTCTCAGACACATAATCAATATGGCAGATGGAAATGGGAACACAGCTCTCCATTACAGCGTGTCACACTCTAACTTTGAAATTGTAAAGCTGCTTTTGGATGCAAGTAGGTTGACTATTTTAAGTATTCTTTGGTGTTCCTTACAGGTAACATCCTGCCCAGCTGGTCCAGAGTTCTGGGATTGCAATTCCTCCAGTAAAATGCATTTTTACTCTACTGTATTAGGTCAGGAGTCACAACCGATGGCCAACAGGTCAGATTCAGCCCATGAAGATGTTCTGTCCAGATTACCAAGCGGAGATGGCAACAGCAATCAGTGGCAAAAATAATGGTGGCTGGGTTGTAAGTAGTAAGACCTGGCTTAGACCACCCTGTGTTAATTCAGTCCACTGTTGCTAAAAAGGCTGCCAATCCCTGTAAGGGCACAAAATAAGGGACTCCAGTCTTGCTTTGGGGAATGCTGGTTCTTAATGAAATTGTTAAAAAATTGGCAGTGTGTTCTTAAGGTTGGGGCAGGCAGTTGGAATCTAAATTGTTGGATTACATTGCAGACCATGTAGCTAACCTAGTCACTTTGGGTCTGATTTGGGTCATACCTTAGATCAGCATGTAGTGGCTAACAGCAAATAGAGACTGAATAGGTCCTGCACCAGGCATGGGAAGCCTCTCTTTGGACCTGAGCAGGGTGGGAATGCTCCTGGGCAGCCAGAGGCTGGTGGGGCCATAGCATGTGAGGAGATGGAGCACTGGTAAGAAGGAGATTTCAGTAACACCTGCCCCAGACTGCTACTCAGCCTGTGGGCAGCACAGGTAATGTTTCTCTACATTAGACTTGGTCCCAGGTAGAATATGAATAGTGTCAGCAGAGTCTTGAAGTCCCCTTTGCTCCCTCCACTCCTTTTGGTCTAGCAGCTGTTCCTCCAGCCTTGGGAGGAACAGCCCAGAATCTATCCCTGTAAAATTCTTCTAATACCTTCAGAAAGGTGTTTGTGAAGTATAAACAAGATGGCTTGAGGTTCCCAGATGAAAGGCACTAGGCAAATACTTATTAATTAATAGTAATAAGAAGAAAAGTATGGAAATGCCAGTTGAAATATGGAACTCTCTTAAACATAGGCTAACAATCTTTTGCAGAAGCACAGATTTCCTTGTTGGGAAAGCAATGCTTCAAGTATTGTAGGCTGGTTTGAACATTGCCCACATCAGAGCAGAGAGTCACTGCAGGGGAATGTGAAATGTCCAGTCCACAGTAAAATGTGACAGAATGAGTTCTCATGCAAGCTCTAAAATGTGGCAGGAAAAACCTTGGTTGACTCCCTGAATACCTCCAGGTAGCTTGAGCACGTAGTTGTCATGTTGTCAGTTACTGCTGCTTTAGTTTGCAATCGATGATATATTTGTATCCAAGGCTGAACTCAAAAGGGGTGGAGTGGCCCAGGTGCACCCCATTTTGGATTGGAGTGCACAGTGGGAGGTTTCAGGGACGTTTTTCCAGTCACTGAAGTAGGTGAACCCTCCCCCTCCCTTTCCCTTGGTGCTCAGAGGCACATCTTCCCCACCTTGGATCCACAGCCTGGTTGGGGAAGACAGAAGCAGCTCTGGAGCGTCCCCCTTCTCCCGGGATATCAGGAAAAACAGCAGCTGGAGGGAAAGGGATGTGCTTCTGAGCACCAAGGAGAAGGGAGGAGGGGATTTTTCACTTGCTTTAAGGACTATAAAAAGTCCTTAGAGGTTCTCTCAGTGCCTGCACTGGTGTGGGAGAGGTGGGAGGGTGCAGGAAAGGAGGCTGGGTGGAAGGGAGCTAGACTGTTCTCAGTGGTGGTAGATGACAGAACAAAGAGTAACAGTCTCAAGTTGCAGCAAGGGAAGTTTAAATTAGATATTAGGAAGAATTTTCTTACTAGGAGGGTAGTAAAACACTGGAACAGGTTACCCTGAAAGATTGTGGAAGCTCCATCCTTGGAAGTTTTCAAAACCCAGCTGGATAAAGCTTTGGCTGGAATGATCTAGTTGAGGATGGTCCTGCCTTGAGCAGGGGTTGGGCTAGATGACCTGCTGAGGTTCCTTCCAACCCTAACTTTCTATGATTTTAAGCGGGTGCAGTCACTCCTGCAGTACTGATTGCTTCTCCCATACCCCCTTCTGGAAAATCCTGGACCTGCCTCTATCAACAGTTAAGTGTAGTGACTACAATTGGAAACTCAAGCTACCATGAGTAGTGCTGCATGAGAAGGAATCGTCTGTCATGTTAAACAGGTTAAATAGATCTGAATACAGTGTTAGGGATACTGTCTCTGAATCGGAACTTCCTAGACTTTAAATGCTAGAGGCAGCAAGTGACAGAGGAAGAATGGAAAAACCCCTGGTTAGGCCCAGTTCATGCCCCCTTTCATCATCCACTCTTTGCCACTGTATGATACAGGAGACTGGGAAAGATAGACCAATGATCTGACCCAGTAAATGGCAGTTCTTATGTTCTTATGACCCTCTTTGATTATCTGAATGGTCATTACATGCACAAAACAGTGAATGTTGACTCGGGCATGTGTACAGGTACAAAATCCCCAGTTTGCAAGGATAGCGTGATTTCTCTTGGAGGTTGTGATTCAGAGAGAGAATGCATCTCCTCTTAGACATATTAATTATGAAGCAGATCAATCAAATAGGAGTGATTTTTTTTTTTTTTTTTTTTCCCCCCATCTGGCACGGGTAAGGTGTAACACGCATCACCTGTATCAAAAGGAAACTTAGAGGTGTAAAGTTCTTTCCTACTTTTTGAAAAACGTAAAAGTAGTAGCTCTCCACTGGATCCTTTCAGCTGAATGCCCCATTGGTGACTTAGGAGAAATTATGTAACACCAGTGGAAAATAGATTTTGGATAGTAAGCTTGAGGTTCTGTAACAATTGTAGTTAGTTTAATTGGGTTTGTCCATCTCCTGTTTTCTGTGCCAGGCAGCCGTACGTTGAAATGCGTCACACTGATCCATGCTTGCTACCTCTCAAAAGGAAAGTGGTGTAGCTACCCTAATGCGTCACTGTGGGTGGGCTAATTGGCTCTGCCTCTCAGCGGCACTAATTAGCTCTGGTGCAACTCTGCCCCAACACAATGATGCTGCTTCAGCATATGCAGAGCAGCACAGCATATTCTGGCATTGTCTGGAACAATGAATGAGAAGTACGGACATACCCATTCACTGCTTCTCCTCTGGGCTTGCATTTTCTCACGTGTTGTCATCTGTCTCTTCCTTCTGCACTCACATGGCTTATTTGCAAATGCCCTTTTCGTTTAGAAAAGCAGCATTGATAATGAAGTTAAAAATGTTGCTGGAACTCCTTTTTGAGCAGTACATCTTCAGGGAACTTAAACTTCTAGCATGCTACTGAGAGCTTTGTATAACCCCCGCCTCTGGTCTGCTGTGCTCCAATTTTTTAATTACACTGTGATGCGCACATCCAAAACTCCCTGGACGGTAAATTAGTAAGCCTTGCTGGAATCCCTCAGCATTTTAGGAGTAGAAGACGGGCTGGCGTATTAATTTGGAAAAAAAAGAACAGCTCTATTTAGTTCCTGGCACTTCCTCAGAGGACTTTTACTGTATTTGTTCTGAGACGAATAGTTTTTCAATGGAAACACCATTTAATTGGAGACCTTTTTCTAACACTCCAAAACATGCTGAAGTAGCACTTCTGAAGCTTTATAATGGTTAGCATTAATACAAGTAGCTACATGACACAGGAGCTGGGGAAAGGGCAGCTCTTGTATCTAATATTTTCCGTAACATTTCAGATTAGTCCCTTTTCTAACATTAGCCAGATCTCAACAGTGACAAATAAATGGCTTTGTCCTGTCTAAGGCTCATAAGTCACACACACAAAACGAAAAAGAATGATCTTCCTTCTCTGGCTCAAGAGCACCAGTTGTTTTTTATTTTTCCCTCAGCTTTTCTTTTTGTGAATTACTTTGATTATGTGTAACTGCTAGGCCATTCTAATAACAGTTTATTCAGTTCATTAGTACAATTGCTGCTTTTTCGATTCCAGCTTTTTCCAGAGAAATTATCTCATTCCTCTGCAGATGTCTGCAATGTAAATCATCAGAACAAGGCTGGGTATACCCCCATCATGCTCGCTGCTCTTGCAGCTGTGGAAGCAGAGAAAGACATGAGAATAGTGGAAGAGCTTTTTGGCTGTGGAGATGTCAATGCTAAAGCCAGTCAGGTCAGTACTGTCACACTTGGATACCATTCAAACTCATTTGGCTTTGTACATTTCATGTAAAGTTGCTTTTATTGAGGTTGGAGAGCAGATGCGACTTTCCATCGCTGCAGAGTTTGCACTTGTAGTATTGGCCAGTTACTGCCTTTTGACATCTGCATGTGCTTTTGGTTCCTGTTTACTAAGTGGAGCCATAGAAAAACATTTGCATGTTAAATAAGGACTTTTTTCAGTTGCCTCAGCTGCCCTTCTTTTTAAAATTTTGGGCACTATGTTGAAAACCCAAACTGAACTTGGGAAGGAATTATTTTTTTAAGTCATCTATACTTATCACTTACTTGAAGTGAAATATTGTACTGTAATTCCAATGCATCTTCAGAGCTATCATGTAAAAATTATTTTACCAACTTAAAACAGGATTTTTTTTCTAAATACCAGTGTGTTTGTGAGAGATGTACATTTTGTATATTCTGAGGCCTCAACTAGGTACTTTGTCATACAGTACAGGTAGCTCTTGTCCCAAAGAACTTAAAGTAAAACTGTATACTTTCTCACCAATTCTTTTTTTCTGCAATTTTCTGCACAGGCTGGCCAAACTGCGCTGATGCTGGCAGTAAGTCATGGACGGATAGACATGGTTAAAGCTCTCTTGGCCTGCGGTGCAGATGTCAATATCCAAGATGATGAGGGCTCTACTGCCTTAATGTGTGCGAGTGAGCATGGGCATGTGGAAATAGTGAAACTCTTGCTGGCTCAGCCTGGCTGTAATGGCACCCTGGAGGACAATGTGAGTTGCGTTTCCAGATGCTTGCTTTATTTTTTCATTAGATAATATCATAGAAGTAGGGTCGGAAGGGACCTTGCAGATCTTCAGGTCCAACCCCCTGCCTGGGCAGGAAGAAAACTGGGCTCAAATGACCCCAGCCAGGTAGGCACCAAGCCGCTTCTTAAAGACCCCCAGGGTAGGAGCCAGCACCACTTCCCTTGGAAGTTGGTTCCAGATCCTAGCTGCCCTGACTGTGAAGTAGTTCCTACGGATGTCTAATCTAAACCTACTCTCCAACAACTTGTAGCCGTTATTCCTTGTTATCCCGGGGGGCACTAGGGGAAACAAGGTCTCCCCCAAACCTTTCTGGTCCCTCCTAGTGAGTTTATAGACAGTCACCAGGTCCCCCCTCAGCCTTCTCTTGTGAAGGCTGAACAGGTTCAGGTCCTGTAGCCTCTCATAGAGTCTGCCCTGCAGTCCCCGAATCATGCTGGTGGCCCTCCTCTGGACCCTCTCAATGTTGTCCACATCCCTCTTGAAGTGGGGCGCCCAGAACTGGACACAGTACTCTAGCTGTGGCCTGACCAGTGTCACGTAGAGGGGGGAGGATCACCTCCTTGGCCCTACCTGAGATGCACCTGTGGATGCACGATAGGGTCTGGTTAGCCCTGCTGACTGTGACCTCACATTGTCGGCCCATGTTCATCTTGGAGTCAATGATGACTCCAAGATCCCTTTCTGCCTCTGTGCTCTCAAGAAGGGAGTTTCCCATCTTATAAGTGTGCTGCCGGTTACTACTGCCCAAGTGCAGCACCCTGCACTTTTCAGTATTGAAACGCATCCTGTTTTTGTTAGCCCACCCCTGCAACCTATCCAGGTCTTTCTGCAGTCTCTCCCTCCCTGCTAATGTGCCCACCTTTCCCCATATTTTGGTATCATCGGAAAATTGAACAGGTTGCTTTTCACCTCGTCTTCCAAATTGCTGATAAAGAAATTGAACAGTGCGGACCCAAGGACCGAGCCCTGGGGGACTCCGCTGCCCACTTCCCCCCAGGTCAAATATGACTCGTCCACCACCACCCTCTGAGTACGACCCTTCAGCCAATTCGCAATCCATCTGACCGTGTAGGCATTGATGCTGCAGTCACCTAGTTTTTTTAATGAAGATGGGGTGGTTGATGTGCGGGCCGGGTGCGAATCCGCGGCCCTTGTCGTGCTGCACGCGGGCTGTGGCCGGCAGCCCGGGCACACCAGGTTGGAGAGGGCGGGCGCCGAGCTAGAATTAGGCACAGACGCGTAATGGTAGATTTTAAGATTGTTTACTTACACCGGGATGGTCATGGTGCAGGCTGGAAAACTTGCTTGAGTTGTGGTTACAAACAAAAAGAACACGAACAATCACGTGGAGTTTGCTAGGCTCCACGCAAACAGAACTCCGGATGTCCTGGACAAGCGCGCCACCGAAATGGAAACTCGTAGATACGTCTTATAATTTTTCGTTCGAAGACGGGAAGAGGTGGGCGGTGGATCAGGCCACCAAACTCCTCTGGATCTCACACAGGGTTTCTGTTGCCCTGCCGTGTACCCAGAGTCCCCACGAGATCAATGTGGAGTCCTCCTCGCCTTGGGCGGAAACCGCTCAAGCCTCTTATACGGCTAGCAGGCCAATCGCTAGCCGCCACGTGAGAATAATTTAGAATTAGCCAATAGTATGGAACAAATTTGCATACGGGTGGCGGGAACTCCTTTGCACCGTGCATTTCTGTCGCAACTTGAGAAATGCACCCTGTAAAGACAGCTGCAAAGTGGCGGGAACTTTTCCCTTGCACGCGGGTTCTCTATGCAGCAAAACTCCACCGTGCAATGAAGCTGTAATCCCACGGGGATAATTCTAGTGCCAAAGCACACACAAAATCATACCTTTGGGTCATGACATCCCCCCTTGCTGAAGGCACAATAGAATTATACTATACGCCCATCATCCGGGTTATTAGTAGCTCTGTTAACAGTTCGTGAAACTAAACGAACAAATACAAAATTAGCTAACAATAAAAGGTCGTCCTCAAGGGATCGAATCAAATAATAACTGGCACACACACATATACACATAATTACATTCATAACAAAAAACTGGACGATCATGGCTTCAATGGGCGTCATGGTGGAATCGCGTGTCAGGCCCTCGCTCCTTTCGGTGATGTTGTCCCTCTCAGGGCCTCTCTCCACCACGCACTTCGAATCCTGGATCTATAAAAAAACTTTCTTAAAATGGTTATTTTACTAATATTTACAAAATTACACGGGACCGCACGATAATGCAGTCAGTTAAACTTACTATCACTATTAAAAACAGATATTTAAACACGACTCTATGCTGGACAGCTCTCTCTCTCTCTCTCTCTTTTCACACTCAGCAACTCGACGAAATCGTCGAGGAGCCGTCGTCACCTTCTTCTAGGTAATGAAAACCTAACTCGTAGGCTAGCTGCCATTGTCCCGCGTCTCCTAAAATCCGAAGCTGTCGCTTATTAAGTCCAGAACGCTGCAGGAGGAATCCAAACATGTATCGCTCCTCTTGCGTTCTCTGGTGTAATACTGGACGTTCGGATTTGCGGCATCTTGTGTTCTGAGCCTCAGTTGGACGTTGACACTCCCGATCACTGGGCAGTTTTGGCTCCATCAGAACACGCAGTCTTGGCAACTGGTGAAGGAGACTACTCACAGGGTGGTCGACCATTGGGTTAAGCACAATTCGCAAAACCACTATGTTCCTCTGCCCATAGACCTTAAGACAACTGTCTATGCTGTTGATGGTCACTGGAACAGTTCCAGGGTCTCGCTGGTGACAGTGAGGCCATGGTCGCATTCGCTGGAGCGGTGTCAGTCCCAGCGTACATACTTTTGGGTTCCAGGCACAATACGAGACTCCTATGATAGCCAGTACAAGCTGTTCTGCACCGGTGTGCTCTGGTCGTCCATCATGCCACGCGTGGGCCTTTTGTTCGATTACTCCTGCCACAAGCGCTGGAATCGGAATAGGCCAGTGGACGTTAAACGCCACCATGTCGATGTCAGTGACATGTCCCCTACTCCATTAAGCTTGTCTCACCAAGAAGCTTGCTTCTTCCTGGTCCAGGAGGTCGGACCCAAGCTCCACGACCAGACGTCCCAACCACACAGCCAGAGTTTCCTCGGGTTGGATCCTGGATTCTCTACACAAATTTTGCGGTTCGGCTCTGGAGCGAGCGTAATAAGTAGTAGCATGAACTGCACTCTGCAGATTGATGACTCGGCTGCTTGATGCTACAGGCTGATCGGTTTCCTCATGAGTCGTCGTTGTTGTCTCTGCTGGAGCTGTAGCTATTGTTACTGTGGGGGTTGTTGCTGTTTAAGATGGGAGGGGCGGATGCACTCCTCCGCCTAACTCCTCCTCCCGTAGGCAGAGGGGCGTGGTTGGCAGAAGCGGCGCTACATCGCTGAGTGGAGTTACCGGCCGAACCCTCGCGGGCTCCTCCGAAGCTCCATCCCTCTTTTCCGGCTCCTCCATGCGGTTTTCTTTCTGCTCGGCACCATCTTGTTGTGGCATTCTAAGATCCCCCCTCTCAGCCGCTTTTCCGACCGCCCGAACGGCCATACGCAGCTGGGTCTTTAAACTTAGAGTTTTGTTCATTAGATCCGTCATGGTTTGAAAAGTTGCATTCAGTTCTCCCCCCTTGTTGCACCGTAGGACCACCCTCTCATCCACGGCGCGTTCCTCCATCTCCGGGTTTTCGCGGAGCTCGGACAGACGCTCGCGACCTCTCAATCTAGGTATCACCGTGCAAGGGGAGAACTAGCTGATCGGCACCGGCTCTTCCATCTCCCTGGCACATCGCGAGCAACGGGCACACTCCTGGGTGAAGGTCGGGCCCACTGCACCCGCCGGGCCGACTTCGGCGAGAGACACGGCATCGAGGGGCCTGTACAGGACCCGCTTATCGCTCATGATACACCCGAACGCCGCAGGGTGAAGACATACTTCTCTCCCTTCTAGGGCTCTGTCTTCGGAAGCTCCCTCTTCTCCCCTCAGTGAGAGGCATCCGCTAATACATCTCTTACCCGTTCCGCCCGCCTGGTGGTAAGCGATATGCGCTTCCAGTTCTGCGACGCTTGCTACGTCGTGTCTCCCACTTCTCCAAGGACAGTTTTCAACTAATTCTAACTCTAGCAAGCCCTCTCCTGATCCCATCCTCGTCGCCATGTGCAGGCCAGGTGCGAATCCGCGGCCCTTGTCGCGCTGCACGCGGGCTGTGGCCAGCAGCCCGGGCACGCCGGGTCGGAGAGGGCGGGTGCCGAGCTAGAATTAGGCACAGACGCGTAATGGTAGATTTTAAGATTGTTTACTTACACCGGGATGGTCGCGGTGCAGGCTGGAAAACTTGATTGAGTTGCGGTTACAAACAAAAAGAACACGAACAATCACGTGGAGTTTGCTAGGCTCCACGCAAACAGAACTCCGGATGTCCTGGACAAGCGCGCCACCGAAATGGAAACTCGTAGATACGTCTTATAATTTTTCGTTCGAAGACGGGAAGAGGTGGGCGGTGGATCAGGCCACCAAACTCCTCTGGATCTCACACAGGGTTTCTGTTGCCCTGCCGTATACCCAGAGTCCCCACGAGATCAATGTGGAGTCCTCCTCGCCTTGGGCGGAAACCGCTCAAGCCTCTTATACGGCTAGCAGGCCAATCGCTAGCCGCCACATGGGAATAATTTAGAATTAGCCAATAGCGGGGAACAAATTTGCATACAGGTGGCGGGAACTCCTTTGCACCGTGCATTTCTGTCGCAACTTGAGAAATGCACCCTGTAAAGACTGCTGCAAAGTGGCGGGAACTTTTCCCTTGCACGCGGGTTCTCTATGCAGCAAAACTCCACCGTGCAATGAAACTGTAATCCCACGGGGATAATTCTAGTGCCAAAGCGCACACAAAATCATACCTTTGGGTCATGACAGTTGACAGTGTCAAAGGCCTTGCTGAAGTCCAGAAAGACTACATCCACGGCGACACCTGCATCCAGTGCTTTTGTGACCTGATCGTAAAAGGCAATCAGGTTGGTCTGACATGACCTGCCCTTAATGAAACTGTGCTGGTTGCCCTTGAGCATCATCCCTGATGCCGGCCCGTCACAGATGTGCTCCTCGATGATCTTCTCAAACAGTTTCCCCAGAATTGAGGTAAGACTGACGGGCCTATAGTTGCCCGGGTCCTTCCTCCTCCCTTTTTTAAAGATGGGGACCACATTGGCTATTTTCCAATCATCTGGCACCTGGCCCGAGCACCACGAGCGCTCGTAAAACCGTGTCAAGGACCCTGCAATAACCCCTGTTAGCTCCCTCAGCACCCTGGGGTGGAGAGCATCTGGACCTGCTGATTTGAACACGTCCAGCCCCTTCAGTAGCACTCTAACCTGGTCCTCCTCAACCTTACGTCTTGAGGCATTCCCCTCGAGTCCATCTTGAATCACGGTGGGGGAGTCCCTGTCCCTGCACAAGAAAACGGAGGTGAAGAATTTGTTAAAGAGGTCTGCTTTCTCCTCTGTTGCGACCGCCAGATTGCCAAGCGTATCTTGCAGGGGCCCCACATTTCCCGGTGCCTTCTTCATCCTCCCTATATATTTGAAAAAGGACTTTATATTATCTTTGATCTTGGACGCTCGTCCTAGCTCTATGTCCGCCTTAGCTTTCCTAACAGCCCCCCCTACAGGCCCGAGCAGTGGAGGTATACTCCTCTTTGGAGATTGCCCCCCCTTTCCACTGGGTGTACGCCGCCTTTTTGGCAACCAGGCATTCCCGGATGTCCTTAGTGAGCCAGGGAGGCTTTTGGGCACTCTTGTCCCCCTTGCATCTAGTTGGGATCGTCACCTCTTGGGCCCTGAGTATCGTCTCCTTAAGGAACAACCACTCATCTTGGGCACCGAGTTCCCCTGCCCTCAAGAACCCCAGCACCTCTCCCACTAATCTCAACTCCTTGAAGTCGGCCCTCTTGAAGTCTAGGACTACCGCCTTACTGCAGGCCCTTGTCACCCTGCGCTGGACGATGAATTCCAGCAAGCGATGATCGCTATCACCCAGCTGGTCAAGGACCTGAAGGCCCCTTACCAGATCATCGCCTGTGGCCAGGACCAGGTCCAACAGGGCATTTCCTCTGGTGGGACTGTGCACCTCCTGGGTTAAGTAGAGGTCCTGTATCTCGGCCAGGAACCTCCTGGAACGGTCCGACCTGGCTGACTGCTCCTCCTAGCAGATGTCCGGGTAATTTAGATCACCCATGACAACTATATCCCTTGCCTTAAGTGCCTCTGCAAGCTGGCCCAAAAATTCCCGGTCCAGCTCCTCCCCTTGGTTGGGGGGGTCTGTAGTAGACCCCCACCGTTACATCCCTCTCCCCATGACCCCCTTGTATCTTGACCCAAAGCACTTCAGCTTGCCCCTCCTCCGACCCCATTTTGCTGGCAGAGGATGTGACTTGCTCTTTGACATAGAGCGCCACACTCCCTCCCTTCTTTCCTTCTCTATCCCGCCTGTAGAGCCTATAGCCGCTAATGCTCACTGCCCAGTCGTGGGATTTCTTTTTCTTGATACAATTTCTCGGTATCTATAATGTTTCTTTTTTAAGTTGCAACTGAATGGAGACCTTCCTAACTGAATGTGTGGGTGACAGCCTGGAGCAGATATGCATAACTGCTCAGTTCAGTCATAGTGCCTGCTGTGACTTTCTGAACACCTCCAAAAGTCAGATAATTCTTGTATAGATGCCATAGGAAACATAAATTTAGGTACATTTTGGGAGTACAAGTTGGGGATCAAGGCAAATGGCATTAATACTCACATGCCATGTAACACCGTTTTATACTGAACCTTTTTAAGTTTTTTGTGATACCACATCAAAGGTCCTCCTGAGCCTGATGGCCAGTCTGGTGAGGGATACCAGTCTTTTTAGTCTGTTGTACAAAAAGAAGTGATGCATCTAATATCATGACCAGCTGGGTTGACTAAAGGCGGCCTTTGGCATGAGTTCAGAACGAGGCTTAAATTCACACATTGAGCCTCAGCCCTTACTACTGTCTCTGGCCCCTCATACCTCCCTCCTTCTCCCTTTCCCCACTTTCCTCATTTCTCTATAATATTTTCTTTATGGGACTGTTACGTTGCCTCTAGATGAGCATGTAAATAGCAAGAGTGAGATTTTTTTCTATAAGACATTCTCTTGTATCAGTGGTTCTTAACCTTTTTGGACTTGAGACACTCCCCTTACTGGACTAGAGGTACCCCTCTATAACCTCTGTGAATTGAGTGGCACCCAATTTAAAAAACTAATGTATGTATTATAGTGCTTACCTCCTTACATGGGGTCTGGGCAATAGGGGTATGGGGGATTGTCCAGGCAGGGACAAGCCTGAGCCTGGCTTATCTCCTCACACTTTGTGGCCACCTTCCAAGGATCTGGTGGCACCCCAGGGTGCTATGGCATGCTGGTTGAGAGTCTCTGCCTTAGATTAAGCACTGGCACTGTGGCTTTTTTAGGGATGCCAATTTGCCATCTTAGGCATTAAATGATATTACAGGTGATTGTTTATTGCTGAGGCAGTCTATATGCTCAACCAAGAATGACTGAGTAAAAATCACTGCAACCACAAAGTGTTACTTTCAGGTTTTTGATGACTCTGCATAACAGTTAACCTTTTTGTTCATTTACCTTCTTTATGAAAGTTAGCTGGTTTTACTGCCCCGAAGTTAGTCATAAATAATGGCTGATGTCATAAATATGTTCATGAAGTAAGAGTTTGATGCTAAAGACTAAAGCTTTCTAGGATATTTTAGGGCCACTAGAGCCAGGGTGCTAATTTTTAGCAGTCTATCAATACTCTGCAGAGAAAGTTGTTTCTAAAAACCTTTGTAGTGGCATGGTGGCTTTTGCTGTGTCAGTACTACAGTGCCATTACTTAATCATGTACAGACACTGAAGCCGTCACATAAACAAACACTGTATATATGTTAAGATTATATTACCTCAGTTTTTTGATTTGAGGAAGTACGCTGCTCAAAGTGAAAGGTATGATCACATTTTTAACTAAGGATTTCATTTCTTTAACTTTCCTTTTTAGTTATGCAGAATTTGGTCTCAACCTGCAGCTCATTATTAGAATGAGCTCTGTAGTATTAATTTGTGCCATGTTTTGCTAATGATTCCAGAGCTTTTTCCCAAAGACTTTGTACACACAAAGTGTTAGGAAGCACATAATGTACCAGTGGATCATGGAGATATCAGTGGATCTAAGATCAAGTCATCTCACAGCTTGCAAGAATTCATTGGCATGCAGATACTAGGGCTGAATAATACCCACATGCTGCATAAGAACATAGCCTTAGTGTTTCTAGCATCTAGGAGGGCAGGGTCAGAAAAAGGGACATTGTCTTCTGTCTCTACCTCATAGGCTTGCAGAAGGCATTATGGAGAGGGAATCAACCTTCTCCACAAAGCTTTTAGCCAAGAAAGATATATTTGCAAATACTCTTTCTGCTGCACTTGGTTTTGATGCCCAAAGAACCTCAGACTGTAGGTTATGTCTTTTCCTGATTTTTCGAACCCCTTCCTTTGGGAGGATTAAGCAAGTAGTTCTCACAGAAATGAGTGGTGTTGGGAGAGGGACACAGATTGCAGGAGAGTGTGCATCTAACTGTAATTCCCCCTTTAAGGAGAAGCCCTCCTTGCAATTTGTCAACCTTAATCCCCTGTGATTTTGAAATAAATAAATAGCCCTTAACACAAAATCTGCAAAGGACAATCAGTGATGCTTGTTGGCAGACCTTCAACCAGGATTGCTTGCAACCGGGAATGCAGCTGCTCTTTGTGTTAATGGGAGCTGTAATGCAACTGCTTCTTATCATATTTGATTAACATTTCTCCTGCCCTTCACTTCTCTCCCTCTCCCTCTCCCTCTCCTCCTCTCCCCTCCTCTCCCCCCCCCCCCCCACAGTACAATTTCTTTCAAACAATTCAGACCAATCTTCTGAAATCACTGGTCTTACACAGAATTACTTGTAACATTATTGTGATAATGGTGTGCTCATTCTTTCTTAGCAATAATCCAGACTCCTCGTTGAGAGAAATTATGAGGCCTCTGGCAATTGGATTGCCTCATAAAACAGGAACGCAAGGCTTGTTGTCACTTAATTATAATAAAAGAAATTAAACAGGATTCTAAATTAACCTGGCTGTCTGAGCAATAGGGCCCTCATTTCCGTAACTTCTACTTTCTGAGAGCTGACAGCACTTTTAAGAGAGCTGGTAATGCACAGAAGCATTAATTTCCTTTTTCTTTCTTCTGTTCTTTAAGGATGGCAGCACAGCACTTTCAATAGCCCTAGAAGCTGGACACAAGGACATAGCAGTTCTTCTTTATGCTCACGTAAACTTTTCCAAAACCCAGTCACCGGTTAGTACAAGATGTTTCCTGTGTCTTTGAATTTGGAGTTTTATATGATGCCTCCCTGAGCTTAAATATTGAGAGAATCTTATGGTTTGTACAATATAGTGTCTGGAGAGGCCACACGTTAACCAAAAAAATCCACCCCTTTTATACAGTGCTGTATTGGTAATCTGTGAATGATACCAATAACTATATGCAAAAAACCCAGTCTGTCTCTGGTCTGGTACATACTTAGCTCCTGAAAGGAACAGGGTGGACTGCCCAGCCTACACAAGTCTGTTTATCCACAAGATAACCTTCACACATTATAGATTCAACAGCCTGGTCATGGGCTGGAGAATGTCTTCCTCCTGCTTTTTCCTCTGGGAAAGGATACAGTGTATGCTTTGGGTGAGAATGTGGGGCATGCTAAATCAGACATGCACACTGGCTGGCCAGTCTACATGCTGTTCTGTAATGGTGATGCCTGTTACTGAGCAAGTCATCAAAGTTAGGCTAGCACCAGGGTGGCTGCCGCCCTAGTCAAACTGGCAAATATCCACCAAGCATCCCAGCTCCCACTCGCCCTCATGAGAAACTGTTATTAAATGTTCTGCTGTCATAATGTCATAAAGCTTCAGGCACTGTGCTATATGGTAGGCTGGCCCTGCTGCTCCTATACTGAAGCACTTTACAAACTGTTCCATTTAGACTAAAATTTAATTGTGGTTTTTATAGAGACTCTTCAGTATACCTAAATGAATAAAATTTCACCCACTGTTCTTTCCATTCCCCTTTCTAGGGCACACCTCGGCTTGGCAGAAAGACGTCTCCAGGACCTACTCACAGAGGCACATTTGAGTAGTGATTCAAGAATCTAATAAATCTGAATGCCATCTCTAAGCTGCTAATTGTTACTGTTTTACAGAGACAGATACTGAATGTAATTGTCTTGTGCCTGAACTCACCAGCAAAGTGAAAGCAGAAACATAGTGCTAAAGGTAGAAAACTGTAAACTTGAATGTGTACAGCAGACAGTAGTCAGCTAATAACATTGGCCAGAGCTGCTATCTTGCTCATGAGTGCATTCTTGTACACATCAGCTGAAATCCTGTTTTTCCTTGCTGTAGAGTCTCTTCTGTTATGTTACATATAGTTTAGGTACTTAAGCTATCCACACAAGTATGAATATATGTATTTTTTTCTTTTGGAAAAATGTAATGTTCTCAATGGCATATTTTTAATTATTCTCTAAAATATTTATATTTCCTGTACACAGACTTGTTGGCAATAACCCTCTTCATAAACTTCATTCCAGAATGGTTTTGAAATATTTTAATTGTTTTAAAATATGAAAGTTGCAGTTGATTTATGTAGTCAAGCTCCTTGAAACTTGGGCTGGTGGGTTGATGGTCTGAAATTAGCTCAGTAAGTTGTTACTGATTGGATGTATTGTATAACTTTTATATTAAAGATAATAGTATCTATAAAATTAAGTCGCACAGTATTTTCGACATTTTATACTCCTTAGTAATTAAAAAGCGACATGAAGAATTACATGTACTGTTACCATATTTTTATTAACTGTATGTCAATGTCCACTTGATCCATTCATCATGTTTATTGGAGAGTAAGATTAAGGCTACCAGCTGTATATTCCTCTCTAATGGAACTGAATGTGGTTCTCGGTGCATATTTATGGAATGCTATTACCTTGTCACGTTCACTTTAGTCATATGAATTTAAATGTTTGAAGTGCCTTAGCCTCTTGCCATGTTTTCAGAATAAAATTTCATCATGCTATTTTACTCCTCTCTCCCTTTAGTCATGACTTGCTGTCCTCCAAAAGAACTGTGGATTACAACTGAAATAGTGAAAACATACCCAACTGTTTGGATCAAGGAATGGGGAGACTGAATAGTTCAGAACTCTAGGGACCCTGTTCAGGCTGTCATCTAGTATCATTGTCTAATCTCTTGAGCTCTGATCAAGTTGCACTTGAGAATTAGAGGTTTAGAGAGTATCATTAGGCAAACAGCTCCCTGCCTAGCCATCTCCTTGTGGACAGGTTGTAATGCTGAAATTAACTTTCCTGTTGGCATGACAGTTAACAGGCAACCAGTTTTCATAAGCGTTTAAGCTCGGCTTTGAATTTGTTAATTTTTTCTTTTTATACATGAGTCTTTCAATGTAGTATTGCTAATAATGCAGTAATCTTTGACACTGGTATTCCTAAAGCCTTTCACAAAGGCTGGCAAGTGTTGTTGTTCCTTTCTTGTGATGGGAAGATTGGGACATGGAAAGAAAGCAACATGCAGCATGTTAGTGGCAGAGGCAGAAATAAGGTTACATGTGTATTGGTTCTGTCACCTGTGTTAACATCAAGACTGAGATGGCAAATACTGCTAATAAATCATTTTGTTGCCTTTATCATTTCTGGAGCTGGATAGGGGCTGGAGTAAGGCAGAGGGACCTTCCCTTAGACTAGTGGTACTCAATAGGGCTGTGCGAAGCTTTGGTAGCTGATTCAATTCAGAGGAGATTTGGCTCGATTCGGTGGCCAATTCTCCAAATCTGAATCGAATCAGGAGACCCATTAAAAGGTCTGAATTGGAAGCCTCCAAATGGATTTGGAGATTTGGAAGGCTTGCAGCAAACAAAAACTGAGAAGAGGGACGGGGATGGGGTGATCTTCCATATATGGAAAAGGCTGATAGGGGGAAAAAGACTGCTCTGATATTGACAGCTTTAGCTGGCCAGTGACTGTGATCCGTCTCTGAGTCTGCCTTAACACACACACACACACACACACATTATATGAATTTTGCTTTTTACAGTTTGAGGTGCAGTTTCCCAGAAACCCTTGCACCTATCTCCTTGAAAATTGGCAGGCTTCATGCCCTCAGAAGGGGCTACCATCTCTGCTGTTTTCAGTTGAATCTGCAAAAAAAAAAAAAAATGACAGTTATAGGTATTTTAGTGATTCCCCATTATAGTCTATGGCCGAATCTCCAAATTGGCACTGAATCGAATCGCTGTCCCTCCGAATTGGCCGAATCCGAAGTGAATACTTGCTGCTTTGCACAGGCCTAGTATTCAACCTTTTTAGACTCAAGGCAACCCTTGGAAAATCCAACTTAGCTCTTACTTGTTTTTTAACTATGAAAAAATAATTAAGTAATTCTTCTGTTGCGAAGAACTGCAACAGGTCAGAAATGTTTTTGACACTGAATTCCTATTTGAAAGCTCTAGGTTTATTTTGTGATCATCTGTGCGTATTTTGCATACCTAATAGTGCACACTGGTTGAGAATCACTGCCTTGAGTACAGGGGTGCTAAGTTTCTGGCCCCTGGGACAGATGAGGCCTGCAGAGCCATGATGTCCAACTTGTGGGACTTCCACACAGGGGGTAGTAGCAATATGGCCATCTGCCCATGCTTCCAAATTACCAAGCCCCACATGGTGTGGACCCTGCCCCTGGCACAGCCAGATTGGGTCTAGGCTACTCCCCCTTCCTCTCCTCCCCGCTGCTGCCTTGTGTAGCCAAGCCACACCAGCAGGTCATCCAGCTAATTAACAGTAAGGATATAGCCGCGCTACATACTGGACCTGGGTCATCAGCGGCATGGTTAATCTAGATTGCGAGTACCCACACTGCGAAGTCCTGTTACTGTATCATCGCTGGTGCTGCTGCTGTCTTGTGTGTTGTCAGGACAACTTAAGGCATATGCCATAGTTAGCACTGCTATGAGCTGAGCCAGTCATTGAATTATGAGAGAACTTGTCAGTCAGTTTGACTGTCTCAGCACACGGAGGAAATTGTAGAGAGGCACCTGAATTGCTCTCATCGGCTATCTTCAGACCCAAAGATAAGACAGTCATGGAAGACAATCATTCTCATCTGTAAGGGATTGCTGAAGAAAAAGGAGAGAGGCCCTGGAGGACTATCAGCACTTGAGTGGTTTAGTCTGCATCCCCAGTTGCAAAGTAGACAAGTTACCAGCCTGAGTAAAAGCAGCTCTTGGGCTTTGGCTTTATACTTCCTGACATGCTAGATATCCTGGGATGGAAGCACTACCAAACTCAGGGGTGTGGGGGGGGGAGAGAAGGTTTTGTGTGTGGATGTAAGTAAGTAAAAGCCTGAGTTAATATGGCAGAAGATATACCCCAAACCACTGAGAAGCAAGATACAGGAATGTAGCCCTCCAGAGGATCTATCCACTTCCATTCCCTTGCCTTCCCTTTGAGCAACTAAATGTACTGTCCCCTGCTTACCCTTCAGCTGTCCTGACTGCATAAAGTCGCTGAATTCTTTCAAATGATTTGCTCCTCCTCTGAGCAGTTTCTTACTGCCTGTTCTAAGCTGCTTTCCAGGTTTGGGGGGGGGTTGTTTTGTTTTTTTGGGGGGAAGGGAGGGTACCCTGGGGCAGAGGATCCCGCTATGTCCATGTTAGGATTTATACCTTCCAGTAGTCCAAAAAATGCCCTGCATTTAAGAAAAACCTGAGCTCTTAAAGCTGCATCCTTTATCGATCCATTCTTGTTCCCTGGCCCTGGCCCTGGCCCCAGAACATAGAAAATTAGCTTCTAATTAAGTGATAAAAACTGTTGGAGAATAGTTGCCAAAGGGTTAAGGAGCTATATGAATAGATGTGCACTTGCTTTGTGTGAATTGCAGAGTCTGTGCCCATGTTACAGCCTGCCTGTGACGTTAAGCTCTGCATCACCACTTGTTCTCCTAAGGTAGGAACTCTCAAAATTGAGCTCCAAAACATCCTCCAAACCCAGACCGGTTCCCAGGCCCTAGGTATTCACATCAAGTGGCATAGTGTAAGAGTGTCAAACATAAGGGCCAAATCTGGCCATGAAACCTCACCATCTGGTCCCAGTGCTACCCTTGGGTGTGATTAGATCTGTGTGGAGCTGATCTGTGGGCCAGATTGGGCCCTTAGACCCCTTCCCTTTCCTTTCCCTTCCCTCTCTGCCAAGACACCTGATGCAGTAGCTGCTTCAGCCAGTCTGGGACCCACACTGTATGCATCATGGATCCTGGAGTGGCTGGAATTGGCATTGTGTGCCATGCAGTGTAGGTGGAGTGGCAGCTGCACTGCATGTGGTTGTTGCCCTAACTGGATTGCACCATACGTGGCACACACTTTGGGATGCCAGCCACGTATAGCACCCATGGACTGGGCCCACACCACTCATCTGGCCTGTGGGGCTGGATGAGTTTGACACCTATGATCGAATGTTTAGTCTGTTATATTTTTCTGCTTGCTTACTTTGGGATGAGAGAGCAGTAGTCTGCTGCTGTAGATGTTGGCCAACCTGAAAGGTAATGGGACACAGAAGACTGGAGGCCTGTGAATAAAGGATTGGGCATAACTAGGCCTCAGGCTTGGGCCCAGCTCAAAGTTAAATGACCAGTATTTTACCTAGAGTCTAAAGAAACTGCAAGAACAGTGAACAATGAGCAGGATGGCATCGTAAACTGTGCAGAGCATCATTATCATGCTAACATCTCGACTATCTTCAAAAAAGGAGATACGTCTGTGTGTAGGAACTACCAAAGTATTGCCCTCCTTTCCACATCAGGGAAAATCTTTTCCTACTTTCTCTTGAACCATCTTCTATCTCTTGCTAAAGAAGTCCTGCTGGAATCTCAGTATGGTTTCAGACCATCCTGCAGGGCAATTGCCATGATCTCTGTTGCCTGCCAGATTCAAGAATATGTCAGGAACATCAGGGCCTGCATATGGCTTTCGTTGACCTTACTAAGGCCTTTGATTCCATCAATTGCAAAACCTTGTGGAAAGTACTGGCCAGATTTGGATGTCCTGAAAAGTACTTCAAGGTCCTGAGGCTTTTCTACAACCAGATGGCTGCAACCGTTCTTTTAAACAAAGTACCTGGGGACTGGATAGACTTGGAGGCTGAGCTACCCTCTCCCTCTTGTACAGGAACAAGGTGCAAGCAAATGGGGCTAAAGGTAACTTGGGAGCAGTGTTCACAGTTGTTGTGCAGCGTGTACATCTTGGATGGAGAGGTAATGCTTTGCTCAGGGGCAGACCCAGGGAAGTTGCAATATTGCAGTCACATTCCCCTTTTCTTCCTGCTCCACCCAAAGTTTAAATCTGGCAGTGGCATCAGAATTTCTATTCAGGTCACAGTGAGGCAGTCACTTGATTCATGGGTCATTATAATCTACCTGATTCTTTCTAAACTCTTCATTCCACAGGTTTTAGCAACCCTCTCTCTTTTTTTTTTAATGGTCTCAGTGTTCCACTAAGTACGCTCATCTTTCTTCTGCAGTTCTGATGTCTGTTGACTGCTTCTGGTCATGAACCTCCAATTTCACAACCCTGCAGACCATTTTTAACTCTATCTAAAAACAACTCAAGTGAACATTAACTCAAGTGTGGCAATAACTTCCAGTGAAGTATTGGATACACTGTCAAAGATGCTCAAGAAGGCTTGCTTTTGTGTTATGAATCTCAGAGGTGCACATTTAATTCTAATGATTGCAGGACTAAAAACATAACCTGTTTTGATTTATTTTGCCTAGTTTGTTGTGTTTTTTAATACATAATGTATGATATAGCAAATTAGTGCACATTGCAATAGAGTTATTTGTTTTTGCTTTATTTTTAAACTGAATAATGTAACCCAAAGCCCGTAACATATTCAACTTTTCATTTTTTTCTTACCTGGAGAAAACCATATTGTGTTATATGTGATGATGCACCACCCCATCTGCCCACCTCTCCAAAATCCTAAAATCCACCCCTGACTTCGCTTCTGAGAGCGGTTCATCTGGCACCTGTCTCCAGCATTAAATTCAACCAAATATTTAGAGAATAAATAAAGCCAAATGTGGTGTTCTTTTCTTCTATGTGTTAAAAGTAATCACTGAGAGACAGGAAGATTTATGACGCATGCTAATTACCATGATGGAACTGGATGAAAACTGGGTTGCTTTAAATTCTCCACTTTAGGGAATGAGTTGTTTGTTGGGATTGTTTTAGTTGTGGTAGCATAGGAACCAAATGTTTTTATGTAAAGCAGTACCTGCAATCCATGTCTGATCTGGCTATTGGAAGCTTTGTCATTGTTTTCCGCAACTTACTGAAGCAGGTACTTGTACACTAGGTAATACTGAAGACTTGTGGATTTGCCAAACAACATTTGGACGTGGGACAGATTTCTATTTTCTGTTTCACTGAGAATATGATTTTTATTTAGCACTGGTCTGTGGCCAGAAACAATTTAGTTGTGCTTCCTGCCATAAGGAAATTACTAATCATAGGTTTTTCTTTTGCTTATTTATCATGGCAATGGTTGTAAAACCAGTAGATTATATAAAAAGCACACTTTGTTAAAGATTATGTTCTGACAAAGATTATGCTATAGGAAACCAGCTCTTTACAGCATTTGAGAATCCTACAGGAAGTATCCTTGAACAGCTATACTGAATAACATACTGAAATGTGTAACTTGTGCATCAAGCATAAGATGATTTTTTTCATATTAAAAACAGGTGTACTTTGTCAAATTTAAAATACACTTGAATTTTGATTCCTTTAAATTCAAGAAGGTAATTTACACATTTCGGCCATCCTGTAGCTCAAAGTTAACACTTCCAAACTGACGCCCCTTCAATCAAGTGGCCTTGTCAAGGAATTTGGCATCTGTAGCCCCACAGCAATTACTGAGATGTGTAGGTGTGTCATTGCTTGGAAAACTTGGCCACTTAAATAGGTAGCTAATTACAGACATGTGTGTCTAAAATAGGATACCCACATATATCATTTTTAGTCCAAAGCTATCTAGCATGGATGGTGAGTGGGACATGTTGGAAATGAGATGCTATTTTTGTAGGGAAATGATGAATAATTAGAAGATGAAGGATTTTGGGTGAAATCTACTAACCTATTTCATTTCTTTCATGGCTGGACCTGACTCCTTAAGGTCTAGGTCTGAGGCTGAATCCTTCCAAAATTACGGAGAAGTTTTTATATTGATTACATTCCATTTTATTTACATTTTTACTTAAATTATGGCAGTCTGGTAAATGTTAGAAATGACCCAGAATTGGCACCTTGATCTCTTTGCACTTCAAATTGCAGAATCCGATTTTAACTCCAACCCATTTCTAGGCAATTGGCTAATCAACAAAAGCTAATAAAGCAGTTTCTTGCAATAACTGCCGTGGGGGAGGAGGGGAGAAGGGAAAAATGTGGTTATACTGAAAGCAGCGTCTGTTCTATCATACACTTAGAAAAAATCCCAAGGCAGAAGAAGCTTAGAGCTTGTTTATGAGGGCAAGTACCATCCATGAATACAAATATAGTGCCATATATAGTGCATTTGCCAGTTTGCCAAAGGCAACAAAATCCTTCAGCAATCTCTGACCTGGAAACCTATCAGGAATTCACAAATCAGGCAAAATAAACAGTAAAAAATAAATAGTGATTATTGCCCTGGAATTTCATTCTTTTGATCACCCTCTTATTGCCAATAGCTAGACATCCTAAATATTTCACACCTTGAAAGCTAGTTCTCCAGGCAGGAAATACTTTGGAGTTCACAGAGAATGCCTATGTGCAGTGATGCCTGAGGCAACCAAGGTTTAATTCCATCTGTCAGTGTTGAATAGAATTTATCACAGGTGGTTGGACTAAGGGGCTTACCAAATATACTGTCTCCACATTGGAAAATGTACTGAGATGGTACGTGCTTAATGTCTGATCTGTTCGAGAAAATTAACTAATTCTTTCAGAGTCTGATCTTGACGCTGTCTCTGGAACTTCATAGCCTAAGAGAGGTTCCAGTGCGCTTATGGGACTGAAGAATACTCAGCCTGTATTGGCAAACTTCAGCATCCCTAATGTAAATCAGTGACAAGTCCCATCCCATTAGCAAACACCAAGTCATGCTTACTGTTGACTTGCCTTATAAGAATAGAACCAAAGTATCTGATCTCAAAATATTTGTCCACATGAGATGAATGACAAGGCCACTTTTGCCCCAGCAAATAAATGCGTCTTCAGAGGTTTTAGAACATCATCTAATTTTCTACTCAAGGAACTGAAGTTATCCTGAAGCTAGTGGGGGACCTCCAGTCATAGTACTTCTGAATGGACACCAAGCCCGTGTCCACACAAGCATGTATGTTTGTTTCCCAGGGACAAAAAGCAGCAGCACACCTTGTGTCCTTGTGCTGCTGCTAGTCGTGCCTGGGGAATGCCTTGTTGTGCCTGCGCAGGTTACCCCAGGTGGGGTAGGCACTGTGCTGGCCCCCACAGCCCTACCTGGGGTCCTGGGGGCCTCCTGGGCTTGCAGCAGCAGTGATCCTGCTGCTCAAAGCCTGGCCAACAGCTGGAGTGTGGCTCCAGCCAGCCAGGCTCTGGTTTTGGGTAGCATTTCCTGTCCCCATGTGTGCCGCCCCACTTCTTTTGTTTGTTTTGTTTTTTGGCCCAGGGATCTCCCACGATCGAAAAAGAAAAAGCCCTGTGCTGCTCCCTTGCAGCACGGAGAATGCCTGAATGTGCAGTATGTGGCACTGCAGACATGTCTGCAGTGCCACATACCAGCCATGTTCATCTGGATGAGGCTCATGGCCGTGTTCAGAGATGCAGGGGTGTGTGCTTGCGGCACAAAGAGTAGCGGCTCTACTTTGTACCTCAGTACACCCCCCTACACGTGCGCTTTGGTGTGGGCCACATTGTCCCTCTTTGGGCAAACTGCCCTTGCCCAGCTTCTCCTGGCTTCTGGTGTGCTGGAGCAGCAGGGGCACAAATGGAGCAGTAGAGACATCTGGATGGCAGCCAGAGCGTCTCACTGGAGGACCAAGCCTGTTTGTTCCAGCACATGTACTTTTCCTGTGCTCTGTGCTGGTTTTTTTTCTGGCACTTTTTTTAGCTGCCAGAAAATCCTGGTAGCTAATTTTGCCCTGGTGCTGCAAATTTGCAACATGTGGCACATTTTAATGCTCCACATGTGAGGTTTGTGGCACCACAAACTGCACATGTCTGGGTGCGACCCATGGGTCCAACTCCTCCAGTAGTTTACACTATGGACTTGCTTCCTGATACACAATAGCCTATCCTGGAGAAGGTGCTGTGCCAATGACTCTCCTCACGCACTTGTGAAAGGCTAATGACAGCACTACCTTACTGTAGCGCTTGTATATGCTTCAGCTGTAGCTGGCCCATCCCCATGCCCCTTTAGAGGGGCATGTGTGTCTGTGCATGTATATAGGCAAGGCAAAATTTCATCCTTCAAAAAACTTGTGTCTTTATCCAGGGCCAACCACAGTATAAACCCAAGTTTAACTAGAGACAAAAGCAGTCCTTGCTAAACTAAGGCGGAAGACAGAAGATGGAGCCTTACCAAACCCCTTAGATTCAAACACTTTTGAACATTTTACAGTTCAGATTTACAAGTGAATTTTGTGTGTTGAAGTTTGGACCCATCTCTGAGAGCCTGGAAAACTACACTTTGTACATATTTCTGAGGTCCAGAGCACAAACTGAAAGAAGCTCTGTAAGAAGGTTCATAGATGTTAGGGTCAGAAGGGGCCTCAACAGATCATTGAGTCCAACCCGCTGCCTAGGCAGGAAAGAGCGCTGGGGTCAGATGACCCCAGCCAGATGCCTGTCCAGCCTTCTCTTAAAGACCCCCAAGGTTTGAGTTTTCAGGTCCCCCAAAACTGAAAGACAACAGCTCACACTCCAATAAAACACTGAAGGATACCTGCAGAACGACTGGAAACTTGCAAACTTCAGAAGAGTAAAAAAAGACATATATAGACGAAAGGAAAAAAAATAATTTGGGTGTGTTGTTTTGTTTTCAGACTATAAGCACCTTGAGATGTAGACTGTATCAGCTGCTATGTTAATAAACTGCCCAACTCAATGGATTAGAGCTGCCATTTAAAGTCTCTACCATGAGAGAAATGTCTTAACAGTTTAGCTGTGGTACAGGGAAGACTGGTTCTCTGAAACACATTTGTGAAGGACTCCTTTTTACCTTCAGCAGATGTGAGGGTGTCCATCAGGAAGAAACCACATATGTTCTGGGCTTCTGGGCCATGCCTCAAAACACAAACAAAGAAACAAAAATCTGAGCAGAAAAGTACCCAGTGAAAACCTTGCACCAGACAGTTTTAGTAATGAGTAAATTGAGGCCTTATTCCTTCTCAGCACTTGAGTCATCAGACCAATTCCTGTAGAAATCAGTCAGTTTTAGTTGAATGTCCTGAATGTATAAAGCTATGACATTAATACATGTGGCTAGTTATTTACTAGATAAGAACATAAGAATTGCCATTTACTGGGTCAGACCAGAGGTCCAGCTTGCTTTCTGCAGAGAGGTGGTATCATTTAAGGGCAAAATCATGTCTGGCCATGGCAAGCGGAGAGGCAAGGTCCAGGCTAAGGCCAAGTCTAGGTCTTCCACGGCAGGGCTGCAGTTCTCTGTAGGCCGTGTGCACCATCTGCTTCACAATAGCAATTATTCTGAGTGAGTGGGAGCTGAGGCACCAGTCTATTTGGCTGCAGTGATGGACTACCTGAAATCCTGGGATTGGCTGGGAATGCTGCCTGGGACAACAAGAAGAATTGCATCATTCCCTGCCACTTCCAGCTGGTGGTCTGCAATGATAAGGAGATGAACAAGCTGCTGGGAGGAGTCACCATTGTTAAGGGCAGGGTCGTACCCAACATCCAGGCAGTGTTCCTGCATAAGAAAACCAAGATCTCTGTGGATTTGGACCTAGAGTTGGAAACATTCATAATACACCACCTCCCTGCTTCTGCAACCCCCTTCCCCATCCTGTGTGGCAGAGGGGGGATACTGAAAGGGAGAGTGAACTGTGTCTGACCAGAGTTTTTTCCACTCTTCCTCTTCAGCATTTAAGATCTAGGAAGTTCTGATTCAGACAATGTATCCCTAACTCTGGTGCTCAATAGCTACCGATGCCCCTTTCCTCCAAGAATTTGACCAATTCCTTTTTGAATCTGGCTAAACCATCAGTTTCCACTACATCTGGTGACAACAAGTTTCACACTTTAGTTATACGCTAAACAGCACTGGCCTCAACACAGATCCCTGCTGCTTCTTTCCATCCTGAAAACTGACCATTTATATTCACTCTATGTATTCTATCAGTAAGCCAATTTCTAATTCATGAATTGACATTCTCTGTAATCCCATGACTACCTAATTTAGTTAAGAGCCTTTGTTGGAAGACCTTGTCAAAGGCTTTTCCAAAGTCCAAATATATATGTCAACTAGATCACCCCAAAACACCTACTTATTCACACCCTCAAAGAACTTTACTAGGTTGGTGAGGCATGATTTCCTTTTGACAAAGCCAGATTGATTCCTCCCCAGTAGATCACGTTCATCCATGTGCTGAACAATTCTTTTTTTATTATTATTGTTCTACCAAATTTTACTGTGTTTACACTACTGTGTTTGCTGTGTAAGTTATTACACTTTTGCTTGTTATGACATGGCATATTGGTGCCTCCTGGCTTCATGTCAAATACAGATAGTCAGAAAGAAGTCACAAAATCATGTACAAGTAGAAGGAAATGTGGAAAGGCTGAGCCAATAAAGCCCAGGTCTAACACATCCTTAAGACACTACAAAAGGCACCCTTTAAAAAAAGATGAAGTATAAAGAAGCTTGATAAATAGTATTATTTGATATTTTGTGCTATATGACCATTAGACAAGATGTCCTAAAGGCATAATAGTTTGAATATATTGTTAGATATATCAGGTGTTTTGCTCTGCCTAGATTTTGGTGAGCTTTGAGTTCACTATCTTAAAACTATTTAACAAGATTTTGCTTTATTTAAAAGTAATTGTTTCATTGTTCACATTTTTACATGCAAAAAAATCCCTATTTTTTATGTTTTTAATCCTGTGCTATATGAAGGGAGGGAATGGGGGTCTGTTTCCCTGTTGTAAAGAGATGATTAACTCCTATGTGCTCTTTGGTTGTAATCTAAACCACTTAAATACTACAGATACTTTATTGTCTACTCCATCACTCTGTTTGCCACTGCTGTGCTCCTCAGCTGAGCTCTGCTCTGGTGTGTTGGCTGAGTGGCACTTTGCTCATTCTTTACTGGGTGCTGCCGATGTGCATTTTCCCTTTGTGTACCAAGCAGAGCCACTATCATAAAAGAGAAAACACCTTTTAAGTAATTTGTGTTTATACAATAAAGGGTGCCCTTCAGAGGTCAGGAACACCTCTGGATCAAATGCCTGTAAATAAGGGCATTGCTGTGCATTTAAATGGAGAATTGTTAGATAATTTTTCCTATTGTCAGCAAGAGACCCCCCGCATCTTCCCAAGCTAGGAAAATAAGGAGAGTTTTATTCAATGGGGAGTGACTGACATGTTTTCAAAGTAATGCACAGGGAATTCAGCTGAGGAACTTCTACTGATCTGGAAAATTTGCTTAATTTTAACTATTTTATTATCTTGTCTTTTTTTTCCCTTAATTACAGAAATATTCCCTTCTGAAGCAAAATCAAACCATATGCTTAACAGGTCCAACCAAATGATTTTAACCCTCATGCAACACCAGTAACTTCATTGGAATGATTCACTTACTTTATTCACACGTTGTGATTAAGTTATTAATAACCTTATAATTATTGTACTTTATATAGCACCTTTCATTCAAAGATAAAATGTTCCTTACAAAGTCTCTTGATCTCTGTGCCTTCCCTAAGTCAGCTGGTGATGATGATTATATACAGTGTATGTTCCCTCAGTTCTGACTTCTACATTCTGAGATTTGAAGAACACCTTCCCTAGGTACCATGGGTGGGTGAGATGCTATTATAGGGAGATGTATTTCCATGCAATTTTTGGAAACGTGATCAGGCTGAGTAAAAGACCTCGGAATTTGGTTCAAGAAGTATCTCTTCTTCAAACCATAAACCATTTTTGCATATATGTCAGGAAAATATACCAACCCAACCTCAAAATTTGTACAGCTGCCATTAGTTGTATACTGATTAATGATGCATTACCACTTTAGAAGAAGCATAAAAGCTACAGATTATACTAAACTGGGAGGAGTCACAAATATCCATATGCTTGAGAGGTGGGACAAAGAGGTTGAAAAAGATTAGAAACTTGGGAAACAATAATATTAATTACTTTGGGGGAAAATTAGACTAATACAGATCAGGAAAAATAATCCAAATCACTGCTTCTGAGAGGCAGTGGGGAAAAAACCTAGAGAACTTGGCTTGCTGAAAGAAATTTTAAGTGGGAACAAATCAGATCAAGTTTGTCATGTAAAGGGACAGTGACATTTGCATAAACTCAATTTGCAAGCCCCTCCAATTTTTATAAATTATGGATCAGACAAATTACCCTTCCTTCCTACATGCTAGTAGTTCTGATGTAACTGCATCTGGAATGATGTCTCACTTTGGTCACCTCATCACAAAAAGAAGGGCAAGGTGGGTGCTCAGGGAAAACGGCAACAAACCACTGGCAAGCTGGAGGGATTGTCACAGAGGAAGGTTCACGTGCAGCTTGGCTAAGAGATGACTACTTTAAGCAGGAAATGTAAAAATAGACTATATGTTTTTGAAGGGTGTAAACATCTAAGTATGAAGGCAAAGTATAAAGAAGAAGTAATACAGTAATTAGGTGCAATTAAAATAAGAGGATTTTTTGCATCTACTACAAAACTGGATTCAGTTCCCAAAAAGACCTTTGTGAACACTGGTTTGGCGGTGTTCCTATGGACATTGATTGACCTGGTTAAATTGCTCGGTGTTTGGTATAATTACTAGTATACGTTCAAGATCAACCCAGGAATAGGAGGAGGATGTACATTACTGGTAAGGATGGAAGTGCCTTGGTTTAGCTGTTTGAAGAAAATTGCACAGCACCTGCCCGTTATGTGTCTTTTAGTTTTTTTTGTGAAAGCTAAACTTAGCCCCAGACTTGAAAAGACGATGAATGGTCTTGAAACTTGGTCTATCTATATTGGATGTTTCTCTAAGGAGAAGAGAGACCCCTGGTGGTAAGAAATAACAAAAGTGCATTCTTCTCTTTCTCAGAGTACTTGTGCAAGGGTATTTCTAACATATTGTCCCTAAGTGTTCTAGTCTGACGTTACATTTTACTTGCTCTCTCTCTTTCTCTCTCAAAGCGTTCAGTTTCTGAGGTTAAGAGACTGCATGCATGAAGACTTGAATTTGTTCAAGGATAGAGGACAAGCCTTTACTAATTTTGAATCACAAGCTCACTGCTTTTCTTCCTAATTCTTTGCCTTACTGGAAAGTTCATTAATACTCTATAGAGGAAAGAGACTAACAGATAGAACAATGGCATGCACCCCAGCAACCTAGAAGGGCTCCAAAAAAGTACAGATAAGCTAAAAAAACAACTCGAGCACTCCCCAACATGTGGGAATGTGTGTTCCCCGGGGACAACTAGCAGCGGCATGTATGTGCTCTGGCATGCAACAAGTTGCCCCAGGCGGGATAGGGCAGGTTGGCCCCAGCAGTCTTACCTGGGGCTCTGGGGGGCTCCAGCGGCAGCTATCCAGGTGCATGGAGCCTGGGCAGCAGCTGGTGTGTGGTTCTGGCCGGCCAGGGTCTGGTTTTGAGTGGCACATGCTGTCTCCTCGTGTGCCACCCTGATTTTTTCTGGTGCAGGTTTTTTTGACACAAATTAGCAGCATGGAGAATGCCTGCATATGCAGCGCGTGCAGTTTGTGGCACTGCAGACAGGTCTGCAAACCCACATGCACGCTAGTCTGGACACACCCCAAGAGGCACAAGCTCTACATTCAAGAGGAAAAAACTTATTTTTAGGTAAACCTGAGGTAAAATCAAAAGCATCTAAGCCTTATTTTCAAAAGAGACTAATGAGAAGGGATCCTGGTTTTCTCTGATTAAAAAAAAATCCCCAATTTTCAGTTTTAAAAAAGTAATCCAAAATCCACATTTTCCCAGTAATAAAATGGAACACCACTATACATACATCTATATATTAGTGGTGTTTCATTTTAATAATGGAAAAATTTGGGGGTACTTTTTGACTTTGAAAATTGGGGAAGTTTTCTTTTATCAGAGAAAACCAGGATCCCTGCTCATTAGCTTAAATGTCATTGAGAGTAACTGCTGCTTAGGTTTCCAAATGGCTAAAAGTCACTTTGAAAATTATACTTAGATTCTTAAATCACTGAGGTGATTATCAAAATTTTACCCTGAGAACTTTCCCCTTAGAAAACATCAACAGTGTAGGGGAAAGTCAGGCAACATGTTGTTTTTGTCTTTTTAAGTCAATCTGAGCAAAAATGTGAGGTGTTAGGAGTATATAGCCCAGTATGTGGGAAATGAACATTTCTGTGCTCGAGGAGTTAATTATTTTGCTTGTATGGCAGAATTACCTGTATTTTTTTTTCCAGAAGGCCATCAAAATGCATTTTTTAGTTAACTGCTATGGAAGCTTATAAGGGAAATATGCCTTTGATGTCCAAGCAAGCCACTTCCAAATCATCATCTTGTTCCAGGGAGAAAGAATATTAAGGGAAAATGGCAATTAGGAAATGGAGACCCAGACCCTCTGTTGTGGTCAGTCTTTGTAGGTATATGGACTTCAGTGGCATTGCACTGATTTACTTAAGCTGAGAACATAGCCCCAAAGATTATGAAAGAAAACCTTCAAAAGTCAGCATCTATTTTTACTAAATGGTAATCATAAGGGCCAAAAGGGGAGCACATAAAAAGTGGAAACAGGGAGAGATCACCAAAGACGAATATACCTCCTCTGCTCGCGCTTGTAGGGAGGCAGTTAGATGGGCCAAAGCTACCATGGAGCTGAGGATGACATTCCAAGTAAAGGACAACAAGAAATTGTTCTTTAGATATATAGGGAGTAAAAGGAAGGCCCAGGGAGGAATAGGACCCCTGCTAAATGGGCAGAAACAATTGGTGACAGATAGGGGGGACAAGGCTGAACTCCTCAACGAGTTCTTTGCCTCAGTGTTCCTAAGCGAGGGGCATGACAAGGCTCTCACTGGGGTTGTAGAGAGGCAGCAGCAAAGCGCCAGACTACCAAGCGTAGACCCTAATATGGTGCAGAGTCACTTGGAAGAACTGGATGCCTTTAAGTCGGCAGGCCTGGAGGAGCTCCATCCGAGGGTGCTGAAGGCACTGGCCGACGTCATTGCAGAGCCACTGGCGGGAATATTTGAACGCTCGTGGTGCACAGGCCAAGTCCCAGAGGACTGGAGCAAGGCCAATGTGGTCCCCATTTTCAAGAAGGGGAGGAAGGAGGACCCGGGCAACTATAGGCCAGTCAGTCTCACCTCCATCCTTGGCAAAATCTTTGAAAAAATTATCAAGGCTCACATTTGTGAGAGCCCGGCAGGACAAATTATGCTGAGGGGAAACCAGCATGGGTTCGTAGCAGGCAGATTGTGCCTGACTAATCTAGTCTCTTTCTATGACCAGGTTACAAAACGCCTGGACACAGGAGGAGGGGTGGATGTTGTATACTTAGACATCAGGAAGGCCTTTGATACAGTATCCCACCCCATACTGGTGAACAGGTTAAGAGGCTGTGACTTGGATGACTACACAGTCCGGTGGGTGGTGAATTGGCTAGAGGGTCACACCCAGAGAGTCGTGGTGGATGGGTCGGTATCGACCTGGAAGGGTGTGGGCAGTGGGGTCCCGCAGGGCTCGGTCCTAGGACCGATACTCTTCAATATCTTCATCAGTGACTTGGACGAGGGAGTGAAATGTACTCTGTCCAGGTTTGCAGATGACACAAAACTGTGGCGAGAAGTGGACACGCCGGAGGGCAGGGAACAGCTGCAGGCAGACCTGGACAGGTTGGACATATGGGCAGAAAACAACAGAATGCAGTTCAACAAGGAGAAATGCAAAGTGCTGCACCTAGGGAGGAAAAATGTCCAGCATACCTAGTGCCTAGGAAATTACCTGCTTGGTGGAACAGAAGTGGAAAGCGATCTTGGAGTCCTAGTGGACTCCAAGATGAACATTAGTCATCAGTGTGACGAAGCCATCAGAAAAGCTAATGGCATTTTATCGTGCATCAGCAGATGCATGATGAACAGATCCAAGGAGGTGATACTTCCCCTCTATTGGACGCTGGTCAGACTGCAGTTGGAATACTGTGTGCAGTTTTGGGTGCCGCACTTCAAGAGGGATGTGGATAACCTGGAGAGGGTCCAGAGAAGGGCCACTCGTATGGTTAAGGGCTTGCAGGCCAAGCCCTAGGAAGAGAGACTGGGGCACCTGGACCTCTTCAGCCTCCGCAAGAGAAGGTTGAGAGGCGACCTTGTGGCTGCCTATAAGTTCATCACGGGGGCACAGAAGGGAACTAGTGAGGTTTTATCCACCAAGGCGCCCCCGGGGGTTACAAGAAATAATGGCCACAAGCTAGCAGAGAGCAGATTTAGACTGGACATTTGGAAGAACTTCTACACAGTTAGAGTGGCCAAGGTCTGGAACGGGCTCCCAAGGGAGATGGTGCTCTCCCCTACCCTGGGGGTCTTCAAGAGGAGGTTAGATAAGCATCTAGCTGGGGTCATCTAGACCCAGCACTCTTTCCTGCTTATGCAGGGGGTCGGACTCGATGATCTATTGAGGTCCCTTCTGACCCTAACATCTATGAATCTATGAATCTATCTATAAACCTGAAGGACCTATAAAAATTGGTTTCTTCAGAAAAGGATATAAAGGGAAAGACAATAACTTGGAACACAGACTGGGAAAACAAGTTTTCCATGGTCTGGTACTGTGGAGGTGATGTTGCTGTGATGGGCTAGGAATGGTCCATGAAATAGGAGAGACAAGAATTGTGAGTGTTGGCCTTTATTGTCTATGGATAGACATAGGCAAGCTTTCAGTATCATATTCTTCCTCAGGCCTCTTGGAAAGCAGCAGGCACAGAATATTTTTCTCAAGGTCTGGGCCTTTTCAAGCATAGGTTGTAGTTGTTTGATCCTTCTTATAGGTCTCAGTGTGGAACAGTAGGTAACAACCTAGCATATGTGGTCAGTGGGTTTTTTTTTCTTGTAGTAGGCTGCTGTGGGGCATCTGTTTTGCTCTCTCAAAGATGCAATCTATTTCTCTGCTGGATTGTCTTTGCTGGGTAAAGACAGTTTTCAGTTTGGCAGGATGGGTGTCAAGAGTATTCTCAGATGTGGTGGTATCTTAGGGCTTGACAGTTGCTGCTTTTGGGGTATGTTTGGGATGATCGCTGGTTTTGTGGACATATGTTTGGTGGTCTGTGGGTTTTCTATATATAGGGGTTTGTAGTGTACCCTCCCAGATGCAGAGGACGGTATCTAGAAAGCTGATGCTAGTGTATTCCAGAGAGAATTTGATTAAAGGGTGGTAGTTGCTAAACCTCCACTGGAAGTCACAAAGACAGTCCAGGTGTTCAGTCCAGATAATTAAAATATGAAGAGGCTGACATATTGAGGAACCATCCTTGGGCTCATAGTTTGGAGGAAGTGTTGGTTGTTGTGGGTGAGGATGAAATGGAGCATTTGTGCAATATGTTGTGGCTGCAAATCTGAGTGTAATCTTTTTTCCTGGAGGTATTTCAGGCAGGCAGCTGTGCCTTCATGGTATGGGATATTAGTGTACAGGCTGGTGATAAGTGGTCCACTGACAAGTTTGTCTTTGAAGTCTTATGGTCAAGTGCTGACAGAGGTCATTAGAATAATGAAGCAGTTAAAAGAAACTGGATTGTTCACTCTGATGAAACAATGAAATATCAGGATTCGGAAAGCTAGGAGTCTGAAGGACCTTTTTTATTCAAGGTGTAACACTGAACAAATGATCATAGAAGAAACAGCAGATTGCCTTTTAAGGTAGGGACTCTATAATCTTCAACATCTTATATATAGAGGGGCAGAGTATCACGTCATATGAACAAATAAAAGCTCAGTTACTAATATTCTGCCCCTCTTAATTGCCACGTGCCTTTTCCATGAGAGCTGGGGAGGGGAAGAACCCTAAATCTGACTACACCCCAAGTACGAGGGAAGCATGGATGTGATTTTCCATGGAGATTTTGAACCCAGTCCCATCTCTGCCTCCTCCTTCTTTCCCAGCACAGCTGATAGTATGTGTATTCGAATTTGTGTGTAACCAATAATTTCTTCTTTATAATGATTCTTTCTCATGAGTTTAATTGCATCAAAACTTAATCAAGTGTATTAAAGCAGTCATTAAATTGCTTAGGGAAGGATGGTGTTGGATTGAACCCTCTTAGAAAAGGAACAGTTTCCCGAGTTCAAGGTGTGCTCTGACACTGACTTATTTTTGTGGCCTTGAGTCAGGTCCCTAGCCTCAACTTCTTCACTGTAAAATGTGATTAATGATACACCCCCATAAAAGGCTATTTTATTAAAAAATAATAGATGAGGAATTCAGAGGGTAGGAACTGTCCTTTTATTACTTGTTTGTGCAGTTCCTAGCACAATGGAGTAATACACCACAGTAATACAAATGATGATAAACATAATGCTTATAAAATCCTTTGACTATGGAAGATCCAGAATATTCCTGGTAACAACACCATGCTAGCTCAGTCACTCTTGTGTTAGTGAACTGTGATGTCATAAGGGTGAATATACATTTTTTTTCTGAATAAGTTCTTCATATTTAATGTTCTTTATGTTTTAAACTCAGGTTTAAACAAAAATGTCAAAACCAATCTTGCTGGAGTGCATGAGAATAAATATCTATTTGAAAACTGCTTAAAATGTGTATTATTTACTCAGTGGACCAGAACATTGCCAGGCCGATGGTCTGTCAGGTAAATACACATTCAGACAGTTTTTAAAATGTATATCATTTACTTGATAGACCATAGCAAGTTCTACAGAGAGGAATTATGGCCTATTGTGTAAATAGGTATTTGGACAATTTAAAAAATGTATCCTATTTACCTCCATGCACTTGATGAAAATTCTTCTGATAAGTCATTATTGTGCATTCATTGACGTTGCTTTTCAGTGCCAATAGCTTCTCTGTGTTCAGTGACTTTACATATAAAGAAAGGGAAAGCAAAATGATGTCTTAAATCCTGGTCCTTGCAAAGATGCTATTTATTTAAAGGGGCCTTTTCTGAGCCTGCAGCCATGACCAGAGGTGTAACTAACTGTTTCAGCATCTTGGACACTGGGATGAGGGGGAGTTCCAAGGAAGTCTTACCTTACCCAGAGATCCCAGCTGCTGCTGCTGCTGTGTGCAGGATCGTTGCATCCTGACTGCAGCAGCTCACTTGGGAGGGGCACTGGGGTGCTGCTGCTGCCCCCACACAGCAGTTTCAGCAACCCCTGACTTCAGTCAGGTGTCAAGTCTATTTTCATGAGTTCTGCAGTTTCAGCAAGAGTTGCACAACTGGGCCCAAATGCTTCTTTGCTGTCAACTGCAAGCAAGGGTTTCTAGGAGGTAACAGAAATCAAGACATCAGTCTGAACAGCTTCTATAGCCTTCTCAGAAATGGCCAAAACAGCTGCTTCTAGAAAAACCTGGTGCATTTAAAATTAGTAGCCTGTTAGTTGTAACAGTATGTCAGCTTTCTAAGTCAGTGGTTCTCAAGCTCATTAGATTCAAGGCACCTCTCAGAAAATACAAGCTCTGTTTTCACTTGTTTTTTTATTATAGAAAAATAATAGAGCCATTCTTCTGGTGCAAAGAACAGAAAGACCACAACAGGGCAGAATGTTTTTAGCACTATGGATTCCTACTTGAAATACTTGGATTTATCTTGTGAATCACCTGTAGGTGTTTGCATCCCTTAAAACAGGGGTGGGCAAAATGCGGCCTGTCCTTGACCAGTCCTCTGCCCAAAATAATTGCCCACCCCTGCCTTAATAGGATTGTTGCTGTGACACCCTGGTTAAGAATCACTGTGTGAAGTACTCCTCATCATAGAAGCTCATATTTGCTCTAAATTTATTTAAGTGTGTGTGTGTGTGTGTGTGTGTGTGTGTACATAATATTACACCCATGCATATATGCAGAGAGGGAGAGATCATTAATACATTACTGAATGGAAGTTTTATGCAAAATACACTTCTAGAAACAGAGGAAGTATTGCTAGGGATGGACGATTACCTCTATGTACTGATTCCTCTTAGCATAGTATAATAATGAGATGTCTCTGTAAAACCTTATCGTTCTTACATGCTTCTTTCAAAATATGACTGAATAAAGGCTTGAAAACAATAATTTAGTCTTCATCAAAATGGTTCAAGTGGGAAAACTCCATTTGAAGTGGTCTGGTCTATCTCACCTACAGAGTTGATTTGAAAGAGAAAAATAGGGAAAAAATAGGACAAGCTCAGAGCTCAAAGCACACAATGAAGCAGGACAAGATTTTGCTCTTAAGACATGTGCGGCTCCTGCTGACTACAATAGCAAGTCAATCAAAATTAAGTCAATGAAATATGCCCACCTGAGAATTCAGCCCTAAGCAAGTTTTTCTTTATTTGGATTTAAATAATAAAAAGAAGAAATATATCAGCTTATGCAAAAAGCTCTTGATATCTTAAGAATTAATTAGATCTCCAGTCATAAATAAGAGCGACTTGGCAACAAAAAAATAATCAAATACAAATAATGAATTAAGGCAGCCAGACAATAAATAAAAGCAGCAAAATCAGTCACTTAAGTCACTCAGGAACGTACTTTCAGTCTTCCCTCAAAAACCTGGAACATCATCAAGTTCAGGCTATTTCCCCAACAAGAATATTAAATCATTAGAACCTGTACAATTTTAAGAATTGTAGGTAAGAAAGCAACTGCTTTATAATTTGAAATGATTTATTCATTCTTTTAAATACCGATTTACACAGTGGCCTTGTCTAACCAAGTGGGAAGTCAATTGTATCCATTAAAACATTAAAGATCATAAATAAAAAGTAGCAATTAATTGTGCAGCTTAATTTAAGAGGCTGAGGCTTAGTTTGTCACATTCTTCTGGCAGTCTATCAGATTCAGCTCCGTTACAGACGTCTTGTGTTTCAATTGATGTTGGTATTGAAATCTAAAGGCGTTCAGTGCAATCGTCCTATTCTCTGATAAAGGAGCTCAAACATATAGACGGCTTCTAGGATTCTATCATTCATATAGTGTGAATTACAAATGTTAGAAATGTCAGTTTAATGAGTCATGTAAGCAGCCTCAATGTTCTAAGTCACTGGTCCAATTAATGTTTTTAAGTGTGCTTAAAATGAATAAGACAACTGATCTGGAGCAATACAATGGTTTCCTCCTGCATGCTCTTCTACTTCTGTTTTATAAGTCAAGCCTAATAATGCTTTGAAAATAGCTATCAAAAGTAAATTATTAACTGCTAAAAATTCGAAGCAACCTGATAGCCCATACCAGTTTTCCAGCCTCTAAATGTGGAATGAAATGATTCAGGCACACAAGAGGAAACCCCCCCCCAAACAAACTGTGCATGCAGACTTCAGCTATTTAATTGGATAAACTATTGTTTCTAATATTTTCCTTATCCCTGTTACTAGTTGTAATAATAAGCTCAGCAGAGATGAGCTGAACATTTGCAATTACTGGAAAGGGAATGAAGGTTTCAATTTGATTTGCTTGACTGTGTTTACTCTTTGTATTTCATTCAGCATGGTCTAGGAGAGTCATTTGTTTCCAGCCAATTTCATTTTTGTTAACGTTATAGAACAATATTGCTGTCTGGGTTCACACCCTTGCAGGGGGAATGTTCATCTGTTTTTGCAGGCAGGCAGGCAGGCAGGCATTCATTTATTTTTATGTAATTTTTTTTTAACTATGTAAACTAACCTGGATTTCCCCAGCCAACAAATTTGTATTTACTCAGACTGCTATTTCCAGTGTTTCTTCTAACCAGCAGTTTTGTTGGAGTTATTGGTGCTGTTGCAGCTATCTGTGGCAAATGCCAGGAAGGACTCTAAAAGCACGGTTTGCACTAAAACGTCCTCATTTTCTGTCCTCTAAGCAAAGGGACTGAGACTGACAGCCCCTCACATGGGGCATAAAGGAAGGATATAAAGACTTTCAGCATGTCCCTTTGATTCCTGCCCCTGTTATAAGAGGCAGCCATATCCTGCCCATAATAAGAGGATGCATTAAAAAACACAGAAGCAAAATGAATACCCTTCCTGGTCACACAAGTTATGGGGAGAAAATGTGGAAATATAACATAGATGCATAAGTAGCTGAAATGCTAATAGGGGAACTTCTTACCATTTAAATGCAAGTGGGAAAGCAGTGTCTGCTAGAAAGAGTAATGGAACATGGACCCATTGATTTGAATGAGAATGTAACTGAGTTAGTTACTAGATTCTAGATGTAACTGGCTTTACGTTACCTGGTAACCTCCTAACACAATTATAATTTAAACAATCCAAAACTTAAACAACAGAGAAAGACCTAAGTAGTCAAAATGTGGGGAGTTTGGAGATGTGGGCTTAGATTTGGACCCACTTTTCCTGTTAAGGAATGGCATTTGTTTTTGTGCAAAAGGTTTTGCAACCTTAAATTGAAGTTAGAAGCAAAAGTCTGCCTTTAGAGTAGTGGTTTCAACCTTTTTAGACTCACGGCACTGCTCAGAAAATGCCAGCAGTTAGCTTTCACTCCTTTAATGAGTATAGAAAAATGACAGAGCTATTCTTCTGTTGCAAAGAATTCAGACCACAACAGGTCAAAATGTTTTTGACACTGTGGATTCCTCTATACAATTTCTGTGGTTAGTCTTGTGAATTATGTAGGTGTTTACACACCTAAAAGGGATAATATTACATGATACCCTTAAAAACATCTTATGGACAAGAGAGCCCCAGTTGAGAATCACTGCTTCAGAATATGTATCAAACCCAGCACTAACAGCCTCCTGCCAGCAGCTTCAAACAAGCCCTTCTGGCTGGAATACCAAGCCCTGCTGTGGAGTTCCGTTCTGAAGACAGCACAGTGGATCCCACTGGAAAAGACTTCAGCTTCCCCATGTTAGAGAAAGTTCGAAGTAAAGAGCAAGCCAGAGATAGAAAATTAACAATTAGAAGGGGAAGGAAACTGCACAGTACAAAAAACAAGTAAACCTCAAAACTAATGTGTGGCCTGTTTATGCCACCTACTGGATTTTTATTGAAGTATATTTTCAATAGGTTTGGTTGTTAACACTACAGTCATGTGCTCCAAACCAACAGATACATACACAAGCATACATACACAAGCAAAGCTACTTGGGTGATTACCCCCATTGAATTTAATGTGATTACTCACATGAGTACAAGACCATAGGTGCTGAAATGTTCACAGGATTAGAGACATGACCAGCAGTATATTACTTCTGCTAATTTGATTGTCTGGCTACAGCCAGGACATAGAGGGCCTGACACACAGGAAGTAGGAACTGGGCTCCTCAGAGGTCTAATGAATTCCAACAAAACAGCAGAGGCTGGTAGCATGTCAAAATGAATCTGCTAAACTAATGCGCAATACTGAGCTGAGTACTTTTCCACAATACTTAAAAGATTGGACTTGGGAGTTTAACAACATAAGAAGGCAAGGTAAGGTGCCCCATAAGTCTGCCTCTTACTGTTTTTCTCTGTACGCAATATCTAATGACAATAAATTGGGTATTGTGTGCATATTGTTAGCTGAATTACAGCATATCAGCACTGCCCAGGTTTGGGAGCAGTGATAGCAATGCAATGTAGCCGGTGCCGTGCTTAACCAACGTACATTGGCTCCTGGAGAATGCAGTCCTTTTTTTTTTTGTAAAATATATGAGGTTATATATATTTACACTCTGAGTATCACACCACAAAGAAAACCTTAAACCATTACAAAAACTGCACCCGTGCAGCCTGCACACCTGTACAAAGGCCTGCTGGCCACCCGGACCCGTTACAATATCTGCCTCGCACACTACACACACACAAACAACCCCTGGTCTCTCAGATCAGGCAACCCCTTCCTTTCATCCCCACCCCGCTTGTGAGGTCACATACTCAGTTCACCTGTTGTCCATGCCACTGTCACTCCAGCTCCCACTGGAGGACCCGCTGCTGCTGTCGCTGTCCTCAGTTCCATTTGTCTCCTCCTCTTCCTCACTGTCACCACCCCCTTCCCCACTAGGGGGAAGTTGGAAGATCCTGTCCCACGTGTCTTTGTGCCAGGTGGCTTTGGCTGCATCCTCTCCATCCTCCATTACCGATTTCTGGTAGTAGGTCTGGTGTTCACGCAGCACCATTTTCACACAGCCTACACCTCTACATCTCTGTGCTTGTACAACAGGAGGTTCCTGGCCTTTCATAGGGCGCTCCTAATACAGGATGCAAACTGGTTGAAATGGGCCAGTGGGTTCCCCTAGTGTTTGGCGAAGTGTCCGTACAGCACTGCTTCTCTGGTTAGCTGTTTAACGTCGGTCGCTGCTTTGCAGAGCTGCTTCACCCTCTTTCATACCTCCTTGGTGCAGGTACACAGCCAGAGGAGGTGGCTGATCGTCTTGGTGGCTCCATGACAGTTGGGCCACGGGCAGCTGAAGTGGATATTGTCTCCTTAATCTTTTAACCTCCTCTCTATCTCCACCTCTGCCCTTGGCTTCTTTTTTTCATTTGTATCTTGAATCCAGTATGTGTATCTTGGACACATAGGGGGTAAGTGGGGGTGCATGTGCACCCTGAGAATGCTGGTGCACCCCTTGACCGGCCGGGCTTGCCGCTTAGATGATAGGCAGGGGGGCAGGCCGATCACTGCAGTCGCTCCCACAAGCAGCCACAGGCACTCCTGAAAGAGGCTGCAGTGATCAGCTACAGCAATCGGCTGTTGCAGGATTGGCCGTGGGGGTTCCCCCAGGCAGTGAGATCAGATCCCCCTGGTCGGCAGGACTGATCGCAGGGCAGAGCATGTGCCCCCCCTGATTAAGGCAGCACCGGTCACCCATGATCTTGGATCCAGTAAATCTGTATATTTCCATTGATTTAATTGAGAATTGGATCAAAACCCTTTCACAACAGTCAGTCGCTCTCAAAAATGGGTGAAGTTTGCAGATTTTGTTCTGCATTGGGAGCTTGATCCAATATCACTTGAAGGCAGTGGATTATTTCCAATGATTTCAATGGGAGTTGGATCAGACTTCAAAACAGAAAGCAGAAACAGCTTACTCTGTATTAATTTACTTCAGATGCAGACTGTCATATCCATCATTCACTGAATTGATACGTTTTATTTCTGCTCCATGTGAATGGTGTGCTTGTCTTTCTCTTGATCATTCCAGGACACATTGACATAAGAAATATTGAACCATTAAAGTGAGGTTCAATCTTTTATTCACATCAAGTCACATAACGCTGAGTTTTTCTTTTGCTTTTCTTTGTTTGGCACTTCAGTTGGTGATTATCATCACATATTTAGGGATTCATAGCAGTGAATTAAATGTAAGCTCTCTAGAGGAGAGGAAGTCATGTAAGTGTCACAGAGCTACTACTTAAAGAAAATGTCTTGCTGCAATGCATTTATATACAGTATTAACTAAGAAGCACAGTTTAAAAGAAAGAGACTTTTCCTATCTGTTCCTTTCCATCTCCTGCTATGCCACTGCTCTGTACCCTGAGCATGACTTACACTGACTTAGACTCTTCCTTTCAGAATATCAAAACCAGGGAAACATAATGAGGTGTAATACAGACCTCCACAAATATAACCTCCTATAAACCTAGTTAGATTCTCTGAAGCCCTGACCTGTTATAGCCACTATACCTTATATAGGCCTGATACCTTTTATATCACTTCTGACCTTAAGAGTGGTCCTGACTCTAAGAATATATTTCAAAAGGTACAATGCAAAAAAACAAGGAAGATCTGTGGGAAAAGGCAGCCAGTTGCAGTAGACCAGAAATGAATGGCTGGCTGAAAGAACTAGGCTTTAAGGGGAGATTTCAAGGCAGAGATAAAGATGGAGAATAACTTACATATAATTTTAGACTGAAATACAATTAACTATCTATTGTTTATTCTGTGTACATTATTTTACATACTATATATAGGTATTTTATAGTTTATAACCCACAGAGAGTTTGTTGTATTTCACTATGAAATGGGGACACAAAGGTTAAGGTATCAAAACAAGGTGGCTCTTGAGCAAAGAGACTGTTCAGAGCAGATGTGGTGGACTGCCTTGGATTTGAAAGCTTGTCTACTTCTATCCCAACTATACAGCTGACCCCATCAAAGGTATCACCCTAAGAAATCCTTGCCTCAGCCATTATTACAAAGGTGTTCATGTGCTGAAAGATTGCTGTGTAAAAAAGAAAGAGAGGCTCCTTATGCAGTCTCTCTGATTGTACTGTTCAACCACATCAGGCAAGACTGAGCTTACGCCATTTTACTGTTGCCAGCCCTGCAGGACCAGCATCTCTGGGGGATGGACTTTCCCTCTTGCGCACATCAACAATATAACTGCAGTGTCTTTACTATTGAGGCAGGAGGGGGAGAGAAAAAAATTGCTTTCCCAATGCCAGGTTGTGTGTGCTGGCACCAGGGGTCATCTTTATTATGGACTTTGGCAAGGGGATCAGATTGAATGGGGCGTACCCCACCACCAGCAGTGCAGACCCCGACTTGTGGTTGTGCCATCCTTGGAGGTTTTTAAGACTACAAAGCCCTGGCTGGCATGATCTAGTTGGGGCCCGTCCTGCTTTGACCAGGGGGGCTGGACTATTAGATGACCTCCTGAGGTCCTTTCCAACCCTCATTTGCTGCCTGGCCCTTCATGGAGCAGAAGTACTGCTCTGCCCTGAGGGTGGAGGCACCTAAGGGCCCCTTGCTATCAAGCAGCCTGGGCTTGTAACATCCTCTAGGCTGCCCGCCAAGCCCAGGGCCAGAGGCCTGCTGGGCTGGGCGGGAAGGGCGAGGGCGGTTCCGGGGGCGGGGCCAGCCGCCCGGGGAAGGTTCTACCGAGTCTCCAGCGTTCCATAGAAGGCCGGGCACGTTCCAAGGCCCAGGGCAGGCAAGCGAAGTGGGCAGCTGGGGGGCGCTGGTCGCAGCAGGACTTGGCTAGTAGCTGCCCCTGGAGCAGGACTCGAGCCTCCCCAGCCAAACCCACATCTTTCCCCCCACCTCCCCCGCCACCGAGCCGAGACGATGCCCAATGAGTCCTCATTCAGCAAGCCCTCGGCTTCCTCGGAGCATCATGGCCAGGGGGGTAAGATGGGCAGCTTCGGCAAGGCAGCCGCTCTGATGGCCGCTGCCGGGGCTGGAGGGGGCTCCACGGGCTTGGCTCAAGCTGCCGCCGCCTCGGGGAAGAAATCCCCCCGGCTGCCCAAGTGCGCCCGCTGCAGGAACCACGGCTACTCCTCTCCCCTGAAGGGGCACAAGCGGTTCTGCATGTGGAGGGACTGCCAGTGCAAAAAGTGCAGCCTGATCGCTGAGAGGCAGCGGGTGATGGCAGCCCAGGTGAGCCGGGGAAGGAGCTGGGGGGAGGAGCGGAGCGCGGGGAGACCCCGGCTGCAGGGTCCCGCTGTCCCAGCCCTCTTGCAGGGCTCCTGCCACGTGCCTCGCAGCCCCTGCCCTGCCCGGCTCTCGATCCTGCTGGACAGCAGCAGGCACCGGGGCGAGAAGCTTTGGGAATCGCTTTCAGCCCCCGATCCCCCTTCCCCAGTGCCCCCTGCTGCATCCAGCGAGCCAGCCGCCGGCCACGTGGCGCTGCGCGGTGGGCCGCGCCGCGCCGCGCCGAGCCGAGCCGAGCCACGGGCGCTGGGCCCTGGGGGTAGGGAGAGGATCGGGCGCTCCTGTGCAGGTGTTAAACACGTGCTTGCTTTTTCCTCCCCTCTGTTTAATCCACGTGCTCTGAGTCTACAAGGGCAGGCGTGAAAGCTCGATGCTGAAGAGCAGGATCTGGAGCAGCTTGGAGTCTAAACGCCCCGGTAATGAGAGGGGCCAAAAGAGCTGCTATTTACTGGGTCAGCCCACAGGTCTCTCTTTCCCAGCCCTGTGCCACACAGGGGCTGCTGAAAGGGAGAGCGAACTGGGTCCCATCTGGGTTTTCTCCCCACTGTTCCTCTCTCACTTGCAGCCTCCTTCTAGGTCTAGGAAAGTCCGATTCGGGGGCTGTGCCATTTTCTCCCTTGCTCAATAGCTACCGATGTCCCTTTTCTCCAAGAATGAGCGCAGTCCTTTTTCCAATCTGCCTCAACTGTCAGCTTCCACCCCATCTATTGGCAAATAGTTTACTTGAATTACTATGTGGAAAAGGGGTGTACTTGGTAGCTGTTCAGAGCCTGACGAAGGGACTTTGATTCCCGAAAGCTTGCAGAAAAGTACAATTTTATTGCCATTTCCAGTTGGTCTAATAAAAGGTATAATTTTGGAACCAAGAGTTCTAGTTTTTTGTATGTCTGTGTGGAAAAGAAATTCCTTTTGTTGGTTTTAAACTTCCTACTTATTCATTTCATTTTGTGACCCCTAGTTCTTCTGAAACAGTGCCCCTTGGCTGTATTTTAGAATTGGTCGAAGTACTCAAGCAGAGGTGGGCTAAGTGGAAATATAGTTTAAAAGCAGGCTTCTGATACAAAAGGATAGCAGAAGAAAGAGTTTATTTAGTTGTGTAGGATAGATACTATATTAAATATGTTAAGATGCACAAGGTTTATTTAATTACCTTTTGCAAGCAAACAGTTATTTATTTTCAGAAGTGCTGGTGAGTATTGATTTAACTGAATGGAAACATTGAACCAAAATGTTTATCTCAGTCTTTGTACAAGCAAGGCTTTGCTGTGTGGTAGATATTCTCAAGCTTGGCTCTAGGATATGGCCAAATATGATATTTCTGTAAATCTTTCTCCATTTCCCTTTCTTTTTTTTTACATTTACTGTAACATATATTTTGCTTAATCCTTGAATTAATACAGTGAATGAAAGAGCAAAGCACATACTCCCCAGTGACAAAATAATGGCCTGAACATGAAAATTGAATGTATTTAAATTTCTGAAAGACAGTGTACAAGGGGGAAACCATATTTTTGTATACAAAGCTAGATTCTGCCTCTGTCTGAAAAAGTCATTGTCATTAGAAGGAGCTTCTTGTCTTGGGTGAATAAATGAAAGCAACATCATGAGGAGTCCGCAGTAAAAAGTAAAGATGTGGTTTTTAATAAAAATGTCTAAAAGAAATCTCTTGTATGTATGTAACAGCAGCAGTATTCAGGAGTGGTTTTAATAAACTGTCACATTTTGGATCATCTGTAAATGCACTTCTGTTGTGAAAATGAACACTAATAAAATATGTATACTTTTACAAATTCTGTGAGGACATTCAAAATACACGATTTCCTATTTATGTTTTTAATTGCACATTTTCTGTTCCCCAGGTACACCACATAGCTGAGTTTAAAAAACAGCTTCATCTAAAAGCAGTTAGTTGCATATTTTCCAGACAACTGTTCAGGTTAATTTATTAAAATAATTAGGGGCTGAAGGGGGGACAGCTTTGAGCTGCAGGCTTGCCATTTGTTGCTGTTTATTTCTGTTAGATGCTTTTAGGCAAATTGTAGCTCATTTCCAAGAGTAAAAATACTTTACTACTGTTCTAAAGTGTGGTTTCCTTGAATTACATAAAAAGGTCCTGTGACGTTGAGTTAAAAATGCTCTGGAGTCGTGTGGGTTTAAATCCAAAAAGGGAACTATTAACAGCCAATAAACCAAGTTAGGATCAAACCTGCATAAATGTAACTTTACTCATTTAAGTAGCCCCTCGAGGTTGCAGTTTTATATGCATGCTTGCTTAGACCACATAGGCCTCATGCTGGCTACTGTGGGCATGTCTGCATGTGTATTTACATGTGCCTAAACTTTATGTGCCTTTGCTTAAGGCGCATTAAGGCGATTTAGGTGTATGTCTATACATGGAAGTGTTAAGGTGCATTTAGGCTCACATAGCCTTAAATCGCCATTTTAAAGGTGCATTAAGGGCACACACACATAGAAACATGTCCTTAATGTGCCTTCAAATGACAATTTTAGACTAAACCCACTTAAAAGAGGCACATTTAGATGTGCCCAGTCACTACTGAGGATAAGCCTGTGGTTGTAAGGATTGTATGTATAAAGTTTTGCATGTAGCCTAATCTTGCCATGCATACTGGTGCAAGTAATCATTTCCTACTTGTATAAATTAATTGAAATCATTAGGACTGCATCTGTGAAAAAAGTTACAGAATCTGAACACCCAGACCCAGCTGTGCAAGTGTTGTATGCTCAGAATTTCCAAAACCTGCAACAACTGATCTGGTCATTTTATAGGTTTCGAAAACTGCGCAGTCCTGGGAGCAAATCCTTCTCCATTTCCCATTTTTTTTGGATTTTGCAACTTGGTTAACCAGCGCAACCACTGACTTCAATGGGAGTTTTGCCCGAGTGATATTTAAATGAGTCCTATATCTGGAAGGGCTTAGAATCCCACAGCATAAATTAATTCTTTTTTTTTTTTTCTTCTCTCTGGTGTGAACAGCATGGAGTAATCCACACAGGTCCTCTTGTGACACCCTGCAGAAAAGAACTTTTTGAGAGTCAGTGTTCCCTGTAAAAAGTATCAAAGTCTGTACAGATTGTTCTCATAATGTTGCCCCTTTCCCACAATGTAAGCAGCTCCTCTGTGCCTCTGGATTTAACTGTGGCTAATTTGGGGTTTTTCCTTTTACTGCCCAGAGCTTGCAGTGGGTCTTTGAATGCTGCCATACCTCATGTCAAGTTAAATGTTACGTACGGAGGAGTTAAGGTGTTTAAAATCTTTATTTATCCGTGTCAGTACAATTTTTCAATAATCCATTTGAAGCTGGTAGCATTTTAGAAGTCTTTAAGCTGGTAGGTAGCTTACCATTAGATTTGGCAAATGAAATTCCAAGAAGCTCTATTTGGAAGCTCTATTTGGAAGTATTTGAATACTTTTATGATAGGAGCTGTTACTAAATATTTTTGTAATGATTCTGTTACAAAGGTAAAAAATGTAAAGAAAAACAGTTCTGTTGCATGTAGTAAAAGGGCAAATTATAGATAGATGATACCATACCTTTCTATAGATAGCTTAAATTGTTCCTGAATTATTATCTTGTAATCTCTCTTGTGAGTTGCAAAATTCAAGTGTAAAGGTAAACAAAATAGTCCATTCAGTGACAGTGCCCAGTGAATGGGACTCTAAAGTCTACAGCTTTGTCTCTACTAACCGAGTCATTTGGTGACAGTAGGGGCTAGCAGTGGGTGTAGTTGAACAGTCTGTTGCTATAGGAATGCTGGGCTGCAGTGTTTCAGGAAGCATGTTTACCCTTCTGCTGCTGATTTGGTGCTGAACACGGTTATTACATTCACACTTAAAAACAGAGCCCTTTCCCTGCCTGCCCCAAAACAAGAAAAAACCCTCCACATCAACGTTTAGCAGCACCTGTTACTGACAGTTGCTGTTTCACATGTAGTAACTTTGTCAGCAATAGGTCATTTTTCTCATGTAGATGAAGCAGTTGAGTTTCCAAGTTCAGTGTCTGCTGGTGAGTGTGTTCAGATAGGGTGGCTCCTTCTGGAGTGAACAGAGAAGTTTTTAAGTTGCAGAACCCACAGATACTGGAGCAACTGCTGGAGACCAGGGTCATGACTGGAGCATGTGACATACACCCCATCCACATGAAACCCCATGGAAAGGTGGCTCCTTTGCTGTTGTTGCCTTAAGAGCTATTTTGCTTTACTCCTTTGTGCTATGAAAACTTAGTGCTAGATACTTCAAGGGAGTGGGAGTGCACCACTGCTCTGGGCAAGGACCCTTGGAATATGATGAATATGATCCCTTTCACCAGGCCAAGAGATGTAAAGGAAACAGAGAGATGCTTCCAACTGATGCTCTTCTTGGCTTTGTCTAAGGATGAGTCTGTCAGATGAGAATATAAGAGAATGAAGTTATAATTTTAGCCATAGTATTTAATTTCTATGTCCCTTCTGGCAGCAGATAGAAGGCAATAGCATACATATACTAATACTGCTTTTGATAGAGAAATGTAGCAGATGTATACAGCATACAACAGGCAAAGTTCACAGGAGTGTTCCCCATTGTCTCTTCAAATTAAGCCACTGTATGGGAGAGTGTAAAGACAGCCCTCTCGTACCACAGGGCTCAGTCCCAATTGCCGTCTCCAAGCTCTGAATATAAAGGATTCTTCTGGTCAGCTCTTTTGAATAGGGAGAGGGAGTGCAGTCTTTTACTGGGGAAATCTATATCCGAAAACTAGCTCACGCAGTAATACCATTTATCAAACTAAGCACATTGTGGTTGTTATTGTTGTTATTTAATTTATTAGATATCGAGGTGTACAATCAGTAAGAAAGGAGGCAGAGTGTCTGATCTCCATCTATGTATGGTAGACTTTGCCAGAATTATGTCAGACAAGCAGTCTGGGCAGTTGCAGCTAAGAGTTTAGGATGGATTATGTCTGCTGTTTTACAGTTTAACAAAGGATCTTACCCAGAGCATTAGCAGTCATAGCCTTCTGTTGTTATCACTCATGCATTCAGACACATTGGTAGATGCTGTGAAGATGCTTTCTGTATATTAGTTCATTTCACATGAAGTATGCAATAATTATGCCTAAACTAGTTTGTCCCAAACTTCCTAGATGTCAAGTCCTTCCAGAACTTGAACCCATTACATAATTACAGAAAAGCATCTTTCCTTCGATGTTACTGTGTTGTGAATCAGACCAGTGCCCCTTAACTAAAGCTGTGGGGCTTGCATGGATATAAATAAAAGCAGATTTTGACACTCATACATGTATACTCTCTCTCTCTGTTGGGCTTTCAAAATATTGCATCTACCACTTAGCTCTTGACAATAACACCCATGAGCTGCTTGACTCTCTTGAGGAGAGATTGTACCCCTCAGTTCATATTATCAGGTTATCTGTTTCCTTATATTTGTTGTTATTATATTTGTTCTCAAACTAGTGAGCACATGTGCAATATTTACTGTTCTTCCCAGGTGGCTTTAAGGAGGCAGCAGGCTCAAGAAGAGGAACTAGGGATCAGCCACCCAATCCCTCTGCCCAGTGCCACAGAGCTCTTTGTTAAGAAGGAAAACAGTGGTGGAAGCTCCTGTTTGCTGTTGGAAAGCAGCAGCCCAACTCACTCAACAAGCACGGTGACTACAGTGTCCACCTCACCATCAGGTAAGGAGTTCAGGGAAGAGGGCAGTGTGAGTTCTGGTATTGGTCCCCTGGGGAGGGCTGACTGCAAAACAGTATTTGTTGTTGCCGGCAGATGCAGTATTGGGTGGCTGCATGTTTCCTTTCCAGACAGAACATAACTAACAGAGAGGTGGTCAGCAGAAAGGAGGGAAGCCAGTCCACAATTTTTCATATTTCCCCTCTTTTGCAAACAAATTTAAAAACCTCATTATAATTGAACTAGCGGATGAATGTCCAGGAGCTCTACTCTGATATATATTTACAGATTTAATTATACCATTTCCAAGCATAACATGGATTTTCAAATTTCAAGGTCTCATTCAACACAAATGTGGCTGGAAATGGAGAAAGGTTCTTTGGGTGAATCTGATATCTTTGATTAGACCAACTTAAAATTTTGGAAAAAAAATTGAAAATGAAGGCTCCGGGCCTGACCCACAGCTGCTGTAAATTGGTATACTTCTGTTAGATAAATTCCTGGGTTTGCTAAACAAAGTTGCTGTATCCTGTATTGACCACATGATCCCTTTGGGTCCAGTCCCACACAGTACAAAATAGCAGCTTAATGCTTTGTATGTGTGAAGGGCTCTCTTTTGACAGGTGTTCAAATAAAAATGTTTTGTGAAATTAAATAATAGGATTCTGTTGGTTTTACTTTGTCAGGCAGTATTTTGCTGTTGCTTATGAATTACTGTCATCTTGCCTTAAAAAATTATTTTCATTATTGCAGGTTTAGTTTGTGTAGGGGAAGTAAGGCTAAGGAATAAATTGGTTTTAAAAATCTGCTGTAGAGACTGTACAGGCAGAAGGGGCCAAAACACAGGCATTTATGCAGTACAAAACCAGTATTCTCCTTAAGATCAGTTTCATTAAGTTCAGTGTCAATATGATAAAAAAATTCAGTACAAGTGTTTGCTTGGTGTTTGTTTATTTAAACTGATAGTTATAAAAGTATTCATTTAATGCCATTGGTAGTCATCAACCAAATTTTGTGCTGGAAACAAATTAAAATATAAATACTGCTAATTTCAAAAGCAACCTATAAAACTTCTAAAACATTTTTAGAAAATGAGTAATTATGAATGCCTTTAAGCCAGTATTTTAGTAAGTGATGCTTCCTAGCCTCTAGCATTGAAAATACCCTGATCAAACCTTTATAAAGAAGGCTAAGTTTCAACAAAGAGAAAAAGCAGAGGTTAGCTTTCTTTGACAAATGAACTCAAAATACTGTACAGAACCATACTGTACAGAACCAAGATGAAGCCTTTGGCTAAGGTTTTCAAAAACGGTTCGAGTCTTACTTCCAGATTCGCACACAAATAATGCTCTGCTCCTATAAACAGTGACACTTGGTCTTAAGCTTAAGCCCAACAAGTGATAATGCTAGGTGAAATCCTGGCCTTTACTGAATCTTTGGGAATTCTGTCATTGACTTCAGTCTGGTCAAGTTTTCATCTTGACTTTTCAGAGTGACAGTTCAAGAGATTAAATTTATTTTGTCTTGATTTTCAAGTGTTGTGCCTGCAGCCATCCCGTGGAGTTCAGTAAGAGGTGCTGGGACCTCCTGCCCTTTGAAAACAGTTACATATTTAGGTGTCCAAGTATAGCTTCAAACACCTATTTTTAAACTCTTGCTTTGTAAAACAATGTTCCGTGGCTGAGGGAAACTCTCCAGACCTGTAGAAGTTATATTTGCATTTTTCTCCCTGGGGATGCACTTACAGAGATGTGTGGTACCTGTGCATGTATTTCCCTTTTTAAACAGGTACTTACTTTTTAAACAGGTCGTTATTGAGTTTAAAATATGCCAACCTTAGTGTAAGAACTTCAGCTTCTTGTCACAAGAATCAGACCCTTTGCAATCTAGGGTATTTGGAGGCATTTTGTACTTAGGCTTCTTTGGTTAATCGATACTCTGAACTGTGAGTTCAATGAGTCATAGTCACCTGATTTTTTTTTAAATCAATATGGGTGAAATGGATTAGCAATAGCAAAATTTACCTTTGAAAATGAAGACTAGGATTTAATTTTTACTAAGATGAGGACTTCATGACTTGAGATAAAGTTGTGGTAATGCTGGTATAAAAAAGTAAGGCAAAACAGCAGCATGATGCATGGTCTTTAAACACACATTTAGTATATAATAGGGATATAGAGTACTTCATATTTTGATGTTGCCCCTATTCAGCAAGTACTGTCCCTCCCAACTATGGTCTTCCTAAGATACTTTCATATAAAAGTTTTAAGAGGTGCAAATGTCTCTGACTTAGAAGAAAGGGATGGTGTGTAAAGGAGTCATTTGGACTTGTCTGTGGTTAGCGAGATACTTTCATAGAATGATAGGAACTTAGTCCAGCTTGCTGCCCAAGACAGGATCATCCCTGTCAAAATCATCCCCATCAAGTAGCTGTCTAACTTGCTCTTGAAAACATCCAAGGATGGATATTCCATCACCTCTCTAGGTAACCTGTTTTAATGCTTAACCAGCCTCAGAGTGAGAATGTTCTTCCTGATATCCAACCTAAATTTCCCCTGCTGCAATTTAAGACCATCACTCCTTGTCCTGTCCTTTGCAGCCACAGAGAATAGTCTGTCTCCTCCATATAACCACCCTTCAGGTGTTTGAAGACTGTTATCAAATCCCACCTCTGTGTTCTCTGCTCCAGACTAAATGATCCCAGTTCTTTCAGCCTTTCCTCATATTTCCCAGCATCTACTCATTTTTATCAGTCATGTTGGACTCTTTGTAATTTGCCCTCATCTTGAAGTGATGGGTCCACAGCTGGACTCACTACTCCAGGTGAGGCCTCACCAATGCTGAATAGAGCAGGAGAATCATTTTCCTTGTTTAGCAAGTGGGGCTTCTATTGCTACAGGCCAGTGTGCTGTTGGCTTTTTGGTTTTTTCTCAAATCTTCCATTTCAAGGGGAAAAAAGAGAGAGGAGATGGGTCAAAACAGTGCCTTCTTCCATATGCCAAAAACTCTGTTGAGGTAGGTGATAAACTCCATTGTGATAGGTGTTATACAACACAGAAAGAGGCAGTCCCTGTGCTGAGAAGCTGACACTTTAAGCAGGCAAAACAGACAAAGAATATGAAGAGAAGCAGAAATAGGGTAGATCAGTGTCAGTGCTAGGATTAGAACAAGATCTACTGAATCCAGTCCAGTGCTGTCTCCACTAAATCATGTTGCTTCAGCTTTTGACAGCATAAGCTGTTTATCTGTAGGTGTAGCTCTTGTGAGGATGGCTGTCTTCAGGAGAAGTCAGGGTAGATACAAAGATTCTCAAACTGCTCCCTGGAAATGAAACAGACAGCTTTCACTGACACCTTGAAGAACCATGCGGACTCCTGTGAGAAAATAAAGTTCTCTCTGTGCAGCGTTAGTATATTTTACACAAGAGGTTACCTTGACAATAGCAATTCTGTTCCTTGTGCAAGGTTTTTTTGTCTTCAAGGCTTAATAATTTTTCTTTCAAATTCCACCGCATGGCACATAGTTTGCAGCAAGAGAAATAATGTGTGAGGGTGTCACACAAATCATGCAGGGTGCCAGGGAGAGAGTCTTTCCTCACTGTATCCATTTTATTGGCAGGTCAGAAATATTATGACACCTTGAGAGATCAGAAACAATTTTTCAGACTTCTCATGACATGCAGTTCTTTGAAAAGAGGAAGAAAGAAATGTAATGGCAGAAATGAACAGCAACTTGCCATTTGCCATTTCAGTCTTCATAACGGCGTTTAGTTTCAAAGGAGCTCATTAGCTTTTAGAGTCAGAAAGAGAAGAAACTTTAAAGTTGGCAGGGGAGGCTGCAAAAGAACAGCCAGTAGTGGCAGAACCCAGACAGGAGCTTCTGTAAACAGATGTCATAATCCGTGAGCATTTCTTTCAAACTCAGAGCATCCAGTCTGACTGGAAATTGTGATGCAGAGTAACAGGCCAGGCTTCAACAGCCTTTAAAGCAGCAGTCATTCCTTTATGAAGTGGTTGGAGGGACTTTTGTGACTTGTTAGTTAAAATTACCAGGCAGAGTACAGAGATTAATCTGGGCAGAAATTAGGCTGGTGCAATCATATGCTTTTGTTCCTCATTTTGAGAAACGTTCCTCTCTTAAATCCCAGATACAGTCCATGCAGATGTGATGTCCCTACTTGTTTCGTAGGGCTGTGCGAAGCTTCAGGTGCTGACTCGATTCGGAGGAGATTCAGCCCAATTCAGCGGCCGAATCTCTAAATCCGAATTGAATTGGGAGACCAGTAAAAAAGTCTGAATCAATTCAAAGCTCTCTGAATCGATTCGGAGAGCTTCGGAGATTTGGGCAGTCCCCGCTTGCTGCTGCAGGGAGTTGGACCCGGACTCTGTGCGGGTAAGTAGGGGGGGCGGAGGAGGAGCTGGAGGTGGGAGGATGGGACCATGGGGGGACCCCTGCCAGGCCTCATCCCCTGTCTGCTCCCTCAGCCCCCCTGAATGCCCCGTGACCTCTGCCCACTCTCCCAGCTGCCCCCCATGGCTACCCCACCCGGCCCCAGTGTCCCAGCTCTTTAAAAAAAAATAATCTCTGTGCTCACCGACTGCCATTGGGGCTTCTGGGGGCTTGTGGCAGAGCCCCCCATGCAGCACAGGGCAGTGGGGGGCAGCAGGGATCGCCCACCTGCCTGGCAGCATCCCGTGAGTGCAGGGCTTTTTTTTTTTTTAAAGAGCCAGGACGCTGGGGCCAGGCGGGGCAGCCATTGGCAGGGCTGGGATAGCCGCTGGGGGACGGGGCCTGTGTGATTCGGCCGAATCAATTCGGGACAGTGATTCAAATCAGTCTCCAAAATTGGCCGAATCCGAACCGGAAGCAAATGCCAGCCGCTTCACAGAGGCCTAGTGTTTGGTGGTTGGAATTCATCTACTTTGGAAATACTGTTGGGAAATGGAGGTTAGAGCGAGAGTCGTTCACAAGCAAGGATGGGGTCTCCCAGCATTTCCTGTTTCTTACGGGACTCTTATTGTCTTCATTTTGGGGCTTTGTCACTCTGTCATGTCCTGGGTTGGGGCTTTGGCAAGTATAGGTGCAAACTGCACAGTGAGGGGGCCAGGAGATGAGGTAAAAATTAACTGAGGTTTTTGCTCTTCTCTGTACCTTACACCAAGCTAGACTTTCCCAAGACACACCAAGACTCATTGTACTTTATCTTGTACCCACTTAGCAGCGAGCAGCTGTATTCCTCTTTACAATGTGTTAGTCACCTCCTTTCTGTTAGCTTTGCTTTGAACTTAGCTTATGTTAAGCTTGCCTTGCCTTGCCTCCAAGTGGCACTGGGTCTGGTGAAATTGTAGTGTTATGAGCACCTGGTGGGCAGTTGCCAGGTTTGACAGCGCCAAGCCCATTAGGCCTTCAGTGCTCATCTGGGTGTCACCGAACAACTACCTTGTTTCAGAGCATAGGCTTAAAAAATCCATAATATCTGGCTGGTACATAGAGGAAAAGATCCAGGTGAAATACAGAACTGACACTGTTAATGTGCGACTGGACTAAAACTATTAGAGGTTTAGTTCTTTGTGATTTTTTTTCCTTTTGTTACATTTATCATTATCATGCATGAAGGAAACAAAATGGTAGGACTTCGTATTTCACTGCATAGTGGTTCCTTTCATTAAGGAACTCATTGAAGGAGTGGTGGGGCTTTATGTCAAAATAGATTAGCGATCATTGAGCTATTGAACAAGTAGCTTTTGAAGGTCTACAAGTAAGATATGTTTTGGAGAATATGTGTAAAAAAGTTAAATTTAATAATACTTTTATGATTTTTGTTCTTGTATCTTGTTATTTTAAACTGACATTTTCAAAAAGGCGTACGAATATGTGCTCAGTTCTCATAGGTGTCCAAATTCCCAAGTCCCTATGGCTTTTTTGAAAATTACACCTTGAGCCTTTCATTTACTTTTTTGGTATAAACTTTTCAATGTGTCTTTACATCAGACTTATTTTTCTAGTGGTCTCCTGCAACCATGAATTAATTTTTTTGTTTTTTTTGTTTTTTTGGAATTTAGTGTTGCAAACTTGGGACCAGGGTTGCTTAACATTAATAAAGTGAAAAAGGTAGGAGCTGAAATAGGAAGATGTATTGACCTGAGCTATTAAAAGAGGGCAGAAAAAAGTAGCAGTTTTTTTTTAATTCAATTTTTTTTCCTAAATTAGAATTTAGAAATTTTCAAATGTCAAAAGTTCAGATTTAAACATCCTGAAGATTCTGGAGCTCTTAAAGTGAGGAAAAAACCTCATAGCTATGTCAGCGGTTTCTAATTTTGAAATTACATAATTTTGAAATGTATAAACGTTTTAGCCAGCTCTGAGACCAACATTATCAAACATAGGAATGAAATGTTAACACTTTTAAAGTTTGTGGCCGAACACTCAGGGACTTCTCTAGGGCCAGTATTTCCTATCAGGAATTTAACATTGAACTCCTAAATTCATATGTAGGTTTTTTAATTTTTTGGCCTGACTTCTGTACCTCCTAACTTCACTTGGAAAAGCTTGAATTGGTAGAACCTACATCAGGTAAATAGAAATTCTCTCTCTTAATAGCAGAAAAGCTTATGTCTTCCCCTGTGCTTTCTTGTCTGAACTCTTATCCTCAATCCCCTGCAGATCCTAACAGCCCCAACCTGCATTCAGGACTTGCTGCCATTTTAACTCCTGTTCCCTCAGCGTCAATATTTTCTTGTCTTCTTTCATATTTCTCAACTTGTTGAGGAGCTCGTGGTGAGTAGTCTATCTCCATCTTTCATAGGTATGGGGCCACAGGAGCATTTTGCCTCCTGTTGTGTTGTCCTCGTAAAGAACAATTCTGTGTTTGTCTTTATTTTTTCCTATCAAAAATCTATGAACCCCTGTCCAGTTGGAACTGAGCTGTCTTTCTCAAATTTGTAGTTTTTATGGGAACTTGAACCCTCCGCGTAATTCCAGATTTGTGTTCTTTTAGCTTTTGAGAACCCTTAGCCCTGGGGTGGGCAAAATGTGGCCTGCGGGCCAGATGCGGCCTGCCAGGCCGCTCTTTCCAGCCCACGGGGCCCCTAAAACATTTAGAAAATGAATATTTATCTGCCCCTGGCTGCCTGTCATGCGGCCCTCGCTGGCTTGCATATTGCCCGCCCCTGCTTTAGCCACTGATCTTGCAGTGCAAGTCATAGTCTAGCTCTATGGCAAGAAAAAATTAGGCAGAATATTGGGAAACAATTGTTGATGGTGTTCTATTGGATTGTAAGATGGTCTTCCAGGGGACGTGGCAAGAACCCGGTCACTTGGATAATTTGCACACTAAGCCAAACAAAAGATCCGGGAAAAATACTGTGACAAGCCTTTGTTGTCAGGAACATGGAGTGTATGACCGTCTCATGAGAAGTCCTCTTTCTTTCTGATTTATGCAATTCTGTACTCTACAAAAGAATTTGGTGATGGTTGTGGAGAGTGGCATGGACGTGACTTCACAAGACACCGCTGTTGTAAAACTGGCAAGCATTAGGCTCTGATTTCTCCACACAGCCATATCCCATGTGAAACAAGGGAGATATTACTGCCTCTTTCCACTGCTTCAGTACAGCCATACTTGGGAATACTGCATAGAGTTTTGAGCATCTCATTATAAAAAGGGCATAGATAAATCTGAGAGAATCGAGAGAAGGGTGACAAAAATGATGTATAGCTTGTAGAAAAGGAGACTAAGGGTGGATATAACAGTCTATAAATATTTGAGAGGTAATAATACGAAGGAGGGGGAGGGATTATTTACAGTGCTTGAGACAGCATAACAAGGAGCAACGGCTTGAAACTAAAAAAAGGAAAAAATTAAATTAGACAGTAGACACACTTTTTCTTAACTAGAAGTGCAATTAGGCAATGGAATGACCTGTATCAGGACAAGGAGGTAAGTGAAGTATAATCACAAGTGGTGTTTAAGTGTGTGTTAGATAGCATCCTTGAGTGATTAATATGGAGGTAAATTCTGATCAATGCATGGGTTAAACTAGATGACTTAAGTCTCCTACAGCTTTGTTGTAGGAGCTATGGGCCATGGTCAGTGTTTGACTATATTAAATAAATCATAACTTAAATCATAATATTGCAGCCTGGTATGTCTCTGATTATATGTTCCCAGTTAACTCTCCACGATTGAAGCTTGTAATTTGCAGACTGTGTAATTCTCTTGCATCTTCTGTGATTATGATGTTAAATACAGATGTAGAGACAGTAACACAACAGTTAGCTTGATGTGCAGTGTCTTTCTCTGTGGCTTAAATCCTGAAAGCCAGACTTTGTCAAAATGTTATATTTCTGTTGTTTTAGCAACGCCGAGCAAGCCAGTTGGGAACCTCAGTTGAAATTTTCCAAGTTTAAATTTTTGGGTGAAATGTTCACGTTTTCAACTTAAAATTCTTGATGCAATTTTAAAAAAGCCCCCATGAAATAAAAAAAACAAAACAAAACCTTTTATGAAATGTCCAAAAAAATGGCTCCAGTATGTTCTGTAATCTTCTACCAGCACAAATGAAGGGCTGGCCAAGGAGACTTTTTAACCCTTCCCATACCCTGGACAGAGCTCTCTGCATTGACCTACAGAAAAGGGGAATGTGTGGGGGATGACCAGTGAGTTTGTACACAGTCTGAATCCACAAAAGCCATGCATCACAGTGGAGAAAATGGGTAAGAGCAGACACAGCAGACACTGATGGCATGCCTCTATTTTCCATGAGCCCTGCAGCACTTCAGAAAAGTGTCTTTTTACCTTTTACATTCCTTTTTAGAACAATACAGTGTTCCATAATCCTGACTTCTCTAAATCTATAGTATCTTTTGGATCAGCTATTTTTGGTACAAGATATGTTTTTCAAAGGCACATGCAGAACCATGCCAGCTCTTCAGCTGATCATAGTGCTTCATTGACTTTCAAGATATGATGCGTCTGTCCCCAGGTGTCTAACTCTCATTGGAAAGCAATGGGAGGTGAGTATCCAACAGTCCTTCATGCCTTTGAAAATCTCCCTCAGAATCTGCATGTTATTTAGTATGGCCATATCCTGATTTGTGGACTGATCTGTACTGTGATGCACTTTTCCATTTATCCATATGAACAGACTAAAGAGTTGAGTGATGCGGGTGGGAGCTGATCCACTGTGAATTTTTCTGTCCATCCACTTTATTACCCTCTCTTTAATTAACCTTTTGTTCCATCTCATGTCCTTGAAACAGTGCTTTTTATTTATCTGAATGTGTGGGGTTTGGTGGTTGAAAACAACAAAGATTAAAGTGAAGAATGAAGAAATATTGCACTCTTGTATAACTGAATCCTGGCATAATTCTGCCCTCTCCCCCCCTGTGATATTTTACACCTCTTAGCCCACCTTCCTTCTGCAGACTTTTTGAACTTCTTATTCACCATATTGACATTTTCATATCAGAATATTTATTGCTGTATAAGCAGTAGTTTAATTTTGAACATTTCCTTTTTGGTTCTTTTTTCTTTTCTTTCTCATGCTTTTTCTAATTCACTCTTTCCCTACAAATTTCCATACTTACGTGTCTGCATTTTACTGCTCTTTTTCCCCTGTGTTGAGGCTCAGGTTAGTCACAGTAAGACATCTGACTTAAGTCACATGATGGAAGTATTACTCTCATGTTTTTACCAGGCATTTTTGGGGAGATTTTCAGGGTCATCAAGGGAGTTTGGTGGCCAGCTTGCACTGACTACAGCGGGGGTTGTGTATCTAGATCTGTTCTTTGTGTCTATAAAAATCTTCCCAGATATCTTCAGTCACATCTTCTGGGTTGCTTAAAATTAAGGCCAGCATTGTCAAACCTGGGTACTTAAAAAGTTAGACACATACACAGATTTGTGTATTTAAACTTGTTACCACTGGTAGCCGCTACTAGGTGTCATCATCTCTGAAAATCAGCCCATTTGGCTGGGTGCTCTTATATGGACTTTTCAAACAGGCAGCTTAGTTAAGTTAAGCTGCCTGCTTGAATAGTATAACATAGCCTTTGTAGTTTGCTTTAGCTCCACTAATACTTTTTCAGAAGCTTCTGTCAGGTTCCTATATTTGTGTAGGTAACTCTGTTTTCACAGACCACTTCCATCCTCATCACTATTCTAGGGTCTGACACGTGTTCACTGTGCATTTACCTTTACAATTTGCAGAGCCTGCATGAGCAAAACTCATTAGTGTTCAGTTTGCTCTCACTTGTACGCACTAGTAAGTGCATACAATAATTTTGTGTATAGGTGAATTGCATTCACCATGTAAACCATCCTATTGCTCAGTTTATTCTTTCCACCACATCTATGTCTGCATAGTAGAAAACTCCCATTATGTCTAGTTGGTCTTTTTTAGAAACCTTTTTGATTTCTGTCATCATGTTGCTTTAATCAAGTGGTTTCTAGCAAATTCCTACTATCAGCCTTCTTACTCCCTTTATTATTTTTAGTGAGAGCCATAATGATTTTATCCCAGTCATATATCCTCCAAGGTCTCCTATCTCAGATACATGTAATGCCATCCCTCCCTTTTAATGTTTTCTTTGATCTCTTCTTAATGGTTTAAATTCCTTTATATTTAATCTACACTGATTTTTGTTTCTCCTCCTTTTTCTCCTTTGGCTCTGTTTTTAAATTGCGGTCTAGGCTTTTTGTTTTTGTCTGTTTTTATATTATTTTATTTTTAACCATTTCTTTTTTATTTTTACATGTACATCTAACTGATGTTCTAGTACAGATTTCATTCTCATCTCTTAATCATTGCATAAATTATATTAAAATATTAATTGCATGTAATTTTATTTCTCATGTATATGAATAGGTATACACACCAGGCTCACACCCCTACAGTGAAGGTGAAAAACACATTTCATTGCAACCCCTTCTTTTTACACACTTTCTGAAACATCAATCTTCTAGGCATTTACCCTGCAAACACCCATGCATGCTAGTAATTTTATTCCCATGAGCAGTCCTGCTGTGTTCTTTCAGTAAGGATACTTCTAAGTGTAAACTTACAAATATGGTCAAGTATTTTCAGGATCAAGACCTTTTCTGAGACACAAGTAAGTGTGACCCAGTGTCTTTTTACATGTGAAAAGTTTGAATAGCATTTTAAAAGATATTTGTGAAATGTGGGATATGCATATACAGAGAAGTAGAAATATATTTCCCCACCTGAATGACAGGGTTTAACTATTCCTTTTTCAGTCAGTAGTGTATCAAAACACAGAATATTTTAACAGTTGGAATTGACAGATTTCTTGCTTGGGACTGCCACATATATTTGGAGTGGAGAAGAACTTGCAATTTTTTATTAAAGTAAAAATAAACTTCTATATTGAGCCTATGCAATAGATTTTATTTTCATCGTTAGGAAGATGGATAGAACATGTCCAATCCAACTCCACTCAATTGTGAATATTTCCATTGACTTCACTGGGAAAGGAATAAGGGCCAGTATCAAGAAATACATAAGTAGAAGGCTGGTTATATTCAAGTGCTTCTTCTTTATCTTACCCTCTTCCCTCCCCTCTCAAACAAGTATACTTTTTCCTGAGCTTTAATTCATTTTGAAGACCTCTAAATGCCTTTTTATTTTTTAAAAATATTTATAACAAAAGAAATCTCAGCAATAGTCTGATTACTAGGTAATAATGGTAAAAGTTTCAGCTATAATGCAGAAAAAGAAGGCATGTTTGATACATATTTCTGTTCCGCATTTGAGGGAAAGTTAGATGACGCAGTCATATCACAGGATGATGGTGGTATACTTTCCACTTCTGAGATGACTAGGCAGGGTGTTGAACTATAGCTAAATGTTGTTAAGATCAATGTGTCCAGGTAATCTGCATCTAAGTGTTTTAACAGATCTGGCTGATAAGGTCTGAACCATACATGTTAATTGTCATTAAATCTTGTAAACCTGGGGAAATTCTAGATAATCAGAAGAAAGTTAATATTATACCAAGATTTTAACAAAGTTAAATGGGTTAACATAAGTCACTGTTGACCTGTTAATCTGGCATTGATCCCAGGCGAAGGACTGTGTAGTTTGTATGAAACTCAATGAAAAATTAAAGCAATGCCAAACAACATGGGTTTGTGGAAAAATAGATTTTGTCAAGGTAACTTGGTAACTTTTGGAAAGAGCTTATAGGTTTTAGTTTATAATCAGTAATGGTTTAATAGACTTCGAGGAGGCATTTGGCTTGGCACTGAACTTTGAAAAAGAAGCTAGAGTGATAAAAAATCAAAATGGCATACACCAAATGGTTTAAACGTGGATTAACTGTTAGATCTCAAGCTGTAATGTTATTATAAGTAGAAAATCATCATCAATCAGGCTTGTTTCTAGTGGGGTCTGGCAGAAATCTGTTCTTGGCCTTATGCTATTAAGATTTTTATCAGTGATGTGGAAAGGAACGTAATATCATCACTGATAAAATTTGTAGATAACGCAATGTTTTGTGGGAGGCTATGTAATGAATAGGGTAGATCACTGTTGCAAAATGATCTAGGTTGCTGGTTAAGCTGGGCAGGGGGAAACAAAATGCTTTTTTATGTGGTCAAATGTAAAGTTATACATGTATAAATAAAGAACGTAGCTCTTTATTTATAGACTTTCAAGATGTTGAAACCTATCTTGGAAATCAGCTGCTCTGAAAAGAGCTTAATGGCTATTGAACTGAATGTGGGCTCCCAGTGCAAAGGTAGTGACCACAAGTCTAATGTCAGGGTCAGACGTGAATCTTGGCTGTAGAAACAGAAGTCTCAAGCAGGAGTAAAGAGGTTAGGTTTCCCCTATATTAGATAGAGCTGCAGTCACAACTGAATAGCTGTCCATTTCTGTGGTTCATAGGACAAGGACAAAGAAGGGTAACCTGGAGAGAGTTCAGAGAAGAGCCACAAGAATGATGAAAGGATTGGAGAACTGGTTTCCTTATGAGGAATCTGTCAGATGTTCTGTCATTTTAGCTTAAGAAAGAAAGCTAAAGAGTAACTCGGTCATGGCCGTATGATCTTGGGGCCCAAAAAGCTGATGATTAAGAATTTTACAATATAGTAAAGACATCATAGGCACATTCAAATTAGGAATAACATGCAACTTTCAACAGTGAAGATTAATAAACACTGGCACAGCTTTCCATGATTACAATTTTGGCGGGATTAGTCATTAATAGACATTTTAAAGCCAAAATGGGCTGTTTTTTCTAATATATGTGCCCTGGTTTCAACAGAAATTAATGGAAAGAAGTCCTATGGTCAGACTACAGGAGGTCAGATTTTACAGGAGGTCAGATTAGATAATCACAATGGTCTTTTTAGCCTTACATCTCTGAAAAGGTTGAAGGTCTAGTTATTACCTCTGAGACCATTAGTACTCCCAGCAGGGCTTAAAGGAGGCATTAATCATGTATAAAGCAAAGGTCCTGAATAGAAAGTTGGGGATTTTTGTAGTTGAAGACTGTATCATCATGTATACGAACAAGAGTGTTGAATTAAAAGACAGCCTTAATTCTGGCCTTTACCAACCTTTGAGTTCAGCTTTTACAACTTTAATACTGTTGTTTTAATGTAGTCCTTAAAGTGGTTTTCAGTTCATATTGCATCTTCCCTGCTGTTATCATGCCAAGTAAAATATAATTTCTCATTTGACTGCAGGTTAAAACTTAAATTTAGTTCACCTCTGGAAAAAATCTGTGTTTTGGGAAGAGTTTGCTTGTGCTGTTAAGCTCAGATAATGATTCTAGTATTACTGTTGGAGAGGCAAAAGAATATTCATTCCTTCAGCATAAAAATCAGCATTGTTTCTGGCAGTGGCATAAACCTTGAGAAACACACGAGCCTAGCCATTGACGTCTTTACGGATAAAGCCGCTCCTGCCCACAGACTGTTTTCTCTTCTCTTCTAGATAGTGGTCACGTTATGTGTGTGCATTTTTGATAATGCTTACAGAATTAGCAGTGTAACTGCTCAGCTCTACATCTTGTCTTGTAGGATATGCCAGCTATTTTCTAGAGTTGTCAAAGGAGCACTTGAAGAGATTCTTAATGACTGATTGTTTGTTCTTAAGGGATGGGATGGTGGTGGGAAGAGATGAAAAAGAGGTAGGAGTTGTCAGGTGGTATGTGCCTTGATAAGGAAGTAGCATAATGCTTGTGCAATTTTATCCATATACATTTCAGCTGCTGTGGAATGACCAGGGACCTGGAAAAAACCTGCAATGCTTTTCTCTTTCTCTCTCTTTTTTTAAACAAGTATTTGTCTTCTGAAAAGTGACTATGTAGATCTGGCACTTTATGGAATAGATCTTTCCTGGGTGTAGTAAGAACAGTATTTAAAAACTTCAGCGATTATTGATTATAATATGTTTACTATGCTTTATACCTGTTAGCCCAGTAGAGCCAGCCCAGTTGGCAGCAAGCTCAGCTTCATTTGTTCTATGTATCAACAATAAAATTAAGTTCCAATCAGTTGCATCAGTGTATGTCCATTGACAGTAAAAGGCTTTTATCTGTGGCTCTAGGGGTGCAGTTTGAAGACCTCGGGCTATGGAGAGATGATGCAGAGCCCAGTTTGGCCTGTACAAACTTTATTACAGGTAATGTTGGATGAGAAGGAAAGAATCTTTGCTTGTTCTTAGAACCCAGAATGAATCTCCAGTGCTGGAATTTAGGAAAAATACCTCCTTTTACCTCTTTCCCTAACATCAACAAGTCCTAATGAGATTTCCAATTTCTTGCAACATAAGGTCAAATGCAGAGATGCCATCTCCATGCTGGAAGGTTTTGGAGAAATTACAGTTACTCTTGTCTCCATAGCAGCAGCTGAGGCAGCGAGTAGCAGCCACTCTGCAGAGATCCTAATTCAGGGGATTGTTTCAGAGTTATGAATGCCTTTGCTGCTTGCATGGACCCTTTTTGGAGAGAGGGAAGTGACATTGGTGGAGCTCAGTGGTGGCAGGAGTGCCACAAGTGGCAGGGGTAGCCTCTCTATGTGGCATGTGGCAGATCAGGGAGAAGACAGGCATCACAATAGCAGATGGAGGTGGAAGCAGAAAGAGCACAAGATAAGACGGAGAGCCCAGGACTGGAAACAGAAAATGGGAGACTGAGCAGGGAGCACTGAGTAGGAAGCAGAAGGATGAGCAGTAGATTGGACAGAGGAAAGGGATCAAAGTGGCACTTGGAGAGGATGTAGGGCTAATTTGTGGCACACTTGCCAAAAGTTTGCCCCTTGTGACGTAGGTGCACCATTGCAAACCTCCAGGGCTCATATCTTAGTTCCTTGCTCCAACTAGCTATTTTTACCTGTGCAAAATGAATACAAAATATGAACTATTTTTGCAGCTATGAAGAGTGCAAGAAATAGTTTTTTTCCTTGTTCTTGTTTTTTAAATATCTGTAAAGTTTTAAAAAGCAGAAAAGACAATGGAGTTTTATCAGAATTTCTTAAATGCTATTGGTTGTTTAAAATTTCTACCTGGGCTAAGGACATACTGGAGAACTTCATTAAAAAAATATTTTTACCTGAAAATAAAAGGTTTTGCATGAAAATACCTTCAAACTTATAACCCAAGTGTCACAATAAGAATGTATTTATTTTTAAAGAAAAAAAATATAAAATGTTTACTGAGCAATTTTTTTCTTCTGCTAATTCATTGGTTTCTGTTTCTGGACAAAACAGCTTTTTCCAGTGGCAGTTCTTTGTTTTGTTTCTGCAGGTCAGATGTTGTCTCTTGCTCTTACAGTGAATAGTAACTTGTGCATAGGACAGTAGCTTTGAGTGGAACTGCTTGTGGAATCTGGTGTCACTCGCTGGGAATAACCAAATCTGACCCTGAGCTAGGAGTCTATGGATGGCAAACATACTAGCCCTGAGCTCTATCTGCCCATACCAGTATTAATAGAGAATTGTTCCACTTAGGTCTTGAACTTGGTCTGATTATCATTAATATTATGGCCCCTTCACATTTCTCTTGTCAGGTTAAAGGAGCCTTAAATTAAACATGGTTGTAATTTATACCCTCTCTAGGACCCTTTTTATACTGGTGGAATGATGTAAAAAGGAGTGGAAATGAAAATCAGGCTCAGCAGAATCAGACCAGGGTAAAACTGGCCAAAGCAAGAGAAATATCAGTCTTGGGGTATGTGGACAAGACGGTATCAAAGAGATGATGAAGGCGACAAAGTGCGAAAGACACCTTTTGTGGTATCTAATATTCAGGCAGTCCATTTAATGATACCGCTCTTCCCAGTTCAGGACAAAGAGTTTTCACATGCATATAAACAGGGGAAAAAAATTGCAGAAACCTTGTTTTGGCTAGGGGTGACATGTAACATTTCTGACAGCATCCCAAACCATGCATCTGTGTAGGTTATGTGCAATATATCACACTTCGTGTTTTAAAAAAATTTACTGCTGGCTTTTGTATGTGCAGTGACAAGTGTTCTAAAGGTCAGAAAAGCTTCCTTAACAAATTTGATAAGATGGTGCAGTGAGCTGTAACAACATAAAGTCCTGGGGGTCGTAGACCAGACTAGAAGAAATAATTATGCATGGTAATGGGTAATTACGGATAATGGCCTTTTTTGGGGGTGGCAGAAAATACACAGCCCCACAGCCTTGCCTGGAATGAACATTGTCTAGCACATTAACTTTATAGCAAGCTAAAAGTTCAGCACTGGAACAGAAGATAATTCCTAACTTATAAGGGAAATACAGTACATATATTATTCTCAGAGGCAAAGTAAATGTGAGGGATTTCTCCCTTCTCCCTTCTCCCTCTGTGAGTCAAAAGAACACTGATGTGTTGGCAGAAAGTAGTTGATGGTGCCAGCTTAGTTTGACATCTAAAATAGCTCTGTCATGATTGTCTGGTGGGAGAAACATATTGTTCCAGCATTCCTGATTATTACTTTAGGGAGTGACTTAACACCAGGCTCATTCAAGGCCACTATCTGACCTCAAAACCAGCCATGAATTGAACTAATGCAGCGCAAGCTTAGCTTAGCATTGCTAAACTACTTATAGGCGCATGAGGATGCATTTAGCTGAGCAGGGGCAAAATTGTCATGTGCAGATCAAAGGCTCTTATGGGGTCTGAAAACAAGTATTTACAGAGTGGTAATGGTTGCTACCTGGCTCCTTCCTTTTAGTAGGGGTTGCTTGCTGTAAGTGCTACCATCACGGGGATGAATACAATCGCTTTTAATCACAAGAAATGTGAAAATGGAAAGTAGTATAGAGGCCAGAGCTTATACTCTAGAAAGTAGGAAGTAGAGGACAAGTTCCTACTTCTGAGATGGATGTTTTCTTTGCTACCCTAAGAGGTATGTGTGAGTGACAGAGAGAGGGAGAGCACGAGTGAGTGCATGAGCACATAAAACCTATGTTAATAGCAATGAAGATACAATCATAAATAAGCAAGTCAATAAATAAAAGTAAAGTTCTCTAAATAACTGTTTATGTGGTGTGTACATTTATTGGATCCCATTGGAATAAGATCTGTATCAGCAAATTGGACCCATTGTATGTTAAGATGTATATTTGGCATTTAACAGTACAATTAGTAATTAGAAATATTTCATATGTGCAGTGAGCATGGTACAATGGGGACTTGAACTTTTGCATTTCTTGGAGTTTTTACTTTATAAAATTACATCATTAAGACCATGATGTGATGTATTTCTGTAGTTTCCCTATTTTTGTTCTTTTCCAGAAAATAAGGAAAACAGTGATTTAAATGCTGACTTGTGCTTATTTCAGTGAATACACCCATGACTGCAAACTGGTAAAAGTTAGCAGCTCTGCTGGTTGTATTGGCAAATCCTGGGGCTGTTACCCAGGCTAGATTTCTTGGGTTTAAATAGACCTATTTCGTCTAGAGAACTTTAAGGAATGGGTTGGTTCCACATCTGGTGTAAATTGGCGTAGTTCTGTGGAAGTGGATGGTCTTACACGGATTTACACCGAAAATCTGTTCCACTTTATTTAAGCATGTAGCTAGGTAGGTGCTGAGGGCTCTTGGCCTCTCATAGGGAATTGACTATATAGGAGCCTTATGTGTGGCTTATCCTGGAGTCTTGCTCTCTTAAAAACAAAAAAATCCCAACTCCCTTGAAATGAATTACTGGTTAACTACTATTAATATGCTATAGAGCTGAGGAGCCGTGTACAACACTGGAAGATCAATACTGGTATTTATCATGCAGTGTATTGATCTCCCATGAAGGAGTGAGTCATATTTCACACTGTGTACATTAGTGCAAAAAAGTAGCAGCGATTCTGCAGAAGAATTGCCAAACTGGAGAGAGTGAGCTTCCTGATCCAATACTGCCTATGAGCATGTGAAGTGATGAAGTCATTTTGCTGAGCCTAGGTGTTAGGAGGGGGTCAGTGGACCACTGCACAGCAAGCTCAACTTGGTGGCTGGAAGGTTGCTGGGGATGTGGGGAGGAAGACTTGCAGCCCTTGGCTATTTCTGCTCCCCCCTTGTAAGCGCTCCCCCACTTGTGAGGGGATTTACTAAGCATAAATCCATTGCTCATGATTGTATGGCCACATTAAAGCACACAATTCCCAAAGATGCTTATGTTTGGGGCAAGGTTGTGCCTGTTGCTGCACAAGTATGCAGAGCTTGGGACAAGGTATCTGGAGTCTTTCCTGGATCCCACATTTAAGGGCCTGGGGACAATCAAGAATAATACCAGCCTGCCACTTGTAGCAGCCTTAGTCTTCCCTGAGGGGGTAGGGTAGTGCAGAGTTGTGAGCACGTTACCTACAGTCAAAAGACGTAGCAGCTTGGAGTGTTATTCCTACCTAGACCTCCCATGGGAGTGAAGAACCCAGTCCTCCCCATTAAGGTACCTGGGTCACCTCATTTCTTACTGAAACGCAGTCTGGAATGAGAAAGCAGCAGCTAATCTGTGCCACCAGCATTAGACACTTGTGTAGGGGTTGTATTTGGGGGAGGGAATGAAAAATAGCTTATTAAATTAAACCTGTAGAGTCATTTTATTGGGTCAATTAGTAAATACCAGATTGCAAGGGTACTGGTCAGGGTCTTGAGATGAATGTCTTTTCTTAAATAAATTAAACACCTCTTTAATAGCCAAGACTAGGCAAGGACTCAGTTTTATGTCTGATGTGGAAGACTGCTCCTAACCACTATAGCGCATGTATCTTCCTACTGGAACAAAAGGGAACCTGTCAGCAGCCAGCTGCACCCCCAGCAGCACTTTGCTTTTCCTTGAAGGTCTTTCATTTAGCTACAGACTGAACCTGACCCACTTACAACTTTGAGAGCTCAGATTTAAATACCCGGAAGTCTTGACTTTGAGAACAGAAATGGTTTTCTGTTAAAGACTAGTACTAGTCTTTGTTTCAAGAGATTGAAAAAAAAAAAGAGGGCCTCATCTCTTATCCCTGTGTACAATTCTGACAGTCCAAACAGTCTCAGAAGAGCTGCAGTGGACTGAGGAAGAATTCCTCGGGGACACTGAAGAGCCAAGAAAAGTGTCTCCGTGGAAGCCTGCTTTGTGTAGGGTGCTTGCAAGAAGCAGAGTATGTTTCTGACCAGCATTTAGAGCCCCCCACTCTCCTCCCTCCGCCCCCCCCCCCCCCCCGCTGCTATGAGTCGGAGTAACCCCTGATGCTGCTCCAACTTTACCCAAGATGTTTTTCATACGCATCTTCCATGTTGTATGTCTTGTGAGATGAAGCTTAGATTCATTTTCCTCCAGCCCAGATTGTTGGAGGGAAAGCCAGTCACTATGTGCAATAGCAATAAAAACTCATGTGCTTTTAATTCACGGTGAAGGACTGAGATGCAGCTGGTGACAGTTCTCATCTACTCTTTAAATTACATTATCAGTCCATGTTCTCATGGGCTAAAACTGGGTAGATCCATGAGGCCTTTTCCACGTTATTTCATGTGGAAAGACCATTTGGATCTGATCCAAAACCCTGTTAGTCAGTGGGATTCATAGTATGGGAGTAGCTGTGACATTTTTCCCTTTTGTTCTGTATCTCCTACTTTTTTGGTGTGTTGTTGGAGCACTTTCCAATGCTCTTGGGTATAAAAGGAAAAAATAACAGGCTGTCAGTGGTTTGGGATTTATGTATGTGGATGAATGAGCAGGTGAGGATTCTGTTGAGCTCATAGGATTATACAGTGGAGAAAGTTGGGAGGCCACAGAGGGTCAGACTACTGGATTCACAACAGGACCCATGAGACTGGCAGGGACTACAGCACAACTAGACAGAGGAAGAAAATGTGAGCAAGTCAACCTCTTAACTCATTCAGTGCTAAATGATGTTTGCCCCAGCACAGATATACTATAGAGGGGGGAGAAGAGGCAGCTGATTTGCTCCTGTCTGCGTAAGAGAGGGCACTAGTATTGCCCCCAACACTGAAAACACAAAAGAGGGTTGTCTGAATGATCTGGGGCATGACTCTGGTGGCTCTTTCCTTCCCCACCTTCAGTAGTGTGTTTTTATTGAGAGGCCAAAGCCTTGGTACATCCATGTGGGATGGAGAGATGTTTTTATGTCCATTTTGCCAACAAGAAACTGAAAGATGCTAAATGACTTGACCAGCTTCAGCCAGGCCCTGCCTACCTTGGGGAATGTTTAGAAAATGTCCCTACAGTTATGAATACAGCCTCAGCAGTATTGACAGCCCTAGTACAGAGAGGCCACTCGTCAACACTGGTACTGCTAGCACCATGTCATGTAGATCTCAGAGCACATCAAATCAATTGCAGGTTAAGAGCAGCAGCATTTATCCTAACGTTGTTGGTGTCATGGAAGCCTAAATGGTATTGGTGACAGGAGGAAAGCTTTAGAAAAGGTTCTTAGTGTAGAGCAAGAAAAGCAGTAAGCTAGGAATTAGAACTAAGTGACAGTTATAAAGTATCTGTGTCTCTGATGAAACAGGGGTATAGGTTGTAGCCCTGTTGGTCTAAGGACAAAGGCAGACAGTGTTCTTTGGGAAAATCTGGTATCTTTTATTAAACCAACTCGAATAGTTGGAAGAATTCTTTGCAAGCTTTCGGGTACAAATACCTTTTGTCAGGCTGAAGGTATTTGTACCCGAAAGCTCGCAAAGAAGAATTTTTCCAACTATTTGAGTTGGTCTAATAAAAGATATCAGATTTACCCAAAGAACCTTGTCTGATGAAACAGACCGTTCTTTAGTTCACGGACATATACATGTGCCTAAGGCAGTGGTTCTCAACCTTTTTTATACTGTGGACTGGCACAGGAGCGGGATGGGGTACATGGAGCTGGCTGCCTCCCTCCTGGGGCTGCCCTGCCACCCAGCTTTAACCCCGCATGTGACTGCCAGTGGCAGAAGCCACTTGCCCAGGTTGACAGATGGGGGGGTCCGAGCGGGGGACTCGTGCCATGACCTGGCAGCCAACCCTTCCGGGCTGTGGCTCAGTGCTTGGGAACCTTTGACCTAAGGTATAAATGTACCTTACAAAGTTAGAGCACTATTTCCTGTGCTCTTGTATGAGTGCCTCTAATCCCACATGATTCTGTACTAGAGGTGCATTGACGCATCGGATTGGCACTGACAAAGAATATTGAGTATTTCAAAAATCGACCTGATGTGGCTGATAATTTGGCCAATAAATGCCCATGCGTATGTGCAGCCACAGTGCAGCACACAGGTGGTGAGGAGCAAGCCTGGCAGCGTGGAGAGCTGTGTGCAGCTGATAAGTCTGTTGTGGTGAAAGGGGATGGGGAGGGAACAGGTGTGGGATCAACACCCTCTGCGGTGAGGGAGGGAGTGTGGCTGGGCCTCGGGTAGGCACTGCTGGGTGGGGTGGGTGCAGGATGAAGCCATGGCTTGTCCAGGGGGTGTGGGTTGTGGGGTGGCTCCCACTGCTGCTCCCACTGCTCATCGAGGAAGCCATATGCCCCTGGATCTGCGCGGGGTGGTTTGGGCAGACTGCAGGTGCAGGCTGCGGCCAGGGGCTATGCTGTGCTGTGCTCAGGGCGGGTAGCATCAACACTGGGAGGGGGCTATGGAGGGGCTACAGCTAAAGTTTGGGCTGACTGCAGCCCCCACTGTAGCCCCACTCCTATCACTACTGCTGCCTGCCCTGAGCAGTGCTGTAGCCTTCCCGGCCCACCCAGTGCAGGTCTGGGGGTGCACATGCCCTCATCCCCCGTGCCCTTCCGGACAAGTGGTGGGAGTCGCCTGTGCACCCCGGATAAGCTGCGGCTCTGTCCCACACCAGCCCATCCCAGCTGTGCAGCGCCTACCCTAGCCCCAACCCCACTCCTTCCCTAACCACAGGGGATGTTGATCTGCCTCCCCATGCCCCTTCCCTCCCCTTTCACCACAATAGACTTACCAGCTCCATGCAGCTGTATTGAAAATCGGATCAATATCGATTGATATGCCTCCCTTAAAATCGGCTGTTGGTATCAGCCCCCAAAATCTCTAGTGGTGCACCCCTATTCTGTACTGATTATGCTAGAGGGGAGCACCCAGGACCAAGCTGGAGAACACAGCCGGGGATTCTCTGAATCAGTGAAATCATGGACACTCTTCCTACAGTGCTGTGGAAACTGATGTGAAGGAGCTGCATTCAGATGACTGGCTGAGAGCAATGTGGTTGAATGTTGGGTGTCTTTCAACAGGACAGGTATTGATAACTTGATGAAAACAGGCTTCAAATCCCACCAAAAATTGGGATGTGGGATGGGATGCCACCCTTAGCCAAGTTTTTGTACCCTCACTATTGTGACAGCACGCTCATGCTACATGTTGTTTTACAGCATGCATATGGAGTGCTCTGTCACTTGCAGGTGACCAGGCTCAAAAGGGAAAGGAAAGAGAACAAAGTCAACTGAAGTCAGGGTCTCTGTGTTTCTAGGGGTTAAGTAAGACTTGAAGCGCAATAATAATGTTCTTTTTAAAAATAATGGTTCAGATCCTTGACAGAAGAGATCAGAAAGCATCTGGTTCATTAGCTTAAACTTTTGGTCCTTTTAGTTTTGGCCAGTAGAGTAGCAAGAGAATTTGTTTATACGAATATATCCGAGCAAGCACAGTCTCCCTTCAGTTTGCACCTCTTCCTATTTTTCAACCCCTGTCAAGGCAGCAGAGGGCGAAACACCTTACTGAAAAGTAACATTCTTTATAGAGCCTCCTGTTTCATAACTGGTGGGGTTTTTCTTTCTTTTCAGAGGGACGGATGCTTATTCAGGATGTTCCTTCCATCACCAGCAGAGGGCATCTGGAGAGCACATCTGACTTGGTCGTGGACTCCACCTACTACAGCAGTTTCTATCAGCCATCCCTGTATCCTTACTACAACAACCTGTACAACTACTCCCAATACCAGATGGCTGTGGCCAGTGAATCTTCCTCAAGTGAGATGGGGGGTTCATTAGTAGGCTCACCTGTGAAAAACAGCCTACGAAGCCTACCCGCCACATATATGTCAAGCCAGTCAGGAAACCAGTGGCAGGTATGGTATAACAAGTGTTGTTGGGGTGTGGGATACAGGGTGCTGGGGTCCATGGGCCTGGCCGTGGCCTCTTGCACTGCAGTGAAGCTCCATGGGTCTTAGTGGATTTACTCCCACTTCACAGCAGCATGAGATCAGAACCAAACTCTAGATGTGGTATAAGGTTAGATGCAAAACATTGGAAGGTTTGATGGAAACTAAAACAGCCTGAAACCCATGTGACAAGCTGTAGAAAATATAATGGAAAGAATGACTTCTCTTTGTTTCTGAGGTTTTCTTAATAATAAAATATAATTTCAATGGGATATTTTGCAAGTGTAACACCACTGTCATTGCCAGCAGGTGAGCTGAGGATGATATTTCTGAAAGGCTGTGTTCTCTGGAATCCCTTTTCATTTCCCCTTCCAAGGAAATGAATAATAATCACTTAGAATTCCTCTTAAGAGCCAAGATGGAAACAACTTGGCCTTCTAATACCTTGTGCCAGTGCCTCTCCGTGGTTGCCTGGGAAGGGTTCCTTAAGCACATCCCTCTGTGTGAATGCTGCCTATGCATGGGACTTGAATTTGAGTCCTCCAAGTGAGACTGAGCTTGCAAAGCCAGCACAGAAAACTTTTTAAAGCTCTGCAGATGTCTGTTATGTGTAACATGAAGCTCTTTATTATCATCCTTTATCCACAAATATACATCCCTGCACATTCAAAGGGTAAAACTGGGGAGGTCCCTGGGGAAACTTGTTTACTGTTGTAAAGTTTCAAAGGTCAGTTATCTTGTCATGTTCAAGTAATGGAGCAGCAGACAAGGATGCTTAGATGTTAGTCACAAAGAACAAAGTTGGGTGATTTTTTTAGCCTCTATACTGAAATGCCTCACCGGTGAGCCCATATCACCCCGTTTGTAGCTGGCCTTCCCTTTCATGATGGCTCTGGCAGACTGTGATGATGTTCTGTTTGCAGCTGAACTTATTGGTGCTGCCTTGTGTGATGTTCTAGGATTGTTCTTTTGGAACTAGTATTGCAAGAGTGATAGCAAAGTGGCCTGTCAAAAGAGAGGCTTGACTCTATGGTAGCTTTTCTTAGAGGAGGGCGTTGAGATGTTCCAGGGTGGCTAGGCAGAGCTTAGTTCTTGTAGTTCCTTCTTGCCTAGCTATAGTGAGATTGATTTTTACTCCTGGATATCATTTGACCACTCCTCTTTCCTCTTCTGAGAGATTCCTTCAGCCGTACACAAAAGCACCATAAATTTACCTGCAGATTGGATGGTTATATGCACTCTGGTAACTTGGTGCCTAAATAACCATTTGTATGTGATTAGCATGTACACTGTTGTGGCAGCCACAAAGCATGAAACTGGGCGTCACCCGTTATCAGACACTTAAAAAAACCCAAAAACATTTATTTGCATTTCTGAATTAGATGAGCTCTAATTGCAGCACACGTTTCCCTTTCCTTCCCAGAATCCCCTGGTTTGGAGAAGGAGCAAGCATTAGTTTAGCTGAGACAGGTTGCTGGCAAGCAAGAAAATCTACAAGAGTAAGAGGCTTCTCTGGTCATGGGAACAGAAACCAAGGCTAGGGAGTCCATTACTTATCTAGCCAGAATACTCCCCCCCTTAGGTTGTATATTTGCCAGTCGTTTAGGAAGTGGTCTCCGTACAACTGATTGTTGGCAGCTGCATTCCTTGATACAAGGATAACAGTTTTTCAGTAATTAGGGAAATCATTGATGAGTCCTTGGATGAGTGAGGCAGCTGGTCTGAGACCTGCATGTTCGACTGCAGACATGGCAAATAGCTCTATAGTTTCGTAGTTGGTAAGGTCAGAAGGGACCTAAGCAGGTCATCAAGTCCGACGCCCTGCCATGGGCAGGAAAGGATGCTGGGGTCAAATGACCCCGGCTAGGTGATTATCCAGCCTCCTTTTGAAGACCCCCAGGGTAGGGGCGAGCACCACTTCCCTAGGAAGTTGGTTCCAGATCCTAGCTTCCCTGAATGAAGTAGTGCCTCCTGATGTCTATCCTGAACCTACTCTCAGTCATCTTATGGCCGTTATTCCTTGTAACTCCTGGTAGTGCTTGGGGGAACAGGGACTCTCCCATTGCCTGCTGGTCCCCCTTGGCAAGTTTATAGGTGGCCACCAGATCCCCTCTCAGGCTTCTTTTGTGGAGGCTGAACACGTTCAGGTCCCGTAGTCTCTCCTCATAGGGCCTGCCCTGCTGCCCCCTGATCATGTGAGTGGCCTTCCTCTGGACCCTCTCAATGCTATCCACATCCCTCCTGAAGTGTGGCGCCTAGAACTGGATGCAGTACTGCAACTGCGGCCTGACCAATGTCACATAGAGGGGGAGGATCACCTCCTTGGACCTGCTCATGATGCATCTATGGATGCATGACAAGGTGCGGTTAGCTTTCCTGACTGCGTCCCCACATTGGCGTCCCATGTTCATCTTGGAATCAACAGTGATACCAAGATCCTTTTCTGCCTCTGTGCTGACGAGAAGGGAGTTCCCCAGCCTGTAGGTATGCTGCTGGTTCTTCCTCGCCAGGTGCAATACCTTACACTTATCCGTATTGAAAACCATCCTATTCTCATCCGCCCACATCTGTAACCTGTCCAGATCTAGTTGTAGCCTGTCCTTCTCTTCTAGCTTGCTCACTTCTCCCCACATCTTAGTGTCATCTGCGAACGTGAACAAGGTGCTTTTCACCCCCTCATCCAAGTCGCCGATGAGGATATTAAACAGTGCGGGCCCGAGGACCGAGCCTTGGGGAACCCCGCTGCCCACGTCCCTCCAGGTTGAAAATGACCCATCCACCACCACTCTGGGTGCAGCCCTCCAGCCAATTTGTGACCCACCTGACTGTAGGCATCGACACCACAGTTGCCTAATTTATTAGTGAAAATGGGGTGAGACACAGCTCTAGACGGAAGGAGTAGATCCTGATGATGTCAGGTCACAGCTCTTTCCTTTTGTCTCTCTTATCTATCCACCTCCATAGTGAGGAGAGTTTGAAGTGATCAATGCCTTGTAAATCTTGGTGCCATTGGGGATGATTCAGTACTTGAGTCTCCTGGGTATTAATGTTAATATCACATTTCTTAGATTTGCCTTCAGGTTGCCCTTAAATCTCTTATTTTGCTCACAGTGGTAACCGTTGGTGAGTTGGAAGTTTAGGACCTATTTTGGGAGCTGGTTGTTAGACATCCTTTTTTCATAACCCGCCCAATGGAGCTGGTGCTGTATAAACAAGGCGTCAGTGCTGGTGGTGCTTGCTTGAGTCAGAAAGCTGGCATTCATTCTTCTGTTCTTCCAGTTGATCTGGATGATTTTTCGAAGACGTTGCTAATGGCAACATCCCAAAGCTTTCAGTTGTTTCCAATATCTCGTCCAAATGTCACACTCATACACCAGTGTAGGGATGACGATAGCCGGATAGACAAGACATTTGGTTTGGGTACTGATGTCATGACCCAGTGCCAGGATTTGGGGGATTTCCAAAACAGCCCTGGGAGACTTTATCTGGTGTTGACTATTGTTGTCTATATTTACTTTATGGGAAAGGTGGCTACTCATATAGGGAAAATGTTCAACATTTTCCTAGGATTACCCTCTCCTAATATGTGGAAGAGCAGCTAGTTGGTTTGGGGTGGTTTGGTAAAGAATCTCGGTTTTCGTGAACTTGGCAATGAGTCCAAGCATTTCATAGGCTTCACAGAAGCAATCCAGAATGACCTATTATTCTTCTGAGTGGGCACACATGACATCAGTGCATTGAAGGTCAGTAATGGAGATATCTTGGATTTGGAACATAACTGGTTGATGTTAGAGATTCCCATCCATATGATAATGGATGCTGATTCCAGATGGAAGTCTGTCAGCAACAAGATGCAAAATAACTAATATAGATGGAAAAGAGTGACAATGCAGCCACACCCATTATGGCTACTTATGCCTTCAGTTATGTATCTCCTTCTAGCTAAACTTAGTGGCATAAATACTTCAGTAAAATGAGGAACGCAGGTCTCCTTTTAAAACCCTCTAAAAGAGGTAAGTAAAATTCTATCAAAGATTCTTTTCTTAAGGGGAAAGACAGCTGGTGGAGGCAAACCCTGTTTTCACCTGTGATAACTCCTGCTATATCAAATACTGTCCTTCCCTCCTGGTGTCAAGATCTAACTGACATGACAACTTCCTTCAGACAATAGAGTGAATTGCTCCTTCCTTTTACATGCACATGAAATTTGGAGTTCTGCCTTTCACCCCAATTGGCCATTAAAGCTGGATTTCAGAGTACTGAACCCTTCTGTAGGTCTGGAAAGAGCAGGAGTCAAGACTGGGATCTGAATTTGGATTTTGCTCATGACAGTGCAGTGCAGGGAACATTTTGCTGGGTTTAATTTTGTTTGCTCCTTGTTTGGTGAACCTGACATAACACAGGGCAGTTATCAGCAGCTCCAGCCAGAAATGATACCTATGAAAACATAGTAGAAACTGCAGTGAATGAGCTGACATTATGCATTAAGGGTTGGCCTACAAGTTAGCATGAAGAGCTAGATGAAAGATATACACTGTGTAGGGGTGACATTACTTAAGTATGTCATACATTGTAAATTTGAATGTAGATTATTTCTAAACACATGGCCTATCCTAGGAGGAGCTTTGGCTCTTTGTGAAGTTACACAGTTATATCCAGTTTGATTTGCAGCACTCCACTTCTGCCTTTTTAGGTCCTGAAAAGGGTTTAATTTCCAGTGATTTCAATGGGAGACACAGGACTACAGTGAAATAACAGGCCTGCATACTGCCTGTTGTGGCGTGCCCTTGGAATACTTAAATCACAATGTATGGCCATCAAGCCAGATTCTTAAGTGGTGGAGATTTAGCATTGCTCCATTTAGATCAGTGGGGATATAACAATTTACATCAACTAAGTTCTGACCACTCATATTTCTGGCCACAGGGACAGATTGGGAATCCATTTGGAATCCACCAGCACTCTTCTGGTCAGAAATCAATGCTAAGTAATTTGAGACATTATCTTTTCTATCCTGCAGTGACAACTCATGAGTCTTAAATGACAGTGTTAATAAGAATGACACAAAAACTGAACTTTGCCTTTTGCATTGCTTGAATAAAAGGCCAGCTCAGGTGTTCTGTTTTTCACAGTAGCTGAACTGCAGGAAGGATTGCTCTTGTTGGAAGAGTAATAAATCATATGGTTGACATACAAATGACATAGTATCCACTGAGCAAATAATCATAAGAGTTTTATAGATAGTGGGAGAGATACTAACACTTTATGGTTCTGGGTGCAGCGACAGTCATGCAGACAGTCATTGAAAGCCGTGTATGGCACTATCATAGGCTGAAAGTAAGGTAGAATTAGGTCACAACTGGAGTATGGGTTTGAGCACTGCAAACCTGTAACAAGACCCAGTGAGAGGAAAATAGAAAAATAGGCCGGGGCCACATGATCAGGGGCATGTTTTTGCAACAGCTCAAACAGTAGCAGCACAAATTTGTACCAGTACTTTGTGCTGCAGTGCATGCCCCTGTCTGCGTGCTTTGCTGCAGTGGGGCTGGCTGGGGCACAGGGAGCCTCAGCAGGGGCTAGCCGGCAGGCAGCTCTGGTGCTGAGGCACCCTGTGCCTTGGCCAGTTGGGGAGCAGCATGAAGAGACAGGGGAGCAGGCAGCCTTAGGCAGCCTGCTCCCCTGTCTCGCGCTGCAGAGTCCCTGTGCTGAGGTACCCTGTGCCCCAGCTAGCTGCTACCTGGCTGCCTGGGAACCAGGCATTTATCCCTCTGCATTTATGCCGGTGCGCACCACTTTGGCATAGTTTCCACTGCTTTTTTCAGGTGGGTTTTTGGCTACCAGGAAATCCCGGTAACAAATTTTGCTCTGGTGCTGCAAATTAGCAGTGCGAGGCATGGATTAATGTGCAACTTGTGAGGTTTGTGATGCAAAGAGGTTTGTGGCATCACAAAACACACATGCTTGCAAATCTACATTGAACCATACTGTGCTGAGGAAGAGAAAGGAGAATGGGGCTGCAGTGTCAAAAAGTTTGCAACTAAAAGTTAAAGGACAGTGTCAAAGTAAGGTTTGAAAGGAGGAGGTGATAAGGCATTGCCTACATGTAGGTTTGCAGTTACAGAAAGACTGGTAGACCAAGACTGGCAATTGGCCTACCAGAGAGATAGCTATCCTAGCAAGATAACAATTTTGCTGATAAAACTTTATCTACTTTAGGGATTCTGCTGGCCTAGTTATATCTATTAGGACTACGATTTTTTTTTTTTTTAATTTCACATTCCTAAGCAACAGATCTAGGCTGGTAGGACTTCCTTAGGCATCATCTACATACAGATTTTGTATTACAGTGGCTCTCTTGGTTTGTGATGGGATTTTCTTTATCAGAATAGTAGCATCACAACTCCTTGTGTAGACACTGTTACACTGGCATAGAGAAGCCTTTGGTTTGATCTTCTGGGATAGCTGTGCTTGTTGGAGAGCATAAAGAGATTTTTTTTGCCAACATATATTGGCAAAAGCCTAAACATAGAATCATAGAAAGTTAGGGTTGGAAAGGACCTCAGGAGGTCATCTAGTCCAACCCCCTGCTCAAATTAGGACCTTCCCTAACTATATCAACACAGCCAGGGCTTTGTCTAGCCCGATCTTAAAAACCTCCAAGGATGGTGATTTCACAGTGCTTTACTACCCTTCTGGCGAGAAAGTATTTCCTGATATCTAACCTAAACTTCTGTTGCAGCAATTTGATTCTTTTGCTCCTTGTTCTGTCATCTGCCAACACTGAGAACAGTCTAGCTCCATCCCCTTTCAAACCTCCCTTCAGGTAGTTGAAGGCTGTTATAAAATCCCTCTTCAGTCTTGTCTTCTCTAAACTAAATAAGCCCAGTTTCCTCAGCCTCTCAAGTCATGTGTCCCAGCCCCCTAACCATTTTTGTTTCCCTTCACTGGACTCTCTCTAATTTGTCCACATCCTTTCAGTAGTGTGGGGCCCAAAACTGGACACCATACTCCAGATGTAACCTTACCAGTGCAGAATAGAGGGGAATAATTACTTCCCTCAATCTGCTGGCAATGCTCCTACTAATGCAGCCCAGTATGCAGTTAGCTTTCTTCAAAAGAAGGGCACACTGTTGGCTCATATTCTTCTTATTGTTCACTGTAACCCCTGCCTCCTTTTCTACAGAGCTTCTGCTTAGCCGTTCAGTTTCAAGTCTATACCAGTGCATGGGATTGTTCCATCCTAAGTGTAGGACTTCACACTTGTCCTGAGATTTCTTTGGTCCAATCCTCCAGTTTGCCTCAGTCATTCTGAATCCTAGCCCTCCCTTCCAGCGAATCTGCTAGTTTACCCAGTTTGGTGTAGTGTGCAAACTTGCTGAGGGTGTACTCCATCCCATCTTCTAGATCATTGATGAACATATTAAAAAGAACCAGCCCCAGGACTGACCCCTAGAGCACTCCACTTGATACCAGCTGCCACCTAGACATTGAGACATTGATTACTACCCTATGAGCCTGACAATCCAGCCAATTTTGTATCCACCCTACAGTCCATTCATTCAACCTGTACTTCCTTAGCATGCTTGTGAAAATGTTGTGGGGAAACATCCAAAGCCTTGCTGAAGTCAAGGTATATCATATCCACTGATTTCCTTACATTCACAGAACTAGTCATCTCATTGTAGAAGGAAATCAGGCTGGTAAGGCATGACTTGTCCCTAGTGAATCCAAGCTGACTTCCTAATCGCCTTCTATAGGTGCTTAGCAATGGACTTCTTGAGGACCTGCTCCATGATTTTTCCAGGGACTGAGGTGAGGTTGCTTAGTCTGTAGTTCCCTAGATCCCCTCCTTCCTTTTCTTAAAGATGCCCTTTTCCTGATCACTATGAATTTTCAAAGACAAGGGGCAGAGGCTCTGCAATCACATCAGCCAGCTGCCTCAGCACCCTTGGGTGTATTGCATCCGGCCCCACAGACTTGTTCAGCTTTTCTAAATAGTCCCTAACCTGTTCTTTTACCACTGTCAGCTGCTCACCTCTTCCCTAAACTGCTGCCAAGCAGTAGTCTGGGAGCTGACCTTGCCAATGAAGACTGAGGTAAAAGAAGGCATTGAGTAGTTCAGCCTTTTTCACATCATCTATCAAGAGGTTTCTCCCCCATTCAGTAAAGGACCCACACTTCCCCTGATCTTTCTCTTGTTGCTGACAAACTTGTAGAAATCCTTCTTGTTACCCTTCATGTCCCTTGCTAGCTGCAACTCCAGTTGCACTTAGGCCTTCCTGCTTTCATCCCTGTATACTCAGCAAGTACTCCTATACTCCTCTTTAGTAGTTTGTCTAAGTTTCCACTTCTTGTAAGCTTCCTTTTTGTGTTGTAGCTCACTGAAGAGTTTCCTGCTAAGCCAATATGGTATATTTGCTAGTCTTCCTGCAAATTGGGACTTTTTCCCCCTGCAGTCTAACTAATGTTTTTGTAAAGTATAACCAGCTCTCCTGGACTCCTTTCCACTTCAGACTGCCCTCCCAGGGAATCCTGCCCATCAGTTCCTTGAGCAAGTTGAAGTCTGCTTTTCTGAAGTCCAGGGTCCTTACTCAGCTGTTCTCCTTCCTTCCTTTCTTTTCTCTGAAGTAAATCATCTCAGTCACCGCTGTCCAAGTTGCCATCCACTTCTGTGTTCCCTACCAATTCTTCCCTGTCTGTGATCAGTGGATCAGGAAGAGCATGGCCCCTAGCTGCCTCTCCAACACTTGCACCAGGAAGTCATCCCCATCACTCTCCAAAAACTTCCTAGATTGCTTACACATTGCTGTGCTGCCCTCCCAGCAGATGTCAGGATGATTGAAGTCCCCCATGAGAGCCAGGACCTGTGATCTGGAAAGTTGCGTTAGCTGTTTAAAGAAAGCCTCATCCTCCTGGTCTGGTGGTCTATAGCAGACACCCACCATGGCATCCCCCTTGTTGCTCTCCCCTCTGACCCTAACCCAGAGTCTTTCAACAGGCCTATCTCCAGTTTCATACTGTACCTCTGAGCAGTCATATAACTCTTTTACATAAAGAGCAACTCTTTTTCTCCCCTTCCCGTCCTTCTTGAATAGTTTATTATAGTGCCATCCATGACAGCACTCCAGTCATGCAAGCTAGGTAAATGCTCTCTTGTCAGCCTAGCTTAATTTGGTCAGGGAACTAGCATAAGCTGTATCAGCCAAAGAAGTCCTTTGTGATATAAGCCGCATCTTCACTGGGAAGGTTTGCTAGCATAGCTGTACCTTCAAACCTGTGAAGTGCAGACAAAGCCCAATACCAATATAGCCTGCACAGTGCTTCTGACTATACCAGTACACTTAAAGTTGTACAAATTTTGCATGGAGATTAGACCTTGTGGTAGAGCTGTCTGCTATTTTGAAGAGAAGAATGACTTAAAGGAGCAGGGAAAAGAGATTGGGGAGGGAAATGTGAATGTGTGTGTGTGTGTGTGTGGGATGAGATGGAGATTAATGCACCATTGAACTTTGGCAAATAAACTGAATCACTGCATCTTTCATGTAGATTAATGTCAGATTTCATTAGTCTTTGTGCAGGGGCTCATGGACTCGAATAGATTCATATGGAGGAAAGTTTTGCAAGATTTCTCTGGAGGTTTCATTTGCTTCTGTGTAATTACTCAGGAGGCTGTATCCATCAGAAAGTGATGAGCTTAATGAAGATGGTAGTATTTAAGTAGCTTTATCTAAGATGCTCTCAGTCACTCGGTTTCTGGTGTTTGGACCAATTTAAGGCAGATGGTTAAATAAGAATTGATACTTAGTGTTACTTATTATTTAAGAAAAAAGAATGGACAAGTGTGGGTGCAGAAGGGAAGTGGAAGAAATAAACAAACAGGTTTGATGGTTATTATATATCTCCTTTCATTCTGTTTCTGCACTTAGCATCTAAGACCTCCCTTGAGAAAGTGCTAGTAATGTTCATTACAACATAAATTTATGTATATTATATCCAATTAACAGTTAAATGAGTTCAGTAGCTTTGGCAGTGCAAGTCAGGACATGTTAATGTATAATGGAAGTTGGGTGAATTGATGTTTCTAAAAGCAATGTTGCTGACATCTGTTTAGCTGGAAGTAAATGATAAATTTTGAATAGCTTCAGCCTTTTTCTACTACCGCTATGTAAATAAAGCATGCATGGTAAAATGGATACCTGGTCAAACTAAATCCTCTTCTACATTGTGAGCTATCAGTCACAGGAAAAAGATGACATTGACTGCTGTGAACGTATTGCCTGGCCAACAAGTGTGTGCGTCTTTCAGGTTCTTACAGTCAGATTGGTAACAATTTTAGCTAATGTGCCTTTTTCAGGATATCCTTTCTGGTGTTAGGGAGGGATGAATTTTTTTTTCTGTTTTGTTGCATCCCTTTAGTGATGGTTGAGGGAAGCAGAGCAGGGTAGGTAAGTCTCAGAAGCTTCAGATAAAGTCCTTGGATTTCAGATCCTTTTTGGTATCCAGATAATGCTGACATTTCATTGTGTTTAAATGTGGCTTATAAGGTCACTGTGTTCACTTCCAGAAAACCTTTATTTTCATTCCTCCAGGAGGCAGTTTGGGGAGAAAACTTGAAATAGCTGTTGTTGAAAGTCAAACTGAAAAATCAGTTGAACATGCTGATAAAAATTATACTGCTGCTTATTCTGAAATGAGTGATTAAAACTGTTGACCTAGATGCCTTATAAGAGTTTTATAAAACAGCATCCTTGAAAACTTTTCTGGTGGAATTTAGGAGCATGATCATGTCCTAAAAATGTGTGCTTTTTAATTATTGCAATTTTTCTTTTCTAACATAATTTCTTTGTAACAAATACTATTCTTTTACAAACCTGTGTAGTAAGAATCCTTAAATATAGAATGAAAAAGACTTGGCAGTATACGTTCATTTTCAGGTAACCAAAAATAATCCCTATTTGCCTTGTAAGCAGAATATACTGTATTCATAAGAACCCCTTCACACTACAGATTTATGCTAAAAGTATCCTAATGTTTCTGACAGCTCATGTGTGACATGAATATAATCCATATTTCTTGGAGGAGCTAATCTTAGCGGTTTATTTTCTGATACTGCTGATAGGGCTATATCTCTTGATGTCGCAGCAGTTGAGATTCTGATGGTAACGTATTGTTTATGGGTCACTGCTTTTGTCTAAAACAGTAGGTTGGAACAGACTAGCAAAGGTTAATTAAGTTTGTCTATCAAGGAAGGACAGATATAGATGTCTCTTGTATTTTCCAGGTTAAAGTCAAAGTGAGTCGAGGGTTGGTGTCATTGTCTTGCTTCTCATGCTGCAAAATGTGCTTAGTAGGTTGCATAAATTAAATGAAATCATACTGAACAGTACTACTATGATCCTAACTGGCATTTTTGCTGCCACTTCCATCTAAAACCCTCAAAGTGTTTCATAAATGGGGTGCTTAGTTCATTAGCAGCTCCCTCACAAAGCAGGGCAGTAGTATTAGCCTCATCTTGTAAGTGGGGAAACTGAGGAGAATCGGCCTGTGAAGCAATTTACCGAACATCAAACATTGCAAAACTGAATATCCCTTTAGCTTGATTTTCATTCCAGAGCTTCACTATAAGCCTGTTCATCTGTCTGTTGAGCACCTACAATCAACCTCCGAGTTGGCATAAGGGCATTCTATAAATAAATACAAGACACAATTGTATATGCCCTAGAACTGCTTATTTTTCAGGTGAGACAGAGGAAGGATGTATTGTTAAAATTATCAGTGACTAGTCCTGCATGTATGTGTATTGATGCCAAGGGGAAAAAAAAAGTGAGAGAACCTCTGTCTGAATTATGAGAGTGCTTGTTGGGGGGTGGGGTGGGGAGGTGTAACTATAATAAGCCAGTGTGGAAATTGAGGCATGGAATGTCTCGGTTGCATGACTGCCTGCCTAAGATCACTGGGCATCGGTGGCAGAGACAGGAATAAAACAGAGAAATCCTGGCTCCCAGTCCTGTACTCTTGGCGGCATCTCTGTCCCCAGGAACGGGCTTTTTAGGAGGAGTATCTGGTCCTTTCTGTTCAGCGAGCTTTGGTGACATGGTCAGCTGTAGAATGAAAAGTGTGGCCAGCTTGTACACACAGCACCGCTTGGTTTATTTTCACAAAGGCTTTGACATGTAGAGTGGCGGCTTCTGTAGAAGTAGCTATTGGTCCGACCATGCAGAGGTGCCTGGTGGAGGCTCAGGAGGTGAACTACACTGCAAGGATCTTTCCTGAGAGCCAGTGGATTCCCTGGGATTTGCAGGAGGCAAGGACCTTCTGCTGCAGGAGGGAGCAACCTAGCTCCTTGCTTCCCTGACACACTGTTGACTTCCCAGGCAATCTGGCTGTCTCTTGTTGAACTCAGTGGGAGCTTTGTCCTTGACATCACAGGAAGCCAATCCAGGCCCTGTTCGAGTTTCCAGCACAACCCCCAGGATGTATATTTTTTATGACTTAGCATTGCCAGCACTGCATATTTCACACAGGTCACACACTATTTGGTCTTTAGGGATGGATGGATGGAAGCTTTCACTTTAAGAGTGCCTTTTAATTTTTTTTCCCCAATTCTTATTTTTTAAACCAGTCTCATATGCATCTTGGGTGCTGGTGGGAAGACTAAGGCTTATCAACACCTTAGTCATTAAATTAGGAGTTTGGGCACTTTGTCAGCCATCAGCATAGAGCTGCTGGCTTCCTGTGTTCTAGCCATTATGGTAAATGACTGAAGGATGTGGTTATGGTCCTCTTTGTTTATTTGAGTCTCAGGATCATAGCAACTACTTGTTGCTGGGTCTTTTATTGTCCTTTCAGGCAGAAGAATAAGCAGTATGAAATATTCTTAGTGGTATTGTATCAGTTTATAACTTTGAAAACCCTATCACCAGTTACCTGGCTGCTCTAGATGAGCCATCCCTCAAAAGGAATTTAACTATACACTGGCAGATTTGAATGCTGAATGGGCCAAATTCATGCCTTGTATTATCGGCAGCTCCTATTAAAGGGAGGGAGGTATGTGGTCCATTTGCATCTGAGGGCAGTTTTGGGTGGTTGTATAAGGGCAGGGTTCAGTTCTGTAAAGTGGAATGATAGTGAAACGCAGCAGGCAGGGGATGCCTGGGAAAGCTGAGAAACCCAAGTGTGCTGAGCAAAGAGCAACTCTGCATGTCTGGGAGATTGGTACACCTTGGCTAATAGTGCCTGTTTTCCAGCAATGTGTATAGATTTGTTGTAATCCCAGAGGACCTTGAAAAGGAGGCCTCTGAAAATTCCCTGATTAAACAGAAGCAATACTTCCTAGAGGACTCAATCAAGTGAGGAATCAGTTATGTCAGGCATTGTATACATGCTCAATGAGAGAGAATCCCTGCCCCAGTGAGTTTAGAAAATGCAATGGAAAACCAGTTGCAACAGGTGGAGTCAGGGAGAAAAGCAGCCTTGCATCACAGGTTCACTTCAAGTGTGGTTTTCAAAATGAAAATGGTACATGTGCAAGCCAGAATGCAGGAGGTTTTCATACCTATTTTGTATCCTGCCTGACGTCTTGAAGGCTTCCCCTGAAGTAACCTTCTTGCAGAAGATGTGCCCTAATATTCCTAGAAAGTAACTTGTAATGATATAATCAGTCAGGTAATGCTCTGTTCTCTTTGACAAACTGCATTTCTTTCGACTGCTTCCTTTTTCTGATGCATCAGCAACTGTGCCAGCTCTCCCAACCTATTCGTAGCTGAAGGAGTTAATTCAGAGCAAATGCCCCCTTCTCATTGGGTAATGATCTCCTAAGTCCCCTTTTTAATACAGTGCTAAGGTCAAGAATTTTTATGTTTGACTGGTTTTTTACTGTTACTATAAAATAGGGTAGCTAAGCACTATAAAAAGAAACCTTATGGTTCAGATTTACTGTGGTGTGTATTCTAAATAGTTTAATAAAACAAAACCTAGAGCTTTTAGATTTTCTTTAGTGGTTAATACAATGCATATTCTTTTCAGAGCCAAGCCTCCGTCTGTCGGTCGTACTGTGGTTCATAGACTTGGTGTGGGTAATAAGATTATAAAACATGTCTCTTGCTAGCCAGCTACCACACACTAATAATAATAGTAGTAATAAGTCATTGAATCCTGGGATTTTAGCTGAGTTGTTTTTTTTTAAGGAATGGGGAAATTAAAAAAAAAAAAAAAAGACTTAAAAGGAAACAGGTCATCGCCCACAGTCTACAGAGAAAGGAAACAAATGAGATATTCATTCAGTACCATAGAACAGTTCTTTCATTTTATTGCTGCTAAAATAATATTATCTCCAACGGATGATATTTTTAGGGCAGGTGCGTGCATTCGCCTGCACATGCACAGATGCACAGCCGTGCACACAGAAGGAAAGGGTTATTTTCAAGGGTGGCAGGCCTAAAACCTGAGCTGCTTTGAGGTGTCTCATAGTGCAGAACATGACAGCTTGCTGTCAAGGTTGGGCAGAGATGGTTTTGATACCTACTGTTTCACTGTGCACAGCACTGACTGCCCCCACAGGTGCACAGATTGAGAATGAGCCTTTTTCGGTGACAACTAAAGCCCTAGGAGTAGACTAGATCCTTCGTCCCTCATACTGAGCTTCTGGCATTGTGTTCCTGGCTTACCTCTTATGTTAGAGGACATGTGGGCTTTGAAGAAGAGGAGTATGTAGATAGCCAGACCTTCCTGAGTTTTTGACCTCAGGGATATTGATTTGATCTCTTCTAAACCCCTTGTTTATTCCAAAGTGTGTTCAGCTCCATGACAAAGAACTGTTCCAGTAGCTTATGTAACATTGCTTTATAGTGTACCTTGGATGAAAATTTTTGTGTCCTTTTGTTAACTTTATGTTTATGTACATAGGATGTGGAGATCAACTTACTAAAATTATTATAATTTATAGTATTAAATGCCTTATCTTCCAGAATTGAAGTATGTCCTATCTATAGGTATATCGATATACGTGAGATAGTATTGCTGTTGAAATGTTTAGACTTGCATTAAACAAGCATTGTCATCACTGAGAAGGTAAATCAAAAACAGAAGATAAGCAAGATATTGCTTTTGGTCTTAAGCTAGAAACAGATGTTGCATTGGTCTATAGAGAAGTGATACCTGAGTTTGTTCTAGAATAGAAACATCTCGGGATTGGCTTGTTGCACACATCACCCTTCTAATAAGGGTTTAGTGAGTGGCTGAATGCACTGGTGCTTTTCTGCCACTGATTCTATGATCCTGGGATAACCATTTAGATACACTTCGTGATGCCCTGAGATAAACAGTTAGTGCTTCTTATCTTGTGAACTGTTTCAGGATTTATCTCAAGACAATGGACATGGATGTCTGAAATATTTCACGTTGTCCTGGGATAAGACAGTTTATCCTGAACCAAATGTGACATCTGTTGTAGCCTTAGAGAACAGCACAAAAATTTTACATGAATTATATTGAGTAATTCCAGTTTAGCAATTTAAATGTTAAGTGCATATGACTAAGGGAACCATTATAAAAATACTTTCTGAATATGTACATTAGCTAGGCCTGATAAAATACTTCCTGTTTTTATTTCTGTGATTAGTGAATTATTTTATTGGATACATAGGGTCAAATTCCAGTGAAGCCCCCAGGCAAAAGCAGATAGAAGGAACAACCTAGTGTCACAATATAAATACAACATTAACTCAGATGAAGAACTTCTGTGACAGGTGAGTTGTTCCAGATGAGCCTTGGATTAAATTTACTAGTGCAACTACAATCCTCAATAGCAGACCAGGTGGTAAAAGATATAAGGTTCTCAATTGCTGTACAGATGGAAGAAGGCTGCAAAAAGATGAAGGTCTCCTGTTGTGTCATCTAGGGTTCTTCCTTGCCACAGGGCCCAGATCTCTACTTTGCCAAGATCATGTGGTTGCTGTTTCCATGTAACAGCTTCCTCGTGTTAAACAAAGTCATGAACAGACTTCTACCACAGGAAGCAACACGCTGTCCTTTACCAACCTCCAAAAAAAGACCTGCAGTGATAGACCAGTGGTGACAGAGATAGGATTAGTGAATCTGACAGTCTGCAGCCATTAACCTGCATGCAGATGGCAGTAGCCTGATGGTCGCCTTGCATCTGGGTTAAAACGGGTGCAATTTGGCAGTTGCTACCATGACTGAGCAGTCCTATTCAGGATCCCTTCTGCTCACCCCACATTGGGAAGGAAGGAGTATGGAAAACCAACTGTAGCAGCATCCTCCTGCACACGTGCACAGAGCATGGTCTTGTCATCACAAACACCATCTTCAGACAGTGAGACAAATACAAGACACCCTCATACAATACCTGGAGACACCCTCACTCTAAGCATAGGCACATCCTTGAAAATTTTATTTTTAGAACTCACGATTGAATTAATATCTGTATCACATGAGCCATACAAGGACCCAGTGACTGCTGGGCAGATCACTTTCAGATCCATTATGAACACCTGGCTTGCTCGAAAACACTGAAAAGAGCCAAAAGCAACATGAAGGACTCTCAATACCAAATGTCTTCTGTAAAGATCTCCAACATTATTGTCTCCATGGAAAGCTCTCTGTTCTGTCCACAAATTAAGGCAACACTGAGGAATTATGTAAGGGTTTTAAACAACTATTTATATAATGCCTGTGCTGAATTCATTGGCTATGCCACCAGGCGGCACCAAGACTGGTTTGATGAGAGTGATGCCAGGATCCAAGCCCTCCTTGACCGGAAGGGAAGGGCTCATTCTGCTTGGCAAGATAACATCTCATCACAGCAGAAAGAGATGTATCAGCTTCTCAAAGCTGAAGCTCAAGGGGCATCTGGAAGAACAAAAATCAGTGGTGGCAGGATTAAGCCAAAGAGATCCAGCTCTGTGCTGACAAACATGACAAGTACAGGTTTTTCCAGACAACAAAAGCCATGTATAGCTCAGTGTCTCATGGTCCTACGTTCCTGTGATGGCAGGATGGCTCCACTCCTGAAAGACAATGAATTTATCCAAGCTAGGTGGAGAGAGCACTTCAAAGTACTCCTGAACCATGAGTCAGCTAGCAGATACCACAATCAAGTCCATCCTCTAACACCGGGAAAGGGGATCCCTCCTATCCTACAAGTCGGGTGTGCCATGAAGGAAACCAAGAACAATAAGGATAGTGGACTGAATGGCATACCTGAATGGCAAATTGACAAGGTAGGTAGTGAGGAACTGGTATTGAGACTCCATGAATTTATTCTTCAAATTTGGAACAACAAAGATATAGGTCCCCGAGGACCTGAGTAATGCCAGCATTATGACTACCTTCAAGAAAGAGATAGGTGTGTGTGTGGAAACTATCCACAGCAGGGAAAATCCTCACTCGCATTCCCCTGAACTGTCTTCTACCTCTTGCTGAGGAAGTCCTGCTGGAATCTCAGGGTGGTTTCAGACCATCTTGTGGGGCAACTGACACAATATTTGTTGCCTGCCAGATCCAAGAAAAGTGTCAGTAACAACAGGGCCTGTATTTGGCCTTCATTGACCTTATTAAGGCCTTTGATTCCATCAGTTGTGCAGCCTTGTGGAAAGTACTGGCCAGATTTGGATTTCCTGAAAAGTAACATCAGTCCTGAGGCTTCTCCACAAACATGACTGCAGCTGTTCTGTGTAGTGGATCAGAGGCAGATCCATTTGTCATCCAAACTGGGATCAAGCAATGATGTGTCATCATCCCAACTGTTCCCTATATTTTTTTGTAACAGTCATCCTGGTTCTCATTAAGGACTGCCTTCCTTCCAGAATTGACATAAAATACTGAAAGGATGGAGGGCTCTTCAGTCTGGGCCATTTTTGGTCATAGACCAGAGTACTCAAAACAAACATCATTGATCTTCAGTCTGCCAATGGCTATGCCAGCCTTGCACACACTGAGGGAAACCTCTAAACCATGCTAGATCTTTTTGGAGAAGCCTATCAAATTTTGGGCCTCTATCTTAACACCAAGAAGATTAAAGTGCTTTATCAGCCTGTTCTAGGCCATGAATGTGACCCCCCTCCTTAAATTACCATTGAGGGAAAGACTCTGGAGGTAGTTGAGCACCCCCCCACATCAATAGCCACCTTTCTCAGAGAGTGAACATTGATGAGGAGATCCAGCACAGGATCCAGTGCGCAAGTGCTTCCTTTGGGAAATTGCTTTGGCATGTCTTTATTTATTGCGATCTCCAGAAAGGCACCAGGATCTAGGCCTACAATGCAGTCATCATTCCCACTCTCCTCTATGGATATTGTGATGGGGTGGCTGGTGGTGATTTGGCCCAGGGGTTTTCAAAGGGTAAAAGATGATTGGAGGGCTTGGGATTCCCTTTCCTCACCAATCAGGCCCCAGAGCCTCACCCTCCATGTCCCCTGATTGGCCCCTTTGGTCACCTGGAGGGGGATCAAAGGGGCAGCATGGCTGACTCAGGGAAGACCAGCGAGAGACCACAAGGAAGGAGCTTCAAACTGCTGGGCCAGCGGGACGGAAGCAGTTGCCCCAGAAGAGCCTGAAGGAGCGGGACCTGCAGGCAGCAGTTGGACCCTCAGCAATGCGGCGTGCAGCCGGCAGGAGAGGCTCCCTGCTGGGCTCCAGGATCCCCTATGAGAGGCTGCAGCCAGCAGGAGAGGTTCCCCAGCTCCAGCAAGAAGCTGAGCAGTGACCTGAGAGGTTCCCAGCTCTGCTTCCAGCTCCTCCAGCAAGAGGCCAGGCAGCTTGGCGTGAGGCCAGGGCTCCTGGAAGGTCAAAACCCCTAGCAGCTTGGAGCAGTACTAGTGCTGATGGCTGTGTGGCAGAGTTTCTTTCAACCATGTAGGAGGTCTGAGTTTAAGTCTCTGCTAGGTTGAATTGGGGTGAGTGAAATGACAGGGAGAAATTCTTGTTGCAGTGGAAGGGGATCATTGTGTTTTCCCTCTTTCCCCCCTCCAGGTACGTAGGCCTTATATTCCTTGTTGTTTGACAATTTGTATTTTGTGCATTTCATATTTTGCCAACCAGTATTGTTTGTTCCGCTGTTTGTGTTTTATATTTTGTTAAACCTGTCTTTTGTCAACTGAATGAATATGTCTATGATTGTAAGTGCCTAACCTTTATTGAATCCTGCCCCCTCAGGGCATTGTAGTGTCCCCTATACCTCCTGGTTTATACTGGTTATGTTCCCCCTACTGTTTTTCTCATTAAAAGGTATATGGTTAAGTCCCCATTGGTGATCTGGCTCTGCTCCATAGGGGAAGGAGGGTCCCTACATCTCCCACAGTGCTTGTGCACCTGCTCTGATCCCTTCAGTTGGAGAAGGTGTACATCTTGGAGTACCACCTGGGTTACAATATGAAATGTGGGTGACCTATCATTGTTGTATCAAGAGCCTGGAGAAGTATCACAAACTATGTCTGGAAAATCCTCCACGTCAAATGGAAAGATCACCATACATATGCCAGCATCTTTGCTGAAGCCATTGTTACCATCATTGAGTCAATGATCCTTAAGCACCAACTTTGCTGGAATGGACATTGCTTGTGGTTGCCTGACTCTTGACTCCCAAAACAAGTGCTCTACTCCCAGCTTAGTAACGGACTGAAATCTTGCGGTGGCCAGAAGAAATGCCTCAAGGACACATTGAAGGTGTACCTCAAGAAAATAGATGCCAGCATCAACAGTTAGGAGCTGGCTGCCAGCTGACCCCAACGGTGCTGCAACCTCAACGAAGCAGCAGCCCATTTCAAGGTAAAGCGTCTTGCCCTCGATGCAGAGAAGAGAGAGTGGAGAAAGGAAAAGGTGAACAACTTCTTTGGACAAATCTGTGGCTCATGGATTAGACTCCTATGTCATCACAGGACCCTTCAGTGAGCCATGGGTAGAGATCATCTTCAAATCAAAGGATTGATGCCGGCAGTAGTTTAATAATACAGTAATTGTTTTATTTTTATAATTAATATTTTTCCCTCGCCAGAAGCTTTTTATCGCTTGCTAATTTAATACCAAAATCAATTTCAGAGGCTAGAAAATATGATACTGCCTTTTCTCATAGTATTTAAATATTGTTAGTGATAATGGCCTCCTAGATGTCTCAGTTACTCTACTCTTTTGCAAAAGTTTCACGCTATGGAAATTTGAAACAGATAATGCTGCCAGGTTATTCTTTCATGAAACCAATTATAAAAGATATAATCATGTGAAGTACTCCAATTTATCAAGAAAGGATGGCAGATTATATTGGCTCACAGGACTGGAAATTGGATACACTTCCACTTCTGGGTCTGAGTCAGGATCATAACTTGATAGAAACCCAGAGCTGATGCTCTTTGAAAGTGTTCTGGGCCATGTGAAATGGAAAAGCGTGGTCTTGTCATTTAGGCGCTAAACTAATAGACGGAAGTAGTTTCTATTCATGGTTCTGTTACATATTTCTTTTGACTTCATCCGTGGCCTCCTTTCCCCTTATCAGATAGAGATAATATTTTCCAATCCCCCTGGGTTTCAAGAATAAATTAATTGTGGGTGAGTTGCTCAGATACTAAACTGATGGGGTCTGTATAGATATGTAGATTGATATTATTAGATTACATCAATGTAACTAGAGAACATATGAGTCTGCAAGGATCAATCATCAGTCTAATGGCTGTTAATCTCTTTGGAGACCTTAATGATTGAATGGGTGCTGAGATCTGTTCATCTCCTTCTATTAGTCAGGGTTGACACATAGGCAGAGTGGAGTTGGGAGACTTTCAGTAACACTCTCTATGCCATGAATAGCTAGGGAACTTCAGTCTTTGGGTCTATCAGTTGAGCATTTTGTATGTTCTAAATTCACTTAAAAATAAATCCAGGAAAATGTGGGTTGTTTATTTTAGGGTTGTTGATTGTAACTGTGTTGGTCTAAGGATGTATGCAGACAAGGTTCTTTAGGTAAATGTTGTATCTTTTATTAGACCAGCTAAATAGTTGGGAAATTTGTTCTTTGCAAGCTTTTGGTTACAAAAGCCATAGAAAGTTTGTTGTTTCTTTGTGTGCTCTCCTGGGTAGAATGGAAGCCAGTATGAAAAATGCTGGTCTGTGAAAATGCAAATGCTTGTCAGGCCGGGGTGGGGGTGGGGTGTAGGAAATCAGAGGCCCTGTGAGACAATAGGTGAGAGAAAGGTAGGAGGGAGGGAAAAAGGAGAGGAATATAGCTGGTAAAATGCAGACAGCTTACCTGGGGTTATCAAATGGCAGGCAGGTTATAATGTGCCATAAAGCCAATGTCTATATTTAGTACATGATTTTTTGTGTGCAGTAGATTTATGAAGTGCAATTTGTGTGCTTGTCTATGAAAGGTGTCTTGTAAATTCCCTTTGAGGATTAGACCTGAGAGATTGGAGAGAGAGTGGTTATCTTATAAGAAGTATACACCCACAGGTAATTGTGTATTTTTGTCTTTGATAGATTTCAGGGAAGGGGATATGCTTTGCCCCCCTGAGATCAGTGAACTATACGTGAAGGCAGGACAAGGAGAAAACTCTGAGATTCAGCTTTTATATACAACTGTTCTGATTCTTTATTCAAACAGGTAAAGAGCTCCGAGAACCGCCATGCCATGGGCTCTCAGTACAGGATGCACTCTTACTACCCACCTGCTCCATACCTGGGCCAGAGTGTTGGAACCCCTGCATGTGTTCCACAGATCTTCACTTTTGAGGACAGCCCTTCATACTCCGAATCAAAAGCCAGCGGTAGGTGCATGGTAACCCAAGGTTTAGGGGGTGGGATCCAGTATCTCTCTTTTTTTTTTTTCTTTTGAGCAGGCATCACAAATACAATTAATAGCAGGCTAGTAGTTGATACTGATGAAGGGTAAGTATCATAGATCTTACCAAGAAGAGTCTGTTTGGAAATGACCTGCATTTCTATGATACCTGTCAGTTATTATGGAATTCATAGTCTGAGAGGTTAGAATGGATTAGGAGGACACTGCTGTTGGGGCTTTTCTGGTCCTGCATTAGTTTCTTGTGGATGGAATGAAGAGCAGGTAATGGTTAAAATAATGCATATTTTTACTGCATTTCAGTCAAATAAGTGTTTCCAGGGAAATGTATTCTCCAGATTACGGTACGCTGGGCACATCTACACGAGACGCTTAATGAGCATTCTGCTATCTATTAGTGCAGTGGACAAAACCTGTGCTAATGCACACTAGATCTAGTGCATTAATGTCACTAAAAAAGCGTTCTAATGCACAGTAGTGCCAATTATGGCACATTAAGTTAGTACCTGTCATTACAGGTAATGACAGCTTAATGTGCTGTAATTATGACACATTAATGAACATGTAGATGTGCCCGCTGTCTTCTAAAGAAGTGATGTCCACCCCTTTTTCTTTTTCAAGAGATTTGTTCCCTAAATATTCCTTTGCAGTCCTTTGTGGTTTTGCAATCCTGCTGTCCGCACATGTCATTTAGAAAGTATTTTGCGTCCAAAGCCCGTCAGTGTCTTTCTAAGCATGATAGTATGGAAAGACTTGGGCTTTTACATCTGTTCTCAACTTTCAGATACAGTATGCCCCATTGCTGGATTTTTAAATATTTCAGATGCATGCATCTTCTTTTCTATCTGTTTTTCACAAGAGCAGAAGTTTAGTTTTAGAATACCTTTGTGCTAATTTTAAACAATGTTGCTGTCACTTTGGAAGTGTTTCCCTGTTGGCATATACTGGGGCGGGCATTTATTTCGGCTGGAGGACCGTTTAACGAGTTTTGGTGAGCTGTCAAGGGCCACATGGGTAGTCCCGCCCCTCGACAGTTGCCCCGCCCCCTGGTTGCCATATTGGGACTGAAAGTCTTAACCTCTGACCTTTGCCACTGGAAGTTCCTCCCTTTGCTCCCGAGAAATACTACTTTGGGGGGGGAGGGGGGAGGGTTTCCATGTTGGAACCAGAAAAAACCCAAATCATACACTAAAAGTCAAACACCAGTTATAACATATTTTAATTTTATTACAAAGCAGATTTATCATGATTTGTGTTTGTGTACTGTATATAGAAGTGATTTGCATAATAACTCAAAAATAAAGCCTTACTCTTGTAGATTGTGTGGGGAGGGGGGTGCGGGGGTTGGTTGGGGTGGGGGTGTATGTATGGTGGAGTGTGAGGTGTGTGTGCATGTATGGTGAGGTGGGGGGTATAGAGGTATGTGTGTGTATGGTGGGGTGTAGGGGTGTTTGTGAGAGGGTGTGGCTGTGTGTGGGGGGCATAGGATATGTCAGGGGATGTATATATGTGGGGGTTGTGGGGGCAGGGTGCAAATGTGTGGGGTTTGTGGGGTGTGAGGGAGGGTGGGGGGGTATGGGTACTCCCCCACACTCCCCTACATGGTGCAAAGCAGCAGGTGTGCAGCAGCAGGTGGAGGCACTTGGGGGGGCTCGTGCCCCGCACAGGCGCTGGAGCCCAGCAGTGCATAGCTCTGGCAAGTGCTGTGGGTGGGGGTGAGGAGCTCAGCCTGCTGGGCCTGCCTGTATTGTGGGGGCTCTGTGCAGCGCCCCTGTAGCTCCCACACTCACTTGGTACCGGGGGAAGCCCTGCACTGAAGCTGGCTGCCTTTCCCACCCCCTGCCGTGCAAGTCCCAGGACTCTGCGAGAAAGCAGGGGCTGGGGCTCCCCTCCACTTTCTGCGGAGTCCTGGGACCTGTGCGGCAGGGGGCGGGAAGGCAGCCGGCTCCAATGTGGGACTGGATAGAGACGGGCTGGGCAGGCTGCCCTCCTTGCCCTCATGCATAGTACTGGCTGGAGCCACGTGCTGCTGGGCACCAGCACCTGTGCAGGGCACGAACGCCCCGACTGCCCCTGCCTGCTGCTGCTCCTGGCAACAGGGGCTGCACGCTATGTGGGGCAATATGAGGGGGGGTCCTCCCACTAGCCCATACTCCTTCACACCTACACCCTGCCCAGCTCAGCTTCATGCTCTCGCTGCCCCCCTGGGCGCAGGCTCCACACTGCCACCAGCGCTAGCCCCACGCTCCCTGCCCTCGCCCAGCTGCAGCTCACCCCCGGCCCCATCCCTGCCACTTTCCTACTTGCTGCCTAGAGCAAGCAGGACACCAGGGGAACCAAGCAGGTCCTTTGGGGTGGCTGCTGCTAGCTGGGCCCTTCCGCCCATGAGGATGGAAGTGCAGAGCAATAGGGCATGTTGGGGGATGTGCATGTACATGAATACCTAGCTCCCATCCTCATAGGCAGAAGAGCTGGGCAGGGTACAATTCATTGGTGGGTGCCTGGCGGGCCGGATTCAGGCTGCAGGTCATATTTTGCTCACCACTGGCATGTACTGAAAACATTGTTTTGATTTATAGTGGTAGGATGTGGTATAGATGAGGATGATCCTGCCTTGGGCAGAGGATTGACCTTCTGGGAGCCCTTCTAGCTGTTTTTGTATGATTTCATGACGGATGCACAAGATGCAAGTCTAAGAGTGGGGCAGAGCAGAGCGGGCAGGGCAGAGCATTCAAAGAGCTTTGATCAAGGAATCCTTTTCCACTCTATTTAACACACGCGGCATTGCACAGGGAAGGCAGAACAAATGCCTAGAGTGGAGCGGGTTCAGGGCAGATGTGGCCTGCCTGCTCTGGGCTTGGGGCTCTCTGCCCTGCTGCCTTTACCACAGGATCCCTGTGCCAGCCACACATCCCCTGCCTGCTCAGCAGTGGGAGGCACAACTCACTGCCCTCACTGCTGGTAGGCGGGCAGGGGGCACTCAGCGGGCACAGGGCTTCCAGGTAAAGGTAGCAGAGCGGAGAGCTCGGAGCCCACAGCGAGCAGCCCGCATCTTCCCTGCATATAAATATAAGGGGGCACATGCCCCCCTATGCCTTCCGTGGGTTGTGTGCACAGTGGTGGGGAGTGCCCGCTCCCGCAAACCCCCCGTCCCACGCAGCCACTGGACGAGCTGCCCGTGTCTCCATCCCACTCTCCACACTGGCCCTGGATCCTGTACACCACCCTGGCTGGGCAGTGCCCCTGCCCCAGTCCCTCCCTCACCATGGGGCCTTGATTTGCCTCCCCCATGTCCCTTCCCCTCTGTAGACTTACCTGCAAGGAGCTACTCTCCACGCTGCCCGGCTGTAATCCTGGCCACATGCAATGTGTACAGCCATGCACTTGCATATGGTGCACCCTGCGTCCTGCTCCCAGTAGCCTCAAGCAGGACCCCTTGCAGACTGGAATGTTGCCCACTTGCAAGGGGAAACCTGCCATTTTCTGAGGAAACCCAGGCACCCAGGGGGCCCCTTATCCACATCTGGCCATGTGAAAACTCTTCACCAGCCTCTTCAGCAAGGGAATTATCTACCCTTTTGAAGAAAAGAAACCATTGGTTTTCCAAAACAAACGAGAAGAGAATAGAAGTTCCTGTCCAATTCATCCTGTACAAAGGAAGGAAAAGGCAGAGAGCAGAAAACTTTTCCACCCCTTATAATCTTAGAGGACGTTATTCAGCTAAGGTATGTGGTACAGCTTAGCAGAAGGAATATGACTGAATATGAAGGTTTAGAGAACAGGTTTTGTTCTTTTTCATTAATATCATCAAAGGATGTGGACAGACATAACCATTATCAGTTAATTGTATCAGTTAAATCATATTGGGATGAAACGTTCTGATATAACTTTTACACGTGTGTGCTTTTGTACCAGTATAAATAGAACTACATCACTGTAATTTTAAATTTGTTTAATTCAGGTTTAAAGTTAGGGGTTTAATTCTATTTATACTGGTATAGAAAAGGACAGAGCTTACGGTTGGATTGAAATAGCTCATGCTTACTTCTGAGTGGCATGTTCCTTTCTAAAACAGTTTAAAGTTATGTTCGACCGTGTTCTAAAAGGCAGTAATTGAACTGAAAGATGGTGTAGATAGTACAGTAAGCTACATCTGCAGTCAGCAGAGATTAATACTGTAGCTGAAGGCCTCTATTAGCACAGGGTATAGAGAGGCTCTAAGATGCTGGGTTTGTTTTGCGTTGATATATTTTGCTTGTGTAACTAAGGACTTAGTTACAGTATGATGGAAACCTTAATTTCTAAGAATAGAATGAAGGTTAAATCTTCTGCTCATGGAAATCAGCTTGGACCCATTTACATCGTTGAAGTTAGGTTGGTATCTACTAGCTGAAGATCTAGCCTGCAGCTCTGTATCAGAGAGAGAAAGAAGCAAAATGCAATGTGGTAGAACAAACAAGATGTCTTTTTCTCTCTTCAGTAGTTTTAAATGGTTCAGGGAAATTAGTGATCCTTGGTTCATTTTCCCTCTCTTCAGTTTAATTCTCCTCCCTCGGCTCTGACAGCCACTGAACAGTGACATCTTTCTTTCTCTTCATTGGTGAAACAAACAGCAGACTTCATAGTTAACTGGAGGTGGCACTTTTTCTTTCATCCATCACTACTAACTCATTAACTGATGACCCTCGCCAAACGAGCATTCTTAAAAGTAGACAAAAAAAATACACCCTTTCTTAACAAAAGCATTTTGGTTTTTTTCCATCGCTCTAGGAAAAAAATGTTGTGCATAATGTGCCACTGATTTTTAAACTGCATAAATACAGTATTTCCAATAATCGTTGACTGCTTGTCCAGATAATATTCCACACACTGATATTGTTCCCTAAGTTTTGTCATCAATCAGAAACTGACAGGCAGCGAGATGTAATTTACTGAGATCAAACAGCATTTTTCAAACCCTGAAGGAGTGTTTTTCCATAGCAGAGAACTTGCTGGACAAAAAAGGTACCAGTGTTTTCATGAAAAGTTTGAGTATATGAGTAAATTGCCCACTTGCTCTTAAGAAGCCTGTCAAAAGGAAAGCTTTTAAAAAAAACCAAACTGATCATGGGAAATATATGCTGTGAGTTCCCTATTCTAAGGCAAGAAAAAAAATTACTTTATTAGGCCACATATTGCACTCCCTCAAAATTTTTGATCCATTCTTCTCTTCTCAGTGTTTTTCCCCCTCTTTCATAACAATCCTCAGTTGCATGGGTACTCACTTAACCAAGATGGTGTGAATGGTGGGATGTCTGTAAGACCTGAAACTTGACTACTCCCTAAAGTAGTGATGTTGTATGGCACAAATGTTTCCTGTAACAGATTGTTCCTCCTCCTAGTTCCATTGTGTGTTGGAATGGACAATGGCTGTTTTATACATAGTAAAGCCCATTAACCTCTCTTCTTATGGTTAGTGATACCTACCAGTTTAGCAACCACCACACAATTAAGGAGGCCATCCTTAATGGACTGACCGACGCCAACATCTTAAGGGATAGCCAGCACGGGTTTGTTGCGGGTAGGTCTTGCTTGACCAATCTCATTTCCTTCTACGACCAGGTGACCTATCACCTAGACAAGGGAGAAGAGATTGATGTCATATATCTTGACTTCAAAAAAGCCTTCGATCTGGTGTCCCATGATCGTCTCTTGGAGAAACTGGCCAATTGTCGCCTTGGGTCCTCCACGCTCCACTGGCTGGAAAATTGGCTCTGGGGTTGGACCCAGAGGGTAGTAATTGATGGAAGTCACTCATCATGGTGTCCTGTGACCAGTGGGGTCCCCCAGGGCTCTGTCCTTGGACCCATACTGTTCAACATCTTCATTAATGATGTGGACACTGGAGTCAGAAGCGGACTGGCCAAGTTCGCAGATGACACCAAACTTTGGGGCAAAGCATCCACACGAGAAGACAGGCGGATGATCCAGGCTGACCTGGACAGGATCAGCAAGTGGGCGGACGAGAATCTGATGGTGTTCAACGCCGATAAATGCAAGGTTCTCCACCTTGGGAAAAAAAACCTGCAGCATCCTTATAAGCTCGGCAGTGCTATGTTGGCTAGCACTATGGAAGAAAGAGACTTGGGGGTCATCATTGACCACAAGATGAACATGAGCCTGCAATGCGATGCTGCGGCTAGTAAAGCGACCAAAATGCTGGCTTTAGCCTGGAAAAGCGCAGGCTCAGGGGTGATCTGATGGCCACCTACAAGTTTATCAGGGGTGACCACCAGTATCTGGGGGAACGTTTGTTCACCAGAGCGCCCCAAGGGATGACGAGGTTGAATGGTCACAAACTACTACAAGATCGTTTCAGGCTGGACATAAGGAAGAATTTCTTTACTGTCCGAGCCCCCAAGGTCTGGAACAGCCTGCCACCGGAGGTTGTTCAAGCGCCTTCATTGAACACCTTCAAGATGAAACTGGATGCTTATCTTGCTGGGATCTTATGACCCCAGCTGACTTCCTGCCCTTTGGGCGGGGGGCTGGATTTGATGATCTTCCGAGGTCCCTTCCAGCCCTAATGTCTATGAAATCTATGAAACTTCTGAGGTTAGCAGGCCCATGTACACTGTATGAGTAGCTGTGAGATTCCATTAAAAGCAAGTCAACTAACTACAGTAGAAGTGCTTTAGATCTTATACAATCATCCCCTTTGTTTCCACACCAACTCTATATATGGATAGAAATCAAAATATGTAAAATTAAAGATGTGATATGCTATTTTCAGCATTTTCTTTCTTTTCACTGCTGGAATAATATGGTATAACGTCTTTATCTGACCTTAGAATCAAGAAGGTTATCTGATCCATAGCCAATTAGCTCATGGAGATGGCCTTTAGACATCTTGAGGATGGGTTATTAACATCAGGGATTGGTAACCTGTGGTTCATGGCCTGAATCCAGCCCAAGAAGAGGTCTAGTTTAGCACAGGGAATTGTTGACATGGAAGTGCAGCGTGCAGCTGATCCCCACCCCCCTCTCCCCTACAGCACTTCCCTGTTACGGAGCCTGCTGCTCCACAATGTCAGTGCTTCCCTCACTGCAGTGGGGTTGTGCATCTGCAGCCAGGGTGAGTGGAGCCAGCTGGCCACTCAGGAAGCAGAGGCTTCTGATTGTCAGCTGCAGCCAAGTTGCAAGCTCTGGCCCACACCTGCAAAGAGCTGCTGACCCCCGGAATTATTGATCAGGTCATGACTCAGCATGTATATATGTTTTTCCCCAGGATTATATTTACCATTAAACACAAAAGTGCCTTTTTCTTTCTAAGAACATATATTCATAGATTTTTAAGGCCAGAAAGGATTGTTGTGATCATCTTTTCTGATCTCCCATATATTACAGGCCATAAAACTTCACCTGGTAGTTCCTACAGCCCCATAATTTTTGTTTGAAGATGGTGTATAGAAGTTCTGTTTGAAGGGTTATGTATTAATAACTCAAAAATTTCAAAAGAAGGTAACTGAATAGTAGATAAGTGCAACAGAACTAAACAGTATTTTAAAATAGAAGAGCTAAATTTTCAAAGACTTAGCTCCACTATTATCCCTATGGTAAAGTGAAAATGCTGCAGTGGTTATTAAATCTATTTTAATATTTCTGATCAACAAGGTAATTATAAGAGTGCTTCCTTTAAGATGTGCACTGTGTTACCCACCCCAGTCCTGACTTGTAACTTATAAAGACTTTGCCAGTTCATATATTAACACAGTTAGTATGTCAGTCAGATGATTTCATTAATGTTGTTCTGCAAAGTTAACTGCCTGTTTAAGCTGGCTTTGTTAAAAAGGGAGGAGAGATGAGCTAGCCGACCTCTGATTTAAATTTGCTTTTGTTTTATGAATGGTGAAAAGAAGTTTGTAGGAAGCGTCTGACATTCCTACTTGAAGTCACACCATGTTACAGTGTGTTGCATATAATAATGGAGTGCCATTTTCTAAATGACAAAACATCAGCATTCAAGCTCCCTGCAATATTAAGTGGTTCTAAAAAACCTTTCGTCTGGCAATGCTGCTGCCCTTCTACCTGTACATTTCCTGGTGGAAAAGAAAATTTCTAAATGGCTATCCCATATGATGAAATTATGAATGAACTAAAAGCAGCCATTTCCAGAAGGAAAAGGTTTTGGATTGTCTGTTCATTAGAAGCCTTTTCCCTTCCCTTTTCCCCGTCTTTTGCTTAACTCCCATTTGTAATTGTTTTTGCTTTTAAAACATAAATGAATAGATAGATAAGAAAGGAGACTATCGGGTCCATAGCACATAAAAGCTGTTGGCTTTAACTGTGATAGCTCTGAGTATTTGTGTGGTTCTTATAAACATCCCATCCCTTTTTGAATCTGGCAAGCTATTTAGTTGTGATGCCTGAGAGGTTAAGGTAATGGACTTGAAATCTAACAGGGTTTCCTCACCCTGGTTTGAGTTCAGCTACAGCCAAAGTGTTTCTTTGTCCCAGTAGTTGTCTGCTTGGCATGCCACTACCAACAGGGCCAGATGAAGACTTCCCTCTTTTTGGTTTGTCATGGGCAGGGATGTCCCCCTTCCCAGCTGTCTTGATCGTCTCCTAGAATGCAGAGATAACTGCAGAGCTATTGATGATCAGTTTTGAGAACTTGTGGAAATGATGGGAGGTTCCCAAAGACTAGAAAAGGGAACTATTAGACAAAGCACTGACTAGGATTTTTTAGTCAGGGATGATCCTGCCTTGAGCAGGGGACTGGAGTAGCTGAGCTCCTGTGGTCCTTTCCAGCCCTACTCTGAAAATTCTTGGTCTCAACAATTTCCTGTGACAATGAGTTCTATGGCCTTATTACCCGTTAAATGAAAAAACAGAATTGTGCCCTGTGTAAAATACTAAATAAAGGAGCACTGCTTGAAAGTATAACCAGAAAGCATGAGCAAGCAATTTTTCAGCTTGTGTCTAGATAAGTGGCACTCAGCCCTGATAGTTTAAGAACATGTTAGCAGTCAATATTAGCCAAAAAGCCACAACATGTGTACTTTTACTTTAGTTGTGGCAAACACTGGCTCTAAAGAATAACTGCAGTTGACAGAGATAAATAGTGCATGTGTTTCATTATTCATGACTTTAGGAAAGACATGGTTGGTGTATCAGTTAAAAAATTACAACTTTGATGAGACTTTCTGCAAAGAGCCATGGGTGGTAGGTGGTGGCCCATGGGTTATGGTGCAAGTAAGTAAGTAGCTGGCTAGAAGATGTTTAGAGATACTCTTTCTATAATTTTATATTTCATATCTATGTGCTGCTGACAGTATCCATAGTTACTAATAATTACTAGTTACTTTTTAAAACTTGGGTGCTGATACTAAAATCTTTTTTTCAGCACCTGAAATGTGGTCCTCTGCCACTTAAGCTAAAGGTTTCCTTTAGTTGGTACTAAAACTGGGTCCTTTATCATCTCTCTGGGACATCCTTTCTAGGATAACTATACACACAGGCAGCATGTTGCATTCTGCACATGCAGCCCCAGTCCAGAGGCGCTCCTGCTCTCAGGAAACACTTGGATGTGTGATGGGCTGGGAGAAGGGGTGGGGGTGGCAGCAGGGGGTGTGTGTGTGTGTGTGTGTGTGTGTGTGTGTGTGTGTGTGTGTGAGAGAGAGAGAGAGAGAGAGAGATGCGGGGCTTGGAGATAGGGGAGTGTTCCGGGTAGGAGAGGCTGCCAGAGCCAGGCTCAGAGTCCCCCTGTACTCCTAGAGCAGCCTGTACAGGGGAAGACCAGCCTGGAAGGGAAGGGTCTTGCCCAGGTCAGTCCCTGAGCCTCAGTCAAGGGAATGACATGGGGATTGCTGGGGCCTGGGCACAGGTGCAGGGAGCAGCAGAACGGCAAGGGCTGGCACTGCTCAGAGCCACAAAGCGTTGAGTGGGACAGCTGCAGCTGGATTCATGTCCTGGTGCTGGGATGGAGCTGCTGCTGGGATGGAGTTAGTGGGGACAGGCAGGGGCTGTGGGTCAGAAGCAAGGGACATTGCGGGGGCTGTGGGTTGGGAGTGATGGGCAAGGGCAGGGGCAGGGCACCAGCATAGCAGTGCTGCTCAGCACCCCACATCCTGGTGAGCGAAGGGGGCTTGAGCAGCTCTAATTTTTCTATGATTAAAAAAAACCAAAAGCAAATGCCAAAGTGTATGGATATTTAAAATTTGTTTTACTATGATGATAGAGGCACTAGTACGTTTCCAAATTTCTTTAAAATTGTAAATATATCAATAAAACATTGCCCAACTGATCTCTCCCTATATAGTGATGTTTCATTTTAATCATGGAAGAATGTGGATTTTGGGTATTTTAATGAGATCATTTGGGGTTTTTTATGAGAGAATTTGCAATTTTTAAACAAGGATCTCTGCTTGTGAGGCAAGTGGTAAGAACCAAGCAGAGGAGCTTGGCCAGGGCCAGCACTGGAGACCCAGCTGGAGGGCAGACAAAGTGACTGACCTCCTGGCTTTTTGGGGCCAGGAGGACATGCTTCACGAGTTCAAAGTGGGCTACTACAACAAACACATCTGGGAGATAGCTGCCCAGATGGCAGAGCGGGGGCACCAGAAGACATGACAGTAGTGCTGTCATGGCCAACTGTATAGCCACGGCCCACTGGCAGCTGGCCCAGAGGTGCAGGGGGCTCTGCTGCAGAGCCTGTACCACAGTCCAGGTGGCCGTGTGGTCCCCACCTAGGATGGCAGGTGGCAGCAGGTCACAGCCAGGCAGCAGCCCCCACTGCCAGACTGCTATAGTGCTAGAGAGTGCAGGGGCTAATGTAGGTTAGGGCTGCTTCAGCAGTCCAGCTGGCACAATGGACTAGTGTCCTCCAATATCAACTAGCTTGGCTTCAGAAGCTTCTGAGGGCAAGTAGCCCTGAGCTGCTGGCCAGGGCAGCTTTTTATCCTGCTGGGACCAGCACAGGTGCTGGCCCAGCCTCTAGGTCCCCCTGGCAAGAGATCCGAGAGGAGCTGGGCAGGTTCAGTTTGCCCCAAGTGGCACAATTTGCCCCTCACCAAAGTGCATGTTCAGGCACATGTGCTGAGGCACAAATCTCTAGCACAAATTTGTGCTGCTGCTATTTGAGCTTCTGCAAGTGCATGTGTTTGAATGTGTGGATGCACCTGTTCGGTGCAAATCTGCACCTGACGCAGATACATGTGAAGACTTGTTCCCAGGAAAAGTTTAATGAGCCTGAATTATTACAAAGTAAATTCAGGTGTATTAATTGCACATGTAGATGTGCCCTGTGAGGGCCAGCCTCCAGAGGATAATTGACATCAAATGCCTAAGCCAGTCACACCGATCTTACATCTAATAATCTCTTAAAATTTTGCTCACCTTTAATTTTTTAAAGACTGGTCCAGTTACACAAGTACATGCTACAACATTGTATAAAACAAATGTAAATGTTTTAGTTCACTGTATCTTTCTTTTAAGAAAAAGAGTTGAATACAAAAAAGTGAGAATGAATCAAATTTAGAAATTCTTCTTATTTAAAAATAGTTTCTCTGATTAACCTCAGAACTTCTCTGGCCTTGGAATAAGCTTAAAAAATTCAAACAAGAACAGAGAAATTTGCCAGTAATGTATAATACAGTCAAAATGAGGTATGCAAAAAAGCTATCTTGGACTCCTAACTGTGGGATCAATACTGTATTCTGCATGCAGCTGTGTGATGAATCCCTAGCATTGGTTTCACAGTCAGATGCATATTGGGTTCTAAGTCTAATTTCTTATGACAAATGAAAAGAAAAGCTCAAGGCTCATTTCAGTAACAAGAGTGGAGGTTCTGGAGACATTACACACTAAAAGAATGGAAAGGAGATCCCAGATGATGACATTCTTCTCAACCTAGGCTGTAGTATATGAAAGCAGAGACTGTTTGTGATCTTTCTCATGTGCAGTGCATGCCATATACAAAGCAAATGTTTGAGAGCCACAGATAGCATCTGAATGCAGAATCAGAGATATGCCCGTTGCAGAGTCTTGGCATGCAGAATATCTGTGAGACCAGATCCTTGCAATTCTGTTGTTTCATTGGATCATTCCACCCCACATGTCAACACCAGTGCTGAAAGGACTCTTTACAATATTATTTGGAAGCAAGACTGAGGAATGACGGAAGAGGTGAGACCTGATTGTACTTTATTTGATATCAGTGGACAAGATTCACTCCCTGGATTTTGCAAGTAAATCTTGAGACATGGGGCACCACTCTAGAAGCTACTCCATTTCTTCCTGTGACAAGGGGTGGAGGCAGCTGACACAGCTGGATTCACTTTTTGGGCTGTCCCAAGATGTTTAGGCCAGTTCTGAGAATTGCTGATTTGGCACCTTTCTCAGTCAGCCCCTGCTAACAGGGATCAGTGAAGACTTGACTGGATTTTACAGATGTGCTAACAAGCAAAACCACTTGGGAAACATCCTCTTGCCCCTGCTTTGAATCTCTGTTCAAGTACACCTATGCCATGGGTGGAAGAAACTACAGATTACAGCCTCCATATTTGTGAGTATGATCTGATGTTGGAAAACAGCCCCATCTTGTTTGTTCTCCCAGGTGGATTGTGGTGTGTTGGTACCTACTAGACAGTAGACAATATTGTTTTGTTTTTAAACAAACCAAATCTTCTAGAAACAATAAACTCCAAACAGTGTTCTAGAATCATATTTTAATGATTCATAATTACATTTTAATTCTTGTCTAAAGGAAAGCATTATTGATAGCTGAAAACAGTGATGATATCATCATTAAAACTTTTAGGAAGAAACTTATAATTAAAAACAAGCTGTTAGAAATCATCTGCAGATTTACTAAAACGGTACAAAAACCTGTTGTATGGGCTTTTTCTGTTAAGCACTTTGGTTCTTGAATAACTGGATTTGTAATTTGCCCGTTCTTTTTCTTAAATGTATTCTAATTTATCAGTCCCAAATGCATGCACCACTTGTAGCATCATTTAGACATGAATTGCAAGTAGGCTGAAAATTGGAACTGTTCTCCTAGTATTGGTTTGGTTCACTGGCATGTGAGTGTACAATACACAGAAACTTCTGCTTTTCCTGCTTGCTGCATTCCCTTATCAGGTAGGGTATTTGCTCAGTGCAAGTTTCTTAGAAATGTCAGTGTTTTGCTTCATGTTCAAAAAAACTACAGCAGTACACAATACATGCCTTACCACTTAACCAAAAGATGGAGCATGAGGCCATAGTGACATATGCAAATGTGTCCAGTACAGTGGTTTTGCTGTTGGTATGTTGTCAAAGCAGAAACAAACTTCTGCTGAAATTAGTAGGTTTCTTTATATCAACCAGAGTGGAAATTGGTTAGGACCTAGCAAAATGCCTAGCATTTAAACAGGTACTTTTTGGGTAAATTATTTTTTAACTGAAAAGCATAAACTAAAAATTAAAAGTTAAATGCTGGGTTTGCCGATCGTCATACTTTATTTAAAAAGTAAGTAATTAATTTTCACTTGTGACATAATTAACACAGCTAATGGACTAGCACTTCATCAACAGCAATAATAATAACTGTGTAGGGACATCTTAAAACAAAGTAGGGTAAACTTTTCCTGCAAGTTTTTAAGGTAAACCTTTTTGGAAGTAATTTTTTCCTGTCTATATTCTGAGTGAGATTAGACTACTAAAGATACTTTTACATGAGATGTTTAAGGTGCTTTCAGGACTTGTTTCAGGAAAGTTCTTAAGCATATGCTTAAGTTCAATTGTACTTCAGTTTATTTTATTTTCTAACATGTTCTGTATGCTGTATGCACTCTAAAACTTACAGGAAGAAAATAATCCATGTACAAAAGAGCTGATCATTGCACAATTAGGTAAGTGTGCATTTTTCTGATTTTCCACAAAGGAAGCCTGAAATTGCTCCTGATAAGCCTAAAAATATAGAGCTACGATATTTTCTAATGAGTTTTTTTCCCCTATTTTTAAATACCATGAAAAAGCATCCAACAATATATTCTTTGTTGGATGTTGGGAAGTTTAAAGAATTCTAAGCTATTGTGTACACTCTGTGAGTAGTCTCAGTAGATACAGCCAAGCTTGGACTAGAAATAGCCAGGGTACCAGCTGTAATAGGAAACGTGCACATATACACTAGTAAAGTCTCACCCGTCCATCATGGCTTTAAAATACATATAAGCAAATATAGCCTGTTCAGTTCTTTGGGTTTCTTTTGGTTGCCTTGCAAAACAAGATTTGGTTTCATCAGAGAATGTATTTACTTGTTGTATAACATTCTGTGTGAATAAACATGTAAGCATACTTTTTTTTTTTCAGTTGGTTCAAGCAGCTTACTAGGAAGCAATAACTGTTCATATTCCATGGAAATCCAGTGAGAAACTTTTGTGTATTTGAGGAGGGATCATTTGAAGGAAACATTTGACTCATTGTCTGTAGTTTAGACCAGCCAACTTCAGACTTGCTGAATAGGGCTGCAGAAAAGAAGCCTTTGATGAGTGATATCATCATCACAATTTACTGCAGTGTTACGTCATGACATCACATCCTTGTGATATAATATCATGCTACGCAGAGCAATGTTAAGATATCACCAATTATTTGTGGATACATATGGATCAGTTTGACATCTGCTCTTAGTTGCAGAGGACAGGTAATTTCTCCGTACCTCATAGGGTAAGGGGACAGCTCTCTAGAGCTTTTAGGATCACTAGTTTAGATCTGTACGTGATCCTGAACCCAGCTTATACGTCTTTTCTACCTGTGTTTTTCTTCAGGGACAGCACTATGCAAGATGCTTAAGGTTTCAATAGTTACAATACAATACCCCTTCTCTCACTTTGAGATACAGAATTCTTAGGAGAAATCCATTGAAGTCAATCAGTCTACCCTAATTGACACTGGCTGAGGATCGGTCCCACTGATTTTATTATCTCCAAATACAAAAAACTACTGATACAAATAAAAACAATGGAAATCTTGTTGTCTAGATCAAAGCAGTAGGCAAAATGAGGGAGTTCTATTAGAATATTAACTATAACAGTGTGGTTATGATAGATTCGTGTGTTGTGAGTACTGAATCACCACCATATCTTTTTCTCTTCACTCTCTGGTGGTGGATGGCAGGGGGCAAGTGGATGGGTGTAAAGATCTATACCTGACGAAGGGTTTTTTAACCCCAAAACTTGCTTAATAATTGTTTTCCAACTATTTAAGTTGGTCTAATAAAAGATATCAGATTCACCCAAAGAACCTTGTCTGCCTAAGATCTATACCTGGTGTAGATGAGTAGGTGCCCCCATCCCACCCTACCCCACTCCTCACTAGTCCTCTGGAAAATAAAAGCTGATACTCATTGCTGCTTCAGACTAGGCTAATTTCTCTGCAGACCCCTCTGCCCTTGGGAATCCCCCTTCCTCCTTGAAAGGGAAAAAGGAGGATTTCTAGGTTATCGTTTGAAAAGCCTTGGCTATATTATACTGTTTCAACATGCTGGTATTATTAAGGAGTCAGAGGTGAGATGGGTCATCCTGGATCCAGCACAGGATATCCTGGCCTTCTGCAGATCCTAGGGGGTCTCCAGGTTTTGAGGGCAGAACCATGACCATTTGGCAAGAAACTGAGGCAAACTCCACTGCTGTCCCCATAAAAAAGAACGATTCAAAGAAAACAGGGATGGGTGTCTTGAGGAATTCCTCCCCTCTCGCCAAAAAATGGGAGGGAGCGAGCCAGGCAGGTGCAGACATGGATATTAGTAGTAAGCAGTTGCATGTGACAGTTAAGGTTGCACTGGTATCAAACTGGCAAAGATCCATCATTCACAGGGCTCATTTTATAAATAATCATTTTTTTTATTGTATGCATAGATAATCTAGTATCTATCACCTGCATGAGATATATATTGACAACACAGGGCTCGGGGCAGTGGGGAGGGAGAGGGGAAGGGCAGATATCAAAGCTCATTGATAGGGTTTCTTAATTTAGCAGCCATTGACATGCCTGCCAGACAGTGTTTTTAATTCTAAGCTTCAGGGTAACTGGTGAGTTTTATTTTCAATGCATGGCTCCTCACAGGCATAGCTTCTTAGGCCAAGTACAAGTTGAATAACCTTCAGGAAAGCTGTGCTGTCCTTCTGTTGGCCGCTGTCTTTGAAAATTGCCTGCAGAGTTAGTGAGCAGGAACAGTTAAGATTTACAAACAATGATGAAGCTTGTCATGCATCTTTCACCATTCATCATCTGGGTGCTGTGGCTGGGCGGTGAAGTGTTCTTCATAAAAACCAGCTCAGTGTGAAATACACCTCGCAGCAATGTTTACTGCTCTGAAACTCGTCAGCAGCCCTTTATAGTAAATCCAGATTGCGATGTGACATTACAGTATATCATTGCAGAGCGCGCTGGGGTTTACACTAGGAATGAGTGCAGTTCACACCAGATGAGATGTCCAAATTGAGTTATGTAGGAATTTGGCTGTTATATGGGGCTAGCTTTTGTTTTCTGAGGACTGAAAGTTAGCTATATATATATATATATATATATATATATAATCTACACATAGATATACTTGTGTGTGGGGGGGGTGTATATCCCTCGGATAGATACACATATATATGGATATAGATATATACATCTGAATACACACACACACACACACACACGTATAAGTATATTGCTTGTATACATATTTGTATGTATGTAACATATACATAGGGCATAGTAATAAGTAATTTTAAACGCATATTATATTTTAGCCATTTTGTGTGATGGCTGCATTTTAATATTAACTTTAAAGTTCATATTTAAGTAAATGTAGTTTCCCAGCTTCTTTCTTTCCTCTTCCGACCCCCATGCAAGTGCTGTGGTAAATACAGTGCTTTCAGTATCACAGTTATAATCCCTGGGCAAAAATTGGAATTGCGTCAGGTTTTTCATAGGATTATAAAATAGACTTCGTGTTTTCTTCCTAATAAAGAATCCCTAATGTATAATTAAAGTAAGTTAAGTATCACTTGCATTTGTGGAGAAATCAGTAGGTCACATGTTGGCCTCGGTTCCTTCCTGAGTGTTGCAGAGTAATCAAGCATAGAATGAGGCCCAATGTCTTTTTTTGGTGAGGTTCACAAGTTTCGCAGCAGTTTGCATCTTCATTTTTCACTTGGTGCCAGAGTCCCGCTGCTGGTTTCACTGCACATCTCTGACAGGGTAAAGTTGCTGCTTTGAGTAGATTTTTGGGACTTACTCAGAATTTTCAAAATATAGAAACTACAGTATTTAGTGAATCACAGGAGTATTAGAAGTTAATTTTTCCTCCCTCTTCATTGGATCCGTAGCAAATCCCATTAAATGTGAATTCATTGAATGTAAGCACCTGATATACAATCTTATGAGATTTATACCCAAGAAAAAATACTGGGTAAAATCCATTTAAAATGAACAGTGTCATTTTGGTGTTATGTGAACGGACTCTGTGTGCAGTATTGAATCTATTGTCTTTGAGACGGGTTAGTTTAAAGGTACTAGTCTGAAGGATATTAGGGGGTAAGAGAGTTTAAGGTAAAGTAGCTACAAGGACTCTATAGCACTTCCTGTCAATCAGCATACACAACATGTGCAGTAAGCATCCTGCTACATTCTTGTCTTGAAGTTAAATGCACCGGTGGCAGCTGATCAGCTAAAAACAAAAGAAAGGAAAACAATAGAGATATCTTATCAATTATTTTAAAGCAATCATGCTGACAGTTTTCTTTCAGTGTCATGCCAAGAAAGCCAAAATTGATGAAAATGGTGTTAGATTGTATTGTTGTCAGCCCTGTGATGATGCTTTACTTTTTGTTTGAAAAGTGATTTTAATACCTTCTGGATACTATCACATAAGATACTCTTTCATTTAAATCTACATCTTTTCAAGTTTATGGCTGATAACTTTTTCAATCTGAGAGCAAGTATAAAATATGTATGATATCTTATGCAACTCTGATATCCCACTTTTAACTTTTGCCATAGTGATTTTATGCTTTTTGAAAGGGGCAGCATGACTATACTGTTGAAAGAAATAAATTGTTTGTCCTCTTAAAACTTTTTTTATTTCTGTTAGTGCTCAGAGTAATTCTTGTGAGTCAAGTCATTCTTCTCCAAAGTAGTAAACTTTCCACAAAAATGTTTAGCAGTCATTTAATCTGTGTTCACTTAGTACAAGATTTATAACATGAAGTATGTATAATTTGCCTTTCAAACAATAAAATTAACCTGCTGTAGGCAAAGAGCAACATAAGAGTCCCACATGTAATCATCACACACATTCCTTACAGATTTCAGGGACTTCTTGTATTCAAAATCCAATTAGTTTACTTTTTCTGGGGAACATCATCCATTATTCCTGAAGAAATTTTGATATTCTGCCTTGATTTTGGAGAGAAGAAAATCTGGAAATCTTTTACATTAATATTGTAGTTTGAATTAGGAGTGTAGAGAATAAAGCTGTCATCATCCAAAGTAGGTTGGGCTCTGGTACCTGGCTGTTTCTTATAGAATCAAAGGAATGTGTTTTTATCTTTGTTTAAATCTTGACTGCTTCGTGTATCTTTTTTGCTTCGGGTAACTTTGCTAACCTGCAGGATTTAGATAAATATTATAAATGTTGACCTAACATGGTAACGCCAGTATGTGCTTGCAAGATTTGAGATCTATATAATATGTTTTCATAACACTATATCTGGCTTGTTTAATTTTCCATTCTTGTGTGTGCTCATTCTCTGGTAAGTGAGTAAAGTACCATACGTTCTATTAAAGATGCATAGCATTGTGCAGGGTCTGAATGCATGTGGCTGAATATTTGGAAAAGTATTCTGGAGAAATGAAGCACTAGCACATATGCTTATGAGATACTATTTGAGATGCTAATGTCTGTTGAAACTGGCACTGTGCAAACACTTCAAAGTCCCATCTGAAATAGATGGGAATTGGCTTTGACTTGCAGGGACAAAAAGGAGAAAAGTTGCATGTCAAGCTAAGACAGCTTTCCCTCCCCCCACCCCACCACTCGCCCTGGCAGAGAAGCTGTCATTTGCTAACTGAGACCCTTCATGGAGGAAAAGCAAATATGTCTATTGAGACCTGTAAAAACAGTACACGAGGAAATAGCTCAGAAGGGGGAAAAACTGCATCACAAATAAGCTAACAGTATGTTGGCTGATTATAATGACTGGCTTATAGCTTCCAGGAGTTGTCAATCACACCTTAATGTTTATAGAAGTGAAAAGTCAATGCGTAGTTGTTTAATTTGACATGACTCTCGGGTTGAGAAAGTGAAATCGCTAGAGGGGACAGTTAAGTAGCTGTGCTCCATGTCAGCCTGTCTCGCTTCGACTCCTGCACTAAACGTTTTCCTGATGAGCGATAGATTTGGTTAAATACCAAGATAATTGCTAGCTACAGCACCCAGCACTCTTGTAATGCCTTGTACTACAGCTGTATTTGCCTGAGGCTGTTAGAGATTTCTGCAGTAAAGAGAGCATGTATGTTCAACTACATTATTCTCTTTCGGTTTTTGAAGAGCAATTGTTGCAGAACTAAATAGGCTATAATAAATTATATTTCTTTTCCTTTAGACCTGTTGAAGTAGATCAGACATGCAAATGTCAAAGCTGCTTTTTGCTTGTGAGTAATTTTTTGTTTGCCTTCCCTACCCATAACACTACTTAGACAAAGAAGTTTTTTTTTTACTTTAAGGTTGTGAACTACAAACCTCTAAAGCTAACTTGTTGGCCTGGTTTAAAGCCAAACAACTAATTTTGCATTCTCTAGGGGAGTTTGCTTTTATTTGCTACTTTTTTGCGAGTAAATGAGATTAGGGGACAAAAGTATTTTCATGTTCAGTATGTTTAATAACAGACTACTATAGTGACTCCATTCTCACATCTACATTTCCATTTTATTTTTAAATGCCCTTGATAGTTAAGAAGAGAGCTTGACATAGCTTAGTTATTTCTGCTAGAATCCTGGTTACAGTGCATGGTACTAATTGTTCATAGATCTCAATAAGCCTCAGCATCCCCTCATTGTAGTGGCTTCATTTTGCATGTTATGTATCTGTTGCTCACAGTGGATGTCTCCATAGCATCCCAGTATTTTGATGTATTGTTGTGATGATATACAGACTAACAGCCCCATAACATTTATCAGCACAATGTGTTGTATTGGCTCTATGTGGTCACTTATAGTTTATTGTTCAAAATAACTAGAAAGGGGGTTAAAAAGGATGTCAGTGCTCTGACTGTGCTGCTAGTTTAATCCTTTATGCCCTTTGAAAGTGTCATGGGAAAAGTACCCATGCCTGGAAGAATATTATGGTGGAGAGGAGGGAAGAGTTTTTTTTAAAAAGCATAACTTGTTTCTGAATTTGTTTTGATAAAATTAAATCTGAACAAGTTTGAGTTTTGGCTTCCAAATCCCCTGGAGGTTGGACACTTAACTCTGTTAGGCTTGTTTGAAACTCTTTGTTGAAAAGAGGAAAAACCTGGATAAAAAATAGGATTTCCACAGTCCACTGGGGGAGAAAAAAATAAAAAAGATGTTTTTAAAAATGATTGTTTGACATCCTTGAATTTATTTCCTGTCTACCTTTAAATGGACAGTGTCAGCTTTTAAAATAACGTGTCTTATATGGTTCTTGCATGCTAAAATCACAATTAACTGTTATTTTAGTATAAAGTTGGTGTGAGATTAGACTCGGGTACAAAATGCTCTAGGCAAACATATTTATTGACTTACAGCATGGCAGTAATAGAGGAAATATTTTACATCTAGGATATCACTGTTTTGTTCTCCCCTCCCTTACCCCCAGCCTTCTCAGTGTGGACAGGGAAAAAAATCAATGAACTTCCTTTTCCTTTAGTTTATAAATCAGTTCCCTCTTCAAGTTCTGTGTTGGTTTAGTGAGGTTCTGGTTTCAGATATGGCAATCATTTTTTTTCCTGAAACAGCTGTCTCCATTGGATTATTTTTTTTAATGTGGAAAGTTTTCTATTGCTGTTGATTTACATAAAAGCATATTTTGGTAACGTTGAAATTTTGAGCCAAATGTAAGGTATGTAATGTATGCTTTCACAACTAATTTCAAATTCCTGCATGCCCTTAATCAGGCTCTTGGGCATTTCGGTTGTAATTGGCCTGTATCAGATGCAATTCTTACTTTCCAGTCATAAAACAGCATATATTGAACCTGTCATGTACAGCTAGAGCCAACTCCTATGGGTGACTCTCCATGGAGTTAGAACGGGGCTCGTAGGGTGTCTTTATATGTGGTCCGGGGGTAGGGTGCTTTAATTAGAGTGGCTCTCAGAGTGTCTTGTGTATTTAGCATCCTGCATTTCAAAATGGCAGTAGGGGTGTTTCAACTAAAGCTCGTTCAACAAGCTTCAGTTAAAGCACCCCCGCTGCCATTCTGTGGCACGGGGAACCTGAATACACGAGACAGGCTGGTGGAAAGTGCTAATTAGCATGTAATTACAGCACATCGGCGCAGCTTCCCTGCACATCTACAGTTACCCATAATTATGGAGGGCAAAGTCCTGTAAGTGGATGGTTGTAGCCAGACCTTGGCACCTGTGTAGAGTGCCATTGCCTTCTGGGATGTTCTGCCTAGGCCTCCACCTCAACAAATCCATTTGCAGGAGCTGGCCCACAATGCATAACTCCCAAAAGGGAGATGAGAGCCACTTCGACTGTGATGAAAGGAGTTTGGGGCTAGAACAGGGCTGGGCAATTATTTCTGTTGGCAGGCTATTTAAGTTTTGGTGAGCTGTTGAGGGCCACACACAAAATATTTTGGAAGATACCATTTTAACAAATTATTAGAGGTGCGCTGATAAAGATTTTTTTGGGCCAGCACCGATGGCCAATTATTTACAAGCCATATCGGCTGATACTGATCCGATTGCAGACATGCAAGCTTGGCAATTTGGAGCACAGTGTCTGGCTGGTAAGTCTGTTGGGGGGAAGGGACATGGGGGGCGTAATTTGAGGCCCTCATGGTGAGGGAGGGATTGGGGCTGGGGCAGGGGCAGGTGCTGTCCAGCTGGGGCAGGATAAGGCATGGGATGGACCTGTGAGCAGCTCATCCAGATGACATGGGGAGGGGGGGCAGACCCCACCTATGCGCTCACCCCTGGGGGAAGCATAGGGGACACATGCCCCCCAGATCTGTGCTGTGAGGGCGGGCTGTCCACTGTGGGCTGGGGTCAGGGGCAGTGCTGGGCTCTTCCCGGCAGGGGGGTTGGGCCAGGGCTGCGCTTGGGGTGGGTGGGTGGTGGTGCTTGGAGGTGGGCTATGGAACATTTTGGGGTGGCTGTAGCTCACCCCATAGCCTCCCTTCCCAGTGCCACTGCTGCCTTCCCCAGGCACAGCTCTGTCCTAACCCTCTCCATGCTGCTGGGCTTCATTCCTGGTCTCATGCATGCTGCGGCTGTGCCCACACACGTGCCATTTATCGGCAACATTATCAGCCACATCAGCCAAAAAAAGCCAGTTGCCGATAACGTCAGTTTTCCCTTTAATCAGTGCCAGTACCATATGGATCCATGTATCAGTGCACCTCTACAAATTATAGATTGAAAAAAAAATCGTATACTAAAAATTAAACTTATTTTAATTCTATTTCAAAAAATATTTTTTGTCCTGATTTGTATTTTTTGAGTAGTGTGTATAGAGGCAATTGCATAATAGCAATATATTATGTGGGAGAGGGTGTGGGGTTGCGTGTGTGTGTCTTGGGTTGCTTGCTTGCTAGGTCCTGGGAGCCAGCAAGTTGTGGGAGGTACCGGGGGGTGCAGTACAGACGCATTCTGGTCCATGGCTGCCCTCGCAGCGCTCCATAAGAGCCTCCCGACTGCTGCTTCCCCCTCTCCCCCCTGCCTGGAAGGGCACAGCAAGGGCAGGAGGAGGAGTGCTGGCAGGGGGAGCAGAGCAGTACCTGGGCAGCTGCAGCACCAGCTAGAGCAGCCTCATGGGGAAGCTGTACATGCTGGCTGGGGCTGGGGTGGGCGTGGGCGTGGGCGGTAGCATGGTGTGGGCTGCCTCGGGCAGGAGCAGGCAGGGTTTGCCCCATGCGGAGCACTACCGCGGCAGCCACAGGTTAGATACGATCAGTTGGTGGGCAGGATTTGGCCTGCGGGCCATGTTTTGCCCACCGCTGGATAGAAGAAACTGGTGACCAAAGGTATCTGTTTCCGTGAGATGCCTGGGCCCGTCTCCCCTGTGCCTGCGGAGGGGAGTAACAGTTTCTAGTTACGACTAAGCAGTTTGACCCAGATTTTGAGATATTTAGATGCTCAAATATGCAGATCTGTGCTTAGCTGCATTTTCAAGTGTATAAGCATTTTTATGCAAGAAGCAAGGATGTCTTAGGGTGATATCTTTTAATGGATCAACTGTGTAGTTGGAATAGTTAGATAAGCTTTTGAATGGAAGACATTCTTCCTCAGGTCTTTCGTCAGGCTTTTTGTGCCTCTTATAAATGTTCCTTGGCAGCCTGTGCAGCCCTTGAAGTCTCCAGCTTCGAGACTCCATGTCTGGGTTAGTTGCTGCTGACTGAAGTGATACACCTCGGTGCCAGTGGCAGTGCCATCATGGAGGTGCTGCAGGACCAGGCCTGATGCCAACTGTGGAGGACTTCTTTCAGAGACCCCAGAAGATACTGACCCCCTTCCTGGCTAGGCAGCAAGACAGATAGTTCAAAGAGTAAAACATCAGTATTGAGGCAGAGCCCTAGAGAAAAGTGAATCATCTTGGGAGGGACCTGGAGTCTGCACATGCCTCTCCACTACCCTCAGCTTCGTGGCTTTGTATTGAACTGCTACTGTGTACAGTCCTAGTGGAGGGAGACACAAACTCCACCCTGTTCCCCTGTGCTCATTAGAGATCACAATCTCCCCTGACCCATAACAGATACTACGTTCCACCGACTGGTTGCATGGAGGAGGGACAGAGCTCTGGCCTTCCCCTTTTTCCCTGTCTATGACTATATAGAAAACAGAGGGGGGAGTACTCTGCGGGCCCTGCTCTCTCTTCCTCTTGAACCATCTATCCTCACAGGAATCTGAGTGATGGAGAAGAGAAATGTTGGGTCTTGCTCTATCTTAAACCTCCAAAGGCCCATGCTGTGATTTAGACTTTATGGATTAGAGCCCAATTTCATGTTGACTTACGCATGTTTATTAATGTTAAGCTGATTTAGGCTGCTCCCCACCCATGTGTTAAAAAACAGATTTAGAATTTTTCATGCAACTCATGACAACAGTAAGCACACCTGAAGCAAAGCAGACATTTTTCTTTTTTCCTGCACTGTTTTAGCTACCTTAATATTCCTCTCCTTTCATGGAGATGGAGTTCTAGTAAGCTTGTAGAGTAAAACTATCAACAGCATGTAAGTGACTTAGCCTGTCCTATCTGCTGAAATAACTAGGGCACTTTGGCTTATGTCCTCAAAAGTAGTTAGATGCCTAACTTGCATTGATTTCAGGGGGTGTAAGTGTCTAGCTACCTTTGAAGATCTCATTGCAAGTCAGTTTGGTTTAGGCTACTAAATGCATAAGTAACTTTTGAAAGTGATATTTTAGCTCCTAATTTTACCTGTTCAAACAGAATTGTCTCTTATCCAACAGTCCTGTTGCACCTTATGTGACACTTGTGTAGTAACACCAAGCTCAGTGTAACTGGCAGAACTGGAGTCCAAAGTACTCACTAATGTTGTATGCTCATTTGAGCTTTCACGCTGTCTTGATGTGTATTCACCAAAATCTTTGCAATTTACGTTTTAAGTGGAAAAAAATGTCATTGCTTATCAGCATTTCACAGTACATATTTAACACTACTGTTGTGTTAGCAGAAATAAATATGACATAGTGGGTCTGTCTTATGCCTAATGTTGTGTGAAACTTCATTTTACTTATTTGTCTACAGTAAAAAAATGAACAAACTTTGTTCATTTTTTGTGCTTATTTTCTAAAGTAGAGCGTCTAATTATAGTGGAATTCGTAAACTTCTGAGGGTGTAAGTCACACGTTAAAATGAACAGCTACATTCTTACTCTCTTAAAACATTTCACGATGTTTTTCCCATTATTTTTGCTGTATATTTTGATCAATATTTATTGAACTGGTGGACTGCAAAGCTGCTTGACTTGCTCCCAAATTGAAGTTAATATTTAAAGATAGTTGTACCATGGTAATATTGAGTTATTTTGAAGTCTTCCATGATTTTAAACTTGAATGCCATTTGAGCTTTAATTCATAAATAATCCAACTTACTTGTTTTTCCTCAGCCTTATTTTCTGGATGTAGTCATTGGTGAGGCTGACATAGAGTCTATTTTAGCTCCTAATGAAGTCAGGGGAGAAACATGACATTGCCTTCAGTAGTGCAGGATCAGCCCCTGGCTGTGTCTCTTCCCACTGCAGCAGTTCATATTATAACAACATTAAAAAAATTGATTCCTGGCAAAAGGGTAAAAAATCTATTGTGTCTATTCTAACAGATCACTGTGATTATACTTGGCAGTTTAATTGAGTAGTATCCTCTTGATTTCCAAAAGCTTGCAAATCATCTACAGAAATCTTTAAAATGTGTAGTATGGCAATTTTTGCATTGACCTAGTATTTTCTGGAATTAACAATTTAATTAAGCATGAAAGAGCTGAGGTCATCATTAGCTTTTTGATTACTCTTTGATGCTTATGAGTGATGACAATGACCATAAAGATTTGAAGATTTAAAGGGACATTGCCAAAAATAAACATTGTAAAGAGATATGATCATAATTCAAGTTTACATTTTTGTGATAGGGTCTGCTATTCCACAGGCTCTGGTTTCGTCAGGGTAGGATCAATGCTCAACTGCTCTGGCACTTTGTTTTTTGTGAGAAGTGCTGCCGCTGTTCTAAATTGTTATTTGGAGACCTTTGGGTATTTTAATCTTTTAATGTAGATAGAAAAGATAGAAAACCGTGATCATTTTTATTTTATATTCTTTAATAACATCCAAAATCTTAAATGCACCAAAAAAAACAAACCCCAAACCAACCCCAAACCAGTGATTTCTTTAAAGAAAATATTTTCTTACCGTAACTAGTATGTTTCTTAAGCCCCTGGCACATGTTACGTTTCTGGTGCAATTAAAGTGGTATTTGTGCCAGAAATAGCAACTGGCCACATGTTTGAAGAACTTATGATGCCATAAAATCACAAACCATTCATAAAGATATTACTCAAAAAATGTGTAATATCTTTGTGGCTGATTTGTATGGCACTGTAACTTGAACGTGTGGCATGCCACACAGGGACTGCCCAGGGCTGGACTGCTCTGGGGTTCAAACCCCAGGGCAGTCTCTGCCAGCTGACTGTGGATTGAGACTCAAGCCCTGGGACAGTCCTGATCTTTTGATGATCAGCTGATTGTTGGGCAGCTCTGAGACCACAGAGGGCTTGAATGGCCCTGAGGGAGCCCGGAGCCAGTTGACATTCATCTGATTGTTGGGCACCTGACCTGCTGGTAAAGGGGGAACCTGGGGTCATGATCCTAAGCTCCCTTTGCACCAGCAATATGGAGTGATTGGGATCTGACTCCTGATCCCACAATCACGCCCCCGGCCATGCACATGCAGCATGGCAGGAAGTGCAATTGTTAAAATTAGGGATCAGATCCCTTTGCGCTTTTAAGTGACTGTCTGTCAGGGGTCTTACACGTACTGTTACTACTCCCAGAATGAAGTAGTAACAGACAACTTTAGTTTAGACCAGGTACAATAGTAGTTTTCCCATGAACCCCAAGAAGGCTAGTACATGGTTGTGATGTTCCTGGAGCAAACTGGAAGGTAGATTGTGACTCGCCAAGTCACAACCCATTTCGTGGATTTTCTCTTGTTTTTCAGGGCATGTATCACATGCTGGACCTGCAGTGGGAACCTCACTTCCCTTAGCTTAGTAGTGTCCAGTAGCATAACTAGGGGTGGTGAGAGGTGCCAAGTGGGACACTAGAACTGCCCTCAATCCCCCCCAGAATTGGCCCCGGCAACATTGCCATGCCAGGAGCTCTAAAACAGTTCCTGGTTTCTGCTGCTTTAAGAGCAACAGAGCTGGGGCAGACAGTGCATGCGTGGCAGCAGCAGCTCAGCTGGGAAGGTTTAGAAGTTCTGAGCTGGTCCAGGCTGCTGCCTCCAGCTCTTGAACCCATGCCTTCCCCCCGCTCAGGACCTTTGCTCCCTTGCCCATCCCCACTCTCATCCCAGTCCCCTCCCCCCCCCACTCTTGGAGCCACATGCCTCCCCCTAGTCTCCAGCAGGGTTTGCCCTGGGTGCCCACTTGGCTTGTTATGCCATTGGTGGTGTCATCAAACCAGCCAGGGGCCAAAGATCTGCCACTATCGTTCCCCATTTTTCCCATTCATACCTGCTTTTGCAGGATTAAAGTGTAACAGTCCTACGAAGTCTGCTGTCCTCCCTGTACCACTCACTAGGACATGATCCTCCCAGGTAAAGAAGCAGAGAGTTGCTTTGCCCTATTATTCCCTTGTGCTGCCACACTACAACCAGGCCTGTAATGAACAATTATTTCTAACCTGTAAGTAGCAAATGGTATCTATGTTCATTTGCTACCTATGCTGTAATCTTCTCTCTCTTTAGGTGTGAGAAGCTGTTGTCGAAATTGTGATGAGATTAATGTTATGATTATGGAATGAAGCGGTGCCGTAGCCATAATGGTCCAGGAAATATGTAAGAAACAAGGTTCCTTGTGATATCTTTTATTGGACCAGCCATGTAGTTGGGAGATATTAGGCAAACTTTTGGCCACAAAGTACCATAGTTCAGGTCTGAAGACTTCCTGACAATCTGAAAACCTGAAGAACCTTCAGAAGACTTGGAGACCGTCTGAGGAAGGTAACCCTAAGGAAAGGCACTTTGTGCCCAGAAACTTGTTCTGACTTTTTCCCAATGATACAGATAATCCAATAAAAGATCTCACCAAAACTCCCTGCCTCTTGCAAATGTGGAAGACTGTGTTTTTGAAGCAACCAGAGAGAGAGAGAGACTGGAAGACACAACAAAAGTAGAAAGTAGTTGCCACAAAACAAACACGCTTCCCTAAAGATATTGAAAACAGTGTAAAAAAATAAGCTATTGAATGGATTCTGTGGAGAAAGGACTTAGCAGTGTTTGCTAGTAATTAGAGCTGATCAAGAATTTTCTGGCAAAACAGGTTTGAAATGGAAAAATGCTGACTTATCAAAACATCTTATATTTCACAGATTCTTATCAGTTTTGACAAACTTCCAGTGAAACACTGACAGATTGTATTGAAAACCTGCCTGGTTTCCTGCTTGCTCACCTGGCAGTCTGTTGGGTAGTCAGGACTTCCAAAAACTGCAGCTCTGGGACATCCTATACTTCCAGGCTCTATGATGGAGCCTGTAGTGCAGCCTTGAGAAACTTGGGTGACACCAGGCTATCTGTCCCATTGACAGGTCACTGGGCACACAGAATGTATTTTAACATAAAAAAGTAAGGTCATGTACAGAATGTGACAGCTGGGTACTTCTCTATTTTGCACGAGACATGACCTGGACACATAGGCACTGTCTTTAATTACCAAAGATGGAAAAAAAAAAGTTTTGATAGCTGATTCAGGGCTAAAATTCTTCTATTCTGATACTGTTGCTTCTGTAACTTCTCAGTCTGTGCTTGGCTTTCTGTAAACTGAGATAACCAGAGTAAGAATGCCTACCTGTATTGTGATGGGAGGTAGTATAAAAGTGAAAACTGATTATGATGAAGACAAATTTACATCAGAAGGTTCAGATTTCAATTTGGAGTGAGTCTTTCCTGCTTTCAAAATGCAGGATTGGTTTGTGGGATGAGCACTTGCTGCAAATCGTATCTCTTTGTGGAAAGTATTAGCTGCCAGATTTCCAACTGGGATAAATTGGGATTTCAGCAAAGCTATGCTGCGTCATGTCACTTGAGAATCTGGCCCTTACAGAATTGCAGGGGGAGACATTTCTGCGAGAGATGTTTGTATGAAGAAGCTAAGTAAGGCTTCAGTTTACAAATTTCACAAGCCACAAGGAGGAGCTGAATGGTTAGGACACTTTCCTGGAGAGTTGGAGCACCAGGTTCTGAGTAACATTTTCCCAGAGGAGGTCTCAGCAAAGTTGTAACCATCAGCCAAAGCCTAGATATTGCCAAAGCATCCTCCACCCTTCTTTTTGAAGCTAGCTCCCTGTGCAGTCAAGAGAAGATAAATGGGGTTAGGGGTACAGGCAGTCCTCGACTTACAACGTTTCGAGTTACAATATTTTGCACTTACAACGTTTATCAATTGACACCCTGTTTCAACTTTCTGATGTCAGTTTCAACTTTACAACACTTGATCTGACGCCAAGCCATGCCAGCGAACAAGTTCGCTGTGTCACCCATCTCCCTGGACAACATCTGTCCAAACTTCCTTGGACACTTTAACAAAGCAGACAAGACTCCAGAAAAACCTGCAGCCAAGACTCCTGAGAAGACTCCAGCCAAGAACCCTTCAAAAAGTCCAACCAAGAGCCCTTCAAAACATCCAGCAAAGTCTCCTCAAAGAAATCCTTCCAAATCAATATGCTTGCTATTTACAATATAAATACATTAATGTAGCTATATTACTTATCTATAATGGATTGAGTCAAAATTCTGGGTTATTTGTGGTGAAAATAGAGTATCGGGACTTGGTTCAGGAACCACCAATTACAACATTGTTTCCCATGGGAAAATCGGTTCCGAGTTACAATGTTTCGACTTAAGACGTGGTTTTCAGGAACCAGTTGTGTCGTAAGTCTGAGGACTGCCTGTACAAGCTAGGGTAGTGCCCATGAATTAGTGAGATAGGCAGTGCCTTGAAAGGGAAGGGGTTTTTCTGCATTTTCCATGTACTAGCCATTGGATAAAATTGAGTGGCCTAGCATTTGCTACCTTGGGACCAGGGGCAGGGGCCAGAAATAAGGGCCTTTTTTAAGGCAGTGGCCTGCTCACCGAGCCACACACCTTTTTAGCATACGCTGGGCATGTCTACACGTATATCAATGATCTGTAATTACAAAACATTAGGTTTATTACTTAATGCACCATAATCAGTGCTACTACGCAGTAGCACCAGCACATCTTTTAGGTGATGCTAATGCGCAGTAAACTAATTCCGCTGTGCATTAGCGTATTAGCATGGCTTTTGCTGTGACATGCTAATGTGCAGTAGAATTAGTCTACTGTGCTTCTAGTATTTCTTGTAGATGCAGCCACTGTCACCAACTCTACAGGCAAGTGTCCCAACCACTGGGCTATAGGGCAACTTCTTGTGGTTTTTCTGGTCTTACAAAGAGATTATACATCTACCCAGGTGAATAGGATCATAACAGTGCATAAATGGCCAGAGTGCCATCTGAGCATGTTCAGAAGAACCTGATAAGTGGTATAGAGAGGAGTTAGATCTAAAAATCTGCATACATGGCTCAAAAAGCCACTTATTCTCCAAAAGGGGAGTTGGATTTTAGGCCTTCATTCTTGCATAGATACTGACATCTGGAATTAGCTTTTGGATTGGATTATCCAAAAAAGGCATAACCTGCCACACTTATTTCCACATCACCTGCCTATTTTAATTGCAGGTGGAGAGGAAAAAAAAAAGTCTTTGTTTAATTGTTTCAAAGATTATTTTAAGGGAATTTAAAGACAGGAGAGGGGTAGAAGAGTTTAACAAGGGATATTTTCCCCAGCTTCTGGTTTCTAATTACAGCTGTTATTGCCCAGCCTTCTGAGTAACTAAGAGTACAAGCATGAACTAGAAAAGAATGAGATAATCCATAACAGATCAAGCTGAATAAAGATCTCCATTCATACCTTTTATCCCTGGTTCTGAGTGCCAAGAATTAATGCTATTTGAAAGTACACAATGAACTTGCCATACTGTGGGCATCTAGGATAATCCTAATTACTTTAAATGTTAGTGAGAAGGGCAGGAGCTTCACAGTGGAAAAAGATTCTATTGTGAAATAATGGATGTGTTAGGTGCCATGGAATGGACATGACTTTGTTCCCAAATGTTTAGGCCTGTCATTTTCATACGAAGGTGAGTCATGTGTGCTAAGATATGTTCTAAAAGCAAAGTACTATACTTGATTCTGTCCCTCTTTTATTTAATTTTCAACTTTTTTAGTACTGAATCAACATAAAACGTGTTAAAATATATTGACCAAAAAGAGTTTTAAGAGTAAATGGTAATTGATTGATGCATTTCAGTGTGGAATCTTTTGAATGTGTTCTGAAGGCAAGGTTGCAACTAAGTTTTTAATTGACCAGTTACTGTGAGTATTTGATATTAGAGATCTCAGATCGAATTAGGGCCTTTCTGTGCTATGTGCTCTGTCAACATGTGGGAAGAGACAGTGCTTCTCTTAAAGAGCATGCAGAAGTCATGATGTGGTAACATGCATTAGGTGAATGTACTCCATGATTTTAGTGGGATAGTGCTTCAGTACACAAGGGATAATGCCCATTAGGGGTGTGCAAAGCAGGCTGTATTTGATTTGGATTCAGCCTGAATTGGGGACAGTGATTCGATTTGTTGATTTGGATAGCTGTCCCCGATTCAATTCAGCCAAATCGGAATCTGAAGATTCATGCTGATTCAGAGAATCAGCGATTTGGCCACAGACACAGCTTTAAATGTTTTTTCTACATACCTCGAGGTACTAGAGCGGCTTGTGAACGCTGCGATGGTGGGGCAGATGGAGCCCCCCACGTGCTCAGCGGCGAACCCAGAAGTGGACAGGAAGTACTTCTGGTCCACTTCCGGGTCTGCTGCCAAGCGCCCTGGGGACCCCACCGTGCTCCTGTGGGATGCTCTATTCACCTTACCATCACAGCATTCATGAGCCGCCTGGTACCTTTAGCTATGTAGAAAAAACATTTAAAGCTGTGTCTTGTCACAACCCAAAGTTGTGATTTTTTGTTTGTGAGTCCTTCGGCACTGCTAAATTATTTTTCCCGCTAAATTGCAGCTTCTTTGCACGGTGGAGTTTTCTGCTGCAGAAGAGAACCCCGGTGCAACGGAGAATTTCCCGCCAATTTGAAGCTTTCTTTGCATGGTGCATTTCTTTTGCATCTAAGAAATGCACAGTGCAAGGAGTTCCCGCCATTTGTATGAGAATTCGTGCCACATTATTGGCCGGTTCTAACATATGCACACGTGGCGGCTAGCGATTGGCTTGCTAGCCGTATAAAGAGCTTGAGTGGTTTCCGCCCAAGTTGGAGGACTCCACGAACACCAGGAGAGAGAGAGAGAAAACCTTCACCTTGCGTGAAGATCTCTAAGCGCTGCGGATCCTTACGGACCCAACGCATTTCTTAAAAGGCAATAGAGGCCTGAACAGCCTCTGGCCTCTCCCCGTCGCCGATAAATTCCTAGACGTATCCCTTCCTGTACGAGAAACTACCGAACCCATGGAGCTTCAACAACTCTGGGGAAAAGAACGAATTTGTCGTAGTCCTCTAACGAGGATTTAAGCGGAGCTGTACCTGGAAACTGTCCAGCCTACACCACGACCATCTTTGGTGTAAGTAAACAATCTTTAAATCAACCACTGCGCGTCCGTGACTAATTCTAGCTCGCCCCCGGTCCTCTCCGACCCCGCGTGCCCGGGCTGCTGGCCACAGCCCGCACATGTCTATGTCCGAACCTTTCAGATTCAATTAGGAGAGATTAAAAGGTCTCCTGATTCAATTTGGATTTGGAGATTCGGCCACTGAATCGGGCCAAATGCCTGCCAAATCGAATCGGGGACCAAAGCTTCGCACAGCCCTAATGCCTATGTGGTACTCAGTCCCTGAACAGGGGATGGCAAGTGATATGTGACGGTGGGGGGAAGAGGGATACACCAAATATATGGCATCTTTATAAACATTTATGCATTTGCAGATGTTTTAGATCAAGTAAATGCCAGTTCTACCCCTTGAGTCTTCCATAAGAGTAAAGCAACCAACTTGGGGTGCAAAATTCAGGACGCGGTCTCAGATAGTCCACTGATCTGAGGAATCAGAAGTTGTACCAGAAGTAGCCATGCCAGAGTGGTGCTGTGGACAGGTTAATCTACTCTTCTGAGTTTCAATTAGCTTGAGTGCACTGCTACAGGGACATATCTATTCTATTTCTGCATCAGGAGGTTGCTTAAAGCCATGTCCTGATCACATTTCCAAAGTATGTGGCACCAATGTACTGTGTCCTCAGTAAGTGCAGTATAACCTAATATGGGACCAGTTTTTCAACTTCAGAATAGAAGTCCTGTTTCTGGGCGTCTTCTGGGACACAATCCTAACATTGGGACTACCCTGAAAAATCTGGTGTGGTTGGTTGTCTTACTGAATGGGGGGAGGAGAGTGTAGTTATGTAATGCTCTAGTCCAAGGAGGGCAGTGCATAAGAAAGACTACACTAATGTGCATGTATTTTTAGGTGCTTCTCCTTTGGGAGTGATGGAGACTTGAATAAAAATAAATAAAGAAGCCATGATTCTTTTTGGTAAGAAAGATTCCCTTTCAGTGGGCTTCTTGAAAATGTTTTTGATGAAAATCATTCACTAAGGGTGAAAGTTTGTCACTGCTTTTTAATGAGGATCACAGGTAATCTATAGTCATCTCGGCTAATCTATAGCCACCCAAAACTTTTGGGAGCTGGAAACCCTATAGTCACAGATGGCCTTGCTTTGTGGGAAGGCCTGGTTCAGTTCACAGCTGTGGGAACTACCAGTGAGGGTGCTACAACTACTGCAGAATTTCTCTCTCTCTGTATACACATGCATGGAAACACACGCACAACTGAGGCACCTTCTGTCTATGTGTCTGTCTGTATAAAGAGAGAGATCTATTATCTACCATGTGTTGGCAGTGGGTTTAGGGCAGGAACTTGAAAATCAGCAGGGAAAAATGCCTTTTGCTTCCTGGTCACCGTCTACACGCGTGTTGTGGCAGCATAACTAACTCCACTGTAACATAGTACTTGTACCTGACAGTACTGTCCTACAGAGGAGTTAATTAGTTTACTGTGGCCTAATAGTGCTGCACGTGTAGATGGGTGACACTTTTCTGCGGAGCTAAATAGGAAACTCCACAGTAAAGCACACCTGTACATGCACTCAGTGAGTAGAAAATGCTTATTCCATCTCCACTGAGCATGCCCCCAGCACCCCTGTCCTTCACTGTCCGCCATGTACTGTTGTGCAACACTGAGGATGGAATGTGCTTCAGGCTCCACAGGCTTCAGTTCCAGACAAGCCACAGCCATCTCCTGTCAAGAGTCAGGAGGTGACCAGTAAGTCTCAGTTCTTAGACATATTGGGTGCATCTACACAAGATGCTTAATGTGCAGAAGAAAGATTCTCCTGTGTATTAGCGCGGCTGGCAAAAACCGTGTTAATGCGCAGTAGACTTAGTCTAACGCACATTAACATCACAAAAACTGTTAATCTGTGCTAATGTGCAGTAGCACCAATTACAGTGCATTAAGTTTAATAACTTATTACAGGTACTAAACTTAATGCACAACAATTACGGTGCATTAATGAACATGTAGATGCACTAGGATAACTGAGGCCTCGTCTTTCTTGGGGAAAATAGCTCATGTTTGAAAAGGCTATATGCAGCATTTAAAAAAAAAGAAGATTCCACTCATGGGAGATACTGGTTGTAGTCTGCCCTAAGTTCTCCGGGGGTCATAGGTTTCACCATAGACATTTAGACTAAGTACAGACAGTCAAAAAGCCTGAGGCTTAATCAGTTCTATCTCCACATCTTAGTCTAAGCTGCGTAGATGAACTAATAAGCAAGTGAGCATTCCTTTTGATTCCAGAAGTGCAGCCACATACTTGCAGTGGTCCAGGCCAGAAGCCAAGGGGTGCTAGGACACATCTCTTTTCTCAGCTGGAGCAGACAGTTTGGGCCAGGGCTAGCCAATCCACCCTCCAAGGAGACAGGGGGTGGGGTAGTCCTGGTGGGGGAGGGTGCAAATCATCCTGGGATGCTGGGGGATTGAGAGTTAACTTGAATCTGGAGGGGATCTGGGACAGTAGTTCAATAAACTGATTTAACCTAAATCAGTTAAGTCTGATACTGCATCCTTTTAGGTTTATCTTAAACCAGTTTGGGCCATTTTGAAAGTAGTTTATGTGCACTGAACTGTTGTGTTACAGATTTGAACACTCAATACGGGTTTATATGTAACTTCTGTCCCTAGCCTTAGTATGTTTTCAAATACAATTTCAAATACAACCTATTTCCCTAGACTGGAAATGGCCTGAGTAATTGCACAGGGTCACTTCAGAGATAGCTGGGATTGAAAATGTTATTTCTGATATGACAGAACCAATTCACAACCATAGTGCTTTCCAGAATTCACATGTCAAATCTAAGTGGTCCATTGGAAACCCCCAAATCCTTACTTCCCATATGCCAGTGCTGCTACAACTGTGTAAACCAGTGGCAAAATATATGGGTTTGACCCCCTCTCCCTTTTTTAGTGACTGACCTGCACAAAAGATAACAGTCTGCTATTTCTCAGTTATTTCTTTGGCTCTAGTATTAAAGAGCGGGTAAAGAAATTCTGGGTCTATGGGTAAAGAAATTCTGGGATTAAGCCTGTTAATAATCTATGCCAGGGTTATTATGGTAGTATTTGATGGCATTGGTTTTTCATTTTTCTTTCTTACAAATTGCATACAAAACCATATTGAAAGGATGTTAACATTTCAGTCACATCCAAGAAGCTGGAAGTACCAAAATTCAGGTGTCCTGTGTAAATTTAATATGGCTGTTGTACATACCTGCATTATGACACTGTGTTGCCCAGTGCCATACAATAAGTCTATAAGTGTACTTGGAAGAAAAAAAAAGTTCTAGACTGATTCTTAAGATGAAAGGGAATATTTTTCATTAGTTTTACCATCCTCAGTCTTCTTTATTATTGTCCATAGAACCTTAATTCTGACAATTCCTAGCTTCTGAGTGTTGGCTTGGCAGCTTCAACATTCTTTTAAAATAGCATTTTGTATATAGTTATATTCATCAGCATGCTAGGCTCTATCCGTGTATATAGTGGAAGAGTCCTTCCCAGAAAGGGAAACTCACTGGGTCTGTGTCAGCCTAGGATGGCAATTAAAGTTCTGTTGACTTTAGCAGGAGTTGCACATGCTTGCTTGCTTCAAAAATGAATTTCATCCATGGCATTTCTAGCTCACTCCCCTTGCAAGGTGGCAGCTGTGCCAGCCCAAAGGAAGCAGGGCGACTTGGTAAGTCACCCATGGAGATCCAGAAATTCCACGGGGAAAGTTTGTTCCGTTTCCACAGCTCTTGAAGCATGTTTGTGAGAGAAAGAATCCACTGTTTGTATTTCATAGGTTGCCCGTCTTGTGGATGGTATGTCTGGCTTGGTGGTGTGCTGCCATTGGTTTTCCAGCCATATTTTTACCTTTTGATACTTCTTAGGGGCTCACAAAGTGTACAGTGGAACTTAATGCTTTCTCAAGCAGCATTAATTTCTGAGATATTTACAAGAGGAAAATCTGCTAGGTTCAAAAGAGAACATGCCATGGGAGAGCAGCAGCAGCCTGCTCCTGTTCCTGTAGCCCAAATCCACAGTGCCCCAAGCACACTTCGTTTGTAGCAGATACTGTACTCTCTGGAGCAATGTTACACTGGCTCTACTCCCTTTCCTGTGATCACCAGTCTTACAGCTGGTATTTATACATTTATTTGCACAGTAGAAAGGAGCACTTGGACCCTTAATAGCAACCAAGGTGAGTACATTTATTTCTCCCCTCCCTGAATAAAAGAGTGAAAGAGGAAATAGTTTTAATAAATGGATTATGCTACTCAAGTTTAAATTTTAAAAATGGCTTCTTATTGAGAGTTTAATGGTTTTTAAAATGTAAACGCAGGGAAAAATTTACTTTTCAGGCATGAATATCCTTCTGGTTTCTCACATCAGTGGAAGTGCATTATTCTTTCCAGTCCATTGAGTTCCAGGGGGATTGCTCAAGTTAAAAGACAGCGCTCTTTACATTGTGTCAGAAGATGTAAGGTTTTGTTTTTGAGGGTTAGATCCCTCCCCCCATTATTTTTATCATGTGATATGAGCTGAGAATTTCTCACATTTAGATGGCATAAAAATATTCAGGATTTTTCTTTTCTTTTTTCTTTCTTTTTTTCTTTTTCGGAATAAAGCAGATTAGGTATAGGAATGGCCTTATAAAGAATCAGGGCCCAAACCTGCAACTTTTACTTATGAACAGACCATCCTTATGGAATAAAGATCCAATGTACTAACTAAGGATGTCAAGTGTATCTGGCCCTACGGGCCAGGTAAGTGGTGTTGTGGGGCTGGTCCATGGCTGGATTGGTCCCGTGGACTGCCCATGCCCCAGCCTCTCCTCTGTGTGCTGGATGTAGTACTCAGAGCACCTGTTCCAGTTGGTCCAGGACTGCACCACCCATGGCATCCACCTCTGCCAGTCCAGGACTATGCCACATGCAGTGCCTGTCTTGGGCCAGCAGGTGTGGGCACTGTGGTGTGGTCCCAGACTGGGTAAAGCTGATGTGTGCAGCATGCATTGTTTGTCCCAGATCTGCTTGAGGCTGCTCCAGCATGCAGTGCATGTGTCAACTCTGCAACCCAAGAGCAGCACTAGGGGCCAGATGAGGGGGCTCTGCACACCAGATCTGGCCCACAGGCTGTATCTTTGAAACCTGTGTGCTAAAGGATTATAGCATCAGACATGTACTGTAACAGATGAATAGGACAGTGTGGGACTTGTTTCTTTGAGCAGGGTTGAACTGCATTTCATTTCTGAGCAGTAGAACTAGAACTGTGTATGGGGGTTTTTGGGGGGAGGTTTGGTTTTTTGGGTTTTTTCCATCTTAAGGGTATCTCTGGGTAACAATCCAGGTATCCATAGGGGTCTACATAACTTATAGTGGGACAAAGCAACTTTTGTGGCTTGGTCACAGCATGAAGAGCCGATTTTGCAGGCATTTCCTGGTGGCCCCACCCCTTGCCACTGATTGGCAGGGAGGTATATACACTTAATTGACTGGCACCTTCACTTAGTCTACGTCACTAGCAAACAGTAACTCTCAGTCACTGGTCTATGGCTGCAGTGATTGTCATGTTGTCTTTGTATTGAGGTAAGCATTTGGGACATTCTAAAACAGTGTGTTATATGAATAATATGCCGCATTATTATTTTTTTAGGTTGATTTAACAGGAAATCATGGCTGATGCAAGATTTCTTGGCAATCGTGGACAATGCTGTTTTTTGTGGTTTCCATGAAAACTGCAAAACTGAAAGAAGTAGACCTCTAGAAATCCAGTTCCTCTTATTGACATACCTCACTTGCACTCCTTATTCAGGCAGAAAGTCTCACTGAATCTCATTGCCTTCATTGGGAGTTTTCTTGAGTAAAGAATGAAGGCTTGGGCCTAGTAAAAACTGTCTCATAAAACACAGATGGTAACTATGTGGTAACAAGAGAAGTACTGCATTTCACTGTGGTATCTGTTTAGCTATCATTACAGTCAGATCATTTCAAGGTAATCGAGACCTGGAGCAGTATAGCAAGTCCTTCAATCTGAAGCAGAGCGCAACAGAAAGCAGTTATTGGCCATTAATAGTACTGGGCCAGCTGAAACGGTTGTCCAGGCTGTGAACCTATATTGCTAAAAGCAAGTTTATTCCCTTAAACAAAGGAGTTGAAATAACATCTGCCAGCTCCTCCGGTCATATCTACTGACTCCCAGGTTTGCCAGGATGTTTAAGGACTCTGTGCTGCTAGGGCAGACGTTTTTAAACTTGCAAACCCAAAGTTAGACTCTTAAGCACACGTTTAGGCCAATAGCCTGATTTTTAAGGCTTTAAGCACTTGCAACTCTGCCTGACTTTGCACAGTTATTTAAAAGCAGACTGCTTTAGTTATTTAGAGCAGCAGAGCTCAACCTCTGGCCCACAGGCCAGATCCAGCCTGTGGGTCTTCTCACAAGATCTGGTGGCAATGGTAATTGCTGCTCCCCTGCTGCCAAATTTCCAGGTCCACATGGTGTCACGTGGGCCAAATGATGTGGCCCTGCATGCTAGATTGTACTGATGCACAGGGTCACTCTGCAGCCAGATCCAAGCATGTGGGAACAGGCTGACATGTAGGGTTGCTCCATGGCTGAATCCCATCCACAGACCAACTCCACAGATCAACATTACACTCATGATCTGGCTTGCAGACTGATCTTGTGCTATTCATCTCACCTGTGGGGCTAGGTGGGTTAAGCATCACTGGGCGTGTCTACATGTGGGTATTTAATGCGCATTATCCCGATTTTTAAGGTGCATTAAGGGCACATGTCTACACATGCACACCCTTAATGTGCCTTAAAAATGGTTAATTTAGGCTAATCATGCCTAAACTTGATGCGTGGATAAAGCAAATATGAAGTTTAGGCATGATTAGTTAAAATGCAATAACGCACGTGTAGACACGTTAATGCACATTAACGCGGGGATGTCGGTGCTGGGTCTGCCCAGCCACTAAGGGACTAAGCAGAACCCAGTCCCAGGGCTTCTAGCTGGCCACCTCTCCTCCTCCAGGGCTGGGCTGCTCTCTGGTAGGCCCTAGCTGCAGGCTATAAAAGCCTCCAGTCATTTTGTGCCTTGGGGCACACAGCACAGGGAGCCTGAAGGAGCCAGTTTCCTGCAGAAGTCCACCACGCCCTGTGTGTTCCCCTGGACAGGACCCAGCCAGCCTCTGCCCATCCTGTCCCCTAGCTGGAGCTGCTTCTTGACCACAAGTGAGTGTTGCCAAGGGCTGCAGCCTGCTGCATCCCTTGCCCAGCCCTGAGATTCCCCCCAGGGTAGCTGGCTCTGGTCTCTACAGCAGCAGGGCCAGTACCTGCTCCCTGCTACCCCTCACCCCCAACTCTATTTCTTTGCAGGCAGTGTGGTGAAGCATCTCTGCTGTGCAGCTCCCCATCCCTGGCTGTGCCCCTGTCCAGGGTGCTGCTGGTAGCCATCCAGGGCTGACATCACATGGACAGCTGTGCGGGGGCCCAGAGAGTGAGCGCAGGGAGGATGTCCAGCACGTAGTCCCCATTGAGCTCTGGATCCATCTGCATGCCCATGCCCATCCCAAGCGCCCAGGCCCTCAACTGGAGCCATGAGGAGGTGTGCAACCTCATGGCGCTCTAGGGTGCAGCCAACATCCAGAGGCAGTTTGCGTGGGGTGGCCGCTTGAGTGCCCACATTTGAGGCCATTTCAGCTAGGATGCATGCATGAGGGCACTCCCAGATGACGCAGTAATGTTGTGTGAGGGCCAAGGTCTTGTGGGCACAGTGGGTGGCCATGACCGAGTTCAATCGTCAGTTCAGTAGTATCCATAAGACCATACCCTTCATGTGGGAGCTGACCTGCAATTTGGTACCCCGGGATACAGGCTGCACCCCTGTGAGTGCCACCAGCAGGGGCAGCCTGCCCTTGCCTGCACCCCACACTGACATCTATGGTGACATGTCACTAGAAGAGGGGACCTCAGGCCTTCAGCGCCCCCCCGCCCACCTCCCCGGCTGCTGCATTCATTGGCAGCTTGGGTAACCCTGCCCAGTGGCTGCTTTGCCCTTGGCCCAGCCCCACACCCTGCCACGAGAAGTGGCTGGCCATGCCACCACCAGCCTCCAGCTCCTCCCCAGGGAGGCCCCTGGCCGGGCAGCAGTTTACTACTAACTTCAGGTTGTGGACACAGAGCACAGTTGGATGCTGTTGCTGATGGGGAACCCTGTGCTGAGCCGCCAGCCTTGCCAGCCCTAGATACGTGGTAAGTCCTGCACTGGAGAAGGGCCTTCCCGGTCCCTGCCCCCACTCCCTGCCTGGCCCCAGGTCTTCCCCCACACCTCCCCACAGCACATAGAGAGGCAGGACACAGTTCAAAACTTTATTGCTCAGCCCACGTCCCCACACCTGGCTGGACATAGGACTTTCATACACTGAGGAAGGTGTTGATGCCGGTGATGATGTCTTCCTCAGCAGTGGGAGGCAGGGATGTGTAGCACTGCCACAGGTAGCCTTCCAGGTAGCAGTGGAGCTTGTGGGGCAGCCCAGGCTTGCTCAGCACACTACTGTAGCTCAGGCTTCCGAACCAGGAGCATCAGCAACAGCAGGCTGTAGTGGCTCAGACATCCCTTCACCTGCACAAATAGCTCATCGCACACAACCTAGGGCACATACAGCAGGGGCACAGCTGGTGTGGAGAGGGGCTGGCTCAGGGGGGCCTCCCTGGAGAGGTCCCCTGGGAGGAGGGTGGGGGTGTGGCAAATGACTCACCGCAGTTCTCAGGGAACAAAGGGCTCCCAGGCCCAGGGCACCATGGGCTGGGCAGCAATTCAGCAGAGCGGTTGGCCTGCAGAGAGAAAGGGGATGGGTGGGGTCTAGAGGTGAGGCAGCAAGTGCTGCCAGCAGCCTAGCCTGGCCCGGCCCATGCTGGGAAGGGGGTAGGGGAGGCAGGCTGTCTGCAGCCAGCACCCAGCAGGCTCCTGGTCCCAGTGGAGCAAGCAGGCCTGGGGGACTTGGCCAGCAGCTGCCTGGGCCCAGACCTGCCTGGACAGCTTACCACGGGCCTTGGGCACTCATGCACGGCTGACCTATGAAGCGTAGGGCCCTTGAAGCAAAGCATTTTATTCCTGCAATGTTGTGGATGTCTAGAAAAGGCTTCCTTTTCTTGCCTCCGTAGGGCCAACATCTGGACACGGGAAAGGTGGCAGGGCCCTGCAGGAGTGCCGCAGCAGGGTCATCGCCACCCACTGCTGGAGTCACCCAGACGTGCTGGCTGCATCAGCGGTGCACCACAGACTGGACCTTCCTGCTCTAGTGGCTAGTGGCAGCAATTGAGTACCGGGTGGCCCGGCAACAGGCGCAGAAGGTGCAGGAGCTGGCCTGGCGGGAGGAAAACATCATCCAGGAGGAGGCACAGGACTGGGCACAGCGAATGGATTGGGACTGGCTGGAGGCCCTGGCCCAGTGCTGCATGGCTAGCTGGGGTCAGCCAGTAGAGCCCACCTGCAGGGCCCCTCGCCCCAGCCCTACAGCAGGCCCCCGCCTGGGCTCAGAGGAAAGCCTCCTCTGCCTCCCACCCACAGGAGCCCCTGCGATTCAGCCCACGGGCGTACTGTCCACGGCCAGGGTGCTAGTCACCTGCCGCTGGGCTCTGCGCCCTGGGAGCCCCCACCGCACAGTCCCCTACTCTGGGACTTGGAGAAGGACTGAGACTGATTAAATAGTTTTCAGTTTGGGAGGAGGGTTTTTTTATTGTTGGTGGGTGGAGAGGGTGGTGGAGGGGCTTTGTGTGTTGAGGGGGGGTGGGGTGAGCCTTGTGAGGGGAATAAAGGTTTTCATTACTAACATATGTCCTGGAGTGGTGCTGGTGGGTGGTCAGGGGTTAACAGGTGTGTGGGCAATGAGGCAGGTGGGTGTCGGCTGGGTGCTTCTCCATATCCTGGTGATCCAGGTGGGGCCAAAGCTCACACAGCAGGTCTTCAAAGGGTCATCCGTAACGTGTCAGACCACTGGTGGTCATCCCATTCCTGCAGCACAACATGTTGCCACCAGTGTGGGCTGGTGCGGCAGGCCCAGAGGCAGTGGGATTCGTGGGACAGGAGGGCAACGATGGTCCCAGCAGTGGTCGTGGAACCTGTGGTTGCCGGGGTTGGTGGGAACAGTTGTGTGGCAGTGGGAGCCCCGGAAAGCCATGAACCAATTGTCCAGCAGGTGGCCAGAGTGGGTGGGGTTGTTGGGCAGCATTATGTGGCTGAGCACCAGGTACATGGAATGGCAAGGGGCGAGCAAGGCAGCTGTGGCATTCCTCAGGAGTGGGGGGACCCTATCCCTGGGTACCAGTGCCAGGAGCTGGGGCAGTCAGGGCTAGGAAGCACAGCTGTAGCAGGAACAGAGGAGGCACATCCTGCCTGTATCTCTGTCAGGCTGCTGCTCTGACACAGGAAGCATCAGCCCAGAGGTCACAGTGCAGAGGGTGTGCTTTTAAGATGCCTGCCAAGTGCTGGCAGCTGGCTCTGGCTTCAGCATGGCTGCCAAGTGCTGGCAGCCATGTGGCCAGGGGCTGGAGCTCCCCCCAGTGGCAACAGGGGCACATGGCAGGGCTGGACTGACTTGGGACTAAAGTTAGTCCCTAGTTCCACCATGTGTAGACACCTGTCAAAAACCATTTAATGCACATTAGGCTAATGTGCATTAAATTTAAGCCTGCTTAAATTCATGTGTAGACATGCTCGCTGATACAGAGTATAGCTTTACTGTGCCTAGCTTTAGATACTTAACCAGCTTTAGCTTGAGTTTCTATATACTTCGAGTTGTTTGGTGTATATTAACATAAATTACCAAGCGAATGTGTGTCAATTTCCAGTAAAAAGTGGATGTAGTTTTCCTACCCCATTTATTAACATCTCTGCCACAGAGAGTGAGGTGGGATTTTTTTTTTGTTCTCCCTTTTTATTTAGGGGCAGAAAAAAACAACACTTTCTGAAAGTTTGTCATGGAGATTTATAGAATTCAGTATTTAAAAATGTGCCTTTCCATCACTCTAGGCACATGTACACTAAAATATTTACAAATCCTATCAAATAAATAAAATTCTCACCCATTCAGCTGTTCATGAGTAAACAAAAAATTATCCCCTTATGACCCCAATCACTCCCTTCACAACCCATCCCCCTCTCAAGCATCTGTGAAAACAGATATTCCATAGAACATGTGTTGATGATTAACAGACTTGGGCTCTGCTGAACCGAAGGGGGAAAGCATGTTTCAAAATGCCTGGCCAGACAACTCTCTATACCAGACAGGTATCTCTGCTTACATCAAATGCAGAGTATCATATGGGGAGAGAGGTCATTTCTTGAGCTGCATAGGTCAAAACCAAGACTTAAATTGTAGTCAACAACAGATTAGAAACCAACATGGTCCAAATGAGAAATATCATTAAACAAGATAGTTACTGCATTGTGACCTCTGGGCTGATGCTTCCTGTGTCAGAGCAGCAGTGTGGCAGAGACACAGGAAGGAAGGGTCAGATCTACCAAGTCCTGGAGCGTTTTTAGCAAGTTCTTCAAACTGATGCAAAGAGTACAGTTTTCTAACTGTCATAAATGACAGAATGCAGGTATGGCTGCTTATAATACTGGTATTGGGCCATCTGAAATGGGCCAGGTACCTAAAGGATGCCCAGACTATGAAACTGTCACTAAAAGTGAGCTCACACCCTTCAGGAATTTGAAATAGCAAAATTTGCCAGTTCCTCCATTCTTAGTCTCTCTTCTCCAGATTTGCTAGTCAGTACTTATCCATACTCCAACTGATGTTATGGAAGCATTAGAGTGATGTAGCAGTGATGGTCCAGGAATTATTTGAGACACAAGGGAGTTTTGGGAGGTGTTATCTTTTTTGGGGGGGAGGAGGGGACCAAGGGCATGGTTGGAATGAAATTATATGAACTTTCAAAAGTAAGAGATTCTTCATTCTGATGCCTTGCATTCAAAAGCTTGTCTAACTTTATTCCAACTATGTTGTTGGTCCAGTAAAAGATATCACCCTCACCAAAATCCTTACCAACTGATGTTAGGCACTGACAAATGAAAAAAAAAACGCCAACTGCATTAGATGAAAGGGATCAGAACAAGTGGATCATCATACACATACAGAAGACATCACAACCCCTGTTTCTTGACTAATTCTCCTTCCTTTACCATTTATACAGAGGAGTGTGACAGAATAAAACCTTAAGAAACACCAGATGGAAAGCTCCCTCGGAGCAAAACAGCAGCTCAACACTACAGTGGGATCCTTGGGAGGAAAAGTGCAGACAGTCTTCATTTAATCCTGCTAGGACCTACATGTGGTGACTAGTGTATTGAAGGCACCTGATGATCTTAGCCAACCAGCATAGCCAAGGGCTGTCATTTACCCAAGCACTACTCTGTCACCCTGGTGCATGAATAAGTTGGTTTCTCCAAGTGTCTTGGTTCATAGGGCTTCAAAGCATTTCAGGTACACAGACCTGCACAGCTCTGTTTATCTGACTAAATGAAAATGTACTCAACTAGCATAGAAATATACCCTCCTGGTGTCTGAGTCATGGTATAGCAGGCACCAGCCCCACATGTGGAATTACATATTTTGGGTCACAATACCAAGGTCAGCTTGCAGTTTCGAATAGCCAAAATGTTTCAAAAGCCATCTTTCCCCTATGTTAATGTCCCTTCTACTTCTAAAAATGACATTGACTTCCTCACTTTTTGGCTAAGGCAAGCACACTGTTATTTTCATATCTAAATCTTCGGGTACAAGGTAAGTCTAGCTTCTGATTAATTATCAGGTGATATTTACTGTTCTGAAGTTGGTGGGTCATATTCAATAATGAACAAAACGGCACTGATATCATTAGAGGTGACTGCTACATGATAGTAGATTTTGGCTTAATGGAGTTATGCTGCTGTAAAGTAGGTGGAAGTGAAACAAGAGCCAAGCTCCATCATACCTTTTTCATCTCTAATTACTATGATCTTATAAAAGCAAAACATTTTAAATTAACCTACAAATATGTATGATCAAATTCCAGGTTAACCCACCAAGACTGGGGAATTAAGAGTTACCTTTAGATGTAGGGCCACAGTCTGCTCCAAGTTAAACTAGGGCAGAGTCACACTAGCCCAAATCTCATTGGAGTCCCTTTGGAGTTACATTGCAGGAGATCACTAAATCTGGCCCACTCTTTAATCACCTTCCATCATAAATACTCAACATTCAAATACAGCATAGGCACAGCAGCGCAGAGTTTAAACAATGCTGTATTCCTTGTTCTTGTGTGGTTGTACTAGATCCATCATAACATCTAAAAAAATAAACAATGATTATAAACAATGTTCTCTTAAAAGATCTCATCCTAGTAATATACCCCACTAAAATGTAAAATTCAGAACATAATAAGTATTGATGTTTAATGTCAACGGTCTGTGCAGCCTCTGGTGTGATTTAGTTTTCTACAAATGACTCTAGTGCTCAACTACCAATGCATTTTGCTAATTACATCATAGATTTCCCTATTGATGAACAGAACCTGAATTAACACCGGAGCACTAATGTTACCCTTTCACCATTATTGTTGTACAAGAAGCGGTGGCAGATGCTGGCAGTTAGTTACACAAACATTAGTATTAACGATTGGCCATTTGGAATTGGTGACAAACTGCAGCCTGATGGAATTCTGAGCCTGAAACCAATCAGGAAGTTAATGAGGAGAGAAATTACCACTGCAGCTTCCCCTTAATTACATTCTGGCTAGGCAGGAAGGGAGTGCTGGGGATGGATCTCAACTCATCTAAGGTTAAGAAGGTCAGAGACCCTTTTACTTGGTTTTTGTATCTACTGGGAATTATAATGTTGCAAAGATTTTCAGCACTATATTATTTTATTTTTTTAATATTTAATTTCAGTATCTTGCTGTCTGAGCTTTTCTCTTGAGACCAGAGGTTTATTTTATCTGTAGCTTTCATTCCTGTGTTCCTGCCACTTATTTCATTGCTAACGCTACACTTATCCTCTTCATTATTCCCCCTAATGCCCTGGTATTTAGGTTGGACAGTACTTAGATGTTTTGACTTTTCTATTATAAAACACCATGTGCTGTATTCTTCCCCTATAAGAAAAGCTACTGTGGAGGGTGGGGATCTAGCTTGTGGCTTTTATCATTGAATATTGTTATTTGTGGGCCTGCCATAGTAACTGGAAGAACAAGGAAATATGTTGAGTGGATTTCTTGGAGTCTCCAGTTCCTGGCCCTGATTCTTGCCTTTCCACTGGGGGACAGCATCCCCTTTCTCAAAAAGCAGGAGGTATGTCAGAAATGAGCAGATTCCCAAGATCCTTGTCATCCTACTGCTAAAGGGATCTTTTTTCCTCTGTGGGTATGGAGTGACTTTTTTTTTTTTCTTTGCTCTCCAAATCCTTTTGTCCCATGTAAGGAAATGCAATTTCTGGTAAATGCTGCAGAGAACTATACTGGAAGGTTTGGTTGTATAACTGAAATATATGATACCTGTCTTGGTTTCACAGTTACTTGGGGCTAGCTATTGCAAAGGAGAGAGTTGGTGGCAGAGTCCTTTGAAGAAGGTTGGTAGCCCTCCACAAGAATGAGTTTAAGCCCCATTTTGGACTTATTCTGAAGGCCACTACTGGTTAGACTAGTTGTAAATGGGTACCTGGTTGCTGAGGCAAGGAAATCTAAGGTGGCTGAACATGATGTGAGCACTTACAGGCCACTGAATATAGAAAGTGGCATGCCTAACCTGACCTAACCTAACTTGATAGGCTGTGTGACATGACCCTTTGATTGCAACAGGGGAAGCAGACAGGGTCCCTTCAAAACCTTTTTGTATTGAAACTAAATCTATTGACATTTTGTCCAAATCTTTATTGCTAGCAGTGTTTTCTAGCAAGGAATAGTTGATCCCTTCATATGGGCCCCATCATGCCAAGTGATGAAGGTGTTGCTTTCCCATTTGGTCTAGTTCATCTAAAGTTAATGTTGTTTTTATTTTGTTTCCCCCCTCACCACCTTCTTCCATTTGCTCTCCAGTGTTTTCTCCACCCAGCAGTCAAGATTCTGGCTTGGTGTCCCTTTCCAGCAGCTCTCCTATCAGCAATGAGAGCACTAAAGGAGTACTGGAGTGTGAGTCTGCCTCTGAGTCTGGCACCTTCACTGTTAGCACAGTCATAGAAGATGGTGAATAAGAAAAGTTCACTCCCTCTGATCTGTGAAAGTACTCTTTTTGGGGGGGGGGGAGAAAAAGTGTTATAAATATAGTGTTCATTGTTTACTTGTTTTGCATTGACTGAGCCTAAAGTAGCTGTTGGAAAAGAAAAAAGTTTGATTTATACTTGTTTCAAACTGGTGCTGTATTGACCAAAGACCAACATTCCTATGGTAGTACAGAGACCGTACCTTCACAGACTAATGCAGAATTGAGTCATTTTACCCTTGGAGTAAATACTGTAATTCTTTTCATTAAATATGCTCTCCACAAACAAAACCCCCTTTATTAAAGGCCTGCATTATCACACGAATAAAATATAATCAAAGTTAAGATAAAATGTTAAGAACCTTGAGTTTTCGGTTTGTTTGTATAGGTAAGACTGCTTTGATGCAAGATTAGTTCAGCTAAATCCCTAACCAGTGATTTAAAGCAAGCTGAGTAGATGCAGCTATTGACATGACATTTTTTTTAGTAGAAATTGCCTTAACCTGGAAAGATTTAAACATATTTTTGAACTGCTATTTTTGCTACAAAGTAAACATTTGCATTTAGGGATTGCTATTTCTGGGATAGATCCAGAATAAAGAACCCTAAAGAGATGTGATTGAAAACCTTAGTGTCTTTAAGGATCTGACAGTCCCTACAGAACTACTCCTTTTCTTTTTCTAGAAGTAGCAAGAGGGGAAGTGAATGTGTGATTGATAAACAGTATTTTTAAAAATCAACCTGGTGATGTATTCTTTATGGGATAATGCTGCTGTTTGACTGTATGTTTTATACTAATGGCATAAAATTAACAGACTTTGCGTATTACAGCTGAGTATATTGCATTAGAATGCAATCTAAACTGCAAGTAATATGTCTTTAAAAAGTTGCTACAGATTTCTCTGTTCGTTATTTTGTTAAAAATTACTTATGGTGTACTTCCCTGGTGTTACAGAAACCAACCTGAAATGAAACTAGTCTAGAAAAATTCATTGTTCTCTGTAGTTGCAGCTGTACCTGAAATAAAAATGTTATTGATGACTGAATTTTCTTGTGTGTATATTTGGTGAGCTGTATTAAACAGAAAAAAAGAAATTACTTGTATTTTCTTCGCTCTGTGCTTTGAAAACATCTATTTGATTTCACCCCCATCTGTTGTAATCAATAACCTGACCATCTTGTTTTTTATTAAATGCACTTACTCTTAATTTCATCCACCAGTGGTTTTAGAGAGAATAATGTGGAGTTACCTATATAGGTTTGACATTATAAATCACTTCTTGAGGCTGAATCGTATAGTGGTATCGATTGATCCTGATATATCACAGAAATTTACTGTCACTTCTGTTTTCAATTAAAGATACAATCAGTCAGATAATGACTTAATTGGATTTTACAGAAGATTGAGTTTTATTGTCCAGTGCTTTACGAGTTTAGTTAAGGAAGATCATTTTATCACACTTGTCAGCCTGCTACTGCCGTTGTGTGCCCTTCTGCCGCTGCTGTTGCTATTGTGACAGAGCCTCTGTTATAGTGTAGGGCATGTAAAGAATAATATTAGGTATGAAAATGCTCTACAGTAAAAGAAGCAATTGTGGTGGGGCTGCTGGGAGAGAGGATTCACTCCTTTTTTTTTCCCCCTTTCTTGTAATTCTTAAACTGTTATTAAAACACAGGTTTCCAATTTATAGGGGACGTGCTTTACTCTTCCCCTATAATTAAAAAAAAAAAAAAGTAATTACAAAGAAGGGACTACTTGGTAGACTCTGCGTCCTGATGAATTCCCGATCGAGGCAGGTGAAGTTTTTTTTTTCTTTTCTTTTTTTATCACGCGGAAGTCAACGCGTAATAAAATGGGAAGGGGTTGTGACCCTAACACGACAAAGCACGTCTGTGCTCTCTCTTTTTTTGTTTCCCCTCCCGCGGCTTTTTGCGTGCTTGATCTGATCTGCACTTCACAAGCCTCCCAGTTTGCGGGTCTGCTGTCGGGGCTCATCGCGGGGGATGGCGCAGTAGATAGGGATTAGCAACCATATTCAGAAACAGGGTTAGAAAAATTCGCGCCTGGGAGCCTGATCCTGGGCTTCGAGCGAGGCGGGAGCCCAGCGCTGGGGGCAGTGGTTTCCCAGTGTCCCATCTCAGACCTACAGAGTAGACCAAGGGGATCCTACAACCGAAATGTAAATCCATCTTCTCCCCTCCCCACGACATGCTGCACGCCTTGTCTTGGGATCAGCCTGCACGAATGATCCGCAGCACAGAGCCCGGAGTCCCTTTTGGTCCGGATCCGACCGCAGGCTGGGAAGGAGGAGTAGGGGGGGGGGGAAGACTGTTTAAGTTAGGGATCGAGTTGATGGCTGATGTTGCCGGGTTTTCCTCCCGTACCCACAGCCAGTGATGTACGCCCCCATCCCAGTTTGTCCCTTCGGGACTTTTTGCCCTGGAAGCCGCGCTCAGTCGTCTGCTAGGCAGCGCGTGGCTGTTTCGGCGGCGATTCTCCTCCCCTGCCCCGGGCTGGGAAGATCAACCCCCTCCAGGTGTGCGATCGCTTTTACGGGGCGGGGGTCCGGCAAGTGATGAGGATCCCGGGGGGCTGGAGCCGGCCTAATCCGCGGGAGGTCAGGGCTCCCATTGCCAGAACCGCTGGCTTGTGGAAACCCTCCCGCTTTTCGCCAGCGGGAGACAGAATCGGGGCACCGCTGGACCAAAATCCCCCTATCAATCGGCCCAAGCTGGGATGGCGTCAGTGTCGGTCTCCTGATTGACACTCGCTGGGATCGGTCCCCAGCCGGGTCCCCCGACAGCTCCTTCTTCTGTCCCTCGAACAAGCCGCGCGGGGATTCAATATCGCCCCTCACGTGCCTGCAGCGTTGCCAACTCATGATTTTTGGCGTTGTTCTTAAAGTCGACGCTTTGGGAATGTGAAAAACGTAGGTCTTTTATATCTGTATACAGCTTAGCTCTTTCTTTTATACATGTAAAAGAATGAGCTCGCTCTCTGTGTATATATAGAGCTCGTTCTTTTATATAGGGGCTTGGCTCTTTCTTTTTTATATATATAGAAGCTCTATAGAGAGATGTAGCTCATTCTTTTATATATATAAAAAGAAAGCTAAGTTTTTCACACTCCCGAGGGGTAGACTTTTAAGACCGCCACCAAAAACCATGAGAGTTAGCAATACTGAGTGATGGGGTCGGGCGTTGCCCTCTGCTCCGGCCCACACTTCTGCTGTCCCCTGGGGGTTGCACTGGCTCCTGGATGCAATTTGGCTGAGGCGGAGGGCAGGGGGCTGGGTGCCCACAGCCGGGGAGGCGAGGGAGAAGCTACTGGAGCGCGGGTCGTTTTGCCTCCGTTGCAGTTCCCAGGGGTTTTCCCTCGAAGTCAGAGATCGGAACCCAGGGAAGGAAAGAACCCTCCCTTCTTCATCTGTGGCTCCTCTTAAGTGAAGGACTGAGGGAGGCGCCTGCCAAGAGCCTTGGATTGTTTGCTCAGGAGCCCGATGGAACCCGGTGTAACGAGCCGGGCATTGTGACGTCGCTCGCGTTCCACCCGCCTCCAGGGCTCAAACTCTGGCAGCATCAGCCGCAGCCCTTGGGGACACCCCCTCGCAGGCATTTAAAAATAACACCGCAGGGAAGACGCGGCGGGGATGCCCAGCCGCCTTGCAGATTTGCTCGATTGCCTCGGTAGAGCGAGCGATTTTGGAGGGATCCGCTTAAACTAATAAGCGGATCCCCCTTTCCCCAGCTGCCTGGATTGAACTCATCATCATCGGTTTCCAGGCCTGCATTTCCTCAACGAAAAAAAAGTAGCCCAAATTCCCACAAGCATCGGTTCCCGGCACTTCCCACCGTGCCCCGTTTCCTAGCAGGTGACAGCATAGATCAAGTTAATGCTGTCACCCCCCTCCCTCCCCGTCTTGGATTTAATGTTGTATCTTGTTCCCCTTTTCTCTCTGTAGCTCGTGGTTTTAGCAGATGAACTGATACACTTTCGTTCCGGGCCGGATTGGCGCAGAAGTTGTTTTGGCCTCAAGTTAGAAGCGATCAAAACCCCCAGCAAAAGTCGGCTGGGTTGTTTTCAAACAGCAGCGAGTCTGACAAGTCCCAGCCCTGCTGGGAAAGCGGGAGCTTGTTTTGCAACCGTTATCTCCTTAGTTGGCCCCTTGCCCTCTCTCATCAAGCCAAAGGATTTATTTTATTTTATTTTATTTCCCTCCCCCTGGAAAATCCTGATCGTTTTCTTGGATGCCAGCAAGTAGCAGGCCTTTGCCTCATGCTCTCAAATTAGCTCTTTTTCCAAGACGGGATTGATTTCAGATGGGGTGGGTGATGGGTACGGAGGAGTTGATATTTTATTTGGACGAGGGGAATGGTGGAAACACCTGCACAATGGGATTTGGGGAAACTGCAACTTTTTCCCAGAGTCTAGAGTTGCAGGACCTGCCCCCGGGCAACTGCTGGGAGAAGCCGGGCGTGGGGCACGTAAACATGGGGCGCAGCCTGCTACACTGCATTTTCGGAGCCCCTCAGCATTTGCCACTGATCGCCTTTCACTGGCCGGGGCTGGGTTTTCCTCCCCCTGCCTGTGGACCCCTGGGTAGAGGCCCCCGCAAAATATTGTCCCGGTTGATCAACCGAGCCCCGCATTTGTCACGCAGCCTGTTTTAAGTTCTCTGCCTCGTCAGTCATTATCCGCGCGCCTCTTTAGCGAAGGGGAAGGGGTGAAGGCAGGCTGCCCGGTGGCTACAGCTGCGTTATGGTCGCCTCAGGAGAGGAGGAAAGAAACCCCCAGAAGCGCCAGGCTGGGTCCTTTCTGGGTCAGCCTCTCAGTACAACGGGGGCTGGACGCTGGGATCCAGGGACAGAAGGGTCCTAGGAAGGATCCAGGGGCATAAGGGTCGTAGGAGGGAGCCAGGGACACAAGGGATCTAGGAAGGATGCAGGGACACAAAAGTCTCAGCTTGGCCGCTACGAGCCCTTCAGGCTCTCAAGGGATGATGCTGCCGAAGCGGGGGGCAGCAGTGAAGTCCTGCCTTCCCCAGCCTTTCCCAAATTTGCCCCCGTGGCCGGGAAGCAGTGACATCCTACAGCTGTCCGGGCGGCGGGGGCTCCCCTAGCTGCTTGTTCTAGTCGCCCTAGTTTATTAGTGTGATCCTGGACCCGGATAAGCAATTGTTTAAAATTGTTTTTCATGGGATCTGCGGTGTATTTCATGCCACTGTTTCCTCGCATGGAGGAGCTCATTGCAGCTGTCGGGCGTTTCTGTCTCGCAGTCATGATGGGAAAACAAGCACCAGCTTGCAGTCACTGACTGGCTGGTCAGTCCCAGGCTCGGGCATCTTCTGTGCACCGGAGGCGGCTTGGTAGAGAGGCCATGGCACATCTCTATCCCCCTCTGCCCCCCTCTGCCAGGCGGCAGCGACCGCTTGCCAAGTTGCCCAAATTCACCAGCAGCGATTGCAAGCGACGGGAAGATCCCGTTGCTGAAGCCGGGGGGCGACAGGAGAGAGGTGCCCCCCGCACCCCTAGTGTCATCAGGGCTCGAGGATGTCAGCACAGCCCGCAACCCCCCCGCGGTGCCAATGCCCGCGCAATGGCGAAGGGATGGTCAGCTGGCTGCTTGTGCCCGGGCTCTCCAGAGCTCGCCCAGGTTTGCTTTTTCAAAGCATTCCCAGGCGGCCCCTGGAGATTGCATTTCCCAGACGGTCTGAGCCTGATCTGTGGATTATCCCAAGAAAAATCAACATCGAAGAGCAACCGATTGTCAGCGGGTTCACTCAAATGAAGTTACATTTGGGTTTTGCCCTCCCCCTCCCCTGAGCTCCCGCAGGATTTTTCCCATAAACGTCTAAAGCTGCTGGATTTAGGAGAACCGGGCACTCTCCCCCTAAATGTTATTTGGACCATATGCTTTGCACATTCATTCCCTTTCACTCTATTCTTCTCGGCGCTAACTGCTAACACGTTATAGTCACCTTGAAATTTCCTCTGCTATTTTCCAATTAAAAGCTTAATAGCCCTGGAAACGGAGTTCATGTGGTGAAGTTTACCATAGCCCCTGCTTCTGAAAGGCTTTCTGCTGGGATCCCATTATGTGCTTGAATAAACCTTTTCTGCAAACAGAAATGGGACTCGGGGTTGTCAGGTGTTGGGTTACAATAGACTTTCAGGCAGGGGACATTTTGCTAACATAAATACAAACCTGTCCCTATAGGGAGATGTTGTCAAATACTAGGATATGGAAAACATTCCCATCAAATATGAAAAAAGGATTACTGCCCTATATCAAACGAGCGGTTCAGCCTAAACTCCCGATGTGCACTCAAGTGAAACAGGGGCCCCACGACCTAATAATGGCAGCGGTGGATAGAGAGATGCGTGGCCAGATAGGTGACAGAGTCAGTGAGACTCCCTGCTCTGCTCTGGGAAATCCAGAGCCGCGGAATACAGTCCAAAACATCTTCGGAGAAAGATTTGTCTTGGGGGTCTCGACATAAGATCCGGGAGACAAAAGTTCTTTCCCCCCAAAATTAAATAAAGCCAGTAGAGCCATAGCAGAGCGATAGCATTTATTACAGTAGGGATCATCAAGAATCCAGCGCCTCATTCAGTTAACCACATGTCCTAGGTTCATCAGTTTTTCCAGGTGGATTCTGTAGACGATTTTGCCTTATATTTTAATTTGTTTTTTAAACGTAAACGCGCTTCCTCATATTTTAAGTTTTTTAATGTAAATTCGTAAGCGTGCATTTGATCTATGGGATTAGTTGTCCCGACTTGCTGTATTCAAAACCCGTAAGTGATATATTTATACACATACATAATATATACATACATACAGTTTTGAATACAGGAAATTATGTACATATATGTATCTATCTTTTAGATATATATCTCACACCCTACGGCTAAATATTCAAAAACTAAGTGTGAGATACATAGATATATATCTATATACATCTCACACATCTATCAAACTTACCGTTTGTTAATATGCATGTGTGTATATCTATAGCTATAGTTTATCTATATACATGCATGTATTATCTATAGATAGATAAATATAAATATATATATATATATATATATATATATATATAGCTCTCCATATATAGATATCTAGATATATAGCTATATGTAGGTATAGATATATAGAAAAAAATCTCTAGATACAGATTGATACATATAGATATATATATATAGAGAGAGAGAGAGAGAGATTTTTGCAAGGGCTTAAAATTGCCTGTAGGAAACGTGGTCTATGTCTGTGTAATATTCTCGGGGTGAGACTAGCATCAACCAACGTTAGAGACACAAACAATACGGGGGAAACATTGTGTTGCGATTTGGGCATTCTGCAGAAAATAAATGGACTGCGTGCCCTATTCCCGATCTGTTTCAGTTTCCTCGTCATGTAAAAAGCAACAGATGAGTTAGACAAGAAGCCCCTCTCCTTTGATAGCGGCAAGATTTGTGTGTAAAATACGAATCGACCAGCTGGGAAAGCGAAGGAGGGCTTTGAAAAGGAACACGGGACCGAGTGAAATCTCAGGTCGCGTGTATCCGTCTCGCACTTTTACTCCTTCTGGGCAAAAAGACTTTTCGAAGTGAATGAGCGATCTCTACGTTTGAAAGTTGCTAAATATGTCACCGCTGCCATCAAACAGCCGCGGCATAAAACTAACTTCTTTTTAACAAAATGTTGGTTGAGGAACAACAAAGGCAAACTTTCAAACGCGGCCACCAGCCCGCGGCCCCTGGCACGGAGTGAATGTGGGAGCAGAAGGGCGATCGCCACGCTCCGAAAGTCAGCTCGGGGGGTTGTCCGGGTTTAACAACCGCCTGAGATGAATTTGCTTCATCCCAAGCTGCATTCACGGCGGGGTTTGGGGGGTTATTTTTTCTTCGGGGAAGGTTGCTGGGAAGCGCCTTTGGTTGCCTGCCCGGGAGCTGAGCCGCGCGGGCTGGGGGAGCTGGAAAGCAGAGTTACGGACTGCGGCTCGGGGTGGGCCGCCGGGGAGGGGGCTGCCCGGGGGGGCATGGCAGGAGCCATCTTGGCGAGAAACAGCCGGGCGGGGAGGCAAGACCTCGGGCCCGCCGGCTCCGGCCATTTGTTTCCGCCAGGAAATGCGATCGCGGCCGGTTGGGAGCCGGTTTGCGGCGGGCGCAGGGGATGGGACCGGCGCCTCTCGCCCGGCTCCTTCTCCCCTGGTACCCGTCCTGTGAAACTTAGCGCGGCGGGTCCCACTGGTGCAGAGCAGCCGGGGCCCGTGCAGCCCGCTCAGGCACCTCATTGCTGCAGGGGGGGGGGGGACACCTCCCCGCCCTCCTTGCAAGCGAGGGGTGCTGGGGAACCCCCCCGAGAAGCCGCAAGCGAGGGGTCGGCTGCCCCCAGCCCGGCCCAGCCCTGGAGGCAGCAGCAGCAAGCCCCAAGTGGGGGAGCCCCCCCTCCCCAGCGCGCACACACTCCTCCCGCCCGCTTCCCAGTGGCTGCAGCGGCTGCCCAGGAGCCGGCGCGCCTCCCCCCGCTCCCTCCCGCGGCCCGCCCCCAGGCCGGGCGCAGGTGGGAGGCAGGTGCGGGGCTGGGGCTCGGGCCGGCGAGCGGCCGCACGGAGGCAGAGGCTGCGGCCGCAGCAGCGCGCGGCTCGGGGCATGAACGGCTACGGCTCGCCCTACCTGTACATGGGCGGCCCCGTGTCGCAGCCGCCGCGGGCGCCCCTGCAGCGCACGCCCAAGTGCGCGCGGTGCCGCAACCACGGCGTGCTCAGCTGGCTCAAGGGCCACAAGCGCTACTGCCGCTTCAAGGACTGCACCTGCGAGAAGTGCATCCTCATCATCGAGCGGCAGCGGGTCATGGCGGCGCAGGTGGCGCTGCGGCGGCAGCAGGCCAACGAGAGCCTCGAGAGCCTCATCCCCGACTCCCTGCGAGCCCTGCCCGGCGCCCCGCCGCCGCCGCCGCCCGCCAGCCCGCAGCGCCCCCCGGCCGAGCTGGCCGCCGCCGCCGCCCTGCGCTGGGCGCCCGACCCGCCCGCCGGCCTTCAGCCGCCGCCCAAAGCAGGTGAGGCTCCCGCGGCCGGGCGGGGTTGGGTTGGAGAGACCGGGCAAACTTTCTCAGCGCAGGGAGCCTCCTCCCGCCTTGGAGGGCTGGGAGCGCCGGCGAGACAAAGCCTTTGGTCCGGATGCGGTGGGTCCTGCTCGGAGCAGGGTGTCGGGCTGGATGCCCTCCCTTCCAGCCCTCATTGGCCCTCATTCCCGAGGCATGGGGGGCTCAGGCTGAGTGGGATCCCTCCCTCCCCCCAAAAAGGGAAAGGACTCTCCTTCCCTGGAGATGAGCTGCCTAGGGGACGCTGGCCTGACCCAGAGCAGGGCTGCCAGGCTGATCAGCTGGATGGAGGGGCTTCCCTGTGAGGAGCCCAGGCCTGGGTGGTTGAGAAAAGAGAGGCTGGAGAGGAGATTTACCTACTTGTACAGGGAGGGTTTGGAGAGGGATGATCCTGCCTTGCATGAGGTGACCTCCCAGCCCTGCAAAGTCCACGGGCAGGAGAAAGCTGGTGGGGATTGATCACTGCCTCTCTCAGCGGGCAAGAACCAGGGGCAGAAGATGAAAGGAGAAGGTAGGAAGTTGAGAAGAAACAAAAGGAAGCTCCTCTTCATGCAGTGCCTCAAAGCCTGCGGGACTCCTTGCCCCCAGATGCGGGGGAAGCTGATGGTTTAGGCAGATTCAGAAAGGGACTGGACACCTTCTTGGAGGAAAGGGGCAGCAGGGGAGTGAGGGGCACAGCCTCTGGATCAGCCCCCCACGCTGGGGGCTGCAAGCGAGAGAGGAGTGGGGAAGACCCTCCTCAGACCCACTCCTCACTTGTTTTCAGCTCCACTCTCTGCCCCTGCAAGGCACTGGGCAAGAGGGACCCATGGGCTGTCCCAGGAGATGGCAGCTTGTATGGCAAGGCGAGGGCAAAGCCCTTATGCCCAGCCCGATTGAATTTGTTCCAGGCCAGATCCGTGGCTTGCTCCCTCCTCACTCGCCCCAGTGGGGACTGGCAGCGGAGATGAGTGGGAAGGGGCAGCTCCCAGCCAGCAGGCACTGTGCGGCCCCCGGTGGGACACAATCAGATCCCCCTTGGAGCCTGCTTTTCCTGCCCGGCTCCCCCACCCCCGCAGACCCTGCCCTGTTTGTGCGCTCTCCTGGGGCAATGTGAGAGTGGGGCAGCAGCTCCTGCCATTTGTTTACTTCATTCTTCAGCCCCTCTTCCCTCCCCTCTGAATAACTTTACAGCTAACACTTTTTTTAGAGATTTATTTTTGTTTTGGCTCAGCAAAATCATTCTGGAAATCCTCCTCCCTGAGGGACAGAAGCTCCCTGCACGCAGAGGGGCTGCCAGGCTGCTCCTCATGGCCCCAGCGAAAGCCTGAGGCAGAGAAAGTGTGCAGAGAGCAGGGACATGGCCCCTGAGCCAGAGGAAGGCGCAGGGGGGTTTCCAGCCCTCTTCATCCCCACACATGGCAGCTGTGGGGGCAGCGCTGTGCATCCCAGCGGCCCTCATAGTCTTGGGGGGGGCTGCTGCCCGTGGGGAGGAAACCCCCGATGGACAAGCTGAGGCTTTCTCAGGCTCAGCCCCGCGCCATCCCGGCCCGTGGGAGTGAAGCAGGGGGCTTGGCTGGAGCCTGGGGCTGGTGCATTGGGCTCTGCACCAAACTCCGAGGGCTCCCGCCCGCCTTGGAGCCATGTGCACTGGTCCCTGGGGGCAGCCCGCTTGTCCCTGATAGTCAGGAGTTACACTTTGACTCTTGGGGGTGGGTCTTGGAGGGGTTTAACACTAAGTTAAACTGGTTCATTGGTTAACAAGTCTACTCCGAGACCTCCTCTCCAGATTATGATTTTCAAATCTTACAGGAGGGTTTTCATCTCTTATGGGGGTGGGGGCTCAGCTGCCCCAAGCTCCCCCATAATTTGGACTCTGGTCTGGGGGAAGGTAGGAGCTCTCTCATGCAAGGGTGTGGGGTGAGTTGCCCTGGGCCCCAGGCTCCATTTTCTCTGCCCTTCTTGGTCGCTGGCAGGGCGGGCAGGCTGGAGTGGAGGCTCCGTCGTCACCCCAGCCACCTAGCCCCCCAGGCCAGGAAGTCTCTCCCTTCAGCAGGAGTTTTGCTCCCTCATGGGGAGAGACCTGGGGATGATGCCCAGCCATTGTAGCTCCGAGGAGCCAAGCTGGTGGGGGGGAAGCTGGGCAGAGCAGCCCCATACCACTCCCCCCAGCACCCTTCTTCCCGGAGCCCTCAAGTGCAACATGTGTATGGCAAGGGGCTGTCATCTCCCTGGAGTCCAGCTGTCTCCTCCTGTGCCCAATACTTGCTCCCAGAGCTGCCCCATGCTTCCTTCCCTCTCCCACCCGCAAGCAGCAAAGTAAAGCCCCCCACATTCTGGGCCCTGCAACCCCAGCAGGGAAACGAAGTGGCCAGAGGGCTTTCCTAGCCTGTCTGAAACTCTGGACATCTAAGAGAGCAGGGGTGATACCCCACCAATGCCTTGGTGGAGGGGCAGGGGGTGGCAAAATCTGGCCAGGGGCATCTACAAACCCAGGGGAAGGAACTTGACGTGAGAATCCCAGCTCTGCTCTCTCCAGAAAGTGAAACAAATAAAGTCCGCCAGCAGGACATCAATCTGGTGGATAGGAGCGATATTGACTTGCAGGCCCAACTTTTCTTTCTCCTGATATATGAACTTCCCTGCTTAAAAGATTACAGTAATCACAGGAGGACAGTGTAAATCGAATCTGATAGCAATAACTTTCGGAGAAGGTCAGGCTCAAGTGAAATGTTACCAAGCAACAGGCATTTTGTTTGCAAAATACAATCAAAGAGCATTGATGAGAAATTCTTCCCTGCCAGCCAGTCAGCACTTTCTGCTAACAGCTTTACAGGGGGAAAAGGAGTAAATCTTCATAAATCAAACACCCCACTGCACTCTCAGCCCCTTTCCTTCATGTTGCACTTCTTCATGGAAGGGAAGGAGGGTTTGGCCCATCTTCACCCTGGCTGCCTTCCTGCATGCAGGAATTTACTCTTCATTAGCCCGTTCGTAGTCCAAGTTGCAATTCCCTGGGCTCCTGAGAAAGAGGAAATGGACAGTGGCCAATATACCTCAAACCACAGTATCACGCACTGCAGAGAAAGCAGCCTTCCTTGTGCAGCTGAATGAACAGGGTTTTTCTTAATTTACAATGAGATTGGAGAGCATAGATAGTTTTTTGATCACTTTTCCCTAATAGAGGATGGTGTCTGTAGAGAGCACCATACTGACAGCGAGGTAATTGGGCCACGGATTGTTCCCCAATGCTTTGTCCAGGCTTTTATACATTTATAATTTTTTTATATAAAGTTTTTTATACATATATATATTATATGTTTTATAGTTGGTCTAATAAAAGGTATCGTTTCTGAACCAAGGGTTCTAGAGTTTTGCATTTCTTTTGGTCTCAGACCAACACGGCTACCAAATATATCCCTTGTCCAGGCTTATGTTTTTGGTACTTAAATCCACATTTCTAATTCTATGGCCCCATTACTGAGTCTTGAGTACCTCCCAGTCTTTTCTTATCCTTCTGACCTCCTGTTATAAATGGGGAAGTGAGGTGCAGAGGTAGTGTCTTGGCCAGTTGCACAGGATGCCGGAGCCCATGGAGGAATTGGCACTTGGTTTCCCAAGTACCACCTGCAAATTTTACCCTTTGAAGACTAGTCCCGGAGTAGGGAGCTTTTCCTGATTTAGAGCCCTTCCTTTGAGCAGGCTTACTTCTGAAATGGTCCTGATCTCTTCACTGGAAACTCCTTTTTGAATAAAGTTGTACCCAGTGTGAGCCAGGGTGTTGGAATCTGACACTTTGACTATAGGTATCTTAATTTCTCCCTGTTTCCTTACATGTCTGTATGTTACCCTAAACAGTTACTTTTCCATTTCATATTTTTACCTTTCACATAAATGGCAGGTATAATGTTCCCACTTCTTATTAGTAGTTATGAGCGTATGTAAAAACAGCACAAAAGAGGCATATGAGAGCTTCAGTTTCCCAAGTTTCCTTTAGTACTCACAGCATAACATTGTCCAAGGGGGAAAATATGAACAGTTTGCAATGTAGTGGGCTTCATTTCTTTAACTCGATGCAAGTTTCACACGTCTTCAGTTTCATGACTCTCCCTCTGATATTTTAAGTGTCAGTTCGTTACAATAATAGAAATGGGGATAAAAGCAGATATGTGTGGGACTGGCATAAATTTGGGTTACAGGAAGATCTCTCTTGATTGTGGTACAATTTAGAGCTATTTGCACAAAGGTCATCAGTGGAACCATTAAGCAGAGAGGTACTTTGTCCAGAGTATTAAACAAGTTTCCAGTAAATGAATAAATTCAAGTGAGAGTTTTTTTCTCTTTCTGAGATACTTTCAGAATATAAGTATAAATCTCCTTAAACCATTGTCATAGCATTTGAGCACCTTGCCATCTTTAGTATGAAATATTTAAAGGAAAGCTGTGCTATATTATCTCCCTCAGAATTTACAATACTTATTTTCATGCATGTATACATGAAATATTGTAATTAAATATATATGCTTATTCTTTATTCATCTTATCTATACCTGTATTTATCTATAAAGTTTGTGTATGTGATATGTTATAGCAGTTCACCATACATAGCATAAATGAGGAAACCAATTCTTTTTAATTTTTTCAAGGCTAGGAAAAAGTTCACTGGATGCGAGCCATAACCACATTCAGTGAGAACCAGTATACATTTTATTTAAAATGTACTAAATGGTTGTCTGAGCCCAAGGTTTCTTACTATAAAGTTACTATAAAATTCTGACCACCTTTAGTTAGTAAGTATTACAGGAAGATACAGTGGTCTTAGAACAAAGAACACATTTATTTTTAACGAAATGTGTATTTCAATAGTGGAAGCTTGTGAAGTATTTGGAAGCAATGCAAAATGAATGTGCTAAGTGTGGTGGCTCAGCAAGTCATATTTCTACATTTTAGCATCTGGAATGTATTTGTATAGGTTTGTTTGTCTTTCCCAGCTCCCTGGTTATTTGTCAGTTGTTATTCTCTGCTCACTGAAAGTTAGTGAAAATCTAACCTCAAAAAGGCGGAAATGTAGGAAAGAGCCAACAGGACATTTTCTTTGCCTAGTCCCACCTGCACACCATTCGCAGGGTGGCAGGGAAATCAGTGCTCAGATGAGTTACACAAAATAAACAAATTCTTCCAGGCAAGAAATCCAAGTGATCTTGCCGGGACTTTGGGGTAGGTGAGTTGGTGTATGCCATCCAGTTCAGTTCAGCAGGAAAAGAGGTTTCCAACTGACATCCAGGCAGAGAAAAATGTTATTATTAACATTCGGCCAGCTTTGCTATATATTGTTTTCTAAATATTTACTAAGTTTAAATAGGGTCACTGGGCTCTAGTGCCAATAAGGAGCGAATCTATCCCTAGTTCATTGACATAATCAAAATCCACTTTTGTTGATCTTGTGAGACGTGTATCCTTCCTGCCCCACTCCCCAACAGACACACACACACTAATGTAGTGGATGTTTTAGTAATCATTAGCTTACATATGTAGTTAAGAGTGAGGATTATATAGAGAAGTGGGTTGCGGAAGTATCCTGATGTTCTTGAAGTCAGTGTGTGTGTGAACTTTTGGCTCTTTTAAATATGCTTAATTTTTAGAATTTAAATGTCTAGAATTTAAAAATCATTTTTAGCCAAATTTAAAAAGGCGAGTATTAACAAATGTTATTTAAAAAAAGAAATGTAATAAAACCCTGAAAGTCATATTTTTTCAGGACAGAGGCCATATTTCCCTGATTTAGGAGATGCAATGTATTATGCTTTTTTTTAATGTCTATTTGCTATGTTACACAGTGCCTTGTGCTAAATGGAAACAGCAGTAAATATATTTTGGAAACAAATATTTCTGAAATATATCTACTCGCATATCAGTTACCTGGTAATGTTGGGCACCATAGCATGATCAGTTCATGTTCAAGTGCTTTCCCACAGGAAATTACGGTGGAAGGGCTACAGTTGCAGTCACTTCTTAACCTTCAGACTATGAGTCCAGCAGTCCTTTCACATGCAAAGCTTCCACTGACTTCAACAGAAGCTGTGCATGGAGTCTTTAGGATCAGAACCCTAAAGAGGTGCATGGCAGCTGTGTGCTAGGCAAGAGGCAGGGTAGGATTGAGAGTAGATAGTCTTCTTCCGTAGTAATTAGTGGCTAGTCTACATATAGTTTCTATGAGCAAACTTACGTCAATTTAAAAATGTTTATAGGGGTTTGGCTTGTTGGAGTATATTTACTCATGGAAACATTTTCTGTTCCCCACCTTCCCCTTTTACTGCTATAGCGGGAATGACATGCTGAGAGCATGGAGGAAATGCGCAAACATAGTTTCTGCATGATTTAATGGCACATACAACTATTACTTCTCCTGTTCATAATCTATATCATAGAGCAAAATATGGTAAAGCCCTGGCCTTACATTGCTTTTTAATATCTGTCTTACAACCTTTAAAAATAGCTAGACTATTCTTGGGGTTTCCCCATATGCTAGATTTTCTGAAGGAGGATGGGGGATGAAATCTACACAAGGATTTTTCCCTTGTCAAATTCCTTTTGAGTTACGATTTGTAGGGCATTGGTCCTCTGCAGAATGAATGATGCAGATATCAGGAGCTTTAGGAAAACTAGGAGGACTGATGATACTTAGCAAGGTGCAGCATGTGGGTCTCAGGCCTGACTCTGGGGCCCCAGAGTCTCTCCTTCCAGGTCTTGTTATGTCTGTTCATAGAACCCTGAAAAGCGAGACTTTCTCAGAGCAGATGAGCCTGTGTGCATGATTGCATGTGACAACAAAACATAATATAGCTGCAGCTCTGGGGGTATCCTTAGGCCAATGGAGGGTCATTGTGAATCCCAAGAATCTCCCCCCTTCCTGACAGTATACTCCAAAGGATATAACTTAGGCCCTGTTTCCTTATCTAGGGATGTAGGAAGGCAGAGGATGATACCTCTTCCCCCCTTCTGAGTGGAATGAGAAGGATGAGAACTGCATGTGCATCTCAGGTGTTGAGCTGGCTGATAAAACACTTAATCAGCACTCTGGCAAAATTAACTTTCCTTGTCCAGATGACTACTAGGGAAGACATGCTATGCAGTGTGCAGTGGGGCACTCCTACTTGTTTATCTCAGTTCTATTTAAGTAGTTCGTAGTTCTGAATTAATGCTTAGTAGTATAATTTTGCAGCTCCAGTGCATTTCACTGTCTGTGCTGCTTCCTGTTCTAAGAGGGCTGATAAGTGAGTTGGCCTGGTTAAAGTGAGGCCTCAGAACAAAACGTTTTAGTGCTCTGCATAGTGTTTATTTAAAAAATGATAATGGGAATCAGATTCCACGTGCCTCACCCTGAGTAACAGCAATATGCTTAAAACATAGTCCCAATTAAATCCATGGAGCTCTGCAGAGAGTCAAGTTCTGTTCTGCAGGCCCGTCTACACGTGCCTATTAATCTGCAGCAATAAGCTCTTGGCTTCCTCCTCTGCAGGGTACAATGACAAGCTTATAAATCACAGCCTAACTAGAGCCCCCAAAACCTATGGGACCAATCCTACCCCTCCCCACCACAGACAGAGTGGGAATAGCATGGTCCACTGCCTGGGGCGAGGACATTGATGTCAGAGAGCCGATGCAGGGGATCTAGATAGGCTGCCATAGAAGAGTGCCACTAATGTAGTTTGGCTTGGTGGAGGTGACTTGACCTGCTGGGTCCCCCCTTCAACACTCAGTCCAGTCACTAAGGACAAGATTTAGTTCTAAAAATTACTGATCTTTAAAGTGTTTAAATGCCTGTATGGAAGGCTGACAAGGTTCCTTGGGTGAATTTGATATCTTTTATTAGACCAACCCAAATAGTTGGAGAAAAGTTATTAAGCAAGCTTTTGGGTTCAAAAACCCTTCGTCAGGCTAAGGAAGTTTCAGCAGTTGGTGTGTGCTCTTCCTGGATGGAAGGCTGGCTTTCAGGTGATCTGTTTTTTTGTTTTTCTTTACGGCCACTTGCAAAGAAGTTGAATCTAATATCCAGCAGCAGCTTAGTCTACTATGCCCATTCTCTGGCTATGTATTGTAGAAAGACTATTTACAAGAAGGTGTAATTTGCATAGTGGACACCAACTGTCTCCATTAAAGAATTCTGCATGAGTTTGAGTACTAGTATTTTATCATTTGGCACGGCAGAGATAGATGGGTTTAGGTACAGATTCATAAAGTTGGCATAACAAAAACCTTGGTGATTCTTATCTTTGCTAGATTCCTAGATTCCTGCTTCATTTGTGTAATGCATGTAAAGGGGTTTGGGCTAGCTGAATGGATTAATCTAACTGCCTTCTGCTTTACAGATGTGGGTGAGGAACGCTTGGGGGACACGAGCGGAACAGACAATGCTGAGACCTACAGTGACAAAGACACGGACCAAAGGAGTTCCCCAGATGCGACAAAAGTCAAAAGCTGCTTCACTCCCGAGAGCCCTGAAACAGTGTCAGTAGACGAAGGAGGTTATGCAGTACAGAAAACCGGTGGCAGCACAGAGAGCAGGCCAGACAGTCCCAAATATCATGCAGAACAGAATCATCTCCTGATAGAAGGTCCATCGGGGACAGTTTCTCTGCCTTTCAGTTTGAAGGCCAACAGACCTCCACTTGAAGTGTTAAAAAAAATCTTCCCCAACCAAAAGCCGACTGTGCTTGAATTAATCTTGAAGGGCTGTGGGGGCGATCTGGTGAGTGCTGTTGAAGTCCTTTTGTCCAGCCGATCGTCAGTAGCCAGTGGGGACAGAACTTCTGCGGAATCTGACGGTCTTGTTTTGCCTTCCAATGGGCACATTTTTGAACACACACTGAGTTCATATCCTATTTCCTCTTCCAAGTGGTCTGTAGGATCAGCCTTTAGAGTTCCAGACACACTGAGATTTTCCACCGATTCTAGTAATGTTGTGCCAAATCCTTTGGCTGTACCTTTACAGCACCCTTTCCCACAACCACCCCGATACCCACTGATGTTGAGGAATACTTTGGCAAGAAACCAGTCCAGTCCTTTTCTACCTAATGATGTCACTTTGTGGAACACCATGACGCTGCAGCAGCAGTACCAGCTGAGGTCCCAGTACGTCAGCCCTTTCTCTAGTAATTCTACCAGTGTCTTCCGAAGTTCGCCTGTCCTTCCTTCACGCTCGTCAGAAGATCCTAGGATTTCAATCCCTGATGATGGATGTCCAATTGTGTCTAAACAGCCTATTTATACAGAAGATGACTATGATGAAAGATCTGATTCTTCAGACTCTAGAATACTCAATACATCGTCTTAGAATGACAGTTGATATGTGATAACTAAATGATATTTGCAAAGCAGCTGAACTACTGGGCATCAAGAAGAGGGAGGCATTCCCTATGAACCTCTTGCAATTAAATAAAAAAATGACTTTGCTTGGTGTACTGTACTTTAGCAATAAAGACATAACTTATTTAATTTCTTGCACTTCACTGGATAATGCCAAATAGCTATACTTTAGTGCTGAATGTTCATTACAAAAGAAGACTCTTACGCTAAGAATAGTTGTGGGACTATGGAACATTTATAATGGAATCTAAAACTGATGGTCTGCCTTGCTCCTTAACTCAGACAACCGGGAATGTTAAAATAGAATACTTGAATGCTGTTTTATAAGAGAGGATTCCTCAGGACACAAGAAATCAAACAAAAGTAGTTCAGTTGCAAATGGACTAAAACAGGGACCTTATACTCCTATGACAATAATCATCCATGCATTAAAAAAGACTTACTGCACATGAGATTAGTGTGAACTGCTTCTGTGCTGTTTAAGCTTGGACACTTTTTAGAGACAAATAATATTAAGAATTATTCTTTTCACATGGATAGGTCAAAACGTGTAATGTCAGTGTAAAACCAATTACAGCTGTGAATTGCATGAAATGTATTGTGAAATGAACACAAGATTAAACATTGTCAGGTTAATGTAGCATGCTAAGGACTCTAGAAAAATAAACTAAGAAGATTATCTTGGTTTGTCATTCATACTTGGGAAAAGAACCTTTCTGAAGATAGAAGGCCAGATATTTTGCTGGCATAAATGTATCTAGCTTCATCAATGCCAGGGGAAGTAGGCCATTTTGTACATGTGGAGGATCTCACCCGCTATGTTGAAGCCAGTGAATGAGTATGACAGTGAATAAAAATCCATAAAGGCGTTGTGTCTTGAAGATATGTGTAATAGGGTTGTGAGGGCTCGGCAGAGTAAAGCGGAGTTTGTTATTTTAGAGACAAGAGAAATAAAAGATGTTACTGCATAGCTCCTTTTTTTCCTCTGATTGAGTGGCATGGAGGAGAGGTCCTATGACAATAGAAGACATTAAAGCAACTTGTAATTTACAAATATTTAATGCTTTCAGATTCAAGAATGATTTATTGCACGTGTGCATGGTATTAATTCAGTCCCTTTCATGAGCACGGCAAAGCAGCATTAAGCACCATCTCCAATGCTATACTAATTAAAACACTATAGTAATTGCGCGTCTTTTAAAGTATGCTCTAAATTTCCAGCACAATTTTTAAGCCTTTCACTAAAGACCACATATGCTTGTCAGCTCATTGGTAGTACTGTAACCCCTATTTTAGTGTAGGTAAAACATCATGGGGTGTTCATTATGTTCCCCATCAAAACAATTCCAGTGCTAGCACATCAGGGCCCTGAAGCCGAATGGATGCAGCTCTAATACAAATCGGACATGTTAATATAAATTCTGTTGCAGATCAGTGGCACCTCTGTTCTATCCCATACTTTCATACTTGGCTATACCATGTTACAGGTTCACCTGAATATTTTTTTTTTACCATTTCCTTAACTGCCAGTGAACTGAAATATCAGTTATTCACGCAACTCTATTTTAGGCAAGCAGAGTGAGAGAATATCATCGTTTATACTTATTGTGTAGCAAGAATTCCAAATGTATCAGAATGATTTACCTCCCTTCCTTCCTGAAAAGGGAGGGTCATTTCTTACCTTTAGCCTAACACTAAAAATAGTTCCTCAGATTCTTAGATGGAAGGACTGCTCATTCCCATTTCACTCTCAGTGTAAACCAGACATAACTCCTTCAGAGGACAATGCTATTACACTACTGGTATTTTAAAAAGCACTCTAGGAGTGGAGTTAGGCCCAGAGTAGGGATCTTAGCTCATTCTTTTCACCGTCTCTACGTTTATTTTCTGGTATGACTGACACAAGCCAGCCCTCTATTTTTCTTTTATTCTCTAAAAGTCAGTAATTGTGAAAACCAGGGTGTCATAGTACTTATAAGAACCTGACAAAGAAAGCCCACACCGTACACATTTCCCTACATAGCTCTGCCAATGCATCTCTGCAAATGCAACAGTGGTATTCACCCAGTCAGTCTCAGACAGCTCAATTCATTGTGTGCCCAAGAAGGCAGGATCAGGACCAGAAAAGATCCTAGCAGTTGTGCAACATTGTGGGGAGACCTTTTAGTGTGGACAATGGACCCCTATGGATTGCTGTTACTATAATAATTTCACTCTTGAATTAAGTCACATTTGAATCCAGCTTTCCAAAGGCGGAGCTCTAACAGGATAATACTGGCTGCCATCTGTTTCTGCAGCTTCAGTGATTTGTCACAGCAGTATTGTGAGTCAACAGTTTTCTCCCCATTTCAGTAGCTTTTCCTTCACAGTTGTGATAAATTATATTTACACCAAATGGCTCTGCTCCTATTAAAATCAATAGGGATATGTGTGCTATTGGATTAAATGGGAACAGATGAGACATAGATGGTCTTATTTCTTCATAGAATTGTTGGTTGTGACTAGTTAAATTGCTTCAGATATGATAGTTATCTCTGTAGGTACACTGGCATTTTCCAACTCTATCCTGTGGACTGATTTTGGATTTAGTAAACTTAACATTTCCAAACTGGAGCAAATATTTCTGCTTTTGAAGACCAGAGCTGTATAAACAAAAACTAGGAGTAATTTTGGAGATATTGACCAGCCACCCAAAAACAAAACTAAGACTGGAAAACCCCATGCAAATCCATGGGAAGATATTTTTGACAGTAGGGTGTTGTCCTAGGGTGTCCAGTAAGGTGAAGTCTAGCAACCAGCTAGTGCTGTTAGGTTTTTAAATTACTGCTGTCATTGGTACTGTTCCATACATTCATGTGGGGTGAAGGGAAAATAGTAGTAAAATACTCATCTCTCTTTTATGAGCCTGACCCAGCAACCTCCATTCACTTGATAACTGTAGAAATGGGAGGAAGGATAATGGTTAATTAAGAATCTGGATCCCATGGGTTTATTTCCTAATTCTGCTACAGGCTGCCCTTGTGACCCAAGGCATGTCACTTAATCAAATTCTCTATCTGTGAATACGAGGATACTAGCTATGGTTCTTCATTCCATCAGTAACAATTAGTAATGATTGTGGAGTGCTTACAATCCAGCAGTGATTATGAAAGTAAGGAGAGGGAGGGAGGGAGGTTGGCTGCTACTTGGAGTCAGGAATGTTTGTGAACAAACCTCACAGAACTGATACAGCCCAGCCTTCTTTATAGGGTGTCTCAAATATGCTTGTGGTTTCTCCTGCAGGGACCTACACTTGCCCTTGTTAGAGGTCTGAAGGGGCATCTCTAGAACATTTGTTGGGTGCATGGTAAACAGGCTTAGCTCACATTTGTGCTGACATATTTGAAAAATGAGTTTGATTCTCTCAGTATACTGTTTCAGTGATTCATTCTTTATGTGCATTTACTCAGAGGACATGAGTGGGGAAATAAGATTGATGCTAAATTTATATGTTAATTTTAATATTAAAGCTATCCTGTATTTGACGAATAAGATCAATTCTTCAATTTCATTTCTTATATGGTACTGCATATTGTCATTACTGGAAAATAAAATTATTTCTGAAAGCACACTACCCAAACTCCAATTCTAGTGGACATATAACTCTCTGAGGCATCATTCCTCTCTCTTCCTGATAATGAACTCATTCTATACAGTATTTACACATTCGCAGAGGACAATATTTAACTAGAGGATAACAAAGAAAATCTTTTCACTTTAAGTGGTAATTATTTGTTAATTTGTTCCAGGTGACATTTTGTAACCTTGAGCCCAGATGAGGTCCACAGTTCATTACCTCTCTGCAGGACTATGGCATATACAATTCAGAAATATCTTGGCTTAAGAACCACTGTTAGTGTTATTACAAATTAATGACAGTAACTTTCAAGCAGCTTTGGTGGTTGGTAGCTATTGTCACTGTTTCTAGTCTGACCCTGAAGGGCTTATGGCTCGATTTTGACTCCATTGGGAATGCTCAGGACTTGTCAATATCCAGCCTTTAGACTGCTGCCAGCTAAATGAATGCTTAGAGAAATGTGTACTCTGTAGAAAGCATCCTGCAATCCAAAACCAGGCTGTATTGAACCTGCTCCGGAGTGTCTACCTCCAACTGCTGGCTGATGCGATCATCTGCAGTTTCCCTTTGAAGTGGGAGGGAACAGTAAGTATTTGGTATTTTATAGGACTAAGGCTGTTATTTTCTTCTCTTTTATATTAGGGGGGCACTAGACTGCTCTCTAGTGAATTGAGCAAGGGTCTCAGAGGCATGGAATCTTGCACTTAAAACCTTGTTCTGCCAGTTGACTTGGTGTGTGACCTTGGGAAAATCATTTCACTGCCTGTGCCTTGACTTCCTTCTCTGTAAAACAGGGATCACATTCCCTCCTACCTCATAGGAATGTTATGAGGAGTGAGTCACAAAGAGTTTTGCAAATGTAAAGTGCCTTGTAATCCAATATTATTAGACTGGCCTGGAATTTCCACAAACATGACTTGGAATCATTTCCTTTCCATGCCTTCTAAATATTGTATGTACAGCAAAGGATCCTCTGTTCAGCAGAGGAACTTAAAGCAGAATTCCCAACTTCAAGTATTCCAAAGTCATGAGACAGCTTTCCCCTTTCCTCCTGCCTCAACATAATGAAATTGGCTAGAAACCATGCGATTTTTCCAGTTGTCCTCATTTGCCTTCTGGGTTACGAGCCTATAGGCTTCAGGTTTTCAAACTCTTTTCTTCAACAGTGAAAGCTCAGGTTCTCAAATGATGACCTGTTTCCACAGGATAGCACTTTCAGTTTAGTTAGAGAATTGCAATGAACTCACAAGACTTATGATAAACTTGTACCATTTGATTCTTTTCTCTTTTCCTTTGCAAAGGGTACAAAAAGGGAAATAATAAAATGAGGACCCGTGCCCCAAAGCAGAGGTTGAGCAATAGTGCCAAAATCCCTTCCTTCTCCCAAGTTTAAAAGCAAAGGGGCTTTTTCCAGGTACTGGAGTGTTTGAAGGAAGGGCTGGGAGAAGCTGTTCTATAAAGGGTGGTTTCCTCTGAAGCAAATACATGGAGGAACTGATGTTTCTCCCAGTAGTAGGAATTTTCAGTTCTTGGTTGCAGCCCTATCTCATTCCCCAGGAAAGAGGATATTTTGCTAATGAGGGCAGGGAAATCCGTGGGAAGATGGCTTCTAAGAAAATACTGCTGAGTCAAGGAAGAGAATTCTTTCAGAGGTCTGTGTTTGGAGATGCTCCCACTCCTGTCTCCAAAAATGGCTAAAACTTCTCTACCCTGAAACGAATAGTAACTGGGGACAGAATGAAGTGAGCCTGCCCCTTCCCAATCCTGACACACATAGGGCATGTCTATCTGTTCATTAATGCGCCTTAGTTACTGGTATCCAGGTTGTAGCCGTATTGATCTAGAAGAACAGGCAATCAGGACTTGTAGTAGAGATAAAATCTTTTATTAGACCAACGAGATTTTTGCAAAAAAATGTCTTTAATTGCAAGCTTTCGGGGCCCAAACCCCCTTCATCAGGCATTGGAGAAAAGATTGTAAAAGTTCTCCTGGGTAGAAATGAAAGTTCATGTTTCAGAGGATTTCACTGAGGAGTTTTCCATCTATTGACTCCTCTGTGAAATCCTCTGAAATATGAACTTTCATTTCTACCCAGGAGAACTTTTACAATCTTTTCTCCAATGCCTGATGAAGGGGGTTTGGGCCCGAAAGCTTGCAATTGAAGAAATTTTTTTGCAAAAATCTCGTTGGTCTAATAAAAGATTTTATCTCTACTACTTAGTTACTGCACATTTAGTTTAGTACCTATAATAAGAGGTACTAACTGAACGTGCAGTAACTAGAGTTACTGTGCAGTAGTGCCGGTGAATGGTTTTTTAGTGACACTTACTGTGCATTGGACTAATAACACTGCTCAGTAGGTGGTTAGCTTGTTTAATAACCACTATGCTGCTGCACAGTGTTATTAGGCTAATGCACAGTAGCCATCTTGTGTAAATGGACCCATACACTTGTTTCCCTGTGTTACTTGGAGGTGTATGCTATCTAGGCCTGGTGGAATCAGTGAAAAACTTTCCATTGATCTTAGTAGACTTTTGAATAGGCCTATAGCAAATGTACTAACAGCAATAGAAAAACACCTTCCTTACCTAAGGCCTTGCTTACCTTTTGCATTTCAAGAAGGTTTGCAAAGAGAGCTAATTAGTGCTGTCTCTTGGAAGATCCGGACAATCGATGTTCAGTCAAGGGCTCCAAAAGGAAAAGGAAAAGGTTTGTTGATCAGCAAGGGCAAAGTAGGTCTGGATTGTTCCTCTATTTTAGAACTAGAAAGGTAACTGACTTCATGGAAACATCAGCTACTTCTTCAGACCAATATAAACACCTACTTGTAAAGTCAGACCTGAGACATCTTTCATGTGTAGGGTTACGTTAAAACCAACAGTTTGACAAGAGATGCACAATCAGACCCAGCGATGACCTGTATTGGGAAGGAGTGTAATTCTGATTACTGAAATCAGCAATAAAACCTCAACTGACTTCAACAGGAGCAGAGCTGAGCCAGCTCTGAGATATGTATGTGTAACCTATGGGTCATACAGATAGAAATAAGAGAAGAATTTGGTCTTGTATTTTTAATTTATTGTAGAACCCTTCCTAGTTATTCATAATTAAATATGTAGCATTTGAATGATTGATAGAAAATGGTAATAGTATTTTTTCCTCTTGGAAAAAAGTAAATTTTGATTATTTTTTTTTTTTTTTGTCCAATAACAGCAACAACATTTTTTAAACATGCATGCTAATATTTCAAAGGGTTGGGTTTTCATTGTCTTCCACTTGTATTTCTCATTCATACCTTTATACAGTGAGTACATATTAGTAATCTTCCCTAAGCTGAGTAAGTGGAGAATGATGACTAGCAATCATCTTACACAACTTTTGCACCCATGTAACTGTTTATAAAAAGGTGAGAGGCAGTAGAGATACAGTATAAATAAGTTCAGGGAGTGAAGTCTTGTGGGGCCAAACCTTGCACCATTGAAGTCAATGAAAATGTTGCTGTTGGCTTTAGAGGGAACAGAGAGAATCATTGCTTGAGACATTAGGCAGTGTTTCCCTACATGCAGGGGTGTGTGGTTGCCATGGCAAAAATAGCTGTCACACAAATTTGTGCCACTGCTTTTTGCCACTGTGCATGCCCCTGCACATGGGGGGAGGCAAATTGTGCAGGCCACCTGTGCTGGCCCTAGCACCCTTACCTGGGGTCCTGGGGTAGCATCTTGATTGCAAAACACCACTTAATCTTGTTGTTCTGGATTTCTGACTCCTACTCCCCCAGGAACACTGGCTGTTTTAAGGATTTACTTGGCATATAGGCACAGGGGGGGCACGCCTACATGTTTATCAGTGCACTGTATTTACAGCGCATTGTTTCATACCTGTAATAATGGGTAATTGGCACTACTGTGCATTAGTGCAGATGAACTCTTTTTGTGTGACGTTTAATGTTCATTGGACTAACCTACTACACATTCATGTATTAGCACAGTTTTTGCCATCCACACTAATGCGTAGTAGAATTAGTCCAATGGGCATTAAGTGTCTTGTGTAGATGTGCCCACAAGCTCTTAGAGTTACTTCCAAGATGATTTTAACACCATAAATCTCTGCAAACATTCTGCTGAATTATTTTAATTCCTGTGGCTGTTGATTTGCCCATCACAACTGGCTGCCGTTGGAACAACTTTTCCCTTTTTCTGGTGTGCAATAATTGTTCTGTTAAGTTGGTGAAAGGCAATGCAACTGTGCTCTTGGGATGTGACAAGAGATAGCACAAGCCTTAGAATATCTGTTATTTAATCTGATTTGTTTTTAATCTAATTTATAGAGCAGTTTATTTAACCCACTTTTAGGTCAGGAAACACATTCCTGTGCATAGTTACTGGAACCTAATTTCAATTAAATTCTGATTAAATTTTGCCACTTCAGGGAACTTTTAATTGTAAACAAAAATCACTAGTGCTAAAGATCTGCTTTCTGACTCAAATACCAGCTCTTTAGCTCAAAATTTGGTCAAGTATATGCTTGGCTGGACATAAATTATCTATTCAAGATGTTTGAGAGATGTCTGGGAAACAATTTTTTTTCTTCCAACTGTCTGGAATTTCAGCTATCTTTGACTGTTACTACTGGCTACTGAAAATAAGGCAAGAATTTCCTACGGTGATATCTTTTATTGGACCAACTATGTAGTTGGAGTACAGTTAGACAAGCATGAAACCTGACAAAGAGTGTCTTGCATTCAAAAGCTTGTCTAACTTTGTCCCAACTACATAGTTGGTCCAAAAAAAAAAAAAGGTCACCCTAAAAAATCCTTGCCTTTCTGAAACCTTTAGGGACATACTTTTGAAAAATTGCCATTTAGTCAAACTTAGCAAAGAAAGAAGTTGTCACAAATGGCTGTAACATGCATTAGTCAAACACATGACTATATAATCTATTTGAAGTAAAATTTATTTTAAACTTGATGCATACATCAAAGACATGGCCTTATCTTTGTTGCAAGTGAGGTTCAGCAGAAATCTGTATGGATTTATAAATGCCAAATAGCTATTTCATTTGAAAAGGTAACAGGACTGAAAAGAAGGTCAAGACCTTTATTTTCCAAGTCTACATTCCTGTTCTTTAGACAATGGCGCCATCTAGTGTCTGTGTAATCGCAAAACTGACCTCTGGTACTGTAGTCATTGTGACACAATTATATAACCCTAATCTTCTTGTCTTTTGCCTATGAAAAAATTTTGGACATAATTTTAAAGTGATTGCCTCATCTGTGTAAATGATCCCCCCTGGCCCTAACACACAACAATTGATTACATCTCACTACAGCAACATTTTTTAGATGAAAGTCCCATAGGTCAAATTCATCCAGCTACCAGGGCCAGCAGTTGGCAGAGAGGAAGGGGCTCTGTGTTAGAGCTAAGGATGCAAGTGGGAGGCTTCACAGTAGTAAGGTAAATGGTGGGGCTTGTAGGTCAACCCCTTGTATCCTTCAGATTATGGCTGCTTGCCTTGGGCTAAGTTAGGGTTGACATTAGGGTCATAACTATATTTATATTCTCTACTGGAGCTACACCAGAGATGGATTTAGCCCTAGATTTTATTGAATTATATTAAGGAAAAAACACAAGGAGGAAAATGTGAGAGGAAATTGTTTCTAGAGTTCCATGTTGCTTTTCTGCAGAGAGATACTATCTGAAGAAGACTGACCTTGTTGCACCCAGGGCATTGGTGGTTCAGAGCAATGCTAAGATCAAGGTTAACTTTGGGAGTCTGAGATAAAATTAAATCCACAATATGATCCAATGGCCAGTAGTGGAACACCCTGCCAGATTTAGGGGACTGGGAACAAGGCTAGGCAGGAACCATTGGAGGCTAAGCATCAAGATCCAAAGTCAAGAAATGAGTGCTCAGGAACAAGATTGCAAACGCAGTGAATGCATTTGTGTTGAACATCCTGAACTGTGACTAAAGATAATTTGAAGGTTCCTATAGGCACCTCTGAAGATCAAGCTACCCTTACTGAGGTGCCATAACATGGAATTTAAGTGACTAATTTTAGGTACTGTAAGAGTGATATACCCATGATAGTCCGGTAATTACACAAGAGGCAAGAATATCTAACGGTGATATCTTTTAGGGGATCAGCTACGTAGCTGGGATAACATTAGACAAGCATGAGACCTGATGAAGAATGTCTTGCATTTGAAAGCTTGTCTAACATTATCCCAACTACATAGCTGGTCCCATAAGATATATCACCCTAAGAAATCCTTGCTTCCTTTAGAGGCACACTTTTAAAAATGTTGGCCTAAAACATATGCCCATATTTGGAGGTTATATGGGGTCTTTGGGTATTTTAGACCTGTTAGTAATATTCTGGCATACACACTGTGAATTTCTCAGTTATGCCTTTGCTGTGAGTTCTTCCAGACTTAACACTTAATCACTTAACAGACTGATTTTCTTTCTCCACTTGAAATTAAAATGACTTCCTTCATAATTTACTCTTCTCCACAATTCTTTATTCAAGTTCAAATTCTTTCACAGCTTTCTTTAGACAACCAAAGCAATAGAAATAATGAATAAACTCTGGCCACCTAGTGCCAGACAGAGAGATGCAGTTTGATAGGAAAGTATTCTACTGTCTTGAAGGAAGAACCTCCTCAAATATGAGACATAAATCCAGAAGGCTCTTTTGAAATGCTATAGCCTTTCTTGCCTTATGGGAAACTTCTGTTCAAAGAACACGTAACTAAAGTTACAGCTCATCTGGACCTTGTTATCCCTAACAATGGATATTAGAATTACATGGGAGGCTGGAAGCTGCCAAAACTAACTATTGAATATCTCGATTATACAACATGCCCCTTCAAAAATTTTTTTTTAAAACCTCTTCCAGGTGCACAAATGTATAGCTCTTCCCTCTCACACACACCTTTTTTAATTTAGTGGCTGGAAACTAGTAGTGATTAATGAGAATCATAGAATCCTATCTTGGCCAGGTATCACTTTCAAGGTCTTTGTAGCAGGATAACCTCAGCCCCACAGGAAAAATGGAAATACCACTGATGATGTAGAGGGAAGATTGTGGTTGAAAGGGATAGACTGTTCAGGCTAGGGCAGATTTTTCCTTTGGGTGCAAACTGTCCAATATACTTTCTGCCTATGCCAGTATATATCAAAGGGGAAATGGAGCTTTGCCAAGTTCCTAGGTCTGAGCCAGATAACCAGCTTTACATTAAAAGGCCATCAAAACCCAAGACACACACACTGCTCAACATTCAGGTTCAATTGTGGATCTGAATCTGAATATTGGGAAAATTCTAGTTCAGGTTCTTTGGAGTCAGCATTGATTTTGCAGCACTACAGTGAAAAGATCAAGCTTACATGGATGTGGGATCAGGCCCCAATACAAGTTTCTGATCCAGTCCATCTGTAATAATACTTTCAGAACTTCCATCTATTATACAATTCCTATGTTACAAAATAGATCCTTTGTTGGTATAAATTTTCCTACCACCATTCATGTCAATGGAGCTATATCAATCTATATCGGCTCTGACTCTGGTTCAGTGCAGCTTAGCTCTGGGGTAGGCAATCCCTGGCACAGGTGCCAGAGCATGGCATATGAAGGCGTTTTGCTTGGCACATATGCCGTGGGATGAATGGTGGGAAAGGGGCCAGAGCTGTGCTGCCACAACAAGGATTGAGTCCCTTGTGGCTCCCAAAACATCTGTCCCTGGCGCACCAACGTCCTACAAGTTGAAGTTGGGGGTGCTTTTGGCACTTTGCACAGAAGGTTGCAGACCTGTAGCTTGGCTAATAAAGGTATCAAGACTGATTCTTTTCCTGATTTCATCACAAAGTCACAAAGAAGTAAGCTAGATCCTCAGCTGATGTCAATTGTCAGAGCTGTACTTTCTGCAGGAAACAGACTATTTTATATTGCCTAAATGAGCTCATGGGGTGAGTTTAGATCATTCATTTCAATTAAGATGTTCAAAGCCAAGTACTTAAAGACAGGAGTAAAGTTAACTATATGATCTGAAACTCAGGTCACTTTGAGATAGATAGTTTGGCCTATATTTCTATATCCAGGTTTCAAAATGTTGGTCCTAACTGCTTGGCAGTTCAATTCATTGATCTGGCATACAGTTATAAAAAGAGCTTTATTATTCTGGATTAATCAAGTATTTGTAAGATGTTTGAAATCATAGACAATAAGGGTTGGAAAGGACCTCAGGAGGTCATCTAGTCCAACCCCCAGCTCAAAGCAGGACTATCCCCAACTAGATCATTCCACCCAAGGCTTTGTCTAACTGGGTCTTCAAAACCTCCAAGGATGGAGATTCCACAATCTGTCTGGGTAGCCTCCTAGTGAGAGTGTTTTCTTAATATCTAATCTAAACTTCCCTTATTGCAATCTGAGAACATTGCTCCTTGTTCTGTCATCTGCCACCACTGAGAACAGTCTAGCTCCATCCTCTTTGGAACCACCCTGCAGGTAGTTGAAGGCTGCTATTAAATCCCCCTCCCCCCCTTAGTCTTCTCTTCTCCAGACTAAATAAGACCAGGTCCCTCAGCCTCTCCTCAGAAGTCATGTGTCCCAGCCCCCTAACCACTTTCATTGCCCTCCACTGGACTCTCTCCAATTTGTCCACATCCTTTCTGTAGTGGGGGGCCCAAAACAAGACACAGTATCCAGATGTGGCCTCACCAGTACCAAATAGAGGGGAATAATAATTTACCTCAATCTGTTGGCAATGCTATTACTAATGCAGCCCAGCATACCATTAACTTTCTTTGCAACAGGGGCACACTGTTGGCTCATATTCAGCTTACTGTCCACTGTAACCCCCAAGTCCTTTTCTGCAGAGCTGCTGCTTAGCCAGTTGGTCCTCAGCCTGTACTACTGCATGGGATTGTTCCGTTCTAAGTGCAGGATTTTGTATTTGTCCTTACCGATGTCACTTAGGCTCTTTTGATAATTTTATTCCCTGGTTTATTTTATGTGTATATTAAATACCATTGAAATGTGTTAGTGCATGCATTATTTTACAGTTCAGCTAGCTATACTTGCATGACAACTTCTGAGCATAGGGGAGCATTTTTGGTTTTGAAGTGATGCAAACACAAACATGGATTTGCACTGTAGACAGGAAGAGATTGTGTTGAGGATTCCAGGGTGTGGCAGAGCACAGGGTGTGTCTGCCACTTTAAGGGCCTGGAGCTGGCAGCCTCCAGGTGCCTGACAAGGGCAGCCATTTTGAGGCATGGGCTGCCTATATAAACAGGGAAGTTTGGCTGCAGGAGGCCAGGCAGCAACATTGCTTGGCCTAAGGGCTGCTGAGAACAACCCGGAGGTAAGGGGGAGCTGCAAGGGGTTGGCAAGGAGGGTCCTGGTCCTGGTCCTGGTCCTGGTCCTGACCTGAAACTGCACCCTGCTGGGAGTGGGTGGTCTGGTGGGGCTCTCAGTGGCACGGGAGCCCCCAGGAAATGCCAGGCCAGTTACCACCCCGGTGAAAGGCGGGTCGGGGTGCCTTAACCCCTAGCCCCCACCGCCAGGTGGGTGACCCTGAGTGTTTGGAGGGGCCCAGAGGGCAGACCCCAAGAGTGTGATGGTGTATAGGGCGTGGTGCTGCGGTTGCCCCTTTGGAGAAAGGGAGTAGTGGCACGGTGAGGCCTGAGGAGACAGAGTGAGGGGCTAGAGACCAGCCCGGAGTAGAGAGTACCCTCGACTGGCCCAAGCGGGGGCCAGGATTTGGAGAGTCAAAAGGGCCAGGGGCCCACCACGAGGGACGCCCAAGAGCCGGGGGCCTGGGGTCCCGACTGGCCTGGTGGTCGGCCAGGGCAAGTGGCCGAAGGTCCCAGGGGAACCACACCCGAGAGGGGAACATGGCTTCGGGGGGCCTAGGTAGCCCGGATGACGGCGGAGTGGCTGCCTGATAGGAGAAGATCATAGAGGGGTCCTGTGTGGATTCTGGGGGCCCAGTGTGGGGCTGGTGATTATAGGAACACCAAGATACCATCTGCGAGGCTTGGGCTGCGGTATTAGGGGAGGTCGGAGCCACAGAGCACCCCCTGGCATTGGGGCATTACAATGGGTAGCCTCCCGCTTAATTGACATCTTAATGAATCAATTATCATCAAAGGCGTGGTGGGTGAGATAAGTGGGCGGTTGCCCAAGGACAGGTGGGCGGGCCACGGAGGTTGGCCCCAGGTGCCCCCCTGTCACACAGGGAAACACTGGAACATGTTAGAATATGGAAAACAAAATTATGGAAAATATAATTGAAGTCATATCCCTGTTTTTCATTGGAATTGTTTTTCGTGTTATTTTCTGGCCATTACTTTTTAGCAGGAGTCCCTGAAGGCAGACGCAATGTCTCTACAAACTCTACATGTGTCTTTGTAAGACTCCACAGTCTGTACTGGGAGCATACATCTGTTTTATTGAATTTGGTGAATCACTAGGCCTTTCCCTCTGCTTGCTATGGACTTCAACATTACTACCTCATTACTAAAGTCCAGAGCCATGAAGGTCCAGATCAAAACATACCCCTAAATTGCAACTTTTGTATAATTTAGGCACCCAAATGCAAGAGTGCTATTTACAGAAATCTTGCCTAACTAGATAAATATCTGAGAAGCAATAGGCACCGACAGGTTGTCAGGAAAGTTTCTAAGTGCCTAAAGTTCAGCTACTGCACATGCCTGTAAGTACTGCCATTTTGGCTGAGTTGAGCATTTTTAGCACCTATCCCATGCTAAAGACGGGCATAGGCATAAACCAGTGCTGGGAATGAGACAGATGCTGAGATCCTCAGCTCAGTCAAGATGTCTGCACTCTGAGCAAGTTCAGTAATGAAGTTTTAGGTGCCTAAGTAACTTAACCAGAGAGATGTTCGGTGCACTTAGGTACTTATGAAATTCTGTGGCTTTTTGTAGGTTGATTGCAGCTTTTTAAATTCTACTCAAGTTCTATTTTTAGGGCCTAAATGCCTATTCCACACAGAGTTAATGACTAAAGAAGGGTGACTGTTTATCTAGTCTTTCCAAGTACCTTTGTAGATCCCAGAACTGTTTCTGAATGTCAATCTTCGTTCTCGGCAAAGCTCTTTTTCATCATAGGAGAAAATAGCTTCTGACTGAGCAAATTAAGCTGAAAATCACATCACCCCACATTCAGCCAGATGCACAATTAGATGTTCATGAACTTTCATGAGCATTTGAGCAAGGGAAGTGAAAGACAGCTACAGAGAAAGGTAATGAAGTTGTCAAACTCCATCTAGTGGGAGAAAAGCAGAAGAGAAAGTAGTAACAGTATCTTTCCCCCCTTTCACTTACACCTAGGACAGCAAACTTTGCCTTCCTTCTACTTTTATCAGTAACCTTAGAACTTAAAGAAAAATATTCTGTTTGTTGTATTTCAGTTTGGAAGGCAGTCAAATAAGATAAAGACAAGATAATTCATGCTGTACTATACTGGACTTCTTGAGCATAATTTTGATATAGTTCTTTGAAATAAAACCATGTTGAAATCTCACAGAACCTTTAGCCTTGGGCTGGACTAATTTGGGACTCAAAGTTACATAGACCTTCTATCCATGAGATTACTTCAGATTTCACGTATTTTCAACCAGAGGTAATTCAACATATTATTAGTGATCCAAAATAAAAAAAAAAACCCCAACAAATGACTATACTTTATATTTCTTTCCCTTAACTTACTTCCTTATACCTAGTGGTAGATCTCAGGGTAGTTTCAAATTTGAGTATAAGTTACTGCCACCATTTTATAAAATGTAACAGCTGAGACTGTATGTGATGTATCCAAAATCACACAATGAATTAGCAGGAGAATGAAGAGCAAAACACATAAGGGCTCTCAACCCATTTATTTGCTCAGCCCACTTGTGCTTGGCTACTCCAAGTGAAATGATGCATATGTCACTTAAGCATTGCATGCAAAAAGGGTAGAGGTATTGTGAATATTTTGTATTTTTCTTGGCTTTAGAGCTATAAACCTTCCTAGCTGGTGAAAGCCAGCAGAGAAGCACTAGATCCTCAATTAAAGACTGTTCCCATAAAGAAGGTAGATTGCTAACTTTATTAAGAAAAATGCTATATTACTATCACTGTAAAAACATCAGTTAAAGCTGATAAACTGTGCAGCCATCTTCAGGGTATAATCTTCACACTTCTGATTAACGCTATTGATGTGATGAAGGAGCTCAGCATAGCTGATTGCCTCTGCTCACCATGATCTCATAGTCTAGGTCAATCTACGGACCTGGGTAAAGCATAGCATAGAGATGAATAGAACTGGTAGGTGACTGCCTGCTGGTGAAGGATAAAGATCAGGTGTCCATGCTGATATTTCTGTCTACAGAGTAAATACATTGACCTTCAGGACACACTGGAACACGCACCTTTCTACTTGGCCTTTGAGGTCTGGGATTTGTAGTTCTGGAGAAATACTGGTGACTTATGTGCTGTTTAATATCTCTGGTGGATGATTTTTTGATGGGAGGTTTGGAAAAGATATTGTTTCTTTTGCTTTCTTGGTATTTTTTCAATGCTATATCAAAGGTATCTAGGTCAGGATAAATTCTGGTCTTTTCCCCACACTGCAGTTGTAGCTCAAAATAAACACAAAGCCACCTGCTCCAACATGGAGGGGCACAAGTGTGATCCCTGGTAGACACTGGATGACTGTGGTGGTACGTCTACACTTGAAATGCAGGTCATGGATTGTTTTAACTAACACAATTGCTCATTCCAGTTTAAATAGGATACAAACAATTGTTCTAGGGCACAGATGTGTTATCAGCTATGCTTACAGCAAAACATAACTATCAGCCAAATATTTTTTCTGTCTTCACTAGAATTTACGATTGTATTAATGAACATTAAAGTATAGACAAGTCCAACAGTTGCCATAGAAGGTGGTCTGTGCAAGCCATCAAGGGATTCAGATATTGCCAAGGGGAGTAAATTAGTACCTACAGGAAAATTGTAAACCTATTGGCTTGGGACAGACATTACACACAAACCAGTTTAAGTGATCAGAAACTGGTTTAAACCTGTAACAGAACAGATGTTCAGTGCACATAAACCAGTTTGTAAATGGCTGAAACCAGTTTGAGATGAACCTGGTTGAATGTAGTATCAGACTTAACTGATTTGGTTCAAACTGGTATGCAATATCTGTCCCAGACCCCTTACTGATTTAAGATAAACCAGACACCCATAGCATCCTGGCATGCTCTCTGGGCTGGGCAGGGCTCTCTGCTCCACAGCAGGGCTGGCCTCTCCCCTCTGCTCCCTGGCCAGAGCTCCGGTAGAGACTGCAGGTACAGCAGGGTTTGCCGGGCTTCCCCCTGCCGTACCCCACCCCTCTCTGCTCACTGCTGAAGCAGGGATCCCCCCACTCCCTTCCTCCCTCCCATTTCCCACAGCACAGACCCCAGCCCCATGGACCCTAGGCATGTGGTATGCTAGCTAATGCTGAGAGGTGTGTGTGTGTCTGCGTGTCTCCCATTTCACTCGGACAGGCAGACAGAACAGTGTCCACTTAGGGCTTTTTGGAGCTAATCAACAGGTCAGCTGGTAAGCTGTTTAAGAAGAGTTTGAACTAATGGGGAGAGGGTATTGTTTTGCTAATGAGGTGATAAACATTGTTATCAGCTCCCTGCTGGCTTGCTCACCTGTCAGTTTGCTGCAGACAATATAAAGAAGCAGGGAGAAGGAGATTTGAAAAGCTCCATATCATCAACAGATGCAAGCACTGCACACACACCCCCTTGCCTCAGAGTGCTAGCAGGGGGCTGGGGCCTGGCAACACTCCTGCCCCGTCAGCAGTGAAAAGCCTGGGATGGTGCAGGCAGACTTCCCTAATCAGAGGTCCTGCCTGGCCTGGCCACACCCCCTCATCTTAATACTGTATAAAGGAAGGAGGGGCTGCTCTAGCACCCTCTAGCTTCTAGCCTGAGCCACTGCAGTCATGTGCCTGCATTTCCTCAGTCCAGAGAGAATGGCTGTCCAGTTACAAACTGGTTCAGCCTAGCCAGGTTAGACTAATGTGCAAAGATTAAATCAATTCAGGCTCGTGTAAGCAAGAAATTTCATTTCATTGCTTACATTTCAAGCAAGAAATAAAATATTTGTCATGGCTGTATATGCTGCTATTGGAGGAATCATTTTAGTTTTACCTTAAAGAGCTACTATGATACAAGATTTATTTCTACATCCTTTCAAAATGGTTCCCAATTTTCAGTTAATCCTTCTAGTTGCTGACCTCCCCATTTGAGGAATGCAGGCAGTACCTGTTATTGACACTGGTCTGTTGTTTCAGACAGTATATGTCAACACGTGGACCCAAATTCTAGATATAGAAGAACAAGATGCAGTCTGCTTTTTAGACTCGGCTGTTAGGAATAGATCTCTATACAACTTATTTTTAAAGAACACTTAGACCACTTTTTCACTGTAAAGATGCACATGGCAAATTTAGAAAATCCCAAGTTAATTTAATAATAATGGATTGCATTTCTGTAAAGTGACATTAAAAAGTAATGCATTAGCTAGAGCTTAAACAATGGGATCAAACACAGGGCGATAAGACCTTGGACACAACCTCGAGTGAATTTCCTTACTGATTTCTCTACTGAGTGTAGTGTTTTCTGATATTCCCATTAACAGTAAAGCTACTTGGAACCCATCCTTTCTTTCCTGTTCAGTAGTTATATTGCACTAAGTCACAACACAGAAACTGAAATTTATTTTAACAAAAATCATTCCTCTACATGTGTTACAGTAGGTGAATACTGTTGTGAGGATTTAGAGTGGGAATTCAGTGCAGATTACTTTACCACAAGAAGCTTTTCCTAATTTTTCTTCATGCTACACAAACTATTTCTATTCACACAAAATAAATCCCTGTAACTGTAAGTAAATACTTTACATCTAAAAAGGGACTGTCTTTCCTCAGTCCTAATTCCTGACTAGCTAATACCTTACTTTCATGAAATCACTAGTTGATAATGCTCAAGCTACTTTAAAAGGACACAGCTGTGTTTATGACAAGTGAAGTTTGCACTGGTAAAAGTTACTGATTCTTTGTCAGAGCTAACTTAAAATAAAATACTGCAAAATGTAATAAAGAGATGATCTGTTCTTATAGTTTGTTCAGCATGGATCTCACAATTGTCCCTTTCTTCATATCATCAAGGATTTTTTTTTTTTATTAGATATCTGCCAAATGAGGCAGAGGGTAATTTTAGACTCTTTATTTTTTTCTTTGCCCTTTACAGGTGAGAAACAGAAAATGGAAATCCATTCCGGTTTCTTGTGGGAGTTTATGATTGTGCTTGCTTACCTGTAGTGGTTTGAGATGTTGTGCTAGGTGGGCACATGTACACATTCATTAATGTGCCTTAGGTACTTGCTTAATAAAGTATGAACTAAATGCACAATAACTATAGTTACTGCGCAGTAGCACTGGCATACATTTTTCTTCCTGACACTTATTGCACATTAGCCTAATAACACTACACAGTAGGCCAATAGCATGGTTTTTAACTGCCACGCTAGTGTACAGTGTTAATAGACTAATGCACAGTACGCATCTGGGGGAAGATGTGCCTGGCACTGTACAAAGAAATAAAACCACTGCAGTCCCTTAAAGTAATGGAAACAAGAACACCTGATATCACTGTTCCTCCATAGAAATAGATTTAAAGTATTATGTATCTAATTGTGAAGAAGGGTTATTCCTTATGGTGGAATCTTGTGAACATTATTAGTAATCACTGTATCTATGTCTGGTCATTCTTTATAGCAGTGTCAGTAGGACTGTGGTGTAATCTGCAGCATTCAAATGCCTAGCCACATGCGGATCCACCTTCTTTCTAACAATAACATGAAATACCCATATGAGCACGTCTGACTTGTCGTGCATATGTTATTTATGACAGTCCAGATGTTAACGTGGTATAACAGCTGAGGGAGGAAGATATGCAAGGATGGCCTGCTATATATTGTAAGTCTTGTCAGCTGATAAAGCCTTTAAAAGTGTCTTTTTAATGACCACAAATAGCCTGTCTTCTTTGAATCATGACTGCAAGAGTCAGTAAATGTTAACAGTCTGGTTTCATTCACTACATACATACAGAAAAGAAAGAAAAATTAAAGTATGACTAACTCTTTTCTTCTGAAGGTGTGGCAGTTACAGGAATGTGACTTCGAAATTAACACAGTGACAATTCTTTGCCATAACAACCTATAGCATGGCCTTGCTCAGATCACTGGAAAAGCAAAAGTTTTCTAACCTCCAGCATGGTGACATCAGCTCAGTGGGTGAGAAGACATACTGCATTTCTTCTTTATGCAGTATTAGCAGCAATTCGGATTCTACTGGACTGGGTTGAAACATTGGGTAGAACAGAATGAAGGTTCCTTCTCTCAAGCTATGTGACTGCTCTACCAAGTCAGCTGTTGAAAACTTGGTGTTCTCTACATACTAAATAGACATGGCTTGGAAGACCTAAGCAGCCAGATTAAACCCACTGACGCATCTGTTTAACCCAAATGTCTTCCATCGAATTACGGAGGTGGAATTGAAGATGAAATTTGACCGAGTAATGCAGTGACAATAGAAATAGGTAGAAAAATAAATTAATGGATGAATGTTGACAACTGTTTTCTGATCAGAAGCTGTAATTCTAACTCAGATTTTAAGTGGTGTAACACATAGGTTATAGTGAGACAAACTCAAGTTGCTGTAGTTGCATCATCTTACAGCAGTGACAGATTTAGCCACCTGAATGTCTACCTGTGTCTAGCTATTACAGGATGAATTGAAAGACAACTCCCCCACCCAAAAAAACAAACAAACCCTGAATCCCTCCCCGCAACCAGCCAGGCAAATCACTTGCATCTAAATTGGCAATGGCTTTTTCAAGTCTCTTCGTAGGTATTAATTTAGCAAATTTATGTGGAATGTTGAACTGTAATGCTACACAGGCAGGCAGGACACAGCAGCCTTGTAGTGCATCCTGTCAATCCAAGGAAAACCACGGCATGAATGAGACTTTTAATGTTAGAACTAAGGTTGGGTGCTTCTCAATGCAACTCTTGGGCGAGTAATTAATTTGTTGGTAGATCACAGTGTTGTATGATTTTATGTTATCTTTATCATCACTGATGAAGGGGTAGTTTTTGTGTCTGCAGTGGTATCTTTCCATGGCATTTTTTGAGTCTGCTATAGAGAAGACTAGCAGTCATTAGCACTGTGGGCTGAATGAAAGAAAGGAATAGTAGAGAGACAAGTAACCTGAGACTGTTTATATAAGGATGCTCATTTCTATGGAGAGGGGCTGAATCCCTTAAATTATTTTGAATACTGGGATGTCCCTGGGCCTGGCTGGAGGAGGAAAAGATACTCAATCTCTCCTGCTACTGTTTGATCTCTGTAGCTACTCCAATGCATTTCCTGGAATTTCAGAAGTTTATTCACAAAATCTCATGTTTCTGCCAATGATGCCAATTTGCTGAAGTTTCAATATTGCCCTTAGCAATGTTGATTTTCAAGACAGAGGCAGTAAGATGGCTTCCCCACCTGGTGGCTGCCTTGAAAGAAGAGCTCTGAGGTACTGTGGAGAATGTATGGTTGGATCATGACAGAAAGCAAATACTTTATATCCAAACCCTGCATTTCCTCCCAGACCAAGATAAGAAAAACTTTAGTGAGACAGTCTCTAAGAGATGCTCTAGTCTGAATTCCCTGCTCCCACCCTTTTATAAGAGGGAGTCATGCTTGTCTGTATTGGTGTTACTTCACCTGTCCCAACATCAGAGTTCAAACCAGGAGTGACTTGGATTGGGAGGTTTCAAGCAGGGCATGGCAGGGTTGGGGTACACTCTTCAGCAATGAATACAATTTCTCTCTTAATCTGTGCGCTGTGCAGCACCAGTAACTATGGTGTCCTTCTCAATTGTCTGTACCAAGAAAGAATTGGAAAGTTTGATTCTTGTAAGTGATACTTTTTTGAGTAAACAACTCCTGGGTTCCTGTGACGTGTAACTAATGGAGTGCTAAACTCTCAGGACTGGTTTAAAACTCAGAAAGTACACGTGTTGCCAATCCATCATGTTCCTAAAACTAATTAACATAGCAGGGACACAATAAAGCTCCAGAACCTACACACATTACTCATCTTAAATTACCGTTTTATGACAATCTCTTTATTGACCTAACAAAAGCACAGATTGGGAAAATGAGACAGAAGAGAGTATATCTCAACTAGACTTAAGCAAAAGGAAAAGCTGCTGAAGGACATTTGTTATTATTTCATCATAGAATATAATTTTTAAGTCATTCAGAGCCATTTTTAGATGCAGCAGATATGTATCCCAAAAAGCATTCATGTATATTCAACCTTGCAGGGCTTGAATCTGAAGTCTGAGTAGAAGCACAAAACTGTCATTGACTTTCATGGAAGGTTTGGCTACTTCTAAGTGTCTGATTCTGTTTCCCAGGTGGTCAGGTAACTTTGAACACTGAGTTCAGTTCACAGAAGTCCTGAGACTGCAGGACTGGATCCTCTGTAGCGGTGTTACTAGGACAGGCTGACCAGGGCAGCTGCCCTGTGTGCTGACTTTTGGGGGCCAGAAGAAAATAGCTGCCATTGGAGCCACACAATCATACCAGTGATAAACAGAAGTTGCTGCCCCTGTGTGTGGTAGCTGCTCCAGGTGCCCAGCTCCATTGTTAAACATCTGGTCCACAGTACTATTCAATGATACTATTACTAGCATCATTGTCTTTGGCATCTCTTAAGTTTTCTTTGTAATCAGTTTTAAAATAACCATGGAGTGGACAATCAAAACTGTTTACCGGATGGGTGAGAATTGATAATAGATGCTGTATCTCTAAGAATAATATTTAGTATTGGGGATTACGATATAATTATTTTATTGACCCAAGTCACTATTGTGGCCATTGGTTTTGAGTATTACAATGACATAAACCTAGTGTAAAGCAGTAGTCAGGCAGACCACACAATATTTGCATGCTTTCATTGTAACGATGCACAAATGGGTAAAATTATGGTCCCATGGAAGACTAAGAGCAATGGCCTCAAGTTGCAGCAGGGGAATTTTAGGTTGGAGATTAGGAGGAACTTTCTGACTATGGGGGTGGCAACATTTTGTCTGAAATGCTGCTGTTTTGACATCTTTTAGTGGATGGAAAGAGTACCCTGTAGTCTGGGACCCTTGAGTAGCTACCCAGATAAAGACTGGTCAAGAAAAACTAATCTATAAATTCAAATAACAGTGGAAATCAGAGTGATGCTGAATTTATCTCACTTTGATTTGACCATATAAATTTCTAAGCTTGCAGATTCCTCACTCATAGCCTACTTAGTGAAGCAAGCAACAGTAGATGACTCCTTAAGTTTCCTCTGAACAACCTTGTGTTACCTTGGACAAACTGAGCATGGTAAAGCACACTCTACAAAGCATCACTCTGTAAAAAGTTAAAAAGCATTACCCATAGACTGTATCTAATTCCCACTTGAATCTAAAGGGGACTTCCTATTTACTTTATTGACCCAATGGAGCTGAACCAAACCTTGTCACCCCCAAATTGATTAATTTTGTGCCTTGTTGGAGTAGGTAGACATTGGTGTAGTGGAAATCAAGTTGCATGGACAAAGACTGCAAATTATGCAAGTATCATAAATAATCAGTCACTTAGGAGACGGTGACTGTCTAACTTAGTGGTTATGATGCTCACCTAGGCAGAGGAAATCTCTACCCCAGTGATTATTTAAGGATTTCATACCAAGTGGAACATATTCAACAGAGAGGACTCGGAGAATTCCCTTCCTTTCTAACCCAGAATACCCATGGCCTGGTGGGTAGAGTATTTCCCTGAGAGGAGGGTCATATTCCCTTGTGGCACAGAAGGAAACTGAACCCCCATCTACTCATAACTGCTGAGCTACCAGATAAAAGGGGATGTCCCCCTTTCTAGCCTTGCTTTGAAAGTACTGACTCAGGCTCCTACCTCCGGGAGAGTGATCACAGTTGTGAATCCAAGGTTGAAATGGGCCCCTTCCTCCTGATCAGAGCATGGAGTTAGGTGCCCAAATCCATAAAAGGGGGTGGCCTAAACCCTGTTATTGACATTTCTTAATACCTAGTTTAAGCAGCTTCCCACTCAACATGCTGGCCTCCTTGGATCCTGTTCTTAGGTGCATATTTTCCTTCATACCTTGTATATGGGGCATAGGCATGTGACTCTGGGTTATGAAGTGCAGTAGGCTGCCTGAAAGCAAGGGGCTGCAATGCCCTAAGTTCCCCTTGGGAATCCAGCACTAAGATCCTACAACAGGTGGGGCAAGATAGCACTGAGGCATTGGTGATGGGTAGGGGGTGCACATGTACCCCCTGAGATTGGTCACTGCCAGCAAGTTCTGTGGGTAGTTGCTGCTCACCCCCGCTCTCCACCCCCCCACCTCCTCCCATGCTGCTGGCGGCGTCTGCAGGCAGTTGCTGATCTCCACTCGATGCTCGCCACCCCCCACCACCAAGACCACTGTGGCCGCCTGTGGAAGATTCCCACTTGGCCTGCTCTTGCTGCCAATGTCACCGTGGCTGCCTGTGGACGGTCCCCACTCACTGCCGCCATGCCCCGCTGCTGACTCCGCTGCCTCTGCCTGTGGGTGGTCACCGTGCCCCCCAGCCTCAGGAGGCACGAGGCATTCATGCACTGAAGTCATTGCTCTGACCTACCTCCATTGGCCAGCTGAACTTGCTGGGCATGTCAGTGGAGAGTATAGTGCATACTCCTCCATAGGAATGCAGTGTACACCACTCAGGAGCCCCTGAAGGAGATTTTGTCTGTCTCTGCCTTCTGCACACCTGCTCCATATGGTCCTTGTTGGTAAATCCAGCCCTGATTTGAAAGAAAAAAGGCACCTGAAAGGAACTGCAATGTGGATGAATGAATGAATGAGTTCAGTGGCACTACAGTAGGGATTAACTTTGCTTTTAGATATGAAAATCCTCAGAAGGGAAGATTACAGCATGCTTATGAAATGTTCAGTAAAAAATTAATTGTAGATGCCATTAGCTATGCTTTCCTAAACTAACTAATATCCTGCTTTTTACATTTCTTCTGATGTAGCCTCCAACAGCGTACAATCAACCAACTAGAGTTGTATATATTACAGTGAACTGTTAGGGGCAGACTCCGATAACCTTACTCACGTAGAATATCACCATACTCTGTGAATGATCCCATTGGCTTCAATGTAAACTGGCCCTTAGGGAGGACTGAATTTCTGTATAGAGACAAGCCTTAGTCTGCCTACCTTATTTTAAATAGTACCTTACTCTGTGCCAGGTTTTGATGCCATTACTCATGTTGACTAATACCATGCGTCTCCAGTGGCCCTATTGACTTTAGAGCATACTACAACTTGATATATAAAGGGGGCCAGATTTGTCTATATTAATGGAGCCATTTTGCTGTAACATAGCTATATTAATGCTTACTCAGTTTTGCAGCTTCTCTAATGACATCTCAAATATTTTGAATTTGATAAAAATGTAGCCTTAGGAAAAAACGAAGAAAAATTAATTGTCTTTTAGTTTATTCTCTGTGACAGAGAATCAGCCTTCAGTATCCAGGACTATTAACTCCTTTCCCCCCCCCCCAACCCAGCACTTTCAGCATCTGGTTGACATTTGAATAAAGCTGCCAAAGTGCAAACAAGTTTTGAGACAACATCTACAGCGAACTCTGCATGCAGTGACTCTAAAAATATTTTTGGCCGAGTTATTTTTTAACGCCATATGTTCGGAAAAAAAGGCTTCACTAAAATTTATTGCAGTAGAGATTTGCCAAACTACTTAAGACATTTGGGAAGATTATAGGGAACTACATTAGTTGCTGACTTGACAATTTGCTATGCTCCCACTTGTATTTTGGATTTTTGATATTCATACTGAGAGTTGATCCAACTTTCTAGTACTCTTTAGCAAAAGACCTGCCAAAAGTCTACAGATTTATTAAATACTGGCAAACCAAAGGTCAGCCCTGTTTATGAGCCACAGGAAAGTTGCCACTGATGGCACTTGCCCTTCTAATGGCAGCCTTTCTTTAAATTCAAAGTTCTAATACCTCATATTAAGGCTTACTCTAATTTGGAGTCTCTCTCTTGCTCTTTCTTTATGTACCATGGCTGCAAATTTCAGGGATTCAGAAGAGCAGCAGCTATTTCAACTGAATAACTGACATGTTATTGTTATGCTAATGATAAACATATTTCTTTGGGCCTATGAACAGTATTACAATTACAGTGCAATAATAGTTCTAAAATGGGTTGTTCCAGTACAGCTCTAGCTAGGGGCTGAATGCTTTAGGAAGGGAAGTCTGTTTTCCCTTCCCATGGTGGGTCAGCTGTGCTGGGAGCCATGGCCCTTCCCCCTCCATGACTGTTTGGAATGGATTGCACCCCAGGATCCTATCAAGAAATAGCTCTTGTCCATAGTAGAGGAAAACAGGTGCACTCTGCATAATGCAGAGCCTATTTCAAATCCACTGATAACAATGAAAGACTTTTCATTGACTTCAGTTAACTTGGAAGCAACCTGTCAATGCACAATTGCAACATAGACAGGGAATGAGGCAGTGGACTGATCCTTTCACTTTAATGGTGTAGTCTGTTTTTTACCAGCCTGTTATGGAAATCTTAACATGAGGCTAAATATCGCTCGTCTTTCTTATGCAAATATTCAATGAAGTCACGGGCACTGTCAACAACTGGAACTGGCAAGTCTGGCAATAGGATGTAGCATAGGCAATAAGATTTACACAATGGGCCATGTGACAGTCTTACTTTTGAAAACATTCAGCTGTGCATTTCCTGAATGTTTACTTCATGTTACATTACACTTTATTTAATGAAAAAGGAAGAGTCAAGCACTGATACTCTGACTCTATAAAAATAGTTGCTTATGAGTAAAACAAACACTAGATTTATTTAAAATTATTAACTTAAATGTAACTATTAAATAGTAATTTAACTATTAAATAATAATTTACCTGTTGAATTATTCATTTAAGGAAGACATAAAATTCTCAGTAAGGAAATTGCATTCTCAATTCAATGACCTGCTCAGAAAGTCTTAGTGAAAAAAAAATATTGCTGGCTACTAACTTCTTGTAAAAGTTGTTCACTGGGGAACACTGATTTTAAAGTATTAACAAGTACACTAAACAATAAGAAATAATAAACACTCATTGGACAAAACAACAGAAAGGGCAAACATCAGGGTTTCTGGCAAAACTGTCAGGGATTAACAAAAGTCTCATAATAGCAATCTATTAGTCAACTATTTGTATAGGATCAGAGCATCAGATTGTCATCTTTTTTCATTAATATAAATCAATGCATCTATTTATGTTAATGAATAGAGATTAGCCTAATCTTTTAGCACAATTCAGATTCCCAGCTAATGTGTATCCAGACAGTTCCTTAAGCAGTTAATCCCAGGGTTCCACACTCTTTACTTCTATGGAAATGGGGTAATAAGTAGATCATATGAGAGAATGCAAAAGGCAAGAAACATCTCTTGTTTTTGCAGATACAACTGAAAGCAAGCCAGTATTTGATAAAAAGGGACTATACCCATCTAAATCTCATTTCTTATTGATATGGGCACTGAGCAGGTACAGAGGGTGTAAAGGTCTCTGAAGTTGAACAGCATGTGAGGAGGAATGGCTCTGATCCCGCCAGCATGAGTGTACTTTAGGCATGTGTCTCCCTTACCCAAAATGTCCATCCCTTACTAAGAAGAACAGCTGACTGACATGGGCTGGGATTCAGCTTTGGATGAAAAAGCAGAAGCCCTAGCCCAAGTGCCATCCCCAGAGGACTTCACAGGGGAGGCAGCTGGGGGTGGGGTAAGGGGACAATTTGTTTCAGATTAACTGGTAGCCTCTCTGACAAAACAAGCTGCAGGGATTGCAGGCGTTTGGCAATGTAATCTGCGCTAGACAGTGAGAGGAGAGGGCAGGATCAAAGCATTCTTCCAGGGGAAATTGCACCCGGGGTTGCCGTTTAGTTAGCCTCCCCTAACCTTGCCAATAAATTTTCTGGGAAAGAGAGGAGGCGGGGGACTGGGGAGGGGGGGTAGTGAAGGGGACAGCAGCTCCTGCACCTGCAGCTCTGCCATTTCCACACATGTTAGATCAATGCAAAGCAAGTCCCCTCTGCACTGCTCCCCTCAACCCTGAACACTGCCCTCCAGGGTCAGCCTTTCAAAGAAGAGTTTTCCCACTGGAGTCCTTACACAGACTCTTTTATCTTAAGAGCACTAACCCCATCCCTTTGACAGGCAAGGCCCAGGGCTCAGGTACACAGGGACAACTCTCCACTGTCCCCTCTTTCCCCCCACCCCAAGTATTTTTCAGCTACTAAGCTATATTGCCCCACTTGCTCTGAAGGGCCTTTGGGGCAAGTCAGCCTCCCACTGCCCTCTCTGCATTGCAGTGCCTCTGCTTGCCCCCAGGGAGAAGGGAAACCAGAAGGTTTTCTATCGCTACTTCAGCTTACTTCAACCTTGGAATGGACAGGACTGGGTGCAGAATGACACAGCTCCTCCCTGGGATCTCAGAAGTCAGTGCCTTGGACTGTCTTTAAGGACCATCAGCTCATAACTAAAAGAAGACAGACATCAGTCTGATAAGGAGAGTGCCCTCAGAGTGGGAAGGTGCTGTGTGGGCAGTAGAATTATAGAGAAGTAGGGCTGGGAGGGACCTCTAGAGGTCATCATTTTCAATCCCTTCCTGTTACCCCATCACAAGGGACTTGGTAGGTTAGGAGTGGGCTCCCAGGTTGGAGAAGCCACTACAGGCACAGAGCAGGTACAGAGAGTGTTAAGGGCTCTGAAGCTGAACAGCACTTGAGGAGGGATGGATCTGATCCCACCAGGACGAATGTACTTTGGGCCCAATTTAGATTGGGACCAGTTTGTCCCCTGTGGGAAAGAAGAACAATGGGGTGGGCAGAGGTGGTGCATCAGAGTGGTTGTTTATGGTGTCCATGGACAGTAGGTATCACTATTGGTGTCCCTTGTCTTGCTGATACTCTCTCTCCCCCACCAGCCTCTACCCACCAAGCAGAGGATGAGCCTCAACCTCAATCTACGTTCCCAAATGTTGGCATAAGTGTGTGTGGGGGGGAGGCACTTATGAATCTGCAGGACCCCGTTTATCTATGACATATCCAGTACACATTTAATCCAACAGGGACAGGCAGGTCCCACTAGGAGCAGGGGGTCGGACTAGAGGACCTCCTGAGGTCCCTTCCAAACCTCATTTTCTGTAATTCTATGTGATTTTGCTCTTTTCCAGCAGTTCAAGAAGCCGGGGGCTGGGCTGGAGCTGCTGGTTACTGCCTCGGGACTCTCTTGCACAGTGGTTCTCAATCTTTTTTGTACCAGGACCCATTTGTAAACATTGATGACCATGGGCAACTGGTGCACCCTGAGTTTGGAGGGGCACGACCAGGAGGAGGGGTCCCCCCAGCAGCAAGCTAGCAACTAGGGGAGGGTTTGCCCAGTGGCCAGTCGCTGAGTGTGCCAGCAGCACAGCACCAATGGAAGTGTTGGCACTTCCAGGTGCAGCGTGGCAGTGGAGCCAATTTCAGGGGGGGCACTAGTGTTCTCCGTGCCCCTCACCAGCTGGAGTGCTCACTGTCAGGGGGACACCAGCACTCTCAGAGGGGCATATGTCCCCCTCTGCTCCCCCTATGCATTGCCTATGTTGATGACCAGTCTCCACCGACTGCCCCTCACTCCCGACCTGCTGCCTCCCACCTCCAGGCCTCAGCCCTTCAGTGTGTGAGGCAAGGGGTGGGTGTGTGGGGTAGGGGTGTGTGTGTGGGGGGCAGGAAGGGTCCAAAGGAGCCCCTTGCAAGCTAGGACCCTGACATCTTGCAAGGGAAAAGCCAGTATTTCCCATGTTTTTCTCCTTTAAAGGAGAAAACATTTTAAAAGGGTGTCGATCCATTCTTAAAGTTTGTTCGCCACCCTTTTGTATATTCTTGCCATCCACTTCTGGGTCACAACCCACATGTTGAGAAATGCTGCCTTGCAGACCCAGCCTTGCTCACCAGGAGGGTAGTAAAGCACAACAGGCTTCCCAGAGCGGGGATGCTCGTGCCCAGAACAAGCAAAGCCCTGGACTGGGGGTGGGGGGGAGAGCATCCATCCAGGATGAGCACATACCAACTGCAGATGCTTCCTCAGCCTGAGGAAGGGTATTGAAAACTTGCAAAGAATTTTTTTTCCAGCTATTTGAGTTGGTTTGATAAAAGAGATCAGATTTACCCAAAGAACCATGAGTGCTGGGGGAAGCAGCAGTCCCTCTGGAAGGTGGTACCCACTAATCCAGACGCAGGATCACCGGGAGGGCGGATGAAGGAAGAGATGCGGTGGGGCGGGTGACCCCGAAGGCGGTGGCCGGGCTGCAGGCTCCTCTGCGGGGAGGGTACCCGGGGGGGCGCGGGCTTGTAATCAAGGCCGGGGACACGCCGGCCCGCGCTGTGTAATTCGGGATCGCCTTACCTGCCTCCTCCCCCCGCTGGCCCCGTGCCACGCCTGGCCCTTTTAAGAGGCACCCCGAGCGGGAAAGCCAAATTCCTCTGGTCTTTTGCCTTTTAGTCATGCTTCCAAGTCAAACAGTAGCCAGCTTCTCTTTTGGGATGAAGAATCCCCCGCCATGGGGGGAGGCCCCCCCCCGAGGTGCTGCGGGTCAAGGAGGACAAATGTGCGGCGCGTTTGCTGTGCTCGGAAGTGGAAGTGATGCGGCCACCGCCCGCCCGGAGGGGCCAAGCGAGCCCCCCACCCCAGCCTGAGCAGTGCCGAGTGCCCGCAAGGACCTGGCGCTGACTCCTTAATCCCAGCTCCGGATTCAGTGTCAGATCCACAACATTATTTTATTGTATTTGTTTTTATGTCTGATGACACTGGGACTCTTTCGTATGCCTAATTCGTTACCTTGCACAGAGTAAAGATGAGCTTTGGGACCGGGAATCGGGAGCTGGGGGGAAGGGACCGATTTCAGTCTCGTCCTCAAGGCTGTTTGGTGATGCCCCTTGGGCACATGCCAAGGGCTTGCCATTACCCCCGCACCAGCGCCAGGCCGGGTTGCGCCCGTGCCCCCTGGGCGGGTCGGAGCAGTCCGTGCCAAACCAAGTGGTTCCATCTGCCATTGTGACGTCACAAGTGAAGAGCGCGGTGACGTCACCGGAGCAGTCTGAAAGCAGCCGCAGGGCAGAGGGCACCCCGAGTTCCCCCGTGGAGACTGAAAGTGCCCCTCCCGGCTCTGGGGACAAATCCTGCCTCTTTGACCGAGGGGGATTTGATAGCCGCGCTCCGCGGCCTGCCGGGCGGCTCCAGGGGATGGAGCTGGGCTGTTCTCGGTGGCGGCGGTGACCGAACAAGGAGCAATGGCACAAGTGGCAGCAAGGGAAGTTTAGGTTGGGTATTAGGGGAAACTTGCTCACTAGGAGGGTAGTAAAGCACAACAGGCTTCCCATAAAGGCACAGGAGTCTCCATCCTTCGAGATTTTTGAAGACCCGGCTAGACAAAGCCTCGGCTGGGATGATCTAGTTGGGGACGGCCCTGCTCGGAGCAGGGCGTTGGCCGTGATGCCCTCCCGAGGTCCCTTCCAGGCCTCACTTCCCATGATTGCAGCCCGTGCTGAGGGAGGACGGGGAAGACGTTGCTGCCCTGGGATCCGAAACGCAAAGCTGGTGCTGAGCAGCCCCCTGTGCGGTGCGGGCAGAGGGCTGCCCCTCCCCGCGGCTGTGCGCGGCGCGGGCGGGTGCCGCTGTCCCCGGGAGAGGCGTTTACAGTACACAGCCTCGCAGCCACGGGAACTGTTTCCACTTGAGATAGCGATCTCTGCGAGCCGGGAGCTGCCGCTTTGTATTTGTTTGCTTTGAGTTTATACAACAACCTCTGGGTTTTTTCCTCCCGCCCCTTCCCTCCCCATGCAGCAGGCTGGGCTCACGGCTCGGGCAAGGGGGCACTCCCCACTGATCGCGGCTCCCGAGGGCGGCCCGTGGGCTCAGGTGCCTCTGAGCCGAGACAGCGGTGACAGGGTAATCCAGAGGGCAAGAAGAAGGACCCGGCCGTGCAGCCTCCCTGGCAAGCAACTCCTGTACACACTGCCCACATGCTGCCACACGCCCGAAATGAAACCACCGGGTTATTTCTAAGTGCTCTCCCAGTGTGTCCATCCTGCCCAGACAGGCGTATGGAGATGCAGGAGTCAGGCTTGATGCTCTCCTGGTCTATTAAAACAGGTGAGGCCAGCCCAGCGCAGACTGGATGGGGTGTGACTGATTTAGACACAGGGCATATCTTGGTCCGGGCATGTTTAATAGTGCCAGCCGGGAAGCTCGGGGATAAAGGAGAAGATCTAGGGTACAAACCCCGCTGACACCCTTCACTAAGCTCTCCAAGCCAAAGACACTGACCTGCCTGCTGCAGGTAACTTATACATACATACATGTATGAATATATGTATAGAGGGTAACTATACATAGATATATGTATGTATAGAGGGTAACTATACATATAAATGTATGTATAGAGGGTGACTATACATACATAGTGTATATATATACATATATGCATATGTGCATATACATTTATATATAGTTGTAGATAAAATATAGTTATATATCGTTGTATACTTATTATATAAGCGTATAGAATACACATTCATATATAAATAAAATAACTATAACCATAAATATAAATAGACTCCAGTCTATAGATAGATAAATAGATAGAGAGATAGAGAGAGAGATAGATTATAGTCTATGCACTTCCGAGAGACTTGTTATAAACTATTCACACAATCGTATCTACGGACATATACACACATCCTGCTTTGAGCAAGGGAGTGGACTAGATGACCTCCTGAGGTCCCTCCCAACCCTCATCTTCTATGATTTTATGTTACAGGGAGAGAATTATCTTTTCCCCTTATCTAATTGAAATATACCGCATTTTTTTCGATCAGCGAATGACTGGAGAGTTTGATTCCCTACAATTTCCAACCCCTTGGTCACCTTTGAGGTTAGGCTACCGCCCAGGACAGACGTAACTTTTGCAGGCTGTCTTCCCCGAGCAGGCTTCGACTTGTACTTTCGGGAGCAACTCACTTGCAAATGTTCCTGCTACAAAGGAAACATCAGGGATCCGACTGCGATTGCCCCTTGTTATCATTATACACGTGTCCCCCGGGCCGGGATGTGCCGGCAGACACGAAGCAGGGGTAGGCAGGAGCTCAGGAGCACGGCGCTCGATGGACGTGCTATTTTGTGACAAGGCAGGGAGGCAGACATTGAAAAAGTAATAGATAACGTGGACACCTGCATCCAGATCCCGTTTCCTTTTCTGCTTGTTAGAGCCACACACTGGGGCACTGAAGAAGCCAGACACTGCAACAGCAAACGGAAAACGAGACTCCGTTTTGACTGCGTGGAGTGAGGATCCACACGGGGCCACATGCAATGCACGGAGCTGTCTTTTCGTTTATTTCTGGCGTATTTATCCTCATACTCGCTAGGTTTCCCGTAGACTTACAGAAAATAAGGGTTGGAAGGGGTCTTAGGAGTTCTAGTGCAACCCCCTGCTCAAAGCAGGGCCATCCCCAACTAGATCACCCCAGCCAAAGGTTTATCTAGCTGTAAATGGGCAGATAACAAAACTCTCCAATCCCATTAATTATAGAAAATGAGGGTTGGAAGGGACCTCAGGAAGTCATCTAGTGCAACCCCCTGCTCAAAGCAGGACCAGCCCGACTAGATCATCCCGGCCAAGGCTTTGTCTAGCCGGATTTTAAAAACTTGCAAGGATGGAGCTTCCACCACCTCTCTGGGGGACCTGCTCCAATGTTTTACTACCCTCCTAACTAGAAAATCCTTCTAATATCCAACCTAAATTCCCCTTGCTGCAATTTGAGACTACTGCTCCTTGTCCTGTCATCTGCCACGGTTGAGAACAGTCTGGCTCCATCTTTGCAACTCTCTTTTTTTTTCTTTTCCTTTTGACTTCAGCGTCAGCATAGACATCGCCTGGCGTGTTTACAGTACAGCCTGTAATCCCAGTGTTTTCAGGTCGGGGGGATAAACAGTGGCTTTCCCACCGATGCTGGCAGAGGTGACCCTCCCGCGGTGGGGGAAATCAGACACACTGCTGCGGGCCGGCTTACACCGGGGAAGGCGGGGACTCCAGGCAGAGCGTGGCAGCCAATCAGAGAGCTCAACCGCCCCGCGACGGACCAATCCGCTGCTCGGGCGCCCAGCAGCCGGAGCTGATAATGCGGCGGGGCGCGTCCTGCGGGGCACTGAGCCGTGGGGAGGGAGCGGCAGGGCTGCTCGGGGCGGCAAGTGCCCTGTGGGGCCCGCGTGTGGCTCCGACTGCCGGTGGCCGCCGCAGATCCCCAGCCCGTGCAGAGGGGCAGGGCGCCCCGGGAGGGATGCGGGGCTGGTGAAGAGCCGGCTCCGGGCTCGCCTTTGCCAGCGTGGGGTGGTGGGGGGGAAGCACCTCCTGAGCACGCCGCGGGGCTGGATGCTGCCTGCTGCCGCCGCCCGGCCCGGGCCCCTCGCTTCGGTAAGTGCAAAACCCCGCGGGAGTGGAGCTGGGCCGGGGGCTGCGCTGGGACCCGGCTTCCTCCGCCGCCCGCCGGGCTGGAGTGACCCGTACCAGGCGATGAGCACCCCAGACCGGCCGGCTTGCGCGGGGGCTGCATTTGGGCCACTGCCCTGCGGACTTGCTCCATTTCGAAGGCGGCAGCGGGGGGGTTGGGGTCAGCACAGCTCTTGGGCCTTTTTAAGCGCTCACAAAGCGGCTGGGCGCTGAGGGCACCTGGCAGCGGGCGCCGAGAGCCTGGGAGCCGCCTGTTGGGCAGGAGTCATGGGCTAGGAGGGCTGGGCAGTGCCGGATGATGACATGCTGAGGCCCTAAGCTATGTCCAGTTTGAGAGGCCCCATACCATAAAAAGAATCCCCCAAACCGGATTTTCATGACATTTTCAGATGAATTATTCTTATTTCTGCACAAATGTATGGACTCAATATGAGCAATAACTGTGGAGTCATATATATGTATATTTTTGTCACATTAGAATGAATGTCCATTTTCTTTCTTATTTAGAGGCCCCTTCTATTATGAGGCCCTAAACCAGGGATTTTGTACCTTTTTGGATCGGTGTATCCCCAGCAGCTGGGTGCAGAGCTGGGGCGGGGCAGGCACAGCTGAATGCTGAGCCACCGTGTGCGAGCTTCCCATGCCCCTTGCATCCGGCTGGGCAGGTGGTGCCTGTGCGGCAGTGTGGGATGGTGTGGTGGTGGTGCTCTGTCCCCGCCTGCCCTTGTATACCCCTTAAGGCCTTCTCAAGTACCCCTGGGATACACATACCCCTGGTTGACAACCCCTGCTCTAAACTGTAGCTTAAATTAGGTAGTTTAAGCCTAAATCCAACACTGGGGCTGGGAGGGACCTGCCAGCCATCTAGCCTGGCCTGTCTCAACTGGTGGGTCATGACCCAAAAGTGGTTGCAAGATTATATGAAAGGGTTGTGAAGACGCATTAAAAATGGAGCAACGGACTTTAAAAAATGGATTTTCCTTTAAAGGAGAAAAATGTGGAGAATGGTGGCTTTTCCCTTGCAGACTGGCGGAGTTGCATCCTGCCAGGGGCTGCTTGCCACCTTCCCCCTCTTCCCCACACCAGAGGGCTGGTGCCTGAGGGCAGTGAGTCAGGAGCGAGGGGCACTGGGTTGGGACTGGCCACAAATGGTACACACGAGGTTGAGAAGCACTGGTCTAGCCCGACTCCCTGCTCAGAGCAGGACTGTCCCCAAGTAGATCCTCCCCGGCAAGGCTTTGTCTACCCGGGTCTTCACAACCTCTGAGGATGGAGACTCCACAGCCTGTCTGGGTGACCTGCTCCAGTGCTTGAGTACCCTCCTAGTGAGAGAGTTTCCCCTAATATCCAGTCTAAACTTCCCTTGCTGCAACTTGAGCCCATTGCTGCTTATCAGGAGAACCCAAGTGCTGCCATGTCCTGGGTCAGACGTGCCTCTGGCCCTGTCTCCTGCGTGGCACAGGGGCACAGAGTGGAGCCAGAACTGGGTCTGAATAGTAGTTTTCCCACTGTGCCCCTCTCACTTGCATGGAGGGTCTCGGGCACTGTCGATTTGTCTCGCTCTTGTCTTTAGAGCAGTGTTTCCCAACCTGTTCCAGCCCAAGGCACACTTACATTAATAAAAGTTTTCCGTGGCACACCTGCTAAGGCATTCCCATCCTCATACCTATTGTAGCCCATTGCCCTGGCAAAATTCTGCGGCACGCCTGTTCGTTTCTGACGGCACACTTTTGTGCCGTGGCACACTGGTTGGGAAACGCTGCTTTAGAGTAAGCCGGGGTCTGCAGCCCTCGAGCTCCCCGAGGCAGGGCTGGATGAGTGCACAGGCAAACTAGGGCCCTAGGTGAGGAAGGGGCTCGGCTGTGCTTATTTTCCAGCCGGAGGCCAACGAGTTTGTTCGCCTGGGGCCCACTAGCGGGTTCATGCGGTCCTGCCCCCGGGCCGAAAAAACAAAAAAAGAGAGGCGCGAAGGGGAAAGGGAGGCGGGTGATGCTGGGCCTGGGGAGGGAGCAGGGCCGGGCCGGGCCGGGCACCCCGGAGCGCGCTGCCTTGTGTGTTGCAGCGCTGAGCCCAGCAGCCATGGCCGAGGGCCCGGCGCCGCCCGCGGGCCAGGGCCAGGGCCAGGGGCAGGACTGGGACATCGACGTGGAGAGCCTGGAGCTGGACGAGGCGGAGCAGCGCCCCGCGCCCGGCGGCGGCGAGCCCCTGGAGGACGAGGACGAGGACGAGGAGGAGGACGAGGAGGAGGGCGAGGCCCCGGCGCGGCCCGAGCCGCCGCCCGCGGAGCAGCGCAAGCTGAGCCGCACGCCCAAGTGCGCGCGGTGCCGCAACCACGGCGTCGTGTCCTGCCTCAAGGGCCACAAGCGCTTCTGCCGCTGGCGGGACTGCCAGTGCGCCAACTGCCTGCTCGTGGTGGAGCGGCAGCGGGTCATGGCCGCGCAGGTGGCGCTGCGCCGGCAGCAGGCCACCGAGGTGAGCCCCGCGCCCCGCCCGCCCGCCCGCCGCGCCCCGCGCCCCGCGCCGCCGCCGCTCAGCGCCCCGCGCTCTCTGCTTTCCCTTGGCAGGACAAGAAGGGGCTGGCGGGGAAGACGACCCACTTCGAGCGCAAGGCCGTCTACCAGCGGCACGTGCGGCCGCCCAGCCTGCTGGCCAAGAGCATCCTCGAAGGTAACACCGCTCCTCGCCGGAGAGCTGCCCCGAGCCCGGATCTCTGACCTCCCCCCTCTCCCCGGGCATCAGCTTGCGTGGGCAGGTTTCAATGCAAAGAAAAAATTGTGTCTGTGTCTGTGTATGCATGGCTGTGTGCGCGCATATGTATATGTGTATACATACAGTGTGTGTGTGTGTGTATATGTGTATACATACATACAGTGTGTGTGTGTGCATGCATGCACGTATGTATATGTGTATCTGTATATACACAGATAGGGTTGTTGGTTGTAGCTATGTTGGTCTAAGGCAGACAAGGGTCTTTGGGTAGATGTGATATTTTTTATTAGGCCAACTAAATAGTTGAAAAAATTGTTCTTTGCAGGCTTGCCGGGTCAAACACCCTTCAGATGCTCCTGTGTCTGAAGAACGGTGTTTAAACCCAAAAGCTTGCAAAGAACAAATTTTCCAACTATTTAGTTGGTCTAATAAGATACCACATTTACCCAAAGAACCTTGTCTGCCTAGATATACATGTGTGTATGTAATGTATCTCTCTCTCACACACGCATGTGTGTATATATACCCCCCCACACATATACACATATGTGTATATAGACAGATACGTGTATGTATGTATATATATAATGTGTGTATGTATCTGTATATGTATATATGTGCATATATAAACATAGTTAATATAATTTATTATATAATTAAATTAGATTTATATAATAAAATTATCATAATAGTTATAATCTAATGTATGATATAATATAATAGTAGATTACAATATATGAGAAAATGTAGTTTATAATATTTTAAATACCTATTATATAATATTATTATTATATATATTTTATGACCTGATCTATCTAAGGCTCAACTTCTGAAATCAAATCAGGGCTTCCCCACTTTCTGTCATGGAAGACTGGCCTGGTTCATGGCACATGCTGTTTCTTCTGAGTTTCATAGCTAACAGAGAGCTTTCCTAGCTTATTGCAGAGCAAAAGGGAAAAAGCACTGGCTGTTTTATAGCAGATTGAAAAGATCTGGACTCACTGCCCAACTAGTTACCAAAGTCAGTGTAGGGGAAAAAAACCCAAGACCACAAAAATATTATTTTCTCTCCTGTGCGGCTGTACATGTAAATGGCATGTACAGGTCACATGTGATCACAGACCTGTTGAAGGATGTCATTGGAAAACTTGTCTAACTTCTTTCTCCCAACTGTACCATGAAAGATCTCATCCTAAGAAAGCCTTGCCTTTCGCATCATTTCTGCGCCACTGCAACTACACAACTGTCTATGTAGACGGTTAAGCAGACAGTGCAATCCCAGTACATTAGGAATAGATTTTGGATTCTGGCAAGGAATTGTTTTAGAGCATAGAACTGTATGTGATTCCCTCTCCCCAACCCTGAATACATTTATAGAATCACAGAGAAGTCGGGCTGGAAGGGACCTCTAGAAGTTACCTAGTCCAACCCGGTGCCTGAGGCAGGATCATAAGTTTCTTGTGTTTTGGTTGGGGTGGAAGAGGAGGAAATGTGTTTGCACTGTTTGTTAGGAAACCGTGTGTTGCCAAAGAATGTTAGAAACAGCAACTTAAGATTTTGGGTCATTATTGGTGCAGAAAGAAATGGAGGTGAACACCTACCTGGCAGTTACTTGTTGTGCAGCAGTTCATCTAATTTTGTTTTACTTGCAATTGAGTGCAGTGAATAGGACACTTAGTAAACTCAAATGTACACTGGAATAGATTCTTCAAACACATTCAATAGCGTGCACACAAGAAATTGATAAAATGCATTTTGTTCTGCCACAAATGTTATTTATAGAAATTGACCTTTGAAACATCAGGCTTCAATTAACTCAGAAATATTTTAAAGAACTAATTCTTGCTTTTTCCAATATCTGAGTCTATGCCCAAAACTGTTTACAGAGTTGTTTTGGTTGTTCTCCAAAGTTAGAATTAGAAAGAAAAAAAAAGAAACAATGAAATCCAATCTATGAAATGACACTTTCTCTTAGCCTTTATGATCTTGATTGTAATTCTGGCCAGACACTAACATGATTTTAGCCAAATCATTATCTCTTTTCAGGTTACTTTCTTCTTCAATTCATTCTTTAAAAAAAACTTTCATATTCTTTTTCCTAATTTATCTTAACTTTCTTTTTCTTTTCTCCTAGTTCTCCTTGGATTTTTCTACCATCTGTAACAATGTGTACATAATGATTCAACTTTAGAAAATAGAAATGACATCAGCTATAGGTATAGCTATATTCTTTGGCAATGGGAAAATAGTGTAAGATGCATGGGAATGAAAGCAGGCAAAATCTTTTTCTCCTTACTCTCCAAGTAGCTCCATTAAATTCACTGGGATCTTGTATTTGTGTAGAGCAAACTGGATCAGGCTCTATATATTTTATAGTAAGTGAACCTAATAAATGTAGTCTCCTAATGGAATATACCATAATTTCATGTATTTTATATTTTCACTGATTTACTTTTGAGAAATGAAAATAATCTGAGTATTTTAGATATTCATTTGTGGTTTTTTTTAAATATAATTTAAACTGTGCCAGTCTATAAATAATATAAAGGAGTAAACTCTTCTCCCTTCAGGCCCAATCTAACTGCTGTTGGTACCAATGAGAGTTGTATCCAAGCTTCTGTGTAATTAACTTTGGTGAAGTTCATTTGCATGAATGCCCTGATAAAAAATTATTTATCTGAGTAAAAAGAGCAGGATTTGGCCTTTTTATGTTAGAAACCTCTGTGTACTGTCATGTGAAAAGTACTGAACACTTTCAAAAAGGTGATGCCATGGGGAGCTGAGGGTATTCAGGATCTTGCAGGAATAGTTCCAAATTAGCATTTGTGTCCTTTTGTAAGCTCACTTTAACTTATTGATAACAATAATTTATTATTTTTAGGTTATCGCCCCATTCCAGCAGATCCCTACCTAGGAGGGAATTCACCCTTACCAGCACCTGTCAGCGACCGGATGAGAAAAAGACGGGCTTTTGCTGATAAAGAGCTGGAGAACATTATGCTAGAGAGAGAGTATAAAGAAAGGGAGATGATAGAAGCTACTCAAGCTGCTACCCTTTTTCTGCCTAACCACATGGTGCATGGAACTGAATACAATTCCTACAAAACTGCCTTTAATCCCTCTCAGATTGAAGCTCCCAATAAGGAATTTTGCAATTTATTACCAACCTGCCTTGATCTAACCATGCAGTATTCAGGATCTGGGAACATGGAACTGATTTCTTCAAATGTCAGTGTAGCTACTACCTACAGACAGTATCCCTTATCCTCCAGGTTCTTGGTGTGGCCAAAATGTAGCCCCATCAGTGATGCTCTTCTCTATCAGCAATGTTTGTTAAATGCTACCACTGTCCAGACTCTCAAACCGGGGGCAGGCTGGGACTCCAAAGTTTCACAAAGTCAGGATTGTCTAAACTCGGAGCATGACATGATGTCACCAAAAATTGAAAGCTCATTTGTCTTTTCTCACCCTCGAGAAACTCGGCAGTCTCAAAGTGACATTCAAAGCGCCTCCCAAGATGCCCGGGAGAGGTCAGCTTTCTCCCCTCCGAAAAGAGCTTTCTCACAAATTTCTGATAAAGATTCTCTGGCTACACAAGAGCATGTCTTAAGCAAGATTAGCAAAGAGAGTACCAAGTACTCTGCCCCACTCAAGTACAGTCCATTTCACTCGCTGCTCCAGCAAACATTTAATGATAAATCAAGCCCTGACTTAAGACCATCATTTGTAAAAGAGACCTTTGAAGAGGCTTCTAAGAAGTACAGAGAATGCTCCATCAAAGAGAACCAAAAGTATAAATTTACAATAGACAGATATGCAAAAGACTTTTTTGGGGCCAAACAAGCTGCAACAAAACTCTCAACAAATGAGCCTCTGTCATTTTCAGTTGAATCAATCCTTAAACGGCCCTCTTCTGCAGTCAGCAGTGTCTCTCAGTAGACTGCATCTTCAAAGTCAAGTTTAAATGATTGCCCTCAGCAACTGTTGCCACTGTTTGCCTTTTCTCTTCAAAATTTTATACAGAGGAATTTGTGATGTAAATGGTGATTTAAAAAAAATATGTACATAATTATGCATGTTCTCTCTCATGAAAATAAATATATTTAAATTTTTAAAGTGAAAACTGTGAATGTGCAGATTGTAAAGCACTATGCTTTATACAGCTTTCCAAACACTACAGCTCTAAAGGGAGGTTCATTGTGAGTCCAGTACAATACTACTAGCAGGGCAAAGACTAGGCATCATTTTTGCCTTGTGTCTCTATTCCCTCCCCAGCAGTGCAGGGATGAATTCACTTGCAGAACATACATATTGTTTTATTTGCTATGATATCTATACTAGCTGTATTATATCTATAAATTTGCTAAATGTATAAAACTGAATAATATAATATCTCTGCTAATTATTTGCTATGTTGGAGTAACCCATCATTTCATGGAACAGGCTATGTGCCAGTGTGCCCATGTTAATCTTTTAATTGACTGCTGTGGGCTTTGAATTTGAATTCTGAGCATGATTGTCATTCTGAAAGGATAACTTTCAGGCTAGTTTATCCTAGAGAACTAGCTTATTTTTGGCCTCGCTCATGAAATCTTCCTCTTTCAAGCAAGAATGTGACTTGGTCAATTATGAAGTATGGAACTAGGTTTGAGGACAGGAAAGATGGAAAAGAAAGTCCAGTGATATTTTTTTTGTAAGTTCCCCCTCCCTACCTCCCCAGATAAAGGTCTTTTCTTCGTCCAAAGAGTCATTAAAATTCTTCTCAAGTTCTTCACTAACTTTAATATTTCCTTTCCTAAACTGGTCACTTTTGATAATGTAATCAGGTTAGATATGTTGTCCTAAATGAAATGTACTTTATATGGTTAAAAAATTGCATAGGATGAATGCTAAAGAATTTAAAAAAATGCTATAAAAGGTAAAATTTAAGGTATAATAATTATTTAAAAAAAGGTAAAAAATAAGTATGTTTAAGCAATAAAATGAGGTTAATTGGTAGAAACCACCATGGCATGAAGCCTCCTTCAGAAAGTAGAAATCTTCATTTTTTGGATTCTATGGTTGATACACTTACTACATTTCTTGAAACTGTGTTAGGTTTTTCTTTTAACATTTTGAAGTCACCAGACCTTCCCCCCCTGCTTTCCTTATACACCTTAACTTTAATCCTGTCAAGTGTGTTTGTTTAGTCATATTTGTTTTACAGTCATAAGGTTTTAGTAGAGCAGGATGAACAAATATCAGTGGAAGATAAAAGTCAGACTGTGAGCAGAATTATTGTTGTGTCAATTTATTCCCTATTCAAATGGGTTCAATGACCTTTATTCAAAACAAATATCAACCTATTGATGGGCAGTACCGGGAATGTTTCTTCAAGTGTTTGATATCTGAGTTGGCTGAGTAGAATTACCCGAGTATCATGAGAGTGTTCTTTTCCCTGGCTGGGTGATGTGACTTTTATGAGCTGCTTCTATCTCTCTGTCGGAGTTTTTATACTGTTGCTCATCACTGGAGAATCTGAGTACTTTCTATGTAAAAACACCCCCACGGCAGGGGGTCGGACTTGATGATCTGCTCAGGCCCCTTCCGACCCTACCAACTATGAAACTATGAAACCATGAAACCAGTGGTAGTAAAATCTGTCTTTTGCCTAAAAACTAGTTTCATTTAGTAGTAATAAAAACAAATGTTTATAAATTTAACAAATCCTAGCCACAGGCTCAAAATTCATATTGAATAAACATTAATACAAACAGGACTGTGCTCGTACAAACATTAAAATTATGTTCTCAATGTTGCTTCCATTGTGGTCACACCACTTTTTAAAGTCCCTGAGAAAATTTGAATTCCTTTTTCCAACTTTGTCCCTGAGCCACCTCCCATTATGGTCAATGGAAAGACTACTAATTAAGTAGGAGGTAAATCAGGCCTTATTTGCATAGCTCTAGATGGTAGCTAACCATGAATTGACATTCACTATGAATCACAACAGTCTACTAGCTTTTGCTTTTCATATCTCATGGTTTTGTTACCATGGCTTTGTTCTTTGGTTGTGAAATGCTAACAAAGGAATTTAATTTAAAATGTTATTTGTTTCTTAAGCTGTTGGTGTAAACTGTGATGAGAGATGAAAGGAAACTAAACATCCAGCCAATGGATCAGTATTATGCTTTGGGAATCAGTCCTACATAAATATCTCTTCATCTGACAATGGATGTAACTAACTTTGTTCAATGTAAAATCAGAAATCAATTTCCTAGAGAAGGATAATCTTAATGTATGTCTGAAATAAATGCAGTAACTCATGACTTCTTTTAAAGAGCCAATTGAGATAAGCACACACACATTCTGGGGCCATTCCAACTTCTTACATTTATATTCCAGGTAATTTTTTTTTCAAAGCACAATAATTGGAAGGGGAGTGACATTTCTATTATTACTCCTCCCTAGAAATGTGACCCTTGAGAAGAAATGGGGCCAAATCCTGTTGGTTTTACTGCGCAAGTAGTCCCAGCAGAGTCAAGATTTAGTCTGCTCTCTCTTGTCACTGCCTCACTCATTCATTACTGTAGGTTTTATTATTTCTCTTGGTATTTACTTTTCTTTCTTTTTATAACCCAGGGGTTCTCATGAAACTATAAATATCTTTCACGTAGTTTAATAGCTCATCACTCCCAGTTCTGTTTTCTTTTCTTCCTTGAAAACATTTGTGTATCCAATTAGCGCTCAGGGAAAGGAAAGATGAATAATCTGAGTCAGGCATCATGCATATAAAATGCCGTGTGAGCTTCCTCACAGCGTTCTGCCTCATCTACAGCATTGCTACTCTTTCTCCTTAAACTTCTCTTTGGCAGAAGTTGTCAGTAGTGTCCAATGGCACAATTGTTTGGTGACATGACTAGAAGAGACCACAACTATTATTTTCAGTTTTGACCAAACCTGGTTTTGAACCCAGCTCACTTGCTGTAACTGTCTAATGCAGTGATTTTTCTACCTTTCTTTCATCTGTGGACCCCTAAACATTTTTGAATGGAGGTTCAGACCCCTTTGGATTGTTAAGTGTGGGTATTCACATACTTTTGATTGACTGTAGTCATTTTTTTACGGAACCCTGTAGTCTGCAGACCACAGGTTGAACACCAATGTCTAATGCATTATTTAGGAGCCATACCTATCTTCTCCCTATCTCCACTATTTTGTTTTGTCTCGTGATAGGTCATCTGTGAAATCAACTTTATACCACTATTTTTTTGTATATCATTTCCCTTAGGTATATGAACATGTGAGCCCGGGTCTGTTTCTTCTGTAGGTATCCACTACTCTTCCTGCAGTTTTAGTCATGTCTCATTTATACTTCACTCAGCTTCTTTTGCTTACTCCTCTGATTTACCCTATGCTAACCTGAGTCTTTCCTCAGCAACTGTGCATTCTGATCAATCATCTGTTCATTTTCTTTTAAACATAAAAATGGTGCTTATCGTGGCAAAGGGCAAAGCATAATCATTCCCTCTGCTTGCATGATAACAGGAACCTTGTTGATGCAGTTGCCAGAGGACACAAAACCACCTGTAACTACTGTGCATTTTGTGTGCAAGAGGAGCTCTCTCTTCATTTCTAACAATGTGGAGGGGGTGGGGGGTCTAAGGAGGCAAATTCTGAGAGTATGCCTGGCTCAGCACCTCTAGCTTGCTTGTCTGATGTACAGGCCCAGGAACGTGTTAGAGTTATTGGCTCAACACCTGTGAATTTCTGTGTCAATATAGTGACCTCTTTGAGGTCACTAGGCTAGCAGTTCTAGATTCACATAAACTTAAATTTTATGGTAAAGCCAGGATTTCTCGAAGGTCTCTGTTTCTAGTCAGCTGGGCTGACATCAAGGCACAGACCTATGTGAGGTGACTGGCTAATCAGTCACCATTTTATCAACTGAGGTCAAGGTTAAAGACCTCTGACAAGTCACTGGCTAAATATTTTGCATGTTCTGGGCCTCTGTGAGGTGACGATTTCACTACCTTTTTCTGGCTGAGAGTACCAAGGCTTAGCAGCCCTGGGTTATCAAGCTACTGTGACAGCACAGGTCTTTTTGAGGTTACTGTAGCCAGAATTCATTAGCACTTAGTTGCAGCTGGTCTCTAACTCGCTCAGAACTGTTTCCTTATTTTAACCACAGCACAACCTATGTTTTCATTTTGATTTGTCAGCTTGTTTTGATAAAATGATTCAGCTCTCACACTGAGTGCTTTCCATTCATCTGACCTTGATGTGAGAGATAACTATTTGGAATCCTCGCTCTATGATGGATATGATTCTCACTTGTATCATCAAGTTCCTTTCCCATTGAATCTTTGCCAGCTGAATAGAATACAGTAAATATGATACCTCCTTTCCAATCAGATAAGTATTGGCCATTTCTCATTTGATTGTACTAAAACCAAGGCAAACTACTTGCGCAAGCTTGGCCAATGGTAAGGCACATTTTGGCAGGTGGTTTATGTGTGGAATGAGTATAAGCATAATGAGGGGCCAGGGTCAAGCTGGCCAGGGTCAAGCTTAATATGTAAGAAAAACATATAACTGGAAAAAAGTGCTTATTTATTGGAACCTTTATTAGAGTATTTATTAGAACCCTGGCCCCCACACTGCTTTTTCAGTGAAGTTGGGGTGATTCTACTGTTTTGGTATGTGGGTCAGAAATAAGGCATGCAGGGCTCAGCCCACATCATATAGAGAGCATCCAAAACAGGTGGTGTGCTGCTGGAGAGTTACGGGAATGTCTGGCAGGTTTGTTACCACTCAGATTTGCCAGCTCAGCTCCCCTGCTTGGTGGGAGATGGGGCTCAGCCACTGCAGGGAAAACTGAACATTAACTGGCTGTAGTAGTGTCTATGGAGCTGCTGTGGGGCTGTAGCGTGTGGGTAGAATCCCATCACTAGACTTAGTGTAGAGGCAAGAGCACTCAGATCCGTGCAATGAAAATTTAGAAGTTGACTGTACATTGCCATGGACATAGTGTTATACTGATTGTACTAGCCCCTCCCAGCAATTAAAGGCCTCTTTAGTAACTGATGGGGAAAAGAGTGATTTCCCATATTCCATCGTCTTAAAACACTGTGTCTTTCCTAACTATTTTAAAACTGATTAAAGGATGAAACGCATACCCTAACATGCACACAACTCTCCAATTCTTATATTGCTAGCCTTTCACATCAATATATGCCCACATTCTGGGCAGCTAATGTCAGAACTTGGAGAAGTGTGAACCAATTAGAAGTCTTCAAATCTTCTACCATCTTAAAGGGGAGGAGGGCTTAGCGCCTGAGGGAATCCTCTTAACTACATAGCTGAGCACTGCTACATGAAAGGCCCTATGCATCTCCTCCCTCTCCTCTCACTGTACTCTGCCAAACCCAGGCAAGAAATGATGCAAATATTCTTTGCTCACTTGCTGCCTGCACTAACAGCCCAGTCATGCAGGAGACAAAGCAACCTCAGCCATAGGTTGACTTAGAATCAGGGGTCCTGTTTTTCAGTTTAAAATTTGCAAATTCTATGATTAAAAACATTGCAGATTCTTTGATTTACACCCCCCAAATCCACATTTTTCCATGATTAAAATGATATGCCCCTATATATATATGGTTGAATGCAATGTTTTATTGATATATTTACAATTTTAAAGCAATTTTGAAGCCTACCAGTGCCTCAATTACTATAATAAAATAAATTATAAATACCTATACATTTGGGTGTTTGATTTCAGGCTTTTTTATCATGGAAAATCAAAGCTCCCCCTGCCCCCTTCACTCACCAGGATGCAGGTCCAGCTGTGGCTGTCTCGCCGGCTCCCTAACTGGTTTGTGGTGCTGAGCAGCCATGATATGCTGGTGCCCTGCCCATGCCATCACCCCTCAGTTTCAAGCCACAGCCCCCCAGCCCTGCTGGTGCCCCTCACTTCAAGCCCACAGTTCCCTGGCCCTGCTGGCGCCCATCACTCCCCACCCCAGCCCCCTGGGCCCTGCTGGTACTCCTCACTTCTGACCTACAGCCTTGTGGCCCTGCCCCTGTCTCCTGACCCACAGTCCCCTGGGCCCTGACGGTGCCCTTCACTCCCTACCCACAGTCCCCCACCCCTGCCAGCCCTGCCAGAGGGGGCCCGCAGCTGCCAGGGCTACTGGGCCAGGGACCTGGGTCTGCAACCCCCTGCCACTCCCAGCAGCACTCAAGCCCCCAGCCTGAGCCTGTGGGAGGCAGCAGCTGCTGCAGCGGAGTGGAGCAGAGTTTGGCTCCCCCTCCCCCATGGGCAGCACAGATGGAGCAGAGCCCATGGGGCAGATACGGGCTGGCTGCTGCAGGCTCAGGGCTCCTCCCCCTGCTGCCCTCCCCCTGGGAGCCTTCGTGGCCCAGTTGGTGGGACCTGGTGCAACAGGGCAGTGGAGTCGGAAGGCTCTGTGCTGCTACCAGGAGCCCTGTGGTGACATGGTGAGGCACCCCCTGCCCACCAAGCAGTAGTGGGGGTGGGTGACAGCATGGCATTGTGCCCTTGCTGTTGCTGTGTATGCAGGGGATACCTCACTATGGCCCCACAGGGTTCCCAGTGGTGGCACCGAGCCTCCCCAGCCCACTCTGCCTTGCTGCACTGGGTCCTGCCTGCTGGGCTGTGGAGGACCTTGCAGGGAGGGCCAAAGGGTAGGGGAGCTCTGAGCCCACAGTGGGCAGCCTGCATTCACCCTGAGCACAAATCTGGAGGGCATGTGCCCCTCATGCCCTCCCCCCCCCACCCCCGAGAGTGTGCTTAATGGTGGGAGCCAGCCCCTCCCACTGCCACCCTGGGCAAGCTGCCCATGGCTCCGTCTGCTCCCTGCCCGGGCCCTGCGGCAGCACATTCCAGCCCTGGGCCCCAAGCCCCATGCACCACCCTGGCTAGGCAGCAGTCCCAACCCTGCCCAACTCCCTCCCTCCCTCCCTCCCTCCCTCACTATGAGGGCCTCAGTTCCCCCTGCCCCCCAGACTTACCCTGCAGGGAGCTGCGGGAACTGCTCTCATGCTGCCTGGTTGCCACGTGCATGTGTACATGCACACATGCATATGTCACCTCCTGCCTGATTGCCCTCTTCCTGGTCCCTCCAGCTCCTTGCTGCCTGTATCTGTAACTAATGCTAATAAAAATCATTATATCACTAGACATCAAAATGCATTACATAGTAAATGCAAACTAATTAACATTGTCTGACATTAAGACTGCAAGATCAAGCACTAAAAAGAAAATAAAACTTCCTAAAGCTAAAGGTGTCCCAACTGTTTGAACTCAGCCATACTGCACATTTAATTAACCCTAAAACCTACTTTGAATTCTACCTTGCATCTGACCAAGTGCAAAATACATCAGTAGAGTTTTAGCCACAGGATTTAAAGCTTAATGAGACTGAACTTTTCCTTGCCATACATTGTACCTTCTGAGTGATTGCTTGCTGTGCTTTCTATTAGCATTCCCTTAAAAAAAAACTAAGGGAACACGAATCTATCAGTGTACGTTAAAGATCAGCAAATTCTGGCTCTGATAATCTGAGCCAGAATGTGAATTCAACATCCCAGGACCTCTTACTGAGAAGACCTTGACACCAACCTTCCACCAGTCAATACAAGAAGGGTACATTTAGTTGGAGCACTATGAACAATCTCAACTGCCACAATATCTAATGGTGAGAAAGGACCAAAACAATGCAGGCTAAACTTTCATTCAAATTCAACTGAAAATCACCATTGACTGGAGAATATTTATAATCCCTGTGTACAAAACTGCTTACTGTTACAAGTCAGGCTTCCATGTTCTTTGCTACCTGCAATTTATGAGCAGTTTCTAGATGTGGTGACAAGGCTGTGGGTAATGTTTCTTGTTGCCTGGAAAAAGATCTAGGCAGAAGCTCTAAAGTGAAGCAGGGGGAAAGAAAGAAAGTAAGAATTCAGGGATTTTGTTCCATTTGTAGTTGATTCCATTAAAGTTCCTTGTTCACTGTTAGAAGAAAACGATCTTTTGGTGTTTCGCCATTGTCACATACCAATAACTCCTGTGGAGAGGGAACATGTTCAGAACTGATATGTGTGTTTATGGAAAGAATAAGCCATGGGTGTCAAACATAGAGCCTGCAGGCCATATTGAGCCCATGATACCCCATTATCTGGCCCCCATGCTGCCCTTGGGTCTGAATTGACCCACACCAGCCAGATGAGTTTGACACCCCCTCAGTAAAGAAGATAGAGGATGCTGAAAGGGAGATCCCTAGGGTATGCTGTCATAAGTTCTCTGATAATGGAAAGACATAGCGTTTGACCACCACATGCTCCCAGCCATTGCACATCAGCTCATGCAGGGGTGGGCAAAATATGGCCCATGGGCCAGATCCGGCCTGTGAGGCCCCTAAAAAATTTAGAAAATTAATATCTATCTGCCCTTGGTTCCTGTCAAAAATGACAGGAATGAGGGGCAGTAGGACCCAGGGGAAGCCTAGCGGGCTCCCAAAACAGCAGGGCCAGCCCACCCGGCCCCGCCCCACCATCTGGAAACCCCAGCAGGGGCTTCTGGCCTGGAACCACATGGCTGCCCCACGCCAGAACCTCAGGTAAGGGGGGAAAGGAGCAGGGGGAAGGGCAGGGGAGGACCCTGGGCAAGGAAGGAGCCCGGGGAAAAGCTGAGTGCGGGGTGGTGGAGGGGAAGCACCCCCTCACCCACCCTGTGCCCAGCGCCCCGCACTGCAGCTACTCACAGCCTGCATGGGACTGTCTGTGCCTGGTCCAGACAGCTCTGCACAGGTTGCGAGCAGCTGCAGCAGGGAGCACCGGCCACAGGGCAGGAGAGGGGCTGCTTTTCCCCCCCATGGTCAGCTTTTCCCCAGGCTCCTTCCCTGCTCCTTCCCAGCACAGAGGAAAGCAGCCCCTCCCTCGCCCCGTGGCTGGTGCTCCCTGCTACAGCTGCTTGCAGACCATGCGGTGCTGTCTGGAGCAGGCACAGGCAGCCCCACATGGGCTGTGAGTGGCTGCAGTGCAGGGCACCAGGCACAGGGCGGGTGAGGGGCTGCTTTTCCCCCCACTCTCAGCACCAGCTTGTAACCCAGCCCCGCTGCCAGCCTGGGCCCTGCACTGGCTCCAGGCTTGCCCGTTGGGGCTGCACATGGTGAGGGCAGCTGCAGCCCCCCCACTTGCCGCAGTGGGCAGTGTTTGCCACTGCTGCCTCTGGGCTGCCCAGTCAGCTGAGAGTGGGTTCACTGGGAGTGAGCAGGTGCAGGAGCCAGCAGGAGCATGGGGCTCGCACCGGTGTCCTGGGGCCAGTGCCGGTGGATCCCAGCCAGCAGGGGCTCTATGGAGCCGGGCCAGTTCTCCTCTCTCCCTGCTGGTGCAGCCCAGCCCAGCTCCACAGACCCCTGCCAGCCTGTGCCCTGCTTTGGGCCCCACCTGTGCTGGCCCTGAGACACTTTTCCCAAGACATTCGCACATTGGTCTCGAGATAGTGACCAGGGGGCGGGGCACCTGTCAAGGGGTGGGGCTACCCATGCGGCCCTCGACAGCCTGTCAAAACTGGGTAAGCGGCCCTCTGCCTGAAATAATTGCCTGCCCTTGAGTTTATGCATCACACTGACATTTGCACAATGATATGGTAAAGATGCCCTTCACATTCCAGCCAGTTCTATATGGGCTTCCCATGATCCAAGAACCCTTGCAGTAGCAGATTTAGCTACATTTTCTGACCCTTTCACACGTGACATTAAAAAATCCTTTACCTTTGCATATAGTGAAGGTCTGAAATGACTTGTATGCTTACACAGGTGTTTGCAGGGTCTGTGCTTTATGTTTTAATCATCTCAAGTCTGGGTTCTGTCTTTCAAGGGTTTTCTATAAAGCAACCAACCCAGCAGGCTTATGTGGAGGTTACAAAATAATCATAATATATCTCTCACAGATGGGAAATGCCACATATGGATGAGTATAATCCATTCATTAGTTTATGAACACAAAAGTCCCACCAGAGAGCATCATAAATCCATGTGATGTTCCTGAATGCTGGATTTTGCATTTCGGTCTGTGCGTTAGCTGGAAGATGTGTAAAATGAAAATCACATGTATTCAGGAAGTACTCTAAAGCAGTGGAAGCTGGTGACATCTGAAAGTGAGTAGGCAAATCTGACACATAAAGATGTGCACAGAGCCAGTTTACAGCAAAGGGTAAAGATCATACTGTATCTGACTTGAAACAGGGTAGGCATTGCTCCCTCGTGAATATACACCCAAAGAGTCTCTTGTGTGTTGACGGCGCCACAAATGTTTGGAGTATATTACAATTATGGACGTGCTTCTGATATGCTAGGTTCAGAAAAGAGTGTGTGTGAATATTGCAAAGTGTGTAGGCTCAAACTTTCTGTGTACAACCCTATTTTTATCGTTGTCAAGCAAAGGTGCGCTAGAGATGCATCTCGCATCTAACACAATTGTAAGAAGAAAGCAGTGTCTTGATGGAACAACAATTTTATGCACTGCAAGCTTTTTTAAAGTATTCCACTTTTAGTGCCCAGTTTTGGGATAAGAGTCCTGAAGGCTAGAGCATCTAAATCCTGCCATAACAGGTGAGTCATGCAGCATAAGTAAGTGTTGCAAATCTTGTACTTGTACAAACAAAACTAGGTAAAGGAGTAATATCTTCCATTTTACATGAACTAATGGAAGAAGTTGCTTGTGTGGGAATTTTGCTTAAGGCTTTGAAAATTTGACCTATATAAATAAGAGGAAAAACATTAATTCAGTTCTGGATATCAGTGGTGTCTAGGTTGGGGCAAATGGGGCAACTTCCTTGGGCATCAACTTGGTGGGGAGGGTGTGTGTGTGTGGAAAAAATAGAGGCTGCTGCCAACAGCTGGGTAAGTGCAATTGCAATTGCAAGGGAACTGGAAGTAGCTGCTGCCCCTGTGGCCCGGGCACCTGGCTGTGTCCCTGCACTACTGCTGGATAACATTAAGTTGTTATGTTATTAAGAACATAACTAAAATCTTTCTGTTGTTTTCCAATGTTTTGTTCCAACAACAATGCTTTCAATTTATACTTGTGTTAAGCTAATATAGTAAAACTAGCTAATTGCCTGTCAAGAATGACCGGGGTGGTAGGGGAGGGAGTGGGCAGGGATGGAGCCCTGTGCCCCGCTCCCCCTTTTGGGCATGCTCCCCCTTTCCCTCCTGCTGCTTGGGGTCCTGGCCCGTTCCCCCCATCCAGCAGTGGTGGGGGGAGGGCAGGAGCGGGCCTGGGACCAATACAGGGAAGGACTGGGTCTGAGGGTGGGGAGAAATCGGGCTGCCACAGCAGGAGCGGGGCGAGCAGAAGGCCCGGGCTGACCCGGTGGCGACTGGGGGACAGAAGGAGTGGGCTTGGGGCTGATGCAGGGGAGGGGGGGTGGGAGAGGAGTGAGCCCAGGCCTGAAGTGGGGAGGAGGCCTGCTCCTCCCCTTCCCTCCCCTAGCCCCTGCCAGGCCTGCTCCCCCCCCCCCGCCCATTGTGGTGGGTCCGCTCCCCCTCTCTATCCCCCAGGTCAGGCCCACTCCCCATCGTGTTGGGCCTGGGCCCACTCCTCCCCTTCCCCCACCACCACCGCTGCGGGGCACCTACTTCTTTCCCCCCACATCGGGCCTGCTCCTCCCTCCCACCACCGCGGGGTCGGCCCTGCAGGCGGCCACGACAAAAGAGGGGAGGGGTGGGCTGAGGCCAGCACTGGTGGCCTGGCCCCCCTGCAGCATCCTGACTTCGCTCCACCCCTGTGCTGCCGCTGCCGTCACCTCCAAGAAGCAAGGGGGGGTGAGGCCAGCTCCGGTGGCCTCACCTGCCCCCCCCCCCCCAATTGCTCCATTGTTGCCACCTGCAGGGAGCAGGGCGGGGGGGTGAAGCCAGCGCTGCTGGCCTTGCCTCCCCGTTCTGTCTGCTCCATTGCCGTTGCTGTTGCCATTACCTCCCAGGAGCAGGGCAGGGGGTGAGACCAGCTATGCTGGCCTTGCCCCCCCACTCCATCCCCTGTGTCCCCACCATCATGGCGGCACATTGCCACCTGTCCAAACGCTTCTTTGCACTCTGATTGGCTGTTTGTCAGCTAATCAGAGCATGAATAAAGCATTACAGACAGACAGACAGATGGACAGACAGATTAAGGCTTTTATAATATTAGATAGGTCCAGATCTCTGCAGCTGTTATGCAAAAAACCTGAGGTGTGTATGTAGCACTGGACTCTAGGAAAAAGGGAAAGTGGAATGTTTCCATTCTGCATCAGTACTGCTTTTATTAAGACTTTTAAGTACGTATTGAGCTAAGGTCAACTAAATAGTTAGGGTCAAGTTTAGACCAAAAAAGGAACGCTGGAAATAATTAGATGTTGCTTACTCAGTATATCCCAGGTGATTGCCTTACTCTCTAAGTGAAAATCAAATGACTTGAGCCATAGCTGCAATGATCCTTGTACAAGTCATCTTCAGAACAAATTGACCCTACAAATCCTCTTTCTGTTGAATTTATTCTGTTTTTTAGAGGCTGCTTTGAAATGAGTTGATCGTCTAAAAACACCATCATTTTCACGCTGCTTGGCAGCCTATTGTCTCATTAAGGGGGCCAGGGACTGCATGGATATAGAACTGAATGTGGACCATCTGCTCCTCAAAAATAGGCAAAAGAACTATAAAGACATTGGCGATGGTATCTGGTGTCCTCAGCCAACTGAAATGAATCCAAAGAGATGGGGCTGGGTGAAGAGAAACATCCAACGTGGTCATATAGCTAATCCCAGAGAAGACAATGGCAGCCTTAGAAGAGTTCTTTTTACCTTGGAAATGGCCTGAATCTTGGAAAGTAGTGCAATTCCAACAACAACTGGTGAGGTAGCACTGGTCCTTCAAAATCTGGGCTTGATTGTACAAGTTGGCAAAGATGTGGCTTGTGTAGTTCAGTCCAGTTGCACAGCATGGGAGAGGGCAGCAGGTAGTGATCCAGTGCAGGGGATGTTCTTTCCTGTACATCAAACAGCCCAGGTCCGCAGGCCCTGTGCCATAAATCACTGGGAGATTTGGATGGAAGGGTATACTCATTCAGAGAAAAGGATGGCCTTGTTGTTGGAGCACTGCAGTGGGGCCAAGGAAGAGGTGGGCTGTAATCCTGGATGATGATTCTGTGTCAGCTTGGGCCAGCCACTTGGGGCTCCGTCTTAACTTCAGTGGAGGCAATGGCAAAACCTGAGTATTAGTATTAGAGGGAGGCTCCTAGTCCATCAGTTTTATATCTGTAAGTAATGTTTCCTTTTTCTGTCATTTTACAATGTAGGGCAGGGGCTGTTTCTTATAGGATTGTGCCTAGCACCACAGGGCTTTGGTTTTGTGTGCCAAATCATGGTGGTATAGCAATTCAAAAGGCCCAGTCCAGTCCATAACTATGGGGGATAGGGAGAGCTGGTGAAATAGCAGTCACAGAGTGGCTCCATTACTACATGACACACTTGAAACAGGATTCTTCCTTGCTTGATCTCCTCTGGGCATGAGCCCCTTAATTTGGGCAGCACACTGAGAATAGGATTTAGCCCTACAAAACAAGTTGTAGTGTATAGAACAGTGGTGGGATAATCCCCACCACATCTTATGCTTGTTAGATGTTGCTTTGAAAAATAATATTTAAGTAATTTATTAAATTACTGTTGTTACAGCTACATAATCATGCTGGCAGCATAGCAGCAGCCAGAACTGCAGCTGCCTCTATGTGTCCTGCCGCCCTGGGTGCCCTGCTGCTTTGCTAGGCCTCTGTTTTATTAGACAATAATCGATGAAGGAAAATGCAGTTGTCATCCAGACCTACACAAGTTTCCTGATCATCATCAGAGAGTTTACCTGGTGCATGTTTCAGGGCCCAAACTGAGAGGGAAATGTTGCAAACATTTGGGCGGGGGGTGGGGAGAGTTGTTAAAAGAATCAGGTCTTTAATATAGCGTGAGAAAACATGTTTATCATTCAGTCCCTGGGGCCAGGTTCTGTTTTTTAGCCATGAGAAAGTTGGACCAAATGAAGTACAGCCACTAGTTTTAGTAAGGTTATCTTTGTGCTTGCTTAGCTATTTTTACTTGAACAGCTCCAAGCACTTTTTAAAGATTAATTTAGTTTCTCAATGGCCCTTCATGAAGAGGGGTATAATGCCACTCATTTACTCAAGTGCCATTGGTGAGTATTTATTCACAAGAGAATAAACAGTTAGACTAGAGCAGGTCATGACAGGAGGGACAGCTCACCAATTTTGGAGGATGTTTTCATGGGCCTTGAGCTGATAGGCTGATGGTCATTGACTTTTGTAGGAATACTCCTGCAGGTAAGTGTTCATTAGCTGTTCATATGGTAGTCCTGAGTGACTTGCCCAATGTAAGACAGGAAATCAGAGGCAAACCCTGAAATTGAACACAGAAGTTTTGATTCTTCTTGAACCACTAACCCACATGCTCTCTGTATGTGGTAACATTACTTTAACCAAACACAGTAAAGGCAAATCTCCACATGCTGTGATCGCTAGACATGTGTCTTCCCCAAATGAGACATGTATACAAGAGGGTGAAGGACAAGTCAAGGATACGAGTGAAGCCATGCAAAATCACTTTAGCATGTGGATGCTAACACCCAAATCTTCAACATTTACTGTGCAATGTTTGGTAATGCAGTTTGGCCTTCAAATAGCTTTCTGAGTTAACAAGAGGACAAGCAGACCCCCAGCAAGATGCCTGGCATGGTGTTGATTGAAATGTGCTGCAGAGTGTGCATAGTTCAGTTAAATATTTTTATTGCTCTGAATTAAAAAAATGTGCTCAATGGGGAACCTTACCTGAACCTTTCTAAGTGTTTACTTCAATGTAATCAAGTGACTGGAATAAATATATCTGTCATCAGATCACCGCAACAAAAGCCGGCTAGATGCTCACAAGACTTTTTGGGAAGGACTTGTAATTTACACACTACTTTTGAAATATGGATCTTGATGTTCTAGTACCATACATCTGTTCTCCTGACTTTTTAACCATGGAGTGCTAGTTTATTGCTGAGCTTAAGGATAAAAGAAGCAAGAAATGAAAGTTTAAAAAAAAGTTTCCTCTCCACTAAGTACATTCAGATGTCTGCCTCTGAGAGCCTTACACCGTGCTTCAGTTGGAGCATATTTTACCTTCCTGTTATTTCATTAAGAAATGGGCTTTATCACAATGGGGCAGTGGCTGTGGGATGGGGAAAATTGTTTATATATATTCCAGTTACAGTGATTAACCCTCCCCCCCCCCCCCTGTCAGTTGTTGATACCATGACATTAAAACTGATGTAAGAACACATTTGTAAGATGAAATTGCTTTGTTGCAGAGCCACTGCTCTTTCATTTTTGGTTACATCATCCTAGTCTAGTGCAAAGCTGAGGAAGGGAGGTTCAGTATAAGTCTCACTCCATGAGTATCCACATTCTATAAACAACTCTGCTTCTAAGTAGCACTTCTATTGTCAGATGTTATTTGGAGGAATCCCAGAAATGAAGTAACTAGAGCTGGCCAGGGGACAACTACTCCAGTTTGCATGACCTTCTAAATTAATTTTCATTCTGGACTCAAGTGAAAAGAAAAACCTCCAAAGGTTTTTGTGAAAATGGAGTTGTATGAAAATGTCCACTTTTGCATCAAACCTGAACTCTTCATATGGAAATGGGCATGTGGCAGGGAATGGGAAAAGAGGTCACTGGTCTGCAGTTGGGAACTTCCCGGATTTACTTTCTCACGCTCATTTACTCTGGATGAGGATTTGAACATGAATTTCCCAGGTTTCAGGCCGGAGTCCTAACTGCTAGGTTAGTATGAAAACATGAGCTTTTAGACAATATTTTAATTGATGCCTATGTGTCTCCACTAAGCTTAGACAGAGCAGCATATTCTGACCAGATCTCATTTGATTAAAAAGAGATCTGACCTCAGATGACTTTTACATCCCTGGTACATGTATGGCAATATATGTAAGCTTGTGTATTACACTGCTTTGCACATTTACATTGTGGTCCCTTGATTTCCTAGCTTAGGGGTGGCCAATGTGAGGCACACATGCCACAAGTGGCACAGGCAGCCCTGTGTGTGGTACATAGCAGATCAAGGAGGGGGCAAGCAGCCCATTGGCAGATAGGGCAGAAAACAGAGCAGCAGATGGGACAGGCAGTACAGGGAAGGGAGCAGAAAGCAGAGCAGCATATTGGGTAGGGTGTCTAGGGAAGGAGGCAGAAAGCAGAGGAGAAGATTAGGCAGGGGAAGGGAATTGGAGTGGGATTTAGAGAGGGTGCAGAGCTAATTTGTGGCATGCCTGCCACTATCATAGCTGGCTGGAAAATCTGCATATGGCAGAGCATCAAGGCATTTGGTCTCTTTTACTGAGACCTTGCACATCTCAAAAAAAACTTTATAAGATGCCTGGAAAGCATGGTGATAACAACAACTATTTGACTAATAAGCATAGGTAGATCACTATTAAAGGGATATTGGTTTGCATATGGCCTATGTTATTCTTTAGCACTTGCATAACCTCCTCTGCTCTTTACAGCTGTTGATCAAGTCTCTCAGTACCTCTGTGAGTTGTGGAAAGGTGGTGGAATAAGCCATCTGGCTCATCATAGGAAAAAGTCTCTCACCAAGCACATGTTGATATACAGATTTGTGGTTTGGAGTACATAGGTTACAACGAAAGCAGTCTGCACAAGCCAGGCTACAAACCAACCTGCTTTCTCCCTTCTTCCCAACCCTCCTTTCCCCTTTGATTCCCAGGAAGCAGCTTCTGTCTATCCTATGGACTTCTGTGTCTAGCTGCATTTCTTTCCTCCCTGGTGTACACCTGTGGTAGATCTATCAATGAATTAATTCCTTGCTTAGTTCAATTCAGGTAAAAACTCTGAATTTGGTTGCTATGGTATTGATGATGTATTATTCAGGTCAACTGGAGCCAGGAGGCACAGTGAAACCTCATGGCGCTGTGGGGGCAATGCAGAGGTGCAAAAGCACTTTGCACGGTGCAGGAGCTCAAACACCCACGTTTATGAGGCCCTGTTGGGCAGGATGAGCAAGAGAGGGCACTCCTGGACAGCGCACCAGTGCTGCGTGAAGAGCAAGGCCTTGCAGGCACAGTGAGTGGCTGTGACCAGCCACAACTGTTGGTCCGGTCATGCCCACAAGACCATGCTCATGACCACAAGACCATGGAAACTGAGCCAGATTTTAGTGCCCTGGAACTCAGGCCACAGCCCTGCAGTGTACACCAACAGGGGTGGCCTGGCTGAGCCTCTGCCCCAGCCCAACCCCTTTGGTGTTGACACCTTGCTGGAGGGGGGGTGGTGGGGCTCAGGTGTTCATTACCCTGCCCTGCCCACCTCCCTGGCTGCTGCACCCACTGGCAGCTCGGGAAGCCCTGGCCAGCAGCTGCCTCATCTGCTTTGCACCCCCAGCCGCCGCCATGAGGCATGGTCAGCCAGGACACCACCAGCCACCGCCAGTGTCAGCCCCTCTCTTGGGGGAGCCCCTGGCTGGGTGCTGGCCCATTGCAGACTGTGGGCTGTAGACACCAGGCACAGCCGGTCACCATCAATGATGGGGAGGCCTGCACTGAGACACCTTGGACACCAGGTAAGTTCTGCACTGGAGGGAGGACCCTTGCAGCCCCTGCCCTGCCCCTGTCCTTAGTCTTGGCACCTGCCCATGCCCATGCCTCTGCCACCCTCCACCTCCTGCCACCCAGCCCGCCTGCACTTCCCTGGTCCTGGATTCCTGCCCCCACCCCTCCCCCCAGAGCATGCAGAGAGGCAGGACATAGGTCAACACTTTATTGAGCAGCCCCTGCCCCTGCCGGTGGGTGGGCACAGGCCTCTCACATGCTGAGGAAGGTTTCAATGTCTAAGGTGATGTCCTCCTTGATAGCAGGGAGCAGGGACATGTAGCGCTATAACAGGTAGCTCTCCAGATGGTGGTGGAGGTTGTAGGGCAGGATGGACGTGCCCCCTGCATCATTGTAGCTCAGGAGCACAGATGTTCCTGGGGCACTAGGAGGGCACTCCTCCACCTGCAAAAACAGCTGATCTTGCTCTGCCTGTGGTACACATAGCAGGGGCACACTCAGGGCACAGCAGCAGTGGGGGGGATCAGTCCTGGGTCACATCCCTGGAGAGGCCCCCTGTGGGGAGGGCAGGGGCATACCCTACCCCTTGCCCTAGTTGTCCAGGAGCCTGGTGTGCCCCAAGCCCAGGCGCCATGGGCTGGGTGGCAGCATGGCGGAGCAGCTGGCCTGCAGGGAGACAGGGGGGAGCAGGATCTGGAGCTGTGGCAGCAGCTTGGCCTGTCCTGCCCTGGAGAGGCAAGCTGCCTGGCCTGTCCTGCCTTGAGAAGGGAGCAGGGGAGGCAGGCTGCTGCACCCAGCACCCAGCAGGCCACAAGCCCCAAGGGAGTACACGGGGACAGGGGGCTTGGCTGGTGGCTGCCTGGGCCTAGCCCTGCTTGGCCAGCTTACTATGGTCCCTGGGTACCCATGCACAGCCAACCCCCAATCTGAGGCCAGGCAGCGCATGGCCCCTGGTGAATGTCACAACCCAATTAAGTAGTGCCCATGTCACAAGCAAGTAAAACCATTCAAAACAGTTTTTTTTCTGCACTAGGTTAACTAAGGGTTAACAAATGATAATAACAGCTTTTTTTTGCTGCGCATGTCAAAAAGAAATTTATAACTGCGACACCAACATGAAATAGAACTTAGCCTTCTGTGCTGTACATAAATCATTATAATTGGTCAAAAAAAACCCAAGGAGTAACCCTGTGATAATACCCTAGCGAAGACCGCTAGATAATTGGCGATTCTAATTAAATTTATGACGTGGCGAAAACCAATTAGCTATTATACAAATAAAACCCGTCTTCACTTCCGTGAAGAGGGGGAGACCTCCGCACACGCAACCTGGAGACCTCTGAACGTATGCGTCAGAGTAACTGACAATTTGATCACTTGTCAGTTCCCTGCGTCTCGACCCAATCTCAGACATAAATCAACGACCTGCCGGCCCGACCATTTTTCTGCCCGACCATTTCTATCCGACAACTTATGCAGACCGACCTACGAACTCTAAGCTGTAACTAACCAAGTATTTCTAACCTCCGTCTTTCACCACCTTGACGGCGTGAGTAAATAATCTTGCTTTGCAACTGATAAGTGTCCGCCTAATTAATTCCACTCCAAGCGTCATAAGTACCCGCCTGGCAGCCTTCTAAGGCCCCCGGACCGACCCTCTGCTGACCACTGCCTGGGTGGGAGTCAGGGAATGCTGCTGGCCGGCTGCCCTGGGCCCCGATAGTGAAGAGCATCTTATCTCTGAAATTTCATAGACATTAGGGGCTGGAAGGGACCTCAAGAGATCATTGGGTCCAGACCCCTTGCCATAGGTGGGAAGTCAGCTGGGATCAAGTGATCCCAGCAAGAAATAGATCCAGTTGTTTTTTGAAGGAATCCAGAGTAGGTGCTTATACCATCTCTGGGGGAGTTTATTCCAGACCCTGGACACGTGCACCGTAAAGAACTTTTTTTTAATATCCAGTCTAAATCGGCCTTCCTGGAGTTTATGGCCATTAGACCTTATTATCCCTTGGGGAGCTCTGGGAAACAGATGTTCTCCCAGGTCCTGATGTACCCCTCCCTCTTATGAAGGTGTAGGCTGCCACCAAGTCCGCCCTGAGCCTTCTCTTCTCCAGACTGAAGAGTCCCAAGTCCCTCAGTCTCTCCTTGTATGGCCTTCCCTCCAGGTCTTGGATCATATGAGTGGCTCGCCTCTGGACTCCTCTGGACTCTCTCAAGCTTCTCCATGTCCTTCCTGAAGTGGGGGGACCAATACTGGATGCAGTACTTCAGCTGCAGTCTCACTGAGTAAAGTGGGAGGATGACTTCCCTGGTTTTGCTTGAGATGCCTTGGTGGATGCATGCCAAAATTTGGTTAGCTTTGCCCTCCACCGCATCACATTGGTGGCTTATATTCATCTTGCGGTCAATCAAGACTGTCAGGTCCCTTTCGGTCATGGTGCTAGCAAGTGTAGCACTGCTGAGCCTGTATGCTGAGGGTTCTTCCTATCGAGGTGCAGCACCTTGCACTTCTCTGTATTAAAGGCCATCCGGTTTTGGTCAGCCCACCTTGAGAGTGTGTCCAAGTTGGCCTGTATCCCCAGCTGGTCCTGCGGTGTGATGGCCTTCCCCCATAATTCGGTATTGTCTGTGAATTTATCCAGTTCACATCTGACTCCGGAATCTATATCGTTGATGAAAACGTTAAAGAGTACTGGTCCAAGTACCAAGCCCTGAGGGACTCCACTGGTAACACTGTGCCACGTTGATTTGCTCCCTTCAACTAGTACTCTGTGGGTCCGACTCTGTAGCCAGTTGCCTAGCCATCGGACTGTATGATGATCTAGGCCACAGTTCCCCAGCTTAACCATGAGGACTTCATGGGGAACTAGGTCAAAGGCCTTCTTGAAGTCAAGATAAATGACATCCACATCATCTCTCTTGTCCAGGGCATATGTTACCTGGTCATAGAAGGAGATGAGTTTGGTCAGGCAAGACCTGCCAGTCACAAAGCCATGTTGGCTGGCATTCAGAAGCTTGCCCTCTGTTAGTCTGGAATTAATGGATCCCTTGACAATTTTCTCCAGAATTTTTCCAGGGGCGGACATCAGACTGACTGTTCTATAGTTCCCTGGCTCATCCTTCCTCCCTTTCTTGTAGATAGGGACCACATTGGCTCTTTTCCAGTCATCCGGGACCTCTCCTGAGCACCACAATTTTTCAAATATCCCTGCCAAGGGGGATGCAATGATGTCTGCCAGCTGTTCCAAGACCCTCGGATACATTCCTTCTGGGCCTGTGGACTTGTGAATATCCAGTTTCTTAAGGTGTTCTCTCACCTGATCAATATCAATTTTTGACCTGCCTCCCACTCCCAAATTGGTTTGTGCCATTCCTGGCAGCGTGATCCTCATGGGAGGGTGAAAAACTGATGCAAAAAAGTCATTTAGGAGATTGGCCCTGCCTTGGGCATCTGATGCCAGTTGCCCCGTTGGATCTCTTAGGGGCCCAAAACTGTCCTTGTTCTTTTTCCTACTTCCCACATATTGAAAGGACTTTTTGTTGTCCTTGATCCCCATAGCAAGCCTAAGTTAAGTTTGTGCCTTGGCTTTTCTCAACCACTCTCTGCAGGTACAGGCAAGTGCAGAATAATCCTCTTTGGTAATGCTTCCTGTTTTCCAGCTGGTATAGGCTACTCTTTTGAGCTTAGTGAGGTCCAACAGTTCCTTGTTTAGCCATAGGGGGTTCCTTGCTTGTTGACTGCATTTCTTGCGAGAAGGGATGGCTTTGTCCTGTGCTTCAAGGATTATGTTTTTGAGCAATTACCATTTCTCATGTACTCCCTTATCTGGGGTGGCAGAGGGGGGGGTGGTATGGCCTCTGATTGCCCGACTGACCACTTCTCCCAGTTTGCAGAAGTTGGCCTTCCCAAAGTTAAGGACTTCTGTTTTACTGAGGGGTTTGCCTGCTCTTCAGTGAACTAAGAAGGTGACCAACTAATGGTCGCTGTCACCAAGCTTCCCCTCAATCTGCAGACTCATGAGGAAATGTTGCAAACTCTCACAAAAGCCTTCTGTCTCTTGCCTCTGCAGGGCCAAATCTGGATGTGGGGGAGAGCCCTCTAGCCCCACCAGGAATGCTGCACCAGGGTCACCTCCACCTACCGCTGGAGCTGCCCAGATGCACCGCCTGCACCAGCAGTACATGAAAGACTGGACCCTGCTGCTTCAGTGGCTGTTGGTGGTGTTGAAGGAGCAGGAGGAGTGGGATCGGGTGCAGGAGCAGGTGCAAGAGGTGTGTGAGCAGGCCTGGAGGGAGGAGGACATTGCCTGGGCAGAGGCACAGGACCAGGTGCTGAGGGAGCACTGAGCATGAGTGGAGGCCCTGGAATAGCAGCGGCTATAGCAGCTCTGGCTGTGGGGGGATGCTGACCGCCAAGCCATCCACGCCTTCCTGGCCTTGGTGGCAGTGTCCATGCCCACCACAGCCTGGCCCCTGCCTGCAGCCCTGCAGCAAGCCCCCACCTAACCCTAGGAAGAGGCCCTCTAGTGCCTCCTGGCTGCTACAGCCCCTGGCTCAGACCCCAGCCCAGTTCTACCTCTACCCACCTGGGCCCAGCCCTACCACTTGCCCTGAGGCCATGCACATGAACAACAGGAGGTGTCAGGCGTGGCACTGCAAGGACACGCTAGCTCTGCACTGGGGCAGGGAAAGGGGGAGCCACCCGCTGTGGAGGCGCACTGTCCAGCGTTGCTCAGGGATGAGCCTGCTGGCCGCTGAGGTCACCACAGTCCCTGGACCCACAGGGGAAGAGGCCAAGGCTAGAGCACTGGGCACCTGCCCATGGGCTCTGCCCCCTAGGTATCCCCACCCCATGGACCCCCACTCTGGGACTCACAGAGACTGAGATTCTTGTAAATAGTTTGACACTGGGTACAGGGTTTTTAATTGGTGGTGGGTGGAGAGGGTGGTGGAGCACTGTGTGCTGGGGAGAAAGGGAGGAGGGGGCTCTATGTGTAGAGGGGAAAAGGTGTCTATGTTTGACCGTGTGTGTATCCTAAAAGTGTGTGGGCAGTGGGGCAGGTGGGCTAGAGCAGGGAGTGCTTGAGAAGGGGGTCAGCCAGGGCCTCCTGCAGCCAGTGCCATGGCCCCTGCTGGTGTGTGCACAGCTGTCCTGGGGCTTGTGAGTGGGGTGAGGGCAGGGGGGAAGGGTGCTGCTGGGGCCAGCAGGGTCAGCACCATGGCCAGCAGAAGCATGGGCTGCTGCCCATCGCTGGCAGAGGCTGGCCTGGATCAACAGGGTGCTGGGTGCTGCAGGCAGGGGCAGGGGCAGGGGCAGTCCTGGCATAGGGAGGCAGGGTGGGCAAGGAGGGAGCTGCTGCATACTTCCCCCTGCACTGGGCATGTGGCTCATGGGCAGGGAAGGGGCTTGTGAGTGATCCAAGCTTCCAAGATGGCTGCTGGCAGCTGTCTATGGCTTCAACATGGCTGCCAAGTGCTGGCAGCCATGTGTCTAGAGGCTGGAGCTCCTCTCAGTGGTCACAGGGGCACATGGCAGGGCTGGAGTGACTTGGGACTAAAGTTAGTTCCAAGTCCCACCATGTGTAGACATCTGCCAAAAACGCTTAATGCGCATTACCTTAATGCACATTAAATTTAAGCCTGCTCAAATTCACAAGTAGACAGACCCACTGGCTGTCACATAACATGGAGAACTTGTAGAGGCACTGAAATGAGTAATTTAACAGGATCAGATCTTTGTATGAATGCAATCATGTGTAGACGGATACCACCTTGACTGAGAAATTGTGCAGGGTACTAGCCCTCATACTTCAGAGTGTAACAGGCCAAGTGAGGGAAGAATGTCTCTTTTTACAGTATTTAGGGATGGTAAAGCATCCCTAATGGGATACCTTCAATGGGACAGAAGAACTCACCAATTTTTGGAGGTTGTTGTTATGGGTACTGATGTTAAGTAGTGATTAAGTTATCATTTATATTAAAGCTTTGTGTTATAGCAGTAGTACAGTATAAAATCTGCTATTATAATTTGGCAAACAAACAGAGACTAGTATGCAAACTACCCCAAAGGCACCATGTTGTATTACTTATTGTAACAGCAGACTGAAGAAAAGGGAAATAAAATGGGTCAAAAAGAGTTCATGTCCTTCAGCTCAGCCCATAGGCAGCCAAACAGAAGAGGAAGGAAGAAATAGTATATCTAGGTAGGAGCATACCTCTGCTGCTCCCCCACCTTTCCCATTTCTAGTACAATGAACATTATGCTGATCTCTTCCCAAGTCGTTCCTTTGAGATTGTGTATTTCTTCTTTCTCCAGTTCCCAGATATTTTCTCAAATCCCTAAGATCTTTTCAACCATCCTTTGTGTAGGTCTGTCCTTTTTCTCTTTGTCCTCAGTCTTTATCCTAAATCATCCAATCTTTCCTTTACTTGCAGGGGTCTCTGCACCCTCTGACAGTATGCAATTATTGGGGAAACCCACTCCCAGCCACCCCCCTGGGCTCTCTAAATAATTGTACTTTTTGTCCATAATCCAAACCCACCAATTTTCTTTCCAGGGCCACCTCCTAAACACAGCCCAGTCCCTTCCTGGTTGAGCCTTCCAACTCTTCTTGTTTTTTAAATATTGACCCTCTCAGATTTAAATATTCCCCCCTTCATTTATTCACAGGCTGCTCTCATCTCCCAGCAGGCCTGCTTTAGTAACATGACCCTCAGCACACACTAACCCTTCATTCTTTTTACCTGGAGAGATTAGTAATGTCTAGCACAGATGCAGCTCAGCCTCAAACCTCTTCAGAAGGCCAGCTCTCCCTGTGACACTCACCTGACATAGCTATACCTCATTTTTTTCTATGAGGTAATATTATCATGGCTGGAGTTTAGTTTTACAAGTGGCTCATATAACACCACTAAAAAAACTGAGACTGTATGTATCTACATGAGACGTTTACTGTGGAGTAGCCTAATTAGCTCCACAGTAAACATCTTGGTGGCTACACATGCTGGGCTATTAATCTGGAGCAAACTAATAAACTCCACAGCAGGGTAGTATTTGTAAATGCAAGTACTATCCTGCTGTGGAGTTTTTTACTCCACAGTACTGCATGTGTAGATGCTGACACAGCTGGCTGGGGTACGAGGATGCTTCAGTGTGGGGGCTGCCTACCAGGTCGCACTGTACTGCAGCACCCTTGTGACCCAGCCAGCCCCTCTGCAGCTTGTTGAGTCAGGGTGGAGCAGCCACAGGCTGGCAGGCTGACCCCCCCAGGGCCTCTGCCAGCCAGGGCTGCTCTGACCTGGCTCAATGTGCTGCAGTCCCAGGTGCACATATAAACACTGTGCTGAGAGAAATAAACTCCAGTGTGATAAGTGCCAGAGTTTATTGTGTTGCATTAATATGCACGTGTAGATGTGTCCACTATAAAACTTCTGGTCATGATACTCATAATAGGAATTTAAGCTTTTGAACCCAGATGTGAAGCTGGTATTAATGAGTATCTCATGCAACAGGCCACTCCCATCCCTTCTCCTGCAAATTTTCACACTGATTAATACCATGGTGACCTCTCCTTGCTGCTGGTACAAATATGAGATATATGTAACTGTACAGGCAGTAGGTACGTTCTGACGAAAAGCAAGAATTGAAGGTGTAGCTTCCACTGTTTTGTAAAGAAATTTGGCTATGTATTTGAAATGTTACCATGCTATAGAACCATGTCACTGCTTTGAAAAATAGTACCCAAATGTTAAAAATGCTTTAATTAAACAACAGCGGAAATTTACCTTGAAGATTAATAATTAGTCAAATGCAAACTAATTGGTTCTTTATATTGCATAAAAATAAGCTTTGAAATGAATTATAAACTGTACTTCAAAAGGTGACATCTAGTCTATCTGATCATTCATTCACAGGATTTTTACCTCTTCTGGATTAATTTGCTTTTTATAACTAATAATAACTGACACTGAATAGTCAATCCATAATAAGCCTGAGATAGAGCTACATGGTCTTTGTCCAAACAGATGGCTCAAATGTGTAACTTGGGCCTTCTCTTGCATTCATTTGAATCAGTAGGAATTTTGACACTGATTTGAGTGCGAGAAGGACTGAACCTGTGATGTGAAGTATATTTAAAATCACATCTTAGGTTTAAAGGCTACTGATGCAGTAGAATATTTATGAAATCAAGCATCTATAAGTGCTTGGAACACATGGAACCTTAGAGACTAACTGTTTCAGAGAGGCATAAGCTTTTGTAGGTGACAGCCTGCTTCATCAGATGTTGCATAAGAATGTGAAACTGCCCATGCTTAATGCATAGGAATGACTGATGTAGCCATTTCCATGAGTTTCACATAATATAGAGAGAACAGTGTGCAAAACTGGTAAAGAAACTTTCTAGAAGAGTCTGAGGGGAAAGAGACCCCTGTGATAAAAGCTTTAGATCTGCCCTCAAGTGATCAGGGTTCAAGTCCTGACTGATAATGACTCCCTTTCACTTTTCATTGATCTTGATAGGTTTTGGATCAAAGCCTTATTAATATAGAGATGTTATAGATTCATAGATTCATAGATGTTAGGGTCAGAAGGGACCTCAATAGATCATCGAGTCCAACCCCCTGCATAGGCAGGAAAGAGTGCTGGGTCTAGATGACCCCAGCTAGATGGTTATCTAACCTCCTCTTGAAGACCCCCAGGGTAGGGGAGAGCACCACCTCCCTTGGGAGCCCGTTCCAGACCTTGGCCACTCGAACTGTGAAGAAGTTCTTCCTAATGTCCAATCTAAATCTGCTCTCTGCTAGCTTGTGGCCATTATTTCTTGTAACCCCTGGGGGCGCCTTGGTGAATAAATACTCACCAATTCCCTTCTGTGCCCCCGTGATGAACTTATAGGCAGCCACAAGGTCACCTCTCAACCTTCTCTTGCAGAGGCTGAAAAGGTTCAGTTTCTCTAGTCTCTCCTCATAGGGCTTGGTCTGCAGGCCCTTAACCATACGAGTGGCCCTTCTCTGGACCCTCTCCAGGTTATCTGCATCCCTCTTGAATTGCGGCACCCAGAATTGCACACAGTACTCCAACTGCGGTCTGACCAGCGCCCGAAAGAGGGGAAGTATCACCTCCTTGGACCTATTCGTCATGCATCTTCTGATGCACGATAAAGTGCCGTTGGCTTTTCTGATGGCTTCGTCACACTGCCGACTCATGTTCATCTTAGAGTCCGCTAGGACTCCAAGATCCCTTTTCACTTCCGTGCCACCCAGCAGGTCATTCCCTAGGCTGTAGGTGTGCTGGACATTTTTCCTCCCTAGGTGCAGCACTTTGCATTTCTCCTTGTTGAACTGCATTCTGTTGTTTTCTGCCCACTTGTCCAACCTGTCCAGATCTGCTTGCAGCTGTTCCCTGCCCTCCGGCGTGTCCACTTCTCCCCATAGCTTTGTGTCATCTGCAAACTTGGACAGAGTACACTTCACTCCCTCGTCCAAGTCGCTGATGAAGACATTAAAGAGTATCGTTCCAAGGACCGAGCCCTGCGGGACCCCACTGCCCACGCCCTTCCAGGTCGAAGCCGACCCATCCACCACGACTCTCTGGGTGCGACCCTCCAGCCAATTCACCACCCACCGGACTGTGTAGTCATCCAAGTCACAGCCTCTTAACTTGTTCACTAGTATGGGGTAGGAAAAGACAGTATTAGTACTGTCTTTTTCCTAACTTTGGTCTGATTTGTCCTTTGGGGGGACTGAGTTAGCACAAAGCAGTTAAGCATAGTCTTAATTCTAAGATCATGTGCTTGAAGTTAGGCATGTCCTCTAGTGCCCTGCTGAATAGGGCTGGATCGAGGGAGATATTTAAATGCCTCATTCAATTTTTGCCTTAAATTGCAAGATGTCTGTGTCTATACAGTGCCTAGCAGAAAGAAGCTCCATGGTGCAATACTGGTAGGAAATGATAATCCTAACACAGGGTTGGATAGTGCTGTTTGCCTTTTGCCTGACAAGAAGCAGAAAACAAAATCTTGCTGGTGGTTTGATACAGAATGGGATTTAGATCAGGAGTCCCATTGTACATGTTGATAGCCTCAGGACAATGCGTGGAGGAAGACTAAGAATAGGAGACCTGAACATTATGAGGATGCTCAAGGAAAAGGAGGAACTTGAACTTGTTGACTGAGACTTTTCCATGGCTACAATGAAAGAAATGCTATGGTATAGTCTTCCTCCAGCTGTGATTGAAAATTAGAAGTAATCAGAAAATAAAACAATGATTAAACATCTGGAAAAAACCCTGCACATAGGGGTTTTGCCAACTTGCTATTACCTATATATTTTTCTTCTTTCCTTTTCAGGGGGTCAATTTGATTTCTGCCAGCATAATAATAATGATAGCACTTAGGAGTCCCAGTGATGGACAAGGATCTCATTGTGTAAAATGCTGCACAAACATAGAATAAAAAAGATTGTCCCTGCCCCAGAAACATATAAGGCAAGAGAGAACAGGCAGGTATAGAAAGAGAGACATTGAAACAAAAGTAGAGTCAAACTGGAAGAAAAGAAAAATGGAGAGGGTGACACAATGCAATTAACACCCCATCACTGGGTTTCCTTCTGTGCAGCTGCATGGACTGCCACAGAGGTGTGCAGTCATACCTGAAAGAAAAGTTTGAACAACCCACACAGCCTGCCTGTCTGGGGCATTCCTGTAGTTATGGTCCTCTGTGAATTTATTTCAAGGCCACTTTCTTTAGGATGTTTTGATGGACTCAGGCCAGAGCAATGTCCATACATTGGGGGCAAACCTGGATTTGTGCCTGGGCTCCTGGAACTGTTACCCATATGTCCATACATTAAGGTCATATCAAGTGATATTAGATTGAAATGCTGTTTATAGACTTTAATACACAAAGCAGGAGGAACACAAACTGGAATATGCACATAATATATTCATATTAAGAAATGCTCTGTTTAGATAGTCACAGTAGACCTGTGTTCTTTGAATTTCTCTCATAAAAGATAATGCTTTTGTAATTTCACAGGCACATGCTAAAAAGACTGTTTTTGAAGCTAACTTATTCTCAGTCTTAGTGCAAGCTCTAGAAAAAACAGCTTCGCTCTGATCCACACCGTTTGAATTAGAAAAATGTAACACAGTTTGGCTGAAACTTCCAGGAAATCTTTGTGGAATGTGGCTGGGCTACAACGCAGCTGTGGGACTGGCTTGTGCTCACTGCTCTCTTTAAGTTTGTTGCAAAATGGAATTGTTTGCATGTGTGCAAATCTCTTGCTTAGCTCTTGTCAGTCAGCAATGCAATGTTATTCTGTATTCCTTCCAATGTCCGCTAGGTGGAGCCTGTGATTAGGTCCTCATACACCTAAAACTGGAAGGTTCATTTTTAATTTCCCAATTTGTATGTATGTCTGTGCATGTGTATATATGTATGGTCTTAGGAGGCATTGGAGGCATGCAAGAGACTGAAATATATAATAATCATATATTCATAATGTTCATGTGATTAAAAAGAAAAGTCCTCTAATGTTTGTTCTGTCATAACTAACTATTTGTATATGTGTGTAGATATATATTATCGCTGATTCTTTTGTATAAGAAAAAATGTCGACACAACAAATACAAACACTTTTCGTTATGATTTTGGGCACACACAATTTTAAGATCTGCACCATGACCTGCAGGTGCAGTGAGGGAGCAAGAGAGTCTTTCAAGGGAGGGAATATGGTCTGATCTTGCATCCAGTAGTTTACTAGCATTCCAAGTTCTAAGAGCTTCACCGTTGCATACCCTGTAGAAGCATTCAGGAATAAATGAACAGATGAAATTATCCCCCAGTAGAGCTTTTTAACTGAGGCAGGTACAGCTTGCTCCACCTTTTGTAGGTTCAAACCAAAGGTGAGAGGATGCATAAGGTGCAGAATAGCAAAGGACCTTTCTTTCTCCTTATTCATGTTTATTTAGGTGGCATGTTTAGGCCTATAAAATCAAGACATGATTTTGTTTTAAAATTACACAGTACTAGTTAGGATGAATGGCACCAAAGAACATAAAACTAGGTTGTGTAGCCATTTGTGTCAAGATCTAGCAAGTTCATTTACTTAAATCATTGCAACTGTTTTGCAATAGGCAAATATAATTTCCTTTCAATGGAGCAGGTGCTCCTGTTTTATTTGGTCACTTAAATATTTAAAGCAACACTGCCAATGTTGGTTGGGGTGAAAACTCTGTCTGTAATATATAATACATATCCCAATGATAACTATATTCTATTTTAATTAATCAAAACCTAAAGCTGTAAATCCATTCATTTGAAAAAAAATAAGGTTTGCAGTGGTCGTAATACAGTTCTGCAGTACTAAATCAGACAGTGTTTATTTCCATAAAAAAAGAGAGAGTTCCATTCAAAACTGGGTTTGCCCTCTCTGTTCTTGTAAGAAAATGGTACACGGAAACTTATAGTGACACTGGCTTCATGTGATAATATTGTTAACTTTGATACATTTCCTGGTCTATATTGAGGAGTAGGCAAGTATGAAAGATGGGATGTGGTTTTAGAACACTAGGATCCATGATCCCAAATAGAAGTAGAAAATGTGAGTTATCTTGAGTCCTTTCACAGAGATTATTTACAGAACTTTTTTTTAAAAAAAGGTCTTGTATACCTTTTTGCTTATTTGTGTATTAAGATGACATGAAAGTCTTTTAAAAATAAATTTGTTTACTTTTTTTTTTACCTTGGAAATACCAGAATTATCAAGTGTCAGAAATATCAGAATTACCCTTACTTTCCTAGAAATCTTCTTGGATTATTCAGACATATGAATTGGGAACTTTCTCTGGCATTAATTGAAGGGCAAGCATGTTGAATCTTTAACAAAGACATCTTTTCTCCTGGGCAGATGTAAATCACATAAAACTCCCAAAGTTTTAAACAGTCTCACCTAATCAGGTTTCACCTTCTTTATTATCTGTGATCCCACCAGTTCTCCAGTTGTTCGAAGAATCTTCTAGAGTGTGCAGAAGTTGAATTGCTAATGTAAAAAACAACCAGGCCATCTCCCTCACTGCTTTAAAAGACAGAAATATTCAGCCTTTTTTTGTACATCAGAAAGAAGCAAAACTGGGCACAATTCCAATGTTTTTCCTTTCCAGATAATCTTTAAGGGATATATCCAAGATACTCAGGTTCTCCCCAGATATTAGCAGAAACACAAGGTAGTCATGACCCCTGTATTACTAGTGCAGAGAGGATCCTACATCAGTTTTGGCTACAAAGCAGTCAGCAAGCCATGGGACACATTCCTATCCTTGTCCCAGATCCTGAAGGAAGTCCTCTGCATAGTCAGACACCCATAACGGGGCAGAAAGGAGATTGCTGGAACACAACCAGGCAGGGATCTTTAGCTTTGTAGAAAAGTCCTCTGAAAAAGACATGGGAATATGACATAGATATTGCTGACTCCCTGTTGAGACAGACTGACCATACATACAGAAAAGGCAAAATACTATACTTAACCCTGCATTTGTTAAAAAATTCTGCTAGCTTTTCTTTCACAGTGTATTTTCCTGGTATTCATAGAATTTATAAGCAAGTTAATACAAGTGGTTTCCTCTGTATCTAAACTACATCAATTCGTCTTGTAGAGCAGATAGCATCTCTCTCCGGTACCCTGTGTTGTACTTGTTCTATGGGAGCTACTCTTCCCTTCTCTTTTTCAGTTTTCTGAGTTGTTCACACCTCTATATCTTTCAATCTGGCACTAAAATGTGGTCAATTAAGAAGATGTTTGTTTTAATACTCAAATTTGGGCTCCAGCAAAAGTGGAAACAAGGATATTTTCTTCCTTCTGCTTCCAATACAAGGACAGCATTTGTACTTCCTCTATCTGGCCTGTGGAGGGTGATGGTGAGCAAGTGACACTACAAAGAAACACTCATCCCACTGTGACAAAGTGAAGGATTCGGTGTGTTGGGTCTGTAGCAGTGAAATAACAATTTATTGCAAGTCCTCCAACAAGTTGTTTGTCTGTCTTTCTCATTATATGCATGTGCCACAAACTCAGTTCAAAGACCAAGCAAAGGAAAAGAAAACATGTGCAGGCCAGAGGTGATGCTGGTCAAGATTTTATTGGGCTTTAGGGTGAATCAGGAGTAGCCATCATGAACTCAATGGAGTTTTGTGGTATGAAACCAGATCAGAATCAGGACCAGATGAAAGGAGGAAGAATTCTGTCTTGGGATGACTTGTTAGGGAAAGCAGGATGTGGTGTGACCATGGCAAGGAAGTTATTATTCCCTTCTCTTGTCCCAGTATTCTGAGTTGGTCATATTTTTTTCTGTTGCTCTTAAGAGCTTGGTTTCCATAAGAAACCTGCTCTTCCTCTTAGCTAGTCCTCTTCATAACACATAAGCCTTCTAAATCCCAGATTCATATCACCACTCAGTTTACTCATGAGGTTGTAATAGAAACATTGATTCCCTGTCCACTGCTATGGACACTACAGCCCATCTTTCAGATAAAGTCCGTGAAATCTTATTCAATAGAACTTTGATGTCACTCTCTGTTTCCAATTTTAGGACAATAACTTTTTATCTTCCCACCAAATTGATAAAGAAGATTAGGGGCCTTTACTTGGCTGCCTTTGCCCCTGTTGCTCAGTATTTTGTCATATTTATAGTCCTACTGAGATCAACAGGAGTGCTTCTTTTAGTGTATTATTCAGCATGTTACTAGGGTGGCAAAATCTGGCCTTTAGCAAATAAGGAAGGGGAGGATTTTGATTGTGTGTAGGCTGCAGTGCAGAGCACACATCTCCAACATTCAGTCACTTCAAGAATTCTGCTCTAAGCATGCATCATACCTCATCAGATGTTCAAAACATGGTCAAAACTGATGCTAGTTTGAACAAAGAGGTTAAGAAATGATGCTGGCATATGCTTTTATACACAGTAGCTGTTGACCTGCCAGGACTGGGTAGATCTCTTCTACTTCCTGGGCTGCAGTACATTATTTCTCCCTTTTTGTGCACAAAGCAAACCGCAAGAATCTACCTGTGTTTTACAAAGAAAAATGCTTCGTATTTACACAGGTGGGATAGGTGTGGGGGTGTGAAGAATGTAGGCGGCTGTGCAAAATACAAATACAAGACTATGACAACAAGCCTATTTTCAGGGTTGGATTATTTAAAATACACATTTTTAAATGTAGTTAATTGAATATAGTGCTGGTGAAAAGTAAATATAGTGCGAGGCTGACAGCCCTGCACACAGAAATTCTCTGCTCACGGAGCAAGAACATCACAGGCCACAGCAGTTCACACCTCCCTGCACCAGCAACAGCCACCAGACTTCCAATCTGGGCTGGAGGGATCATTTCTGAGGGTGAGGGTTTAGTTTGCTTTCCACGTCCTCTTAATCCTTGAACCCTCTGGTGAGAGTGCTGGTTATGAGGGGGGCTCAACAGCTGTTGAGTAATAACAGGAATAATATTCTGGAGGAATTCAAATCAGTGACTTAGCTAGGGAGGGGTCTGATCCCCTGCAGGCATTATTAGAAACTAATAGTCGTGAAACGAACTGCCTCTTTGTGGAATCCTTTTTCAGTGTAAATCAAAAGAGGGCAGCCATATGTAGCAAGCAAAGAATTGGCAAATTTTGAATTATTCATCCTGGCATTGGATCCTGTAAATCCGGGAGTGGGAAAACTAAGTCATATTACTGTACCTGAAGGCTGAGTGGAGGCAATCTATAGGCACAAGGAAGATTAACAGTAAATGTTGTCTTCAACATTAAGCAGAAGTAAGTCTCATATGCCCACCTGTTTATTACAAGGATACAGGGCAGAAGGGCTGTGGGATTGGCCAGGTCTGCCTGCAGGGCATGGTATAGATTGGTCCCACATTATGAAAATAAAGTATTTTCCTACATGCTCCTCCTCCTCTTTGGGCTGTGTTCTGGATTCTTGACAGAAAGAGCTCGATGGACTTACAGCAGCCTTTTTGTTAGTGCAGAACTGGTTTCTTTTGCATTCACTCTTTTGCTCATGACCTTTTTACATGAACTTGATATACAAAGGCCACCCCCTAGGCAGGATCAGTGCTGATAACAGCACATCGCACCATACATGCTCCTTTTCCAGACTTAAAGTAAGTTTTTTTTCCATGAATTGAGCACTTATAATGAAACATCAATTATTGCCATGTGTGGATTAAGGCTAAACTGGGCTCAGATCCACCAAAACTTGGATAGGCCTCGGAGAGAGATATATTTCTTCTTTGCCCTCCTCAGAGTTTCATGAATTTTTCTATTCACTATTCCTGGCTCTTTCTCCCTAAACAGGAGGCTGAGCCCATACCAGCAGTATGCAGTGATGCACTGTTGCCATCTGCTGCTTGCCTTTGATTTAATATTGCCTACAAATTATTCATTCCTCTCTAGTGAACTATGGTTTTTATGTAAAGATGGGCAAACTTGGGTAGTGGGGTTAAGTGACTTGGCCAAAGCCATAGAGGCAGTCAGTATCATAGTCGGGATTAGCGTGCAGTGTTCTCTGGTCTCAGTTGTGGGCTTAGGTCACTAGAGGTGTTCCTATACCAAGGCCACAGAGTGTTCAGTCACATCGGTGAGGAAATAACCCCTCCCATCTACTCCTATTCTGCATATTAATCTCAGAAATGAGGCAGTAAGGATGCTCTCGGAGTTCTGTTAGGCATATCAGAAACTCAAGTCTCGAGCATGGTGCTGGAGGCGTCCCAAATATGTCCTTACCATCTTCTTCCTGAATACACTATGTGTGAAGCAGGTGTGGGTCAGTCAGTCCCGAGGCCACACTGACCATTGGGGCACCTTTGGGCGTTTTTATGTCTGCTCTGGGAGTGGAGTGGAGTGGCTCTGAAAGCCGCTCTAATTAAAGTGCCCAGAGCATCTCATGTATTAGTGTCCCCACGCTTAAAAATGGGGGAGGTGGTAGGGGCTTTATCTAAAACTCAGTGGACAAGCTTCAGATAAAGCGCCCCTGCCACCATTTTTAAATGCAGGGACATTGATACCTGAGAGGTTGAAAGCTGCTGGAGCATAATTACCACACTCCAGCAGACTTGGTAAATCGAGTCTGCTCTGACATGGTTTCCGTTCATGTATCTGTGATGTAGCAATTATCTTTCCTCCATTCTTCCTGGTCTTTTTCAATCCTTGTACAATCAGTCAGTTTTAATCCCATCCTGTCTTTGATGTTGGTGGTCCAGCTTGTTTTAGGTCTTCCTCTTTGTCCATTCACAGAACCCTCCAGGATGGTATTGGCAAGGGTGCCAGGCCTTCTTGTTACATGTCCAAGCCACTGCTGGGCCTTCTTGTTACACATCCCAAGTATGTCCTCACAATCTTCTTTCTGAACTTATCATCTCGGTGGGGTGACCAAGCATGCAGCCACCACAGTGTGAATGTACGCTGACACACTTCTCATGCACTCTCAGGTGGACCATCAGGCTCTTTTCAGCAAGGGGAGTTTAGGGTAGGGAAAGCAGCCTTTGCACTCAGACTCCTTGTCTTACTTTGGTTCATTCAAGTCACCCTTTTAAGATATGCCAAAGAAAGTCCATTTACTTGTTGCAGAAGCTGAGGCCCAGATTCTTGTCTGAGGGTGAAAAGAGTTTAAGAAATCTCATTCAGCATGGGACCAGTTGAATGGGAGAAGGCATTCATGTCTGATGGCCCATGCTCAAAGCTCCTTAGGGTGCTTTACACAGCTATCCCTAGCAGCTAAGGCTTCTTGAGAGAATAATGAAATTCTTAGTTGTTTTACCCTGGTATTACATGTCTTACTATTTTTGGCGCTGTATTGGTTGGCTCTTGCCTCTGATGGAGGGTGAGTTGACAGATATCTTGAAATACTGTGCCTTTTCCAGATGGACTTTCCATCACGAGCTGTCTGCAAGATGAGCTCTATCAGTGTAATAGGTAAGTCTGATTTCCTTTCTCAGGAGGGTGGGAAGTGAGGTGAGGTAAACACTACAATCCAGCATTCATTGTAAACTCAATATTTTAAGAGAAGCACACACAAATATAATCTCCTGGTGGAATTCTTTAAACATTTTCCTTTTTGAAGTTTGCTACATGCACTGGCTAACTGTGTTTTAGTTGGTTAGAATCATGGGCTGTATTTGTGCCAACTTTGATACCTTTATAGGCACAGATACTTAGTTAACAAAAAGTTTGTAAGGGAATAGGATATGAAACACATAAATAAAAGTATCAAATATCTCTTAAACATGTGTGGATTAAGCTGGTGAAAAGGTGAAATTTCTTTTCCTCATGAGTTAATGTCATATTTTTCTTGGAAACTATACTCTGAAGGGTTTTTTTTCCCTGAAGTGATAAAAGACATGCTTTTTCTTTTTTATCTGAATGCAATGGCATCTTAAAAGGCTCTCTTTGTTGTATCTAAACTTCCATGTCAACAATTATACCCTTTATACAATTTTCTCTATATTTGCTTAATATTACCCTACAATGTGTTGATATAAAACCAGACAGCATACTTTTAACTTCTTAGTACTTTTGTTGGACAAGAATCTTTACAATGCCAGACTAATCTTTCATGACTGACGGTGTATTGGTATGGCATGACAGTTTAAATCCATGCTGGAATATGTTAAGCCATCACCTGGCATTATGATACATATTTTACATTTGGCTTTGAGCAGATGTAATTTGGAACTCTGTTTTATACTGACTAGAGGTGGGTGTCACAGTTTGCAACCATTTTTGCAAGTGTGAACAAAAACAGTTTGCTTGTAGAGATAGGGAAACAATTCCCAAAGAAATGCAAAAATCACTGGGCCTGATTTTATTATCTAACTCACAGTGCATAGTAATGTACTCCGTAAACAGCTTCATTGAAATCAGCAGGTTTACTCATTGTGAGTGAAAGTAGCAGAATCAGGCCTTTTGAAAATGAGATTTTTAATTTTGTTACAAACTAAAAAATGAGCCTGTTTTTTTAGACAAAAATGCTGCTGAGATCCATATTTTGAAGCAAAAATATGAGGAAATATATATCTTCCAAAGTTGTTTTGAGCTGGAGAAACAAATCTTCATAGTTACAAAAGCTAAAGTGGGTTTTGCAACTTCTTTTTCAAAATGTTTTTAAGCAAAGCAATTTCTCTTTACCATGAAAAAACTTCAGTTTTGTTAAATAAGCACTTTTCACTGTTAAAAAAGCTCTGCTGAAAAACTCCTGACCAGTTTTACTTATTACCTTGAATCATCTAGTCATTAATATCATAGGCCCATGGAGCCACTGAATCTGTCCTGTGGAGCTGGCAGACCTAGCCTCTGTCTTTACCTGTGCCTGAGCCAGGGCTGAACAGTAAGGAGCTGCACTGGGTTTGGGCAACTTCTAGCTGTGCCCATGCTGCTGCTGCTTCCCCCTGCCCCTGTCTATCCTCACAAGGTTGTGGGATGCAGGGAGTGTCCAGCCAAGGAGGATCTCCCCGTTGCCTGGCTCTGGTGTTGGGGGGAAGGTCTTCCACTACTGATGCACCACCAAAACCACCTGGCTTGCATGGACCAGAGCTGGTTTGTTCCAGCTTGTGGTTTGTAAAGATAGATGGCCACTGGCATAGGTGAATCAGCTCCAACATTATAGGGGTGTAGGTTGTAGCCGTGTTGGTCTAAGGACATAGGCAGACAGGATTCTAATAAAAGATATCAGATTTACCCCAAGAACCTTGTCTGTTCCAACATGGAACAAAAAAGGGGGTGGCACACTTATTCCATATTGAAATGAATGACATATGTTAGTTCAGAAGTAGATCCTGTGACACATACACTAAATGACCAATCATGTCATTAAAGCACAACTTAGGGTATGGATTGGTATGAAGCCAGTCTCTAGAAGCACTGGCAAAGTGATTCTCAGACTTCTTAGGTGTGCAGAGGGAACACATGTGCTAATACACCACTTTATAGGACATACTTAGACCCCTCTCTGCAGTTGCACTTCAAAGGCCAGGGCAGAATGAGAGCCTCATGGGTGGATCTAGGATTTTGAAAGGGGGGTTGCAGATGGGATGATACATCATCACACATAACACAACATATTTTTCTCTGTTTAAAAAGAAGCTAGAAGCTTTATTAATATGCTAGGGGCCGCAGGCTACATTATTCAATATCAGATTGAAGCAAAAACAAATATAACTTTATTGGAATGTGCATTAATTTGCTATATCATATATTATGTAGAAACACAACAAACTAGGGAAAAATAATGAAAAGATGTTGTCCCACTAGTCCTGTCATCATTAGAATTAAATGTACATCCATTTTTCAGAGGCTTAAAACAAAATCTATCCTTTGTGCATCTTGGTATTGCATCCAATGCTTCACTGAAATATTTTTTCACACCTTAGTTAATGTTCACCTAAGTTAATATATCCACACACTTTAGTCAATGTTTTTAGCTACAGTTAAAAATAGTCTGCAGGGATGTGAAATAGGAATTACATTGCCAGGTGCAGCTGACAGGCAACAGAATTGGAGAAGAAAGGATGGCTTGATTAGAGGAACATCATTTAAAGATCATTTAAAAGGAATGTAGGTTGTTAATACCTATGGAATGAAGGCTTTAGAAAAAATTAAGTAGATGATAATAAGCTATGAAGTCAGTTGACTTCTTCACTGCTGCCTGAATAGAAATGCTGCTATTACTGCCAGGCAGTTGGTTTTAAACTTCGGGTGGGCCAGAAATCAAAGCGGGGTACAACTATACCACTGCACGCTCCCTGGATCCACTGCTGTACAGTCCTGTTCTTTCCTGTGACTCACGCTCATGGCATCGGCAGTGAGAAATCTGTGTTCCTTGAAGCATGGAGACTACAGTTTTCACTGCCATTAACAGGCAGCATGAAGGGAGAGGGAGCTGTGAGCCCTGTGCTGTTAGAACATAAAATGGTTTGGTATGGACTGTGTAGCAGGGCACTAAGGTGCCTGCTACTTGTAGAGCTGGAATAGCTACTCAGGTGCCGGTTGCTAGGGTGACCAGAGGGAGGCAATGGCCCACACTGCTAGCGGTCAGCTGACCGGAAGGGGCAGGGGCTGGCTCCCATTTAAACCCCAGGACTGAGGCCAGGGAGGCAGTTCCCTGCTGGCAGCAAGGGGGAAGGAGCTCGGCTGGAGCGAATGAAGGGAAGAGGCCAGAACTACACGAGTAGCTCCGGAGACAGTGAGGGATAGAGCAACCCTGGTGAGGGGTTGAATGAGATTTTAGCCGGACCGTTTGTAGTTATTGTATAGCCCAGGGGCTGGTGTTTTGTTTGCTGTTATCCTGGAGGTTTGGGTGAGGCTATTAGGGGTTGGAGGAGGACACATAGGGGACCCTCGGCAGTGTGGGAACCCCAGCCCCAAAGAGGGGGGGCAGCAAGAAGCCCCAGAGAGGGGGCAGCAAGAAGCCCTGGAGATGGGCACAGACCCCGGCACCAGTGAGGCGCAACCTTGAAGAAGCCAGGGAGCTCTGGTGCGCCTGTGGTACAGCTTTGTGTTGGTAATTTTTTTTTGTGGCCTGGGAGGCTGCAGGCTCGGGGTTGTCCCCTGGTTTTGGGCTTGCAGCCCTCCGGCTGTTGGGTGGGCACCCGGACCTCTGGGCCAGGCTCCTGATTGGAGCAGGAAAAGGGGCCACAGGCCTCAAGACAATAGAAGAGGCTAGAGCCTAGGAGTCAAACCCTGTTTAGTGGGTTTAGAAGAGGAGGCCTAGCTAGAGAAAATCAGGGGTCAGTCCCACATAGGGGAAAGGCCCCAACATACCCAATACAATAGGCAGCCTCCGGCTCGCAAGAACATCATCATAATTTCCATTAAGACGTGGCAGGAGAGTATAGGGCGGGACATAAGAACCCCAAAGAAGGATCCAAGGGTGCCCCACGCAAGGCACGGAGTACTAGGAAGATGGCACTGGGAAGGGCGACCTGTTACAGACTGCCTGAAGATTTGAAGGATTATTAGGTGAGTGAAAAGTCATAATTACGAGTTATAATTTTTTTCCCCAGAGATGACACCATTCAGAATTCCATTACTAAAAAGGAAGATGTATCTAAAATACATACTGGTCATGACTGCACATTGCACTACAGTGATGCTGTTACTGCGCTGTGCTTTAGTTCTTCCTTTTGGAGTACTAAACCACAGTGCAGTAACCACCCATATCACACCGTATGTATGACACACGGTTATTTTAAGTTGCTACTTTGATGTAGCGGCATACTATAACGGGGAGAGCATACCACTATGGCAACATAGTGGCTGGTCATGTGTAGACCCATGTGGTCGCTACATTGCTGTAGTATGTTGCTATGGCACTGTAGTGTGTCACTACGGCAATGCAGTGTGATGTGTAGATGTGCTCATTGAGTTGGATGGAGGAAGTAATAGTTAACATGGCTGGCTCCACAGGCAAACAAAGGCAAACATTCAGGGAAAATTACCAGGGAATAGAGCTAAAAAAAAAACTATTATAGGACCATTCAGGGACATTTCCAGGTGAGTTTCTGTGTTGTAGTGTAGGCTATCTAGGAATGTAGTTGGGGGAATCTCATCAGGGTAGAACCTTGCTCTGAATTGGATATAATATGACTGTTACTCATTAATGTAAATTGTCTCTGAGCATAATCATGTGTTACTCTTACCAGTCCATTTCAGAGCTTACCAGATCACATTTGGCCAGTCTATTCTGTGGTTCTTCCTAGCAGAATTAACAAGAGGACAAAACCTTCTTTAATCATACCAGCTATGGTCATGTTAGAAAACTATTGCCAAGAGTAGCTAAGCACAATTGCTTTCCCAGTAAAAGCCATAGGAAATAAAAAAATACTCAACTATATACCAAGTTTTACAGTGTGGGTTTTGGCTTCCTTTAATGACTGGTTTACAAAAGTGGTTAATGTATATATAAGTAGGGGGCTTAGTTCTCCTGCTGAAGCATAAGTGTTCTTGTTTTAGTCTGAGTGATCCTAGGTTTAAAGCTGATCGATGGGACAAGAAAGGTCAGTTACATACATGGTGAACATATCAGCTATAGTAGTAAAGTTGAATCCCACATCTGTTAAAAAAGGATGCTGATTGCTTATAGATTGAAAGCAAAATCAGCAACCATTGTGCATACGCAAATAGGAGAAAAAGACATGGAAAGGAAGTGGACAGAGGGCAGGGATTAATTAATGTGGACTTAAATGTCATACAGAAAATTCTGTGGGACTAAAATGAGGCCAGAAATAACATGCCAGGATTACAATTTCAGATTTCAAGGACCTTTCAGATCACTGAAACCCTCCTCTTGGAAATGCAGTGCCATGACTGGGATGGAGGTATAACAGGGCAGCTCCATGTCGTGTGCATGGGGCAGCACTGGCTACTGTGTTACTAGTGGCAGAACAGCTAGCTGCCAGTTGCAGCAGTGGCTATTTTTGTCCTCCCACCATCTCCCCATTTACACAACTGACTGGGGACACAGTAGACACTCACCCAGCACACCATGAGTTTAGTTAGCTGTTGAAAAGCGCTCCCTCTTTGTGGCCAACGACACTTGCAAGACTGGCCTCAATAGCCTCAGTTTTCCTTGCCTGTCAGTCCCTGAGGGCAGGTAACAGGCCACTCATTATGGTAGTGGATTAACTTGAGATGAAAAATGTATCATTCTGATTCTTCTTTCCCTGCCATGGCCTGTTAAACATGTTTATTCAAGCAAACTTTATTCGTTCTTATTTCTGCTGAGTAAGTATAAGTTCACCTTCACAGCATGTAAACGTTGCCAACATACTGAACGCTTACAATGAAATGCATATTGTCAACAATATTTGAATGAATGTTTGCTTTACAAGTATAATGCCAGACACAGCAGGGCAAGCACACCAAGTTGTGACAATGATCTTTCAGGAAACAAGTCTACACGTCTTGGTAGCCATTGTAGACTCCTCAATCCTCCTCAGCCGCTATTTGTGATATAGAGGCACTGATCTTTCAATTAGCAGCAATGCAAGTGACCACCCAACTAAAAATCCACTTTCTTAAGGAGCCTTAAAACTGTCCAGAAGACTGGCAATATTTCCACGGGATCTTTGATTTCCTGTGAAATGTTTTTCATTCCTTGCTTCAAAAGGGATGAAAAGATTGTGTTGATAGAAGGAGATTACTTGATTTCAGTGGATATTGCAAAAGAGCATGTCACTGGCCAATTCATTGTCTGAAATGAAAATTAGAAACAAATTCAATACATCAGTAGGGCACAGTGAAAAATTCACTGTTCCAATGTCTTTTGTTTGGAGATTTTTCTTAGTTTTCCTTCTCTGGTTCAGATTGTACAAGAACACCTGCTTCTGTCCTGTTGGTGCTGAGCTCAGAGATTTCAGATTAAATGGGTGCTATTTCTGGGCTAACATTTATTCATACCCAAGACGAAAATCATAGTTAATTTAGAGACCACATTACCCTTTAGACAATGCTAATATGTTACAGTTTTTCCAAAAATCTCTAAATATAAGGCATTCATGCAGTCTGCAGTTAAAGCTTCAACACCATCTTTATTTGCTCTAGAAGTCACAACCTTTCATAGCTACATTTCCGTTATGTTTTGTAGATTATGGTTATCTCTACCTACTCTGTTCATACTGAAAAATTAGCTACTTATCCACCCATATAAAAGAGTGGTGTCATGAGAATTTTATGTCCTTCATACTGTCTGCCTAACTTCCTAGCGGTTTATCACAATAACCATATAGGGGAAGAAGACTAGTTATTCAGCTTTCTCTGTAAAAGATGGCAGACCAATCAATTCAATTGTCATTATTATTTCAGGTCCACCAATGCAAAATATATTAATTATATATGAATATATTATTATATAATATCTTATAGGTATTATATAATACCTTTTCTTTGTATTTTAGGGCAGGAAGGGAACTCTGAATTATGATGTTATATGTAAGTAATCTTCTAATTGTCCTTGGTACTCAGAAAATAACAAGGAAACAATCTAAGGAAAACAGGCAAAAAGAAAAAACTAAACACAGCATTCAAGGTAGCTATTATGATTACATTGTTATTGAGTGTTTTAACCAATACTGTTGCTATGGAATTGACAACTGAGAATACAAATGATGGTCTAATCTCCAACACAATTGGAATTATTCCTCTTTTTGTCCATGATACTAAAAAGTCATCTGACCAAATTAAATCTGTATATATTTGTGGATGAGGACAAAAGTTTACGATACCATGAGTTTCTGGGTCTTTTCATGTCTGAACATGCATTTAAGAAGTTGGATGCCGAAATCCCATGAAGAATTAAAAAACAGAAAACAGATCAACCAAGCTCCCAACTTATATCTGGCATGAAGTAAAGCATATTTGAGGCCTTGAGGAAGTTTTAAGTTTCATTGGTCTAATCAGGAAAGGTTGCAATAAACATGAGCCACATTTTTTAGGCCTTACTAAGGTAACGAGCTCTATTAACATATCTATTGGAGACTTTTTGTATAACAAGCTTTTCTGGATTGGTGCTAACAGGGTTTATAACTGTCTGGCAGAGAACACATAGGACTGTAGACTTCATGATCATTTGTCCTATGTGTATATAAAGAGAGCAAGTGCTGTAGGAGAAGTTTGGCTGGTACAAGTTCTGAAGGTTAGCAGTTTTGCTAGCTATGCACCCTCTTTTCCCTTTATTTATCCTAGTTAGGTTGCAAGCCTTACTCCTTTGGATCGTCTTCTCTTGGGTCACTATGCTTCATTACTCTCATGACTTCTACCAATACTCAGAGGTCTGAATCCAGGGTCCTATCCTTTTCCCACTCCGGTTTCAGCTGTGGGTTGAACCCGCTTTTTTGCAGTCTGTAGTTACTCCACTCTCCAGGCATCCTGATGATTTCTTAGAGTTCATTGTATTTATCCTTTCAAGGAGCTATGCTGATCTCCTTTCTAGGAGGGTATGTAAAACATAGAACAATTCTTCAGAAAGCAAAAAGAAAGCAAAAAGGAAGAAAAGGAAAAAAGAGTTTGATTCCTGGAACTCCCAGAGAATGGAGCTGAGAGGTTAGGAGACAAGTCAGGATACCTTTTCTTGAGGAAAAGCATGGCTTTTCCTTCAGAGAGAGAGTGCTCAGTTGAGCCTGCATTTCCAAATGGCCTGAGTCAGCCTTCTTGGGCTCTTTCCACTCTGGCAGGGGGCTATGACAACACTTATACCCTTGCTGGAGAAGCTGGAAGTGTGGGTGAGGTTTACAACTCATCGGCTTTTCCTCAGAGAGGAACAATGGGGTGAGTAGTTTCTGCATTCAAGGGAGGGGGGGAGGGCTGGTTTGGTACAACTGACATTTGTGGAAAGATAATTATACAGTGACTTTATTAAAAATGAGCCAGGAAACTGTTTTTTATGGCTACTGTACAAAGATTTGTATTGCTCAGGTACAACTGATATCCTACATACAACTGAAACAATGAGGAAATGTAAGGAACATTATCAAGACATTCTCAGATGGTTGATATTCTGACAAAAAACACATCAACCATCTGCAATCTTTGGGCTTTTTCGAATACTTTTAACTTTTGAGGTATGGGGAGCATACGTGGTGTGCTTTAAAACAAAAACTACTCCAACCCCCCCCCCCCCACCCAATTTGGAAGACAAAAATATCCTTGAGTCCATATGATAGTATGATGACTTGAGATGAGGTGGCAATGAGGAAAGCTTTGGCCAATATCCTTGTTGGTATGTGCATGTTTCTCTGAAACAATTGTCTGTTTTAGGCTGGGTATTCTAATTGTTAGGATTATGGTGTTGCAAAGGTACAAAAGTAGAAGGTTCACTAATGCTATCTGACTTTCCCCCCAGAGGGGCAAAAAAGGATAGAGGATTGAATACTGAAAATTTATTTGCATGTTAGTAAGCAGAGTTGCACCATACATTTCCGTCTCATTAAAGTCCAGGCTGAGTAAAACGTTTCTGTGGATGACTGATTAAAACATTCCATCAACATCAATAAGACTTCTTGGTCTTGGCTCTCTATCTGATACCATAAAAAGTCAGTCAGCTTATCTTGAGATTTTTTCCTCCAGATTTGCACTGAAGCAGAACCTTGTCAGCAATGAGTTTACATCATTAGCACTGGTGTTTGGTTTCCTGAAACACCGGAGAAAGCAGTATGATATTGGGAGGGCAGAGGAGGGGGTTACATGCTTTGCTAAAATAGGAATGCAAACATGAGCCAGCAAAGTCTACACTCCAGAAAGTACATGTTTATTTTTGTCCACAATCAACTGGTTGGTGATTGGGTCTAACGTTTTTCTACCTAGGTCAAAATGTACTGAGAAAGTGACTGAGGGGTGTATGTGGATGCAGCTGCTACTTGACAGTATGTGGTTTGTGCTTGTCCATCCTGCCTTTGAGGATTTTAATGGGAAAAATAGTTGGTTCTGGAAAAAGGCATTGACCTTCCACTATTGCATACAGTACCCTATAGTAAAAAAAAAGAATCATACTTCTACAAAAGGTGTTTTTAGAGCTTGGTATTCCTTATGCTGGCATTCAGTTCCCCTCCTAAGTCTACATCTGCAGCTGCTGTAGATCAACACAGCCCAGTTGAAGACATATCAATTTACATCTGGTAAGAATATGACCCCAAAGTCTTGATATTTTTCCACCATGAATATTAGTGTCCAGACACAATGGCTGCTGGATCATTAAGCAATACAGATGTTTTTATCAGGTCCATTCTCACTTGCTTGTTTGGTATAGCATCTAACAGCTCTCCCAACACTATAATATTTCCTGGGAGAAGCTGCAAAAAAGATGGTGGATGCTGAAAATTGTTAATGTTTTCTTTCTTTTCTACCTGGAGTAAATGACTAAATGTTCAAGCATCTCCTACTCTTAACATGAACCTGTGAAATGGCAATCAATAAGGAGGACTTATATATATAAGTGAAATTTTGCCAGGTGTTTCATTTCGTAGCTGTTTCAATGCATTTTGAGCTCGAAACAGTGAAATTGAAATGAAACAAAAGGCTTCAAAACAGCTTCAAAATGAAATGAAGGCACTTGAAACATTTCAAAACTTTTGAAATGTTTTGAGTTTCGAAGCTGGGCTTGCTTGCAGCTAAACAGAAACTAAGGAGAGGGAGCTCTCTGATCATTTCCCCCCAGCTCTTCCCGGGAGACATGGGCCCCTGGAGGATGCGGGATGACAGCAGGCTGTCGCTGCCAGCTGTTGATGGTGGCGGTCTTGGGCTATTTCCCCAGCCAGCAACAGCAGCCTGCTGAAACCCCAACAGCAGCCTGTTGAACTTTTTGCCTCCTGGGAGGGCTGCAGGACTATGCCAAATTCCTTCCATGGGGCACAGGCTCCTGGATCTGATCGTGGGATGACAGCATGTTGCCACTGCCAGCTGGGGCCAGCAGCTGCACCAGTCTTCCCAGCACAGGCTGCACCAGTGCCAGCTGGCAGTGGCAGCCTGCTGTTATTCCACATGCAGATCTGGTGCCTAAACCCCTGGGGAGGAGTCCAGCACAGCTCTCCAGCCCTCCTGGGGGGGTGCGGGCCCCCAGATCTGCATGCGGGATGACAACAGGCTGCCGCTGCCGGTAAATGGTAAGAGTTTTGCTTTGAACAGTTTAAGGTGTAGCTTCCCAGAAACCCCTGCACCTATCTCCTTGAAACTTGCTAGGCTTCATACCCTCAGAACAGGATACCACCCCTGCAATTTTCATCTGAACCAGGCAAGAAATGACAAAGTTATAGGCATTTTTGTGATTCCCCACTATAGCCAAGGGCAAAATGGCGAAACAGCAAAACAGTTTTGCCAAAACAAAACGGAACAGTGCTTCAAAACAGTGAAACGAAACACTGTCCCTTCAAAATAGTGAAATGGAAGTTGAAACAAAACAGTGCTGTTTTTCACAGACCTAAAGCTGGGCATCTGTGAACAAACAGTCGTTATATATTGGAATTTGGAGTTTGTTTTACCTTCTTAGCTGGGTAAGTGGTACAAAAAAGTCCTTTCAAGAAGGCATGCCACAATTTGAAATGTGTGAATTGGCTTTAGCCATACTTATTCCTTTACCCTTGTGCATGTAATTCTCAGGAATAGTCTGGTCATTGAATTTTAATGGTATCACTGTTTGCATAAAGCAAATTCTGTAAATGAGTACTTGCAGAAGATAAATTTTAAATTCACAGTCATAAGTATTTGGATTGGAGGCACTTGGTCATTCATCCAGTAAGGGAAAGAAACAGTACTAATAGGTCAGAGCTTTAGGAGTGGCATTTTGGCATCCAGTGCAGTTCCAAGGAAGCAGGTGCTTGCAGTGGTGGCTCATGGCCAATTTTTTCAGCTCCTTTATGCTCAAGCCACAGGATGCTTGTATAGCTCTGAGAAACAAAGATCGCATTATTGGATCTTTGAGTCAACCTGTCTCTGAAGTTCTTCACATTTTTTCTGATTCAGTCAAATCAGCTGACTAAGAAAATACATGAGTGTGCTCTCTGAACTCAAGCTGTCTGCTGTTGTCCAGTTTCACCACTAGCCATTGTCTATTTTGGCATGTGCTTTGCTCACTGGAAGCTGGTCACATAAAAAACCCCATGAGCTTTATTTTCTGAAGGTAACTATTTTGGTTGGTAAAGTTTAAATACAATCCCACACTTGCCTTTCAGGACATTCTATTATGAAGAGGTTTCTTTTCTAAAGTGAGGACCCTTTGAAAATATTAAGCTCATATTTTGTCCATTAGCCTATAAAAGTAGAGATATTGGAGGCTTGTGATTTGTTTTTTTTTAGATTGCATAAACTGAAACCCCACAAGACTATTAAAGTAAATGTAATGCAAGGATATATTTTGTCTTGTTTGAAAAATGCATTGCACTTATTTATACTGAAACCACAGCATATTCCTCTGCCTGTCATGACCCATTTTTTGCTTAAGATAAAGCTGCCATATTGTTTCATGTGCAGTGGTTACTGATACTGCAACTAACATTTAGGGTATTGGCTTAGGCTTGTTCTGCAATAATTGATTTACTGCCTTGGGTGAAAAACCACATGGAGCAGTGTCTGAGGATAAGTATGACCAATTGCACCTGTACTTCTCAAAGCAAACACTACCAAAATCTCAACTCAGCATAATTCTACTCTCAGTTGTACTTAAAAAGAATAAATCACAGAACTACTCCATGGAAAGTATTATTTTTTAGGGGAATCAACATTTTTCATCCACTCCTCCATGGTTTAGAGAAATAATGGAGCCAGGAAACTAAAGAGCCCTCGTGAGGCAGTAGATTTGTGCTGTGCTGTTTAATTTGTCTCACTATGGTCACACCTCAGTTGCTCAGAGGAGAGCTTGGCAGTGTAACAGGACCAGCCTTGAAAGTGTAAAGTCTATAGTGTTGAAATGGTGAAGACACGTTAAAAGGTAATTTTTCCTCTAACCCTCCTTTTTTAAGGTTTTGAATTACAAGGCAACTCATACTATTTTTCAGTCTGAGACTTCATCTTTACATAGATTTTGGGACCACATGATAGTCTAATAGCTGTAGTTTAAGGATTTAAAAAAATGGTAAGATCAAGATGTGACCTAATGTGTTTGTGTATAATTTTAAAAATCTGTGTATATTGAAGAACTGCCTCAGTTCTCTTTTTAAGAAATAAATAAAAATAAAGGAATGGTTTCAGCAGCCCAACATTCATAATTAGAGCTGGTTGAAAAAAATACCTATTGACACAATTTTTGATTGAAAATGGCTTTCCCTTGAGACAGTAATTTACATAAGAATATTTCTTTTTTGAGAAACCAAAAAACTCCAAATCCTTTTTCCCTGTGTGTTCACTTTTCACACTAAAACCCTTTTAACAAAAATGAAAGCAAAATATTTGTATTGAAATTATTCATGGGGGAAAAATATAATGATCTGAGCAGCCAAATTTATCAGCTTATGATAGTAAATTAACATTTGCCAGCAAGCAAAGAAAAACATCTCAGTTATTAAACATATTTTTGTTTCAAGCTTCCAAAGAATTACTGTACACAATATTAAGGACGTGTGTGACATAAACATATATTAGAATTATTGAATTATAGAAAAATAAGACTGGAAGGGACCTCCAGATGTCATCCAGTCCAACCCCCGGCTTGAGGCAGGATCGTCCCTTTCTAAACTATTCTATACAAGTCCCTGTCTAACCTATTCCTGAAACTACATCATCAGCCCCTGTTGCACAATTACAAGGCATATTACCAACCACTGTAGTTAGTAGGGGGGAAGAGGGAGTGAGAGGAAGGAAGGCTTACCTTCAGACTACTGCTGCCATTGCTGTAGCAGCATCAGCTCTGCTCCAGAGGCAGCAGCCCCATGACTGGGCTTCCTGGGAGCTGACCTGGTGTCCCGTTCGCTCCCTCCCTGATACATATATATTGGGCGCAGGGCTGTTTGCTCTGGCAAAGGCTCCCGGGGGAGAGCGCTACTCTGCTTGTTCCACCCACCCCCTGCCCCTGAGATACACTGCCTGGTACAGTGCTGCCTGCCTAGTTCATTTGGGCAGGCATGGGCAGTGCAGGGCTCCTCCTGTCATGGGAAAGACCCCTGGGGGGTGATTCTAGAGTCCCCTCATACTTGGCAACTAGGGCTGGTACCCTGCTCTTCCTGCTCTAGTTATGCTACTGCTTGAGAGGTAGAGGGCCATCCTCCCCACTTCATAGGAAGATAACCCTTCCCCACTACACAGCTCCCCACCTCCCCCAAAATCTATACTAATCTGACCATGGGGTAAAATTCCTTCCTGATCCCAAATATGGTGATTAATCTGATACTGAGTGGAGAGGTAAGACCACCTAACTAGGAACCCCTGGGTTTTAATCCCAGAAGGAGCATTGGCACACCCCAGTCAAAATCCCCAACTTGGCTGAAGCCAAGACTCAATGCTTCTGAGCAAGGCAAAAAAAAAACAAAAAAGAAAACAAAACAAAAAAAAAAAAACCAAACCCTGAAACAGTGGCAATGGAAAAAAATCCTTCATGGTCCCAAGTGCAACCAGCAAAGCTCAGAAGCTTGGGAAAAATAATTTAAAATTAAAATAACCATAGTGTCTTTAAAAAAAAAGAAAATTACCCCCACCCCTCCCAACCTTTCTTTGGCAGATTTGGTTTCAATCAGAAACAAGACAAATTCATAACACTGCTGCTGGCACACTCCTGGTTGAACCCTCTGAATCCTAATCAGGAAGTTTTCCACAATCCTGAGCAACAAGTATCCAGAAAGCAGTGCAACAAGGAGCAGTGTTGGGAGCTCTGGAATGTGTATCTAGACAGCAAGACACTACAGTATAGACTCTGGTCCTAAATATGGATACAGTGGACCCTGGGCATGCCCATCCTGATTGTAGCTTTCTTCACTGGCCTATCTGAGGCCTTCTCAGTGATCAGTTTTATGGCACACCAGAGATGTTCAATCACCCTGTGTAGTAGTTCTGTCTATGTTTCTCTGACATAGGCACTATGCAGCATTCAAGTGGTTTGGAGGTCCCTTGAGAGACTGGCCGTCCATACTACAAAGGAATTTCATGAGGAATGATTGACTTGCAATATGTTCATGAGAACTGTAGCTCAGATTTTTCATACTCCCATATTTCCCTCTGGGCAGGATTTTGGCAGGCCTATAGCTGCTGTGGGAGTCTCCCATTTGTAGTGCGTCAGCAGAATATACCAGGCAGCTAGTTTGCCCCACAAAGGAGAGTGGTGCTATGAGAAATCCAAACCACAGCTATTCCGAAGTACCCTGGTTGCTCAGTCCCACAGTTTGATTTTAAACCAACTCAGCCCCTACTCCACTAAGAGTCTCCAAAGTCGATTTGGCATGCAAGTACAATGCTATTCTACCCTATTCAAGCCCCTGAATGTACTTTAGTGTAGTATTTCACAACCCATGGGTTGTGACCCAAAAGTGGGTTGCAAGAATATATGAAAGGGTCATGAACAAACTTTAAAAATGGATGAACAGTGTCAGCGGTGCCTTTTTGTAGGGGATTCACTGCCATGCTCAGGCGGTGCATGTGCACCCCCTATGCATTGCCCATGTACTGCTCCACTCTCTCCCTCACCATGGGGGCCTCCATTGGCCCCCCTCACACCCTTTCCCCCCCACAGACTTACCTGTAGGGAGTTGGCTGCCTGGCTGCGCTCCTGGCCACGTGTGCAGTAGCACCTTTAATTTTGCAGGTTCCCTCAGCCTCCCCCCTGACCCACTTGCTGATTGGTGGAGGGGCCATGCTTGAAGTTCGCTCCTTGGCAGGGAAGCAGAGACATGGTTTTAAACTTGCCACTGTTTTTGACCCCCCCCCCGACAACATATTCTGCTGTTTTGATTGGTGGAACTGATCCACCAATCAGGAGGCAGCAAGAGAAGTGAAGTCACGCCCCTTTCCTGAGGGTAGGGGGAGAGGAGCTCCCCTGGACCTGATTGAAGACTGCAACACTGTCAGGTCTGGAAGACTTTAGGGGCGGAGCCATGGTGAGTATAAAAAGAGTTGTGTGCCCAACATGTGGGAGATGCTTCGGGGATGGAGAAGAGGGAAGAGCAGGGCTTAGAAGAGCTGAGGAGAGTTGCTCAGCAGGGCGAAGCAGTAGCCTGGAAGAGCTCCTGAAGACTTCTATTGGTGGGGAGCTGTGGACGGCTCCAGTGGTTAGGCTTTTGGTGTGCAGCACGGCGCATGGTGTCCGGACCCTGGGAGCTGTGTGAGGTGGCTTGGGTCTGCAACCTTTGGCCTGCAGCCAGAGACACGGTGCACAGGCCAGTGCATGGAGCAGGATTTTTGGAGCTGCTTGGGTGGCTCAGGTCCCCAACCACTGCATGAGGCCGGGAGCTCGGTGCAGGAGGTGCTGCATGGAGGGTGAGACACCCTGGGAGCCGCTTGAGGTGGCTCAGGTTTACAGCTGTTGGCATGAGGCAGAAGCTCAGTGAAGACAACGCTGCACAGAAGGTCTGGGAGCAAACTGAACCCCAGTGCTGCACAAGGCTGGCTAGGCCTCCAACCCCTAGCACAAGCTGAAGGGCCCACTACACATAGTGGTGCATGTAGCCCTAAGCTGGGCCAGAGGCAGTAGAGTTGGGCGGCAGGAAAGCTCGGCAGGGAACAGAGCTCGACCTGGAGAATGGGAGGCAACCCTCCAGGACTATAAAGTAGTAAGTTGCCCTGGAGAGAAGGACCCCCAGGGTTGTGAAAGAGCACCATGTGGGCCGCTCCTGGGTAATGGGGGGGCTTAGGAGCCTTTGTGGTGTCCCTCTTCTTTTCTTTCCCCCCACCTCCTTTCCTGTAGTTGTACCTTGAGAGTGGGGCCCCTGCCCTGGAGGGCACTCAGGTAGTTTAAGGATTGCTTGTTATATTTGTAGACTGTGCCTTATAGTTTATGTGAATAAGCTGAAGTAATAGTTTGTATATTTATAGAGTTATAAGGTTGCTCAATCAATATCCTTTGTTCTGGGTTGTTTTATTGTTCACTTGTACTTTTGAATAATAATTGGGCTCATAGTTTCATAGAAGCAGGGTTGGAGGGGACCTGAGCAGATCATCTAGTCTGACCCCCTGCCCCGGGCAGGAATGAATACAGGGCTCTTATGACCCCTACTAAGTTTAAGCTCAAGTGAACCCAGCTAGGTAGTTATCAATCCTCCTTTTAAAGACCCCCAAGGTAGGAGCCAGCACCTTGGAAGCTGGTTCCAGATCCTGGCCTCCCTGACTGTGAAGTAGTGCCTTCTAATGTCCAGGCTGAACCTACTCTCAATCAACTTATGACCGTTGTTCCTTGTTACTCCAGGAGGTGCTCGGGTGAATCGGGTCTGTTCCCCTCTGGTCCCCCCGGTAAGTTTATATACGGCCACTAGATCCCCTCTCATCCTTCTCTTGTGGAGGCTGAACAGGTTCAGGTCTCATAGCCTCTTCTTGTAGGGCCTGTCCTGCTGCCCCCTGATCATGTGAGTGGCCCTCCTCTGGACCCTCTCGATGCTGGCTTCATCCCTCCTGAAGTGCGGTGCCCAGAACTGGACAACAATTGTGGCCTGACCAATGTCATATAGAGGGAGAGCATCACCTCCTTGGACCTGCTCATGATGCATCTGTGGATACATGACAAGGCGCGGTTATCCTTGCTGACTGCATCCTCACATTGGCGCCCATTTTCATTTTGGAATTGATAATGACTCCAAGATCTCTGTGTGTGTATATATATATATATATATATATATATATATATATATATGGTATAGAGTTTATTGTTTTGTAAATTTATACATATACATAATCTATGTCCTTACTCTTTAATGGTTTTGTTGTAATAATAAGTTTGTATATAGTTAAGTAATTGATTGACTGGGCCTGATTCTATAGGGGATGGAGGTGGGTGCAGGCTGCTGTGTCCCTCCACAGCACACTGCCCTGCCAATAATTCCCTCAATTGAAGAAGGGAGTACAAACCTGTGTACACTTGGGTTACATATGAGTAGATGAGTACTGACATTTTCTAATGAACATACTTAAGCCTGAGAGTTCACATTTGCTTCCTGATATTTTCTAATATTGACCTCAAATCAAGTATCTCCACAGTTTGTCCGCAAATCTGTTTTGCTGCCATATTAACAGAATCCAAACACAGATGTGACACAAAAAATTCACGGTAAATTCAATTTTTTAATTCGAGGGAATGGTCCCATCTGCATTTTGGAGATGTAGTAGCCTTGCTCTCCCCATGAGACTTGTTACTAATATGGACTATAATGCAAAATGTGTTTTAAAGTGAGAAAGTCAGTGCTGTAAACTCCAGCAGGAAAACCATTCAATAGTTTAGCAGTATGACTTTTCCTTGGTAATTCCTGTAAAAAATGTAATATAAAATTGTCATCCTTACTAAGCAAACCATTGTGGGGCCTACTAAGCAGCAGTATCCTGAATTGCTGAGAAGAAATATTCTGGTGATCATTTCCCACAAACTCTAGGTGAACCTTGTAAAATATTAGCCACTCTACATGGTGCAGTAGATGAATGTGACCTCTATTTATCTTTCATATTATAAATATTTTTGGTGATTTAAAGCCTTCATTGCTTCCTTTTGCTGTCAAGGAACTGAAGGAAATACACTTCAGTAGCACTTTACAGAATGTACTTATCTTCAGTCATTGCTGTAAATATGCAGTGATCATATTCTCACTGTGCAAAATAAATCAAAATGTTTTGCCAGTTAGTTCACTTGTGTCCAAACTTAAGTTACAACTAGTGTTGATTTTTCCCCCTGTTATAAAATGCAGAGCTACATCACCATGTTTTAGCTGTTTGAAGATTAGTGGAGGAGTAATGGAATAATGTTGAATCCTTATTTGTGTATTGTATTTAGTTTTCTAGGAATTGTATAATAAAAAAAAAAATAATAAATAATAGTTGAATGACTCCATGCTTCAGAATGGTGCATAGAGTTTTGTACCATAGAATAAATGGATTATTATAAAATACCACTCTCTCCCAATTTAAAAAAATATAGAAATAAATCAGATGAGGAAGTCTGTGGGGAGGAGGAAGGGCAATTTAAAACAGGAGAGGGGAAAGAAAAACATGTAGAGTGAGAACCGGTGATTATGACAACAACTTAAGAAAAAAAATAGCTTTCAAGAATTTTTAGAAGTGGGGAAGGGTGAAAGGAGATTGATAGGATGGGATGCAAAACATTCGACACCATAAAGCTCACTATGGCAAAACCACAATTGTACATCTTACAGTATTCGATTGTAGCTTTTAGAAGTTATAATATTTGATTTGCTATATAAGATAGGGTGCCTATAATATGGATATGTGTGTGTGCATTCTCTTTGACTTTAGCACTTCTAGCTTGCTAGAATGATGTCAAGAATAGGCCAGTTTAATACCACTGGTTAATCCTTTTTAACTATAATTTGTTCTGATTAGCATGCGCTTGTGACAACAGTAACTTGCTTTCTAGCCAGGTGGGCTGATGTTAAGGGGCAAAACTCTGACGTCACTGACTCAGAGTTGTTAGTTTCCTTGTTTTCTGTCAAAGTACAGGCCTTTTACAGTTATTTAGCTCAACACTTCTGACTAGCTGGGTTTATTCAAAGGCCCTGGTTTCTGTGAGGTCTCTGGCTCAGGGCCTTTAGCTTACTGGGATGAAGCCAAAGCATAGGTCTTTCTGAGGTTACTGGCTCAGCAGTCCTAAGTTACTGGGTTGGTATGAGAGTATATAGTAGGTCTCAGTGAGGTTGCTGGCTCAGCACTAGTGGTTAAAATAGATCAAAGTAGGATGCAGAGTTCACCAGCTCTGGTGGTTATGTGTGGTCGTCAGCTGATGACAAGACATTGTGTTGGGGTAGGGTATGGAAAAGGAAATGGTGATGAGGGAATAAGGTGTTTGAAAATTCATTGCTTCCAGAAGGTCCTTACAGTAGGGCAGTGGTCACCAACCAGTGGATCTCGATCCACCGGTAGATCTCAGAGCCTCTTGCAGTAGATCTTGGAGTCTTTTGGAGTTGATCCAAGGCTGGGGTGGGGGGGCCAAGTGCCCGTGTGCAAGAAAGTTCATGCCCCATCCCAGCAGGCCAGTAGGGCTGTGAGAAATTTTGCCGGCTGTTTCGTTTTGACTTGTTTTAAGCTCAAAACAGTGAAATCAAAATGAAATAATGGGCTTTGAAACAGCATTGAAATGAAACAAGGACAGTCGAAACGTTTCAAAAGTTTTGAAATGTTTCAAGTTTCAGAGCTCAAGCCGGGTTTGCCTGCAGGGAAACAGAAAGTAAGGAGAGGGAGGGGGAAGAGGGGGGAAAGGACTGCTTTCATATTGACTGTGTATCTGGACAGTGACTTTGATCCTTTTCTGAGGTCTCTTCCAATCCCAGTGCTCTGGGGGAGGGATGGAAAAACAGCATAAAAGGCAGAATTGTTTGAATTGGCCTGTGTTTTGCCTTGGGATCTGACAGTTACTGGGCTATCTCCCAGTAGCTCAGGAGTGTTAGACAACAAAGGCTACTACTAACATTGATTTGAATGATTTCCTACTTCCTAGCCTAGCAAGTGGGATTCCACAATACCTTTTGCTTTCTTCTAGACCCTTTTATTTTATTACTGTATTCATTGATTTATTATTTTCACTTTTATAATGATATTGGATATTATACTATAGAATTTATATAGGAAGGGAGATACATTTATACTTTCTGGCTTATACTACATACCTTATAGAATTTATATAGGAGTGCAGATATATTTATATATTTGTATATAAAAACAAGACACTATGAAACACACCATGAAGTGTGGTGGGAAGGCAGCTGGAAAGCCTTCAAGGAGAGGTGGAAGAGGGGGTAGAAGGACAGGTGTAAGTTCCCCGCATGCCCAAACTGAGACGCAGTCTCTTTCCTCCAACTAGCAGGGATGAGGCTTCCAGAAGCAGCACGGAGAGGGTAGCAGTGCCAGTGTAACTGCTTGGGCCTGAGACCATCCCTTCCAAGAGCACCAGGCATAACACCCCCCCACCATGACAACAGGCAGCAGGACCAGCACCAGCATTCCAGTCTCCTCCACCCCCATTTCACTTCCCATGCTGAGCCTTTCAGTGCCAGAGGGAGAGCAGGAGATGGATCTGGATCTGAGTGCTGTAGCAAGGTAAATTCTGGGGAAGGAGGGGGAATCAGCTGAGTTTCTACTCCACACCTTTCAAGTTTCCCCTAGAGCCAGGTCTCCTTTCCCAGAAAGCACTTTAGAGGAGTCTGAGGTAGAGGTTGTGGAAGCAAGCAGCTCAGCTGAGTCTGCCCCTCCTGTTGCTGTGCCTCTGCCTGATGAGGAGGGGGAAAGTACAGCATCCACACATTGCACACCCCAGAAGTGAGCAGGTAGTGCGGTCTGGGATCATTTTGAGTTGGCAGATGATTCCACATATGCTATCTGCCTGCACTGCTGAGCCAAAACCAGCCAGTGCAAGGGAACAAAACACATGAGCACCACATCTCCACAGGCACCACTCCCTTGCCCTTGCTCCTCCTCAGCCTGGCACCAGTGGGAGTGTGCTCATTCCAAAGCCCCTGTCCCCACAAAGCAGAGGCAGGCCACCCTGGAACAGTGGGGGAAAGATAGAAAGTGGGGGGGCCATTGCAAGGGTGAGCACTGGGGAGTGCTTGCTGTCCATGGCCAACCCTTCTCCTCAGGTGAGCAGCCAGGGTTCAGGTGGCTCATAGCGCTTGTGGCCCCATCCTACCAAGTGTCCACATTCACCACCTTCAGCAGGATGGTGGTGCCCACCTTGTATGAGGCATACAGGGAGTACTTGAGAGAGGAGCTGCTCAAGGCAGGTCCACAGGTGGCCTTACATTTCACCTCGGACATCTGGAGCAGCCGGGGTGGAGATCACACCTACCTCTCCCTCACAGGCCACTGGTGTGACCAGTCAAGGCCATCGGTGTGCTCTCCTTCAAGCCGAGGTGATGGATGAGTCCCACATGGCAACCAAAATCATGGGGATCATGAACCGCTTAGTGCTGGGGTGGCTCATTGGGAAGGGCAGGCTCACCTGTGGGTTCATGGTCACCGACAATGGGGCCAATATGGTCAAGGTGGTTCGTGATGCCAACTTTGTTGGCATCCACTGTGTGGCACACAAGTTGCATCTCATTGTCAGGGATGCCTTGTGGGGGGACAGGGCTGCTGATAACAGTGCCAGGACCACCAGCAAACTCATTTTAAAATGCAGGAAGATGGAAGGCTACTTCCACCGGAGCATAAAGTGGGGCAAGATGCTGTGGGACAAACAAGCAGAGCTGAACATCGTGCAGCACAAAATCATGCAGGATGTGGAGACTCGGTGGAACTCCACATACCTGATGCTTGAGAGGCTGGTGGAGCAACAGAAGGCCATCCATGAGATAGCCTTTCCTGGGGAGATTGAGATCAGCAGCCCCCTTAACAGAGCTGAGTGGGATACCATCTCCCAGATCTTGGTGATTCTCAAACCCTTCCTCAAGGACACTGAGACCCTCAGCACTGGCAATGCCCTCCTTAGCCAGGTGATCCCTGTAGTGAGGGAACTTCAGAGCCAAATGGAGAGCTTCCAGGGGGTCAATGTTCCTGGCTGGGGCAAGCCGCTGTCACCAGATGTGCAGGCACTGATGAAGCGGCTGAAGGAGGGCATCAGGAAATGGCTTGATGCCTTGCAGTCCAGTGAGGTCCACATGCTGGCTGCCATGTGTGCCCTGAGGGTGAAGGGCAGTGTATGCAGCAGCCAAAGCCTGAATCAGTGGATAGAGGTGCTGGTGAAGAGAGTCAGGAAGGCAGAATGGCAGAGGCAGGGGGACATGGAAGAGGGGGATTTATTGTCTCATGCCAGCATGCCATCCACCAGCCAGTTTCCTCCTCCACTGCAGGTGCTGCCATTGGTGATGTGTAAGGGGTGCATGCGGGTGCATGTGCACCCCCTGAGATCAACTGTGCACACCCTGGAAGTGCTAGCCACGAAACCAGAAGTGCCAGCAGAAGTGCGCGTCTAGTTTTGCTGCTGGCTCAGAGATCGGCTGCTTGGGGACCCCTCCCCCCCTGTTGGCAATCTGGTGCCCCCCCCCAGACTCAGGAGGAACCAGTCACCCATGGGCGCTGCTAATGTGGGCCAAGGTCATGGCTTCCATGGTGGCAGTCCAGAGGCATCAGACCCCACCATCAGGCAGGTAGTATTCAGGCCTTGGTGGCTGACTGTTTTGCTGAGTACATGGAGCTGCTGCTGTGCCACCCCTTGGCCTACTGGCAAAGCCACAGCCAGATGTGGAGGACCTGGCCACGGTTGCCCATGAACACCTGTCCTGTCTACCAACCAGTGTTCCAAGCAAGAGAGTGTTCAGCATTGCTGGGAATGTAGTGACACCCCACCACACCTGCTTGGATCCTGATTTGTGCTTCCCCATTACAGCCTATGGGCAAACTATTGATACAGCGTCAAAACAGCAAAACAGTTTCAACGAAACAGAACAGTGGTTTCGAAATGAAACAAAACTCAAAATGAAAAACTGTCCTGTCAAAATGTGGAAAAGGAAGTCAAAACAGAATGGTGCTGTTTCGCACAGCCCTACAGGTCAGTCCATGGGGGAGGGAAGGGGCGGGGGCTAGATCCAGGCCCCCACAGTGAGGGACAGTGCCGCACAGGCAGGAGCAGGGGTAAGTTGAGTGGGGCCCTGGCCAAGGAGGCGTGCCCCCAAATAATTTTTTCTTCCACTGCCTTGATCTGCCCCTCCCTTCTCTCTCCACAGACTTACCTGCTGGGCGGGGGATGGCAGTGGCTCACGGTAGATCTTGAGTTGCTTTTAAATGCCAAAGGTGATCTCCTGCTTAAAAAGGTTGGAGACGACTGCAGCAGGGTAACAAGTGGGGGTGGAGGGGGTGGGCAGGAATTGGGGCCTGGGGTGCTGACCTGGAGAGGGGCACAAAAATAAGCAGTGGGCATGCTGTCTAGGGCACAAAACTGCTCAGTTATGCCTCTTGATCCATAAGTCTAAGCAACTAAAGGGATATGTGTCTATGTTTCAGAAAGAATGAGAGCAGAGTCCAGAGCTGCAAAGAGGAGTAAGTGTAGAGGACACCCTAAAAGCTGAAAAAAGGGAAAATGTAACCCCCAACATTTTAGAACACCTCATATTTTTTAAGCCATTCACCTGTTTTTAGGGGTCTGGAATGCTTGGGGTTGACAATTCTTTTCCTCCCTGATGCATCCTCATGACCCTAGCCAGTGAATAGCCAGGATGGAGGAGGAGTGGACAGTGCTAATCATTTAGATGTGTCTGAAAGCTTGCACAGAAAGGAATTTTTTAGCAATTATTTAGTCAGCCTAATAAAAGTTGTCGCTTCTGACCCAAGAGCTTTGTGTATCTCTTTTCCTCAGACCAACATGGCTACAACATAGATCCCTGAAACATGGAAGGTATCGTATTTTAGCTGTTTGGAAAAGTAAACTTCATTGCTAACTAAGAAAGAAGGATTTTCCACCTCCCTGTCTGACTCTGACATCAGACACTTCCAGAGAAGAAGCCAGCCTAATCTGCACATCACAGAAGAACACTCTCAGAAAAGGACTCTGAGATACCCAGGGGAATAAACATCTACCCTCTACCTCCCCTATGCAAAATGAAATTTCTTTTCTACCTAGGAGGACTTTTACAATCTTTGAATTCTCCTCAGCATGACAAAGGGTGTACGTGCCCAAAAGCTTGCAAAAAATGGAATTTTTTTGCTACTGTTTATTTGTTCTAATAAAAGATATCACCTCCGGCCCAAGCACTCTGTGTATCTCTTTTTCTCAAACCAACACAACTACAACATAGATCCCTGAAATCATTTGCTATTTATCTGTGAAAGGCAGCAACTCCTTCCCAACATCCTTATCCTTTAAACCTCACATCTTTTTTTTTTCCCTGCCTCTCTTGTTTATCTTTGGACAGGTCTACATGATGAAATAATGCCAGCAGGTCTTGGATAATGATGTAAAAAATTCAAGCCCCAAACAATATAGTGTTGATGACAAAGCCTCCTGTGTAAACACAGCTTATAACAACAAAAGGATTCTTTTGTGGATATCATTTATGTTGTTTGGAGAAGTTGTTTAAAAGAGCTCCTTTGGCCAGTGGAAGCTGCATGTCTGTGAGGGGCTCTGCCAGGAAATTTTTGCCCCTCTTGCTTTTGGTCACCTTTATGTGTTCTTTGGCTTTTTAGCCCATCAGCGCTCTCTCTTTCTCCTCTTTCTTTTTTTTTAATTAGATCTTTTTTCCTTTTCAAACTCCCTCATATCCAAACCTAAGAGATAAAAAGATGAATTGGCCAAAACCCATTTGCCCTTTCTCCCACTCAAAAGTTTTCCTAAAATGGAGGAGCCAAAAGATTTCACCTTCCTCCTCAGCACCCATGGCCAGGGTCCTATAAACACCTGTTTCTCTCCTCAGACCACCAGGGTTGAGTGGGCCAGCACCTCGGTTCTCCCTTATGCAGTAAGTATCATTGCTGGTGTGTTGAACTGAGCATAGGCAGATGATCTTAATCCATTTCATTCTACTGGAAGCATTGTTGTGTGCAAACACAGAATGCATTGTACTATTTGGTTGCTCTGATGAGGAACTGGCTTGAAAAATGCCCTTCTCTTTTCCTTTGCAACTTCTATGTTCTGAAAACTTAACCTGGAAAACGTGGGTTGACTTGATTGATTGGTATACAGCTGATATAAGTAGGTTTAGACTTCATCCCAAAGTATTCAGTCCTAGTCACAATCCTTCATATTGTATTGAAGTTGTACTGCTGTCTGGAACGTGACAGCAGAGCAACTGAAATACCTTGCAACCGGGCCAGAGATGTGTAGTCCTGGCTTGCTTTAGATGTGTCAAGTTGACCTTTTTGTAAATGAGGTCCCTGTCCTTCCACCTGGGGAGTCAAATCTGGTTGAACATGACGCTAGACACATCTTTCCCTCGTGTGCCATAGCCATGTTAATGCAACGGGCTGTTTAGGTTCAGTATGGAGCTTTGACTCCCTATTTTGTATCAATGTGTGCATTGTACCTGCTGTACATAAAAACACAAGGCTGTCAACCTGACACCTGTTACAAACATTAAATGCAGTCCTACTGAAGAGGGAAATAGTAAGGAAGAGTAGTAATATGGTTGAGAATTAATTGTTAATGAACATTGCCAGTAGACATCTCAAATGCTTCTGGGCTAGATTTAGATAAAGTGATTCTGTCAGTCTTACTTTTCTAATTCACCCTATCATGGCGTGGGGTCCAGTAGGATGGCTGTGATCTTCCTAAGGCCCCCTTTTCCGTGCCAAGTTGACTCAATGGGCACCCTCGACTCTCGCCCACCACGTCTTTGATGATAAAATATATATTTGGGAGGCTGCCTTTTACGCCCTCTTGGTCACGTTTTGCTGTACACTTGGACCCTGTGGATTCCCGGACCCCTGGTAGGTCCCACTCCAAGATAGATGGTACAACGGGTGTTTCGGGGCACCCTAGACTTATGGGCTATGCATGGCTCCAACCACCCCTTTACCACGCCCCAAGTCTCGCAGGTGGAACTGACATTGTTCAATCTGGGCCTTGTTATAATTTGGCCCCCTTGTCCTCCCTCAGCCCTGTCTCACCCTGTGTCTTCTCTGGGGCTTCTCAAAAATGCTGCCCCCCACCTCTGGGGCTGGTGTCTGTGCACCCTGAATGCTGCACCCTTGCTGATGCTGGGGTCCCCCCCACTGCTGTGGGTCCCCTATGAGGCCTCCTCCTTCCCCTAATAGCCTCACCCAAGCTACCAGTATTTAAACAGCAACAAAACACAAGCCCCTGGGCTGTAACATAAATTCAAGCCACCCGGCTAAACATCATTCAAGCCTACCGGGGAATACTCCATCCCTCAGCAGTATCAGAAGCTGCTCCTGCAGTCAAGCCTCTCCTCTCTTCTCTGGGAGAGCTCCTTCCCCCTTGGCTGCTGGCAGGGAACTGCCCACCTGGCTTCAGCCATGGGGTTTATATGTGCCAGGCCCTGCCCCCCTTTGGTCAGCTGACCACTGGCAGATGTGGGTCACTAACTACTCTAGTTGGTCTGGTGACCAACAGCTGGGCTCCTGACTCACTGCTAGGGCTCTTTCCCTAGCAGTTTCCCTTCTTTAGGAGCAGGGCACCTTAGTGCTCTGTGACACACCTCATTAAACTAACTAGGCCAATTCTGCCTGCATCTATTCTTGCATATTTCAGGGGGTGAAAGGTGTTTGTTAGTTTGAAGAAGATAGTACACTAAAGATAAAATTGTGTAATTTGTGTCCCAGCTGCCTGTGGAGGGTTTGGGATTGAGAGTATGGTCGTGGGTAGAAAGGTAAGAAAGGTTTATTAACTTAACAAAAACATGACTACGCATAGTATACTAAGACAGACAATGACAGACGATAATAATTCACATCGGCAACTTATCGGCAGTCCCCTCTGATGCCTGATGTATGACAAGTTTCTCTTCTGCAAAGCTCAGCGAAGTCAGGTATCTTCAATCAGCACTGTCCAAGGGGTACCGGGAAGGACCCCGGTGTTCAGTCCTTGGGCTCCTCAAGATCCATGGGCCCACCAAATCTAGGCCAGCAGCTAATCTTAAATCAGGAGCTTCTTTTCCAGAGCTGCATCTTCTTTCTAAATGATTTCCGGATGTGCCAGCCAATTTATAACTTCTGAGCTATGCTGATAACTTACAGCCATTCAGATTCTCTTTACTTCAACTGTCCTTAGACTGACCAATAGCAGTACAAGCCTTCCATTCTTCTGATAAGATTAATTTTAAGTATGCCACAGGGTCTACTTCTACAAGGCCTTGCTAAATTTACTAGGCCTCACTACATCTTTGATTTTAATTAGGCTTTTAACAACAACATATAGCTTAATAGCTGAACAAATGACAGAAAAACACTTGGTTTAATCTTCATAGAGCCTTCAGCAAGCACTTATTACACAGATATAATTTTTAGCTGTCACAAACTTGGAAGGGAATTAAATGTCTATTATTTTTTGAATAAAATAACAAAACTTGGAAGAGGACAAAAAGACATTGGGGAATGGCCAGGGTACTATATGTGTAGGACCCCCCACCAGGCTCTTTTCTCTTTATCTTCCTCATCCCATGGAAGGGCTCCACACACAGCTCAGGGCCAAATGAGTGTCGCCCAGGTAACTTGGGTATATACTCCCCTTTTCCAGTTGAAGGGAATTATCTGGCAGGTGTGCTGTGGGGGAACTGCAGACTACCCAGTTTCCCTCCGTCCTTATAGAACCAGGCCAGGACAGTCACGGGACTTAACTATATACAAATTTATTTACATTAACTTGTCACAAGGAAAAGAAACATGGATATAAACATATGTACTATATATATATATATATATATATGATATATCTAAACAAATAACATAAAGAATACCCTCTGGGTAAATGCTATAAAACCTTTAACCAGTGCTCCAGATACAGGTAAGTCACAGGTAAGTATCTGATCTGAAACAGATAAACCCCCAAATAAACATAGATAGCCAAAAGATAAACTATAAATAAATATAGGTGAACAATAAATAAGCCACAAATAAATATGAATAAGCAACAGGTGAAATAATAGCAAAAGGGGGGTCCCAGCAGAGCCCTAGGACTCATCTACTCATAGTACTCATCTACTAATTTACAAACATGAGAGTTCACAAAATACCAGGCATGACATCATACCACTTATGGCACAAGAGCCTCAAAGATAAACTTAATCCCGAGGGGAAACCCCACTGCCCTTGGGCTTTTTCCCAAGCCCTTTGAGGAAGCTGGTAACTTCAGGGGGGTCCTCCCAGTGGGACCTCCACTTTCAGGAGCCCTTAACTAACTGGGGGGACTCCCCCTCCCCTGTGGGAATCCTCTTTTCCCTGCAACTCATGGCTCCCAGGCCTGGAGGATGGTTCTCGTCCTCTGCGCCAAGCTGCTCTCTTGCCTGCAGTGGGCTTCAGGGGGTGACTGTCTCCTGGAACAGGGCTCTGCTATGCAGGGCTTCTGGGGCCCCTGGCTTGGCCCTGTCTGCTTGCTCAGTATCTTGAGCACCATCTGGCTCCCTGGACTCAACCTTTTGCTATGAGTTGGAGGCCTGGGACACCTTGTGTAGCACCAGGCTCAGTCCACTCCTGGACCCTCCGTGCAGCACCTCCTGCACCAAGCTCCCATCCTTGAGCCAGGGGTCGGGGACCTGAGCTGCCCAAGCACTCCAAAGATCCAGTTCTATGCACTGGCCTGTGCTCTGTGTCTCTGGCTTAACGTCAGAGGTTGTGGACACCAAGCTGCCTCATGCAACTCCCAGGGCCTGGACACTGTGCTCTGTGCTGCACACCGAGAGCCTAGTCACTAGAGCCATCTGCCATTCCCCACCGATGGAAGTCTTCAGGAGCACTTCCAGCCTACTGCTTCACCCTGTTGAGCAGCTCTCCTCAGCTCTTCCAAGCCCTGCTCTTCTCTCTTCTCTGTCCTAGATGCATCTTCCTCATGCTGGGCATGCAGCTCCTTTTATATGCTCCAGGGCTCCACCCCTGAAGTTTTCCAGGCCTGAGTGTTGCAGTTTACAATCAGGTCCAGGGGGGTGGGGGGAAGGGAGCTTCTCTCCCCCTCCCCTCAGGAAAGGGACCTGGCTTAACTCCTCTTGCTCCACCAATCAAAACAGCAAAATCTCAAGCCTGGGACTTAACCCAAGCTCTGAAAGGCAAGCCTGCTACATAAGGAAAGAGGACTAAGGTGTGAAGGGTGTGGGAAGCAAGTCATGAAGAGAAGGCACTTGGGATGCTAAAGGGGGATGATTACTTGATCCTTCTCATCAAATGGGCCTGTGGAAACATCACTGAACTGTGGAGCAGCCAGTCAAATGAATCACCATTCCTCTGGGGATCTTGGGAGAAGATGCTAACATTGTGGTGAAGGCTGGCCTCCTAGAGACAGCCTGATAGCCTCAGAGAATGGGGCTGCAAAGGGTAATGCCAATTACATGAAGACAGTTAACTCTAGGTTGGTGAGTGTGAGACAGGAGCAAATGCAGTGGTTATGGCTTGTGTTTCCAAGCCATTGAACAAGTGATAGCTGGGTGGCAGGAAGTACATGTATATCAAGAAGGATCCAGGGGCATCTATTTTACATTGGCCCTGCTAATGCTGCATACTTATGATCCCCCTTCAGAGGAAGAAACTTTAACAAAACAAGATAAAACAATTAATGGTGAAACCAACAAAACACTGAGTGTTTTCCTCTTCAGTTTGGCCTTCTGAACCTTCCAAAAGGACTACAACGTACTAGCCCCTTACATACTATGCTCTGCTAAAATACATAGGAAGAGCCCTGAAAAGCTCAAAATTTAAATAGGTGAGAAAAAAAAAGGAAGGGGTAGGATTTGAAGTATGAATAAGATTCAGTGGCATGCCCAAGCTCACACAAAAAGTGTATTGCAAGGATAGTATTCAGGTCTCCTGAATCTCAGTGCAACACCTTGGCCACAAGATTGTTCTTCATTTTGTCACACTGTTCTCAATGCTAGCAGTATGCATCATGGCTTAAGATAAGTGTCATTTCCATTGTAAAAAGTGAATAATGAGTAATAAGTAATAGCTAACCTCACTAGGAAGAGTGATGGGTAAGGGTGTGCTTGACTACAGGGTTAAACTAAGGACAGATTTAGCTGTTTACAGTTCAAGGCTGCTGTAAGTGAATTGTGTAAAACCCTTTTATCAATTAATCTTTTTCTATGTTTTTGTTTTTTAGTAGTATTACAAGAATATCTTAATATTATTATGGAACAACATCTGGGCAAAGTAAATGTAGAATGCATGGTTTTATAATGGAGACTGCTCATGTTCTGACTCCAAATTCAGCAAGACCTAGTGCTTTAAAAAGAAGCTATCTGCCTTCATATGATTTGGAGTTTTTGTCACTGCACAATCCCAGAGAGAGAACCAAGGTATAGCCTTGGATTTTTACATTTCAAGAGGAAGAAAATCAATTTCAGCAAGTTATAGATGGAGCTTCTGGTGCAGAAAGTCACTAAATCAGCTTATCGATGGCAGCAGAGGCTTGAAAAATCTAACAAAAAAGACAGAGTAACTGCAGACATATATTCAGCATTCCATCAGTGCCCTGACCTCCTGTGGAAAGGAATGGAGAGAACTTAGACTTCAGGTGAAGACTGGAATTTTCTACAATAAATGCATTTATTGAATACTAAGCACAACTGAAATATGAACAAGTAGGTACCAGTATGTTCTGGATGCTAAAGGCATGTTTGTGTCTGAAGTGCTAAAGAAATTGTTCTAGCATAATTCATCCTTGTGTGCATATTACCCCACTGATACTGGCAAACTTTGTTTCAATTTAGTTTTCCAGCTGTGGAATATTAAAGTGTTTGAGAGACACCTGGATTTTTCAATGTCTGAGATTTTGTATTTAAGGCTGAATGGGGAATCAAAACTGAATTTGAAGCTTGTTTTCTTTCAAAACAGGAGTGGGGGGGAAAGTGTCTTGGCTTTTATATTGTCAAATGTCAAAAATATCAATTCTGCCTTATTCCTCTGGAGGTTCTGAACAGCAACAGCAAACATGGCTATAAAGTGACACTTAATTAATTCTGAACCCAGGTAACTATAGGCCAGTTAGTCTCACCTCAGTCCTTGGGAAGACCTTTAAAAAAATTATCAAGGAGCACATCTACGGGGGAGAGGGGAGGTAATGCTCAGGGGCATCTAACACGGGTTCATTAAGGGCAGGTCCTGCCTGACTAACCTTGTTACCTTTTATGACCAGGTCACAAAGTCCTTGGATGCAGGCTTTGAGGTGGATGTCATCCATCTGGACTTCAAGAAGGCCGTTGACACTGTTTCTCATCCCATTCTCATAAAAAAAAACTAGGCGTCTGCAGCATTGATGCCTGCACAGTCAGATGGGTGGCAAATTGGCTCGATGGTTGCACCCAGAGAGTGGTGGTGGATGGATCATTTTTGACCTGGAGGGATGTGGGCAGTGGAGTTCCCCAGGCCTCGGTCCTTGGGCCTGTGCTATTCAAGATCTTTAGCAGTGACTTGGAGGTGGGTGTGGAAAGCACGCTGCCCAAATTTGCTGATGACATGAAGATGCGAGGAGAAGTGGGCACACTGGAGGGAAGGGACAGAATACAACTAGATCTAGACAGGTTATAGAGGTGGGCGGATGAGAATAGGATGGAATTCAACACAGACAAGTGCAAGGTGCTACACCTAGGGAGAAGGAACCAGCAACATATTGTGTTGTTGAGAATGGCTGGGGAATGCCATTCTCAACAACACAATGGCTGAAAGGGATTTTGGAGTCATTGTTGACTCCAGGATGGATATGAGTTGCCAATATGAGGAAGCGGTCAGTAAGGCTAACTGCACCTTATCGTGTATCTACAGATGCATCACAAGCAGGTCCAGGGAGGTGATCCTTCCCCTCTATGCAGCACTGGTCAGGTTGCAGTTGGAGTACTGCATCCAGTTCTGGGCACCACACTTCAAGAGGGATGTGGCTAAGCTTGAGGGGGTCTAGAGAAGGGCCACTCGCATGATTGGGGGCAACAGGCCAGGCCCTATGAAGATAGACTAAAGGACCTGAATCTATTCAGCCTCTACAAGAGAAGACTGAGAAGGAATCTGGTGACCGTCTATAAACTCACCAGGGGGGACCAGCGGGAAATGGGTGAGGCTCTGTTCGCCCGGGCACCACATGGGATAACAAGGAATAACGGACACAAATTGATTGAGAGCAGGTTCAGGCTTGATATCAGGAGGCATTACTTTATGGTTAGGGCTGCCAGGCTCTGGAATCAACTCCCAAGGGAGGTGGTGCTCTTCCCTACCTTGAGGGTCTTCAAGAGGAGGTTGGATAGATATCTGGCTGGGGTATTATGATCCCAGCACTTGTTTTTGCCCAGGGAAGGTGGTCGGACTTGATGATCTGTTCAGGTCCCTTCCAACCCTAGAAACTATGAAACAATTAACTTGATTCTGTACCAATATGATTGGGGGAGAGGAAAAGCAGCAGCTCAGTTTGGTGTCTTCAGTTGCCGTTCAAGTCTATCAAAAATGAGTAAAAACGCCCTTGAGCAGAAAGAAGATGCTAAGGTCTTAAAATAGCTAAGGTAATGACCAAGAACCACTTCTAACACACCTTTCTGTCTGGGGGACAAACGATGTATGATGGGCAGACAATGAATCCATGTCTCTCTCTCTCCCCACAATCTTTTCTAGCTATGATTTGTCAGTTCAATTTCAGGAATAGCTTTATTCATTTGGGAGGGTTCCTCCCTTTCTTGACTGCCGTATGCAGGGTTCAAAGGCTAAGCATTCTTTCATACTAAGTTAATCCATTTATTTTCAGATGTGTATTTCCCAGCTTTCCCTCAACATAGTGACTAGTGAGTTCCAGCTCATTGTGTAACATAACAAAGTCCTGTATCATGACTCTTTGGGTGCAGACAGAAGTGCAGCTCTCCACTGTAACTCGGAACACTTTGCAGGAAACAGTCAGAGTTACAATGATCTCCCTGGCCAAATAGAAGTTCACTGTTGGTTCCAGGGCAGAGGGGAATTGAGCTGCTGGCTTTGAGCCTGCAGCTGGTTTCCCCTTGCAACAGCCCCTCCTTCCTGCCAGCCCAGGAGGGGAGAAAGAGAGCAGAGGGAGCTCATTCCAGGATTTCCCAGCTGGTTCTGGAGGGTGGGGTGGGGGAAACAGAGCCCCACCACACCTCAGGAGGGCTCCAATGACCCACCCCACCCTCCAATGGGGGCTGAACAAACCCCAGACAGACCTTCCTCCACTCCCTTCCCCAATCCCATTCTGAAAACAGCTCAGAGGCTGGGAGGCAGCACAGACAGAAGTTACAAAAGATGCTGTTTTGAAACATCTTCATCTGATATGCAACGAGGGTTCAGATTTTCACCTAATCTGCCATTTTTGAAGTGATCTGCAGCCATTCACTTGTGTTTGGTCATTGCTATAGACCATTTTCTGTGGCCAGATCGGGCAAAAATCATCACTTCTGTTTGTGCCCACGTGTGTTCATAATAATGCCCTAATAAAGACCCTGTTCAAATAATTCTGTTGCATAGTGGGAAATCTAGGTAAGAGAATAGATACCCCTCTTGAGCCAACATTTTCAAACACTCTACTCACACGTTTGCCTCTGACTACTTCCTAATTCCAGACTATCCCAATGGACATACCAAATGCCAGTGTACTGAAGTCATGATAATTTTCAGAATTAATATTGCTTGCTTACCATAACAAAGTTTATCAGACAGGAGGTGACCATAAGATGTCTATATGTAAACCTTCAATTGTTTCTTTATTCTCTGCTGTTCCATCAATCACTTGCTTCATGCTACAGATAGAATCAGAATGATATTGCCTGCTTGGGCACTTTTTGCACGGAATTTCTTTCAGCACTAGTTTCACCATTTTCATTTCAAATATGTGAAAATTTGTATTTGCTGTCTGGAAGCTGTTGTAAATCCCCCACAGAATAAAGCCTAAATGGTAGCTCAGCTGTACTTTTCATAGGAAATGACAAAGCTTGCATTAGGAGCAGATACCTGTCTTTAAAAGGGTCAATGGCAAGTCATGACTATTGACGACACCAGAAGCACATTGGATAAAATGCATTTCACATTATGAAAAAGATAAATAGGAAGCATAATGCATGTGAAGACAGATAGCTTTTAGTTCCCCAAAATATCTATTGCCTCTGGACAAACCTCCTTCACTAAAGAAAATCCTAGATCTAACCTGTGGGCTCATGTTACATTTAAAAGGAAAAATAAACTCTGGAAAGAAACACAAAACACACTCTAATCAAAACTATTCCAACACGGTCAAACAACTCAAATTGGTTAACAAAAGCTTTTCATTTTGTCTAATCATGACATGCAGTAGGACTTAGAAAGCTATGTTTCTTTCTTGTGGAGGTAGAGGCTAGCTAGCAAAAACCACAGCTGAGACAGGAAGTGTGTCAAGGCCAAGTTGGGAATTGTTTTATGAACTGTTCTGAGCAGGACTTTAATCATCTGAGTCACAGGTTGGCCATAAAGGCTCTGTTGTGTCCAAGCATATTTTCCAATAGGAGATTAAAGTCTGAATTTCATTTAGCTTTACATTTGAGGACAGGCTATTTTCTCCAGAGCTACTCCAGCATATTAACTAGAAAACCTTTGTGGATCTACTGCCTTCAGTGATAAGTGTTCTATATTCAGTGTTCAAGCATAGAAAGGAGGGAGAGCCAAAACAGTTAATCATTCAGGCTTTATTTCTACCTTCATATATATCATCTTTCCTAATCAAGCACTTTCTCCAGTTCCTGGACATAAGCACAATGCCTCCCCTCCCACTAGCTGGGAAACCATCTATCCTATGATCCCTTTTATCATATTTATTCAAGATAGCAAAATTACACATGGATACCATAATCTATGTACATATTTAACATTCTATTATACCCCTTAAAATAACACAGCTTAATATCAACCCTCTTTCTCTCTCTCTCTTTCCTAACGCTTAACTTGTCTTGGAATTAATCTACTTTCCTTTGCACTGAGGAGGGTAGGTTTTAAATTTTTTCATACTTTATACCATATTTTCTCACATACAACACACCCTGAAATATAATATGTGCCTTGTTTTTAAAAGGCAGAATGGAGGAGAAAAGATTTCTCCAGAGTGCTTGCATAGAGCAGGGACATAGCCTAATCTTCAGCTGACTCCTCTTATTTCCTTCTTAGGCTGTAAAATAGGACAAGAGACCAAGAACAGCTAGCAAACAGAAAAATTTCCTTATGAAATGTTATCTTGATTAGTGGAACATAATAACAGAAGCTTAGGGCTCCTGTTACCTTAAGAGAGGGAAACAACTGCATGGTGAGCCTCAGATGAGGAAGGCTGCTCATTAGGAGCTTTACAAGACCAGGTTCCCAGGGGCTTGTAAGCTATGAATTGCCAAGTTAACTGCCCTGCAATAATACAGCTGGTTAGAGCCCTTCATGGGAAGTGAGACACTGCAGCAGCAGCTGGGCAACAGCAGTAAGCTGCCCCAGGGTGAAGCCAGCAAGCCCAATTAAAGAACACCTGTATCCAACTCTACAAGTCATCTAACCAGAAAGGGGCAGTGCCTGGGAGACATATGAACCCTGGGTTGGAGTCAGGGCAGGCATTTGGGCCCTGAAGGTTGCCAGGGACAGAGCTCTGGATCAAAATAGCTGTGGCTGGAGCTATGGATTTGAGACCCTGCAGCAATGGGGACTGCAAGGGGCTGAAAGCTTACAAGGATCTAAGCCCCAAGACAAGAAGTGTTTTGGTTTGCTGCCAATATGCTTAGAGTTTTTGTTCTAGCCAGTGGGCTGATTCTTTTCTTGTGGTTATTACTGGTGGTTTGGGTTTGGGACTAGCAGGGGAGGAAGTTGGAGGCTGTGCCTGAGGGGCATGTGGATGTGGTTGAGCCCTGGCTGGGGGGCCAAGAACAAGCCACAGGCTGGCAGCAGCTGGGAAGGCCAAAGCCAGGTGATAGTAGTAGCCTGAAGCCAGGAAAGCTAAGGTACAAGGCCTGAGCATGGTGGAGTTCGGGCCAGAGGCCCATTGACAGAAAGAGGTGGAGCCAAGGTAGCCCAAGAGAGGCAAGGACCAGGGCAGGGGCCTATAGGCCAAGAGGGGCAAGCTCAGAGCCCCAAAGGGGTGAGAACTAGGGCCAGGGGCCTACAGCCCTCAAAGGGCGAGACCAGTGCACTAGAGAGGCAAGATGGCATCTAGAGCCCAGAAGCCAGGTCTGACATGCTGTACTTAGACGGGCCCAGCCGGAGCGAAGGGGTGGAGGCCAAAAAGTCCAGTGTCCCAACAAAGGGCAAAAGGGCCTAGAGTGGCCTGTTATGGGACTGGGAATAAGTGTTAACACCTGCAAGGCATGGGCATGGCTGTAGGGGAGGGAAGAACCGTGAATAGTCATTAAAGCAATTAGTGTCCTAGAAGGTGTGGACAGGCCAGAATGAGCATTTGAAGGCAGAACAGGGGCAGGTGAGGTTTGTAAGGAGCCTGTAGACTAGAGAAAGAATGAAGGCTCACTTTGGGACCCACAGGCAGCCTCCCTTACTCCCAAATGAGATAATAACAGCAAGGCATGACAGGCAAGAGTGAGAAAAGAGAGGGCACTAGAGGAGAGCCAGAGTAGGCAGGAGTTCTTTGGTCACATATAATCAAGACCATTATAAAGGAGACATTGTTAACACCTGTGGAGTAAAGAACAGTGAGCTATTAAGTCAATTGACTCCCTCAGTTACCTGAATAGTAGCTGCTGCATTGTGGAGTAGGAATCAAAGCAGAGTGCTTCTATCTGAGGCAGAAGTTCAGCTTCCCTGAGTAACACGTGCCGCAATTTTAGGGTGCTGATTTTTGGGGACAACATTGAATTTTGTATGTGAAAAAAATACTGTATTATGTAAGACTTTGTACATACCTTGCAGGAAGTTTGATGTTTGAGTGAGTGCAGGTTTTTCTTGTGACAACAGGTCATGGCTTTGCTTGTGGTTCTTCTGGTAGTACGCTGCCTTAAGGGTCTCTTCTGATAGCTATGGATTGCCCAAGGGCCTATTTCTTCCACTTTGACATCATTCTCATCTCAATGAAGTTCTGTAATGGGTGAAAGCATTTGTAGTTTTGATGAAATATATGCCCATCATCACAGCTTCTTATGAACAAAGATTTTTCTGTTCAGCATATGTGGATCTGCTTCGAAGTGTATGACTTGTCTTGAGGAAATAATGTGATCTTTATCAGGTTTTAGTCCTAAGTGGTCTTTGTCAGGATAGGAGACTTTGAACTTTCCACGTCTCTCTAAATTTCTGTCTGTTATGCCTTCCATCCCTGCTGTTGTAGCAAAGCTTGATCAAAACATATATCTTGGTGCCCATAGATTCAGCATTTTATTAGGATGTTATAAAGGCTGTATGTGGGGATATTCATTCAGGAGTGGCTTTCCATATATATATTTTATATATATATATATATATATTGCTTTTTTAAAGGTCTCTTTAAAAAGAGCATTAGGAGTTTTTAACTGCTGTATTTGGCTTTCACATTTGACTAGGGGTGGTAGAAAGATGATGTGATGTGAATGATTTCCCATTTCCAGCTCAGTCACACACTCACGGCAAGTGATCAGAAATCTGGGACTGCTGTCTCAAGCTACATAGTTTGGGATACCAGGCCTGCTGAAATGGTTCTTTGCTTTCCTTTCTCTATAATGATAGCTCCTGGCGGTTCATTTGGTTCCCAAAAGTTTGGATAGTAGTCTACCATAATGAGGTAATTTGTGCTGAAAAGGCTTATTCCTATGTTGATCCAAAATCTGGAGTGGTGCTGTGTATTTTGATTATTTCTTTGCTGCTTGACCTGCATTTCACCACATATACCTCAGTTGCTTAGAACTACTCATGTTTGGCCAGCATCTCTGGCTTTCTGGATACAGGCATTTCTTCCAAAATGTCTCTGTAGTATTCTTGAGTTTCTGTTCTCAATGATCTGGGTATTATGAGTCAATTGTTTTTCTATATATGATGCTATCCTGTACACCCAGCTCCTTTCTATAGTTCCAATAGTCGTAAGAGGCAGATGGGCCTTGTTCCCTGGCATTGGGCCATTAACTAGCAGCAGTGAGCACTTGTAAGCCTGTCTTGTGTAGTTTGCTCTTGGATTTCATCTCTTCTGTTTTGTTTCATGCATTTGTTTTTTCCCCCATAACTTTTGGTGTCTCTTCCCCTTTCTGTATGTTATGTAGTGAATTATTTATGCGTATATCCCCAAATAATCTAATCCAAAAAAATAAAGTTTACATATAAATTAATCTACAGTAATAAATAAACAAATAATGCTCTGCCTTCAGGTGTGTGTTTGTTCATACATCTAGCTTGAGCTCCCAGAGCATTTTCTTTTGAGTTCCCACATCTTTCATCCCCTTACTACATTATCATGGATTAGTGCATCTTCTAAGACTTGTTAATTGCATAAGTCAATCCTTTTGTGTTGTTTGCCAACAGATCCTTGATTATACCCATTGTAAAGACACCTTCCTACATGGTGCCACTTGTGAGTTGAAAATACATTGGAGCTCTTTAGAATTGTATGTGCAGCCTTGTGATCTGCTGCTGACACATCCCGCTGCTATAGAAACTTGTGGTGGCTTCTGTCTATTACCTTTTATCTAACTGCATGGTTTATTCCATTATGATATAAAGGACAGCTAAATGTAAACCCTCTCATGACCACTAGCTCAAGGTCAGGAATCTCCTGTGATGACCTCATTTTTTTTTTTCCTTTGAGATTTTTGTTGGTTTTGATGTTTCATTTCTCCCAAATGTGCTCAGATTCTGATTTTGGGCCTTGTTACGTGGTAATTTTGGGTGGGTCCTAGAGCTTTTAACCCCTGGATTGTCCATACATTAATGCCTGAAACTAATTTTAAGCACTTATTATGCAGCTCAAAGTTATGCCACTCCAGGGTAGGTTTATCTCTGATTTGTGTTAACCAGGCTATGGCCAATCTAGGCCTACACCTTAGTGTAAACTCCCCACCACCTTCCCCACTGACCCAAATTTGGGCCCACTACCCCTCCCTCCCACTTACTTGTGGCCAGATGAGTGGCACAGAGCCAGTTTGTGAACTACATTGGGCCCCATGCCACTCCTGTCTGACCCCATGCACTGGGATCAGGTCACATGCTGTCTTGTGTGCCTGATTCAGCACTCAGCCTGTCCCTGAGCTGGCCCTTTCTGGCCAGTGGGGCTCCCCATGCATCTGGAAACTTGGCAGCAGGGAGCAGTCTCACCACCAAATTTTCAGGAGCCCCAAGAGGCTGGAAGAGCTGGGGCTGGGGGCTAGATCTAACCTGTGGTTTAGAGACAAGTACCCCTGGTCTATATGAAATGAGTTTAGTTGGCTCAGTGCAGTTTCCAATGAACAGATGTGAATGTTCAAGTCACAAACAACACAGTTAGCACCAAATGGTATCCTCTATGCAGTTTCAGCAGAGAGGCTGGATTAAGTACACAGCCATGGAGAGTGAGCTATATTTCCACCATACAGCTCAAAGCTGAGGTACACTCGAGGACAGGTACATTTTTTTTTACACCACTGTGCTTTCAGAAAAACACCATCAACTTTTGCTTAGGCTGAAATGTAGCTTTTGTTTTAAAATAAAGCAAAGATGATTAGAAGGAGTCATGAATGCTATTTTTTTCTTTCCAATTTAAACCTTGAAGTGTTTGCAGCTCAAACACAAAAGCCATATAACAAAAAAATAAGGCTAGGGAGAGGCCCCTGTGTTAACCCTGCTTTCTCTGGAATAGCTATTTATTTCCAGATCTGTATTTTTTTTTATTAGCCACCTATATTTAATAACTCTCCTGCACAGTGTTTCAAGTATTTATCTGGCAGCATGACTAAAAGCACTTACAGTATAACTGTTCAAGTCTCCAGAATGCTCAGTTGAAGACAGGATTCATCAGCTATTCAGTATGTAGCTAGCTTTCTCGCAAAAGTTTAAACCCAATCAGGTTCAAGTCAGTGGAAGTCTTGCTGTTGACTTGATTGAAAGCAGGATTGGAACCTAAGGCAGAGGCTAAAAGGGGAAGCCACTTCAATTCAAGTGATTAGTGACAGACAAAGTTACATGACCCCAAATAATTGATTGAGCAAATAGTTGAGTGGCCACTTTCACTGCTAAAGGCCTTCATTCATATTACTGTATTTACTTCAATACAAGACAAGCTTTTTCCTCCCAGTCAGCATGGGTGAAAAAATCCCCTTGTCTTATGTCTTGCATTCACAAGGGAACTGCATTAACTACAGTGTTGATCTTTGAACTGCTGCTAAAAGCAGCATATGCTCAGTAACAGAAGTGAGCTATAAAGTTGATTAAATGCAGCCAATACTGACATGACTATAAAGTAGATGACCCATATTGGGCAATGATGCTACCTTTATGTATATATTTATTTATTTACTGAATTTTGAGTCTCAGGACAAATCAGACAAATTGGTTCCCAATTCTATCAACTGAGCAGAGGTCAATCATTCAAGTCTATATGGTGCCACCACCGGCAAGTATTCAACCTCCCAGACTCTTTAACCTGGGCCTTCTGATATCCCTATGGGAAAGCCCCAAACCCAGAGGCCTTAATGTTTACCTAGGTCTGGGACAGACATTGCAAAAAGTGGTTTGAACTAAATCAGTCTAGTCTGATACTACATTTAACCAGGTTTATCTCAAATCGGTTTTAGCCATTTTCAAACTGGTTTATGTGCACTGTGAATGTCTGTTCTGTTATAGGTTTAAACCAGTTTCTGCTCACTCAGACCAGTTTATGTGTAATGTCTGTCCTTAGCTCTAGTCTCACTTGCCCCTAGCTAAAAGACCCAAGGATGGAACCTACTACAAGGATAGGTTAATGCAAATCATCTGAATAGTGCCCATTGAACACAGTCCCCTTCAGCACTGAAGTCATTGTGAGCCACTACACAGAATACATTTTTACTTCCTCTTCACTCCCACAGCTGAGCTCTGCCTTTCTTTCATTTTTCCAGTGATTCCTGTTTCTTTACCAGCCATAAATGTCTGACAAACGTCACCAAACAGAGTCCCAAACAATTCATCCACAATTCCTCTGTCAGCCCCTCTCACACCCTGTCACATGTGATTAGTGTGGCCCTGCCCTCCATGAGATGGATCCAGACCAGGTTGCCCGGTGCCTCATCTGCATATACAGTTTCGGAGGATTCCACGACTCATGACAGGAACACCCATTTCCAGTCATGAGTGGGGGGCTAATTAGCGCATGGATGCTAGGAGGTGTGGGGGGAAGGTATCTGGAGTACACACACATACTGAGCAGTGCTTAGGTGTGGGGTCACCACGGCTTGAAACACTGTTGACTTTTTTGGGGCCAGCCCAATGAACTATATGGAAAAACAGAGCCTTTTGGCTTTGGATTAATATCATGCATAGTTTGTGCTATATATTAGAAAGTGTCAAAGTACTGCTTAAAAGTGTCTATGAAGTACCTGTGCTAAAACTTGCAGCAGTTTAAAAAAAGGTAAAATGCATTAATTCTGGATGAGCTAAGTCTATGGGTACTATTACCCATAATAATGGAAATTACTACAGCAACATTTATTTCAAGGTCAGTTTTTTCATAATCGCTCCTCATTTCCATGTGTTCAGGGCAAGCAGGGTCTGACAGTAAGGAGCAGGGTGGGGAAGGGAATTGCAAGGGGTAGAAACTGGGGGGCAGATGGCAAAGGGGCTATTTGACCCTCCAGAACTATTTTCCCTCCTGTAGCAGTGAGAGAGGGACACATTCAAGACAAAGCCCCAATAATTAGATTTTATACCTGGAAAATTATATCAAACTTATAATTTTTCCATATAGAAACTAATTATAGGAGGGGGGGCATCTTATATTTGGGTAAATATGTTACCTCTCACAGGACAGATTCTCTCTGGTTGCTAAGCTTTTGAAAATACAAGGGCAGGTGTGAGGGGGAATTATTGCTTCCTGATTCAGAAGGCTGATCTGCACTGGGAGTTTACATGTTGCTCTAATTTACATTGGTCGAAGACTGGAGCAGAGGAATTGGCATACTATTTTATATTAGGGTGGGGCAATTGATAAATGGGTACCGCCATGAGGGAGATCTTCGAACAGTTGTAGCCAAAACCAGCTCCTTTGTGCAACCTGAATGGTTCAAAGATGCTGAGTCTATTGCTATTAGAAATCAACGCATTGTATTAACAAAGAATTCAAAAACACTTCTACAGCTTCTACCTTTGACATCAGACAAATGACTGATGGAAGAGAGGAGAATAAAGAAGCAGAAAGGATGCAGATTTTCTAAATCCTGTCAGGGATGATAGATACTGCGAGACCATTTTCATCTTTATTGCACATAGTAAGCTAGTAGTTCTGGTTTCTGTTGCAGAGTGCACAGAAAACTGAAGTCATATATGCACTGTATATGCTTTTTTTATATGCTGCCTATACTTTGTCTCCAAGCAAAATTCTAGTGCATGTTAATAAATGCTGATTAATTGCTCTAATAGTACTTGTGATTTAAAAAAAAAGCATGTTTTCTATAGTCATGAGACCTGGGGGACCAGCTGTATTGGCTAGAATCATGCATAAACAAATAACACATAAATAAGTATAACTTTGCAAAACTTTTCATAATGTTTCTCCTTTTTCCAGCTTATACACTGACATTGCTCATGGTAAAGAAAACAAAAGTTAGTTATCTCGATCATCATTGTTTTATCTAGCAACTGTGCCCTCCTAAACTGGGGACAATTCTATATCAGTCTCTGATTTCTTTTTCAGTTGTCTGTATGCATGTATAATCTATGAAGGGTTAATACTTTCACCAAGAATGGAAGAAGAATACATGAGGCTCTTACCCTGTTGGTCTTACTAGTAAATAGTATGGCTTCCCAGAATTCTGGCTCAGACGTGATGACAGAGGTGGATTGAGGGACTGATTCTATGAGTTTTCAGGGAGGTAAGGTCACTGTCTTTGTGGTATATGGAACCTCAGAGTGGCATCTATTTTGCCTAGCTCATATTCCAATGAATTCCTTATTCCCTCGTATACAGTTTGACAGATAATACATATGTGGACAGAAGTAAATATTATTAGAAACACATTATTTGTAGACCTTCTTTATAACTGAATTTTGAGGAGATCTTTTTGTACAAATGTAACACACCATTGGTTCTACTCTCCTGCAAGGAATTTGTACAGGCGTTGTGAGAAACTTACTTAAATGTGATTTTTTTGGGGGGGGAAGTGTACCTTATACCTATGCACATGTTGAAATGTTGCACACTTTTACCAGTTCTGGGGTAATAAATATATTAGCTGAATAACACATTGCTTGAATATTAATGAAATATAATCCTGGATGTACTTTACCTGTAGAGAGTTAGAATCCCACAGGAATACCACCCCAGGTTCAAGATACCTTCTTCCTACCCCATCCAACACATCTCACTAGATTCCTTGTTAAATGGCAAGATTGAATTTCATTGGGATTCTCAGCCTACCCTGACCTTTTTAAGCAGACCATAATAAAAAATACAACAAGAATCTGATAGCCTACGGCAACTTATTTAAGGCCAGCAGGTGACATTCTTTGATAGCTTTAGTCACCATCAATCTAGCTTTGCTCAGAATTGAATACAGCAATAACACAGACATTAAAAGATTCTGCACAGAGTTAGTGTGAGGATTACATTGATAATGTTATATCTTTTCTGGTAAGTATGTGCACTGTTTCTTTCAAAGCTCCGACAGATCTTACCTCTCCTGCAGTATCATTCTCTTAAGGTGTTAAATATACTGTTCCCTGCTAATCATTGACCAAAACCAACTTAGCATGAAGAACACAGGTTTCTGTTTGTGCTCCAGTGTCCCCTGAAGTGACTGGAAGTCTTCACTGACACTGAAGATGATGACACTTCAATTTAGTTCTGATAGTGCTCATGGGCTTATATTAGACCAGCTTCTATTTAAGTAAGTTTTTTTCCATTGACTTTAATGGGAGCAGGGCTAGGTTCTATATATATTTAGTAAAAAAGCAAAAAAACTTCTTGAGTACATAGACCAAAGCATTCAATGGTAAATGATAGCAGATTCCTCGTTGAGCTGGACACTTGAAATATAGCAGTCCACTTCTTTGAAAAGTTACAAAACCCACTGCCTATCATTCTCTTCAGATGATCCATTGCATGTGCTTGTCAGTTCATGTGCAACTTGAATCTTTTGACACAAGGGGAAGGTGAAATAAAATGCTCTGTAAAACCCACTGCGGACCTGCAACGTACCTAAATGTGATACTCCAGTTCAAAGAACCGTGTTTGAACCAGCCTACAGTTACTGACAAACATGTTATTAATGGTCAGCTATCAAATGCTTTTAATTAAGAAGAGAAATCCTGTAGCACTATAGAAAGCCATTCTTTTTTCCCTCCTATTATACTGGATGTCTTTTAAGAAAGGTGAGCTGCTTTTTAAAAAAGATTAATTACACCTACACTATATTTTATCCTTTATAGACAGCAGGAGAAAGGAGAAGTTGATTGCACCTCATTGTAGTTTTTTTCAATAGATGGCATTTTTTTTAAAGTCCTAAGTCTTGTATGTAGGTGACTAATGTAAAATGCTGTCTGGGTCTATTGGGACTATTTACCAGAATTTAAAATTTCAGCTGTGCCAAATGTGTTCATAGTGCAGGGATATTTAAGTAATTGCTTTGTTGTTGCACAAAACCTAATTTTAATCTGATTTGCTCTTCAGTAACAGGAAAAAAAACCTTAATTTATACACATGAATATAAGAAACACCAGAGAAATAGAGGCCATATTCTGAAAGGTTCATATTAGGGGTGTCAAACTTGCCTGGCCCTGGGCCAGATGAATTACACAGGGCTGGTCCAAGGACTGGATTGGGCCCACAGGCCCCCACCTGTCCCCTCTGCCACATGCTGGATTCAGTGCTCATGGTGCCTGCTCTGGGACCCACTTTAAGGAGTGGATCAGTGGGGGGGGGAGGTGCCCTTGAACATGCCTTTGATTCCTGCTCCATCCAAAGTTTAAAACTAACTGCCTGGCAGCAGCATTTGTAGTCAGGCAGTGCTGAGGGAGTCAATCGATTTCATGGCTCATTGTAATCTACCCAATCCCTTCTAAACTCTTCATTTTACAGGTGTTAATGACCCTCTCTTCTTTTTAATGGTCATAAGGTCTCACCAATCAAGCTATCCTTTGTTCTGCCATTCAGCTGTCTGTTAGCTGCTCCTGATAATGAAGCTCCTATTTCATAGCCCTGCCAGCTTTTTTTTACTAATTTGAATGAAGTTATATTTGTTTTTGCTTCGATTTTAAACTGAACAATACAGCCCTTGGCCCCTAGCATATTAGTAAAGCTTCCAGTTTAACTGGATAAAGAGATATGTTGTTTTATATTTCATGATGCACCTTACCATCTTCACCTTCCCTCTTCAAAATGCTAGATCTGCCCATGCCTATGCCACACATGGTGCCCACCTCAGCTGGTTTGGGATCCGTGCCACATTCAGAGCCCCTGCTCCCAGGCTGTTTTAGGACTGCATTGTATGTAGTGCCCACCAGTGCCATATGTAGTACACACCCGGGACTGGCTGGAGCATGTGCTGTGTATAGCACATGTCCTAGACTAGCTGGGATGGGTGCCACATGTAGTGTAAATCCCAGGCTAGCTGGACTGGGTGCCAAATGAAGTGCAAGCTTGCTGGGGCAAGTGCTACATGAAGTGTGGGATCTTGAACCAGCTGGAGCAGGTGCCTCATGCAGTGCAGTGCATGTCCTGAGCCCCGTGCACAGGGCTGGTCTGGTGCATGTGACATGTGGCTCAGCTCAGACCCAGGGAACATGAGAGGCCAGAGGCTGAGGCTCCACATGTTGGATCTGGCCCACAGGCTGCATCTCTGACACCCTTGGTTTATAGGCACCTAAAGATACAGAAACATGCGGACTGGGATTTTCAGAGGTACATATATAGATTAGATACCTAAAAGCCATTCTAATTCTAATAAATTGGAGTTAGGTATCTATCACTCTTAAGGTACTTTAAGCATCTGGATAGGCACCTTTCTGCATCTTTAAAAGTGCCTAAATAACTTTCAAAATATGGCTAGGAATTCCTAACCCTTCACTGGTGCCTTGACATAGAAAGAAGCCACATAAGCATAACAGAGGGAAAAATAGTGTATGGGTGGTAGAAAAAATGGAATCAATTTTGGGTTTTACCCAAAAGTTTTGGGAACAAAGAGATGGCTGCACATTTGGGCTCCTCTTCCAGTGCTCCCCTGATAACCCATGTTTTACATTTATACTGTATGTGAATCTACATCTATGTGTATGAGCATGTGATGCAGCTTGGGCTTGCATGGATGTGACTGCAGTTCTGTGTGTCCCTGAATATTGGGTCCTCCTTCAGAAATCACTTCTACTCCAGCACGTCATGTCCCCCCTCATTTTCTGTCCACCCCTTAGAAACACTTATGTCTCCCTTGGGTTCTGCCCACTGTGTTCTGTGTTTCCCTTCACCTGTGCTTGGTCCCCAAATGTTGCATACCCTTCCCCAGAGCTTTGTCCCCTCCTCCAGTTCTATATCCCTCTGTCCCCACAGTGTCACCTCACCAACAAGGGCTTGTTGCAGAGCATAGGGAAGATGCATTGCAAGTTCCAGCAGATGCAGCAGTCATGAAAACTACAGAGACCTCTAGCAGCTAAGACCAGGACAGAAAAAGAGTTTGGTCAAAGAAAATATTGAGTGAACACTGACAGTCACAGTAGGATGGGATATTTCAGCAGCCTTGGGGGAACCCCTTTCATTTTCTTCTTCTCAGCCACAAGGCAAAGATGAGTGGGGGCATCACTGGGGAAAGAAAGAAAGATTTGGTGGGGTGGGGTGGGGAGGTGGGAGGCAGAAACGTGTTCTCTGCTCTGCTCTCCCTGTGGTTACAACGGTTCAAACACTCATGAATAATAAAAGCCCCCGTCATGCAAGGGGATCAATGGCTGCAGACTTCTGTACAGAGTTCAGGTGAAGTCAATACTTACTAGCCTTTACCAGTCGGTCTGGGGCAGGACAGGGGCTAAAGACAGCACATGCACATAGAGTCTCTTCGCGTCAAGGATTTTGGTGACAACAGAAAATGACAGGACAGTAAATCCAATGCAGCCGGTATATTTTATATGGAACAGGACACAGTCTAACACAGCAGGGGTCAGAGTTTGGCACTGAGCCATCCTAATGAACCAGGCAGGGATCTCTCTCTTTCATGCAAGGACTGACCCTATATGTACTTGGGTTCTCATCCTGCCATCCGGTCCATGCAAGGAGGATGGAGGGGTTGTGCAAAGCCCCAAACCAGTCAAAGGGACTCTATTTCCATAGAAAGGAGCTGCCTGAGTGGAGCAGGTTTTAGGACAGTGACTGAAAGCCAAAAAGCTAAACTGAATTCAAAATAAGATAGTGGGGTAGAAAAAAAATCTAATTTTTAAGATGACCTTGAAAACCCCTGGAGCCTGCCACATTCAAAATACAGTCACATGAGATTCATTTGTCAGTGGCTAGTTCAAACAAAAAATTTTTTTCAGAGTTTCCTTTCTTTTCGTGTAGCGTTATCTTTTAACTTGGATAGTATTCCCCAAACTGAAGACAAAGCTGCAATTAGAGAAGGCATTTTTCCCCCTGCAAAATGGTTTGCAATTTTTCACTGCATTAAAGAGTTGTCTGCTACCCAGAGGTGGCTCCCAGAGAATATGATAAATTTGCAAGATATACTGTACTTAGAAGGAAAAAGATGGAAAAGTTCCTCCATGCTTATTTTTCCCCCCATTTATAATCATTAAACCTTAAATGCCCCATACATCTCTGTCGCTTAGATAAGAGGCATTGATTACTTAACTGCTGCTCAGACATTTCACACACCTGGTTTTAGATGACATTTCTGGGGTAGAAATAAAAGGAAGTACTGTAGAAAGTGTTCACGGTTTGCAATGTCAAACTTTATTACTTATAGCCATAAACAATCCCAATTAGCAGTAAGTACACTCATAGCCAGGGTTTTCAGCCCATTTCCAACTTCATTAAATGCTTCCTGCAGTGGAGCATGACATTGGGAAGCATAAACTGTACCCTGATTTATAATAAAGCATAGCAATATTTTAGAAAAGCTTTGCCTTTCCAACAAATTGATTTTTTGCGAGGGTCCAGTAAAGTCTCAGTAAGGGGTTAAGTAGGGCTCCAGAGGGACCACTTGACATCTGCTCACTTGTGACTTTTTGATCTTTTTTCTCTTGCTGCTGAGGGACTGGCCTATAGTAAAGGCCATGTGTATGTGTGTGTGTTTCCCAGATATGGGTTGGGCTTGGAGTTACATGGGTGGGGGGCAAAGAAAACAGCTCCTTGATGACAGATCAAATGAAGGCAAAGAAGAGAAGAGGGGGATTACATGCTCCGTAATCATGATAATGGAAAGGAAAACACTGGGGGTCTCATGTGTGAAAGCCTTTGTCCAAAGGAATGTAAATGCCAAGGATGTTTTGATATCATAAACCCAAACTTTACACAAATGTCAATGAGAACCAAATTACTTAACTTCAGCTTGTAGCATTTCAGCCTGTCTAACTGGTGGCTCTCGGCTTTAGCCCACCATGGCAGCGTTCACCCTTTTCTAACAATAAAATGAAATGAAATTGGTGAAAGCTGTCATACCTAACAGGACATCACATGCTGGTGTTGTAGCAACCAACTCTGGGCATTGCTATGTGTGGGATCCACATTCAACTCTCAGACCCCACAGTTGGGTGTGGGGTCCAGGATGCTTGAGATGGTACATGTGCAAATCTATGAATATAGAGGAAAATCTCAGTTTTTACATTTTGAAAACAGTACATTTCCAAGCACTTGCTTTGTGGAGACAGCCTTGACAGTGTAAATGGATATAAATAACCTATCACTAGGGGGAGGTTTCTCACTCTGATTTTTCCTGAGGATAATTTTTCATGACTCCAGGGCCTTCCCAAAGCTGCTTTTTGGGATGTGTGAAATCTATAGCTCTGGCTCCTTTGATTTTTGTTATTTTTGGAGAGCCCTGGCTACTTGGTTGTTGTGTGGATGCTGCCACCCAGACTGCTGCTGCTAGCACAAGGGCCTGTGTATACTTCATCACAGATGGCTAGTTACATCTGAGTCGCTTCTTTTGCACAAGAAAGGTAACATTGTGGGGACCTCTGGCCACAGTAAATTTATCTTAATAGCAGGAGAGGTAGCCTGATCTAGTGGACTGAGCAAGGACCCATGTGATTTGTGGGAAATTTCTTAAAGGTCCAGCCATAGGCAACGCATGCCTCCTGAGGCTGGGGGGGCACAGCAGCCGCCCGCAGGTGGTGGCAGTGTTGGTGGCGGGGGTGTGTTGGCAGCAAGTGGGGACTGTCCGTAGGCGGCTGTGGCGATGGTGGCAGCAGGGCTGATCACTGACCAGGGGGTCCCCCCGCAGCTGGACGCCGAGCCCAGAAATGCCGGTGGAATGCCTGGAAGTGCCAGCAGCACTTCTCGGGAGGGCATCAGCACTCCGCCTGCCCCCACCACCAATCACTTAAGCCTAGAGTGCCTGCTCTCAGGTAGGGGGGGCACCAGTGCTCTCAGGGGGTGCACAGGCACATCTGTGCACCCCCTATGCCATGGGCAACTGGTGCCCCCCCAGCAACCAGACATTGACAGTGGGGGTGATTCCCCTGCAGCCGTTCCCACCAACGGGTTGGGGGGTCCCACTGTGGCGGATCACGAGACAGCTGATCACTATGGCCGCTTCTGAGAGCACCGCAGCGCTCCACTCCTTGGCCGACACTTGCAGAGGGGGCACCGGGACTCCTGCCTGCCCCCCCGCTCCCCCACCTATCTTCTAAGCAGCAAGCACCGTCTGTCAGGGGGTGCACTAGCACTCTTAGGGGGTGCACGTGCACCCCTGTGCACCCCCTACGTGTTGCCACTGCCTATGCATCGTCTATGGGTCCAGCTATTGGAAATGGGGTAAATCCACAAAGAAATTATGCTCATCATCCTTCTGGTTGGAGAGAAAATCTTAAAAACATGAAACAAATGTATCCTAAAGGATCAGAAGCCAAGAGGCAAATACAATTATCTCTACATTAATTATTTTAATACCTCATATTTATTTTTAAAAGTCTCATGATTTTTGGACCTTGGGCAAGTATTCAAAAATTTTGTGTCATAGCAACACTAAAGGTCAAGTGGTTCTAATCTAGGTTTTCAACACCAAACCTCCTTATAGTCATATTAAAATCACCTGACTTTTTTGCCTCTGCTTCCCCATCTATAAAAGGAAGATAATAAGACTTATGTACCTCAAAGGTATGTCGTCATGCTTGTTTACTTCACATTTGTGAAGTGGAATAGCAGGTTTTTGCAGCCTGAACACAATTTTCTGAGCAGCCTTTAAAGATCTTATGTGCATTACACACAACATATATACACAATCATGTTTAGAAAAAAATACACTGATGTATGATCTGACATATAGGGGATTTCTAAATTGAATTTGGTATTACCGGTACCTGCTGAAAAATATACGGTATATATGAACATGCATACAGTCTTACTGACTTGAACTATCTGAGGAACAGAAGAACACATTACCTCTTGGCTTAGATGGCTGGAGATCACATTTCCTCAGCAGGGCTGCATTAATGACACTATAATATCAGCCATCACCATCTGTAACATCCTATTGCATACCATGAGGCTGCTGCACTGATTCATTGTAACATTTTGATATTAGATGCCATATCTGATATTTTCTTTAGTTACTGCCTCTGTTGCTTTTTCTTCCCTCCCTGTTTATCTTTGGTTTTGCCTTGCTCTCAGTCTCACCCTTTTTCCTTTCCCTCCCCCAGTCTCTTTCTCCTACCCTCTATAAGCTATTCTCTCCTTCCTCTGTTCTACTAAGATAATTCAATGGATATAACACAAGTGATGTGGGCGAGGGGCTCGTTTAAAGCTAAATCCAAGAGTCAAATCCCATAGAAATGTTATAAGAGATTTCTGGACAAAATCTGGATGTGATTGTGAATTGCTTAGTCCCCTGTCTCTCTCAAGAGCTCTGCCAAGGCCCCATATCTGAACTTGTCCAAGTCCTGAGGTTTGACAGTCAGGTCAAGTTTCAGACTCAGTGGCTTGAGTCCATCTCTAGTATGGGCGTTAGGGTCCACAAAACAGGGAGGAACAAGGTTGAGTCTGTGAAGGAGATGTGGCTGATCTCCTAAATGCTATCTCCACTTCTACCTTTGGATAAACCCCTTAGCCACTTTCTACAAGAGGAACCCCATGGTTTATTGTAACGTGGAATTTCCCAAAACCTCATCATTGCAGCTGTGATAAATACTCATTTGAAAGCCTCTGGTTGATGTGCAGCCATCTGGAAACTGCAGTGGGACAATCTATAACTAGAACTCATCCTGCTTTCATGTGCCGTGATTTCTACAAAGCTGGGTCTCCAGTGAGGACTTAAACTAATCTCACATATTTTATGGGTGAAAATCCATTTACAATGAGAATGACCCCCACTGACCAGAAGTTGAAATAAATTCCCTCTCTACGTATTTCCGACAGTGGGAATCAAGTTCCATACACATAATGTAAGCAGGACTCAAACAAGCCTTTCACCTACACACAAAACAGAAATCATTTACAAAGAAAACAGAGATGACAGCCATATGCATGGGACTTTTTTATTTGCTATGGCCAGGCTTGAAGACCCTAAGTAGGAGGATCTTCTTATCCAAAGATGCAATTGAAAACAGGTGCCTACCACACGATATGTAAAAATATATATACTGGCAGTTTGGGAACTCTGCTGAGACCTTTTCAACTGCTGAAAATATGGAGACCACTTCCTACTCCTCAATCCTCTCCTTCTCCTTTCACTCCCTGCATCTCCCCAGAAATTGTGAGAAACTGGGGGTGATATGGTCATGCTGCCCAGTTCAGAAAGAGAAAACATGAGAAAAGGTTAAGGAGGATCTGTCAAACAGTCACACTGGTGCTGAACAGATGGGAAAGTAACTTTTGTTCATGTCCCTGTCATGGAGACCTGAGTGACCTTGCTTTGTAAGTGAAAGTCTGTGACTGTGACTTGAATGCTTGCTTTGCCCAGCTCTTATTTAGTAAATAAACTAAATGTTCTGCCCATGTTTAGGGTAAATACCTTATTAGGTCCTTTAAAAAAATTACAGCTGGATAATACAGGGAAGGATTAGGTTTCCATTTTTTATTTGTTGTCATCAAATGCTCCTGATTGTTTCAAGCTCTGAGGCTTGTTAAGTGGATGTTTTAAAATGGTGCAACAGACAACGCAGCTGTATTTCATTTGTAGATAATTGATGCAATACATGTAATAATCAAGCTGGATATGTTGACTCATGAGCTAATTTGGGTGTCAGTGTTACAGTACTTGTGCAGCTGGAAATGTTGCCATCACACAAATCAGTTGCAGATCAATGCAGTCAGGTCCTTGTCTTTATTAGGAAAAGATAAAAGTCCACAGCTAGATATGGGAGCAACGTCTTAAGAGTTATAAGTTTGAATATTATTAGAGAGTAGTCAGCAAACCATAACATATCAGAGTAATATGAACCTGTGATTGTTTAACTCTGGAGATTATGGATATTTCATGTATGGTATAGTCACACTGGAAAAAGCACTTATACATGAGAGTAAGCATAATCTAATGAAACAAGGTGGCAAACATTTTGCTTGTTTTTCTGGATGTGGCACTGACTCATTGTTTAACCTTGAGCACATCACTTAGAACGGAGATTTTTATTTTTAACTCTGTGATCTAGGAAGTATCATATTTACTTACTGCTGCTGAGAAAAATGGATAGGATCTAGTGAACAGAGTATGGGGCTGGGAGCAAGGAGCTCTAGTTTCTCTTTCAGCCTCTGCTCCTGACTTGTGTGACTTTTGGTCAAGTCACTTGATCTGCCTGTGTCTTATTTACCCCAGCTGTGAATAACAGGCTTATACATTTTGAGATCTATGACTGAAAAAGATGCTACTGAAATGTACTGTTACCTCTTTCATAAGTCTTCACAAAGTTAATACTTGTACTGTGCTTTGAGATCATGAGGTGAAAGGTATTCTAGATCCACAAAGCACATGCAAACATAAGTATTTATTTAACTGGTAATGTTCAAATGGTTAACTCTCTGAGTATGGTAGACATCAGTGAATTTGGTTTGAGTGATCACTGCTGGTAGTGAATCAACAGGACTTGCCAGAATTCATTTTTTATTTGTTCTGATGCAGCTGCCCTCCTGCTGATTCTGCTTATTTGAAATTGAATAATAATTTAAGGAGTAGAGTAGAAATAGAATCAGTTTGGAAGGAATTCTCATGATTTTCTTTAAAATTCTCAAATAGAGCAAATAATTTTGGACCTTTTTGAATGTTGCTTGTTACAGCTTTGGCATGAGGGTTAGAACTGATCATGCCCTAGCTCTTTGTGATAAATTATCTAGCTGAAGTTTTTCCTTCCAAATAAAGATGTTGCCTCTGTGCTGGTGCCAGACTTGGTAAATTCATTTTATGGATTTAATCTAATCTAGCCATGGTTTAATGGTATGTGGCTTCTCTCACTGTGGCATCCAAGCACTGCACAAAAATAAAGAACATAAAAGACCAGAACAAAAAGAAACTTTCCTCCTTTTCAATGGGTGTATTGATTTGGATGGCTCACAAGTTGCTATATGTTAGTTTATGTATGCTGAAATATAAAAAGGATATACACATTGCAAGTAACCTGGTCAGCAATGCATAACTATATAATATATGGGGGTTTATAGAATTTCCTGGATGACTTGATTTAACTTAGGGGAATTAAAAACAGAAAAGCAACATAATAGAACTAGGTGAGGACACCCCAACACATACTTTACAGGCAATGCTGTAGAAAATCTTGTCTCCTTTCTCTACTGATTTGCAAGCCTTATCTTCCCAAAGCTAGGAGTCTAGAGACCAAAAGAACTTTAAATAATTGAAAAAAAGTTTCTTATAGAAATATGGGGGTAGGGTCACTTACTAGATGCTGTCTAGGGGTATGGGCAAATGAGCAATTTATCACAGACTGAAAGGGCTTTACTGTGCATACATGGTAACTGCCTGTGTGACTGTTCCCACCCAATGGTAAGGGGAGATAAACTGCAGTAACTTGCTCTTCTTTTCATGAAGGGCTAAGCTATTGCAGTTTACTTTAAGTCTTTGCAGAACCTATGGTGCTAGGTGCTCTTTGTAATAGGTAGAAAGTGACCAGGATGACTGACTTTTTCAACTTGCCTTCTCCTCTTGTGAACTCAATCCATGCTAACATAGTCAGGAACAGGCACAGAGACTTATTCCCCAGATTGGGTGTTTAAAAATGCCCTGATTCTGCAAGGGTGTAGGGTGTAGCTGTGTTGGTCTAAGGACATAGGCAGACAAGGTTCCTTGGGTGAATTTGATATCTTTTATTAGACCAACCCAAATAGCTGGAGAATAGTTTGTAAGCAAGCTTTCGAGTTCAAAAACCCTTCGTCAGGCTAAGGAAGTTTCAGCAGTTGGTGTGTGCTCTCTGATTCTGCAAAGCTTTTCAAATGCGCTTAATTTTATGTATATAATCTGTTGGTTTTAAATCGGATTAATGACATGTCCTAAGGTAAGCATAGATCTAAGTTTGTGACTGGATCAGGACCTCATATTACAATACCCTGATCCTCATAAAATGAAAACTAGAAAAATAGGGGAAAATATAGGAAATTATTTCTCTCTCTCTCTCTCTCTCTCACTCACACTCACACTCACAGGTCAGTTTCCTATGATTTATTCCAGCTCCCTGCTGCCCTCTTTAACTCTGAATCACACTATTTCATTCTTCTTTCTGGATGTTGCAGAAAAATGTTTTGAGCTGTTTAAGATACAAACAGCACACAGTCTGTGGAATAACTTACAAAACAGCTTTATGTCTATCCTTAAACACCTTCTTTGTCACTGAAACAAGAGCCACAGCTGTAAACAGTTTATGGTATGATTGCTTGATCAACAGCCACTGAAATAAAAGTATGATGAGCTCTCCTTTGTTGCTTTAGTAGTCCGCACCTCTGCTACAAAAATGCTTTTTAACTGGCTGCAGATGGGCTTCTTCACAAGTGTTTCTAATTCAGCTAAACATCTTGATAGGAAATTTCATAAATTATATGTATAGGCCTGTCAGTAGAACTTTTCAAAAGATGTAACATGAGTTCATATTGAAATAAAATGAGAGCCTCAGACAAATTTCTGAGCCCATAAACTTTCAGCTTTATCTAGAATCCCACTCAGGAAGATGTTTTGGAAATCTTTGATGCTCCCATCTGAAGTATGAGTGAGAGAGAGACGAGACCATAATTTCCTTATATCTCAGACTGCTATTTTATTGTACTTTCATAAGTGATTCCTCTTCCACTTTTCCAAAGTGATTAAGTGTGTTGCAAATGAACCCTAGTGTCTGTTTCCTGAGTCATCCTCCCAGGCTACAACAAAAATCACTCTGTTACTTCATTTTATTTTTCAAAACCTAAAAGAAGCATTGTGAAGTATTTCAGGTCTGGATACTGAAAAAGTTAGACTTCTGTTTAACTTTATATTAGTAAGTATTGCTGTTGATGTCAGGAGGATCATTCATTTATGTATCTGAAATCAGTGAGATAGTGGATCAACGCATGCTTATTGGATAGGAACTATGGGATCAGAAGCTAAAATTAACATTTCTGTTCTCAGTACTGCTCAACAGTAGCACAAAGTTGTTTTTGTTGTTATAGTATTTAGCATAATATTTTCATCTGCATTCCAGCTTCCTTACATGACATTAGTTTGGTATCTAATTCTACTATCTATTTTTCTTTGTCATTGTAAAACTTTTAATTTTATTTAATATAAAACTGGGCCTCTTTCAGTTTTAAACTCTGATGATTTTCAAGTATTCCATACCCATTTATATGAATTTTAAGCATAAGGCAAGGTAGAGATGCACCTTAAGCTCCAGAAGTGATCCTGGGAACTACAAGACCAATAAGTCTCACTTTAATTCCTGCAAGCCAATACAATCTATAATAAAGAATAAAATCAGCAGTTGCATGGACAATTATGATCTGCTGGGGAAGTCAGCATGAATTTGTAAAGGGAAATCCTGCCTCACCAATCTGATGGAGTTTTTTGAGGGTGATAATAAAACAGTGGACAACGGGGATCTATATGGCATAATATATTCAGACTTTCAAAAAGCTCTGGACAAGGTCCCTCACCAAAGGCTTGTAAATAAACTGAATTTCCCCAGGGCTGGAGGGAAAGTTCCTTTGTGGATTGAGAGCTGGTTAAAAGATAGGAAGTTAATGGGTAGGGGTAAATATCAACTTTTTAAAATAGAGGGAGTTCAAAAGTGGGGTCCCAAAGGGATCTGTGCTGGGCTTCATTTTGTTCAGCATTTTGAGTGATCTGGAAATGGGAATGCACAGTGAACTCTCCAAGCTTGCAGATGATACCAAATTATTTTGGGTAATCAAATCCCAAGATGATGGAGAGGAGCTGCCAGAAGATCTCACCAAGCTGAGTGAGTGGGCAAAAAAAATGGTAGATGAACTTAAATGTTGACAAGTACAAGGTACTACACTTGAGGAAAAATAACCTCAACTATATATTCACAGTGCTGGGTTCTGAACTAGCTGTTCCAACTCAGGAAACAGACCTTCCTGAGTTGGAACAATGCAGCGGCAACCAAAAAAAAAGAAAAAGCCAATAAAATGCCAGCCATAATTAAGAATGGAATTAAAAACAAAATGGGGAACATCTCCATGCCATTACACAAATCCATGGTGCACCCACATCTTGGATACCATGTGCAGTTCTGGTTCCCCCCCCCATCTCAAAAAGGATGCAGTAGAATTAGAGAAGGGTTACCAAAATGATCAGGGGCATTGAGCACTTCCCATACCAAGACAGACTAAAAAGACTAGGACTCTTCATTTTGGAAAGGAGAAGGCTGAGGGGGAATATGATAGAGGTCTATAAAATCACGAAGGGTGCAGACCAAGCTAATAGGGAACTGTTGTTTACCAAGTCCCAGAATATTAAGAAGTTGGGGGCACCCACTGAAATTAGTAGGAGACAGGTTTAAAACTAAAAAGAGAAAATACTTTTTATGCAGTGCATAGTTAACTTGTGGACCACAGGGAGTGGTAGAGGTAGATAGGTAACTATAAAGAAATCTAACTACCTCCTTATATTATTTTAGGTGGTGCTGGTCCGCCTGATGGGCTCTAAGCATATGGATGATGTCTAGTTCTATTCTGTTCTATTTTATTCTTTATGGATTTTCCCTTTCATCACCTCAGTGTCTGTTGCCCAACAGCAAGGCTGGAGATTTTCTTTCCATAGCCAAGATTATAGTCTGGCAGTTAGGGCTAGTGGGAGATGTAGGTTTGAATCCCTTCAGGCTGAAGAGGGTTTATAACCCAGATCTCTCACTTTTGGGGAGAGTGGTAGGCTGGCATTAACCACTAGGCCAGGGGTGTCAAACACCCAACCCATGGGCCAGATCTGGCTCGTAGAGCTCTATGATCTAGCTGGTGGGTCTTGGACTGACCCTGCCCACTGCATTAGACCTGTAGAGCTGGTCTGGTCCATGAGCTGGACCCAGTGCAGCAGCACAGGGGATTGGTCCAGGGTGCATGCTGCATATGGCATCTGTGCCAGACCAAATCTGACTCTCTAGGGCCAGACTGGATGAGCCAGGCTCCAGAGCAAGGCTGGATGGGGCTGTGCTGGAGCCAGTGTGCAGGGCTGGTCTGAGGGGGCACTGCATGAACCCTATGCCTTGAACCCTTGGTGCTGCATACAGCGCAAGACCCAGGCTGGGCCACTGCCACCACATGTTGCATGTGGTGCATGGGGCTGGACTGGCTGTGTACACTGGGCTGGATGTGTTTGATACCTGTGCACTAAGATAACCAGAATGAACCCATATAGTTGTCTCCACCCAAAGGGAAAATGTAAGCAAGTAAGTGTGGGAGTGGATTTTAGGTATCCTAAGGCCTTGATACACATGCAAGTGATTTATCTAAATGCAGATTCAACTGCATCTGATTTAGATGCATGCCCATGTAGATGAGGGTGATATATGTTCATTTGGTTGCGTGTGTTAAGTTATGGACCTCATAGCACCACTGGATGGTACTTAGATGCCATGACTTTTTTTGATTTTTTTTTACAGAGGAGATTCATGCACTTTGAATTCTCATACTTCAGGTGCCACTGTTCTAGACATAAAATATATCTATTTATTTTTCATTTAGCTTTAATTTAAATAATTTGAAAGCTTAAATATTTCACCTTAAATAAATAATTGAATATTAAAAGTTTAAATATTTAAGATTTAAATAGTTTTAATAGCTTAGCCTTAATTTAGCTGTAATTAATAATATGTATGTATGTATGTAAAGTAAATTAAAGTTCTCCTTTCTGTAAAGAATTACATTTATTTGCTTGCTATTCTGAAACTGGTTTCTTCTTTGGGGGGGGGGGGGGGAAGATGGCCATCCCACCATTGTTTGTGGTCAAGGGACTTCTTGACTTCACAATGGTAGCGGTTACCAAGTTGATTGCTCACTAATTGCTCCTACTTGTTAGCCTTCCAGTTTCTATCCATTTGTTTGTGAAACTTAAAAGCTATGCGGGCATTCTTATTTTGGCTATAGCAGCCTGTATTTCTTGTTATCATAAGGGTAAAATTACTGCAGGTTAGCATAAGGGTAAATTTATCAGGGCATAATGCATAGGACCATAAAATCTCAGCCACCTTCTCACTGTTGCTTATCTGAAAAAATGCTTCATGGACTCAGGAGGTTGCACTGAAGTTTGGGTACTGCCTATGAGGATTGTGAGTTGGCGGATCCCATGGCTCCAATGCAAGCTCCCAGCCCCCAGTTGCCCTCCTGGATGCCAAGATACATGCTGTCCCCATAGGCCCCTGGAAGCTCGGTGGCAACTTGGTGCCTGGCAGCTCGGTGCCTGGCTCCCACCCTGGCAGTTAGTCACACAATTCACCCACCACATCCCTCAAATACAGGTATACTGAGTAAAGCTCAGTGTTACTCAGAAGCAGGGTTACCATACATCCAGGTTTTCCTAGATATGTCCTCTTTTTGAGCCCTCTGATATCCGTTTGGCCGGGTTTTTTAAATCTGCCCAAATGTCTGAGATTTTGCTTTGCTCTGTGGGTAGGAGCAGGGGGAGGGCAGCTGGGGGCAACAGGGAGCACAGACGGACCTGCCTGCAGCTGTGGAGGCCTGCACAGGTCAATGTAGTGCTCCCCGCTGCCTCTGATCACCCTCCCCCTGGTCCCACCTCCAGAGCAAAGCAAAATCCCGGACCTTTGGTGGGGGGCGGGGGCAGGGGTTGCCTGCCCCTCCAGTGGGGGAAATGGGTGGGGAACCTATGAGGGCAGCGGGGAACTCTGTGGCTGGCCGGTAGCACAGGGACTGGTGCCTGCACTCCCATGGGCTGAGTGGCCAGGAGATGCTGCCTGGAGTGAGGAGGGGACAGAAGGAAGGGAGAGGAGAAAGGAGGAGGAGGGGCCATGGCCAGGCTGCCTGGTGCAGTACGATGGCCCCATCCCATGGTGGCGGTGTGCCACAAGCCTCCCCTTCTCTTCCCTCCAGCCTGCACTGGGGCTACACACACTCTTCTGCCACCTGCATGAATCAGAGCTACCATGCTCTGGCCCTGGCAGGACAGGGACAGCTGGGGCCCCTCCAGCAGGGGGCTGGTGGGCAGAGGGCTGTGGGTCAGGAGTGAGGGGCAGCAGCAGGGCTAGGTGGGACTGTGGCTTGGCAGTGAGGGGCAACGGCAGGGGCAGGGCACCAGCATGTCATTGCTCCCCCCACCACCATATTCCCCTCCCCCCCCCACCCCGCATATGACAGATGTTCTCTTTTTTGGACTTGGAAATATGAACTCAGAAGCTCATTTCAAGGCTTAATTCTGCCTACAAAATGCTTTCAAATCCCTTGTATTTTGGACTTCTGGAGTGCATGTCATTGCTCTCCTTCATTAATTGAATGAGACTATAAAACAATAGAGACGAATTATACAGACAGTCTGTATACTTCTCTTCCTTTCAAAATATTAATTCCACACACCGCACACTACACAAGACAGGTATTAAGACAAAATTCCTTCATTAGGAGTGCTAATGCTTCCAGCAAACTACATCATTTTTACCCTTTCAAAGAAAAAGAAAAGAGTTTTTTGCTACAGTATAAAGATAGGTAGTATGACTGTTTCTTTACAGAGCTAAAAGCTTTCTTTTTCTTATCTTAACACTTCCTTCACTGCACCTAACTCTTGTCTGACTTTTTTATTAGTATAAAGAATGGAAGTTTTGCTCCTCCCATTGCTGAGACCATGATAGTTTTGAATTGTATCTGTATGCATACTTGAATTTTCAGTGTTGGCACAGTGATGATAGCAATAGAGCCATCTTTATTTGGAGGATCTGAGTTTGCAGAACTTGCCATGATTCCTGGCAGAGAACTAGGAGTTTCAGTACATGTCACACTCTAGCTTAAGCTTGGCCTTTAAGCATACTGACTCCCATCCCCCACCCCACTTCCACCTCAAGGGTGACAGCTTGGAGGAAGAGATGGAAACCTAGAACAATGCATTACCCATCATTGTGTATTGATGTTGTGCACACATTGCCCACTATTGTGTATGTCAAGCAGCTACTTTCGGTGTTGGCAAATAGCAGCTCCATCTCACATCCGTGTCTGAGCCCTGCACTGATCATGCCCAGTCTCAGCTCCCTTTCACACCTGTGTTTGAGCCCTACACTGAGTGTGCCTAGTCTCAGCTCCATGTCACACTTGTGTCTCTGCCCTGCACTGAACATGCCTGCTTTTAGCGCCCTCCCACACCCATGTCTGAGCCATTATAGCTGCAGGACAGTCCTGGATCCCACTGCTGAAACCACCTAGCTCAAGTGGTTACTTAAATTTTCAGGTTGGCAAGGTGAAAATTGATTACTTTGCACTTCCTGCAGGAAAGCGTGCTTTATCAATTCAACCTCACTCATACCCACCCACAACAAGTAAGTGTGGAGATAAGAAGTTGCAGGCTCTGGAGCTACACCTGGTGGACAAACTACTTAACTCTCAACGCAGACATACCCTAAATATGTACATGATAGATGTTATAAAACCAGTCACAGAACCTGGTTCAACTACATCTGGTTCAGCTAAACTACATCCATCAAGCTTTAGATTTCACACGATCATTGGGCCCCTAAACGAGATTTAACCCCATGCATGTGTATCATGTTACAGGTTGTAACACATTATTGGGTTGTAAAGTGTTATTGTCTCTAGTGCCACACGGGTACATAACTCTAACCTGCAGTTAAGTGCTTAAGTCCTGAAGAGGGGTGAGGCCTTGGATACACCCCTCTCCTTGACATTTCTTATTGGCTGGTTTGGGCACCTGCTGAGACACATGCAATGTGCTGTAAATCTCATTCTCTCATTGGAAATCTCAAGCATCTAACTCTCCATTTCCACTGTGTAAGCACCTTAGGTGCCCAACTTGGATTTGTGAATGTTACTCCTGGAGCAGAATGCCTTTGGGACTCATGGCAGCTAAGCCCTTTGTGGACTAGGTCACAGTTCTTTTGAATATGCCTCTACTGACAATTTAGTTGACTCAGTTGAATCATAAGGATTTAATATGTATAACTTTGGGATTAACACTTAATTCCCTAACTCCCTGTTTCACTTTATCTTCTGAATGCACTTAGATCATATTTATAGTAGATAGATTTGGAATGGATTTTTCTAAATAGTTATCTCCCTCTACATCTCTAAATACCCTATACATTACTAAATAAATCTCTAAATACCAGTAGTGAAGAAGGATTTCAACTGTTGCTTTTATTGCACTCGGTGCAGCATAAAGCCATACTTGCTCACCTTGTATTCAAAACAGGGCATTTATATACAGTATTATCACTTTCAAGACTAATTGTATGCATCTTTGTCTTACTTCTTGAAAACTTGCCTAAGTATTTCATTCTATTTGTGTAGGTCTTAGTCCAGCTAGATTCTTGAGTGTATGGCATTAAGGCCTCTTTTATGGGAATTGCCCAAGAATACTTCAGAAAGACTGGAAGCGCAATGGGATAGGACTCACTTTTGTTCTCTCTTTCTACGATGGCCGTCTCAGAAGGACCTTGCATCAGGACTGGGCTTTGGTGTTCCTGAAAAGCAAATAATAATAATACTAGCAGGGCTCATTTCAAATAATCTGGCACAGGTATTTGACTTCGGAGTTTAGTATACTCCAACATACCTTCTTGTTTCTTAACAAGGTTAAGAAACAATGGGCCCCTTGGGACTCGGAGCGGGGGGGCAGCAAAGGCACCAGTCTCAGGGCTCAAGTGCCTATATACTAATGCTAGGAGCATGGGGAACAAGCAGGATGAACTAGTGCTCCTGCTTGCACTAAACACCTATGACTTAGTGGGGCTAACAGAGACCTGGTGGGATTCATCCCATGACTGGGCGGTACATATTGAGGGCTATAGATTGTATAGAAAGGACAGGTCGGGGAAGAAAGGGGGGGGGGGTTGCACTTTAAGTCAGTGAGCAATATACATCAACCCTCATCAAGACAGAATCCGAGGTTGAGGAAGTAGAAGGATTGTGGGTTAGGCTACATGGGGGGCAGGGAGAAAGGGATTTGGTGGTAGGGGTCTGCTACAGACCCCCACACCAAGGGGAAGAAATAGATGCGGGGCTCCTGAGGCAACTCTCGGAGACCATAAAAGCTAAAAAGGCAGTAGTCATGGGGGACCTAAACTACCCAGACATCTGCTGGGAGACGCAGACAGCAAGGTCCCATCGCTCACGCAGGTTTCTAGCCTGTATACAGGACCTCCACCTGACACAGGAGGTGCATGGTCCCACTAGGGGGAATGCCATACTGGATCTGGTATTCGCAACAGGGGATGACATGATAGGGGACCTCCAGATCGGTAGCCATTTGGGAGACAGTGATCACCTAATAATAGAATTCAACATAAGACGGCGAGTGGGTAAGGTAACTAGTAGGGTGAAAGTGCTAGACTTTAGGAAAGCTGATCTCAATGCACTCAGGCGATTAGTCAAGGACGCACTGCAGAGTAGGAGTTTTGAAGGGATGGGAGCCCAAGAAGGGTGGCTGTGCCTAAAGGAAACGATCCTTCGGGCACAAAGCAAGACGATCCCCGAGTGAGGCAAAAAAGGGAAAGGGGCCAGGAGGCTTCCATGGCTGACCAGAGAAATCCAGGGCAGCCTAAGGGCCAAAAGGGGAGCACATAAAAAGTGGAAACAGGGTGAGATCACTAAAGATGAATATACCTCCTCTGCTCGTGCTTGTAGGGAGGCAGTTAGGCGGGCCAAAGCTACCATGGAGCTGAGGATGGCAACCCAAGTAAAAGACAACAAGAAATTGTTTTTTAGATATATTGGGAGTAAAAGGAAGGCCCAGGGAGGAATAGGACCCCTGCTAAATGGGCAGAAACAATTGGTGACAGATAGGGGGGACAAGGCTGAACTCCTCAACGAGTTCTTTGCCTCAGTGTTCCTAAGTGAGGGGCATGACAAGTCTCTCACTGGGGTTGTAGAGAGGCAGCAGCAAGGCGCCAGACTTCCATACGTAGATCCTGAGGTGGTGCGGAGTCACTTGGAAGAACTGGATGCCTTTAAATTGGCAGGCCCGGATGGGCTCTATCCGAGGGTGCTGAAGGCACTGGCCGACATCATTGCAGAGCCACTGGCAGGAATATTCGAGCGCTCATGGCGCACGGGCCAAGTCCCAGAGGACTGGAAAAGGGCTAATGTGGTCCCCATTTTCAAAAAGGGGAGGAAGGAGGACCCAGGCAACTATAGGCCAGTCAGTCTCACCTCCATCCTTGGTAAAGTATTTGAAAAAATTATCAAGGCTCACATTTGTGAGAGCCCGGCAGGGCAAATTATGCTGAGGGGAAACCAGCATGGGTTTGTGGCGGGCAGATCGTGCCTGACCAATCTAGTCTCTTTCTATGACCAGGTTACGAAACGCCTGGACACAGGAGGAGGGGTGGATGTCGTATACTTAGACTTCAGGAAGGCCTTCGATACGGTATCCCACCCCATACTGGTGAACAAGCTGAGAGGCTGTGATGTGGATGACTGCACAGTCCGGTGGGTGGCGAATTGGCTAGAGGGTCGCACCCAAAGAGTCGTGGTGGATGGGTCGGTCTCGACCTGGAAGGGCAGTGGGGTCCCGCAGGGCTTGGTCCTTGGACCGATACTCTTTAATGTCTTCATCAGCGACTTGGACGAGGGAGTCAAATGTACTCTGTCCAAGTTTGCAGATGACACAAAGCTATGGGGAGAAGTGGACACACCGGAGGGCAGGGAACAGCTGCAAGCAGACCTGGATAGGTTGGACAAGTGGGCAGAAAACAACAGGATGCAGTTCAACAAGGAGAAATGCAAAGTGCTGCACCTAGGGAGGAAAAATGTCCAGCACACCTACAGCCTAGGAAATGACCTGCTGGGTGGCACAGAGGTGGAAAGGGATCTTGGAGTCCTAGTGGACTCCAAGATGAACATGAGCCGGCAGTGTGACGAAGCCATCAGAAAAGCCAATGGCACTTTATCGTGCATCAGCAGATGCATGACGAATTGGTCCAGGGAGGTGATACTTCCCCTCTTTCGGGCGCTGGTCAGACTGCAGTTGGAATACTGTGTGCAGTTTTGGGTGCCGCACTTCAAGAGGGATGTGGATAACCTGGAGAGGGTCCAGAGAAGGGCCACTCGTATGGTTAAGGGCTTGCAGGCCAAGCCCTATGAAGAGAGACTGGGGCACCTGGACCTCTTCAGCCTCCGCAAGAGAAGGTTGAGAGGCGACCTTGTGGCTGCCTATAAGTTCATCACGGGGGCACAGAAGGGAATTGGTGAGTATTTATTCACCAAGGTGCCCCCGGGGGTTACAAGAAACAATGGCCACAAGCTAGCAGAGCGCAGATTTAGACTGGACATTAGGAAGAACTTCTTCACAGTTCGAGTGGCCAAGGTCTGGAACGGGCTCCCAAGGGAGGTGGTGCTCTCCCCTACCCTGGGGGTCTTCAAGAGGAGGTTAGATGAGTATCTAGCTGGGGTCATCTAGACCCAGCACTCTTTCCTGCTTATGCAGGGGGTCAGACTCGATGATCTACTGAGGTCCCTTCCGACCCTAACATCTATGAATCTATGAATCTATAGGAGACAGGAGCTTCAGCTATAGTTCTAGGTTTGGATTTTAAATGTCTCTGTGGCTTGGAGTCTTTAAAACTAGGAATAGACTTTGGCCATGTCTTGTTTGACAAGTCAAATAATTGCTAAATATTATGACTAAATATAGATGTCATTTTTGTGTCTAAAATAATTGCAGTAACTTTTCCTGGGCAAACCACACCCCTGATACCACCTGACCTCTGTGAATGTGACCCTTTCCAGATCTAAGATGACTTGACATGGCTCCCACAATTCTCCCACTATCAGAGTGAGCCTTGGAGTGCAGTTCCTGTGTATTAACTGTAATTATCTTTGTAAGTCTGGGTGATCATGTAGTTTTGGGGGCAATGGCAGTGGCAACCGTTTGCTCTTCCTTTGATCAAGGCATTTCTCGGAACGCAAACTTACAAAAAATACTTTAAAGTCTATAAAAATAATCTGTATTCTAGCTTCCCCCTAAGAATTACCATTTATTGGCTATGGGAAGACCCAACTTCCTCAACATCCCTGTGCAGTCTCTCTCTTGCTGCAGCCTTTTTTTCCTAGATCACAGGGCCAGAATATGAATGGGTTAAAAGGAGCATAATTATAACCCAGCGAAGAGGGTACTTGGCTAGAAGGGAAGTGGAGAGGTGGTTTCTGCTCTAGGGGATCCTAATGCATTTTTCACTAGTGTCATGGGTAAAATGCATACACCATGTTGGGAGTGGCTATTTCAACCAAAAGCTGTCTAGGAGGTTGGTCTGCTATATCACGGTTCTTTGCCATTTTCCTGTCCCATGGCTGTGTCCAATGTAGTGCTTTATGTTCACCTAGTCAGGCAAACTGCTTAGCATTTCCAAGCATCTTTAGAACTTAATTGATTCACACAAAATCGGAATAGTTTCAGATTATACAGCCTGGCTGTTGTGGTATCTCCTGCTGCATTGCTACTTGAGATTAAACACTTTTTTACATTAGGTATGTAGCTTAGTTGGTTTTATTTCATTTGCATTTAAAAAAAAAATCAAGCTTGGTACAGCTGATCTGAAAAGTCTTTTGCAGATTTCTCAGGCCTTTAGAATTGCATCCAGAATCTCAGGACTACTTCTAAAATCATGTAGCAACTGGTATTGAAGGTTGAAGGCTATAGTGGCCTCAACCATGAAAGTGACATCAAAAACAGTTGAAACAGGATATAGAGCCAGTTGCTTGTAGGGCAGGCTGCACACGTTTTTTTATTCTCTGACTCCGCCTGTTGTAAGAGTTTATGTAAATGGCAATTTGTCTGAATTCAGGATTTGACTCATAGGAGCATCTACTTAGATAGACTGGGTTGAAGTCCAACATCTGATAACTCCTGTACCAAGGGATTATTTTCATTTTTGTGCAGCAGTTATCCTGTATTTAAGAGTATTAAGATTCTGAACTGGGGCAGTAAGAGTCTTTGTGAATTAAAATTAGAAAGGTATAGGCCAAACATTTTCTAGCTTCCTCCAACAAGTATTTCAAAAATGAAAAATAAAACCCCACAGATGAAAAGCAGAAGAAAGCCATTGTGAAATAGAGATATCACTGGAACCTGTACTAACCTAAATCTTCTGTTGCTGCCTTATTAAGATACCTGTTCTAAGAACAAAACACATGGCAGATACCTCAAGATGGCTTGTTTCTTTAGTTTACCACCACCAGACATGTAAAATGCTCCCAATTTGTTCAGTAACATTTAGGGTGTTTCATTTAAGAGCAAACATTGTGATCTGTGAGGCATGACTAATTTGTCCCTGGAAAGCTCCAGCATGAAATAAAACTAGGTGCGAAAGCCTGTCAGATTCCAAAGAGATATGATTTAAAGGGAAGTACTGTCTGAAAATTCAAGGATGAGTGTTACTAACTTAATCCATATGATATCTTCCCCCAAAATGTATGGTTGGATAGAAATGCATGAAACAGACATTAGTCATTGTCTACAGGTGATATTTCTCTTGAGGATTTACCAGCAAGTGTTGCCATGCTGTGTTCAAACATTTGTACAATAGATTAGCGCACAAAGATGAAAGGTAAAGGAGCCATCCTAAGCTTATTTACGGAAGTACCCAAACTTGGGTGATCTACAGACATGGTGGATGCATTTAAAATAGTTATTATAGCTATGTAAACTAAGACAATGGCAAAGGTAATAGTCGGAGATTATGCACTAGGGCTAATGCTAATTCTAAACTTGGGGCAGCAAGGTGATGTCCTGGCACAGACAGTGCTGCATTACTGAGGAGGTGCACTGTAGAAACAGTGTTCATTGTTTCTGTTATGCTGAAGTCCCATGGGTCTCCATACAAAATACATCTGAATCAAATATATTTAGGAATCTGCTAGGCTCATAGAGCTATATATGCTTGCTGTCTCCACAGAGACACATCCTCTAACGTAACAGTGTCATCCTTGTCTATTGATATCCATTTGTTTTATGTCAGTAGAATAACTTCACCTGACACGATTCAGAAGAACTGCAGTGATAAGTCAAGCTGTGATAATTCCATATTTTAAAGAGATCTGCAATCCACAGCTGCCATTGAACATATGGATTCCAAGTATGAAATGAATAAAAAGGTATGTTTCTTTTATCATATGTAACAATATGTAAAGGGGGGGGAAGGGGGGCCCTCTCGGGGCTGATTTCCTTTTGGCCTGCCCACCTGTTTCTAGGCCAACCGCCTGCCTTCTCTCCTGCCATGCCTTGTTGTTATCTAATTAATGATCTTAATTAGGCAGGAGGTTGCCCATTTTCCTGCCCTGATGCCAGGGGGTGCTATCTGTGGCTCCATACCTCCCCTACACCAAAGCCCATGACTTGCAGATGGCTGTTAATGTCACCGGGTCCACACTGGGCTCCAGAATCCTTCAATCAGGACCCCTCTAAGATCCCTCCCTCAGCTCTGCGTGTCCCTCTCTGTGGGCCCTTGGCCCCTTTGACTATTCTGGTCCTGACCCCAGCACTGACCAGTTGAGGGTACTCTACATCTAGCCCCACTCTCTCTCTGAAGTCTGCCTTCTGGCCCCTACTAGGGGTTAAACCACCCACTTGTGGGAGCTGGGGTTATTAAGGTGCCCTGACCCACCTTTCACTGGGGTAGTAACTGTCCTGGTATTTTCGGAGGGCTTCCATGCCACTGAGCGCCCCACCAGCCCACCCACTCCCGGCAGGGTGCAGTTTTAGGTCATGGCCAGGACCAGGAGCCTCCTAGCCATCCCCTACAGCTCCTCTCTTACCTCCAGGGTATTCTATGAAGCCTTGCAACCAGGCAATGTTGCTTCCTAGCCTGCCAGTAGGCAACTGATCTGTTTATATAGGCAGCTAGGGATCTAAAATGGCTGCTGCAATCAAGCACCTGCTGGCTGCTTGGCTCAGGTCTTAAAGTGGCAAGCACAAACAGTGCCCTGCCACACAATATGTCAGGGCCCTCAAGACTAAGGGATATTTTTTGCACATAAAGTGAAGAGGGCTGTGTCAAGGAGAAGAAATGTTCTTGTTACCTGAGCTCACAGACAAAATAGGACATTTACAGAATATAATTATTAGTGAGCTCCAATGTTTTTCTTCCTGTTATTCTCAGGCATTTAGAGATCACATGTGTATAATATAGAGGTCACAATGAGACTAATAGAAAGTGCTCGATAAGAAACATGTCAGCTATTGCTAAACTATTACTAGGCTGCATCTACATAAGGTGCTACTGTGCAGTGGTTACTGCACATTTATTTAGTAGTTGTTTACACAAGTACTAACTAAATGCACAGTAACCTGAGGAACTGTGCAGTAGCACTGGCAAATACCCTTTTTGTGACACTACTGCACAATAGCCTAATACTACTGTGCAGTATTGTTGCATCATGATTTTTGCCACATGATGTTACTGTGCAGTAGTATTGAGCTCATAAAGAAGTAAGAATAGACGCACCCATAAAGAAGTAAGAATACTCCTTCAGTATGAGATACTGTGTCAGTGAATCAGTAGCTGAGATTCTACCTTAGGGGTCATAATTGATTCCCTCAGCAAACTGTTAAGCAGGAGTATAGCAGTGGAGGTGCTATCTTTAAGAAGAAAAACTCAATATTTTAATAATTAAGTATCCAGGAATATTGTCCACAAGAGAGTAGGTATAAACCCAGATGCTTAATGATATCCTGCTTCTAGGACCTAGAAATCTAATATAATTTTGGATGGATAAAATTCCTCTCTCTGTATGTCCAGTTGATGCATACCATGCAAGATTACCATCCCCCACTCTAGAGGTGTATTATGCATGAATTCTACCAGCAACTAACACTCCCCTCCTCTGATGTGGATACTGCCTTAAAAATAGACCCTCTAACATAATGGGCCATTCATCTTTCTATTAAGGCTTTGTTCCTTTATTTTGCCTTATCTTCCTTACAATATTAACTGTAATAAGCCTAGAGACCTCAGGGAAGAGTGAGATCACATTGTAAAAATTTTTTGACAAACAAATAAGGAGCTGCCCACCACCCTGAAGAGCATACAATCTAAACAGAGAAGACAGAGAAAGGATGGGGCAAAGGTGTACTTGTTAGTGGGAAACTGAAGAATAGGGAAACTAAGGATGGAATTCTGTTTCCCTTTTCTGCACATCTAGCTGGCAGGTTTGTACTTGAGCTGAGCCACTGCCCTTTACATTTACTAGTCATTGGATAAAATGGACAGAGAGCAGTGCTGCAGGGAAGTAAAAAACTCAGTTAGAACCCCGGACTTGTTCCTTTCTAGGTTATCAGCCATCTCACTGAGCCACACATCCTCTGGCTTAGTGCTAACCTCCTGGACCTACATATCTTGCTCTCTTGGCTGCCTAGAGGGGCCAGGTTCAAAAGAAGTATTGGTGGGGAGAGAGGTAGTAGGGGGTCTAGATTAGGGTTGGCAAGCCAGTCAAATGACTAGTCAATTGACTGCATTTTTTTTGTGTGGCAAAAGAGCAATTTTACAAAAAAACCCTACATATTTTTGTAGTTTTCTTGACAGAAATATGATTTAAAAATTTCCTTTGACACGTTTCTTAATGGAAAAGTTGTGCTTTTTCTGTGTATTATTTGGACCGGATCCATTGGCAATTTTTGACAATTTTTTCACTAATATTTGACCAGTCAATTGACTGAACATTATTTGACCGGTCAAATACCCAACCGTAGTCTAGATAATACCTAACCTCTGGCATGGTAGTTAATATATTCTCTGCTGGGAAGTCAAAGAGATAAAAGTTTAAATCCCCTCTACATGAGGGTGGAGGGTCCTAGAAACCAGGTCTCCTGTTTCCTGGGCCAACACCCCTCACTCCTCCATAATTTTCCTGGGACTTATGCGCAGCTGTATGGCGCGCATGCACACACACGCACACACACACACACACACACACAGACACATGTGCAGGCACATGGCCAGTAGGGGTGTGCAAAGTGGGCCCTATTCGATTCAGATTTGGCCCGAATAAGGGACAGTGATTTGATTTGTTGATTTGGATCACTGTCCCCCAATTCGATTCGGCCGAATCCAAATCTGAAGATTCGATGCTTATTTGGGGAATCAGCGATTCGGCCATAGACACAGCTTTAAATGTTTTTTCTACATACCTCGAGGTACCAGTGTAGCTTGTGATTGCTGTGATGCTGGGGCAGATGGAGTGTCCCACAGGAGCACAGGGGGGCCTTTCACATGCTTGGCAGTGAACCCAGAAGTGGACTGGAAGTACTTCCAGTCCATTTCTGGGTCCACCAGGGAGCACACTGGAGGCCTCCCCCATGCTCCTCCAGCTCAGCAGTCGGCCACATGGGGACTTCAGGTGCCTCCCCCAGACCCAGGTGGTACCAGTCACTGAGCCAGGGTTGCGTGTGTGGGAGGAGGCCCAGTGTGCTCCCCGGTGGACCCAGAAGTGGGCCAGAAGTACTTCTGGTTCAATTCTGGGTCTGCTGCCAAGCACTCTGGGGTTCCCCCCGTGCTTCTGTGGGCACTCCATGCACCCCAGCATCACAGCATTCACCAGCCGCCTGCTACCTAGAGGTATGTAGAAAAAACATTTAAAGCTGTGTCTATGTCTGAATCTCCGAATCTTTCCGAATATCTCCAAATTGATTCAGAGGGTTCTGATTTGATTCGGAGAGATTAAAGGGTACTCTGATTCGATTTGGATTTGGAGATTTGGCCACTAAATCGGGCCAAATCTCTGCCGAATCGAATTAGGGACCAAAGCTTCTCACAGCCCTAATGGCCAGAGCTTAGGCTTGGTCTACATGTACTGCTCAGGTTCAGTCTATGCATATGAGCTTACACAGCCACAGCATAAAGCTGGGGTAAAAGGGCCAGATCAACAGCTAGAAAACTGCCATTTAAACACACAACAGGAAATACAATTCTGCCTGAATGACTTGCTCAGGGTCACACACAAGTTGTGGCAGAGCAGGGAACAGAATTGAGATGAATATGAGCTCGCACCACACGTTCACTCAGCATCCATTGACATCCTCAAGTTGTTCATGCTCTGAGGCTCAAAATTTTAAGGTGAAATGAGCCATTCAAACTTTAGGGCATCCTTCATTAGGGGCTCTTGTCCTCTCCAGCAGCAGGTGAATCACATCACATCACATCACATCACATCACATCACATCACAACATCACACACTGTTAATAGATTCCATGTTGGCTTTCACTGAGCATTGATTGTTTTAGATTTTCTTCGATCTACTTTCTGGACTACATGAACAGTGTTTCTTGTGTGTGGTTAGTGTTTAAGGCCACATTGTGTACACGGCCTCAAAAGATATATTTTTATAGGTAGGCACCTCATAAAATATTTTTCTGAAGACATTTATCAAGAGAGACTTTGAAAAACTGTAAGGAGAGGGGGAAGAGAAGGAGGGGGAAGCACAACATGTGTGTTTCAGCTGCCACAAAACCCTGCAGCAGCAGCCTTCATGTGAGAGGCAGTGCTTTGCACATTACAACAGGGAATCAAAAGATTTATACTCAGCACTCCATATATATATATGACTCTCTACGGCACCATTTTGAAAGGGTGATTATTGGTTCGACGTGAGGGAATTATATTAAATGCTGAAAGTTCTCTATGTACATAGCAATAATCACCCTTGATGCTGCTTGTTCCTCACTGCATAGCTTTTAATAATAAATAATAATAACAATGATTTTGAGGACTTATAATAAATAATAATAATAATATTTTGAGGACTTAACTATCTCATAAGTTTCGTGAACCTCCCTTGTGGCTGCTATTTATCATCTGATATGAGTGTTCTCCTTTCATTCTCCTGCATGTGAAAGAAGAACAGAGTTACTGAATATTGCCTCCCTCTATTTGATTGTGGCTCTATATGCTATCATTTTCCCAATGCTGTGCTCCTCTTAGTTCAGTAGCTATACTTATTTAAGCAGATACTATAGCTCCCTGGTTACAGAGCTCTTGCTGGTCTCCTGCCACCTTCTGTCTAACAACCTCCTTCCAGTGGTATAGTGTTTAAACTTGAGATACTGATTCTGGAAAAGATGACAGACAACACCTCCTAAATTCTTGTAGAAGTCACGAGTCAGGAGCACGCAGTGAGTTTAGACTGGAGGAATCAGTAAATGTGTTTTTATACCACTGTTTACAGGGCCATTTGGGTTAATTAGCAACTTTCAGCACTTGAAACATAGGCAGAATATGGGAGTAGCAGCAAACAAGGCTAGGGTTTAGATGATGGTGTGAGGAGGAAATGTCTGTTATTTTAAGTTACTGCAGCCTGGGGCCTACAGAAGGTGAAGTCTGAAATTAATTTTTTTTGTCCTGTCCAAAAAAAAATGCCTTCCTTTTTTCCTTTGTTTACAGTACAAGCCCTAGAAAAAGATTGTGTCTTTACTACATCATCAGTATAATGAATTAATATAATGAATTAATGCAAATAATATAAAATAATTAATTTTGCTATTTGAGTTCTACAATCACTAGGAATCTTGACCTTCAGACTGAATTGACTAACAGAATTGGAAAAGCAGCTAAGAATTTTGGGCTATTACAGAAACATGCATGGAATAACAACAAACTACCAACTAAAGTGAAGATGCGAATCTACAAGACTTGCGTGCTGTCATCTCTGATCTGTGGTCCAGAAATGTAGATGACATATGCTAGGAACATCAGGAGACTGAACACCTTCCACATGAGATGCCTGCACAAGATCCTGAAAATAAAGTGTGAAGACAAAATGCCAAACACAGAGGTGCTGGATTGCGCAGGTCTGACACACTTGGAAATTATTATCAAGAAGAGGAGGTTGCGATGGCTCAGCCATGTCAGGAGAATGGGAGGAGACTCTATCCCCAAGAATATTTTGTACACTGAGATTTGAGACAGTTCTAGAAAGCGGATTTGCCCTCTATGATGGTACCATGCCACGTGCAAAAATGTTATGAAGGTGTTCAACGCCCATGTAGAAAGCTGGGAGGAGTTTGCAGAATCCCATCCAATCTGGAGGGAGTATCAGGCACTGGCTGCATCTGCCCATGAAGCGGCTTTGATCCAAAGGATGGAAGCAAGGCGAGAAAGAAGAAAGCAGCATGCTGTAAACTCACACAATACATGGGTCTGTGAAACTTGCAACAAGCTCTGGCACTCTTGAATTGGGCTTGTCAGCCACAAGTGGATTCATCAGGCACCTGACTAGACCTCTTATGTATACTGTATGATCCAGAGAGTCCACGGTTGCCTATGTATAAGATAAGGGATGCATGATTTGGATAAAACAGGAGCTGGATTCGACCAGAACTTTTGCTAAGGATCAAAACTACTGCCGTCATTTTCTTCCAATATTTTGCACTTTCTGTTTTTCAAAGTATCTAATGAATAAAGTTATTTTATTCCTATAGGAGTCTTTGTTCCTATAAATAGTGTAATGACTTCTTTGCTGTAATCATACCCCACAGAAAGCAGAAAACAACGACTGTCCTGCTACCCACCTGCCCCCCAACCCCACAGGATTAGTGGCTTTTCCATTGACTAACATTTCACCCATATGCCCCCCAACCTGTCCCATGCCTGCCACTGTTTGCCTCAATCAGCTTGTTGCCAGTCTTGCACCCCTAAGCAAACTTCTGCCAGATGCTAAGCTCACACTTAGAATCATAGAAAGTTAGGGTTGGAGGGGGCCCCAGGAGGTCATCTAGTTCAACCCCCTGCTCAAAGAAGGAACATCCCCAACTAGATCATCTCAGCCAAGGCTTTGGCTACCTGGGTCTTAAAACATTCAAGGATGGAGACTCCACAACCTCTCTGGGTAACCTGTTTCAGTGTTTTACAACACTTTTGGTGAGAGAATTTTTTCCTGATATCTAACCTAAGCTTCTCTTGCTGCAACTTGAGACCACTGCTCCTTGTCCTGTCACCTGCCACCACTGAGAGCAGTCCAGCTCCATCCTCTTTGCAATCCCTTTCTGGTAGTTGAAGACTGCTACTATTTCCCCACCCCAGTCTTCTCTTCTTCACACTAAATAAGCCCAGGGCCCTCAGACTCTTCTCATAAGTCATGTGCCCCAGCCCTCTAACTATTTTCATTGCCCTCTTCTGGACTCTCTCCAGTTTGTCTACATGCTTTCTGTAGTGGCAGGCCCAAAACTGGACATAGTACTCCAGATGTGGCCTCACCAGTGCCAAATACAGGGGAATAATCGTTTCCCTCAATCTGCTGGCAATACTCTGACTAATGCAGCCCAGTATGATGTTAGCCTTGTTTGCAACAAGGGCACACTGTTGGCTCATATTCAGCTTATTGTCCACCATAACTCCCAGATCCTTTTCTGCAGAGCTGCTGCTTAGCCAGTTGGTCCCTAGCCTGTAGCGGTGCATGGGATTGTTCTGTACTAAGTGCAGGACTTTGCAATTGTCCTTATTGAACCTCACGAGATTTTTTGGGTACAATTCTCCAATTTGTCAAGGTCTCTCTGAATCCTACCCCTACCCTCCAGCGAACCTACTACTCCCCCAAGCTTGGTGTCATCTGCAGACTTGCTGAGGGTGCACTCCATTCCATCTTCCAGGTCACTGATGAACGTATTGAACAAAACTGGCTCCAGGACCAAGCCCTGGGGCACTTCACTTGATACCAGCTGCCAACTAAACTTCCAGCCATTGATTGCTGCCCTTTGAGCCTGATGATCAAGCCAGGTTTCTATCCACCTTACAGTTCATTCATCCAACCTGTATTTTTTTAGCTTGTTTTCAGGAATGTCGTGGGAGACTGTATCAAAAGCCCAGCTAAAGTCAAGCTATGTCACATCCACTGTTCTCTCTGCATCCACAGGGCCAGTCATCTCATCACAGAAGGCATTCAGGTTGGTCAGGCATGACTTGCTTTCGATGAATCCATGCTGACTGTTCCTAATCTCCTTCTTTTCCTCCAATTATTTAGAAATGGATTCCTTGAGAACCTGCTCCATGATTTTTCAAGGGGCTGAGGTGAGATTGACTGGTCTGTAGTTCCCTGGAGCTTCCTTCTTTCCTTTGTTCAAGATGGGCACTATATTTCCCCTTTTCCAATCATTGGGGACCTCTCCTAATCACCACAAATTTTCAAAGATGATAACCAGCAGCTCTGCAATCCCATCCATTCCCTCAGCACCCTTGGGTTCATTGCGTCCGGTCCCATGGACACAATCCCAAACCTGTTCTTTTACCGTTGTTGGATACTCACCTCCTCCCCAAATTGTGATGCCAAATGCAGTAGTCGGGGAGCTGACCTTGCCTGTGAAGCCTGAGGTGAAAAAGGCATTGAGTACTTCAGCCTTTTCCTTATCTGTCACTATGTTGCCTCTCCCATTCAGTAAGGGACCCACATTTTCTCTGATTTTCCCCTTGTTACTGACATACTTATAGAAACCTTTCTTGTTACGCTTCACATTCCTTGCTAGCTGCAACTCTAATTGCACTTTGGCTTTCCTGATTTAATTCATGCAAGCTTAAGCAATACTCTTGTGCTCCTCCCTAGTTGTTTGTCCAAGTTTCCACTTCTTGTAAGCTTCCCTTTCCTATCTCACTGAAGAGTTCCCTGCTAAGCCTAGCTGGTCTTCTGTCATATTTGTTAGTCTTCCTGCACATCAGGATGGTTCATTTCTGTAACCTCAGTAAGGTTTCATTAAAATACAACCAGCTCTCTTGGACTCCTTTCCTCCTCAAGTTGGCTTTCCAGGGGATCCTGCCCACCAGTTCCCTGAGTGAGTCAAAGTCTTCTTTCCTGAAGCCCAGGGCGCTTGGCCTGATGCTCTCCTTCCTTCCTTTCCTCAGATCCTGAACTCAATCATCTTGTGGTCGCTGCCAGCATTCCCTCTAAACTGCACAGTGTGCACTGCTGTGCAGGCGTGCTCATGACGCTCTGCCAGGCGTGCCTGCATGGCCATGCATGCCACACAGCTTAGAGGGAACACTGGGTGCTGCTGCCCAAGTTGCCAACCCCTTCTATATTCCCCATAAATTCTTCCCTGTTTGTGAGCAGCAGGTCAGGAAGAGCATGGCCCCTAATCGGCCTCTCCAACACTTCTGAGAAGTTGGGATATGTGCAGCAGTGAGGTCATTCTTCCATCTTACTCCTTCCTTCAGTAAAAATATTAATATGAGGATGATCAATTAAAATACTTAAAGCTATATCTATTGATCTTTTGATTGCAAGCTCTGTGGAACAGGTACTTTCTCTTTTTTCTGCATTAGTACATTTCCCAGCACTGTGGGCTCCAGGGCCATGGGGCTATCAGAATACACATAATAAACAATAAACAATAGGGGTAGTAATAAAATCCCAGTCTTGAGAGAATCCGTTTTTTGTATACTTGAGAGAGACATTAGACAAACTTTTGGGCATAGATTTGGGTCACTTAAGCGCCTGGGTTTTTTTTACACATAAAGCCAATACAAGCTACTGTTTATCTGGTATTTAGCTTAGGATGCACTAGCTGTTTCCCCAGACCTGAAGAAGGGCACTTTGTGCCTGAAAGCTTGCCTAACATCTCTCCTAATCATAGTTGGTCCAATAAAAGACATCACCAAACAAACTAACAAGCAAACACACAAACAAACCCAAAACCAAAAAACTTGCTTCTCATGCATTTCCTGGACTACCATGGGTTCAACAACACTCCAACCAATCTTGAGAGCCATTCTTAAAATATCAGTGAGTAGATAGGTGTATACAAACTCTTTCTTTTTAATCTGATTTCATTGCACATGCTTTTTCTTCCTCACTTCCATTCTGTGCTTGATTTTTCATTATGTTTTCTCTTCCATTTATTTTCCCTTTTATCCATAGTATCTTATTTCTTTTGTTGTTTTCTTTTCATCTGCTTTTCTCTCCCTCCTCTTCCAAGGTCTCTGTACTGCATTCCTTTTCTCTGCACACTAATCTGTTTTGTCTCCTATCCATTGCTTTTCTATCCTCACAACTCCTTTCATTTTCCTTATTGTCATCAGGTTGAATAAGGGTATTCTTAGCTCAGGCAAAGCAAAGCCTTGGGGTTGGCAAAGCCTTGGGGATGGCAAAGCATTGGGGTTTCTGAGCAGTACTGAATAAGCCCTGTACTCATTCAGTGCTCCACCACCTGATTTGAAGGGTATGCTGCAACCAGCATGAGGGAGCAGACGTGCCTGCTGTGCCTTTGAGATCTGTGATGGAGTCTTTTGCTAAAATGCCATTAGGTATGGCAGCAGTGACAGCTGTAATTCATGCAATTGTATTTTCATGCCTCTGCAGCCTCAGTTGGCTGCCTTCTGAGCCCACACCTAAGACAGTCATTAAAGGCAGAGAGCAGTGTCCTGCTTTAATAAATCTACACAGTTAGTTGGCCAACTCAGTAATTTCTTTGGTGCTGGCTATATCAGGTGATTAAAAGCGAGCTTCATTGTGAGGTTCTAAATGTGACAATCTCAGCAGAACATAGCTCATTCACACCTATTTTGACATAGTCCAGCTAGCATGGTTCTGGAATTATGACATCCCAGCAGTGATGTGAGAGCCTCTTTGTCCAAGACTGCAGTCCAATTTACTGACCAAGGAGGTTGGGGTACATTTGGATTAGTTTCCAGGTCTGGCTATTTATTTAATCCAAAACACCAAGCATTTCAGGTTCACCTATGGCTAATTTACGTAGCAGTTTTAAGTTGCCAGAAAAGTGGTTTCTTTCCTTCTTTTACCAGAGTTAGCAAAATTGGGGCAATCATGAAACCCTGCTTGATGCCATTTTGAATGGCAGAGGGCTCTGTAGCAGAGAGAGCCACTGCATAGGATGGAGGCAGTCATCTGGTCATGAAGAAGTCTTAGGATGGTGATAAATTTCCCTGGGCAGCAAGACTTTGATAAGATCTTCTATAGAGCCTCATGATTAACAGAATCAAAGGCTTTGGTCAAATCAATAAACGCCATATATAATACCTGGTGTGGTGTTGTTCTCAGCATTTTTCCTGGATCTGCTGGAACACAAAAAACATATTCGTGGTGCCTCTCCATGGTCTGAAGCCACATTGAGACCTGGGAAGGATTTCCTTGGCAAAAAGGAGCAGTCGGTTAAGCAGAATTCAAGCAAGGATCTTTCCAGCAATGGAGAGGAGGGCAATACTTTGTTAGTTTCCACAGTCAGACTTATCTCCCTTTTTAAAAATGGTGACAATATTGGCATTTCTTAGGTCAGCATCAAGCAGGGTTGCATGATCACACCAATTTTGTTTTTCATTTTTCTTGCAGTCATCAAGATGCTCATCAGTGACTGTTTGCCACATGGCATCGGGATTGAGTACAAGATGGGTAGGAACCTTTTAAATCTCTCTTGCCTCCGAGCTAAAACCAAAGTTACTTTGGGCTAGATTGTGGAACTTCAGTATGCCAATGATTGTGCTGTTGTTGCAGATACAGGGGAGTACCTACAAATGGCCTTTAACTGCTTCTCTCAAGCACACCGGTGCCTGGGACTGACTCTTAACATCAGAAAAATAAAGTGTTTCGCCAGCCTGCTCTGGGCCAGTCAAGCCCCCTGGCAAAGATCCTCATTGATGAACAGGAGCTGGAGAATGTTGAACACTTTGTAGACCCTGCGTTTAACCACCACTTACATTTGCCAGAGAGTCTGCAGCCCTAGGATTGGCCTTCTTAGACATCAATGGACTCATTTACAACCCTTTACTTGACTTGTGCGAGTGATCATGCTCGACTGTGAGGGATCACCGCCAACAACTACCAGAGTTAACATTACTTACATGCAATGCAAGACAACGCCTTGGGGTGTCCTGTTGTCTTGACAACTTGCAGACTAGCCCTATTCCTCCTCTAGCAACAGGATTAGAGTGAGAAATGATTTGCTGACTGTCCGCCCCTTTCCAGTAGTGGCACCAGGGGAATAAGCAAATCTCTGCCAGTCCCTTCCATCTGCACATGTACTTACAAATCACCAGGCAGGTACTATTTTGAATACAGGGTATAGAACATAGTAGTCTGAGTGAGCAAGCCTTACTGACATTTATAGATGATGGATTGGAACTCATGCAGTATTACTATATCATCAGAATCTTAACAATAAAACATATACCTGATATTGCAGTCCAGATGCTTTTACTGCCGTTCCTAATACTATAGGTATACATCAAAAATGCATTATGATATGTAAAATCTGTTGGTGATCATGCATCATTTCTTTATGACTCAGAATGTGTGGGTCAGTCAAAAGGGGAACCATTGATACTAGTAGGTTTTATCTCTCATATCTGATTAATCTCATATTCTTGTTAATTAATATACTCTTTGCACTGCATCTCATGGTAGCAGGGAGACTGAAACTATGAAGAAGAAACCTGTATTAGAGCAGGGCCATGTGCATGTAAGGACATATGCAGGGGTGCAATGCCTGTGAGAATTGCTCCTTTAATATTTGTGAGGCTCACTTTCAAACCACAGGAAGCACAGGGAAAGGAGAACATTGTGCTCTGGCTTGCATTCCAGGAAGCCATGTTAACTTCAGTTGTACAAGGGGTACTCGTCAGAGCAGAACTATACTGGCCCCCAAAACTGTAAAAATTTGCTTACAGGATGCCTCACAGTAAAAATAATTTGAAAGCCTTATGTGGATAGACCTCCACAGTATTCAGTGGATTATGTGGGTAGACATCCACATCCAAGTATTCAGTTCTACCTTTCTATTCTTTAGCAACTGATGGTACCTCTAACCTCTAGAGAGGACAGGGAGATGTATTTGATCCTGCACTAGGTGTTATAGATATTGTTAAGAACAACAGAGGAACACTAATAGCAGGTGTTGCCAGGTACAGTACGGTAAGGAGAAGTACGTCTCAATTTTATTTCAAAGGTGTTTATCTATTTTTTAAGCCTACACACGTTATGATAAACAGATCATCATTAAGCTCAAAATATTTGTTTCTGTTGGAGAGAAATTCCTTACATGATCTGTGATTTGCATGGAAGTGCTCATATACCAAGCTTTTATTTTTAACTAGATTTTGGAGGTGGGGGAAGGGTGGAGGCAGGGGTGGGAGGGTTGGAAGTGAAATGACATTAAATCTTCCTTTTAGGGCAGTGGTTCTCAACATTTTTAGACTCAAGTCACTTTTTACTAGACTTGAGGCACCCCTCCATTACTTCTATGAACTGAGTGACACCCCATTTTAAAAAATAACATATTTATTACAGTCTTTACCTCCTTGAAGAAGGGCCAGGCAGTGAGGGCATGGGAAGAGCCAGACAGGGACTAAGTCTTATCTGCTTATCACCTCTCACCTGGATTATCTCCTCACACCTTGAGGCACCCTGGGTGGCCTGGTACTCTGGTTGAGAATCATGACTTTAGAGTGACCGTGTTAAGTTAGGATACCATTTCTCTCTCTAGTCACTGCACAGATGATCTTTCTAATTCTTACCTGTTTTCATCTCTACTGTGTTATCCATATCCACAGTAATTTATGTGGCTTCCTCTTTCTCTTAAGTTTTTGGGTGTTTTACATTTTGACATTTAACTATATTTCTCGCAAACCTGGTGAGCAACAGCTGTGTCCAGTGTCAGTGTGACATGAAAACATATTGTTCTGTATAGAAAAGGGAGAGAGGGAAACTGAGAAAGGGAGAGAGAGAAGAAAGGGCCAGGACCCTTGTCTTTGGTCAGGCACATACCATCCCAGGACTCCTCCTGAGCCCAGTGGGGAGCTGGCAGTAAAGAATCTGCAGCCACAGGGCTGCGTTATTCAGAACTGGGGGTTGAACCTAATTGTTACCAGACCTTGCCCGCCTTTTTTGGATGAGTGATGACCTACTGGCATGTGACCTGGCTTGGCAATCTCTCTACACCGTCCAGGCTGCCATAAGGAGATACGTAATGTCTAGGAGACATAGGACTCTTTTAGTGCAGATGGTACAGAGTTGGCTCATAAAATGATTCACTGTGAATCCTCATAGAAATCTCAGCTATAAAAATGATAATGGAAAAAGCACAACCAAACACAAAAAGCCTTTGAAACAATTTGTTCCAGGTTGTTTCTTCAATATTAGATAGAAAAAGGATGTATTCTACAATGAAACACAACATCTACTTCTCCTCTACCTAAGTAGGACATAGGAGAACAGGGATAACAGAATTTTGGAGAGGAATGAAGGTTATTGAAGGAAACAGCATGATATCATGAAATGAGTGATAGCAGGACTTGAGAAAAGAGGAACTGGCTCCCTTGGAAAAACTTATGCTCATGAACTCCCTCTGTAGCAGCAGGAGGAAATATTTAGTGTCATTAGTCAATAATGTGTTTGTGTTTTCCCCCCCAGAGAGTTAGATGTTGGAAGGGACCTCAATAGATCATCGAGTTCTAGAGTTTAAGACCACCAAGGACCATTATAGCCCTCTGGCTGACCTCTTTCATAGTACAAGCCAAAGAATTTTGCCCAGTGATGGTTGAATAGATACCAGTAGCTCATGGTTGAACAAGGGCATGCTGTTTAGAAGGATGTCAATAGTTGATAAAAGATTGTACAAGATAGAGAATCCAATACACCCTTTGATTGTTTGAATGGTCAATGACCCTTACCATTAAAAATTTTCACCTGATTTCCAGTTTGAATTTGTTCAGCTTTTCTGGAGAAGGAAGATGGACAGACAGACATTAGATTTAAAGGGTCAGCAGACAGGCCAATCATGAGAAAACTTCCTAAAATTTTTCCATCAAGTATAAAATGGGCCATGGCCTCTTGTTACAAGACAGCTCACCACTATATTCATAGCAAGGTAAGAATAAGAGGCAGCTTTCCAAAGCCTGTAGCCCTGAGGGCCATGACTGGGCTTCTGGATCGCTTGGGCAATAAAAAGAATAAACACTGCCAAGTTACAGCAAGCAGAGAATCTAGCTAATATGGAGCTCAAGAGGGTGCCAAAGACCCAGACAAGACAACCGCTTGTCTGTAAACTGTTGCCCTTTTTCCAATGGTGGTGCCACGAGTACAGGGCAGGGTGAAAAGGTGTCCTGTGACAGGATCCTGAAGACATGCTGCCAATACTTGAAGAACCCCTGGCTAAATTGTGCCAGAGAACAAGAGGGATACTTGTGTTTCATCCAACCTCATGCTCTGCAAACCTGTCTGCCAACTAACCTGAAGGCAAGTGGACAGGGTTGGCTTTATATCATGGCAGCAAGAGTGGTATTTAGGATAGACTTAAATTATGGTTTCCTCCTGAATAGTGAGAGAGGACTTCATACTATATACATGGGGATTAATTTTATACAAAATGTTTTTAACAGTTCTAAATTTCTGCATAAAGAAATATATCAAGGATAACATTTTTACTCCAGTTACTCCCAGATCTTTGAATGGGCATTATTGTTGATCTGTCTTGTGTTCTGGAATATTAACTCCTGGAATAAAGAGCCTGGTCAATCAGCACATATTCCGAAATCTAACTTAAAAAAAAAAAATTATTGTGCTCAGTTTCCACTTCTACTTAGGGATGGGTGGACCATTGTGGAAAATATAGGAATTTGTCTGACCCTCATCATAAACCTGAAATTGGAATGAACTTAAGTCCAAAGAGAGGTTCTGTAACATACTGGGCTCATCTACATATGCAAATAATCTGGGAGCAGTTTACTCTAGATCCTTATCTCCCAACCTGAGCCCTGCAGTCATGGGGCCCAGGCTTGGAGATCCTTCCCAGCCCAGGCCCCATGACTGAGGAGCTCAGACTGGGAGATAAAGATCTCCCAGCTGTGGTCCCGCTATTACAGAACGATCTGCTGCCAAGGCAGGATGACATTTTCCCCACCTGAGCTCCAGGCGGTGGAGCCCGCCCTAGCAGCAGGCAGCTCCCAGGGGCAGTGAGCAATTTCCCACCCCCTGCTGCCCATATGACCAGGAGCACATTTTCTCCCAGTCAGGCATCTACACATGAGCTTCTGCGAAATAAGTTATTGACAGTAAATTTGCTGCTTGCATTTGCAGGTAGCAAATTTACTCCCAATTAGAGCAAATTACTGTGCAGTAAGTGTCTGCACTTGTGTACGGTGATGCTTACTGCATAGTAATTATTTCTAATATCAAGCAAAGTGTCTCGTGTAGATGTGCCCACTAAGAATAACAGGATCCCCGAGTTCTTTTTTATCTCATTATTCAGTGCTTATATACAGTTAGCACCCTGATTGCCAATCAGAATTTGGGTTTCATTCAGCTGGGAACTCAACAGAAACAGAAGTTAAACATGGGACCATTTCCTCAACACCGCCATGATACTTACACTAGTTGAGAATCTTCTCAGTGGTCTCTTTCCCAAAATAGCTTCAGGCTGAGAATTTTAGGTGAATGTTGGCCCTACTTACCTCAATGGGAATTTTGCCATTGACTTTAGAGGGGAGAAAGGATCACAGTTTGTGATATGTCCTGTCAGACCAAAGATAGTGCAAGATTTGACAACTCTCTAATGAATGTATAGCAAAAATACTCTGAGATTCCTCCCTTGTGGAATATAGCATTCAAAGGTCATGGAATTTCGTATTTCTATTTCTAGATTTTTCAGGGTCTGAGTACAGAAAAGCTAGAAATCACACTATGTGTACATGTATACAGAGCAATAGGAGAAGCCTTCAGTGGCTTTTTTACGTGATGTTACTCTGAAACAGACTCAGGAGATAGCTGCCGGCATTCTTGCATCTTGCTTGCAGCTTACATTTCCAACTATGAATAAATAAAACTGGGAAAAAGATGTGTATAGCATTAGTGAAAATCAACCTGGTGAATTTTACTCTGTGGAATCCAGAAGTTCTATTTATTTTTTGTTCACAACCATTTGGACACACACAATTCTGTTCACTGACAGGAACTCATATTCCCAAATGCATTTAGCCAAATGCAAATAAATATATCTGCATGAAATGCGCCTCTTCCTCTCATCTGTGACGAAGGGTGAAATGATATTAAATGGAGGATGAAAAGGAAATGGGGGGGGGGGAAGAGAAAGCTCAATCTAGAGAAAACACGCTAATAAAATGATCCTAGTATAAGAGCTTAGTGTTTGCCTGAAATGCTCATTGTTATAGCTGGAGTTGATATAAAATTGATATTACTATCTCTTTGAGGTAGGCGACTGTTATTCTATCACAGATATAAGAAAGGTGGGAATGGCTATCTAGAGAGAGGAGATACTGTTTGGGCTGAGAGGTCCTGAGGCAACCATAGCTGGGTATCTAGTCTGGACAACATTGTTACCTTCTTTGTTAATAGAAGTCAAGTCCCAGAAAGAAGCAAAGTTTTAACATTACATAGTATGGGGACTCTGTTTCAGAGCAGTTTGAGGAAGAGACCTGCTTGCAATCACATATACATACTTATTATATTTAAATACATTTGGGCCAAGACTCTACTAGACCTGTGCGGGTGCCAATGGGATAGGGAAAAGGCATAAAGAGCATTGGGCTAGTGCATGCAGTTGAATTTAGCTTAGAGGGGAAAATCTTTGCCCTTGTGTTGTCACACTGACTAAGGGACATGGGATCATGTCAGAGGAGATGAAGGGAAAATATAACCTTTCCACTTGGATGTAACAATACTTGCATACATTCTGACCACCCAGCTTCTTTCACAATCTATCTATATAAAATCCACATCCATTTGATTACATTTTATATATAGTAGATCTATATGACACTACATGTTGTTGCATTTTCTTACATATGCAAGATATTTAAAAGGAACAAAGGAAGAACAATATCTGTTTGCCAAGTGCAGATAGAATTATGGTTCATTTTTTATGTAAAAATATTGTATTCAATTGCAAATATATGTATTCAATTGCAAATTTCTCTTAGGTTTTGTCATTTTTGTAAATAATGAACTATGCCTAGTATAGAACTGTGTAAATAATTTATTTTTAATTTTTCCATTTTTTTTTTGGTTAAGATCTAAAAAATAGAAGACATGCTTAGGGTTGAATGGAAACAAAGCAATTGTCAAATTTTCCTACACAGCAAAAACTCGGAACACTTTCCTGTTGGGTCAAACGAAGTATTCAGTTTTACAGAAGAAAGGTCTCATTTTGATTCTGAGCATTTTTTGATTTTTTTTTTTTACAAAATAAGGAAACATCAAAACAAAAGCAATTTGGAAACTAAACATAGAAATGTTTCATTATGAAAATGTCAAAACAAGCTGTTGCAACTTCTCCATATTCTTTTTCTTATTTATTTTCTAGCATTTTTTGATGAAACCATCATGATTTCACAAAGTTTTTTGCTGACACAATATTTTTTGCTGAAAAATGTTTTGCCTATGCGTTTTGCCTATCTCTATTTTTGTATCAGATTTTTTTTTTTTGCCTTTTTGCAGAGAAATTTTTACTAGAACTGGTAGAAAAAAATTAATCAGAACTGCCTTTTCATTTAAAATGTGTTTGATTGTACTAAACACCACTTCTCCTTCTCCCAATGTCTACCTTCCACGGAAAAATGAACAACTGAAAATAAAAATGTTTGATTTGTAAATATGCAGCAGCAGCTCATGGAAATTATAGTTTTGAGGTTTCCTGCCCTCATTCTTCCTTTATAGACCACAGTTGCCAACAGGAATATATTTTCTATGAAGCATCCACCTCCCAGGGTGCTCAGTCTCACAACCAGGAACAACCATGATATATTACAGATGCTCAGCAAGGAGAGTTTGATACCTTGTAGAAGATATATTTCCATCCTGGAGCCCATAGCACCCATAGAGAAAAAATTGAGATGAAGGGGGAAAAGGCAGTCAGGGGGAGAGGTGAGGGGTCCCAAACCACAAGTCTCTTGAAGCACAGTATTAGCATTTCTATATGGAGTTTTTCAGTTTGGGCCTGGAAATTCTGTTTTCAAAAGTTAAAATGGAGTGCTGCCGCTTTTCTGGCTCCCAGTCCTGTGGTTTGACCTGTGAACCATTCTGAATTAATAACAGGACAGTGTGCAGTGACTGGAAGGCTCGGGATTTGGCTCAGAGAGAAAGCCCAAAGTTTGAGTTCTCCAATCATGTTAAGTCTGAAAAAATGTGTCTGGAAACTTCCTAGGAATACGCTTTCTTGTGGTGCTCTATAAAAGGTAATATACAGAACACTGGGAGCATCTACACGGATGTTTACTGTGCAGTTGCCTAATTAACTAATAAATTAACTACATGTAATTGCCTAATAAATGTCTTGCATCTACACATGCGCCCCTATTGGGGTATGCAAAACTAATAAATTTGCAGAAGGGTAGTACTTGTAAATACAAATACAAGTACTACCCTGCTCCATGTGCAGCAGTGCATGTATAGATGCTGACCAAGCTGGCTGGGGCATGAGGGTGCTTCAATATGAGGCCTGCCTGCTGGCTAGCCCAATGCTGAAGCATACTCTGCCTAGACAGCCCCTCTGCAGCACACTGAGCCTGGTCGGAGCAGTCTGGGCTGGCAGGCTGACCCCCCCAGGCCACCTGCCAGCTGGAACTGCTGTGACCTGGCTCACTGTGCTGCACTCCAGGCACAGGTGCAGAAGTGTGCCCTGGGAGCTTCTTGTGCCCCCTAATGGCACAGGTAGACATGCCCAGCATAAATTACCCTGGGTAGCATACGGTACTAACACAGACCTACTCTAGGTATTTTAGACACAGAGACATATCCTACCTGTCCTTCAGGAGATAAACTAAATCACTTGTGATCTGTTAACACCAAGGAAAGAGAGAGGCCTCTTTTGATCAAGAAATTATTTGTATGAGTTTTTAAGGCTAGGGACAGATATTCAAAAAGCCAGAGGCTGAATTGATTCAACTTTGCAGGTTAGTCTAACCTGCCTAGGTTGAACCAGTTTGTAACAGAACAGACATTCTCTCTGGACTGAGGAAATGCAGGCACATGCCTGCAGTAACTCAGGCCAGGCACCGGGAGGCACTAGAGCGTGCTCTCAGCCGCAGGGAAGCTGTGCTGGGGGAGCATGGTCAGTGTGGGCTAAACTGGCCAGAGTGGGGTTTAATTCCCCATCCTCTGTCCCACTGGCAGGGACCCGTACCGGATCTGCCGGGCAGTCCCTCCTCGCTGCAGCCCCTGAGGCAGGGTAGGAGAGTTAATCTCTGCTCTACCCACACTGGCAGCTGGGTCTGCCTGTTGTTGCCACCGCACTTGCTCCCTGTTATGGAATAGGCCCCCTGCTGTCCCTCCACTGGATGCCAGGGGGAAGAGGAATAACTCTCGTCCCTGCCCCCCCCCCCGCCCCCCAAGGGCCTTGTCTGGCTGTGCCCCTGCTCTGCTACTCTCGCAGGAGAGGGAAGGGCCCTTGTTGGGGGGAGCAACCCCTGTCATATTGTTGGGGAGGATGAGCTACTTCCCAGCAGGGGCACTGTGTTGCGGGATGGGCAGAGCTGCGGTGGGCTGCACATGGCAGCACCAGGGGCCAGAGCAGGCCAGAGCCCTACAGGACCCCAGCAGTGCTGCTGCTCTCTGCAGCAGCTCTGTTGGCCCTGCCACACGGCCGCTGAGCACAGGGCGAGTGGCAGCTGCAGACTGAGCAGCGAGTAGACTTGGTCTGTGCTCAGGGCCTCCCCCCTCCCAGTGCCTATGCTGGGAAGGGGCTCACGCTCCCTGACATTATGACAGGGGCTGCTGCCCCCAACAAGGGCCCTGCCCCCTCCTGCTGCAGTGGCAGGGTGGGGGCATGGCCAGACAAGGCCCCTTTGGGGCAGGGGCAAGGATGGGGGGTTATTCCTCTTCCCTGCAGCGTTCAGCAGAGGGGACAGCAGGGAGTGCTGTGGCAATGGCAGACAGACCCAGCTGCCAGTGGGGGTAGAGGGGAGACTAACTCCACTCCCTGCCCTCCTCTGTCTCGGGGGCCATGGTGCCTCATTGCTGCAGCAGTGAGGGGAGAGTGCCCAGCAGACCTGGTTTGGGTCCCTGCCAGTGGGACAGAGAGGGGGGAATTACACCCCTCCCTGGCCTGCCCCCTGCCCTGCCTGTCCCTGCTCTGGCTGGTGAGCAGAGGGACAGGGACAGCCTGGCTGGGCTGGAGCAGAGAGCCCCACCCAGAGAGGATGCTAGGGGACTCTGGTTTAACCTAAACCAGGAAGGGGTCTGGGACAGACATTGCATAAACCATTTTGAGCCAAATCAGTTAAGTCTGATACTACATTCAACAAGGTTTATCTCAAACCACTTTCAGCCATTTTGAAACAGGTTTGTGTGCACTGAATGCCTGTTCTGTTACAGGTTTAAACCAGTTTCTGATCACTTAAATTGGCTTATGTGTAATGTCTGTCCCTAGCCTAAGTGTTTTATTCCAGTTAAAACTGTTTATGTCCTTTCCAAAATGTATCTGTCTTCTTAGATGAACTGGACCATTTACTTTTCTGAGCTACTAACAGTAATACATTTGAGAGAGTGTCACTGAGCTCCAAATCCAGTTTGTCATTTCATAAGTATGCTGGGCTACCTGGCACTACAGACAAAAAAGAAGAGAAAAGAAAAGAACCGAAAAGAAACTAAATGAAACTAAACAAAATGAAACAGAGGAAAAAGAATACCTGGGACTTTTGTAAATTCTTGATACCGATGAGCTATTCAGGAGTCATTTGATGCTTACATTGTATTTATGCTGACTCAAGTACCCTTTTGGCCAAGGGATCCTGTTGGGATGAGGTTGTAAAAATGATGAGATCTCTGCAGGAAAGATAATTATCTCCTCCACTCAGTGAGGGTCTTTGTAGGCAGGGAATACAGTTTCTGTTTGATTTGTCCTGTGTCCACTTAAGCTAAGGAGGCAGCGGGGTAGGTACACTTTGGAAGAACCAAAATGTTGCAATCTGGGAAGCAGAGATTTTGGGTAAACAACCTGAAGTCCACAAATGGCTCACCTGCAATAGCATGAATGGAAACAAAGACTCCATGAGTGATTGTATTTCCTCTTCTAAACCCATGGAGTAATTGTCTCACATCTCCAAATTTAGGTTTATTATTGACTTCCCAAACTATGATATATGTAGACAAAAGTTCTATCTAGGGATGGTACACATCTAAGAAAAATATTGATTGGTTAGAAAAGGGGAATGGTTATAAAGAAGTAGATAGAGCTGGTAGAACATTATTGCTTTAAGGGAGTTTAAGCCTATTCTTAGATGACTTGAACCAATGGTGACCTACTTAAAAATCAGTGCCATGAGGTGACTTCCTGCTACCATTTCTGCAGTTTTATTTCTTGAGATTCTGGGAAATTTGCTACGTTTAGACCAAGAATCCTTATACGCACAAGATCCACTTCAACCAGGGCATGATTTAATTTTGAAAGGGAAATGAATTCCATGCTTGTATTTGATATGGCAATGCATGTGCTGCTCTTAATGTGCTGTACTGCATAACACTTTATATACAGGCTATAAAAGGTTGGCTGTGGGGAGGGAAGTCAGAAACAAAATCCCAAATCTTTCTCTGCCGTGCAATAAAATCCACCTTTTTTTCTGTCTGTGTAAATAATTTCTTTTTAGTGCAGAGCCCCAGGAATGTAGGCCCGTCATGAAAATAAAAAATTCAATTTGAAGCCGAACGTTTGGCGATAAAAGTATTCCCAGGAATAATATTCAAAGAAGGATTACATTCTCCTATACCTTAGTTGCTTTTCTTCTTCTGGCAAAGTCAATAAAGGCATTTATACATTGAACTCACAAACAGCAGAATTAATATCTGGTGAGGTTTTGTTGAATACACATACACATACACATACACATATACATGTAAAATGGCTGCCAAGTGGCTCTCTTAGCCTCAGGTTTTATAAAACTGTGTGTCAAGGAAACTGCAGAGGCCTATGCATCTGGATTATATGTGAGGTCCAACTTCATTTTGAAATACCTGTCTGAAGTCTGCTTCTTTTGGACCAAAAAAGAGACACTTCTTCTTTTTAAGGTGTGTCTCATTTTCTTTGTGATCATAGGATCAGAGGAAAAGACAGAAGAAAAGAAAAGGATCTTTATGATATACCGTACATGTTCCATGTTCTCAGTATATCACTACTCACTCCTACCAACAGCTACGCACACAAGTCTCATAACAGAGTCCCTATTTTATGTATATATTTTCTGTCAGGGGAATCTTTTACATACAGGAGTATATGCAAGAGTAATGGGAATTGTGAACCAAAGTCCAGTATGATGGCTTTCATATCATAAGTGAAACAACATTGTATATTGTAAAAGTAGCTGGGTAAATTTGTTTGGTGTCTGGGCTTAGGGATAGAGTATAATTCAATAGCATAAAAAAGAAATTCAGAAATGTTTGCCTTTCAGCTTTATCTATACTGAATACAGATCCTTTCTGTTTATGATGTACCCTGGAACCAAAACAGCAGTCGGAAAGAATGGTCTGGTAGCTACAGTGCTGGTCTGACATGGCCTGCTCACTTACACGTATCTTCTGGTGTGATCTTCAGAGTCTCATGCTTCTCGCCCTTAAATGGGTGTTGTCAAGATAAATGCAGTAAAAAAGATAACGTACTGGGATGATAGGGGCCATTTAAGTACTGATGATAGGAAAGTTTGGATTCAAGCACCTGAATCTTTACTAAAATTTGAAAGGTATCTTTTTTATATGAACATATATAAATATGCATTATACCGCCATTGTATCTGAACACCTGGGTGATGCTGAGTTTCTAGTTTTGTTTTGCCTTTAATGTTAATAATATAGACTATTCCATCAGTCTCCAGTATCTTGTAGGTATTTCAGTTATCCTTAGTGTTATACTCAGCAGTGTTGCTCAGCCCTGGATGGAGCCAGAGGGCTCTGCTGCTTGCTGCCTGTTCCCTGGGCATCATGCTGCTGCAGCATGGGCACATGCCAGCTCCAGCAATTGACCAAGCCCCTGGTCTTTCTCTCATACCCCTGTGCTGCACCTGTCTCCAGTGCCTGGCAAAGGCACCCTGCAGACATGGCAGCCTCCCCAACCCCAGGGCACTCAACCTGGGGCCCCAACGAGGGGGAAGAAGAGACTGCAGACCTTGTGGCAGTCAGAACATATAGATGATGTTCTTTAAACACACACCTCTGTGTGTGTGTGTGTGTGTGTGTGTGTGTGAGTATGTTTAAAGAACAGCAACTCTCCCTTCCTTCACTCTGTATGATGATGAAAGCTTTTAGTGGCAAGATATGCTCTTTTCCTAACTTGCCTATCAAGATGCTCAAATAAATAGCTGGTATTCATTCTTACACGATGAGTTCTTAGTTATATTTCACTAGATTTCACTAAAATTGACTTTGTTGGATGGATACAAATCAGTATACATTTTACAGTGTATCTTCCACAGAATGTCACATTGCAGTCCTATGAGCATTCATTGTGAGTAATGGTATAGCACTTTCTCTTTGCAACGTGCTTATGAGTCTAACCAGTCTAACCTCCTCATTTGAGATGGCTGCAAGCTGCAAGGTCTGGATTCAGATCATGAAACAAACACTTTAAAGTTCAGAAGTCCAGGATTTTGTTTCAACTCCTTATGGGGAAAGGGGCCTGTGAGGTTTGGATTAGACCTGGCATTTTGGTTGAGTTCTGTTTTTGTTTCCAGTGTACAGCACTCAAGTTCCCAACTTCAATGAGGTCTGCCATGTACTCTCTGTGTCAAAGATACCTGTTGTTACAAAGTGCAATGCCTGCATGTCAGAAGGTGACATGCAAGGCAATGTCACCTTATGGAAGTCAGCAGAACCCTGGGATGTAATGCTGTTGACATAACATGACTGCCACAAAATTCTTGACTTGTTAGAAATGACAAAATGCATACAATTTTTATATCAGTCATATCTGAGAAATACTTCAACATTTGATGCTTCACTCTAAATAAGAACAATAAAGATGAAGTGGCTTCCATTATAAAGAGCAATAGCCATTTCACTGTTTAACTCCATGTTTTATGAAGCAAATGTTGTATAGCTAAAAATGGGAGCGCACTGAAGTTATTAGCTCTGTATTTTACACTTACAATTTTCGGTGCTGTTACAGGGGTGGCAAAATACAATGATTCTATTCAGCCCATGGTGAGTCCCTTGGCTCTGCCTGGCCCAGGCACAGGGGTCACCCCAAGCCATGGCATGTGCGGCCAGTCCCACTACCCTCAGGCATGGAGGTGTCACCTAGTGCAGACTGCAGCCTGCCCTATCCTTGTGTGTGGCTCTCAGGCAAGGCTGCAAGGCTGGGTGGTGCAATGGTGGGGCGGGGGCAACATAGAAGCTGGACTCAGCTTCCTGGCAGCCCCCATGGTGGTGGCTTGCTCTGCCCTCATATGTCTGGCTGCTGCTGCCAGTGTCTCTGCCACTACTGCTGGACCAGGCCTTACAGTCTGGGCACCTTGGCCCATTGCCCTGTACCCACCGCTGGGGGCACCAGGTGGGCAGGTTCTCCATGGAGACCAGCCAGGATCCTTGCAGGCAGGGTGGATGGGATGCGGTTGCAGGCAGGTGGGGAGCAGTGTCTGGGAGTGAGATGGACAGGTGGGGTCAGGGCCAGGGTGGGGACCAGGGTTGGGTTTGGGGCAAGGATTGCTGGGTGAAACCGGCCAGGTCCTAGCCCCGCATTGTCATCCCCTTGCAATCCTGGCCCCAGATCTGCCCACCAGTACTGCTCCCAAGTGCCAGTCCCTGCCCACCTACGGTCCCGTCCCATCCCATCTATCTGGTTAAGTGTGCCCTGACTGTGGGGGTCCTGGGCCAGACTTCATGAAGACCCCACCCACCTGGCTGCCTGCCCACTCCATCTGGCGTCCCCAATATTGGATGCAGGGCAGATGGGCCTGGGGCTGGATAGGATCGATTGGCATCTCTCCAGCTCCCCCTCTCCCACTGTAGCTGTGATGGGGGGCTGAGGCTGGGTTAACCCTCCCTTCCCCCCGGTCCTCAACAGCTCACCAAAACTCCTTAAGTGGCCTTCCAGCCTAAATAATTGCTCACCCCTGTCCTATTAACATCACCATATCCTATTAGCAATGGAAATGGCGGGGAGGGGGGTGGAGAGGGTCTTGCCTTCTGTGGCTTCTCATTGCTGTGGCACAAAATGCAGTAGTTGTGAACACGTGCACATGGAGCTTCAATAATAGTTGTATTTTCCTCTCTATAGAGTGTTCTGGCCAAATCCATTTTATAAACTGGAGTTAATTTCTCCCCTGTACCACCTTCATTTTATGATCCCTATTTTGTCTGTGAGGAAGCAGGGGCAAAAAGAGAATAAATGAGATACCAAACGTTACAGAAGAAATTTGTGGCACAGCTGGGAATACAGCTCAGGGTTCTTTACTCTCAGGACTGTGCCTTAATCACAAGGCCATCTTTCCTCACTGACAGAGGAAGGCTAGATTCTTGAAATTTGACAGTAGGCAATGGAATTAGTTTGCTGTTTGCTTTCTCTTTATATAGTTTATGGAGGGATGCCATTTTTCACTGAGGAATAGCAGGTATGCCTCTTCCTGCTGCTATCTTCATTTGTTTTGTTTGGGCTTATAAAAGAATCAGCTCCTTGAACATGAGATCCATTGTACTTGGAAGAGCTAAACTGCATAGGACACCTTTTGTGCTCAAAAAGCATAATTTCCTTGTTTGTGTTGTGTCTGATATGGCAACGCATGTGCTGCTCTTATGTTCTGTACTGCCATAATACTTTATATACAGCCTATAAAAGGTTGGCTTTGGGGAGGCTGTTGGAAGTCAGAAACAAAATACCAAATCTTTCTTTGCCATGAAATAAAATCAAGTATTTTTTTGTCTGTGTAAACAATTTCATTTTAGAGCTGAGCCCCAGGAATGTGGTCCTCTGATGAAAATATATAATTCAATTTGAAGCTGAACATTTGGTGATAAAAGTATTCCCAGGAATAATATTTAAAGAAGGATTACGTTCTTCCATACTTTAGTGGGTTTTTTCCTTCTGGCACAATAAATTAAGAGCCCATATACATTGTGCCCCCAAACACCTCAGCTGATATTTGATGAGGTTCATTTGAGTTTTTTACACATGCTTTTAAAATGGCTACCATATTATTTACCTTTTCACTAAATCAATGTAAAGCTTTAAGATTTGTAGCCTTCTGTGTCATATAAGACCCAGAAGCTTGTGGATTTGACAGGCAGGTAGGTCTAACCTAAATCAGAAGACAGTTGTTAGCGACTGTGAAGTCTATTTCTTTTTAATAGGAATGCTTAGAAATGTCTTTGATTTCCTTCACGGAAATAAGAAAAGAATCTCACCCATGCTGTAAATACTTTAAAACCACTAAGAGTCATGCACACAACATGCAAAGGCAATTATGTCTGAACTGTATGTGGTTGGAGAGATTACTGTAGGTGTCAAGAGGCTGTGCACTGCCAAGTTCTTTTGTGGGGCAGGATGGTGTGGGCCCTGGTTTTTCCCTTCAAATGTTGAGCTGAAAGCTGTGCTAACACTGGTGTAGCTCATTTAAGGAAGATTCTCAGGGTAGTGAAGAGTCACAGAAGAGACTCTTCTGCCATCTCCTTCCTGCCTCTGCCTTCCCCCAGCACAGAAGTAAGGGTAGGAGAAATAGGGTGAGGTCAAGCTATCTTTATACCTCACACTCATCTGGCAGAATACTCACTGCATCCTGTACAAATTACAGCACTCTGAAGCTGTTCTAATCTGTTTAGAGAAATTAGACAACAGCATGGATAACCATAGGATTAAAGGAGCAAATAGTTTAAAGCCAACTTTTGCCTCTCCCACTTTCCCTAAACTGCACTGAGTGTATCTTGGTACCAGCTCAGGAACTGGTACCTTATACTTAGGAAAATCACTCTGAAGTGTAATCTTGTACATGATTTTAGATTTACCAAGGGCTTATGGAAAAGTCATTCAGACCTATGTCTCTTATTCTGGTTACAGAGAAAAGTGACTTTAAAAACTTGATATGTTCACTTTTGCTCAAAGGTATATTTTTATAATACTATTAAAATGCTAAATTAGGACACTCCTGATATGTGGAACGTCCTGGCATCGAATCTTTTTGCCATAAAATGCATTCATCGCAAAGCTTAAGTGAACCTATTAGATTTAGAAGTTGTAACCATAGCAAACGTAATTTAAAAGGAAAAAAATGTCAGTATTGTTTCAGCTTTAAATTGTGCAATATGGTCTCATTCTTCCAGATGTATAATTCTTTTAAATCTCAAAGGCTAAATTGGGAATATGTTAGAATTCCAGTGGAATATCATAGAGAAAAAGAAAATTAGTTTTGATACATTACCATTAAGAGGGCTTTACAAAATATCATGGCAGAATGACCTGAAAAGCGTGTCAGTCTCAGTTAATTTTCATCCCATCTGTGATATCATCCTCCTTTTCTGGGATTCTGTGGCATTGCAAAAGCTCCCTGGAGCTAGATGCATTTGCTTTTCAGCCCAGCTTGAATTATTTCTATATTGGACTTTATTGGATCTATATGTACCTATTTTATGGTGCTTTACTATTTATGATGTATTTATTATCATTCTGTTATTTATTTTTCAGCATTTGCTGAGGGTTTTATAAAAAGCTAGTCATTATTGTAGTATCAGTAATTTGCAATGTTCTAGCATTCTTCCTTTGAAGAACTTCAATGCTTCACAAATGATTATTAAGCCTCACGATAGCTATATAAATTTAAGTCTTAATTAAATTCTCATTTTGAATAATGGTTACTGGGTGCACCTACACATGTAATTTATGCCATTTAGACTTACTGTGAAGTACGTTACTGGGACCATCCACACATGCACATTTACTGCACAGTAACTGAAATTACTGCACAGTACAGGCGTGTATCTGCATGTTCATGCCCATATTGCATAGTAAATATGGTGACTTACACCAACTTGAGCATAAATTTGATACCTGCAACTTGCGCTCGATTAGTTACTGTGCAGTAACACACTTACTGTGCAAGATTAGTCCCAAATCAGTCCACACATAGCGTTAATGAGCTTTAACACCTGAATGTGTAGAGGCCGCCCTATTCCCACTTACTGCACAATAAATTTAAGCCAACATAAATGCAGGTGTAAACATGCCCACTGTGAACTGTTGGGAGTAGATGTAATCCTTATTGGATTAAGTTGATCCAGGGCTGCTCCTGCCCTGCTCTGACTTCCTGCAGCAGCCAGGGGGAGCTGCAGCCTCCAGCTGTAGCTGCCTGGGAGCTAGGGGGGCTCCAAGGGGGGATGGGAAGGCACAGCTTGGCAAAGACCTCCAAGGGGGGTAGACGGGTAGGCACAGCCTGGCAGGGCTGTTTAAGAGGGGGGATGGGCAGGCACAGTTTAGCAGGGGATGCTATTTTGGGAGCCTCTGGTGAATGTGCCCTAGATGTTCCCCACCAAGTGAAGTGCCCCAGGGGCTGGTCCTGGAGCCAGTTTTGTTCAATGTGTTCCTCAGTGACCAGGAAGATGGGATGGAGTGCACCCCCAGCAAATCTGCAGCTGACACCAAGCGTGGGAGAATAGTAGATATGCTGGAGGGTAGGGATAGGATTCAGAGAGACCTTGAAAAATTGGAAGATCGGACCCAAATCTCATGAGGTTCAATAAGGACAATTGAAAAGTCCTGCACCTGTGACAGAACAATCCCATGCACTAGTACAGTCTGGGAACCAACTGGCTAAGCAGCAGCTCTACAGAAAAGGACCTGGGAGTTATAGTGGACAATAAGCTAAATATAAGCCAACAATGTGCCCTTGTTGCCAAGATGGCTAATGGCATACTGGGCTACATTGGTAGGAGCATTACCAGCAGATTAAGGGAAGTGATTCATCCATTCTATTCAGCACTGGTGAGGCCAAATCTGGAGTACTGTGCCCAGTTTATGGCCCCTCACTACAGAAAGGATGTGAAAAAATTGGAAAGAGTCTATCAGAGGGCAACAAAAATGGTTAAGGGGCTGGGGCACATGACTTATAAGGAGAGGCTGAGGGAACTACGCTTATTTAGTCTAGAGAAGAAGAGACTGAGGGGGGATTTAATAGCAGCCTTCAACTACCTGAAGGGTGGTTCCAAAGAGGATGGAGCTATACCAGGTGTGGGCAAAATGGCAGATTTGGCTGGCAGCCTGACTTCATTTCCCAGCAGCTCCTGCCCACATGGCTGGGGCCAGTCTCCATGGAGACCCCAGCTGCAGCTGCACTGTGATACAAAGCCTGGGGTTTCTATAAAGACCAGCTCCAGCTATACTGGCAGGGCATGTGGCACAACAGGGCAGAGGGCTGCTTCGGAACTACAGGGATCTTGTAGCGGGGACAATCTGGTTGGGGTAGGGCAGAGCCATGATCTGCAGCCTGCGCGCTCTAGGCAGGGGCATGCAGACAACGGATCATGGCTCTTCCCCAGCTTGGGACTATGCTGTCACTGCTTCAAGGAGCTGGGGCAGAGATGCGATCCTCTGCTTGAACACCCCTGCCCAAAGCATGCAGGATGCAGATTGTGTCTCTGCCTTGGCCCTGACCAAGCTGTCCCTGCTGCAAAATCCCTTAGGCTCTGGGGCAGCCCCCCTGCCCTGCCCTGCCCTGCCCTGCTGCGTGCTCTGCCAGCATGGCTGGGGCTGGTCTCCATGGCAACCCCAGACTTGCTATCACAGCTCAGTTGTAGCTGGGGTCTCCATGGAGACTGGCTCCAGCCATGCAGGCAGGAGCTCCTGGGAAATGGAGTCCACTGCTGGCTGGATCTGGCCCTCGGGCTGGACGTTACCTGCCCCTGAGCTATACTGTTTTCAGTGGCGGCAGGTGACAGAACAAGGAGCAATGATCTCAAGATGTAGGAAGGGAAATTTAAGTTAGATATTAGGAAAAACTTCCTCACTAGGAGGGAAGTAAAACACTGGAACTCAGAGAGATTGACGAAAAACCTCTCTTGACGGTTTTTAAGACCTGGGCAGACAAAGCCTTAACTGGGATGATCTAATTGGGGCTGGTCCTGCTTTGAGCAGGGGGTTGCGCTAGATGACGACCTGAGGTCCCTTCCAACCCTCATTTTCTAGGATTCTATTTCAGAGATATTAGGCACTATACCAAGGGGCTGTCTGCTGTTGAGCATCATATCGGGGATCATGCATTCAGAGGTACCCAGGAACCATGGTAAGTTGGCTGGGGAGCCCCTGCCACAAGTGGCCACTGGCTGAGTCCTCAGTCCCTGTTCCCTCTGTGGGGGCAGGGAGCCTGCTTGGCGCTTGCTACAGGCAGCCTGTTTTCCTAATCCCCTCCCCAGACCAGGCCAGAGCTGACTCCTGGCAACAGCTGCCAGGGCTGCACCGGGCCAACTTCCCCTATTCTGTGTGGATGGGGCCCTCCTTGGCATGTCCTCCTTACTCTCATTGTGTGCCCATAGTTGCTGGGCCAGGTTCTGGCTTGGGCTGCCTATGCTAGATGAGTATGCCACAGGTGGGCAGTATGGTGACTGTTGGCCCTGCTTGTCTGGGCCCTCCTCCAGGGACAGCTCTTCAGGGCTGGGCCACCACCAGTGCTAGAGTAAACATAGCACCCACAGCCTGGGTTCATGGGAGCAAGGATCCAGGTCAGCTCCCTCATGCAGCAGGGCATGCTCCTGTAGGTTACTCCAGACCACCTATTGTGGTCAGTGACCTTTACCCATTATGCCCATACTACCTTGACCCTGCACTGCCTCCCAGAGCACTTGTGCCTGTGCTCCCTTATGTGCACTGCCATCTGATCATATAAATGGACATTGGCCTGTGTGCCCCAGGTGAACTGCCACTGGACCTTAGCATCACCCCATATTGCCATGAGGTCTGCAGTCTCTTCTTCCCCCTAGTTGGGGCCCCAGACTGAGTGCCCTGGGGTCAGGGAGGCTGCCATATCTGCACGGTGCTTTTGCCGGTTGCTGCAGGCAGGTGCAGCACAAGGGCATGAGAGCAAGGCCAGGGGCTTGGTCAATTGCCAGAGCTGGCATGTGCCCATGCCACAGGAGCATGATGCCCAGGGAACAGGCAGCAAGCAGCAGAGCCCTCTGGCTCTAGCCAGGGCTAAGCAACACTGCTATTGCCTAGGCAGGCCCACCAAAGAAAGCCCCAGTGGCCAGGAGCAGGCAGCAGCTGGCCCCAGGGCCCAAAGGGCAGGCCAGGGGGCTAAAGGCCAGGCACAGGCTGCAGAGGAGCCACCCCTGCCCCATGGCTGAAAGGGCTGTCAGCTATGGCACTCTGCCTCTGGCCAGAGTCTAGCCTCCTAATGGATTGTCTGACTGGGAACAAATTTGCTCCTAGTCATTGTCTACATGTTCACTAATGTGCATTAACTAATGCACATTAAATCTAGTACGTGATGGTGCCTGTGCACAAGCATGGAGGCTGCTCCAGTGTGCTGTAATTATAACGCGTTGGAGAAAACTTGATTTATCTCCCCAACCCTGGGGCACTCAACCTTGGGTCCCAACTGGGGGGCAGACTCAGTTAATTGAGTCTGCTGGAGCATGGTAATTACTGTGCTTCAGCAGCCTCCTACGTCTCATGTATAAGTGTCCCCATCTTTCAAAATGGCAGTGGGGGCACTTTATCTAAAGCTCATTTAATAAGCTTTAGTTCAAGTGCCCCAGATACCATTTTGAAGAGTGGGGATGCTGATACATGAGAAGCTGCAGTGTTTTAATTAGAGTGGATCTTGAAGCCATTTTAATAAAAGCACCCACTAAACACTAGAACACATGTAAAAGTGCCCTGTATTTTCATGTACTAGAAAAACACACATTAGACCAGAGGCGGTCAATTATTTCGGGTGGAGGGCCACTTACCCAGTTTTGGCAGGCTGTCGAGGGCCACATGGGTAGCTCCACCACTTGACAGGTGCCCCGCCCCCTAGTCACCATCTTGGGACCAATGTCCCAACATCTTGGGACCAATGTCTCAGGGCCAGCACTGATGGGGCCCAGAGCAGGGTACACAGGCTGGCAGGGGTCTGTGGAACCAGGCTGGGCTGCACCAGCAGGCAGAGGGGGGAGCTGGCCGGTTCCATAAAGCCCCTGCCAGCTGGGACCCCGTGCTCCTGCCACCCTGCTCTGGGCCCCGTCGGCACTGGCCCCAGGACACCAGTGCAGGCCCAGTGCCTCCACTGGCTCCCCACCCACTCATACCCAGTACCCCCCAGCCCTGAGGTACAGGTGGGGGGCAGCACACAGCCCGGACCCCCTGCTCTCTGGCAGGGAAGAATCTGGTGCTGAGTGCGGGGAAAAGTGGCACCTCGCCCGCCCCATGGCCGGTGCTCCCTGCTGCAGGCACTCGCAGCCCATGCGGGGCTATCTGGAGTAGGCACAGGCTGCAAGCAGCTATAGTGCAGGGTGCTGGCCACGGGGAGAGCAAGAGGCAACTTTTCCCAGCTCTCAGCACCAGCTTGTAACCCGCCCCAGAGTTCATGCGCTGGGCAGCCCACAGGTGGCGGTGGCAAACAGTGCCCGGCATAGCAAGTGGGGGGGAGGGAGTGGGCCACAGCTGCTGTGGCCACATGCAGCCCCAATGGGCGAGCCTGGAGCTGGCGCGGGGCCCAGGATGGCATCAGGGCCAGGTTACAAGGTGGTGCTGAGCACGGGGGGGAAAAGCAGCCCCTCCCTGCCCCATGCCTTGTGCCCCACGCTGCAGCCACTTGCAACCCACGTGGGGCTGCCTGTGCCTGCTCCAGACAGCCCTGCGCGGGCTGCGAGCAGCTGCAGCAGGGACAAAAATGACAGGAAATGACAGGGCAGATAAATATTAATTTTCTACATTTTGGCCCACAGGCCGTATTTTGCCTACCCCTGCATTAGACTAATTTAATGTGCACTGGCTTTGTGCATGGTTTTTAGTGATGCTTTAATGCGCATCAGATTAGTCTAATGTGCATTAAAGCATCTTGTGTAGACACACCCACTATGTCCAAGAGTAGCCCAAGAGCTTAGACTAGAACAAGTGAGAGCATGTAACAGCTTGCTGTAACCAATAAATGATACAAGCTGCCCATTTTAAAATTGTTGACCTGTTGTTGACATGATACCTGTAATAAGAGTGGCTACAAGGGCCACACCAGTGGTTAATGTTGTGCTCTGGTAAAAGGAGAAATGGCTTGATTTCTGATTCTGATCATGTACTTGTATTACACACTAATAGCATGACTGCCCTGAAAGGACTGCTGCCTTGAATGCCATGGACTCTGCAAATTCACTGTCCTTCTCTATTTCCATTTTTAAGCCTTTACATTCTTGTTTCTTATCATTGACCTTATCCTTTGCTGAAGACAATTTCCATTAAGTAGCTTGTTGCCTCTAATTTCTTTTGGCAGGATGTAGTGATACAGGGAAAGAGGCCATTCACCTGTGCTATAATCAACTCTTCATTCTGGCTCATCTCAGGTTTTCTCATGAGTTTCTCTAGACACTGCTGCTTTCAGAGCTACTTAGTGTAGAAAGAAAATTTCATTCAAATGAGTTGTGCAATTAATTGAGTACAATTTTTGAATTTGAAATTTTTGTAAAAATGTTTAATTTTGACAAAAAACAGTCCTTAAAAAAATGTTGGTATATAGTTCAGTAAGCAGTTTTTCAGCTTTCCAACCTGCTGTAGAGCTAACAAAAATAGTTCAGTTTCTAAAACTTGGTGTCAAATTTTCTAAATTAGGATGAAAAAAATTTGAATTTTTTTCTTGACTTTTACTGATTTTGCAACTAGTTAACTAGAAAAAAATGTAGAAAAGTACACATATATTATTAGTGTTTAATCACTCAGTTGTACCATGCTGTGGTTTGTCTAATTGTAGAGAAACATTTTCTCCACTAGATCTATAAAATCACTTGATTTTCCTTTCATATGAATTTGACATCAGTCTAGCTCCATGGACCTTAACTAAGGTTGCTCACATTTGAAATGTGTGAGAGAACAATCAAATTTGTTCCATATTGTATTACAGTTTATACTAAGTAATTTTTTTAAGGTTAAAATATTATTCACTATGCTAAAGGTATATTATTGCATAGTTCCTAGTATAGGGGGAAAATATACTGAAAGAAAAATAATATGGAATGAAATAATTCTCTCCAAACCTGGAACTCAAACTCAACATGAACCTCACAGCATCATAACACTGTGACACAGGTGTTAACATCACACAATATTTAAAAACATATTGCCATTTCCCTGCCACTGTATCTAAAGCATAGTATAGTTTTACAATATTGATATGGAAAAATACCATTAAGTATCATCTTACTGCTGAATGAGAGAAAGTCCCTTGTCCTCTCAGTCTGTCAGAACTCACATGTTAAAGCTAGCTGGACTGATCTGATGGAGCATGAGGAAGAGACAGGTGCAAAGCTCTGCATCAGTGGATGCTGGTGATTCAGCAGCAGGTGCTACCCTCCTCACAGAACACATACTGAACAAATGCAATTGCATGGTGTTAGATGATGTGGTGGTGCTTGAAGGTGCTGTCTTGGATAAGACATGAAACTGAAGTCCTGACTACCTGTGGTACTTCAATATCCAAAGATTCATATTGTTAAAAAAATGCTAATTTATCCTGTCTTGGTCATCTTACAGCTTGAGTAAGCCCTTTTCACTTCTCTCTCTGTGTCTCTAAAGTCTACCCACAAATTCAACTGGTTCAGTGTCTTTCTGCTAAATATAGTAGACCATTAGGGTTATATCTTATCAGTATGCTGCACTAGCTACTACTGCAGGATTTAGTCCAGTATGCCTGTGTTTACCTTTATAACACAACACAAACATATACCAGACTTTCTGGAGTCTGACTTCCTTACAGGGCAAATACATTTGATAGGAAAACTAAGGCTGATTGAACCTAAGAGCTTGTGGGAGTCAGAATTCTGCATTCTCAGCATAGGACCACTGGTGGAGGAACTAGAGATGACAGAAAAAGCTGACCCTGACTCTTAACATCTTTAGCAAAAGATGTCAGATTAATTGATTGGGACACAGAAACAATGAGAAGTTAATTCATAGATTCTTAGATAGTAAGGGCTGGAAGGGACCTTGCAAGATCATCAGGTCCAGACCCACTGCATGAGGCAGGAAAGACAACTGGGGTCAGGTGACCCCAGCAAGTGATCATCCAGTCTCCTCTTGAAGATTTCTAGGGTAGGCGATTGCATCACCACTGGAGGGAGACTATTCTACAGTCTGGACACCCTAACTGTGAAGAAGTTCTGCCTCGTGTTAAGCCTGAAACAGTCTTCCAGGAGTTTGTAGCTATTACTCCTGGTTTTCTCCAAGGGTGCCCTGGTGAACAGTTGTTTGCTGGGCACCTGATGTATTCCCCTGATGTAGTGGTAAGCTGCTACCAAGTCCCCGCTCAGGCGTCTCTTTTTTAGGCTGAAGAGTCCCAAGTCCCTTAGCCTTTCCTCCTATGGGTTGCTGTGCAAGTTTCTAATCATACAGGTGACTTCTCTGGACTCTCTCAAGCTATGCCACATCCATGTTGAATTATGGCACCCAGAACTGGACGCAGTACTCCAGCTGTGGTCTCACCAGTGCTGACCAAAGCGGAAGGATAACTTCCTTGGTTTTGCCTGAGACGCATTGATTGACGTATGCCAGAGTATTATTTGCCCTGCTGGCTACAGCATCGCACTGATGGCTCATATTCTTTTGTGGTCTATTATTACCCCTATGTCCCTTTCAGCTGTGGTGCTGTTCAGATTGGCGCCTCCGAGCCTGTAGGTAGGGTGGGGATTGTTAGTCCCTAGATGGAGCACTTTACATTTCTTGATGTTGAACTTCATCTGGTTCTGAGCCACCCAGCTTGGTAGCCCGTCTAGGTCTGCCTGTTTCTGCAGCCTATCTTCAAGCACTGTAGCAAAACCCCCAGTTTTTCTGCTTAAAAAAAAAAAAATACATTCCCTCCCCTTCCCCTAACCATTTCTGACTTTCTCTCTGCCCTCTCTATCCCTTATAACTGATTACAAGTAGTACTAGGTAAGCTAAGTTCTTGTATGCTATTATTGTAATAAGTCCCTTTTTATATTGTAAATAGTGTTCTGTTATGTTTGTATTGATTTTTACTGTTTTATATTGTATTATGTCATATTCCTATCGTTTGTGCATTGATTTGTATTGTTTCATATTAACATTTTATGATTTAGGCTTGCAATGTGCATTGGCATGAGTGATGTCAAGTATCCATTTTGTGTGTCAGGTTCCCATCTTGTTCCCATCTCGTCCCCATGTCCTGTTGTGTAAGTATGTTGTAACCTATGACTCATACTTACCCCTCCTATGTAACTTGGTTCCTGAATGAATAGATATGAACGAAGGTGCTTGAGAGACAATGGCAGTAGGTCTAAAAATAGCTCCCTCTGAATGACCGAACCATCAACTCAATGACCCAACCATCACCCCACATTGACCCTCTCTGGCTCAAGATTTGTAAGACAAAGACTGCTGCAGAAGTCAGTCAACCCACCATCACAGACACCTGAAACTGCATGTCCTTACCTAGGAGTGTGCATGCTCAGTGCACCAGGGGCTGACTCTTGTCTGGGCATGTCCCTGCCAGTAGGGTCATAGGTAGTCCTCCTTGCCACCAATTATCTGCCCCCTGATCTCCCAGCTGTCTGCCTCAGTTTCCAGCCCCAAGCTCCCAGCTTTCTGCCTATCTTTCCTAGCTGTCTCCTCCTTGCCACTGGGCTTTTTCCCTTCCACCTGTGACCTCAAGTAATGCTGGGGCCACTTGACCTTAAGTAACCCCAAGCCTCAGTTCCTCAGCCAGCTTCTCTGCAGTCTACTGGTTCTAATCCTGGTTCCAGCAAGTTTCACTCCTTACACTTTATCTCTCATCTTAACCTTTCTCCAAGTACCCTAAGCACACACATACACCCCTTCTCACTCCTCCCGGAGAACGAAGGGAAAGACAAGTGGATCTCCATGCCTCATGAGACACAGGAATAGACCCTATCTTCATGTAATGTTGTGCTTGAGAGCCAGACCCAACCAGCCTACTTTATTTCAGAGACATTATATCTAATGCACCACAAAAGGACCCGGTAAAAGAAACAATAGCAATCACCCTTGTTAAAGGTGGATAATTCTTTCAGGAAGCCATGTCCTAAAATGATGAACTATGTTCTTGTACTCTAGAAACTGTATACTGAGTTCAAATTGTACTGCATAAATGGCTCATATTTGCAAGGTCAGGCAGATATGACTTTTGAGCCCTACCATGGTTTAAATCAGGAATATGTCCCAGGAAATTACTTAAATTAAAACACTGTAAATGAAGGGAAATCAGGACCTTTCTTTCTTGGCTTCCTGAAGCATTTATTGTCATTTAAAAAACAAACAAAAAACTGGTTCATGAACACTATGGTTACAAACACCTTACAGTATATGCTGCCAGTCTGTCTCTGACCTTTAATTTGTTTACCTTCTAACCTACAGTGTTGTGTAGTACTGCTCTTTACTATTAAACAGCTGCTTTTTTTCAGAGGTGTCCCATTTCAAATAATGGATAATTATTCTTCATAGTGGGTACATCTACACATGCAGTTAATGCTATACAGTAAACTCCAATGCCAGTTGAGCTGGAGGAAACTGCTCCTGGGTGCAGCATCTACATGTAAGCCCGGAACAGCAGCAATTTGAGTTGGGGTGGAGCAGGCCTTGAGCTGGCTGGATGGACTTGTTGTAATTTACACCTATAGTCAGCATTCACACATGCGTTTCAGCGCAGTAAGTTACAGTGCCCTAATACTGTCACACATGTATAAGCTTTACTGAAGAGATAATTAGTTTATTTCATAGCAAAGTGCATGTGTAGATACACCCAGTGGGTGTGTCCACACAAGGCATTTACTGTGGAGTTGCCTAATTAGCTCCACAGTAAATGTTTTAGCATTTACATGTGGAGTGCTACTAGGACGGAGTAAACTAATTAACTCCACCATAGGTTAGTACTTATAAATTCAAGTATTATCCTACTACAGAGTTTTTTACTCTGCCACAATGCACATTTAGGCACTGACACAGCTGGCAGGGGCATGAGGATGCTTCAGTGCGGGGGCTGCCTGCTGGCTTGCTGGGGCTGCTACAACCTGGCTCAACGTGCTGTAGCCCTGGGCACATATTCAAACATGGCTCCTAGGAGCAATAAACAGAGCATATTGTGCCAGAGTTTATGCTGTGCATTAACTGCATGTGTAAACGAGCCTACCGTGTACCATTGTATAGGGCACAAATGCAGTGGTTGGACATGCTATAAGTTCATCACGGGGGCACAGAAGGGAATTGGTGAGGATTTATTCACCAAGGCGCCCCCGGGGGTTACAAGAAACAATGGCCACAAGCTAGTAGAGAGCAGATTTAGACTGGACATAAGGAAGAACTTCTTCACAGTTCGAGTGGCCAAGGTCTGGAACGGGCTCCCAAGGGAGGTGGTGCTCTCCCCTACCCTGGGGGTCTTCAAGAGGAGGTTAGACGAGTATCTAGCTGGGGTCATCTAGACCCAGCACTCTTTCCTGCTTATGCAGGGGGTCAGACTCGATGATCTATTAAGGTCCCTTCCGACCCTAACATCTATGAATCTATGAATCTATGTGTCCCATATCTGACAGCAGACTTTGGCCCTTTACTTCCAAGCCATATGGGAATCCTTTGGGAGGAGAGCTAACACATAACCATAATGATTTATAATGACTACTTGTGTAGCTGATTTTAGAATCCTCCTCACCCAGTCTTATTAACTAAATTCAAAAAGAGGTTGGTCTATTCTTATTTGTTTGTTTTCAGACTATCCCTGAATAGTCAGTAGAATTCTAGGGCAAAGAGCTCTTTCTAGAAATTTAATGGCTTGATAAAAACATGTAGTTTCAAAACCACTCACCAGAAATTTCATCAGAGGGGATCTCATGCTATCGCTCCCCACATGTAGCCTATATATCATTTTAATTGTAGTGCATTACCCTCTGTTTATCATCCCTTCTGAAGCCATGTGGAATACTCATCTTCTCTAATCCTTGTCTATAGTATTTCTAAAGTACTTTACAAGCTTGGAGTAACTGACTTTAATGCCTTGCAGCAGCTGAGCTGGTAGCACACATGATATCTTAAATGTAACAATTAAAGGAGCATGCAAGATTTTGGTATTTCCGCTAGCTTGCAGATGTGCAGTATCCAGGTCCAAAAACTGTAATGTCAATTTTCGGCTAAAAAAGTTTAAAACAAAATAATGTCTCACTGCCCTGTGTCAACACCCTTCTAATGTGAGGGGGCACCCTCAGATAGGGATAGCACTAGTATTAAATATCAGTTAACCGAACCCTACAGTAATTTCTTTTTTGTATGTGTGTCCATGAATAACCTTGCTCAAGATTTATGTAATGGAATGTATTGTTTTATTAATCCAGAGCATATGGAATTCTCCAGGTGCTAAGCTTTGATCTTCCTGCCTTTCTGTGTATTAAGTTTTCTGGTACTCATTGACACTGATGCTCTTGATTTAAGGTCATCCTCTTCTTGTAGGAGACAGAATAAAAGCAAGTGAACGTCATGGTGAAATTGCAATATTTTTCTTTTGTTTGGCCTCAGGTCTGTTTGAATCTCCCCATAATTTAGTTCAGTAGAATCCAGTCAAAAGTATTAGGAGTAAAAGTAGATCCTTCTGTAACATTTTATGGCATGGAATGCCATTTGTGGCACATTACATTACAGCTTGAAATATTCAAATTCACTAACTAGGATTTACATTAAAACAGCTGAGCAGTGTAAAAACAAGAAAGCAGTTTTCCATGTCCCCTGGCTGGTAATAAAGGAAATGAGTATTGTTTTGGGGATGATAGGGGAACCTGGACAGATAAAACAAAGAAAAAATGTTGAAAATATTGTCTTCCAAGAAAATTAGCATGCTGATACATTGAAAAACAGATGGCTGGCATAACATGCCACTAAATTAATTTCCTAGGTCTTTGCCACAGAAACAGGGAAGAGAAATTAACAGGTTCCTCCCTGAGTTGCTTCTTATCCAATTCCATTCAATACAGTGGGGATAGCTTCCTTATCACCCCTCATCAATGTTTTTTTTGTACCCCCTGACAACTTGTGATAAGCACATGCTGCAGTAGAGTGCACTTAACACAGGACAATATTCATCAGCCTAATTATGCAGATTGGGGGTCAGGCTGCTGGAGTCAATGGATCATACACACTGGTGCATGATCAGACTCATTCTTTTCCTCTTCAGTTTTCTGTTGCATTTCTTATCCACAGTATATTCCCTAGAGTGTGTTCTGCATTCATCCTACACATGGAATTACCTTCAAAGTAAAAAAGGTGACAGTATGCATTGGAACAGAATCTCAGGGATGGGCAGACTCATCTGGATAAAATTAGCAGCCACCCAGAATTTGATACAAACCGAAACAGAAACTGGTCTGTGGTTCAAAAAATGTGGTTAATACTTTTCCCTCTCAGAAAAATTAGAAGTACTAAAATACCCTTCAAAGGCATTTATTCTTCTGGGATGTCTGGTTTAGTTAAAGCTGTCAAATAAAGGATGCCATGGACAATCCAGATCATATAAGTCTTTAAGTCTGTTCATCTGACTTTGGTCTCTACAACACTGGAGAATTCCATACCACCGAAAGAAGTGCACCTGTCTCTCACCTCAGATGCCACCAAAACATTTGTAAATCATCATATAGTGTGTGTTACCTGTGAAAATGCAAGTCAGATGTTTGTTTTTGAAAGGAATTATTCTATATATGGTTACCTCACATTATATCACTTTTTCTGCAAGCATTTAACAAGGATATTAAAAGATGTCATGGTTGATATCCATGACAAGAATGATAATCTAACTAATTAAATCTAAAAATGGAGCAAATTGATACTTAGCAGAGGAGTGTTGCCAGGCCTAGATAATAAGTAGTGGTGTGTGAAACAGGCCCTTTTTGATTTGGATTCAGATTTGGCCTGAATCAGGGACAGTGATTTGATTCATTGATTTGGATCACTGCCCCTGATTCAATTTGGCCGAATCTGAAGATTCGATGCTGATTCGGACATAGACACAGATTTAAAAGTTTTTTCTACATACCTTGAGGTAGCAGGCGTGGCTTGTGAATGCTGTGATGCTGGGTCTGCCAGGGAGCATACTGGGGGCAGGGGGGGGCGGGGCACATCCTCCTGGCTTGGCGATCAGCCAAGACGGATGAGCTCATCAGACCGATGAGCTCCATCCAAGGGTGCTGAAGGCACTGGCCGACATCATTGCAGAGCCACTGGCGGGAATATTTGAAAGCTCGTGGCGCATGGGCCAAGTCCCGGAGGACTGGAAAAGGGCCAACGTGGTCCCCATTTTCAAAAAGGGGAGGAAGGAGGACCCGGGCAACTATAGACCTGTCACTCTCACCTCCATCCTTGGCAAAGTCTTTGAAAAAATTATCAAGGCTCACATTTGTGAGAGCCCGGCAGGACAAATTATGCTGAGGGGAAATCAGCACGGGTTCATGGCAGGCAGATCATGCCTGACCAATCTAGTTTCTTTTTATGACCAGGTTACGAAACGCCTGGACACAGGAGGAGGGGTGGATGTCGTATACTTAGACTTCAGGAAGGCCTTCGATACAGTATCCCACCCCATACTGGTGAACAAGTTAAGAGGCTGTGACTTGGATGACTACACAGTCTGGTGGGTGGCGAATTGGCTGGAGGGTCGCACCCAGAGAGTCGTGGTGGATGGGTTGGTTTCGACCTGGAAGAGTGAGGGCAGTGGGGTCCTGCAGGGCTCAGTCCTTGGACCAATACTCTTTAATGTCTTCATCAGTGACTTGGACGAGGGAGTGAAATGTACTCTGTCCAAGTTTGCAGATGACACAAAGCTATGGGGAGAGGTGGACACGCCGGAGGGCAGGGAACAGCTGCAAGCAGATCTGGACAGGTTGGACAAGTGGGCAGAAAACAACAGAATGCAGTTCAACAAGGAGAAATGCAAAGTGCTGCACCTAGGGAGGAAGAATGTCCAGCACACCTACAGCCTAGGGAATGACCTGCTGAGTAGCATGGAAGTGGAAAGGAATCTTGGAGTCCTAGTGGACTCCAAGATGAACATGAGTCGGCAGTGTGACGAAGCCATCAAAAAAGCCAATGGCACTTTATCATGCATCAGCAGATGCATGACGAATAGGTCCAAGGAGGTGATACTTCCCCTCTATCGGGCGCTGGTCAGACCGCAGTTGGAGTACTGCGTGCAATTCTGGGCGCTGCAATTCAAGAGGGATGCGGATAACCTGGAGAGGGTCCAGAGAAGGGCCACTCGTATGGTTAAGGGCCTGCAGACCAAGCCCTACGAGGAGAGACTAGAGAAACTGGATCTTTTCAGCCTCCGCAAGAGAAGGTTGAGAGGCGACCTTGTGGCTGCCTATAAGTTCATCACGGGGGCACAGAAGGGAATTGGTGAGTATTTATTCACCAAGGCGCCCCCGGGGGTTACAAGAAATAATGGCCACAAGCTAGCAGAGAGCAGATTTAGATTGGACATTAGGAAGAACTTCTTCACAGTTAGAGTGGCCAGGGTCTGGAACGGGCTCCCAAGGGAGGTGGTGCTCTCCCCTACCCTGGGGGTCTTCAAGAGGAGGTTAGATGAGCATCTAGCTGGGGTCATCTAGACCCAGCACTCTTTCCTGCTTATGCAGGGGGTCGGACTCGATGATCTATTGAGGTCCCTTCCGACCCTAACATCTATGAATCTATGAATCTATGAATCTATGAATAGGGGGACCCTGGGTGTCCTCCCCAGACCTAGGTAGCACCAGTTGCTGAGCTGGAGGGGCACGGGGGGGAGCCCTAGTGTGCTCCCCGGTGGAGCCAGAATTGGACTGGAAGTGCTTCTGGTCCACTTCTGGGTCTGCTGCCAAGTGCGCTGGGAAGCCCCCTGCATTCCTGTGGGATGTTCCATGCACCCAAGTATCACAGCATTCATGAGCCCCTGCTACCTAGAGGTATGTAGAAAAAACATTTAATGCTGTCTCTATGTCTGAATCTCTGAATCTTTCAGAATCTCTCCAAATTGATTCGGAGGGTTCTGATTTGATTTGGAGAGATTAAAGGGTCCTCTGATTCAATTCAGATTTGGAGATTTCACCACTGAATCAGGCCGAATCTCCACCAAATTGAATCAGGGACCTAAGCTTTGCATAGCCCTAATAAGCAGGCCTGTACCTTGTAGAACTTCTAGACTCCTAGGCTAGGGACAGACATTCAAAAAGCCAGCCTGAATTCAATCTTTGCAGGCTAGTCTAACCTGGCTAGGCTGAACCAGTTTATAACCACAGACATCCTCTCTGAACTGAAGAAATGCAGGCACATACTTGCAGTGGCTCAGGCTAGAAGCTGGGTGGGTGCTAGAGCAGCTCTCCCTTCCCTTCCACATTGCTGAACTGAGAGGGGGTGCAGCCAGGCCTGAGCAGGATTCTCTGATTAGGGAGCCCCACCCCGCCTTCACTGCTCATGACTAGTGAAGGAGCCAGCAGGGAGTTATACAGCATTTAGTTACACAGCAGGTAAGAGCATTTATCAGCCCATCAGGAAAACAAAAGCCTCTCCCATTAGTTCAAGCTCTTCTTAAACAACTTTTTCCAAGGAAGGAATGGAGGGACATTACCAGTAATCTGTTGATTAGCTCCAAAAAGCCCTAAGTGGACACTGTCCTGTCTGCCTTTGTCCTGTCTGCCTTCCACAGACACCTCTCAGCATTAGCTAGCATACCACATGCTGGCTACAGTCTGTGATCTTGGAGATAGGAGAGGGGAATCCCTTCTTGAGCAGCAAGTTGTGGGAGCGGGGGCAGGGGAAAACCAGGCAGACATTGCTGTGCTTGCTGTCACTGTCAGAGCTGCAGCCAGGGAGCAGAGGGGAGGGGCCAGCTCAGCTCTGTGGAGCAGAAAGCCCCACCCAGAGCTGCCCCACCCAGAGGGGACTCTGGTTTGGGATACTGGGGGACTCTGGTTTAAGTTAAACCAGGAAGAGATGTGGGACAGACATTGCATAAACTGGTTTGACCCAAATCAGCTAAGTCTGATACTACATTCAACGAGGTTTATCTCAAACCAGTTTCAGCCATTTTCACACTGGTTTATGTACACTGAATGTCTGTTCTGTTACACATTGAAACCAGTTTCTGATCACTTAAACTGGTTTATGTGTAAAGTCTTCCCCCCAAGCCCAGAAGAGATCTTCCAATAGTCCTGAAGGAATTTAAAAAGAGAGTAGCAAGCTGCTAGAAAAAGATATGTAACATACCATTCTACCATATGATCGGTAGAAAATGTACCTGTTTTTTATAAAAAGCTATAGGTGTGATCCAAGGCATACAGGCCAATAAGCCTGGCATATGTATATAGGAGAACAGTGAAAACAAAATAATTGAACTAGAATAACAGAACACCAGAAAGACCATGGTAGGATTCAATCTAACACTGTTTCTGCAAAAGAAAATTGTGCTTACCCAATCATTCATAATTCTTTGAATATGCTAATAAAATAGTGGGCCATAAAGGGTCAGTTGAAATATTACCCATATATTTAAACTGTCAAAAGCCTTTGACAGGGTTCCTCAAAGAACACTACTTAAGAAACTAAGTAATTATGGTGTGAGAAGCAAAGTATGGCTGTAATCAGGATGGCTAGTCCAATGGTTAGAGCATTATTTTAGTTGTAATTTCCTGTTCTGAACCAGACAATGTGATGGTACATTAAATTCAGCTTTGAGAAATGCACATGATACCTACTGGATAGAATGATGAACTATACTTTTATCTTACAGGGGTCTAAGGATCTGAAGGTATCACTGCGGGCAGCTGAATGAAAACCTCTGTTTAATGTAGGCAATCAAAGTAAAAATGTTGCATAAAGGACAGGATTGAGAATATTGTAGACATTATTATAATACCATTATATACATCACTAGTTCACCATCTCTGCAAATACGGTATGTGCTACTGGTCAGCCCATCTCAAAAAGGATATTTTAGAGTTAGAGAGATGAGCAATAAGAATGATCTGGGGCATAGAAAAAAGGTTGCATGAAGAGAGCATGAGAACATTGGGGGTTGTAGGAAGGAACATGATAAAAGAGTACAAAAGACTGATTAGAAAGTACTTCAGTCACTTCTGTTCTCCCTGGCTCACAGCAGAAGAACAATAAACCATTCAATCAAAACAGAAGATGGCACATGCAAACAGATAAAAAGAAATACTTTTACACATAATAGACAAATAGATTGTGAAACCCATTACATGATTCTAGGAGGAAGATGACAGTTGTACAGAGTTATATTTGTGAATGTTAGAACTACCTGACTTTTTTGTCAAAAATGGGAGTTCAGATATTACAACATTGTTCACTGAACAAGACATTATTTCTGTTGAAGTTCTTAGCTTTTGGATAAAACTTCCAAATGAAAAACTGAAACTTTCAAAATTGTATGCTTCAATTTTGGGGGTGGCAATGATGGAAATGGTACTTTCCCTTTTCCCCATAGAAAAAAAAAAGGAAGAGAAAATAGGTTTCCCCCCCACTTTCATTCTTTTTTAATTTTCTCCTTGCCTTTTCAATTAAAAAGAAAATTCAAAATATGAAAAAGTATAAGAATGTCAGATTTTTCCTATCAAAGATTATCTAATTTTTTATAATACATTTTTAACAATGAAGAAATTAAAATACATATTTTGATTATTTTTGTTGAAAATTAAAAACCCCTTAAAGAACATGAAAAAATTCATTGTTTAGAAACATGTTTTTGAAACTATCTATTGGATTTTTTTAATGAGCATTATTTAATAGTTTAAAATAGTTTTTTTTAGAAGCAACCTGTATAACAGCTTAACTATTACTGATCATGCCATTCATAGGAGACAAATTATTTTGCAACAAATTATACTGCAGGTTTTCTTGTACTTTCCTCCAAAGTGTCATATATTGGCCACTGTCAGAGACAGGACACTGGAGGAGACTATGGACTATGAGTCTGAGCCAGTCTCGTGATTTGTTTCTTGTAAAGGACACTGAGGCAGAACAAATAGCATATTTCTTTACTATGCTGTGGGCTTTCTCAGCTTCTCATGGATCACAAACCAGAATGCGGGATACTTTTTTACCAGATAGACTGATAATGGTCCATATGAAGCCATGCATATCTGCTACAAAGGTGTTTCTGCATGTATCTGGTTGCTAGTCTCTTTTCAGAGAGAATTTTGAGGGGTATTATCTACAATTGTTCCAGTGAATAAGAGTGTGAAGCCCATCTATTGTTTTTAACAAATATAATCTAGATGAGTAGGTCTAATACATTCAGTTTGTAATGCTACTTGATAACTTCTATCTAAATAATCTTTATTCCCTGGACCCTATTCTCATTTACCTTAAGGGGTGTTTTAAGCACTTGAGGCTACATTGAGGCCCCATTCCACTGTCAGAGTGAAATAAGAACAAGGCCTATCATCTTCTATTTGCTGTGGTGTCCTTTATTTTGGTACGAGTATATCTGGAACCATGATTTAGGAATTGTTAGAGTGTTTAAGTGGGCCATCTATTCCAATATTTGGTCTCTTAAAATGGCCAACATTAGATGCTTCAGATGAAATTAAAAGATAATCTACTCCCCACATATGTTGAGTCTTGTTTTCTAATAGCTGGACCCTGGCTTAAGTTCGGAAGGGTGAAGCTAATATACCTTACAGGATTTGTGTTAGCATTAATATAAGCTTAATTGGAAATTCTAGACAGCCATATACATTACAAGGTCCCTTTTGAAACTTCTTGGCTTCAATTGCTTCCTGTGCCAGTGAGTCCCATGGTGTCATCATATTTTGCATGCAAACGTATATGCTTTGATTGTTTTGAAATTGAAGAGGCCATATCTTTCTTTGAAAGACTCGGCCATGCCAATAGCTATTCAAGTTAAGATATTATTTATAGCGAAGGCAGTTTCTTATAGGTGGAGCATGCTGCATATCCTATCTGCATAGTAACCAGACAGACACACAGGAATTCTTCCCTGTTCATCTGCTACCCCTAAGCAAAGTTCTGGAAATATCTACTCTAGGTCCTTGCATGGACACCATCACTGCAGAGTACCCTTATAGTCTGCAACATATATATTGTTACTGATTCTCTGGGAGGTTGTTATTCCCTTTTTAGAGGTGAGGAAGTGAGGCAGAGAGAAACCAAAGGCAGGACGATATCACTAGCTGCCAGTGGCAGGTAGCACTGCGGTAGAACATGCTGTGCTGCCCCTTGCAAGGGGTCTCCTGAACTCAAATAGTGTAGCCATGTTTGAGCTTAGAGGGAGAGCTGATTAGCAAATCTGGAAGGCAGTGTGTATGGGGCATAGCAGCCTGTTTCATCACTCTTCTGCCTCACATGGTAAGTCAATAGTATAAACGTGCCCATGGTCACACACAAAGTGTGTGGTAAAACAGGGAACTGAATCCAAGCCTCCTAGGTTCCTGGCTAAATCTTGTGTTATATTAGCATGCCTCTTCCTAGTGCTACAGCCATGCCTCCAGTGTACTCATGTACTCCTTCTCTCAGTATAGCTCAATCCTTCCAGGTGCTTTAGTACATTCAGCTCCTACTCAAATTAACTTGTGCCAGGAGTTCTCAGTACCTAGTAGAATCAGGCTTTATAGAAACAGTCAGCTGTCTACCGTATGCTCATTGCATAGCTAGTCAGGATGCTTTTGTTCATACAGTGAGGTTGTTGCAGAAATAAGTATCAACGTGAAGAAAAAAATAAAAAGGCTTTAGCTACATTATGAAATGTAGCTCCTACAAGAGGGAACCAAGAGAAAGTAAAGAATTTAAGCTGGGGAGTTTGAAAGGAGTTGGGATAATTTATGGATGGATCGGACAAGAGGATACATGTTCTATAGCCTCAAAAACATTGTTAGTTTGTGTAATATACAAGGAAGACAGAATAATGGAGCATATATACATAGAAATAGTACAAATATTTTGCTAAAGTCCTTAGGGTATTGGGGAAAGATTTCCGTTCTACTAGTCGAATTGTCATAAGGGATTTTCAGGGGTCAAATTCCATATTGCAAAGAGGATATGAAACTTTTAGACTTTTTATTGTATGGACATTTGAAGTAAACAGTGTACATGCTTGGAGGTTGTAAAAACAATTCACTGCTTTATGTTTGAAAAGGGACTTTTTGTCATGTGCCATATTGCATCACCGAACCTTAAATCTGTATCAAGGCATGACTGAGAAGGCAGCAGGGAGGCACAACAGGTAGCATAGGAGGCACAGCAGAATAACGCTATTTCGCAGGTTGCAAAATAGGCAACTTGGTAGTGGGAGTAATAGACCTTATTAAAGGGGTCTTTTAAACAGAAAAAAATCATCTGGCTGCTGTATAGCCTGCTGTGTGCTACAGCTTATGACAGTGACAGAAATGAAATGTTTTATTAATCTTGTGGCGACAAATGCTTGTGATGGTGTTCTATCACTGTCATCTCTTAAAAATGTTGAGTTATTAAAGCTTTGTTGTAAAGAACTCGCAGAACATTAGAACTGATCTTATTTTGCTTCTAAAACATCTAAGGGGCATCTAAGTGGCTTTAAGGTGCCTAAGTTCCTAAGCAACATCCTAGTCCACCTTAGGCGCGTCTACATGAGACATTTACTGTGCAGTTCACTAATGAACTGCACAGTAAATGTCTCAGTGTTTACATGTGCACTCCTATTAAGGAGCATTACATTAATTAACTCTGCAGCAGGTTAGGTCTTGTAAATACTAGTCCTTACCTGCTGTGGAGTTTTTTTCATGTACAGCAGTGCTCAAGTAGATGCTGCCTGGGGCACAGGGTATTTCAATGTGGGGCTAGCCTGCAGGCAGCCCCTGTGCTGAAGCACCCTTGTGCATCAACCAGCCACTCTGCGGTATATGGAGACTGGTTGGAGCAGCCTTGGGCTGGCAGGCTGACCCCTCAGGCCCTCTGCCAGCCTGGGCTGCTCTGACTGGGCTCCATGTGCTGCGCATGAATAAACCCTGGGGCAGTATGCTCCAGAGATTTTTGCTCCTGGGCGCATGTTCAAACAGTGCACATGGGAGCAAAAAACTTTGGGGCACTATGCCCTGGAGTTTATTTCTGCACATTAATTGCGCGTATAGATGCACCCCATGGGAAATCAGTAAGACATCTACTTTTTAAATGGACATTCATCTTAGCCCTCAATGCTGAAATCACAAAAACCAAAAGCTTCTGTATTTTATCCAGTAAGCAGCATATGTAAGCAGGATTGGGAGCAGAATGCAGAGTTCCCTCTCTCCTCAAGGCATGGCCTCTCCAATGGGCTGCAGAGTCAGGTTATTTCTTGCATGCTATCCTTCTGGCCCTATGACTCTTGCATTCCTTTTTGCGAAGTTCCAACAAGAGGGATGGAGGATTCCCATAACTTTCTCCTTGTCAGTGGCTGGTGGTTAGAGTGCTTTTGTGGGAAGGAGCTCTGAGTTGCAACCCTCTAAAACTTAGTGGGGCTTAGAATCCAGGTCTGTCACTCTGTGGGTGAATGTCCTAACCAAAGTGAGAAAAGTAGATTGTCTTCCTGACCCTCCTTATGTAACCAGGGTGGAACAGAGGCCTGATATTATGAAAGTACACAGTTTGCAGGTTGCAGCCCTCAGTCACATGTCCAAGGAGCATTTCCTATTGGCTGCCCCTAGCATCTCCCTGCTTGGCATTTACATGCTTTGGAGGCACACAAGCATCTTGTGGAGAGCATGGGAGAGCTTTGTCCCTCCTTAAGTGGAATAGGATAATCTAAGCCAAATAGGTTTAGACATACGGGGTGTGAACTGGCTGCCTATGCCTAGACAGGGAGCAAGCACATGCTGTGGTTCACTGCTCCTGGGAGCGGCATGTAGAGGCTTTCACCAATACTGGGAGCTGCACAGGTAAACTGGTGTAAGTAATCTGGGTGGGGGAGGTGCAGGCTGGATCAGGGGCGGTTTGGTGGGTCCATGGGAAGTTTGCACTATTGGGGGGGGGGGGGGGTGAGGGCAGGGAGGAGGAATTGGTGGGTCTGCAGAGGTGGGGTTGCATGATCAGGGCTGGGGTCAGGGGGCTAAAAATAGTCCAGTCAAGGTTGAAGGGTGGGATTAGCATAGCTGCCAGGCTGGGGTGAGTGGTTGCGCTTTCCCAGCCCTGGGGTTGCCTTGTAAGTGGCTGCAGGAATTTGTGAGATTGGGGTAACTCTTTCCTAGATCAGGTTAACCCTATCTCTATCTAAATTAGTGTATCTACTCAAGTGAACTAACTAAGATTGGATACACCATTTTTCCCCACCAATTTAACCTTTCTGAATGCCTGCCCAGATGGGCAGTTAGACTGGCTTAACTCTGGTTAGGTCAATCTAAATGTATGAGCTGTACATACCCATAGTGGACAGAATAAGATCTTGGACAAGATCTTTTCCATTTTCAGCGTTAGGACATTTTTAAAAAGTATGTACTAATGAATTAGGAGCATCAGGATAGTCTGTTAGACTTGGGGGAGACTAAATACTTTTGACCTGATGGATAGAGGCCTGCACTTTCACTTAATAAAGACATCACAGCACCATAAATAGAGATGAAGAAAGACTGGAATGAGGATGGATCATTCAGATACCTAGACAACTCCAAGAATTCGGAAGTGAAGATTTTGCAAGCTCTTATATGGTGGTAATTGGTAAAATATAGCCTAAAATAGGTTTTTGGTTTGTTTTTTAAAAATTAATTATGTGTACCCCAACCTTTGAACACTTACAAAACGAATTTAGAGATTTAATTTAAAATTTGTTTCTGTGGTTCCTCTTTAGACAAGAGTTTTAAGCACAAATTTGCTGTGCCCTTTGTCTAGGGTACTGTGACAGTTTCTGCTTATTAAGGCTCAGTAATGTAATACACTGCATGACCTAAAGCTTCCTTGCAAACATAAAACAGTGAATTATTATTTTGCTTTACAGCCCTTCCCAAGTACACCCTCCAATCATCTGGGAAAGTGTTATGTGGTACTTGGATATGAAAAATACGCAAAATAAATTGCACTGTATTTTATAGGCTCATAATGGGAAGAGATATATGTAAGAAAAACAGTAGCAACAGGCTATATAGTTTACCATATATGATTAAAAATACAAACTAATAACATCCAGATGCGAAACAACATACGTGGCTTTAATTTTTTTGCCAGCAAAAGGGTAACTTTAGCTATCCTTTCATTCCTTTCATGATGGATCTTGATATTTTCTTTAAAACTGTGTGCAGGTCACACCCACCACCACCAATCCTTCAAATGGCAGGTGTCCCATCTGTCGTCATGCTACATGATTACCAGCCCATTTTTCAGTTAGGGATGATGCCGCCTCATTGAGCAATTTTTGCAGACAGACAGTCAGATTCTTCAGTCTGATAAAGGGGGTTAATGGAACAAGAAGAAAAGGAGCTAAGCACAAATATTTTTCCCCATCTGCCCTGGCCTTCTATTGCTAGAATGTGTACTATTTGTCTTCTCAGATTTCCACACATTACTCAGCCAGTTGTTTAAACTGGTGCTATTTTAAAGGAACTTTTGCTGCCACAGCAAAACCTTTCCCAATGTTTATACTTTTCCTCTCCTCTTTATGGTATATGGATGAACTGCACTGTATCGAAAGGTGAATTTAAACCAGATATGTTTTATTTTGAGGTTTGTTTTAGATAAGCAATATATTCCATTATGTTCCCTACCCCACCTGATGAAAGCAAGAGCCTGACACTATTACCTTTATCCTGCTAATTAGGCACTTCTTCAGAACTTGGGGAGCTCACTTCCATTCTCTGCTACAGACCTTCTTGGGCAAGTCACTTACTTTCTCTGTGCTTCTATTCATTGTCCATACAAAGGCACTAACAACACTCCTTTTGTCCATCGGGACCCTATAGACCTTTTTGGAGTAGACGCTTACGTAATTGTACATATGGTACATAGGACTGTAGGTTCATATCTCTTTTAGGGTCTTAAGGTTTTCTCAACATGCAAATATTTTAAAGGCAAAAGCTGAAGGCAGGATAGCTAACAATTAGCATGTGTGATTTTTTAAGTGTGATTTTACTCTGAAAGATGACTCCATAACTAACACCTTTTAACTCAGTAGATCCTGTGGGTTGTCTACACTACTTTGATGCTGTGTCTGGGAGTGCCATGATGAAGAACTCCTTTTCTACTTGCTCTTGTTCCCTGCATACCAAATCTTTGAAAAGAATAAAGATGTATAAGTCAAAGTTTGAAGCCAAAGTATTTACCCTTAAATTTCCACCCCAATTTATAAACCGTATCAATACTTTGAAATAAAAAAAATCATGTTTCAAAGTTCATTCATTCAAAGGTCTGGGCCCTTCAGCACCCAGACCACAGGGAGGTGGCGTGCTAGTGTCTAGGGGCTTCCCTGGCATTGGCTGAGGCCAGGTCAGGCTCCTGTCTCCCCACCCTGCCCTTGCAGGATACCCTGGAGCCAGGTTAGGCACCCAAACCCCATGCCTGTCGAGTTTACCCAGCGGCTGCCCCGTGGGTAGATCTTGGTCAGTGGGGTGGAGGCACCGCCCAACAGTGTGGGAGCCGTGGTGCTGCCACCAGCTGCCAGCAGCACCAGGGCGTAGTGGCAGCAATGAGCAGCGCTTGCTGGGCAAGAGCCACTTGCAGCCCCCCGTGCTGAACTCTGCTGCTGCCCGCCTAGCTGTGGCTGTGGCTGTGGCTCATGGGATCTGGCTGCAGTGGCCACTGCTGACCTGCATTTATAAGGATTCATTGACAGCCAGGTTTAAGCACCTGATGCCTCCCCTAGAGGCGACTCTGGTGAGGTGGCATCAACTTATACACTGGAACTACAAAATTCCTAACTTTTTTGATCAGAAATATGGGGTTGACTTATACACCATGTAGACTGGTACACCATAAAATATGGTAGTCACTGAACCAAAAAGACCAACTCATTTGATTTCCTGTAGTTCTTTCAATAGTCATCAAATGGCAAAAACTTCTAGTTGAATTGAAGATGTAGAAGTCACCTGAAATCACCAGGGCCCTGAATTATTTAGTCCCCTGACACAGCAAATATCTTACAGCATTTGTTCCAAGTTACAGTAATGTATCAGCAGGGATACAAGAAAATACTGATTCCAGTGCAGCTTCTGAATTAAACCTTCCCTTCCCTATTGTCCCAGTCTCTTACTTTCATTTGGTCTTGCATTACCCCGTCTTCCATACTGTATACTAGAAGAATATCAATTCTCACTCTGTGGTATACAATCCAGACTAACAATGATTGTTAGCTGATGGTATCTGGTTTCACCAGTTTCTCTTTTAAATTGAACACTGGCTTTGTGCAGCATGCTAAGTTCTTTCAGAACAGGCCTGAAGGGTGGGAAAATAGGAAACTCTTACAGGTTCTTCTTCTTTATTAAAGTAAATGGATCACCATATGAACAGACAATTCACCATTCAGCAGGGAAACATCAATATGGAGGAGATTTTTCACTACAGTTTATTGGACAGAAAGCCTTATATACTTAAATACCATGAGAACAGGGGAAGCCAGGTACATCTGAAAATATTTCAAATGAAAACAGAATTTTCTAAACATTGGCAGTGATTTTCTTTGTAAATAGGTTTAACCTTGGACCTTCTGTCATCTTGTATTTTTACACAGGAAATTAATTTTCTGCATCCTCTGTGCACATAGAGAAGAGAGAAAGTTGAAAAACTCCAAGGGATTTCCAAAAAAGCCTCCATATAAATTTTAAAATTAAACAGATGTTATATGATTACCATTAAATCTGAGCCATGGGTTCCTAGGTTATAAACTATACATGATGTTCTGAAGCAAGAGATGAAATGGATTTTTTTCAATTACAGAAGGTTGTTCAGATCAAAAAGATCAGGATTTAGATGAGTCTGTCAGGGCCTTGGGTTTCAGCAAGAGTTTATAAACATCCAAAATAAGTAAATGCGCTCACTGTACCTTAGTAAACAGCCACGAAAGGAGATGCTCTGTGGCTATGCAATTCTTCTGGAATGAAAATATACGGTGCTAGGAGAACGGTTTGCTGAAGTCCATGGTATTTGTCCTCCCGCTGCATTGTCACCCATGGGAGTTGGACTGAGTGCCAGGTGAGCTAAAACAAAACATTTGTAATTGTTCTGATCACCTGCTGTAATGTTTAGCCCATACTGGCCATTCCAGAAGGACTTACATATGATTATCTCGGTCCAAAATAGCCATTTGATGAAGCACTGTGACTGAATAGGAGGGTACTTGGCATTAGTAGGGAGTTACCACAACATCCTTGGCTTATCATTCTGAACCTCAGGCGTAACCCTCTAAAGCCCTTTGCAGTCCAAAGGTGCGACCGCAGCTTGTATAGACATATTCAGTCTAGCTTGGAACTTGCTAGCTCAGGTACTGATAGCAGTTTAACATGATGCTACATGGGATACAGTGCAGGCTGCAAAACTTGCCTGAGCCTCTGGGTAAGTACTTGGGAAGCTAGCCTGAGCAGCCATGTATGATGAGAGCCACACTGTTGCAGTAACTGAGCTAACTATCTTAAGGCTAGCTTCATGCATATCTACAAGAGAAAGAGTCCTATTTTGGATTGCAACATACACTTACCTGAATGTACATGGGCTTGGATTTTTAAAGGGAGCATGGTATCCAATTCTCATTGAGTATCATATCCTTTGGGCTCCTCTCAAAAACCTTGCCTGTAAAGACTTCTTCTGTCTCCCTCTCTTGCTCTCTCTCAACATTTTTAAAACAAGGAATGTAGAGGGAAACCTTGTGGGAATTCCGATAAGTTTGTTTGTTGAGGGGGAAAAGGTAGTTTGCAGAGTCTTTTCTCTCATAACATGTCTTCAGATGTGATTATATCAGAGTTGATCATTGTTAATAGTTTGATTATTTTCATTGTTGCTTTCCTCTTCAAATGGAAAAAAAAAAAAAAAAAAAAAAAAAAGGCCAGACCTAACAAATCATCTTGTAGCTGTTTCTTGCTGTGGCCTGCCAATTTACTTATAGGCGAAATAACTCCCAGTACCAAGGGAGGGCTACATCAACTTCCAGTTCAGCAGATGTTTTTCTTTGAGTATTATGCTTATCACCATAGTCTGTTATTTTCTGTGACAGCCATTCTCAGTCTTCAAGTCATGTTTTGAGCAACACATACAGCTTAATCATTTCATGTTCTTCTCCCAGGAGGCCAAATTCCCCCCAGGTATGGTAACACTGATGACTGTAGAATTACACCAGGAATGGTGCAGTAGCTTCCAGATGCATCAGGAATATTTCTTTTGAAATAAATGAAGTATTAGCTTTAACACTGGATGCCACAGCCCAAATATTTGGCTGAAAGCATATATAGAAGAGGGGAACTGGCTTGACTGCCATTGAATGTATGTTTGTGTAAAGCAGACACAAAGCTGGCACATAGAATCAGAAAATGAAGGAAGTCACCAAGAAAAGCACTTGTAGTATGACAATGAAAGAAGACCAAGAGAAAGAAGAGAGCTTTTCTGGGCAGTGTGTGAGCTGGAGAGAGGCTTGGAACCATAAGCAAAGAAACTGCCTTCTGTTTCTTGACTTCTGTTTTGCCCAGGGATGCAGCATATTAGGTTCAGACTTAGTAGACTTGCATTAAATAATGCCTTCCTAATGGAAACAACTGATAAGACATAGCATATTTGCTAACTTTGAGTTAAAAGTTAAGATAGTAGGTCTAATACTATACTTTGGCTTTGTACCCACCAGTCAAGTTTTCTTTTAATTGTAGGCTAGTAGCCTGACTATTTTACCACCCTTCTGCAGCTGATGACAATATGCCCTTTTACCCCTTTGACATAAGATCATATTTCTAAGTCACATTCTAACTTGCCACCATAAGGGTGTGTTGGCTGTAGACTTTCCTTACCCAAGTCAAGTGACTTTCCATGTTAACTTTCATCTTCCCAAATATGTCCTTGTTCAGCCTTATTTTTCTCTTGATTTCCTCCATCTGTTTTCTATCTGACCCTGAGCAGCTGTCCAAGGTGTATATATCCTTTTGCTTCTTTCTTCTTTGCCGGGACGACTTTCTGTTGAATATCTATTTAACATGATTTTTATTTGGATCCTTTTCATTTTTAAACTTACTTCTGGCCTTTAAGACTGAGCTCCTCAATCAACTTTCTGTTGTTCAGGAGCATGGGGTGTGCACAGAACAATATGCTCTGAGATGTTTTAGTCATTCTTTCTTTTTTTTTCTTTAATAACCTTTAGTCCACTAATATTCAACACTATGTGACCTATAACGGGATGTATGCTCCACAATATTTCCACACATTATGGCAGCTTGCATGCACAAAACTAGCTTATGGAGGATTGAAAGAGGAGGAATGTTATTTTCAGAGCATGGTCATTTTTTCTTGCGGTGCCCCGATGGGTTTTCAGCAGGATTCTGACTCCATGATGTGAATAGGACTATGAGGCTCTACTAGATTCTCCACCCTCCCTTAGCTCAGAGGACAAAGAAGCATAGAAGATTACAATACATGACACTCCCTTTCAGCATTCTAGACACCATGTTGGATGGGCTTTCTGCCTTTGGAGGGGCTGCAGGCAAGAATATAAGTGGGTAGGCATCAGCATTGGCCTCTGATTCATGACCAAGGATCAAGAAAACTCCTCAGTCCTTTTATAGCCATTGCTTAAGGTTCATTAGTGTTATGGACCACAATCCCTAGGCATACTCATTAACTATACCAAACTCCTGCCCTACCTCAGAGACCCCCAGTTCTGTACACCTCTAACAGTTAATCTTGGGTTATTTATTTTGCCTGTCTTTTTTTTTGTACAAGTAATTATTCCTAAGGACTAATTTTTATAACAGCTCCTTTTGGTAGGCAAAGGGAAACTCACACTGTTCTTGCAAAATGTTTAAAGCTAAATCCTATAGGAGGTATGTCTGCTGGTTCATTCGAATCACTCTAATTTCCTATTCAAGATATTTTGTTTCCCAAGGGACAACTGCTATGAGAAGTCCCAATACTTGGCATGCAGTGAACTGTTGATTATGGATTCCTAGACTGACTACTGCACCAAGCATGGTTCAGCTGAACATGTAGAGTAGTATGCAGGCACAACAATCACTGACAGAATAAATGATTTAGGGATAAAATTGGGGGTGCATAAAGAACGGGAGATATTATAACAAATAATAAAATATATAGATAAGTAGAATGCAGAACAGAAGCATAAGCACATGCAGTTAGCAAGATGGAAAAATTAAAACAATGATAGAAAAAGAAAAAAATTAGGAAAATTATTCTTTGTCTTTAGTTACACAAAAAGAGCTATATTTTATTATAGTTTTTTTACTCATATATACACTTTGATGTGTATTGTGCATACTTTTATCTGATTAGTCTTTCAAGGAGATAAATCAGATACATTCTGGACACATCTGATTTTTTTTAAAGAGCTTCACCAGAATTTATCTTTGTTCAAAAGGATATAAGTTTAACTTTTCCCCCATTTAAAAAAAATCACCTGATATCAATTAGAATTCCTTTACTGCTAGGCTGATTTATAGTACTGTAATACAGCACTGAAAATATGAAAGCAGAGAAGCAATATTTCAAAATGCAGCATAAAATCAACAATAAAAATGTATATTTATAACCTGAAAAGTATGATTTCATCTTGGAGAATTACCAAGCTAATAGCAGTAATAAGTATGATTTTAGTTGTACCATATTGTACTTATTAAACACTTCAGGGGACTTGTGAATAAATCAAATCACAAGATCATTTCTGGATATTTGAACGTATTTTTAAATATTGTAAAAATGTGGAAAACTATCAGAACTGGTTATCATTTGTTCATGTTTTCCAGAAAGGTTTTAATCATAAACCTCATTGTTACATCTTCCAAGATATTGGGTTGATGCCTGTAGGCTGGAAAAGTGACTCCATTTAATAAATGCAGATTTAATATCTTTAGGAGATAAAATTAAACCAGAAAAAGTATGTGCAATAATGTGAATAGTACTTGCTATCCCAGGAAATCTTGTCTGGTGCAAAAAGGATGTTTCAGAGGAAGGTGGAGAAATGTTTTATTAATAAACATGGGACATGACCAAACCCTGGAGCCAGGCTCCTGAACTAGAGTATGGAAAGTCTGGATCCAAATCTGTTCCTTGGACTTTATAACAGGGCTGGACTCCAGAATTGGAAAAATGAGATTTTCTCATGCAAGTGAATGAGAGAAATTATGGAAGCATAACAATAACAATAATTTGTATTACAGTAAAGCTTATAGGACGTGGGCAGAATTGGTGCTAGGTGCTGTACAAACACATGGTAGGAAATAGTCACTGCTCTGAAGAAATTACAGTGTAAATATAGAAGAGAATGGATGGGAGAGGGAACAGACAGAGAGCAAGGTTACACAGCAGAAAAATGGAATACAATTGGAGCCTGCTGACTATCAGGACTTCAGTTTATAGACTAACTCTAACTCTCTTGTATTAATATAAGAAATTAAAGGCAACTTCCATTAGGGACTAGATTCCTCAGGGTGTATAAATTGATGTTGTCCTTGTTGAACCTTATGAGATTTGTTTTGGTGCAATCCTCCAGTTTGCCTAGGTAACTCTGCATCCTCACTGTACTCTCCAGCATATCTTCTACTCCCCCCCCCCCCACTCCCAACTTGGTGTCAATCATGAACTTGCTGAAGGTGCACTCTATCCCATCTCCCAGATTGTTAATGAAGATATTATTCTTTGCTGGAATGATCTACTTGGGGATGGTCCTTCTTTGAGCATGGGGTTGGACTGGATGACCTTCTGAGGTCCTTTCCAAATGTAATTTCATATGATTCTATAATTTTGAACAAAACTGCTCCCAGGACCGAGCCCTGAGGCGCTCTACTTGGTATCAGCTGTCAACTAGACATCGAGCCATTGATCACTACCTGTGGAGCCCGATGATCCAGCCAGCTTTGTATCCACCTTACAGTCCACTCATCCAGCCTGTACTTTGTTAACTTGCTTGCAAGAATGGTGTGGGAGACTTATGTCAAAAGCCTTGCTAAAATCAAGGTATATCACACCCGCTGCTTTCCCCGCATCCACAGAGCCAGCCATCTCATCATGGAAAGCAGTCAGGTTGGTCAGACATGACTTGCCTTTGGTGAATCCATGCTGACTGTTCCTCATCACTTTCTTTTCCTCCAAGTTCTTAGAAATGGATTCCTTGAGGACCTGCTCCATCATTTTTTCAGGGACTGAGGTGAGGCTGACTGGTCTGTAGTCCCCCAGATCATCCTTCTTCATTTTCTTAAAGATGGGCACTATGTTTGCCCTTTGCCTGTTTCCAATCATTTGGGACTTCCCCTGATTACCATGAGTTTTCAAAGATAATGGCCAGTGGCTCTGTGTTCACATTGGCCAACTCCCTTGGCACCCTTGGGTGCATCCCATCCAGCCCCGTGGACTTGTACACATCTAGCAGTCCCTAACCTATTCTTTTGCCACAGTTGGCTGCTCACCTTTTCTGCAAACTGTGCTGCCCAGTGCAGTAGTCTAGGACCTGACCTTGCCTGTGAAGATCAAGGTAAAAAAGACACTGAGTACTTCAGCTTTTTCCTCATCATCTGACACTAGGTTGCCTCCTGCATTCAGTAAGGGACTCAAACTTTCTCTGACCTTCCTCTTGTTGCTAACATGCTTGTAGAAACCCTTCTTGTTAACCTTCATGTCCCTTACTAGCTGCAACTCTAATTGAGCTTTGGCTTTCCTGATTTCATCCTTGCATCCCAAGCAATATTCTTACATTCCTCCCTAAGCATCTGTCCAAACTTCCACTTCTTATAAGCTTCCTTTTTATGTTTAAGTTCACTGAAGAGTTCTCTGCTAAGCCAAGATGGGCATCTGCCATATTTGCTATTCTTCCTGCATATAGGGATGGTTTGTTCCTGAACCCTCAGTAAGATGTCTTTAAAATACGACAAACTCTTCTGGTTCCCTTTCAGACTGGTCTCTCAGAGGATCCTGCCTATCACTTCCCCAAGGGAGTCAAAGTCTTCTTTTCTGAAATCCAGACTGCTCTCCTTCCTTCCTTTTGTCAAGATCCTGAACTCAATTATATTGTGGTCACTGGTGCCCAAATTGCCATCCACTTCTACATCTCCAACCAATTCTTCCCTGTTTGTGAGCAGCAGGTCAAGAAGAACATTGCCCCTAGTTGGTCTCTTCAACACTTGCACCAGGAAGTTGTCCCCAACACTGTCGAAACACTATCTGTATTGCCTGTGTACTGCTGTGTTGTCCTCCCAGCAGATGTCAGGGTGACTGAAGTCCCCCATGAGAACCAGGACCTCTGATCTGGAAACTTCCTGTCTCTGTCTGAAGAAAGCCTCATTTACCTCATCCTCCTGGTCTGGTGGTCTATAGCACAGACCCACCACAACATCACCCTTGTTGCTTTCCCCTCTAACTTTAACTCAGAGACTTTCAACAGGCCTATCTCCAGTTTCATACTGGATGTCTGAGCAACCATACAGATCTTTTACATACAGCACAACTCCTCCTTCTCTTTGCCCCTGCCAGTCCTTCCTGACCAGTTTGTACTCATACATGACAGCATTCCAGTAATGGGAGCTATCCCACCAAGTCTCTGTTATTCCAATTATGTGATAGTTCCTTGACTGTGCAAGCACTTCCAGTTCTTCCTGCTTGTTTCCCAGGCTCCATGCATTTGTATACAGACACCTGAAATAACTAGCCAATTGCCCTACTTTCTCAGTAAGAATGAGAAGGCTCTGTTGCCCTTTCTTCCTTGTGTTTCCTCCAGGTCTTCCGCTTGCCCACTTACCTCAGGGCTTTGGTCTCCATCCCCCAGAGTGTCCCAGGAGTCACTGCTTCCAGGTGGACTAGCTATCATCCAGGACTCTTTGACCCTGGACTGACAGCTAGGAACAGCCAGGCAACGGGGGGTGGGAGGTGGAGATGGAGGGAGAAGAGGTAAAGGGAGGTAGGAGACTGAGGGGAGGGGTAAGAGGGGAAAGCCTTGGAGGGGGAAGAGGGAGGGAGTCAGTAGAGGGTGGAGCAAGTGAGTGGGGAACTGCCACGCTGCTGCCCCCTCTGCCCCCCACACTTCTCTCCCAACCCCAACTTGACCCCTCCACCCCTAGATTTTTCCCCTTGCACCCCAATCACCCCCTATGCCCCACATTGGCTCCTCTACCACCAGATCACTACCCCGTTGCCCCAATCAGCCCAAGAGTGGCGGAGGCACTGGTAGGGGAGTTTTCCCTGCCTGCCTGCTCCTGGGGTACTTGAAGACCATGTTGACCCTATATGCCCAGATCCAGCCCCCACTGGCTCCCACAACGGAAGAGTGGCAGTTGTCATTTTGTGTTCATAGTGACTACTTTGGAACCTCATAGTTGCAGAAAGTTTAAAACCAGGGGCTCCTATACATGTTCAGGGCGGCTGCTCTGACGCACTGTAATTACAGTGCGTCAGAGCAGAATCAGTTAATCAAGCATGGTAATTATCGCACTCCCGCAGACTCCAGTGTCATGTGTATCAGCTTCCCCATGCTGAAAAATGGTGGCAGGGGCCGTCTCCTGGAGCACATCTATAAACACCCTACAGTTCTATTTAGTGGAGCATAGTTAAGAATTCCTTCTGTTAGTAAGTGCAACAGGGCTATAACACACAGCTGAACTATCTGCACTCCACCTGGAGCAGGGCAGTGGTGCACAAATGTACTGCATTGGACAGCATTCTGTATACACTTCCCATTACCATTCAGCAGTAGCTTCATCATTATTGAAACATGGAGATTAGGTTTGATACGAGTCTCAAACCTTTATTTTCTTTAAAAAAAATATCGTACAGAGGTGGGAATAAAATCTTTTGATATGAATTCTAGGTGCTGTTTGATTTTTTTCTGGAATGATGGTGAAAAAATTAGTTGATATCAAAATTATATTAGGTATTATAAGACTGCTGTTTTGGACATTTTCATTGGTTTGTTTACTGTGGTTGCACAAAATCTAACAATTAGATCTGTTCCTTGATTTGGTTGTTCCTCACATGTTGTTTCCTAGAATATCACTTATACAACACCCTTCCTGGCTGGTCTGCATATTCCATGATGCATCAGTACTACATGACTCCAAAGTAGGGAGGCCATGATACATGACAGGAGACTGTCTGTATAAGGAGCCTACAACACAGGAAAAAACAGGGAAACGAAACATCTGAACTACAAATCATGTGAGGCGCTGAAACCAGCAGATACAGTTAAATGTTATAATGCAACAAAAGATTTTAATTGACAAACCAAAATATTTACATAAGAGTTGACTTGATCTTAAACAAACTATTTTATTTTGATTTTTCCAAAAAAAAAAATTTGTTTTTTAAAGAAAGATTTTGGATGTTTAGGTTTTTGACTTACATTGACACTTTCCATAGGGGGAAACAAACAAAACCCCAAATATTTTCAGACCAGTTTATCATACTTTTTAATTCCATACATTGCCATCTGTGCTATACTTTGTGCCCAAACTCCAAAGGATGTGTCTCTATGTAGCACATTGGGGTTCCAGGGGCAGCCACAATGCTCCCTGGTTAGTCCATGACCATGCCCCACTCCTAGGGTGCCTTCCTTTCTCACCCACCATGCCATAATAATAATAATAATAATAATAATAAGGAGGAGGCTGTCCATGGGCCTTTATGTGGCCCCAGTCCAACTGGATCCCCAGTGGGGTACCTTGGCACCCTACTGGTCTGTACTGCTCCCAGGCCCCTTGCCAGGCTTTTCTGGTCCTAGGCCCCTTGCTGGGCTGCTAAGGTCAACTGTACCCTGCAGGACACCTAAAACCTTAGGGGCTAAGTGCATCTCCAGTCCATCCCTACCCCACGCCCCAAGCCTGGCAGATATTATTGTAATGTTGTTCTCTTGTTGGGGCTCCACACACTTTACTCTAGCTAGGCCTTCTAGTCCAGGCCCACTATATTGTACCTGGCTTTGAGGCACCAGCTCTGGTTCAGCCCTTTCGGGCACTGGGCTCCTAGCCCCTGGCCCATGTCTGGCTCTGTGGCCTCACTTTCTGCCCACTCTAGGATCAACAGTTGCTCAAGCCTTGAGCTTGCCTCTGGCAGGGCTCAAAGCGATTGTGTGCCCCACAAGCACTAATGAGACCTCCATATACTGCCCCTACAGCCCAACCCAAACCACTGGTGCAAGCTGTAATGTAAACTATAAGCTCCTGGGCTATAACATAAACTACAAGAGGGGAAGCAGCCCTCTGTGCCTTTAAGAGGGCAAACCTTCCCTCACCTCTAGTGCTGGCATACCTTCCAGCCATGGGCTATCCTTGTGAGTTCCCCAAGCCTCACTGGGGTCCCACAGGCAAGATAGAAGTCTGTACAGGGGCCCCGCTGCCGGGAGCGATTCACCCAGCTGCAGCCATTGCCCTGAGCAGCTCCAGGGCACAGAACTGCCCAGTTATGCCTCTGAAGAAAAGAGATATTTTTTCAAATCTCCCTGGTATTCAGCCCAACCGTCTCACAGTATGGATATATTCTCCACATACTCTCCACAAAGACACTATACCAAGAAATGTCATCATCTGAAGAGTACACTGTATAAAATGCTGAAGGTTTTCTGGAGAACACAGAAATTAGTTGAAATTAGCCTAGTGTGCCTTCCAGAAATCCTATTATTTCTATTTGCATAGGCTGCTTATAGGACCTGAGCTAAAGTTCTTGGTCGTTAAAGAGGTTTACAATGCTCATGAAAGAGTAGGCAGAGTGATGGTTGAGTATATATGAGTTCCAAAGAGATCATCTGTTTTTTACTTAGTTTATTTTTGCCTCAATCAGGGCTCAGGAGATTGTTCTCCACATTTGAAGAGGGACAGCATGGAATATGGCTGATCATTTTTAATCTCTTATTCTTATACATCTAGGAAACCAGCCAGGATGCTATTCTGTCAAATAAAACAATAACCTACTAAGATGCCTTTTCATTTGTCCCTCTGGCTGCTACCCAGATTCCAAGAAGAGTAAAAATAACAGAGGGGAGAGTGGGGAGGAAAGGTTTATATTATGATTACATCTTTTTCCTCCTGCTATAGTGTCATTTTGCATCTTCAATCTGATAAACCCTGGAGTTGTTAAGTTTTTATCATCTGGTTCTCCGGGTAAGTGGAGCACAGATGTATTTTGCAGTATGCTATTAGATGAGGAATGCCATTGGTTCTTTATCAAAACAGTACAATAGAGAGATTACTGTTGTGTTCTGCTTACCACATTTCAACCAGCTAAGCCTAGGTGGAGAATTGAAAGACCCCATGTTCGTACATCATTCGTTCACTCAGCAACTTGAAGTAAGGGTGATTTGCAAGCTATTTCCATTTTCCTTTCCCTCCCCCACTTTCCTAATTGTGATAAAAAGCCTGTGGCTTTGAGAACACTTAAATGTAATACAATGTTCATAGCTCAAGTTACATACTAAGTAAGTGTTTTATATACCCTGTTTGTGAAAGTCCAGACAAGCTCTTTGTAGGAAGGTAAATAATACTTAAAGCCCTGTTCATAATCATTATCCATCTCTGCCCTGTGATTTCATTTAATACCGATTATCAAGTGTTTTATTTTTAACAATTCATGTGGTATTTGGCTGCCAGCAATGTGTATTAATTTCTGTAGACTTAGGAACTAAGAAAACCTACTGTACTTGATTTCCTATCACAATATAAAGCAGCTTTAAAAATGTTGATAGCTCCCCCCAAAACACTGGAAAACACTACTGATAAGGAAAATTTTGTATCATCTTATCTGGATGTGTATAATTCTTCCCACTTCCCACCCCATATTCCCTCTGCAAACTTTGGGGAATTGAATGAAAGCAACCTTTGGAACTGATTTGCAAACATGGAGCTGCCACTAAATCAACCTGCATGTTCTGCATTTCTGGAAACCAGACTGTGCTCATTATGGGGCTTCTCTTTTCTAGGAGCTGAATCCCCACCTCATCTTCAACAGAGTGCACAGTCCCTGCAGTTAAGCTTTATTAGTAACTCAAAAACAATTGTACAACATAAAGCTTGGAGCCTAAGTTTCCTTCTTGATCACTTCATCATAAGGAAAAGGTCTTGGAGGGAAACTGGAGCAACAGCTAAGCTACACCTGAGCAGCCAGACCAGAACTGGCCCATATAGGGTACCTATGGGGTAAATATGATTTCCACTCATCCTGATTTCAGACAGTGCAAGCTACTCTTTGCAATAGTCAAATGCACTTATACTAGTGGTTTACACTGGTAATACTCTATCAGTGCAACTACACCAGAGCCAAAAGCATTGACAATTTGTCCCTTGGCTTTTGCAAAGAAACACTCTGACCTTCTTTAAATCCTTTTTTTGGAAATGATTGGATCCTTCCTCACAGCCCAAAGCAACAATAATTCCCCAGACTTTGAATACAGGGTGTGAGCATCTGAGTGTAACTCTCCAAAGCAGTCCTGAACTACTAGTCCTAATCTAGAGAGAGGTAGTTATCCACACTACTCTGAAGTCAGACAGAAGGCAGGGTGGCCTGGTACCTAGTAGGAACGTCTACATGTACAATTATTGCTATTTAGGCTTACTGTTCAGTAAATTACTGAGCAGTAAACCAGCCCTGGGAAGGCCTCTACACATGCACTGTGTTGGGAGCAGATTTGCTCCTTATAGGATTAAGGAGATCCAGGGCTGCTCCTGCCCTGCTCTGACATTTGTAGCAGTCAAGGGAAGCAACAGCCTCTGGCTGCAATTGCCTGGATGCCAGGGGTCTCCAGGGGGAATAGGCTAAGTCTGGCAGGGGTCTCTGGCGTGGGGGAGGAATCAGCCTGGCAGGGGTCTCCAAGGTGGGAGCAGGCTCAGCCTGGCAGGGGTCCCCAGGGGTGATGGGCTCATCCTGGCAGAAGCCTCCATGGGGAGGACAGGCAGGCTCAGCCTGGCAGGGATGCTGTCTCGGGAGCCTGTGGCAAGTGCACCAAGGATCTTCCCTGCCCTCCCCTCCAGCAGTAGTGGACAGGGCAACATGTCTGCAAGGCACCCATGGACCACCTCTTCCCCCACCCCCCGCAGTAGGATGCCAGGGCTACTGCCCCCAGGCCCACAACGTATCCCCAAGACCACAAGCACTCTGAACAGTTTCCAATCAAGAATCTTTATTTCTCTCCATCACAACACACTCCCCGTTCAAATATTTACAAGACTGGTTGTTGTAACATGAGGAGGAAATGGTGGTACCCATAGCACAGAGCCTGGGGACTGGCACCCCAGTCTCTGGAGGCACCACCACAGATGCAGACACTGTGGTGAAGCCAGCAGCATGGGGCTTGGCCAGGGGTGAGGGTGGGTGCTGTCTAGCCTGCTCCCCCTCCTCCTCCATGGGGGTGGGCCCAGCTGGGGCCATCTCCCACTCAGAGGCCACATGGTGGGCAGGTGAACAGCAGGCAGCAGTCCAGATGGGTGACTTAGCTGCTGGGGGACCTAGCTCAGGAGCAGGGGCAGGAGGTTCTGGCCATGGCAGGGGTCACTCTACTTCAGGCACTGGGGGCTTGGCATGGAGCTGCTGGGGGCTGCCATGTGGCTGGTGGGGCTAGAACTGGGGTTGGGGCCAGGGTCAGAGCCAGGGCCGGGGATGGCAGCTGGGTACCAGGCAGCTGCCAGGTGGCAGGTGGGGCTGGGGGCAATGGCTGGGCAGTGGGAGGCTTCCAGGCAGCAGGCAGAGCCAGGGCCAGGAGCTGGGTGGCAGGCAGCACAAAGGAGGCTACCAGGGCCAGGATGTTGTTGAGCACCTGGCAGGCTTCCTTCATGGCCCACATTGCCCTAGCCACCGTGGAGGCCTGCCACTCCTGGGCGTCCGCCTTGAGGAAAGCAATGTGCCTCTGCTAGTATTGTCAACCCCACCATATCAAACATCAAGAGACAAACTCTTAAAAATCAAGAGATTTGGTATGTAAACCATGAGGTTCTATTTTTTAAGTATAAACCAATATAGGTATATTGACTGTTGGTTTAAAAATCCCATCAGTCACATATTTAACTTCTAATAGGTTAGCAATTTATACAAAAACTATATTACTACAACTGATAATGCTTTAGAAAAAAAATTTAAAATTCCTGGCTCCAGGTGTGGAGCCCAGGGACAGGCACAGATGGCCATGGTGCCCCCTCACCCCCGCTCTGGTCTCCTCCCCGTGTGGGGCTTACTAGCTGGGTGTGGCAGGTGGTCCCAATAGTCAGACTCCAAGCCTGGTAACAGGGAGGTAGTCCATCTGCCTGTGGGCTGCAGGGTGTGGAGGCCCAGCACCTGGCCACACAGGCAGTAGGCCCCTGCAGGAAGAAGCTGGATCTGGCCATGGTAGGACCATCCCTGGCCTGTCCTCCCTGCTGTGGGTATGCACCCACAGTTGCCAGGTCAGGTGCTGGCCCAGGCTGCCCATGCTGCACAATCAGACCAAGGTTGGGGAGCACACCAGTTGCTGCCACTGCTGGCCCAAGGGGCCCTCCTCTGGTGACTCCTCCTCAGGCCTGGGAAGCAGCAGGGGCTCCAGCAGCTGGTCTATGCCAGAACAAATGCCAGAACAAACCATTTAGGGCTTGGGACCCTGGGTCCAGTTACTGCATGAAGGGCATGGTCCTGCGGGCAACCCCAGACTATCGATCATATGGACCCACTGAGCCCACAGGGACTTCACCTTAATTTGGCATTGCCTCCTGGACTGCTCATGGTCATGCTCCCTCATGTAGACCACCATCTCCCTGTAAATATGTGCATTTGGCCAGGGCACCTCACCCCAGATTGCAATGAGGTCATCAGTCTCCCCTGCCTCCCAGCTGGGGCCTTGGGCTGTTCTCAGTGGTGCTGCCTCTGCCCGGGATTTCAGGTGCTGTTGGCTCCGGGCACATAGCCACAGGTGAAGGGCATGGTGTCCAGGGGCCAGGAAGCTGCAGGAACAGCTCCGGAGAGGCAGGCTAGGGGCTTGGTGGACTAATGGAGCTAACACATGCCTGTGCGGCCACAGAGCAGCCAGCATAGGCCTAGGAGTCAGGCCAGGGCTGTGCAGCACTGCTGCAGCCAACACAGGCCTATCACAGCAACACACAATGGCTAGGGGCAGGTATCAGCTGGCCCAGGGGACAGCCAGGGGGCTAAAGGCCAGGCAGGGGCTGCTAAGGAGTCACCCCTGCCTCATGGTGTTTTGCCCCTGACCAGAGGCTGGCTCCCTGCTGGTCTGGCTGACCAGGAGCAAATTTGCTCCTGGTCAGCATCTACATATGCACTACTGCACTTTAGCTAAAGCTCAGTAAATCTACTACCTGTATTTTCTATGCTGTATTATCTACCTGCATTATGATGGTACTTCTCCAAGAACTTTAGGTGTCTCCTGTACATTGTCCATGTCTCAGCTTTGTACAGCAAGGTGGGGATCACAACTGCTTGATAAATCATGAGCTTGGCTTTGGATCTCAAAGGATGGACAGGCTTGAGTGACATTAAAAAGTGCTAAGCAGATTTTAAGTAAGCATCATAAACAGAAAAACATTATTTGACAAGAAAAGCCTCAAGGTGAGTCAGTGTACAGGGGGATTTCCATGAAGTTAGTGTGACAGCTGCCATCTTTATCAGAAATTGAATCAGGGACCTGCAGAATCAAATTTAGGTAAAGAGCTGTGTTCTATATTGTAAGACCAATATCTTCCCTGTCCAGACCCATATCTTCCATGGACTGGGCACAGAAGTGGGAAGTATAGTCCTTACTAAAGGGGGCATTGCATTCACATGCACTTTCATCCATTGAAAGTTCATGTAATTCCTTCACTGTTGACAGAGGTCATTTACACTACAGAAGACTTTATAGGTAACATTTGTTCAAATGAGTAAAACTTCATATGTCTGGCACAATAAATGGTATTAAAGCTTCCTGCTAAATGTTCTATTCCCAATTTGCAAGCCTCCTAATCTTTTCTTAGCCAACATCGCTCTGACTCTTGGAATGAATTTAGGGAGAGCATAAACATGTATTTATTTGCTTTGACATTTCAGATTGCTTGACCTTGACTGGAAAATGCAGTGATAAATTGGTGGGAAGGGCATTATTTGTAAGTGGAAGTTGACTACTTGGTTGATTATATAAGTGTTGTTTAGACTTTGGTAGCCTCCCAAATGTGTTAGGCACTTTCCAGGGACAGTAAGAGACATATTCTCAGCCTAGAAGAGTCTACAATCCAAAAGAAAAATAACCAAAACATTAACAAAGAGTGAGAGAAAGTATTATGGTACATAAATGCAAATAAAGAAAGTCCTTATTAATTTAATTGGTGTTTAGTTTTTCTTGTTGTTTTCTTGTCAAACACATTAAATTCCAGTCCTTTCCTCCCTCCCCACATAAGCTAGGCCTCTTGTCTTTACCTCACACCAACTTCCAACTTCATGTTTCTCATGTAGTGTCCTTCTATGATCCTCCCCAACAGCTTTCAACTTCTACTCTCCAAATGAATGAGCAGATAAATGGAATAGGTAAGTAATGGCTTATGCAACCAGTAGCTCTGCATCTTCACGAGGGGTTTAAATGAGTGGCTTTGCTCTTATTTCTGCTTATTTTGTCTTGCACTTCAGTCCCAATCCTCCATGAATGCCAATGAAGTAATGCTGATTCACGTCAGACCTGAACTGGCCTATTCTTCTTCAGCAGTCCTTGTATCCCTCTGACAGTTCAGCAGAAACATGAACAAATTTGGTATATGCCTCATATATATGCAACATAACATGCAGTGTCTTGCTTCTGTCGTCTCCAATGGACTAGAACGTTTTATTTGTTTGAAAGCCTTGGCAAAAAACATCCCCCTGGCTAATATAGCTGTGCCCTTATTATGGGGGGGTGACAGCATGTTTTGCATACACCACAAACTGAGGGAGGCATCCTTTCTGTTATGGAACACTTCAGGAGGTGAAGGGATGTAAACTCTTGAAGTACCCTTCCCCCCAGCAACCCTGGCCCCATTAGGGGCTGACAGCTGGGAAAGACATAGGAAGCAATTAAAGTACACTGTATTAGTCACAAAGGCTGAGGATATGCTGGTTGTGAAAGGCACAGGTCTGCAAAAGAGATAAAAAAGGGACTTCAAGTGGTGTTACATGCAGCTTTGGGGCTTTGTTCTAGTGTATGTTTCTGGATCCACTTGGGGTTATTTATTTACTTAGAGTTTGTTTGAATACTGGAAGTTTCAGGCTACACGCCCAATTAACCTTAGCACCTGTCTGGCTGGAAACACTTGGTAAGAGTGTTCACGGACTAAGAAGCTTTTTTTGAAAACAAAAACAAAAGAGACAAAACATATCCATGATACAAATGCTGTTCCATCCCACCCGTATCCCTAGCCACTGAAGTTTAGTTTTGACAACAATTCAAATAAAAGCTTCTCGTGGGACCGTGAGTTGCTATAGCAAGGACAATAATGATATCTAAATCAATAGATTTCAGTGAATGGCTGTTGTTTTAACTTTTGCCTGCTTCTGTTTTATTGCCTGATGGATTTTGGCTCTCAGTTTTCCTCTTCAGAGGCCTACAATCTGCACCAAATGTTTCACATTACTCAGTGTGAAAAACCTCCTATTCTTTCAGATTTTTTACAAGTTCATACATCCGCGGAAACCTGATATTTCATATTTCATTCTGCTTTGTGAATGTCATTGTGAGGGATGCTGGTTCACATGCAACAGGCCTCTTCTGTCTTTGATCAGCTTGACCGCAACTAATTGTAAATGGAGAACAAATGAAAGAAATATTTATAAATTTCATGGGAATTCAGGCAGGGCCTAAGCCTTCACTAATGCCTCCATTCACAGTAAATGTTTATTGAATACTTTTAGTCTACTGTGTACTTCAGTATTTATATAGTGTTAGGTTTTAGCTTGTTCTGAGTAGATCCAAAGAGTTAGTAAAATGACCTCCCTCCATTCTTTCGTTTCTTTTTTTATATCCTTCTTTTGAATTTGTGTTACAAAATATGCTGTTGGCTGAGAAGAGGTACGCTACAGTTGTTAGGCTCCAAGGCCTACAGCTGTAAGAAAGGCAAGGAGAGTAAAAATGACCGTAAAATTTAAAACAAATTTTGAGGCACAAAGCTGAGTTGGGGAAAATCAAATGAAAATGTTAAAGATTTGTCCAAAATAAAGTCATAAATGCCTGGAGCCAAGTTAAACAGCTGCTAGGTCATGCAGGCAAAGTCCTAAAAGGCTAACACAATGAAAAGTTTAATATTATGAAACAAATCGGCAGTTGCCATGATAAAAGAAACAAGCATTCTTGTTTTCAGCTTCTCAGCCTGTTATTCTTCTGAGACAAGCCTGTTCTTACTTCTTTCTCCCATTTTAACTTGCTACATTTTTATAATAAGAAATGTAAACATGGGTCAAAAATCTTTTCTATGGGTCCCCATGGCCAAAGCTTACATTTCTTTGCTTTCCCTCAGTCCTTCCTCAAGTGGTGCTCCCACTTAAGTCTCACTGGCCTGGGAGATGGAAGATTTACTGCATGCAAGATGCTGTGTTATTTGACCAAGCCTATGGCCAAACGTATGGTCCCAGAGAAGCAGGGCAATGCGGGAGAGGGGGAGCCTTCTTTCCTCCTTTCACTGCATCGGGGGGGTGCAAAATTGCTTTATGGTATCCATGAGGGAGCATCAGGGAAGAAATGCAAAATACATAGTTTCAAAGTGTTTTGAAAGAATCTTTGGAGGGATTAAAGATTAAAGGGAACCTGCTAGCATAAACAGAGCAGACACTTTATCCTGTTTACTGTATAAACCCAGTTTCGCTTCACCTACCAGAATGTATAAGAGCTAGGAGCAGTAGCTTGTGCAAACAAATGGTGGAGTTAGTGTGCCACCTAAGAGCTGGTCTGTAAGTGAAAAATTTCATGAAACTGATTGAAGGGGAACATTTCCAAAAAGGGAGAGTGTTGTTAGTATGTATTAGTGCTGCAAGAAGAAATCAAAGTACGGGTATGACAAAGTTAAGAAAATAACCTCTTCCTCTTGTGTTGCGATCTTTTAGAAACTGTCCCCTCACATAGTCTGATGCCTGTGCTAAATTTAAAAGGAAATAAAAACTTTTTGAGATGGATTTCTGATTTTTCTTCTCTTTCTTATTTTAATAATTTTCAAGTCTTTGACCCAAAAAGAGTTCCATGTAGCTATACCAAATTGAAAGGTTTGAGTTCTTTAAAAAAGTGCCCATGCTGATACGCAGATGATGTGCAATATTGATTATAGATCATGAGGAGGACCACTGACATACAAGGAAAACAGAGGCAGACATGAATCAGTGGAATTCCTGTAAATCCTATCTGTATGGATTCATATTTCAAGTCACTGCCTGCAAAGCAGTTCTTAAGATTTTTTTCAGATATGGGTCACATCTTAAGTAAGAAAGAGTAAGGATGTCTTGTATATCACCTAACCTGCAATCTCCCCAGATAAGAACTATGGCCATGTGTAGACAAAATGAGGGGCATGTGTGCATGACACTTTAAAGCGAGCTAAATGCTTTTGCACCACTTTAATGGCATCAGTGTTTGCACGTGTCAGCGGCTTATTGCGCAGTAGTTACAGCCACTGTAGCAAGTTTGGTGGTGTAATGAGCCTTAAATGACTTGGGGCAAAGCAAACTAAAACTCCTCAGAGGAGTTTTAGGAGTTTTAGTTTGCTGACCCTACAGCCATGGAGCAAAGCACCGGGCTCCATGTAGTTCAGGACTCTGCAGGGAGCCCTGCAGGCAGCCTGGCAGCAGCCCAGGAAGGCTGGCTCCACCCAAGAAAAGCGGCAAGCCTGATGTTTCTCCCCACCTGGCCCCAGGGCCTGCCTGCCTGCCTGAGCTGCATGGGGCCCTAGTAGTTTCATAGTTGGTCCCCCCTGGTAAGTTTATAGACGGCCACCAGATCCCCTCTCAGCCTTCTCTTGTGGAGGCTGAATAGGTTCAGGTCCCTTAGCCTCTCCTCATAGGGCCTGCCTTGCTGCCCCCTTATCATGCGAGTGGCCCTCCTCTGGACCCTCTCCATGTTGTCCACATCCCTCCTGAAGTGCGGCGCCCAGAACTGGACACAATACTCCAACTGCAGCCTGACCAATGTCACATAGAGGGGGAGGATCACCTCCTTTGACCTCCTCATGATGCATCTATGAGTGCATGACAAGGTGCGGTTAGCCTTCCTGACTGCGTCCCCACATTGTACTTCCCTCCACGGCTGTAGTGCCCCCTAGGACTGCCTGAGCCGGGTGCCTGTGGGTGGATGCCACCTGGGGGTGCTGCCGCTGCCACAGAGGGAAGCACCAGCCCCACCCCACAGCCCAGGGACCGCTCCGCTCGCCAGCAGCTCGCCCTCCCCTCCCTGCCACTGGAGAGGCAGGTAATTCAGTGGAATGTGTGCAAGACATGGGGGTTTAAAGGGCCCTAAATTGAAGCGGTGTTTTTAAAAACTCACTGCATCAATTTAGGGCCCCCATTTCATCTACATGCACGCCCCATTTGTAGTCCCACATCTCATCTCTGTTAATTACGGCACACATAAATTTGTCATGTACAACTGACACTTGCACTTGTTTGCCTCTGATCACAAGTCTCTGAACATTTAGTAGTTTTAACATTCAATAAATCCCCTTTTTCTTTATTGTAAGTCCTCATTCCATCTTTTCCATTCTCTTGCACAGCCTCTGCCCAGTCCCCCACTTGTCTCTGCCTTGATCCCCAGCACTCCCCTGCTCCTCAGTCACCTCTCCTCTTTTCCAGCACACCTTGTTGAGGAAGCTCAATACATTGACTGATGGTGGCTTTTTAGCTACTTTTCCTCTTTACCTGTTGATGACTATAATCTCCTTGTTCACCTCCTCTCATGATTAGTCTCACTCCTTTACAGCTATTTATAGAGGTCTGCAGCGTATAACAGAAGAGATATCTAATGAGATAGTCTTTAAACCAAGGCACAAGAGGATAAGTAACTATATAGGAATAAGAAGAGAAATGAGCTATGCATGAGCAAGAAGCGCTCCATGGACTGCAGCTTAAGAACTAGAGTAACAACTGTCTTCGTAGCATGTTCCTCTCTGGGGTCAGATTTCCTTTTTTCTTTCCCTCTTTATCCTCCTTTTGCCCAGTTGTCATAACCAAAGTACAAAAGCTGCAGGAAGTAATCAAAGATCAATTCTTTTGAAAACCAAGTGTTGTATAAGTTTTATTTTGTAGTGCTAGGGGCTATCTACTTGAATCTGAAACTAATAGTGCTTAATAGGGGGAAAAGCCTCTCTTTGTCCAAACGTTGTTTGTCTTTGCTAGTTTTCAGGTTTCACACTGGCTACTCAAGCTTCCAAAAAAGCAAACGTAAACACATGAATAAAGGGAGTTCACCCTCCCTCAGGACTCTTCAAAGAAATGGATAGTCAAGTCCAGATTAACACTAAACAAATAAGAAGCTGAAATGCACGCACATTCTTCAGCACAGATACCCACTTTGGATTTCTATTATTTTTTATTGGCCAGTGATATGCACCCTTGAAGAAGCCTGTGGGACACATGGCCCGTGGCTCTCCTTTGGGGTAGATCCCAAGATTTCACTCTGTGTGTGTGGCTCAGGAATGTGTGGTTTAGACTTTTGCCCACTTTCATTTGGCCCAGCTGGCTGATAATTACTTAGTTGAAAATTTCCAAAGGGGTCTAAAATCATTCACGTGATGTGTTGTAGCTTATGTCAGAATAGCATACTATGCATTTGTCCAAAAGATCTGTGTTCTCATTTTTACTGGCTAGCATGTCTCAACATTTGTTTTTGCTCAAGCCCATTATGAAAAAAAAATATTATTTTAGAACTCTTTTATGGTGAGATAATGGGCGCAATTCTTTGCATATGCCCAACTCAAGAAGTCTTAAACAACTATCTTCAGCAATAAAATCAACGATCAAAAATGTTTTTCCTCATCTCCTTGATACTTTTGATCCTGCAAGTCTGGCAAAACTAAGGAGATAGATTGACCTGTTTCATTACATATATCCAAATCTTTTTCAAAAGCCACAGAACATAGTGATAATAATAGAAACTAATTTCTGTTTCTATAGTGTACTTTCAAGTTAGAGATTCTGACTATAGCACAAAAGGATAAGTTATATACAGACCGCATCTACACATCACTGTACAGCAACATTGCTACAGCACAGTGCTTCACTACTTCCAAAAGTAAGCACTTTTGGAAGCACTAAAGCACAGCGCAGTATGGGCTGTTACTGTGCTGTATGTGCTGCACACAGGTAAACTTCCCAGCTAGGTCGCTGTAGCAGTGCACTGTACTGGGGGAGCGCACCACTAGGGTGTCATAGCTGGCGATCGCGTGTAGACCCACATAATTGTTACATTGCCATACCTTGCCATATGATGACATAGCACATCATTACACTGCTGTAGGGAGACATGTAGAAATGGCCACAGGAAACCAGTGGTGATACTGCCAAGAACAGTTCTACATGGCCTATTACTAGGTAAATTCAAGAACACTACTCAGAAAGACTATTTTAAAAAGCCGTTGAGAAATATCCCATCAAAAGTGAACCCTAATTATAAACTGAGTTGTTGTTACCTGATCCCCATATCCCCTGTGGTTTTGGGTGCCTCCCTTCCTACACACAAGCTATCAAAGAGAGTTGTAGAAGTTTAGGTATCACAACAAATCTGTTTTTCTGGAGAGAGATAATGAGGTTTGAAAGCTCATCAGTCAAATGCTCTTCCAACCCAACAATTTAAAACTGGAATTTAAATGTGTGGGAAAAAAAAGAATTAACCTCTTCCTCTGAATCTCCATTCCTCTTTGTCTTTTAGACTAAATTCTTGGGAATGGGAACTGTGCCTGGCACAGCACAGAGTGTTTTGCCAACACAAAACAAATGCCACATAACAACTGTTTGTTTCCATCTGCAGTTCAGAATGCAGTAGCTGCTGCATTTCCCTGGACCTGCCATTTCGAGAGGATATCTACAGATCCCGTTTTTTTCCCTTTTCTGTAAACTTGAAAAACTGAGAGCACTTATCTAAAAAAGCTGCTTATCTGCTGATAGTACATGTTGGAAATATGTATTGGATTATGTGAGATATGGGATTAAACTCCACAGCAACACTTTTCCCTTTATGAAGAGATCAGAATGGATTCCTGAATAAATCATTACAGCTCTGTATCCAGAAAACATTACAGCACAGCTTTGTTCACACCAATATCATAAAAGGTTTCATCTGTATTGCTATTACAGCCCTTATTTTCAAGTTTGTTACCTTAGCCAGCACAATTCACTATGGGCTGAAACGTGCCATTTCATGGTGTTTGCACCATGAAAGAATGTGTTTTACCACAAATTTTGAAAAATAATGGCACTGGTTAAAGTGGAAGTACGCACAAATTAGTGACAGCAGCTTCAACGGCGTTATCATCTTATGGTATAAAAAATCAAATGAACACTTTGTCTTAAATATAAAACAAGCATAGACAAAAGAGTTTAAAAAATGATCCTGCATGAAAAATAATTGCTGAAAGCTAAGGTCTCCAGCCTGCAAGCAGTTCCACAAACACAGAGCTATATTCCTAGGCACATTCCCATTCATTTCACTGTGATTCCATGTGGGGCGCTTGGGGCCTTACAAGCAGATCTGTTTGTAAAGTCAGGCTTTTGTTTGTCAGTAGCATCTATAAAGGGCATGTGTAATCAACTGAATCATTAGGATGGAGGGCTTTTCAATCTGGGACATTTTCCCTCAAAGACAAAAGTACACAGAACAATTATCTTTGACCTTCAATATGCCAATGACTGTGCCATTCTTGCCCCGTCTGAAGAAAACCCCCAAACCATGCTGGATCTTTTCATAGGAACCTACCAAACTTCTCCCTCTTCATCAAGAAGACTAAAGTGCTCTATTAGACTGCACTGGGCCATGAATGTGAACTCCAGCACAAATGGAAAGACCCCTGGAGGTAGTTGAGCATTTACCCTACCTCAGTACCCACCTCTTTCAGAGACTGAACATTGATGGGGAGATCCAGCACTGTCTGCCAGTGCCTCCTTTTGGAAGTTGCTTTGACAAGAGTTTATTCGTCACAATCTCTGGAAAGACCCAAAGATCTAGGTCATCATCCCCAGCCTTCTCTACAGATGTGAAACATGGGTGATCTACTAACATTATCTCACCACCTTGGAGAAAAATCACCAATGATCCCTCCAGAAAATCCTCCATATCAAATGGGAAGATCACCACACAGATGCCACATCCTTGCTAAAGCCAATTTTACCAGCACAGACTTGGTGATCCTCAAACATTAATATCACTGAACCAGACAATGTGAGAGGATGCCTGATTCAATAAGTGCTCTACTCCCAACTTAGTAATGGCCTGAGATCTCACAGTGGCCAGAAGAAATGTTACAAGGACAATTGCTCAGTCAGTTGCCTTGGTTCTTGCTTGGTCCAGGATTCTGAGTCAATTAAGTTTCACTAGCAAAGGTAAGTATTTTGTCTAAGATCGGATATTTGATTGGTCAAATAAAGTTTGGACAATTGACTGGTCAAATATTGGGAAAAATTGTAAAAAATTGCCAACAGGTCCAAATAATACACAGAAAAAGCACAATTTTTCCATTAAGAAATGCCACAACACAATGAAAATAACATTTCTGCCAAGAAAACTACAAGAAATGTAGTTTTCTTGTAAAATTGCTATAATCTTTAACCCATCAAAAATATGCAGTCAATTGACCAGTTGATTAATGATATTTGACCGGTCAATTGACTGGCTTGCCAACCCTAGTTTTATTCTTTCACATGAATAGTTCATCAAAAATGAAGTCTCAAAGGAGGCAATAAAATAATTTAGTCTTTAATATGATAATTACAAAGCATTTTCATCTGTCTCTATATTTATTTAAATAAATTAATACTATCTTGAGTTATAATTTAAAGTTGTGGAAGGATGCACCCCAAGCAACCAAAACTTGAAAAGCATGGAAATAAATGAAGCAGAAGGACCTGTGCAATTCATTCCATCTTCATATTGTGTCTACACCCCTGATAACTCCATACTTCAATATTCCTTAATATATTACCTCAAGTCAGTTCGTTCTCTGGCTAATTTAATTTGCACTCTCACAAAATGTTAGAAGTGGCTTCATATGTTTTTATGCCAATTGCTAGTATATAAACTGAGTAGCACATCTGACTGTCACCACAGTCCCTAGACTGGGAAAGTAATTTATCCCAAGAGTGTAACTAAGAGGGGGAGAAACCAGGGTGGCAGCACCAGGTGACTTTGTAGGGAGGGGCATAAAAATAGTCATATAGCTGCTCATGCCATTGCAGCAGCCAGCACTGACCCCAGCATCATATGGCTTCTAAGGGTGCATAGCTGCCCAGATGTGCCTCTGATTTCATTTTAATATTGCTAAGGTCATTGTTGCAATTTATTCTTTTTAGATTGTGTCATAGAGCTAGGGTTTCAAGATTAGAGTGTAACAGAGAGCCTAAGGCTCCCTGTTCCTTTAAGAGAGAAATAGCTTGGTGAGGGGGAGCTCTGCAGGTCAGGCAGGGTGTAGCAGCTACAGGGCCCTGTGGCAATAGGGCAGTGAGGCAATCTGCAGGCACCTGTTGGCAGCCCTGGAGTATTCTGTTGACTGGAAGGGGGTGGTTGCCTGCGATGGTGTGGCACTTAGGATAGTGGTGGCAGCAGCTGCTATTTCTGTGCCCCTTCCCAAGTCTGCACCCACTTGGGGCTGGTACCCAAGTCACCTCCCTTTAGTTATACTACTGCTTTACTTGCTTATTTCTTTCTATGCATTTTTTAACCTTCTCTCTCATCAGTCGCAGCATGCAATGGCAGGTGACAGACCACAACTATTGTAACTAGGCGAAGGTAAAAACAATTTTGATTGAATTCAAATATTTAAATACTGGCACTCGGTAATGGATAAAATGATCATTTTCATACCGATGCTAACATTTTTTTCTGAAGGCCTATTCTATATTCCTGGACCCTGTCAAGCTCCACATTTAGCCATTTAAACTCATTATAATTATAACAAATACCTTATCTGCTTCTTGGTGCAATTAAAATCTTTCTTCATCCTAAAAAGAACCAAATGAGCCATACATTGTTCAAAAACCAATGGTTTACAAATGACAGAAGTACCTGTATAATTTCAAAACTAATAGATGTTGACTGGCATGCTGACTGGCATGACCAACACCAGCTAACAGAATCTCTTTCCAGAGAGGCAGTTTACTTACTTCTCTCAGTCTACCTGACCACAAGTTTCTATAGCAAACACAATAGTTGGCATACACATAATGTTGAACAAATGCAGCTCTCTGTTGATATTCTCATTTAATTTCCATGTGCTAGTAAGAAACAGATGGAACTGGATTTTCTTGAAATTACTATGAGTCTGGAATAACAACTCTTAAATCTGCTGAAGAGTGGAAAGGTACAACACAAATATGCAAACACACTGCAACAGACTGGATACGGAGACATCCAAATATAGCTACATACAGAATAACTACAAGTGGCCTCTGAATTATTGATTAATGCATATCAGGTAAAAGTACTCTAGGTGGTCTAAACTAATGGGTGCCTGTAAATGAACCAGGAGGCTGCTCCGACGCACTACAGCACATAGAAGTAGGCTCGATTAATCAGGTCTGCTGGAGCTTGGTAATTACTGCACTCCAACTAGCCTCCGCATCTCATGTATCAGCACCCCCACACTTCAAGATGGTGGTGGGGGCACTTTAACTAAGGCTTATTCAATGAGCTTTAGATAAATCACCCCTACCACCATTCTGCAGTGTGGGGATGCTGATACATGAGACACTCTGAGTGCCTGAACTACAGCAGTTCTCTGAGCCACTCTAAACTTCCCTCCGCCCACCCCTGGAGCACATATAAAAATGCCCAGTGTGTATATAATGTTAGATTAGCTCAGCAAAGTGCTACAATACAATTCTGTTTTGCTGTTACCACAAACACTATTAAATTAAACCTGCTAATTAAGTAAGTACTGGGCATGTCTAAACGAGATGCTTAATGAGCAATAGACTAATTCGACTGCGCATTAGTGTGTCATAGCAAAAACTGTACTAATGCACAGTTGAATTAGTCTACTGCATATTAAATGTCACAAAAAGACCATGCACCTTTGCTACTGTGCATTAATGCGCTACTGTGGATTTATGTAGTACCTCATATTAGAGGTACTGAATTTAGTGTGCAGTATCAAAGGCGCATTAATACACTTGTCAACACTGTGTATTTTGAGCTAGCTACAGGTTAATATGTTTTTTAAAACTTTTTAAATGGATATTGCCACATTTGTTGCACTCTGTCAGGTTTTAAACTTCCACACATTCCTCTGAGATTATAACACTACAATATATACAAAGTAGGAAATATACTTTAGGTGACTTTTTATATTCTTGATTTTCTGGCTTCAAAAAGACTTACGTCAAGTTAAGCCTAACTTGGCTTATATTTTTTTCAAATTCCCAATCCTATTTATTAAAATGGGAATTTGAAATAAAATATATTTTTTTCTGTCTAATTGATCAGCCAAAATGTTACTAAATCAACTCTTAAGGGACTAGAAAACCCAGTGAAGGAATTTTGATTGATTATCTGTCTTATTTACAGAAGAATGAGCACCAAAACTGGAAAATGATAATAGAGAGAGACTATATGCAACTATAAATGCATATAGAAACATATCTGAAATCCTTCAGGCTCTGGACCGGCAAACAGTTTCAATGGTTTAGATGGCACACATAGTATACACATAAGCATGTATGTAAGTATTTTTCTGATAGAGTATTAGAAGTTGAAGAAGGTAAAAGAACCAATTTAAAAGAGAGTAAGCAGCCTGCTCATGATCATGTTGGGAAAATATGCCTACCCCTTTACTATATTATTCCCTCTACTAACATAGTAAATAGTTTGGGTTGAATCTGCTTGAATTTACAAAGTGAACAGACATTTCTTCACAATAAGCGACATTCAGCTTTGTTCTGAAGTGGCGACTCCCAGACACCACCAGCTATTTGCTAAGCTTCTCAGCTTGGCTACATATATCTGATACACACTGGCTTGGATTCCAGTTGGGTTAGGTTACTCAGTTACTCGCAGGTAGTTGGATTTTTTACTTACAGCCCTTTGCTATTCATAACTCTATTTGGATCATTATTTTTATTTATTAACTGTTTTGACTGTTGAGTAACTTGCTGATCTTGACTAAGTGGTATGGGGTTCTCCAAGGAATATGAGCCAAAGCACTGATTCCACCAGTCCAGGGTACTGATTGAAAATGAAATGAAAGTGGCAGCTACTTAAAACAAGCTTTTAGACTAATATTTAGAACTACACAATACTGCAATTAAAGACCACCTCAATATTTTTCATACAAAGTAAATAACCCACCCTTATTCTTGGAAATAAAGACAAAATCATTAACCTTGACAAAGTCAAGTTTCTTATTTCCTGTCTTGTTTTGTGTTAAAATTCCTAAGCACCCATAATATGATTATATACCCTTCTGTACTCTTGCAGTGTTTCAGTTCTGAAAGAATATAATATGGTCTTGCTGTTTGTGGAAAGTTGGTTGTAGGATAAGTAGCTCATGCTCGTTATAAAGCACTGTCATGCAAACTGAAAAGAGGTTCTTCAAATTAGCAGAAAGCACCACATGTGCAGAGGTGATAATGCTCTTGAAATGAAGTGGCAGAAGCAAGAAAGTTCCTTAAAAAGAAAAATGAACAGTATGAATCTCTTGTCTTTGATTACACAGTTTAGGTTTTTATAGCTTCATTTAATCAGTTGCTCAGGCTTACAAACAAAACATTTTCCATCTCTAGTTCCCTACTTGCAATTTTAGACTTCAGTTTAAGACAGTGCCTACATGCATGCTTATGACTGAGGTCAATGGGACTTAGTTACTTGTTTAAATGTAAATATATGCTCAAGTGTATCTCTGACCTGGAACTTTAACATGGACACTGGCTCTCAAGAAACAACTAGAAGCTGTTTGTTTTACTTTTACCTGAAAAGATGTTGGTCAAGATTTCAAAATCATTTGTGCCTAAAGTTAGGTTTCTACTCCCAGACTTTGGCACTTGCAAGATCTGTTTTTCAAAGGTGCTGCAACAAATGTTGGAATCTGACAGGCTGTGAGCATTTCTGCCATGACCTCAAACTTGTGACCTCTGGGCTGTCAACTATGCACCATAGCACCTGCACCACCCCTGGCCCTACCGATAGTGACCAAAATATTTTGAACAAAAACTTGTGTTGTAAAAAAAAAATGTTATTTTGGCGAAGATCTGTTAACTTTTCCAAAAAAAAGTTGTTTCCATCATTTTTCCCCCATGACATTGATCAAAATGTGTATAGACCTGAATTAAAACACTTGCCAGTTACAGAAAACTGGGTCTTCATATCATCATGCACTTCAGCGCCTTCCCACATCTAAAAACTACATTGACTTTTGTAGTTATAATGATTGCAAGAAAAGAGATAATCCCCAATTATAATAAACAGTTCTAGTGGCAACTTGCAACCTGAATTTCAGTTTCTAGTTTTGCACACCCTCATGTATGCACCTAAGCAGCTACACACTCATTTATTTGCACAAATAAAACTTTGTACATGCAAACCTCTTGTGGGCACACCCTTACACACCTGTACAAAAGCAGGCATCTACAACCAGAAGCCATAGCTGCAAATTAGTTCTAAATAATTACTGTATTTTCTCACACACAACACCACCCCCCACACCCAGTCACACCTCCAAAATAAAGGTGCATGTTGCAAGTGGGGAAGCTGTTTTCTTCACTGCAAAAGAAGCAAGCCCAGAGATATCAAGCATACCATGCAGATGGCTGCTACTTACGTCTGCCTCAGCAAGCTGAAGGGGTGAAATCCTGTATTAACAGCCATAGCTATTGGCTGAGCACTGTAGCTGGTGCTTGAAGGAGACTGAGCTGCTGATAGTATCCTAATGCGCAGGGATCTGGATTTTCCATTTGCTTTGTATTTTCTCATTTAACGGAGAAAAATGGGGATTTTCTCCTTTAAAGGAGAAAATCATAGATTTTCACTTTTAAAGTAGAAAAACGGGAAATGGCAGGTTTCCCCTTGCAGGCTGTCAGAGTCCCAGCCTGCAAGGGGCTGCTTAGGAAGGAGGGTGATCAGGCAGGGGGTGCCAGGCAGCTGTGGAGATCAGCTCTCACAGATCCTTCCAGGTAAGTCTGTGGGGGTGGGACGAAGGGGCCCAGGCCACGCATTGGGTGGGGGAGGCCAAAGGGGCACAGCACACACAGAGGGGAGTTGGGGGGGCACAGGCATGGGGTCACATGCCCCCCAACATTTTTGTGCTCATAGTATAGTGCAGGGCTACAGCCAGGCTGAACCAACTCCAACCAGGAGCCATCTCCATGGCCCAGCAGGGGGACCTGGGATGGGACAGAGCGTCACACTGCCATGGTTGCCACGGCAAGGCACCTCTTGCCCACCCAGGAGCAACAGAGGTCACAACTCTGCACTGCCGCTGGTTTCACTGCCATGCTTCACTATGGTGGCATGGCACTCCCTTCAGAGCTGGGTTCCCCCACTGGGCCACAGTGGTAGCTTTTGGCTGAAGCTGGTCCAGCCCAGTTGTAGCCTTGTGCCCTGCTGTGGGCACAGAGATCTTGTGGGGCACATGCCCCCCCCCCCCCTTCCCTACACACCCAATTCAGTGGCTGAATCTCCAAATCCAAATTGAATCAGAGGATTCTTTAATCTCTCTGAATCGAATCGGAAACCTCTGAATCAATTCGGAGAGATTCGGAAAGATTTGGTGATTCGGACATAAACACAGCTTTAAATGTTTTTTCTACATACCTCTAGGTAGCAGGCGGCTTGTGAGTGCTGTGATGCTGGGGCGTATGGCGCATCCTACAGGAGTGCGGGAGCCAGTGCACTTCCAGGTCCGCTGGGGATCATGCAGAGGGGCACCCTTGCACCCCCCCGGCTCGGCGACTGGTGCCTCCTGAGTCTGGGGGGCACCCAGGGTCCCCCCGCAGCTGATCACCAAGCTGTGGGGGATGTGGCGGGGTGGGGGGGGAAGGAACCCAGCACACTCCCCAGTGGACCCAGAAGTGGACCGGAAGTACTTTTGGTTCACTTCCAGGTTCACTGCTGAGCACATGGAGGGCCCCCCACCCCCCCCGCACTTCTGTGGGATGCTCCATGTGCCCCAGCATCATAGCATTCTGAAGCTGTGCCTGGTACCTTGAGGTGTGTAGAAAAAACATTTAAAGCTGTGTTTATGGCCATATAGCTGGTTCTCTGAATCAGCATCAAATCTTCAGATTTGGATTCATCTGAATTGAATCAGGGACAGTGATTCAAATCAACTAATCGAATCACTTTCCCTGATTCGGGCTGAATCCGAATCCAAATTGAATAAGGTTTGCTTTGCACACTCCTATATACCAACCATCCTATCATTGCTATGTTCATTGGTAGGAGAGATATAAAGTTATTAGCATTAAAACCTGCAGTAGATATCTCTTTTGTTGGGCCTGGGGTAAAAGAATGAATTCTGCATGTGATTCAGAAAATTAAGTTTCTTGCCTAGTAGTACAATTGTCAGTTGTTCTGAGGTATGAAGTAAGTTCTAGCTTAGAAACAAATACAAATCCTTTGGATTTTTTAAAATTGATTTAGAAGTATAAGAATTTAATTAATCCAGATAAGAAGAATGGCTTTGCTTTTATATGGCACTGTTTGAGGTGATGTGTTTTGCAAAACAATGAGTTAAAATTCTATTAGTGAACTTACCATCCAGGCAAATGTGAAAGTCATTATGGTGTCAGCAATAATACTCATATATAAACTGGGATATTTTAGAACCTGTTTTATTGGGAGGAAGAATGTTGGTCAGGACACTGGGATTATCTGGTATCCTTTTTTTGACTGTGCCCTGAGATCTGTTAGTTCCACCTGGGCTCACGCTTCCCAGAGGTGATGAACGGAAGGACCTCAGTTTTACATGCTGGATTAATATAGAATCATGCTCTTAATGCTTCCCTTCAAAAGAGAAAGCTCAAGAAGTGTTTAAACAAAGTGTACTCTAGACTTTTCTCAGTAAAAGGGCACTAACAATCTCATAAATCATCATCCTCTGTCAACATTTATTTTTGGTGGGGATTCTCAGTGATGAGGAGCCCTTTTCAGTTGTCCCTGGGTTCAGCTAGATTCTTTGATCTGTATCACCTCATGTATGAGATTGAAGCTGTATTGAGATAACCAGCTGATCCCTCCTTAGAAAAATGGACAATGTTCTGTTTCTATTGTATAGTTGATACTGTTAATCATGAGCAGGAAATTAGAAGCAAGAATGGAGGCACAGTGGGTAGCCTGAACCCTGGACACTTCCTGAACCTTTATGTATCTTGCTGCATCTGCCCTTTTTGGTGAATGAACCACCTGCTGCTTCTACTGAGGGAGGGGAGAAAGAAGAATTTCTAGGCAACCTGCCTGGGGAATGCATCTTGTTGTTAGGAAATTAGTGGATTTATTACTTAACACTTTGAGGCTTGTCTGTAAAATTGAAGCATTTGCAAATGATGTTTTGTAAATTAATGTTCTTTTTGAATAAATTATATCTAAACTTTGAGGACTGTGACCTTCTCTACAAGGGGAAATCCCATTAGAGTTATTCCAAAATGTTTCCCTATGTGGACACTATTCTACATTTATTATTCTGCTTTTGAGTAATTATTCTTCAATAAAGTCACTTTTATTCTGGAATTGAGTGTCCACATAAGGAATTATTCCAGAAGAACTAGATTTTATTGAAAGAGCTACTACAGTATAGTTATTCTGGAATAATAGTTATTTCAGAATAACCAGTCCATTTTCCCCTTATATACAAATTTGTAGGAACACGTACCTTATTTCAAAAGGATTTTGTTAACATAATAATTTTTCTAAAACTGAAAAATAAGTATATTTTGTAGGCTCTTTTTATATTACAAAAGTAAAATATAGAATAAGTAAATACACACACATCTACAATGTATATTCACTGTTATTCTCCATATATAGGAATATGGCATTTTATACTTTTTTTGTTTTAAATTTCTTCAGGGCATTTTAATTGATTGGAACTACAAGATGTTACAGACTATAATATATATATTAAGGCTTATCTATTCTAGCAGACTATTTTTAATCTATCTCGTTGATAAATGTCACATAAATAAAATCCTCCTGTTTCAGATAAGAATAATGGTATCGTTTATGTGTTAATGTTAGGAACAAGGAAGAGGGCTATCTGCAGAATGACTTGACCTGAAAGTATTATCCTTTAGTCAAACAGGTTAACTTGAAGACCCTGCAGTATTTGCTTAAACTGGCAGAATAAAAATTATATATAGTCCATACTGTGCTTTTCACATTAATTCCACTGACTGGACATGCCTCCCAGCCTCTTTCTAGCATTGTAGCCATGACATACCACACTTAACAAGGATCTAACTATGTTCCCACTGTAACAGAACTAAAACACATGGCTTGTAACATAACTTTGACACTTACAGCCCTCATGAGCTTGGACATGGTGCAATGCCTAAGCAACATGTGTTAACCACTCGTCACGAGCAAATGAGCATAAAAGCCCATCTTGACATGGCTTATTATATCTAGTAGTTGTAAACGCAATTGTTAGCCAGAGTTTAATCCATTATTGAATATATTTTTCAACGCAACCATTCAATCTGCACTTCTCTCCTCCTTACTTCCAGGATTAGGAGGATACATTAGCATCCAGCTGCAGTTCCACTGGCTAAGGGAGCAACAATTAAAGAATAGACTGGATATATTAAGAAAGGTATAAAGTCATGTTTATGCCACCAGAATAATAAATCTTTGAGTGAACATCATGTTACAACTATTTTATGAGTATACCCTAATGACTGGAGTGCAACATATTGTGGAGATTGTAATTTGTAACATATGCTTTAACACTTATTTTCCCTTCTTTTTTATTTCTATCTTATAGGGGCTAAGCAATATTACAGTGTCATCATGTATTGTATGTCATTCTAAAGGGGTTAAATCTTGCTCCAGTACAAGATTGACTTGAATTTCTTTTAGCATCTTTCCTTTCCTGCCCCACCTTCTATAAATTTCTATAAATGCTCAATAAATCAATGTAAATACAGAGAATTTGTATTTTTCCCCCACAAAACTCTTTCTAGGGCTGGCTTTTTCTTGCTCGGTCTATGTTGCTTTCATTAGCAGTACAATTCACAGAAATATTCAATAGTAATGTGTTTGTAATGGAGATGGATATATGAAAAAGAGTTGTAACAGTAACCGGTCAAATATTTGAAAGTATAAATTAAATTAAACCTAGCTATCTATATTCTCCTTCCATTTTTAGAAAGAGAGAGACTATATTGTAAGAAAAGTAACTGAGCAAAATTCAAATTGTACCAATGTCAATGGGAAAAGTCCCATTGATTCAATGGGGTCAGGATTTCACCATGTCTGAGACTCAGCTGGGACCATATTTGTGAGGTTGGGAATGAGTGAAGCAACTAAGTACAACTATCAGAAATTCATGTGGATGAAAAATGCAGTTGTTCACATGGTTGCTTTCAGTGTGAAGTAAAATTTGGAGATGGGCGTGAAGCTGTGATGAAAAAATTCTTGCTAGAGTGGTCAGAAAGCTCTTTGGTTTCTTTAGACCATGGACACATGGACAAGTTAATGTGAGATAAATGTGGGCAGGGCTTTCTAGAGTGCCAGCTCCTCTATGGTAACTGCCCATATGTATGTTCTCACTGGGCATGTCTACCCATGCCATTAGGGGGCAGCAATAAACTGCAGAACTTATTGGGCTGCACTTTATTGTTCCTGGGATGCTCCCGGGTGTGTGTCACATGTGCGCCTGGACCATTAAACTGGGGCTAGCTGGCAGGCAGCCTGTACTGAAGCACCCTTGTGCCCTAGCTGGCTGGGTCAATATCTATATGTGTCCTGTTATGCACAGAAAAAAACTCTGCAGCAAGATAGGACTTGTATTTACAAGTACTGATCTGCTGCAGAGTTCGTTCGTTTCATGAGCCCTAATAGGGAGGCATGTGTAGACACTGAGATGTTTACTGCACAGTTAATTGCACAGTAAACATTTTGTGTAGATGTGAGTGGCAAATGAAAGGCAACATAGCTGCCACTGAAGGAAATGGGCAGTTATATGCTATAAAGCCCCACCCATTTTTCCATCATGCTAACTTTTTCCTTTGTACTATACCAGCCTCTTTTTGTTTCACAGATTCAGACAAGATGACTGGAAACTTTAGAGTATAAAATGATCATCAGGAGATAATGTTCATTAAAGCATGTTAATTTACTAGAATAACCATTTTTTTCCAGGAACAAGAATTGTTAGAAGACTTTCCTGTAATACGAGCTAATAATAAAAATTAATCAGTTATACTGTTTCCAACATGGTTTTTATCATGCTTACTTCCCCTAAATGATTTAATAAGTTAGAGTCTGATCCTACTCTCCCTGAATTCCGTGAAAAAAGCCCCAGACACTTCACCAGGAACAAGCTTACTATGATTGTGAAATGCTATGAGATTTTGAGTGAAATTCTGAATCTGGGGCCTGCTCTCTCACTTCTCTCTTCAGTCCTGGAAAACATTGTCAGTGGAAATGAACATTCTTACCTGAAAGGCTAACATGTAAAGATATTTAGCACTCATAAAATCACCCACTTCCATATACTGGATCATAAATGGCTGTGATTTACATATGAAATGTATCTGTAATAAATTTCCACATAAATTCTTTCCAACAGCATGCAAACCTTTTTAGTTCCACACTCTGTGCTCCTCTAATGTTCCTCCACCTGGCTGTGGTCCTTTTTATGTGGGAACATTAAACTAATTTTACTTGGAATGTACGATGGTTTCTCAAGATGATGCACCTGATACTAAAAAGCAGTTCACAAGACTTCTTAGGAAGACAGATGGTTCCCCAGAGGCTGCTTCTGCTTTGTATTACAGCTTATAGTCTTGCTTTTAGCCCCAGCTCATCTTTGACAACCTTCTGCTTCACATTTGGTATCCTTGTGACATCTACAAAATGACTAGGAGGTCAAGAAGTCAACTGGCTTCCTCATATGCTTCTGCCATTACTAGTGGCATTGGTTGGGCAGTGAGGGAGGGGAGCTGAAGCGGGGCACATGTATGTTTGAGATGTTGTGATGATGACACAAGGAAAGAACAATATAAATTCTTCATTGTGCTCAGGTTATGGTGAATTCCATCCAAACATAGCTGTCCTTCGTTTGACAGAGCATTTTAATGCTGAAACAGGTTGTTTCTTATCCCATTCATTGCTTGTAACTTGATGATGTTCTCCACACAGGAAACATGTTGCTTCTTGGCATTGGCATCTAGAAGCCCCATTTGGATACATAATATTACTGTGCAGCAGCACAAGCCTGGCTCCCAGAGTGCTCTGCAGCCACAGATGAAGTGCATTAAGGTATTTTGTTTGTCAGCCACCAAGTGCCTCTTTGTATAGAAGCCTGAAATGGGATGTCTGAAATGCAAGCCTGGAGGAAGCTTGGCATGAAACATTTTACTTAATGAAATGGATTTAAAGAAATATGAAAGTATTATATTTGCTATTAAAAAATAGGTAAAACACTGCTTTGCAGTGTTCAGCCTAGAAACTATATCTTCAGCTGGGTCCATAGCATTCAGGAACCTCAAGTGAATCTAAATCTCTGGCTTACGCTGTACTGAGTATCTTAGATTAAAGTAAATCCGCATTATCCTGCTTGCTATAGGCAGGATGATTTGAGTTATGAATGCAGTCATACAAGCATATTCTGAAAGAGATTTAAAACAAACTGATGAACAGAGTAATCAGAAAGCCACGCTATCGGATACATTTTGATTGAACTGCATACAACAGATGACACAAGAAAAGCATAGCATACTTCATAGCATTGCAAAGTCAATAAGCACGAGATTCTTATGGGCATACTGGATCAAAAATACAGTAAAGCTAGAAGTCAGCTAAGTTTTTAAAGGCTGTCTGTCAAGTAACCACTGTAGGTGATTGCACTAACACTTCATATTATTTTTTCTTATATTCATGGAAGTCATATTGTTCATACTGAACACTTTTTAACTATAATTCTGCTAGAGGTGTAATGTAATACATAAGGATTCTTTTGTTACTTAGTACATATTCATGTTGCAGAGCATGACATTAAAAAGAAAGCATCGGTTATCTTGCATGCAAAACTAAAAGCTGTTAAGAATTGACTTTTGTTTTTAAACAATTTATCTTAGGGAATTCTGTAGGCTTTCCTTTAAATAAGTTAATTTGCATCCTTTGTAGGCAGACTGGAAATAATTTACAGAGAGAAGAATGATTGTTTAATATTTTTATTACAGGAATGCCAGAAGCTCTAATAAAAATGGAGTTTCATCTGCGCTAAAGACTATACAAACCTCTACAGAGACATGGTCCTTGTCCCAAAGAGTCTGTGTTAAACTTCTACTGAGTCTAGAGGTGGGGAAAGTTGGTAATTCTCAATCCTGGACCTAGAAACCACTAACCTTAACATCTAAGGAGACTATTTTTATCTGAGGCTTGAGTATTTTGGACCCATATTCAGTAGCAGCACTCATCTCAGAAATGGCAGTAATCAAACCAGAACAACCATTTTCCACGGATTTCTGCTCTTGATACCCCCATCCTGGCCCTCACATCATTCAAGGTATGCATTCTTCCTTCCTCTTATTGCTGCCCTAGTGGAGCACTGGCTGGCTAGCAGCTTTGGGCGTGCTGCCAGGAGAAGTCAGCTTCCCTTTAATCTTATGCAGGGGTGGACAAAATGACAGATCTAGTCAGCAGCTGGACTCCATTTCCCAGGAGCTTCTGCCTGTGTCATTGCAGCTGGTTTCTACTGAGACCCTAAGAGCAGTGGAGCTGTGACAGCATGGGGCCAGGGTTTCCATGGAGACAAGCCCCAGCAATGCTGGCAGGGTGTGTGGCTGGGCAGGGAGCTGCTTCAGGGCTGGAGCCAGGATCTTGCAGTGGTGAGAAAGTGGGCCAGAGCTGCAACCCACTGCTCATACACCCAGGGTAGGGGCTTGCAGACAGTGGATTGTGGCTCTGCTTCGGCTCCGGACCACTCTTCACCACTGCAAGATCCCAGCCCTGGCCCCGGCCCTAGAGCAGCTCCCCACCCAGCCACTAATCTTGCCAGTGCTGCTGGGGCTGGTCTCCATGGAAACCTTGGCCCAATGCTATCACAGCCCTGCTGTTCCTGGGGTGTCCATGGAAATCAGCTGTAGTGACACAAGCAGGGGCTGCTGGGAAATTGAGTCCAATCCAGCCCATAGGCCTGTCCCTGATCTAATGGGATGTTCTGGGGAAGGAGGCCACCTCTATCATAAAATACATGATAGCAGAGAAATTTGCAATCTAATCACTGATGCAACTACACAACCAAAGTCGAGAGCCATTGAATGTTTTCAGAAGAAATCATTAAAAAATTCTGGGATTTATACTGTAGGACATAATACAAGGGGCCTGCAGCAGATAAAATGTCTTCTGCCTTGTGTTTGGGAGGGAGTGTGAGGAGGTCAGTTTCTCTCCACTCTCTCAGAGGATCTGAGGTTACCCTAACCTGGGGTCAGGGTAGCTGAAGTCCTGGCCAAATGTATCTCTGATTGAATATCCTTATACAGAACAGCAGTACAAATCAATGTGGAAATAAGGAAAAGGGATGGAGGTCTGAGGAACTTCATCACTGAAGACTTCATATGGCAAATAGGTGGTGAGAAAGGGTGTAGTCTGTGTTGGGGGGGTGGGGCAGTAAGGATCAAGAAAGCAGAGCAAGAGCAGAATGACAGAGAGAGAGAGGGTTCATCAATATAGCTCACGTACCAATGATGCGAAGCACAATAATAGCTAGGTTATCTGGGGTTTGGATTTTGGTTCACATTCAGCTAGAATTACATTACATATTTATGTATATCTATATATATAGCTATTGATGGACATGTGTACATATATATATTTATACACACACATGCATATACATGCATATATATTTACCATTTTACAGATTTTTAAAGTATGATTATTATTTTGGAGGAGCAAATAGAGGCAAGATACCTATGAATAGACACAAAGCTAAAATATAAAAGAACCAATAAAAAGAGCATAATGAATACTCTTCATATGTTCCCAAACATGTAAGAAAAGATCCTTTGACTTTGCTGTCAATGGTTATACCAGAAAAGTAATAAACAGTGACCAAGGGATTGATTTTCTTTGCAAGGGGTTGATTTTCTTTGTGTGCGTCTACACATTACCCTACAGCGATGTAGCGATGGCACACTACTTCCAAAAGGAAGTACTAAAGCATGGTGCCATAGCAACGTCACCATACAGCGACACATATATCAGATATTTGGTTAGAGTCAAACCCAGTTCACCTTGAAGTCAGTGCAAGTCATTCTGTGACTTAAGGAGTAGTTGGATTAGGCCAAGAAAGACCATGGAGATTGTCCTATGAGCAAAGATAAAGAAACTTCCAGTTCTTGTAGAGAAACAAAAGAGTTAATAACATCTCTCTCAAGATATATTGAAATATTCAAAACCTTTTTGGCATACAGATTTTGAAATCACCCTTATGTTCACAGGGGTTTGAAGTGGTAGAACATGTAGATACCAGAACATAATGGGGCCATCTCTTCAGTAGTGAGATTGGTTTACTTGGCTTTGCTATTAAATCCATGACAAGAAATTTAGCAAGACAAGAAAGATTTCAATAATAAGCAGACTCTTCTTCCCAGTGAACCACCTGCACAACCTCAGATGTTTCTGCCTCCCAAAAATAATTAATTCCTGTTGACTGGTTGGTTGATCTGACCACTATTTACACACAATTTCAGAAGAAGCAGCAGAACTGGCACTGCTGTGGAGTACTGCTGTTACACCTTGGGTGCATCTATGTGTAACATTAATGTGACACAATAAATTCTGGTGTAGTTCGTGCCAGAATTAACTGCTCACAGGCGCAGCATCTACACATGTGTGCAGGACAGCAGCACTTTGAGCCAGGGCAGAGCATCTCTCTGGGCTGGCAGCAGGTTTGTGAGGGTTCAGCCCTGGGCTCTGGGCAGCAATGTTGGGCAGCAGAGGGGCTGGCTGGGACATGAGGGTGCAGAACCTGCAGAGCCATGTGACTTCACAAAACTATTATATATGTGTGTGTGTATGTATTAATATTATTTACTTATAATAATAGTATAATAAATTAATAATAAAATCAATATACTAATGATATTATAATAAATGCATATTATGTATTTATAAATATTATTTTATATATGTATGTGTGTATAATTTAGATGCATATATAATATTTATAGATGCAAAAAGAAAATATCTAATAGGATCTGTATGTGTATGTATATCTATATATATAATATATACATTATCTAATAGGATCTGTGTAAAGCAAATTGTATCAACAGGTAGGTGTCTAAACTAGTGAAATCACATTGAATATATGCGTGTTGCACTTATAATAAACGATAATGACGACATTCTGTTATTGCATGCCAGACCACCATTCTAGCACACATTTCCAACAACAGGGTCTGGAACTAATGAAAACATAAAAACCACTTATTTTTATAACCACTATAGTCCCATAAAATTGCATACAAATAGTCTACACAATGATAGATATTTACAGTATATTGTTGCTGAATAAACATTCAATCCAGAATCTGGATTCCTGTAGTCTAAATATTTTTCCCTCCATAATTTTTTAATTGGTGCATATTCTATTTGCAGTCTGTGAAAGAAAGTGGGTTGGTTAAATGTTATATCAGTGCATATTGGCATGAAGAATTAATGACTCTATGGATTACTTTACTAATAAATTGTTACGACTAATTGCCATATTTACTTCAATATAAGAAGACCCCCCAATAATTAGATTCCATATATAGAAAAATATATACATTTATTATAATTTTCAGGTATTGAATCTAAATACTGGAGGTTTGCCTTGAATATGTCTGCCTCCCACTGATACAACAAGGAAAATATATCTGGAGTTCAAAAAGCCCCCTAGTCCTCTGCCCTCTCAGCTTCTTCCCCCTCTAGCCCCTTCTTTCTCTTCTTACTGTAATACCCTAGAGTCCCTGAGCACATGGAAGTGAGGGGCAAATTGAAATAAACATACCTATAGTAATTTGCATGTAGGCAAATTACTACAGGCAGGTACTCATAGACTTAGTTCATCCAAATCTGGTGCTTTTTAATTTTTTTTAAACTGTTGCAAGTTTTATCACAAGTACTCCATAAACAAACTTTTAAGCAGCACTTTATACCTTCTTTTTTCTTTTATCTATCTATTTGACTGGTTTGGCCCTTGAAACAAAATTATATCATATATAAATACAATATTTATATAATATATAAATATAAAATATAAATATATAATTATGCACTGATATATATAATTTCATGTCTCAGGCCAGATCAATCAAATTAGTTCCGAATTTCATCCACTGAACAGTACCCAGTTATTCAGGTCCCTGTGGTGTTACCACCGGCAAGTATCTTCCTTCCCAGACTCTTCAGCCTGGGGTTTCAGATACTCTCAAATCCATGGCAGGCATCCTATGTGCAGGCCCTGAGCCCAGAGGTATTGGAGTTTGGAAGCCCCCAATCTTGCTTCCCTTACTAACAGGCAAAAGAAGCAAGCAAGTGAGAAATCTCCCATCTCCATAAAATAGGCATGTAGCTGAGATCCTTCCATTGTGAGGCTATAGTAGACTCTCATGGGGGGTGGGGCAGCAGGGGCTATTTACAGTGCATTGTACAGGTCTCCACTCTTCACTACACAATGCTATTCAAGGTGATCTGACCTCTGTGGGAAAACCACCTCCTGGTATTTCGTTTGCCAGGTAAGTATAAACTATGCATGATATTAATCCAAAGCCAAAAGGTTTATAACTTACCATATAGTTTATTAGGCTGGGCCCCTGCCGAATCAGCAAAATTTCATGCCATGGTGACCCCACAGCTCAGCACTGCTCAGGATGGGTGTATATGCTAGATACGCCCCCCAACAACAGATCCATGTGCTAATTAGCCCCTCATTCATTACTGGAATTGGATGTTCTTGTCATGGGTCCTGGGATCCTTCAAAAATGTATATGCAGATGAGGCAGAGGACAACCTGGTCTGGCTCCACCTCATGGAGGGTAGGGCCACATTGATCATATTAAACAGCTTGACAGAGGGGGCAACAGAGGGATTTTGGATGAACTGTTTGGGGTCCCAGTTGCTGAAGTTTGTCAGACATTTGAAGTTGCTGAAGAAACAGTAATCATTGGAAATGGGCAAGAAAAGCACAGATCAGCTGTGGGAGTGAACAGGGAGTAAAAATGTAGACTATGTAATGGCTCACTGTGACTGGAAAGAGTCAGTGCTGAATGGGACAGTATACAATGGGCACTACCATATATTTTATTTGTATGAGTATCCCTAATCTATCCTTGTATGTCCATGGGACTGTGGCATATCTGCCGCTAGTCAATGGCGGCAGTAGTGGGGGCATGGATGCATGGCACTCATGAAGATGATATCGCTACCCATACTTCTGTATACCACACTTGTTTTCAGCCCCCTCAGAGCCGATAGCCTACAGAATCCAGACAAGGGTGGGCAGGATACAGCAGACATCATGTGGAAGAGATGAGACTGTATAAACTGTTCAGGGTCAGGACCCACACGGAAGATGAGGAGGAGGAGGAAGAAGATGAAGACAGTGATGAAGAGGGAGGGAGAGAAGAGGATGATGGGGTAGAAAAGGATGATGAAGTCAACCTGGACTAAGAATTGGGGAAGATACCAGAGGAGGTGGGGGTAGGAGGTGGAAAGGGGAGGTGGAGGTAGAGGGATTGGAGGTGATTCAGCATGTTTGCCATGGGCAAAGGGATGGTGATGGGCATGTGGGTGCGTAGATGCAGTTATTGTAACGGGATGTGGATGGTGTAACAGTGCATATGTGTTAGGGACTGTTAGGTGAACCAAACAGCTCTTGTGACTTGTGGTTGTTAAAGTAGAGGTATATAGATAGATAGATTAATTGATTTAATCGATTTCATAGACATTTGGGCTGGAAGGGACCCCGGAGGATCATCGAGTCCAGCCCCCTGCCCCAGGGGCAGGAAGTCAGCAGGGATCATAGGATCCCAGCAAAATAAGCATCCACATGTGTCTTGAAGGCGTTCAAAGTGGGTGCTTGAACCACCTCCAGTGGCAGTCTATTCCAAACCTTGGGGGCTTGGACAGTGAAGAAGTTCTTTCTTATGTCCAGCCTGAATCGGTCATAGCGGAGTTTGTGACCGTTCAATCTTGTCATCCCTTGGGGCACTCTGGTGATCAATCCATCCATTGTAAATATACAAATATATATATCTGTGGTTGGCTCCCATCAGTACGTTTGTCCAATATGGGCCATGTGTTTTATAGCAATGCTCAGTGTTGGCTGCATTTAGTCAACTTCATAGCTGATTTCCATTACTAAGCACATGCTGCTTTTGGCAGCAGTTTAATGATAGACAGTTAGTATGCAAATATAATATAAGGGGCTTTTTTCTCCATGCTGATTGGGGAAAAAACCTTGTTTTGTATTCAGGTAAATATGTTATTTGTATTATGCTAGGTTCCAGATGCCAAAGTCAGAGTTGAGATCTGGTTGTGTGAGGCATTACCTCAAGGATATTCTAATTCAGGGCTGTCTAAATGCTGGCCAGGAAGCTTCATGTGGCCTGTGAATGGTTAATTTGCAGCTAATGGACTCCCACCTAGGCACCACTCACCCTGTTGCTTCTGTTGTTGCTGCTGTGGCTGAGGATCTTTGAGTTCTTGCTCCCTCCTTCAGATTCTGCTTCCTGTCTCTGCTATTGGGGGTAAGATGGAGCAGCCGGGGGAGCTGTGGTTCTCAGGGAGGGCTGTGCTGTGTGCAGCCTCCAGGTGCTTAGATGTTGGAAAATGCTATTCTAAATTATGACATGTTCAAAGAGCTCCAGGAGACTGAAAACAGTTGGGGATTGAGATGCATGGAGTTACATGCCCTTTCACCTTCATCTGCTACTCTTTTTTTCCTGATGTGTTTGATGGAAGCCTGCACAAAAGCCTCTGCACCCTTGAAGGAGCACCCTTGCATGAGGATCATCTTCCTAGGCCAAAATAAAACTGTTTTAAGACTAGGTCCTGCCAGAGGTGTGGTGAAAATTACCCTCTCCCCACCGGAGAATCCAGCCCTGTATTTATAATTCCCTCACTGTGGCAAGTGCAGTAGAGTTCTCAAACATGGATCCTAAAATGAGCTTGTTGGGATGTTTTACTTTTCTTTTTTCATTGGCATCAGATTTCTTTCAAGGATTTGTGGCAAAGTTTAATTTTACAACTACTGTCTTTGTGCAGAAAGGTTTTACAAGAGCTGCATTTGTGCTTGATGTCAGATCTTTGCTAAGATGAACTTGCTAAATTTCTGACCAGGCATTTCCAGAATGGCAAACAAATGTGGTAGGCAGAGTAAAGAGGGAAACATAAAGCTGGATTAGAAAATGGTTACAGAAAGATATGTGCCTGGTAGTTTTCACAAAAATATGACAGCATCTGCCACTGAGGTTGTAAAATATTTGGGGCCTTGAAATTCAATCAAAAGGTAAAATGCACAGCACAACAGTCCCTCTGCCCATTATGGAAGAAAAGACTAAAGCAACAGATAAAAGCAGGGGACCGGGACTTTCCTTTGGAAGCCATTTCAGAAACACTTCCTAATCCATCACCTGCATGCTTGGTATATCCATGCTCTCTCTTGGAAAGCTGAGGATGTGAGTGCAGCTTGTTCTCTCTTTTTGGAGTCTCAACTGATAATTAATGAAGTCAGATCTTGGCTTGCTGACTAACTGGCTGTGCCTTAGGGGAAAGGTTTAGTTACATGGTAAAAGAAAGCAAATATTTCTTTGGTGAGGCAGGTTTGGATCTACTACTGACTCTCAAATTGCTTCCTCCCTGAACTGCTACATTTGTAACACACTGTATCCCTTTCCACTCCTAATCTAAACATAATAACCATTCTCTCTGCCACAAGATACGCATCCCGCATCCCGTGGGGAGAGGACAAACTACTTCAACACATAGTAATTGTCCTCTCCTCCCCACCCCCTCATCTCCATGGATAGGTAGATGCTTTATAGACAATAAAAAGAATAGTATTTAAAATTTAAAACTTGAGATAGTAAAGACCAGACTTCCAAATGAATAGCCCCTTTGGAGGAGCATTCTGCGGTCCTTGTAGGCAGAATTTTATAATTAAACTATTTCTGTAAGCACACTTTTAAGACTCAAACCATAGGTATTTATTTTAGTAGACATCCATGATTTGAGGCTATAATGTCACAGGAACACCTCAGGATTTCAGTGCAGTGGCCCAAACTTCTAACTCAAATCACCCTCAAACCTATTCTATTATACCCTCCAACCTAATCCCTAGCCTAATCCCAATCCTAATGCTAATCCTAATCCAGAAGTTCATTCTCTTCCATCTGTCTAGCCCTGCCTTTGAAAACAGGTTGACTTAGAACATGGTCATCAAGTAGTGATCTTGATATGTGCCATTTCAGCAGCTCTGCTGGATGCAGAATACAGAAATGTTTATATTTCTTACTCTAGGTTAGAAATACACCAGTTTCTTTAGGCTTGCTGGCAAGCTTAGTAATTGAATTCAGGCTCACCATGAAGACAGAGCTTGAAAGGGAGATGTAGAAAGTAGGGGTATGCAACGTTTTGGTCACTGATTCGATTCCAATTCGGAAGCTGACCCACGGAATCCAAATTGAATTGGGAGACAAAAAAAATCCCCTGAATCAATTTGGAGCTTCGAAACCAATTCAGAAAAAGATTTGGTGATTTGGAAGGCAGTCTTTCAGGGGGACAGAAACTGAGAAGAGGGAGGGGGAGCAGGGGGGAAAGACTGACATCTGTAGCTGCCAGTGACTGTGATCTTTCCCTGAGTCCCCTTCCAATCACAGTGCTCTGTGGGAGGAATGTAGAAACAGCATATAAACCGCTGTCTGCAGCCTTTCTGTCCCTTTTGTGAGGTGTTTTTGCCTGAGCAAAAGATGGGCGGGCAGCTGCCCCAGAAACAGGTGGGTGAGTGGTGACCTAACCAGCACCAGGAAGGCCCCCTGTTACAGGCTACCATCCCTGCTGTTTTCATTCAAATCTACCAAAAAATGACAAAGGTATACGTATTTAAGTGATTTCCCCATTATAGTCTATGGCCAAATCACGGAATGTTTCTGAATCAGTGCTGAATCTTCCAAAGTCAATTCAGCCAAATTGATTTGGGACAATGATCTGAGTCTCTGAATCGAATCACCGTCCTCCAAATCAGCTGAATCCGAATCCGAATAGAATGCTTCCCTATTCGCACAGTCCTAGTAGAAAGCTCATCAGCTTAGAAGGCAACACTGAGTTGAACTTTCTAGTGAGACAAATATATTGCCTATTGCTGCATTGCTAAGAGAGGCAAATATCAGAAGGTGAAAGAGGAGGATTAGTCAAAAAAAGTTACTTTGATTTTAGTGAAGGATTAAAATCCCAAATTTAAATCACCATCATTCACTTTTCTCATGTCTTGATTCAGAAAAAAAACCATCCTGACTAGCTGTGCTTTAATTAATGGCTTGTAAGATGTTGGCAATGACTAAGTGTTTTCTTGGACTGAGGACCTCAATATTTTTTCCCCTGACAGATAGCATTTTAATAAAATTCCATTTTTAGTTGTCTGTATAGTATAACTGCAAGCATAGCTCACACCTATATAGTTTTAGTTCACTGCTTTCTGAACGTTAATGCTGCTGTTGCACATTTCCTTTTAAGAGAAATCAAGGGTGAGCTTACTAAGATATTCAACTCCTATTAATAAAACCTGGCTTTGAAGCAGAATAATTCCCTCCTGCAAACCAGCGTGGAATCTGGTGGTTTTCTTTAAAAACACTGCACTAGGGAAGGGTAACTTAAAGACTTTGTCTCAAGAAATGTCTCAAAACTATTGGCATTGTTCTTTCCTTAAAGAATGCATCCATCAAAGTATGAAAACACAACACCTTCCTTAAAGGTATTAGACAAAGCAGTGAATAATCACTCCACACCTTTTTGAAATAAGGCACTGTGAAGTCACATGGAAACAAGTGTCCATAGTTTTACAGATTTCACTCTACGTGCTTCCCAGGGCTGCCAAATTTGCCTAGATGCCAGACCCTATTGGACCTCCCTTCAGTGGGGTCTATTTAGTTAATTTTTTATAGCTCAGCATTCTTAGTACTTTGTTTAAGCCACACACACACTTTTGGTTTAATTTAATCTATATTAGCTTCGACTCACACATCCTAATTTCTGTAACAATAACTAGCTTCCCTACTTCAGTATTCTGCCCTTTTTATGAAGTGCTGTATTTGGCTCCACAGTACTGCTGTAAAGATACCTTGAAGACAAGTTTTAATTTACTGCAAGAAGTCTTTCACTGAAAGAACCTGGCTCACACTTGACACGTTGCTACACTACAAGAACTTGTAAATACACCACCAGACGTACCTTGCAACTGGAGTTTTCTAATAATCCCCATTAGGACTCTACATGCACTGAATTTGGACACAGTCCTGAGCCCAGTAAAATGAAATCTAATATTTCTAGAAACTTGTTTAAAATAATACTAATTCTTGGAAAACAAAGCAGCAGGCAGATTAATTAAGTAAGCAGGCGAGATAAGTGATCACTTACGCAAGATTTTTGCAACGTTATAAGACCTATGGTCTGCACTCCTGTCTAATGAATTAGTGACATATTGCAAAAGAAAAGGTTATCACTCGGTGTCTATTAGGATGTAGACACCTGTCCAACAGGAAAATTGACCAAGAACTCCAACTAATATATCAGCAAAGAATTCTCAGATGGTGATGACTTTTCATATTTATTAACCCAAAAGTGACAAGAAAATTTACCAGCTTATGCATCAAATGTGCTCACTTGCACTGAATCATTGTGATGATGATGGTGAAAAATCTAATATTTTACTTGTTCAGAGAAAAATGTTGTCAGGTTTTATTAAACCTGGAATGGATTCAACTCTAGGCAAAAGGCTTCTTTTCTACAAGAAATCTAGCCCCACCAGGGCAATGAAGTGCATCAGCATGAACTGTCCCTGCCTATGGCTTGTATGTTGAGGCAACCTGGTACTGAAGATAGTACTATAACATAACTGGATAATCAAGTGGTTAACACAACTGGCTAATAAAAATAAGTACCTTTATTAGATTTTGTCCCAGGCAGTAATCCACTATATTAAGTCATTCTAATAACATCCTGACATGAAAATGCTGATGGATAGGACACCTAGTGAAAGACCTTCTTTTTAGTCTATGCTTCTTTGCTAGCATGTCTATACAAGTTGACCCCCTTCTTATTTAACATATTTAAAACTGGGACCAGAATAGATTTTATCTTTGCTGCTGCTGTAATAAGAGCATACAGAAGCCATGAGAGCTATAAAACCTGAGACAGAGCAAAAATAAAATAAAATAAAATATAATGCAATAAAATAAAATAGAAAAAACACAGGAGAGGTTCAAAATACAAGCTATTTTTGAACGCAATGATCTAGCATGTTGAAACCAACTGCACAGCCAAGAGAACACAGGTGTATGCCACATGACCAAGTGATAATAAAATAACCCTAGAATGTGATTTTGAGGAGTCTGGCAATGGTTTCGTCTCCATAATACATTCATCCCAAGGTGCACTTGTGCATCTGTTTCATATTTAGATAGTTTTTACTGGTAGCTTTAAAGAAAATCAAGCAGATGATTATCTACATTTAGGAGACCATATGTTAACAAGGAGCTGGGAGGTGACATGACAAGGTTGGTGAAGCATGCTCACCATATGCAAAAGTGCTGAGCAGCATCAGAAGTTCATAAATGGACAGGAACCATTAAGCAGCTATAAAATGATATTCTCTCTTCTTTGATACTCTCTTACCAACACTGAGAGGTTTGAAAGGTGAGACATGGGGCAATTTTACCAAGCAGGGAAATATCTAAATTATTTATTTTAATCGCTGCAGCATCAGTAAAAAAGAGAAATCCCTATAGATTATTTTCACTGCTATGAAATGCAAAAGAGCATTTTGTCTTCTTCCATCCCTCCATTCAACAAAAATATGCAGAGCAGAAGAGTAATAAGAGTGCAGGGATGCCAATATCTAGGAAATGCTTTTTCCATTGAAAGCAAAAGGTCAAATCCTGTGAGGAACTGAGTAGTCTTAGCTTTCAAATAAACAAGAGTTTTAAAAGTTTTAAAGCAGGGATGAATCACCCCCAATATCTTATAAATAAAGAACATCAAAATTAACTCAATTTTATTTAACTTTGATGAAATATTTTCTATGTACATTAACCCATGATATCAATCTAATAAATAAGGAGGCACTGGAGATAATCAAGCAACTGAAGATTAGGGCTGTGCAAAGCTTCGGGAGGTGATTTGATTCGGAGGAGATTCGGCCCAATTGGGTGGCTGAATCTCCAAATCTGAATCAAATCAGGGGACCAATTAAAAGGTCCAAATCGATTCAAAGCTCTCTGAATCTTTGGAAAAGCTTCGGAGAGCTTTGATGATTCGGGCAGTCCCCAGTGGCGGAGGAGGGGGGGCTGGGGGAGGGGATCATGGGGGGACCCCCCTGCCAACCCCCAGCCCCTGCCTGCTCCCCCAGCCCCCCAATCCCCGCCCACTCTCCCAGCCTCCCCATGGCTGCCCTGCTTGCCCCAGCTCCTGGCATTTAAAAAAAAAGCCTCAGTGCTCACTGGGTGCTGCCAGGCGTGTGTGGGGGGGGGGCGATCCCTGCTGCCCCCCACTGCCCCATGCTTCATGGGGGAAACAGAAAAGCCCCAGGACTCACTGGTCCTGCAGTGGCCTCAGGGTTTCAGGGGGCTAGTGGCAGATCCCTCTATGTGGCATGGGGCAGTAGAAGGCAGTGGGGATCACCCCCCTGCTCGGCAGCACCCGCTGAGTTGAGGTTTTTTTTTTCAAAGTGCTGGGAGCTGGGGTGGGTGGAGCAGCCATTGCTGGGTTGGGAGAGGGCATGGGGGATGGGCCTGGCCTGGCTGATTCGGAGATTCGGCCAAATTGATTCAGGACAGTGATTTGAATCACCGAATCAAATCACTGTCCCCTGAACCAGCCAAATCTGAATCCAAAATGAATACTAGCCGCTTTGCACAGGCCTACTGAAGATGTACTGACTTGACTCCAGAGATGACTACTCCATATATTTTGTGGAACTTTATTCAAAAATACTGATTTTTCAAAATTTAGTCTGTTTTTTGGAAAGCAAAAATTCCCCACATCTTCTATAGCTGGTAAAACAACTGGGTTGGGAGAATCATGACAATATCTTTGACATTTTTCCCAAGATATTTCTTTTTCTCATGAATCAAAGTTTCCATGAAAAATGTAGTCAAATATCACATTTGAAAATGTTTGGCTGGTTCCAGACTGCACATGTCATAGGAAGAAATCAGTTTTGATTAAACCAGTTTGCTAAACTGGTTGCTAAATGTTGGTAAACTCTAAGGTGGAATTTCTAATTAAAACATGAAAGAAAGACAGGCCGACCCCATGACACCCAAGTAGTTAGAAAACTCATTTGGGATGTGTCCACGTCCCAGCTCTGCCATCCTCTCATATCCCAGACTATTGGCTTTCCTGGGATGATCTTTTTCTCAATCACCTCTGCTGGGTTTATTCTATTTTTAAATTAATGATTAAATATTCAATGGTTCATGCTAAATTTAGTCATGGTTCTTTGTAGCTCCCTGGATAGCTCTCTGATCACTTGGCCACTATAACCAGTGCTGTTCTTGTGTATACTTAAAGTATGGCATAATCACTAAAATCAGGTATTTTTAGGCAGTCTCAGTGGAGGCAAGCTGCGTTCTTACTGCCTTTAGGTAGAAAGGGTTAAGGGTGGGAATATTCATAGCCTTAGCCTGTGGAAATAGAAAGGGTAAATTCACCCATGCTTCAGCCTCAGCTCTTTTTGAACCTTTCCCGATAGTTCCTCCTTTAATTCAAATTTGAAATGTTAGAAGAGATATTCTATAGTCTGCTCCAGCTATAAAATCATATTTTCCTTCTTATTGTGAAAGTCTGCAATTGTTCTTTCTTAGTGCTTAACCTTTAAAGTCAGGAGGTCATTTGGAAGCTCTCCAGTCTGAAATGCAAACGTCCATATTTAAAATACAGAACCTTTTTAAAGGTTTGAAGGTATTTTTATTTGAAAGCTCAGTTTATAATGACTCTTGTCCATCAAGTCAGAACTACTTTTTCGCCAAGGATCTTTATTGTTTCTTTCTTATTACATGGTATAACAATTCTTTGGTAACTCATTTCCTGAAGAAGATTACTTTTCAGTATCAAACTTTGCCAATGGGCCTTTTTTGGGCCAAAGTCTGCAAATCTGCATTGCAATGAAGCAGGACTGCTTTCCAGTCATTGCTGACTGCAAAGAAAAGTCTGTTGTCTGCTCTACCATTTTCTTCTCTGCACATTTACTGCAGATTAAGGATATATACACTGGGCAGTTCTCACTTAAATTAGCGTGCCTTACAATGAACCACAAAACTAAGAGAAACCCAGCTAATTTAGGATTTTGTTACAAAATTAAAACTTGGCCCAATTTTGTCTAAATATTTGCTAAGATCCTCAAATCTTTTGAGTGATATGGGCCACGTTTTAGTCAACCTAGGTAGATATATGGTTTTAAATAGACACAGATGTTGAAAAAAGTGCCAGAATTTTGAGCTGTGTCTAGAATAGGTAAAGGATAACACTTTCAAAAATGCCTATGTCCTATTTTCAAAAGTTGCTCAGGTGCTTTGGAGGCAAGGTCCCATTTTTTTAAATGTCAAACCTGTAGGCAATTTTGAAAATATTATCCAAAAGCTAAGGTTTGGAGTAGGGGTTCAGATTTGAAACAGCCAAAATTTGGCTTCAAATTTGATGATGATTTTATCTCACGAGATAATAGCAAGATTATGCTATTTTAACAATATTTTACTTCCAAATAGTTGAAACTTTGGTCATTTTTCTGGGGATGTAATAGCAGAAATATTAGAAAGCTTAGCTATTTTTAAAAGATCTCGACTTTTTTGGGAAAACTTATCATATTACATTGTAGGCATATCCTACCTGAAGATGGACCCTTTTTATTTTGTATTACACACAGGACATAGGAATAGATTAAAATTGGGACATACAAATCTAAGCCTCTCTGAATGAAAAGTGGTATGGAATCCAGAATCTGGTTTTGACTTTGAATCTGGAAGGAGATGTGGAACTTATACAAACCAAAATCATATACCATATGTCCCTCCCACCATCGTAAAAGCCAAACACAGCAGCGGTAATAACTTTGAACCACTGTGGGTAAAGTCTAGTGAAAGACTTTTTATGTGATCTACATGTCATGAAGAAATGTGGAATGACACAATTATCAAATTTTTGAAAATGTTGAAAACTACATTGCATCTTCTTTTCCTATAACACAAATATGCACGAACAAATCCAGGATCTGCTATTAACAACATTTGATGACAATATGTATTATGTGAGAATAAAAAAACCTTCCAATATAATGCACAAAAAACCCCTTTCATTAATTTTTTGACGTGAGAATATTTTTCAGATAGCTCTGCTGATGAAAGCTGACACGGCAAACACAACCTATAAACACTGATAGCTCACTGATAACTATAGTAATAATAAACAATTATAGTCAATGTTCAATTGTTATAGAAGACTTATGCTGAAAAACCCTACTGGCCTCACAAGATGGTCAACAGTAAGATGGAAGGTCCCATATTCCTCAGTGAGGGACTAATTGACTACTGGAAAGTTTTTTTCAATGTCATTATTCATGCTGGCCCCAGCTGGCTTACCTGAAGTCCTGCAGGCCTCCCAGGGCAGCAGCAGTGCCAAGCCAGCCACTCAGAGCATGGCCAGCAGCCAGAGCTTGGCTCTTGCTGGCCAGGCTCTGGTTTCTGGCCGCACATGTTGCTGCCATGTGTACTGCACTTTTTATAGCGGTGATTTTTTTTGGTAAAAAAACTACCATGCTACCAATTGGAAGTGTGGTGCATGGGTGCACATGCCTAACATATGGTTTGCAGCGTCTCAGATGGCTTTGAAGTGCCACAAACCACACATATGTGCTCATGGGGACGTGCTTCTGGAGGTTGTTTCATCCCAGTAGTGAAGCATCCTTGATGGAGGTAGTCTATGCATGGAGTTAGGGAGCATCATTTCTGTATTCTCCTGTGTGGGCATATTTGGTAACAGAAAGTCTTCCCATATATATTCTTACTCCATTTCTCTGTGTGATGTGGAACATATCCACTTTTATATCTATAGTTTAATCCTGCAAGCTACTCAGGTCCTTTGGACAAGCATGTATCTCAAGTGTTCAACAAATTGCAGATCACATCCCTTATAAACTTAAGTTATAATCAGCACATAAGAGTATGTGGTCCAGGTGAAACTACTATAAGGTGGGTGCATAACTGGTAGGACAGCTGCATTCAAGGATGATTAATCAATATTTCAATATCAAACTGGGAGGAAGTATCAAGTGGGACACCCCAGGAAATTTTTCTGGGTTTGGTGCTGTTTAATAATTTAATTAATGGTCCAGCGTTGAAAGTGAAAGTACTGTACAAGGTTTAAATTTGTACACAATACCAGGTAGTGTAGTAGATACCGAAGAGGACAGATTTAAGATTTAAAATGACCTTGATAGACTGGAAAACTGCTTTGAAATAAACAGGATACAATACAATAATGACAAATGGAAAATCCTATACTTGGAAAGGCACAATCATATGCACAAATACAGAATGGGAAATGATTGGCTAAGATGCAGTATTGCAGAAAAGGATCTAGGAGTTATACTGAATCACAAGCTGAAAATTAGTCAATGCTATAATTCTGTTGCCAGAAAAGCTAATAGCATAGTGTAACCACATATTTTAATAGGAGTATTATAAACAATTCACATCAAGTGTTTCTTCACTTCTGTTCAGTACTGGTAAGACATCACTTGGTGTATTACGTCCAGTTCTGAACGCCATATACCAAGAAATATATGGACAAGAGGCCAGAGGAAAGCAACAAAAATGATTAAAGGCCAAGAAAATGTGACTTGCAAGGTAAGATTTGAGGAACTTGGATTATTTAGTCCAGAGCAGATAAGCCTGAGGGGAGATATGATAACAACATTCAAGCACAAAAAAAGTTATAGAGATCACAGTGATCAATTGTAAAGGGAAGGTTGGGGTAAGTGTGGAGGAGGATGGGGAAAAGTATGGATCCTTTACTAAATAGTAAATTTACTAAATGAAGGAAGCAACCCAATGACAGAGGGTACAGAAAAGGCTGAAATACTCAATAGGCCTGTGTGAATAGGGAAGTATTTGATTCAGACTCGGCCAATTCAGAGGACAGTGATTCAGTTCAGAGATTCGGATGACTGTCTTGAATTGATTCAGCTGAATAGACTTTGGAAGATTCAGTGCTGATTCAGAGATATTCAGAGATTCGTCCATAGACAATAATGGGGAAACCCTGAAATACCTATAACTTTGTTATTTTTTGGCAGATTTGGATGACAACAGCGGGAGTGGTAACTTCTTCTGAGGGCATGAGGTCTGCCAAGTTTCAAGGAGATAGGTGCAGGGGTTTCTGGGAAACTGCACCTCAAGGTGCTGACAAGCAAAACTCACGACATGTGACTTTGTGTGTGTGTTAAGGCTCAGCAGGATGAAAACTGCAGGGATGGTAGCCCCTGTTTTCACCCTCACAACTCCACTGCAACCAGTAAGCCTCAGGCCACTCAAAGATCTTACAGGTCTGGGCTTTCCCCAGCCAGGACTATGCAGTGGCCGGAGGTTATCAGGTGCCTCCTGCTCCTACCTGCTTTTCACCAGGGAGGTTTGTGGTCCTGACATTTCCTGTGGCTGCCATGCCACCAGAAGTCCCTCCCAGGCCTCCCTACCCTGGCAGGGTGCAGCTTTAGGTCATGCCCAGGATGATATGGGGCCTCTTTCTCCCCATCTTGCCCCAGCCCTTATACCTCCAAGTTGTTCCTGGCATGGGAGCTCAGCAGGGAGATGTTCTTCCCCTGCTGGCTGGTGAGAAACTAAACTGCTACCTCCAGCTATGAGAGCGGGGCATTAAATGGCCGCCCTGTCCTGCAACATACATTGACCCTCATGCGGGCATGAGGGAGGCCTGCCAGGTTTCAGGCAGGGTGGTGCAGGGGTTTCTGTGAAACTGCACCTCAAACTGCTGAAAGCAAAACTCATGTCACTTGTGTGTGTTAAGGGGTGTAGGTTGTAGTTGTGTTGGTCTAAGGACATAGCCCAGATAAGGTTCTTAGGGTCAATCTGATATCTTTTATTAGACCAATGGAATAGTTGGAGAAATTCTTCTTTACAAGCTTTCGGGTTTAAAACCCTTCATCAGGCTGAGGAAGCATCTAGTTCAGGGGTGGGCAAAATATGGCCATTCTATCTGGCCAAAAATGACAGGAACCAAGGGCAGTAGGACCCAGGGGAAGTCCGGCAGGCTCCCACAACAGCAGGGCCCACCTGGCCCTGCCCCCCAGCCGGAAGCCCCAGAAGGGGCTTCTGGCCTGGGAGCATGTGGCTGCCTTGGCAGTGCTGGAACCTCAGGTAAGGTGGAAGGAGGGCGGATGGGGGGAAAGGGAGGGGAGGTCCCCAGGTAGGGAAGGAGCCTGGGGAAAAGTGGCTTGGGGAAAAGCTGAGTGCGGGTGGGGGGAAAGCGGCCCTTCATGCGCCCCATGGCCGGCACCCTGCACTGCAGCTGCTAGCAGCCTGCATGGGGCTGCCTGTGCTCTGGACAGTTCCATGGGCTGTGAGCAGCTGCAGCAGGGAGTGCTGGCCACAGGGCAAGAGGGGCTGTTTTTCCCCACGCTCAGCTTTTCCCCGGGCTCCTTCCCAGCATGGAGGAAAGCAGCACCTCCCCCGCCCTGTGGCTGGCGCCCTGCGCTGCAGCCACTTGCAGCCCATGTGGGGCTATCTGGAGCAGGCACAGGCAGCCCCAGGTGGGCTGTGAGTGGCTGCAGCGTGGGGCACTGGGCACGGATGGTTTGGGTGAGGGACCGCTTTCCCCCCTGCCCCCATGCTCAGCACCACCTTATAACCTGGCCCTACTGCCAGCCTGGGGTCCATGCCGGCTCCAGCCCCGCCAGTAGGGGCTGCGTGTGGCAAGAGCAGCTGCGGCCCCCCCGCTTGCCACGCTGGGCAGTGTTTGCCATTGTTGCC